>NC_134287.1:18592500-19873750 GCF_949628215.1 Phalacrocorax aristotelis
CCTGGTGGGAACGTGCTGTCAGGGGATCAGTAGGGAAATGGACATTTCCCTGCACTTTGGCCCCGATGTGCAGCTCTGGGGGGTCAGTGGGGCTTCTCTGGGTGCCTGGCGCCGGGTGGGGTGCCTTGGTGGGGTGTGTAATGTGACTCATGCCCTGGCTGCCTGCCTGACCACGTCCCACCGCTGGCATGTATGTACCAGCACTGCAGAGGGGGGGTTCGACCCACTCCAGTGTGCTCCAGGTGCACAACAGTTACTTGTATTAAATCACCACCTTTAAAATAATCAAGCTCATTACTAGATTATGTGCTACAAGGTCTGGGTGCATAAACCCTTAGCACGAAAAATTCTCTTATTTTGCTAACTGCTTAAATGTAAAAGTGCAACAGAAAGAAATTGTTCCTGTGACTCATATTTTTCATCATTTGATCATTAAATAGTGATGGATATAAACCTATAAAGTACCTAAACTGAACCTTTTAACAATCCATGAGCAATACTATCATTTCTTTCACAGAACTCGCTGACCGTGCCTTTCTCAGATGCCATTTGTCATTTTCAGCGTGCAACAATCAATAACTTGGCTTTGAAATAAATAATATAACAGTCACAATATATTATCTTTCAGGCTGGCCTTATACTAACCATAAAACAAGACTCGGAAAGATGAAAACTTTAGGTAAATGCCAAAAATGAAATAACTGAGAGCAGGAGCTAAATGAACAAGACGCTTTATATAGTTTCCCTTCCAAATCCTTTGGTAGCTTCCTTCCTTTGATGAAACTATATCTACTTTCAAAATAAAAGCAAGAATTTGGGATCACCTGAGTTCAGGTTTGGGAGAAACGCCATCCCCTTGATTCCCTTGCCCGCAGGGCTGGTGCAGCGTTGTTCTCCCAGGCAGCGGGTCAGCAAGGCATGTAAGCACCGGCATCAGGCTGCTGTTATTCACCGGAGCAATTAAACACATGCTAAGTTTTAAACATATGATTGTTGCATTAAAATCAATAGGGCCCAAGAGCGCGCCTAAATTAAATGAGTTTCTAAACCCAGCTGGAGTTTAGAAAAGCAGATCCCTGACAAGATGGCTAAATCCAGCTGAAGTTTTGGGGAGTTTCCCTGGGCCCTGTGAGAGCAGGAGGTGGTGTGGGCTCTGAGAGCAGAGCCGCGTGCGGTGCTGAGTGCAGTGGCATGCGCCAGCTGCCCCTGCGGGGACCTGAGCCATCACCCATGGAAATCCCTGCACCAGTGCATCGTGCCGATGCGGGGTGCTATGCATCGTCTCACGGATGTCTTGGCCAGAGTCTGTTACAAAGTCTAGACGTGTCTGTAGACACCAACATAAATGCTGTCTGCTTCCTCTCCCACCTTATAAATCCTTTCATACAAGTAGAAAGGACAGGCAAGAGCACTGTGTAAGACAGCACACACAGGATGAAGAGCAAGCTTAACTCTGCATTTCCTCCTTTGACTGAGTCTTGCTCAAATCCTAAAATGTCCCATCTATTTATTTTCCTTTTTGAATTCAGTCTGTGGCCAAGAAAGCCTGCCAAAACCCCTGCTCAGCCTGGGCTGATGGTTGATCACTTCTGCCTAAAAGCAAGCCTGAGGTTTCAGTTCTGGGGCAGATGTAAGCAGGGAAGAAGCCAGACCTTTTTCAGGTTCGGGAGAACAGTCCTGAGAGCAGAAGAGCCCCTAAGAGATCCATTTTTCTATTGCGCTCTTCTTAGGAGTGAAAGCTCAGAAAAGAGTTTGCATCAGAGTAAAACCTCCATGTCTGAACCTTTGGCACAGCTGAAATCCGCTGGCCCCAGCACTGCTCCAAGTCCCTTGCCTGCGTCCTTCACTTAAGAAGGGAGCGTGGTATGTAGGAGCTGACAGAGAGGGATGTTCATGCAGCCATGGGCTTCCTCCTGCTCTAGAGCCACTCAGCAGGGCAGGGCTGGGCAGCCGGGGCCACCGCGGTCCCCATCTCACTGCTTGGGCCTGGTTATTATTTTCTGATTAAGGAGACAAGCGTGGGCTCCTGCTTCACAAATGCGCTTTTAAGTGTTGTTTCAGGACTCCCCACTGAGCTTTTCAAAGGTTTGAGTCTGAAAGAGCAAGGGAAAAGGTGAAGACTTTGTGTAAATAAATTCTGGCGGTTAAGCTCTGAGGCAGCTTTTTCTCAGCTGACGGTATAACGGCTTCATCTGCTCTTTCCAGCCAAGACCTCTTTTTAGAATCTCCCCTGGGCCACAGCGATGCCCACAGTAGGGCTATGCCCAGCCCTGGAGGACAGCACTCGCCAACAGAGGGGCAGCCATCAAGGAGCTTCACACAGATCATTGCCTGTCATCCCGGGTGCTATTTAATTGCTGAGATTTAGATATAAACAAGAGGAGTTCCTGTCCTCAGGTCTGAGCAGTCTTTGTCACTCTTATTGTTTGAAGTAATGATAACAGTTAAAACCACACAAGATCTGTGTTAAACTGCTTACATCCCCTGCCGCAGGTGTAATCGATACGGCCCCAGCGCACACCATCCAGATGAGCCACTTCATCTTGACCATGTTTTGGAAGTCACTTAATCACCCGTCCTTCCCCTGCCCCATCTCGACTGCCAGGTCTCCAGGGCAGAAATGGCCAGTGTAACAGTGGTTTAGTGCTTCAGACAATAAAGTTCCAGCCTCAACTCAACTCCCCAGCAGCTCTTGTAAACACAAGTAATTAACTTAACATTGTCTTTTTAAGAACAGGAAAGAGGGAGTTTGAAGGAAGTGATTTCATTTGATTTGCTCTTTTACTTTCGAGCAGGGTTGAAGACTACAATTAGGGTGACAAACTGGGAGATGCCAGGCAAGAAGGAAACTTTAAGACCTCTGAGGCAGGATAACTGGAGTCTGTAGAGCATTTATTATAAGTAACGCCATCACGTGAATCTAAAAATAGTGTCTCTCATGCTGTGTGTATATGACTGATATTAAAAATGACTGCTTTAAAAGAAGGTGCTTCACCTCTGTTGCCAACCAGGAAGGTAGGTCTCTAGTATTCTCAGACTTAAATGCTGCCAGTATTTCACGTTAGGATAGTCATAAAGTTAAAGGTTAATAGGCTGTACAAATGACAGAGTTTAAAGGGAAAAATGAAGATGGGAAGATTTCTAGCGCTTATGGAACATTTTAAAAATGAAACTCCTCTGCCTAATGTAATTTTTCCTATATTCTTTCTCACGCTGTTGATCATTATTGAAAATATTTCTATTTGCATAAGTGATTTCTCCTTCACTGCCCACCTCCGTTTGCTTTCTGGATCATCATTACTTCCCACAGTACATGATGAGTCATAATCCTGCTGCCTGCCATAACAGTCTGCTGCCCTGAGAGTGTGATAGGGCAAGATTAAAGCCATAGCCTCGGAGGGAAGATGGGCAGGGAGACCCAGAGCACAAGGAAGGCTTTTATTTAATTGCCAGTCATTAGAATTGGCAGGTTGAGGAGAAAGGCAAGCACGTGCATTGCTGGAAATGGGATTTGGTTGTGGTGTTTCAGATTAGCTCAACAGATGTTGCGAGTGGCAAAAGCCGATTGCTGCGTCAGCCTGGCTACTGTGTATGGCATGCGCTTTGTTCTCTAACACTGGAGCTGGAAATTAGAGTCTAATGGTGAGATTACCATGACTAAGATAAACACTTTTACACGTACACTGCAAGTTATCGCATTTGCTTTTGCACTGATGAAGACAAATTCTCCCTTGGTTTCTGCCTAGGCCTTTCAGAGCAACTGGAAACGGCCATGCTTTGAGCATCGCTTCTTGTGGCACTCCTGGGACTGAAATTGCACGGCTGTTTAAAATGTACTGTTTCTTGGGTGGTCCAAATGCTCTTCCCTCCATCTGATCAGTTCCTGCTGATCACAGAAAGGTTTAGGGTGGAGGACATCTCCTCCGGCCCCTGAAATCAAGGTGATCTTTTTCCTCTGTTCCCAAGGACGACTGCTACAGATATCATAAGGCTAAACAACCATACACAGTTGGCAATGAGTGAAAGCACCTTACAGCCAACATTTATTCTTACTGCTTTCTTCACACCTGCAGGTGACGGACAGTCACTCCAGGTACCTCTGAAGTCTGGCTGTGCAGAGACTCTCCCCGGGTGCACTGCGTGGGAGGCAGAGAAGTCTGGGCTCTGCTTGGCGCTGATGTCTGCTGCCACACAGGCCTCCACCAGTGCCCCTGGCTATAGTTTTTTTTTCTTGTGTGTTCTTCAGCTGATTTCTACTTTTCTGCAACATGTCCTTAAAAACCTTCTGGGCCTGAGAGGTGCTGAAGAAGTCAGATACTCCTGATTTACTGTAGTCTGAGCAGCAAATAGGTATGGAATAAATATGGCTGCTGAGCAAAAGCCTCCTCCACTCTGGAGATAAAATGAAATAGAGAAAGGGCTGTGCCTTGGTGCTCCCTCTGGTAATGAATTTTATGCCTCTACCACAGGAACAGTCCTTCGTATCTGCGCAGAAACTTCCTGAAGTTGTAGGAGATGATCCATGCAGAGCTGCTTTGGAAACCAGGATGTCAGGCTTCGCATTTCCTGAGCAAGGAGGGAGGTAAAACCCCGAGAGCCCCTATGACAAATGTTTTAAGGATTACTTTTGTTCTTGGTGTCCTGCAGCAGCAGGTCAAGACTGCAGTGGAGCTATTTCGTGCTATGAAAAAATGCACATAGCATATTTTCACAATTTTCTATGAAATTTCCAGGATTATTGAATGGCGAGGTCTCGTTTTCTTCCTTCCTTCTTTGCTTGAGTTTCTGTATTCCAGTCCTCGCTTTCTGCTATGCTATATATCTTCCTAACACTGTAACATTAATTTAGCAGAACACGATAGCATTGAAACCCTTGTTTAAAAGATGTGCAAGCACTGTATTTCTTTTGCACGTGACACTGCAAAGAACATGATAAAAATATTTTTTAAAATGAAAGCAGAAGTAAACCCACCATAATCAACCTCCTTGATCCTTCCCACAGTGACTAAAGTGCTGAGTAAAAGAAATAAAAGCACTGCAGGGAGTAAAACGTTTGCAATGCAAACAGATTTCTCAATAATTTCTTTTACCATTGCTTGGATGAAAAAACTTTTGCAAGATCTCCAGTAGTTAATTTGCAGAGTGTTTTCCTTGTCTGAAACTGTCATGCTCTGTCTTTGGAAGTTTGCAGCTCCTCCTTCCGTGCTCAGGACCCCTTGCTCTGCTACTGGCTTCTTGGATCCAAGTAAGATCACTGCAGGAAAGAGATGCTTTTCACACTGAGTGTTTGTCTCTGAGGCAACTTTGCCTCAGGAACCCGCACACCGCTGGCATGGCTGCTGGAGCCCTTTACCCCTCTGCATCAGCAGTTACTCACATAAGCCGCTCTGTGGAGTCGGTGGAATTGCTTGTGTGAAGAAGTGCTCACCTAAAAGCAAAGAGCCCTTTCTATTTGGTCCTTTGTAATTTCTGGCTCTTCATACATTTTTACAGACAGGTGGAATGGTTATAACGTCCCAAAATAAAAGACAATTTTCTTTTGAAAAAGAGGCCATGCCTAAAAGTTGAGGTGGAAAATGCTGCTTGTAGCCTTTTATTAGCTTCATTCACCTTAATATATTTGCCTTGTATGCCAAGAAAAGTATAAACAAATGGCAGGGTATTGGTTTTTCAATAACAAGGTTTAAGCCAAGGATATAAAAAGCATATCCCCTCTGACACTATCTATGAAACAATTAATATTGTCGATGTCTTTTCCATCTCCTCCAAGTTGCACATATGGCATAAACTTTGATATGTCTCAAAGAAGTACAAAAAATACCAAGTGAAGAATAAAAAGGGCAATGCACAAACACTGTCAGAAAGGGGAAGGATTTCCATGTCTTCTTATAAAATGCTTTGATATTAAAATAAATCAGGATGTGATTCTCTTGCTTTTGCCTGTGAAGGCTCAGGGCACAGTAGACAAAGGGTCCTGGTTTTAGGATTTATCTGCAGCTGATAATTTTGTTGTTCAGGAGCCTTTACAGCAGCAGCAAGGCTCTAATCCTTCTTCCTGCCCCACGGATCGCAGCAGCTGGGTACTTGCTCTCTGTCCCTGTTACACACCCACATGAGCAGTAGGAGCTCTGGGCCTGCAGCCCACTCACGGCACTGTCCTCCAAGGACACCCAGAGCGCGGGGGGTGCGGGATGGGACCCACCGGCCCTAAGCCTGCGGGAAGGCTCTCTGCACGCCTCCGTGTCCGTGCACTGCCCCACACGCCGCCCCACGCACCACCCCACACACCGCCCAACGCACCGCCTGCCCTACGCACTGCCCGCCTCGGCCACCGCCCTGCGCCCTGTCCCACGCACTGTCCCACGCACTGCTCCGCGCACCTCCCGCTCCACGCACCGCCCCGCGCGCCGCCCCGCGCCTCCCGGCGCTGTCCGTGGTGCTGAAGTGGGGCCGCGCCGCAGAAGATAACGTGGTGGTACACTGGTTTATTATTGTTTTAGTTTTAGTTTTAGTATTAGTACTACCGGTATAATAATAATAGCAATAATTCTCTGCAAATTATTATGGAAATCTGTTCCCGAACAAAACCGAAATAATTTTGATAAGAATATCCTACATAGCCCAAGTTTCCCTGGCGAAGATTATTGTGGCAGCTTTGCGTTCCTGTTTTAATCGCCTCCCCTGCCCTCGCTTGCCACCTGAAAATTTCAGAGCGGCTTATCAATAATCCTCTGTGTGTCACGCTGCTGCAAAGCATTCCGATCAATACATTATCATTTCAGAGCGTGATTATGAAGGTGAAGGGCATTATCAAGGACATGGGGAGATTCTGATCAGTGTTCAGCAATCTCTGGTCAGCTTCAGTGCTTTACAGGCAGAGTCTCTGGAACAGAATAAAATCAGAATCTCTAACCAGAAAGGCAGCGCCTTGTCCTCTCATTCATAGCAACCCTTCCTGCCAGTAACCAAACCCAAAGCAAGGGTAGCTTTCGCACATTTACACACCTGCCCAGAGCACATCCTCTGTTCTTCGCTCCCCTGCGGCTCTCAAGCACAGCAATACATAGGGAACTTCACGTGGCAGCATGATGTGCACTGTATACGATTTTCCTGACTGAAATATTTGAGGCAAGAGCGATCTAGAGGAAAAAGGAAATATATTAGAAGTCTTTTTGTTTGATTTGGGTTTGGGGTTTGTTTGTTGTTTTTTTTTTGTTATGACATTACACAGGTAACTTAGATCTCATATTCTGGGAATAACGACACATGGTAAGATTACACATCAGGCTGCTGAGGAGAAAGAGCTAGCGCTTCCTTGATATGTTAGGATTATTATTTTGTCAATTCTCCAGCTCTGTAGATACCCAGGAGTGCTTAAATGTGTTACATTTCATGCATATGCCAAGCTGAAATTGTTCCACTTTCTGTCATATGTAATATTATTATTATTTGCCCCATCTGCCACCTTGAACAAGATGTTCTGTTGTACACAGTCCCCTTTCATTGTTTTCTCTGATATTTTTCATGGATCTTTAATGACAAGCCAAAAGTCTACACAACATAAAATAAGGTGACAAAATCCTCCTTGGTTCCTAGCTAGCTTTGTTAGTGCTTCGTGGTTGCTTCTCACAGCTCTGGATGAGGAAGGGGTTTCAAGCCACCATTCTGGACTGCAAGGCTGAACTGGCCGGGTCCCTGCAGCTTAATGTCAAAGGCAATCTCCAGTTATGCAGAATATGGTGATGTAACCATGGCGGCTATGACACTGATGAAGCTGAGTATTGCAAGTTTTGCACAACAGTGCATTTAGTCCTTCTACAGCTCCTCATCAGCATTGCTTTAATCGGGTTTATTACTGATGAATTCATGAGATGTATTGCTAATGTTTAACTAAAATATATTTAAAATATTTTCTGCAGAATGTTTGCCTTTCTAACAGATTTCTAATTTTTCAAGCATGTAAAAAAAGAAGCAACACATGCTACATAAATGTAAAGCTGTGACTCAGGGAAGGGTGGTTTGGAATTTGGCTTTGGAGGAAAGAACCCCAGTGCAGTAATTTCTTCCCCTCTGATGCTTTATCTTTATAAAGTGGGTTTGAGCACTTATAATAATATAGAGAGAGTGGAAATAACAAACTTTGTTAACGAGGATAAGGCTTTCCCTGGAAGGTACAGAAACTTTATGTGGAAAGAAGCCCAGAAACCTTTTCTCTCTTCTGTTTTGCAGAACTGGCAGAACGGAGTCTGTGCACCATGTGCCTGAGCTGTCTGTGTATCTGAAGACAAGACGTCCTGTTGATGCCCCAGCCAAAAGAGGCAGAAGGAGCCTCCTATGGTGTGCACATCACTTGGGCTTCTTGGGGTTCCTGAAACATTCAGCTTGCCTGAGGAGTAGCCGTCCCTGGGGACCAGCAGGCGAGATAGAGTCATTAGTAAGTGCAAAGCACACTGAGGTCTTGACAAAGAAGCTCTTGCTGGAGCAAAAAATGGCCCCATCATTCATTTATTTTGCAAAACCATGAGCTATTTTTGGGATCTGCTGACTCAGAACAAGCTGGTTCAGATTGTCATGCCATTTATAACAAAAGTTCTTAGGAAAATTAGGGTGATCTCTGGATCTTTTAATAAAATTCAAAATACAGCTCATGTTCAGTATGTACGTTCAGCATAACTGCCATACAATTGCCAAGGATTTCTGATATGAACACAAGACTATAAGCAGCTGATTTTTGAGTCAATGGGCTGTAACACTTTTGAAATCGATGATTATTTAAGAACTCTTAAAAGAGCACATTGTCTAGCTGCTGTGCACACAAACATTGGATCTACTCTGCTCTCTGTTGGCTCTCTGCAAATGGATAATTTGGATCTGAGGGCTGAAGGCTGAGTGTGGATTCTAACACCTCTTTTCTAGCCAGGCCAGTAAAACATTCACTATAGAGCTTTGCAGCAGCTTTTTATTTCAGTAGGACCTGAAAATACTCAGCACTTTTCAGGTGCAGTTCCAGGACACTCATGGATTTTCATAAATAAGCTATTTGATGCGACAAAGGAATCTGTTTATTCTGGATTTCACCAGTGTTGATGTCTACATAGTTGTTTATATATATATATATATATATATTTGACATGATAGCTCAGAGTTTATGACTTGGTATAAGCACCAGTCTTCAGATTTAGAACAACGAGCTGCAAAGCTATTGTGTATCCATTTTTCTTTGAGCGTTTCTGCCCTTTCATATTTTGAAACAGGTTAAGATGGGTTACAATGAAGCTTACACCTGGATGAGGTATTAAAGCACAGCACACATTCTGCCTTGAAATCCCCCAATGATACTTTTCACAAAAGATTTCCTGCAGCATGTTTAGCTGACCTCTGTTCTCTGAGTTCACTTGTGAAAGCGATAAACTGTGCACACATGACTAGTATCAATGCAAAGATGATGACACTTTCTAGAAATGAGACTGGTGGGCAAGGGCACAACAGCAAAAAGAAAGGGTACATTGTACGAGTTTGTGATGACTTCAGAGCATCGCATCACCTTACATAGAGCAGGTGTGTAGTGCTGTATGAGGTGAAGACTGTACTTAGACCACTTCTTTTGCCTATCAGTTCTGTCCCCGTGGATTTATTCCAAATGACACGTGAGTTTGCAACAGAACTTTTTTCACAAAAACATAACAACCTAGAGATTTTTCCTTTTTCCTGTAAAAATTATATCTTTGTGAGTCAGACACAGGACTGTGATGGACCTCAGAAATAAAAGCCTCATAATTTAAACAACCTGCTTTCTTACAGTACTGTAAGGTTCTAATATTTGTCAGGAAAGACTCTCAGCTCGCCAGGAAACTGTTGGAAAACCGAGACTTACAAAGCCTTCTATTTAAACATACAAAAAAATGCCATTGTAAAGCATAATAAGGGAACAATTTTAACTGTTCCAAAATACCTCCCAACCCACTCACATCACAAAAACCCTGCCTCACTCAGCCAAGTGAAACCTGAGATAGGTTACGAAGCATAACTCACTTATGTTTTTTTCTAGTCTTGAATAAAACTTCTTGATCAAATACATCCCGCAACAGACGTTTCTTTTGATGAGAAAATAACATCCCTTTTCTGGGTAACCTCTGATTGTTTCCAATCTTGCATTTCAGAAGAAGCAATTGAAAGAATGACAGAGAAATGCAATGTTTCTGAATAACTCAGATTTTACAACGGCCCTAATGGTGTGTAATGATTTGCAGTAGGACAGGGAGAGCCATTGACAGTGGCTCAAACTCTATCGTAGTTAATCTTTGGCATTCACAAAATTGTTTTTAGCTGTCTGGGCAGCATAACAGCAGCTCTAAAATCTGACAGTGGGAGAGTTCATTTCCATTGCCTGGGAAGGAGTGTTTCTGTGTGGGGCAAGCTGTTAATTGTGTTCTCATCCCTTCTTTCTTCTCCCTCTGGGCATCTAAACCCTGATGCAAGGAGGTACTTCAGCACTGCCCTGTCAAAGAAAGTTAGCCATGAAATCAAGTAGTGCCTTGATGTATTACTGTGTCCCTATAACTGCTGTAAGGCCAAATGCTGCAAACGTCTACAGGGGAGCATGGGGCTGGTCCAGGGAGAGATTTCTGGCTGGCCAGTGCCACCTTCTGCAGAGACGTGGCAGGCTGTGCAGGAGGAGGTGTGCCACCGTCAGAAACCTTCTGTCAGAGCGGAAGCAGATGCAAACCTCACCGCTTCTGCCCTGCGAGTCCTGGCTGCAGCCCTCCAGTGGCTGGGCTGCCGGGCATGCTCCCAGTTGGACGAACAAAGGAACGAGGAAACCAAGCACTGTGCTTTCCTCAACCCCCTCCGGATGGAAGAAAGGAAACTGAATGCAAAGTGACGAATGTTTGTCACCTGTGGTTACAGTGGGAGACACTCGGGGATGACAGTGATAAAGATGGTACAAAAAACTGTGTGACATGCAGTGATTGCAGGCTGCAGCGAGTAACTTCTCGCAGGCAAACAGGGCTGTTAGCACAGTGCTCTGTGAGTGTATAAAATGAGGACACTGGAAGGTAGGGCATTTTGGAGCTAATATAAGTATGGTCCCACAGAATCATACAGCACAGAGAAACGCTTCAGCTTAGCAAGAGTGTGGTTCTTTAGAAAAATAATGAAAAAGAAGAGGCAGTGCCGAGACAGGAAAAATAAGGAGATAAATCACTTTGCAGTACAATGCAAGGCAAAACCTGAAAATAAACAATTACTTTAAATCATATCAAGCACCTATCACAAACATCACATTTATACAATTGATCCATGTGTAAATTAGCCAATTAATTCTGAATTGAAACACTAATGAAATAATAATTACCTGTTTACAATGGAATGGTAGGGGTGCGAGTCTAGAAGCAGAAATAAAAGAAGACTGCAGCAAAATTCACTCAGCTCCACCACCACTGGGCATGGGCAGGGTGGTCAATACCAGTCTTTAATGCCCAGATATTGCTGGGGAAGGGGCATAAATAAAATATATAAATGTGTAAAAAAACCTATGGGCTGCAAATGACAGGAATGTAGAAAGGCTCTTCTAGAACATTACTTGCAGGATTTTTGGGGGATTTTTTTGTGGTTTTTTTTTTGGTTGGTTGGTTGGTTTTTTTTGTAATGAAGAACTGCAAAGTGGAAATTTCTTTTAACTTCTTCAGAGGCTGGCTTGGTTTTTTGTCCCTGCTTGGCTTTCTGCCACGAGTTGTTGCTTACCCTGAAGGACTCCACAGGGATTATGACCTCGTAGTTACCAAAGCAGTGAAAGATGGATGGAAAAGGGTGGGAGTTTCAGTACTGAATGATTTTGGCGACTTATGTCTAAATCAAGATCTTTGCTTCTGTAAGAACTTGCGACTTTGGTTTCTCATGTAAGAGCTACAAACAGATAAAATAGAGCTTTAGCCCAGGTCCTCATAGGATAGGCAAGAGCCCTGGTTGGTTGACTAGGCTCTTTTCTGTATAGAAACTATTTTCTGTTTCTTATTTTTTCTATATGTTTTACCCCAGAGTTGATTATTGTTTCCACTGAAATAACATTTCTTTGAAAAATTCCCCATGAGCTTTACTTTGCCTGATGCCCTTAAGTGAAACAGTTGTTGACAAAAGCAGAATATTTCTGTAAACTGATGAGACCCCATCCTCAAGATGTGCTTTGCGTATTTTTCATTTCTGCACCTCCCTGTATCTAAACTGCTCCTCACAACAAAAATAACAGTTTAGAAATGGTCACACAAGAGACAGTGCTCTGAAAAAAGTCACATACACTGAAGGTATGTGAAATATCATGCCTGCTGCAGCCAAAAATGTTACATGATGAGGTCTATGTACATTTTCCCTGGATTTGTAGTCCCAAATGTTCAGGGGGAAGCAGAACTCCTGGGGATTGATTGCAAGCATCACCATTGAGAAGTTCGATTCAGATAAAAGACGTCTTATTTCAAATTGCCCGATGGGTGTCTTTAAAAGGGAATAGCAAGAGAAATCTGTTCTATTTGATCAGGGCATTAAAACATTTAACTGTAGAGATTGTTGCCCCATGAGCACACATGCACACTTCTGAGCCTATTGCTCTGCATATGCCAGGACAGATTTTTGCAGTGCATGTATTTCAAATGTTTAGAAGCACATCAGGGCTGAGAGGCTGGTATGTGCTCTTCACCTTCCTTCCTTCCTTCCTTCCTTCCTTCCTTCCTTCCTTCCTTCCTTCCTTCCTTCCTTCCTTCCTTCCTTCCTTCCTTCCTTCCTTCCTCCTCTCCTTTCCTCTCCTTTCCTTTCCTCTCCTCTCCTCTCCTTTCCTCTCCTCTCCTCTCCTTTCCTCCCCTCCCCTCCCCTCCCCTCCCCTCCCCTTTCCTCCCCTCCCCTTTCCTTTCCTTTCCTTTCCTTTCCTTTCCTTTCCTTTCCTTTCCTTTCCTTTCCTTTCCTTTCCTTTCCTTTCCTTTCCTTTCCTTTCCTTTCCTTTCCTTTCCTTTCCTTTCCTTTCCTTTCCTTTCCTTTCCTTTCCTTTCCTTTCCTTTCCTTTCCTTTCCTTTCCTTTCCTTTCCTTTCCTTTCCTTTCCTTCCCTTTCCTTCCCTTCCCTTTCCTTCCCTTTCCTTCCCTTTCCCTTTCCCTTTCCCTTTCCCTTTCCCTTTCCCTTTCCCTTTCCCTTTCCCTTTCCCTTTCCTTTTCCCTTTCCCTTTCCCTTTCCCTTTCCCTTTCCCTTTCCCTTTCCCTTTCCTTTTCCCTTTCCCTTTCCCTTTCCCTTTCCCTTTCCCTTTCCCTTTCCCTTTCCCCTGTCCATCCGGACGCTGACCTCCGTTACGGACTCAGCTCCAAAGGGGAGCCGCTCCTGCAGCCCTCCCCAGCCGCCGGCGGAGCGGACGGACCCACGGGCAACACTCGGTACCGCATCTGTCCCGGAGGTACCGCCGCGGCCGCCTGGGGCCAGAGCCCCCGCCGCCCCGGGTGTACCGTGCGGGGCCGAGGGACACTGCGGTGCCGCCGCGGCTGGCGGGAGCCCCGACCCGCCGGTCTCGGGACGCGGGTGGGGGACGCCGGGCGTTCCCCCGGGGGCGGCGCAGCCCGGCAGGGGGCGACCTGTGCCCGGCACGGGGCCGGGGCCCGGGAGCGGCGGCGGGCTGGGCCGGGCTCTGCTGGGTCGGGTCATGCCGTGTCCCGCAGCGCCCACACCCCACCGCCCCTCCGCCGCGGGCTCGACGGTGTCCCGTCGGGACCGGCGCAGGGAGGCAGAGGGGCTCCGTGAGCGGGGGGACAGATCCCCCCCGCCGCCCCGCAACCATCCCGCCTTCTGCCACGTCGTGCCTGCCCCGGGGCAGAGCCCGGCGCGGCCCGGTCTGGCTGAGCGAGGCGAAGGGGGATCCCGCAGCCCGGCTCGGCCCGCTCACCCCCGGCGCCGGCGGCTTTTGTTACCGACGGTGCGGGGCGGGAGGGGGGACGCGGCGGGGGGGGGGGGGGGAGGCGGCGCGGCGGGGCGAGGAGGGGCGGTTTTGTGGCGGGAGCGGCGCGGTCCGTGCCATTCGCCTCCCGCCGCTCCCGTGGTGCTTCAGCCGATCCGGGATCCCTTTGTGCTAATAGCCCCATCCTCATTTGCCGCCTAATTGGACTATGTAAAGGCAATAACGGGCGGGCGCTCGGAGCCTCCAGCCGCGGCAGCACGGCGCGGGGGGGGGCCGGGGCCGCGGCGGCCGCGGGCAGGGGCTGCGCCGAGCCTTCTCCCTCCCGGCCGCCTCCCCGCCTAATCCCATTTGCCATTGTGCGTGCCCAATCGCCGTGTGCTCCCCGCGTTTAACTTGGATGACATTTTGATTTCATCATTAGCATCCGGCGCCAGCTTGACGCAGCAGCAGCGGCGGCGGGAGGCGGCGGCGGCTGCGACGACCCCGGCTCTCCGCCCGCCCGCAGCAGCCCCCCGGTGCCGCGGGCTGCGCGGGTCCCATCGGCCCCCCGCCCTGCCGCCGCCCCATGCGAGGGGCCCCCGGCCGGCCCCGCCGCCGCGCTCCCACGCCGCCCCGCCGCGCCTCTCCCCCGCCCCGCCGGGAGCCGCCACCTGCGCGCCGGGCGCGGGCAGCGGGGCCAGCGGCGGGCAGGAGCCGGGCGGGCACCGGAGGATGCCGGAGACCGGGCAGGAGCCGCCCAGCGCCCCGCCGCCGCCCGCCAAGGAGTCCTTCTACATCAAGAACCTGCTCAACGGCGACCCCCCCAAGGCGCCCCCCAAGCAGCCGCGGGCGCTGTTCGCCCCGTCGGGCAAGGCGGCGGTGGACGGCGGCGGCTTCGCCCTCTCGCAGGTGGGGGACCTCGCCTTCCCCCGCTTCGAGATCCCGGCGCCGCGCTTCGCCCTGAGCGCCCACTGCCTGGAGCGCGCCCAGACCTGGTGGTACCCCTACGCCCTGACCCCCGCCGGAGCCCACCTGCCCCGCACAGAAGGTACGGCTGCCCCCTCCATCCCTCCATCTCTTCCTCCATCCCTCCATTCCTCCCTCTCTCCATCCCTCCCTCCCTCTCTCCATCCCTCCCTCCATCCCTCTCCGGCGGGGCGGCGGCGGCGGAGCGGGGAGAGGGTGGCTGGCGGCGAGGGTCCGGCCGGCTTGTCCTGCTTCCCCCGACGGGATGCGGGGGCCGAGCGGTGAAGGTGTCTCTTTGTGTCCCTTATCCCTCCCCACACCTCCTCCCTCACCCTTCCCTTCCAGCCGCCGAGAAATCCCTGCTGAGGGACTCGTCCCCCGCCTCGGGTACCGACCGGGACTCCCCGGAGCCGCTGCTGAAGGCGGAGGGGGAGCAGAAGGAGCTGGACTCCAAGAGCCCCGACGAGATCGTTCTGGAGGAGAGCGACTCGGAGGAGGCGAAGAAGGAGGGCGGCGCGGAGGACTGGAAGAAGCGGGAGGAGAGCCCGGAGAAGAAACCCTGCCGCAAGAAGAAGACGCGCACGGTGTTCAGCCGCAGCCAGGTTTTCCAGCTGGAGTCCACCTTCGACATGAAGCGCTACCTGAGCAGCTCGGAGCGGGCCGGCCTGGCCGCCTCCCTCCACCTGACAGAGACCCAGGTGAAGATTTGGTTCCAAAATCGCCGCAACAAGTGGAAGAGGCAGCTGGCGGCCGAGCTGGAGGCAGCCAACCTCTCCCACGCCGCCGCGCAGCGCATCGTCCGCGTCCCCATCCTCTACCACGAGAACTCGGGCGCGGAGGGGGGCGCGGGGGGCGGCGGAGCCCCCGGTACCCAGCCCCTCCTCACCTTCCCTCACCCTGTCTACTATTCCCACCCCGTGGTCACCTCCGTGCCGCTCCTCCGGCCCGTCTGAACCCGCCCGCCGCTGCGCGGAGGGGCGCGGAGAGGCGCGCAAGTCACCAGCCCGCTTGTAAGTACTCCAGCCGCTCGTGGGGTTCAGCCGGCCGGGGTCTGCGGAGCTGGGGGGGCGGGGGGAGAGGGGTGTGGGGGTGGGGGGACCCCTCGGCGGGTGGTGCTAGGAGGAAAGTCACGAAAATTTAAGAAACAAACAAAAAAAAATAAACAACAAAAAACGGGGAGGGGGTGGAATAAGGAAAATGAAAGCGTAACTTGTAGAGAACCCTGGAGCTGTCACACCTTTTGTAAACGTGGACAAAAACCGCGATGGTCTCTGTGGCTTTAGTTTTATTTTTGTAAAAAAAAAAAAGTAAAAAGAAAAAAAAAGGATAATAATAATTAAAAAAAAATGATCCCAGGCCACTCCTCGAGATTTGCCAAACGCTAACGGGAAGGTGAATTCCTGTTCCTTTCGGACCTCTCCTTCTGCCTCCAAATTGTTCAGGCTCCTGATCCTGTCGTGACTCAAACTTCATGGACCGCGGCTTGCCGTTTGAGCTCACCTCGGTACCGATTTGCCTCCTTGCTTCCCCACGTTTTGTACCTTTCGGTTCTCTGACACGGGACTTTATCACGAGCAAGAAATGCAGCCTCAAAGCGAACCATTAAACACACCCGCACACTTTGAGTGACCCTTATTTATTATCGTTTACTTAGATATTTTTAATTCTTGTTTATAATTATTGTTTTCCTAGTTGCTGGGTTGGCTTTTTTTTTCTTTCCTTGTAAAGTTATTTCGGTATTTTGGGGAGAAAAACTCTGTACCCTTTTGCTTTCTTTTGTAATACTAATTATTATTATTATTGTACTTTTGAACTGTGCAATATTGTACGACGAATCTTAAAGCACTGCTTTTATTTGGATGGTGAGGAAAGGGGGTTTAGCATTGTATAACCGCGTTCATTCATGTTGTACAAAATAAAATGAAAAAGAATTAAAAGTGGAGGAAAGTGAGAAGAGAGGAGCAGGGCATAGGAATAAGCATCAGCCCAGCTTACACGAATAAATAAGGGAGATTCGGTGAGCTGGGCGCTTAAAGTGAAGGACAATCAACTTTAGGGTAATTTTAATTTATTTGATATGATGTACAGTTTTCTTCTAAAGTCCATCGAGTATGTGGATTTTAATAGACAGAAATCAAGCAAGGAGTGGACACCTCTAGTCTCTCTCTGTCTCAGTGTCTGCTCACCTGTTGTCTGACAATTGTTTGCCGTCTTCCCAAGGGTTTGGGTTGGTTTCGTTTCTTCATTTTTTTCCCCCTTTCGGTTGTACTCTCTGCCCTCTCGCTTTCTGTTAGGGATCGGTCCTATTTTTAAAACAGCCTATATTGTTATAAACTTAATGTTGTGGTGGAAAAAAAAATCAATAAAACCCGTTCCTTATAATTTTTTTAAAGTGTGGCTTCGGAGAGAAAAAAAAAAAAAAAAAACAAAAAACAAAACACAAAAATAAACCCAAAAGCTACACGCAAATAAAAGAAGCGTTGTCGGGAGCGCGGGGGTCGCCGGGGGGTGTCCGGAGCCCCCCCCGATCGGGAGCGGACCGACACGGAGGGGGTCCTTTCCCAGCCCAGGCATCGCAGCTGGGTAACCCCGGGCGAGCGGTCCCACACTCCACGGAGCTCGCCGGGACGGGCCGGGGGGGATGAGACGCGGGGGGGTCCCCTCCCACCCGGGGGCCGCCTCCCCGGGGGCTTCCCCTGAACTTCTGCCCCCCACCCCCACCCCCTTCCTCAGGCTGCTTCGCCTCCCGGCGGGGGTCGGTACTCCCCTCCCCTTCTCCCCCCTCTCCCGGGGGGCTGCCACGGGGGGGAGGGGGGGTTGCCAAAGGTACCCCAGCGTGTCGTGTCCCTCCTCCCACGGGCCGCGCCCTCTGCTCACGGCCGGAGCCGTCACTCGTGTTAATACCCGCGGCAGAGTTATTTCGAGATACGATCGCTCTCCGCTTCCCGAAGATTGGCCCGAATCGACGTGTTTATAGCGCCGAGGGCGGGATGTCGGGCCAAAGAAATCAAAATAAAACTCAGCGTTGCGAAAAGATAATCCTGCGTTTTCTTTTCGTTTGGGATAAAAACCCCGGCAATGGGTCGTAAATGAAAAATAAACAGCGTTTCGGAGTCAAAATACGCCGCTCGCTGTGTCGCCTACAAACAGAGTGATGCCTTTTCTGTTTGCAGTACTAACTTTGGGACAAGCCGCTCGCAGTTCATTAAAAATATTGTTGTAATAGCAAATACGTCTTCCCATTTTACGGCGCGGTAGCACGATGTTATCAAACGGCAAGGGATAAAAATAAAAGGAAAAAAAAAAACATACCCAAACCCCCCACTTTTATTTGTCGTCGGTCCAGAAAATGATTCCGGACGGTCCCGGCCCTTCCCCGGCGGTCGCCCCCCGCCTCCGCGGCTCCGTCCCCGCAGCGCGGCCCTTCCGCGGGTGCGGAGAGTGCCAGGCCCGGCGCGGAAAGCAGGCCCGGTACCTCCTGCTCCCCCCGCCGCCGGCAGCGGCATTTCCCAGCACAGGTTTGGTTTCGGTGGGAAGTGATGGGGTCGGGGAGGCGCTCTTTTTTTTTTTTAAATTAAGAAAAAAAAGAAGAGGAAAAAAAAAAAAAAAGGAAAAGCAGAGCCCGGCTTTTCCTCTTCTTGCTGTCCTTGCACGCCGCGGAATCGCCAGCAGACACCAGGCTGTGAAGCCGCGCAGTGACGTTGGAGGCCGGCGGTGGGGTGAGGGCGTGGGACCCCCGTTCTGTGTCCCCGGGCCCGCACCCCTCCCGCAGCGGGGATCCGGGCACTGGGCGGGCTTCTCCTCCCTGCCCGGCCGGAGGGAGCCCGCGGAGCGGGATGCTGCGTCCCCCCGCATCCACGGCGAGGCTGGTCGGGGCGCTCAGGCTTTTCTCAATCCTTTCAAAATCTCCCCAACCTCCATCCTCTCCTCCAAATGCTCCGGCAAAACGAGAAGGGAGCTGTTTAATCTCTCCCTCGTAGGGACGAGGTGGCGTCGGGCGGGGGATGGTGCCCGGCGAGCGAGGGTTCTGCAGTAAACCCAGCTTTGCCGGCGGGCAGCAGGACGGGCTGCCAAGGTTATCCCCCCACCCCGCACCCCCAGCCCTGCCTAAAGTTTCTGAAGAGCCCGCATCAACTGCAGCTCTCGGGTGGATTGAAAGGAATCGCTTTGAGTGGTGGAGAGCGGAAAAAAAATAAAATCATTTTTACAGAAACAAAAACTGTTTGGCGGGGAGGTTGGTGCGATTGGAAGAAAGTTGCTTCATTCCTCCAAGCTGTGAGCAACTCCGCGGGCACTTCTGTTTACTGCTGCAGCCCCGCTCGGCAAATCTCTGCCTTTGTTTGCTGTTCGGGAGATAACACGGTTCTTCTCGGCCACTGTTTTGAGCTTGGCTGAACAGAACTAGCTCTCCTGTTTGTGGGCGAAACACACATGTATTTCTTTTATTTGGTAGTAAATAGAAGCTTGATGTGTATAGCAAACAGCGGCAGGGAGGTGAAAAGATATAAACTTCCCGGCCGCCAGATTTGGGGATTCAGAGGAGTTTTTGCGTCCCGGAGGGCTGAAGTAGGGACCAGGCGGCAGGAGAGGGGCCGGCAGGTGGTTCGGCCCCTCCAGCGGCCCCACGCTCCCGGCCAGCGACTTTGGGAGGTTGGTTATTATTATTAAATTTTTTCTTTTTTTTCATCCGAAGTCTTGCAAATTTTCTGGTACAGGTCGGTGAGAACTGTTTGCTTGCTTGGGCGGGGGCCGCGACGTGGGGCGGAGAGGCACGGGGGGGGACACGGGCTGGGGACACCTCGGAGCCGCTCCGGGGGAATAATCCCGCTTTAAAAACAGTGGTGGAAATACGTGTGTGTGGGGTGGTGTTTTTCCAAATATTCTGCAAGTGTCTCTGTAATAATCACTTTACTCTATCGACTCGGTATAGTGTGCTAACGGAATGAGAAGACCATTAAGAGCATTAACAGATTGGTACAGCATAATGCTTCAGTTCATATTGATCGCGAAACGTCTGTAAAATATTGTTTCAAATGAATCTATTGTTCCTGAGCTCTTTCGGCGCTGTTGATGACCTTGGTTTGTTCTCGCACATCCAAATTATCCTCCTCTGGCCGCTCCCGTCCGATGGGGAACGGGGCGGTGGGACCCGCCGCCCCCGGGCCGGCCCCCCCCGACCCGCGCCCACCCGAAAGCCGGGGCTGAGGGGTTGGAACCACCTCAAAAATGTGGGGGAAAAAAAAGGTGGGGTAGAAAAGGGAACGGGCCCGGTGTATGCATGTGCCCCTGCGTGCGAGGAGCAGCTCGGCCGAGCCTCCCGCGCTGCGTGGGTGTGCTGGGGGCCCCCCAAAACCGCCTCCCCGCGACCGCATCTCCGGGTTAAGCTGGCAAAGTTGCCGAACGGAGAGGTCTAAACCTGTTTACATCAATATCGAGGCGAAGTGGGGGGGCAGGACGGGCAGATCCTGTAGCTTTTCCCCAGACAGGCCCCTCACCCCACGTTCCCCGGGGCGAGGGGGGACGGCGGGGAGGGGAGTCCGCACCCGGGCCTTCCGCGACCCTCCCGAGCCGGTCGTGCATATTTTACAGCCCAAATCAGCCAATCCCTCTCCATCAGCGCGATGCCTCCGATTTAAAACTCCCTCGCCCCGCTCCCTGCCGCGCTGGAAGGGGCGGCCGTCCCCCCGCAGGGACATGCGTGTCCCCCGGGCAGCGTGCGGGGCGGCCCCGCCGGGCGCTCCTGCCGCCGTGGAAAGCGGCAGCTCGGCGGGAATAAAAACTCCGCTTCTCTCAGGTTCGGTCACCTGGTCTTGGCTCTCCTGAGCTTCGATATTTTAAATAAATATAAAGAATCTCTTGCTCTCCTCAGCTCTATTCGCCTTCATGATGGAGTGGAACCATCAGATTTTCATCAAAGTTCTATTAAGTGAAACATAGGTTGCAGGGCACCCTCTGATTGAAACAGTTTAAATTTTAATTGTGTTTTTAATTTGACATATAGTTGCAGAAAGGAATGACACTACAACGCCAAGGGGCGGTCGATTTTCTTAATTTCTCCCAGAGGAATTGATGAGTCTATCAGGCCACTAGATTGGAAACACATTAAAGCTCTCTGGTTAGGTTGTTAATTGGAACTTGATGGATAGGGGGCCTTGGATAGGCTATGCTGATCCAATCTTCATGACTTTCTGTTTTCCAATAAATTACACGATTCATTTTCCAGCCACAGATTACATAAATTGTACACCTCTAGGGCTCTCTTTTTCAAATAGGGAGCCCTTTTCCCCAAAAGCCTATTGCGAGATGTCATTTGCACCAAAAAACGAGCAGCAGAGGCTCTTGAATGAAAATCGAAACATAATCAACGTTTATACTTAGAAAATTTATTGAGATCATTTTCTCTGGTATTTCCTTATTTTAAAGTTTGGACGCGCCATATATCATAATCCACACGTGTAAAGGGGACTGTGTTTAATATTTATCGAAGCTTGATTCCAAGATCAAACTTGTTTATGACTTCATCTGTCATTTCCGAGGGAACCTTCTCCCGATATTACGGCCGCTCAACAAGCCTATTTTCCGAGTGCTGCAAAAGCAGCGGAGATCAATTTTTATTAGGCTCCCTTTGAAAGCTTGCTCAGGGCCACTTTAATATCGAGCATTGTAATAATCTGGAGATCTAAACTTTAACCGTTCGCTCTGTCTTTCAAAGTTTATCTTTGCCGAGGCGTTTGATCATCTGCGCCCCGACGGGCCGGGCTGCGGGGCGGGGGTGGGGGGGAGCGGCCGGCCGGGGGTTGCCCCCACGCAAAACTCTGAGTGTGGCCGCCAGCCCCTGCCCTGATGAATATTTGATTAGATGGTAATGAGAGCGTGGCCGGGCTGCTTCCGCCCGCGGGACGGCGCCGGGGCCAGTCCGGCCCGCCTGTCCTCCCCTCCCGACGGCGGTACCCGGCATCCCGTGGAGCCTGCCTCGGCTTCTCTCTCTCCCTCCCCAACGGAGCGGCCGTTGCCCAAGTTTCGCCTGATTTCGCAGATTCCAGGGAAATCTGGCCGTTTTCTCGCTGCGGCCGGGCAGACCTCACGCCTGCCCGCCGCGCTGGTGCATCCCGCCCCGGCCAGCGCCCACCTCCCCGGCCCCAGCATCCTCTCCGCAGCCCCCCCCAGGCGGCTCCCACGGGCGGGACCCCCTTCAGTGGGGAAGGGAGAACCTCTCCAGAGGCACACCGGGCCGCTGGCGGCCTTTGCGGAGAAGGAGGGCCGGCGTGGGCGGCGGCTGGAGGCCGGCGGTGCCGCCGCGGTGTCCCATGGGGGGGCTGCGGGGGAGCGGGGCTGCTCCTGGTTCGTTCTCCCTCCCTGCCCCGGGCCCGTCCCCGCGGAGGACCCGAGGGCTGGCAGCCCCCAGGGGTCTCCCCAGGTCCCCTGGACGGCTCTTGCCCGGAGCCCCCCTTATCCTGCTCCCCGGCCGCGGGAGGGCTGCTGGGGTCCGGGTGCGGGACCTGCCGGGGCGGCAGAGCGGGATGAAGGACGATTTCTTAAATTGTATTTCAGTGCGGGGTCTTTCCGGGTTAATGAGCTGACATCATGATTAAAGCTGACCATTTGTAATGTGTCGCGACCCTGCTGAAAAGCACTGAAAAGGTTAATGTGGTAAAACAGGACAGCACCTGCCCCTCACAGGGAGAGGAGGAGCTGGAACACTTTTCCTAATCAATTAGTCCATTAATGAGTCTATCAAGTAGTTAAGTAGTTAAAGATTATGCCGCTGGTCTGGGTAACAGTCGTCATCTCGCTATACCTAATTATATTATAAGTACGTTATTCAATATACCAGACATAATATGGTGACTCGGAGTTAATGAAAATGTCATTTTAAAACGTCTTGACATTTGTCTCTATTGATTTGTATATTTCCATCTCATTCTTTGCTTTCCCGACTAGATTTTTTTTTGTTGGGGTGTGTGTGTATGTTTCTGGAGAGGGGGAACGACCTCATCGGGGGGGAGGAATCAGCAGCTGGAGTCGGTGGGGACAACCCCCCCTCCCCTCCCCCCCGCCCCGCCTCACGCCGCTCGGGCAACCCGGGGTTAAAAACCCGGTGCTGGGGCCCCTGCCAAGGCCAAGGCTATTGTACTTGGACACCAATGGAACCCAAAACACTGGGATTTCCGAGCTGGAGCAGGGTTTGCCGCTCGCTCTCCTCCGCGGGACGCCCCCCAGCCGGCCCCCAGCCCCCCGCTGTGCTCTCCCCGGAGCTGTGCCGTCCCCCGGCCGGGACTAGCTGCGGGCTCGGGGGCAGCCCCTGCCTACGGACACGGGTGGCCCCGGCGGGGAGGAAGGCCCAGGGATGGGGCACAGCCCTCCCGAGGGGCGGCAGCGGGGAAATGGAGGCGGAGCGGGCAGGCTGCTCTGCCCGGGTGCAGGGGGAGCGTGGGGCGGGGGTCGTGTGGCGGCGGTGGCCGGGGCGATGCTTTCCACAACGGCCCCGTTACCGGGGCTCCTTTCTGCGGCTTCCGTGTCCGGGGGGAAAGCGGGAGCCGGGCCCAGGCCGGTGGAGGGAGGCCCCAGCCCACGGCCCCGGGCGGCCGTCGGGGATCGGCCTCCACCCGTATACCCGGGGCAGGCCCGGAGGGACCGGGATCCCCGCAAAGGCAGGGCTGGGGCGTCCCTCGGGCCCAGCGCGGCTCCATGCCCTCCTGGAAACGTGGGGGACCCCGGTGGGGTCCCTGCCCTCGGCCCCTCGCCCTCCCCCTTCCCTTGGGGCAAGTGCTACAGGTTGCCGCCCGCAAATATTCCCTTCCACGGGAAGCTGTGGCGGGGGAAGAGCCGCGATCGCTGTGATTTGTTCCCCCGAGGGGGAGAGCCCCTCACTCCTGACAAAGTTGAGTTGGAGATGCCGGAGGACATCCCCTCCCTCCCTGCTCCCCCCGGTCCCCAGACCCTGGGAAGGAAATTCAGGAGGCATTTCGTGAGATATTTGTTATCAGCTGCGGCGCAAAACCCGGTTTCTCGCTTTTTCTGGCTTTCCCCAGGCAGCACACCCTATCAGGTTTTTTCCCCCCTCCCCTCCTCTCTAACGAGCACGAAGGGTAAAGCTCCCTGGATACGCACAAGATGTTTATCCCAACACCCACCCCGCCCCGGCCGGCATAGGACATTCAGCCCACGTCCCTCTCACCCACTCGAGGAGGCACGGCGGGCGCTCAGCATCCCTCCCCCGGGGGCGCGGGGTCAGCATCGCCCCTGGAACCCCGGGGACGGCGGTGAGCACCCCACAGGGGGTCTCCCCCGACCCGGGTACTTGCTGACGGTGGCGGGTCCCCCCCTCCCCAACCACCCACCCCCACCCCGGATCCCGCGGGTTTCCAAACTTTCCGTGGCCGCCGCCGCCGTGATTGGCGCGGCGGAGGCCACCTCCATGCAAATGAAGCCCCGCCGCCCGCCGCCCGCAGATCAATAGGGACGCGGGGGAAGGAGCATGCAGTCCGCCTGGGCAGGCGCGGGGAGAGCCGGCAGCGGCACGTCGAAAACACCCCCCAAAACAAACCCCCCGCCGGTTCACGGCAGGCTCCCGGCCCCCCTCCTCCCGCACACCCCGGCCCCCCGAGCGCCTCTAAAGCGGGAGCTTCCCTCCTTTGCTTTCTTATGAACCCAGGATGAGCAGCAAGGAAGACCCCAGCAAGTGCTGTCCGGCGGCTGCTCCCATCTCCAGTTTCACCATCCAGTCCATCCTGGGCAGCGGCAGCGCCGAGCCCCCCCGGGAGGCCGGCGGGAGGGCGGCCGCCTGGCCCGCCCGCGGCCGGACCCTCTCCCTCTCCTCGGAGGACGAGGAGCCGGAGGAGAGCTGGAAACACCGCGGCTGCTTCTGCCCGGAGGCGCACGGCCCCGCCGAGGCGTGCCACAAACACCAGCCCCTCAGCTTCACCTGTCTCGGTGAGTACCGACGGGACGGACGGACGGACGGGGCGACGGGACGGGGCGGACGGGGCCCGGCGGCCGCCGGGAAGGGCGGCGGCGGGCTCGGCCTCGGCCCGGCCCCGCTGGGGGCGGGGGGGGGGGGCATGTCGCACCCCCCCTGCTTTCGGGGAAGGGCGAATAGGGTGGCTTTATTTTTTTTTCACTTCCCACCCCAGCCGGTGTTGATCCCCCCGAAGGGGTGCGGTGCAATAGATAACGCTCGTTTTCTTAGATTCTGCTTATTCACAGCGCTCGGGCGGGGGGAAGAGAGGTGTTTATTTTTTACCATTAATTCTGATTAAACGGTCTGTGAAATGCAACACTATAAAGTAAAATCTGCCGGCTCGTCTCGGGTGGGCGAGCAATCCTAGCCTGGTACTCAGCTGCCTTCACTGGGGCACGCACAGCCACCTGTCCGTCCGTCCGCCTACCCATGTGATGGAGGGACAGGGATAGCCCAGAAGGGGCTGGTTTTCCCCGGCCGCGGCGGTGTCTGTCACCAGGAGCGGAGGCGGCGGGTGCCTGCCCGGTGACTCGCCTCGGTCCTTCCCCCAGCCGGGGCGGAGGGGGTGGGGGCTTCGGCCGTCGGGGGGTGCCGGTGCCGCCGTGCGACCCCCGCGCTCTCGCTCTGTTGCAGGCAGCGCCAAGGGGAGCGGAGCGGCGGCGGCGGCGGGCGGCGGGGAGCGGGGGCCCTTCCTCTCGCCCCCCCAGCAGGACTGTAAGGAGGAAAAGGAGAAACCTCTGGGACCCTCCTCGCCCTCCTCCGGGGACCGGCAGCGCGACGGCGGGGACCGGCAGGCCGGAGCGGCCAAGAAGAAGACGCGCACGGTGTTCAGCCGCAGTCAGGTCTATCAGCTGGAGTCCACCTTCGACATGAAGCGCTACCTGAGCAGCTCGGAGCGGGCCTGCCTGGCCTCCAGCCTGCAGCTCACCGAGACCCAGGTAAAGACCTGGTTCCAGAACCGCAGGAACAAGTGGAAACGGCAGCTCTCGGCCGAGCTGGAGGCAGCCAACATGGCCCATGCCTCGGCGCAGACTCTGGTGGGGATGCCGCTGGTGTTCAGAGACAATTCCCTCCTCCGAGTGCCGGTGCCCCGGTCCATCGCCTTCCCCGCCCCTCTCTACTATCCCGGCAGCAACCTCTCGGCCTTACCGCTCTACAACCTCTACAACAAGATCGACTACTGAGCCGCCGCCCTCCCCGGGCATCCCCGCGGCCGCCCCGTCGGGGCTGGGACCGGGGCCGGGGGTCCCTGCGGGGCCTTGGCCGCCGCCGCGGTGGGGACAGAGGAACGAAACTGATGGGAGGGACGAGCAAACGGAGAATCCGGGGCGCCGGGGGCACCCCCGTCATTCTCTCCCCCAACTCCCGCTATCCTGCCACTTGAAAAAAAATTAATTAAAAAAGCGTTATTTCAGATCTGTAAATATTTTTAAAGAAAGAAAGAAAAAAAACCCCACAAAATAAAACGTTTTAAGCCTCGTTTGTAAATTTGCCAGCTCGATCGCGTGTTGCCACCGGGCGGAAGGCCCTGCCCGGAGGGGTAACCCGGGGCCGGGGGGAGCCCCGCAGCCGGGCCGGGCTCGGCCGGGACCCGCCGCTGCGGGAAGGACCGGCGGCGCCTCGGACCGATGCAGGGGAGAGGGAAAACGACGTGTAACGCCGAGGGTTTATTTATTTTTCCAAGCCTCCTTCTCGTCATCTCGTTTCCCGCCGGTAATCCCGGGCGGACCTGCTCGTACCCGCCCGTGGGGCGGCGGGATGGCGGGGGCTCGGTCCCCCGCGCGGGGCTAGAAGATGAATGGCTTCTCTCAAACCCTCAGGAGCAATTTCGGAACCGGGGACCGTTTTTCTGGTTCATTTTGGTTTTCGTGGTCACCGAGCCTCGGTGGCCGGCAGCGGGTTGGCAAGCTCTCGGTGACCGACCCCGGCGCTCGGCGGCTCCTCTCCCCGCCCCTGGGCACCCACGGCCGCCTCCCCACGGAGGACGGAGTCAATCCTTCACGCACCAAAGTAAATCCCGCAGTAAGAGGTATTCAATCCGCGGCCACTGTCTCCGCGGATACCGCCGGTACCGGGGACGGGGATGCTTATGGCAGCGGTAACGAGGGTCCCTTCGCTGGGTAATGGGAAAAAAAAACAGAGAAATGAGAGACCCGGAGGGATAAATAAGGTGATTTTCAATGCGCGGGAACGGGAAAGCTCTCCCAGCCCTTCCCGGCCAGTGTTTCAAGGCGCAGACCCCGGCTGTCAGCCCCGAGCTGCCCTTGGAGCCGGCCGGGGTGAGCTCAGCCCCGCCGCCGGCGGGGACACGGCCGTGAGGGCCGGCGCCCGCGTGCCGCGTGCCCGCGCCGTCGCTCCACCTTCCGGACTCCTTTTTTTTTAAGGGGAATAATTGGTATATCGGGTTTGCCCGTTAACGTTGTTACAGCCCGGCAGCAGCGGTCCCTACCCCCGCGCCGCCGGACTGCCTGGGACCCACCCGGGCCCGCCGCTACCTCCCGCAGGGGCAGCCGGATGGCACCCACCCCGACGGCGGGACCGGGCACCCCCGGGGCGGGTATGGGGCCACCGCCCCCCTGGGGGACACCTGTGTGGCTCCGGGGGGGGCCGCAACACCTCCCAGGAGCCCCCGTTTGCAGCCGCCGATGATAACGGGAGCGGCGAGGAGCAGCGGCCTCTCCCCGCCCCGGCGGGCCGGGCCCGGCGGACTACACGCCCCAGCATGCCCCGCGGCGGGAGCAGCGCGCGGTGCACGCCGGGACGCATAGTTCCACCCTTTCGAATCGACCAATAGCGATGCGGGGCGTGTGCGGCGTGACTAAGTGGGCGGGAGTGCGCCTGCGCGTGGGCGGTGGCGGCGGTTGTCGACGGGGCTGAGAGGCGCGGGGCCGGGCGGAGCGCGGAGGTGAGACCGGGATCCCCGCGGGGCCGGGCCGGGCCGGGCCTGGGCCTCGGAGCGGGGGGGGGAGGGGGACGCGGCCGGGCCTGCGCCGCGGGGCAGCGCTGAGGCAGAGCGGGCGCCTCGGCCTGCGGACGGCTTTCCGTCAGCCGCGCTGCGGCCTTTCCCGCCGCCCTCCCGGGGTGCCCTGGGTTCGCGTCCTGTTCCCGGCGGCGGGGGCGGGGGGCAGCACTTCTCGGCCCTTCCTGCACTCTCGGGCCCTGCTCTCATCCTCTCCGCTTCCCCCCGCAGCCGGCAGCATCTCCCGCATCCCGACGGGCTACTCCGGGACCGGACTGCTAGAGCGGCCGCGCTTGGTGACCCCGCGGCGCTTCCCGTGTCCGGTGCCGCCGCTGCTGCTGCAGGAAGAAGGCTTTTCCTTGGCGTAGTGCGGAGCACCGAGAGGAACCCGTGCAACATGAAAACGGTACTTTTAACGTCTTTTTCAAGTAGAGGCTGGCCTAAAGCTGGCGGCACAGCGGCCCGCTTTGTTCGAGAAACGCTTCCCGGCTAGCGAAACGGCAGAGCGCGCGGTGCTCGGGTTTGCTGTCGCAGCGCCGATTTCTTATCTGCTCGGTAGAAATGAGCTTTCGGGAACGGCGGAATAGCAAAGGTGCACCCGGTGGTTAAGTCAGCGTCGTGGTTTCAGCAGCACGCACCTGCCCTGTGATGCCTTCTTTATGAGTTATCTCTTGTGGTGGTTGGAAATTTTACCAGGATTTTGTTGTTTGAGGTGGGCGTGACAATTACTGTTGTTTGGCAACCGCGGTCGTGAAGCAGTTACGTTTGTGAAAATGTGCAGAGCGTTTTCTGTGATTTTCCCCCCCCCCGCCCCCCGAATTATTTTTTCTTAACATAAGTAGAAAGTAGGATATATTTAAATTCTGGTATTTTATACTTTTTTGTTGTTTTCTGAATTAAAAATACCTTTGGGACAACCTTCCAGGTTTCTGACATAAGTAACTTTGCTCCCTGGAGTGCAGCTTGTTGATTGCTTTTGGGCTGGCTGGTAACTGTTGAACCAGGCACTTCAAATCCTCATCTTTGGGTTTTCTGCCACAAGAAGACGAGGCAATTCGCATGTCCAGTCTAACTCTTGTAGTTGTTCTGAATTCCTTTAGATTTTGTGTTTTCATGCATCCATCTGAAATACTTACTGAAGACTGTTTCACCGTTTAAAGTGTGATGAAGGTGCTGCTGAATTCATATTAACGTAGAAATATGCGTGGCAAACTCTCAAGCTTATCTGTCTTTTGCCCAAGTATTCCCAAAGCAGAACTAAAAAAAGGGTTTAAGGAAAAAAGTTTTAATTTCCTCTTCCTTAAAGGTTTTTTTTAAAAATTAATTCCTTTTTAAATAGCAGAAATAGCACTTTGTGTTTACATAGTGTTTTTTTTTTTTTAAGGACCTACCAAATTTCCCACTTAAATTCTTCCAGTGTAAGAATGTAGTGCTCACATCATTATACAACCTCATGATTGTTCAGTTACTAACAAGTGCTGAACCAGAATAATCGAACACTAAATCTGAACCTTGTCCTAGTTCATCTGCTCATTCTGTCTTGATTTATTCTCAGAGGTCTGATGTTAACCTCTGCAGTCATACGTACAAGTTCAGGAGTGATGGTGTTATAGAAAAATCTGACTTAATTTATGTCTGTGCCCTTTTAGTGTATGGGAAATGTGCTGTTAAGGCTTTCTGAAGCCTTAAAAGAAAATTTTGGCAGTTTTGTTGGCGCATATATAATGAGCTGTTTCTTCTTGCAGAGTGTTTGTAAGGTCTGCACTGTCTTCCCAGCTGAAATTTGCTGTTCATAGCCTCTGTTCTCCTTCTTTGAATTTTTGTATGTGCAACTAACTAGCCCTGTGAAGCGAGCACTGCAGTTGCCTTCAGAGTCATTGATCTGTCACTGAATTGTTGATATTTTTCTTCCAGTCACCTCACAATTACACGTTTGCTCTACATTTCAGTACCCCAAAAAGCATGCATAACTTTCCTTTCTTATACAACCTTCTTTAGACTCAAAGAGGGGGAAAAAAAAAGTCTTAAAGGTGTTTCACTGGAGATATTTCATGGCACTTAAGGAAGCTTAAAGATTTGAAAGTTATAGAGAGCCTGAAACTATTTAAAAGATGATCCAATTGCAGTTCTTAGAAGTATATGACAGTTGTACCAAATCAGGAACAAAGCAATGCTTTTGTTGGAGTTTTTAAATTCGATTCCTTTCTGCCTGTGTGTGTTTTTTTACAGTAACTTTTTGATACTCCCAGTAATTTATAAATATTTACTTTTAAAAATACAACCACATACACAGTAGAGTGTGGTGGGAAAACACATTTGTAAATAACAATATCTAAACTTATAGATAGTAATAATAATAACAACAATAATCTTTTTGTACTGTTTATTCCATGTTATATTTGATATCTAATTTTAAAAGCTCTCTGAAGGGGGAGGAATTATTGAGGCTTTGGACAGGGATTAGCATCTTGAATTTTAGAGAGCTTGTCAGAAATCTGCGTGTTTTGAACTTCTTCCATGTAAAACCCAGCAAACTTTTCACGTCTGCTTGAAGTTACCTTTAAGATGGATCAGTTAACTAACAAACTTGCTAGGCTTATGGTCTTGTTATTACTAAAATTGTATCTCTGTATTATTGTCTTCAGATGACAGGATCAAACGAATTCAAACTAAATCAAACTCCAGATGATGGTATTTCATCAGTGAAGTTTAGTCCAAATACATCTCAGTTTCTGCTTGTTTCATCCTGGGACACAACTGTCCGGCTCTATGATGTTCCTGCCAACACCATGAGACTCAAATATCAACATTCAGGAGCTGTCCTGGACTGTGCTTTTTATGTAAGTGTGTTTTTTTATTTTTTAAATTATTATTTTACAGACATATAGTGCCCAGGGTACATGAGAAATTGTCAGTCCCTGAAATTAAAGGGATAATGAAACCCTACCTGAAATCTAGGTTAAAAAATCCCAACTTCTGCCAATTGTTCGTTTTTAATGAATGTTGTTCTAGTCCTAAATATGAATATTTCCTGTGAAGGGTGCAGGTGCACAAGTAATTTAGTTCTGGTAGAAGTGGTAGGCAAAAGTAATTTGAGCTGGTTTGCGCTGTTTCTGCAATGGTATGCTAAATTGCGTGTGTTTCTTAAAGTGTTGTACTGTGGGTATATAGCCAGAAATCATTATTCGCAGTAAATGCCTGTAGCCAATTATTTTTAACTTTCTCCTACTGGTTGTTTTGGAAACATGGCATTGTTCCAAGAGAGCTATATACTTGATTTCTGTATTTTTTTTAATGCACTGGATTTGAAATGTGAATGGTTTAAGTATATTGCCGCTGCCTTTTTTGTTTTGTCTTTTTTTAAAAAATAGAAGGGTGCCATTAGCATAATCTTTTTTTTGCATTGTATTCTTTTGTGTCCTCCAGTGACTTGATCTTGATATGTTACTGAACCTTTTAGGGATCGGTTTAAATTTTTAATTCTGCGTGTGCTTTTTCACTGAATGTTTTGTCATGTAGCTGACACTACTGTGGATCAACACACGGGTTCTCAAATGGTTTCTAGTTTCCAGATTAGTTTAGAAGGAATGCACTTCAATTAGGTGGAACTGGCCTAGGTTGGTGGCTGTTTATAAATAAGCATTACATGTTTTGCTGTTACAGAAATAGAAATGATTTGATACAGCCTCTAACTGCTTTGGTTGCTTTTTAGTTTTACTTCGAAATAAAAAAAATGTATACCTCAAAGTGCTTTATTTAAACATCTTGCAAAGCTTCTGCCATCTGACTGTTTTAAGTCTGGGCTGGATCTTAACTCTTGTGTGTTAATTCCCATCCTCCCAAAACTCTTGCAGGCAAGTCCTGTGTAATGAGCTGAAGAGATTAAATGTGTAGCAGCCAGGGAAACTTAACGCATGTCACAAGGTGAAATTTTTTGTTTTATAGGATCCTACCCATGCCTGGAGTGGAGGGTTAGATCAGCAACTGAAAATGCACGATCTCAACACGGACCAAGGTAAGCAGATTGGATTCTGTAAGTGGTCTGAACAACTGGCCTAAGCTTCAGATTTACATACTTACATGAGCAGAATATGTTTCAAGTTTTTAGATGGGGGATATCTACATTAAGCAGTAGCTGTTTAGATGTTGATTATAAACGTCTGTTGATTTTAAGTTGTCAGTGTTGGTGCTCAACAGTCTTCTGTGCTAGGCAGCCCTTGCTTGTCACCGAGACACAGAACAAGGCAGTGTTCCCTTCCGTGCAATTGAGGATTGTGCTGTCACACCTTTAGCAGAAGGGCCGAATCTGCTGCTGCCAAACTGAGGGTTTAAACTTTTCCCATGATGAATATCCATAGATGTGTTTTATATGTATATTTCTCTTTTAATTACTTGTTTTAAGGTGAAAATGGGAAGGAAGGAAACTGCTATGTATTTGTCACACTGTTGATTTAAGGTTCACATCCTATGTGCCTCTATCTAGCAGAATAACTAGTGGCCCTAAGAAGTGCCACCTAAAAGCATGGAAGCATTTGGCGATTTGACAGAGTGTGGTAGATCTTTGCTGTAGGACGCCTTGAATTGGATTTCTGATGGTAATCCTGCCCTGCCCTAGGCTGCTGTGTCTCAGTTAGGGAGATCTGGCTAAGCTGAACTAAAACTAAGCATGTTATTTTCCAAAGGTGTGTGGTTTAGATGTATTTAGAATGGTCTTTTACAGGTGTGGCAGAAAAAAATCTTATGCTTGGCCTTATGCTACGATTTTTTCCTAACAAAACGCTGCTCAAAAGTAACATGGTTCTGGTGCCTCATTGGTGCAAAATAGGGAGCTGGTTTGTCTGAATTTTTCCTGTGTTTCTGTGTGTTCTGAAGAGAAAAGCGAATCTTGGCCTGAGACAAATGTGGTCACCAGAACCAGCCAATAGCCAGGGCTTGACCAAGTTGTGCATGCAGGAACATTATGAAAAAGGTCAAGTAGTTATGTTATGTATGACTTTCTACAAGCAACTTTATTAACGTAATATTTTTACTAATATGTAATTTTAATTCCTTTTGTCATGATGTTAATATATACAAGCTTAAGTAGCTTTCTGCATTAGTGTCTTCATCACAGGTGGTGAAGCCATTTGATACCAAACACATCTTTATACCTCTGAAGATATCTCTGTGGCTGCCTAAAATGCTTAACTTCCTTTTGTAATCTCAGGAGACACAAGCTTAAATTTAAACAGTTCTGATCTTTGCAGAAGTTATGCTTCTGAAGACTGAACTATCCATAAAGAGACTCCTACCATATCAATACACCTGTGGGAGTGTCGGAAAATAGCGTGTTCGTGCCGCAGTAGTATCCTTTTCTTATTTTTCAACACATTCTGATTGTTTGTAGAGTCAATAAAGTTACAAGTTGTACTTTCTTACAGAAAGCCTCGTTGGTGCTCATGATGCTCCTATCAGGTGCGTTGAGTATTGCCCAGAAGTCAACGTCATGGTGACTGGAAGCTGGGATCAAACAGTGAAGCTGTGGGATCCCAGAACTCCTTGTAATGCAGGAACCTTCTCTCAACCCGAAAAGGTATGTACTGGGTGCTGTATTCCAGGTGGTACATTAAACAATACATCCAGTGACTGGTTAAATATCACCATACAGGACCCTGTCTTAAACTGAATTGAATGTGAAAAGTTGCGTTTAATGGTTTTTAAACTGTGAAAATGTTGCATTTTAAAATACTGATATTCAGAAGATATTGTATTTTAGGTTAAGGCCTCAAGCTTTCATCAACAGGACAGCATAACTTAATTCTTGGCACTCCTGATGGACTGAATACTTTTAAATTAAATGAACTTGAAGGAAAACCTAACAAAACCGGCATGTGGAATTGACGTAGTTGTTAATAATCCTTGGCTTAATTCTAATATGCACTATCTATTTCCTTAAAATTAAGACTTCTAGATATATTAAATCCTGGCCGTCTTAAGATCTGATTGTTTTGAAATATGCATATAATAAGAGGCCAGTTATGTTGCCTGAAATAATATTTTTTCACTTGTATTAAAAGGTTGAACTGAATTGCTTGTATTGTAATTTACCTGTCATTGTATTAATGCCTAGTAAATTTAGATGTTCTCCTAATACTAAAATCCTCTGTGCAAATCAGAGTCCAAGAGAAATAAGGTAAAATGTAATGTCTTAAGCTTTTTCTAATGATTATACGGTGTGTTAATCTTTATTCTGCTTACTGTGGTGTCATTGGAAGAATTACAGAACAGTAATTTCTGTTTTTTTCATAGACTCCTAAACACAGGCTGGATTGATGGATAATTTTACATATGAGTGTTATTTTTGCCTATACCTTTTTTAAATTTCATTTAGCTCTGTCACATTGTATTGTCGAGTCACAATTATGAGCCATCATTACGTTCCCTATTGCATCTAAATAGCTATTACTTTTGTTACAACATAGCTGAATCTACTTCTGGTGAGACCTTTGTTCAGAATAAAGTAATTGCATTATTTCTAGTTTTGATTTATAGTTGTATGTAGCATGTAAAGAACTGTGATAAATTGCTGACAGAATATCATATAATGGACAGCCACAGTGAATCAAGCTGCTTATTGGTTCAGCAAGGTTCATTATGTCACTTTTTTTTAATACTGCCTTTGATAAATGTGTGCACCTACTCAACTGCATGACAATGGTTTAGTTTGATTTATGATTGTGTGGTGTAGAAAGAATACTTGCTATACAGGTGTGACATCAGTTTGTAAAGATTTGAGATATTTAATGTTCTTTATGCCTTTGTTTCCATACATGTATACAAAAACATTTTATATAATGTTTGTTAATATTTTTGGAACAATTTTTACGTCAATAATGAAGAGGGATTTGAAAAACTGTCTTGTTAAAGTGTGTAGCTACTGTTGGCTCAAAGTTTTCTTGCCCTTTTAATACATAAGTGGGATTTGGCAGTTGGGACCATCAGAAATTTTAAGCAACTCCTATGTGAACATTTAAGACACTTCCCATCTTAAGACCTCAGTCTCAAGAGGGAAATTCAATAATCACATTTTAGAGCAAGAATGCATGCTGAAGGAATGCGGATTGGTTAAAGGAAGTCTTATATACATATACCCACGCACATACACACCTGCCTGCTTAGGTTTTTTAATTAGAAATTAACTTTTTGAAAACATAATTTCTCCAGCAATGTTTATAGCAAATGAAAAGCTGTTTTGTCTGATACTTCACTACAGCCTTACCAGAACCAAATAGCTTTATTGGGCTTTGTCAGAGAAAAGGAAGTGAAACTAGGTCCTTGGGTGAAATTGTACAAGCACATGCCAAAACTAGATGGAATCCTTCTGGCAGGATACCCGATGTCTTACACTTTTGATTCTTGATCTGAGGTATACACCACGTCTGTTTCCTACGTATTTAGCTGCATTAGATCACTTTTTCAAAAGCTCATTCTTATAGTGTCCTCTTGTTAGCAGCTCAGTGACCGGGCAGCTGTATGTAGCTGGATTCCATCTTGTCTGTGGATCAACAACTTGTAATTCACTTGATAGCACAGAGTTTTGACTGAACTCTTTCCTTTTTTTTTTAACACATTTCCAGATTAACTGCATCCCAAGTAATATTTGGAAACAATGATTTATATGGTGATTGTTTTAGTGGGAAATTTGGCAAACAAAAATTGAACCTCTGAGCCAGTCCTTGGAGCAGAGTTGAAGTTCCAAGCCACAGTCATTTTTAATGATGACAAGCATATTGCTTCCTTCAATTTCACTTAATTTTATTAAAGTATACAAAGTACCATTTTAAAAACTATTTCTTGGCAATTTATTTTCCTTTATTAACATGAAGCTCAAGTTGAAGTATTCTGTTTAAAATGAAAAACACATGATTACCAGATGGAGGAAAAACAAGAAGAAAACATGTGATGTGGTATTGTAGGGCTAAACTGCAGGATCATTATTTGTTAGTGGGGAATGCAGGCTGTGCAGGTGAATTCCAATATCCACGCCCTTTTTTCCCCTGGTTACTGTGTATTTGTTCTCCTCTTGCCTTGAAATATCCAATACATTCAATGCTTGGAATAATTTTTGAGGAAAACTTGAATAATACTGATTTCCCTTTTGAATTATACATAAATACTTATGTACACATGTAGCATTTAAAACATGAGTAATACCAGCAAGAGGAAGAAATCTTGTGTGTGGAAGGTTGTTTAGATATCGCTGAGATATGGAGACTGGTAACTGAACAGATGTGTTTGAAACTTAGAATTCACAATAGGCATATGCATATTATATATTTTTAAGGTTTTTTCTTTGCTAAATTCATTATGTAGTACGGTGCTGTGTTGGGCTTGGTTTTTTTTTGGTTTTTTGTTCAGCTATGTGCGAGGGTACAGAATTAAGGGTGAGCTTTTGAAATGCTACATCAGTGTCTTATCATTAGCTAGCTGCGTACTACTGCTTCTTATCCCAAATTGGAGTTATAAATCGAAGGAAAGGGGAAATCTGTAGCTATACACTTTGTTGTAGATGTCAGCTGCTTTGTTATTGCATAGTGCAGACATTTTTTGTACAAAGAACAACGGATGTCCAGGCTGACGTGTTAAATATTGTAATTATTTTTTTAAAGGTCTACACGCTTTCTGTGTCTGGAGACAGGCTAATTGTGGGGACGGCAGGTCGGAGAGTGCTGGTGTGGGATTTGCGCAACATGGGTTATGTTCAGCAGCGAAGAGAATCAAGTCTGAAATATCAGACCCGCTGTATCAGAGCGTTTCCGAATAAACAGGTATGGGAACCATGTCAATAATTACATTTCTGAATATTCTCTATGAGAAATGGTGGTTTATTTTTCAATCTTTCTGCATCTTTCTCTCATCTTCAAAGTTTCGTAATCAAACTCTGAGGGGGGAAAAAAATGGTGTTGTGGCTTCTTGTTCCAGGTTAACTCTTCTTAACAGCGTAGGTTAGCAATGTTTGCCACTGGCTCACCAGCATATTATGCTTTATTTTTTTGGTTTTGTCTCTTTTAAAAAATTATCTGTTTAATGCATCATAAAGCTGACATAGTTTAAAAAAAAAAACCACCACTCCCAAGTTGCAGTAGAAAAGAAGACAGCACTGGCAGTGCTCAGCAGCCTTTATGCATTGTAGCACTAGGTTCTGCAATAGGCTGTGAACAGGGGCAAGATTAAAACTAGAATGTCATTTATCTATTTTTCTTTCCCTTTTTTTAACTCTGAGTCTGTGTCATGCACTCAAGAGCCCATGATCCATTACCTAGGGGGAATTGTGCAATTTAGATGATCATACAGCTGTTCCATGTAGGTTGACATAGTGTATCTGGTATTTCTCTTTCTGAAGTAAAGCAGAAGATTAGCTTTTTCTGACAAACTAATTTGGAAGGGAATTTTCCTGTGTACGTAGTGATAGTACAGGACTTGGGAGACCTAGTTACTTGTTCTTGAACTGGCATGAACGCTTTGTCCATTTTCAGTTCTAGTTATAGTAAAACAAGCTCATCTTCCATACTGCGTTGTATTATGGGTTTTAAAGACCTTGCTATAGCTAGGTACCATTAAAATCCTATTTCTGAAAAGATCTGTTATGGGCTTAACTCAGAAGTTATAACAAAAGCATCTTGGGTTGCTCTGAGTCAAGACTGTAATTAACTGGGTAAGTGGACACCACTTATAATCAAGTTTCACTGAAAATACTATTTCAACTTGAGTGTTTAGTCGCTAGTGTAAAGCTCTGAACTAATTTTAATGTAATTCTGAAACTAAATAGTCCCATGAGTATCTCTAATATTTTAGAGATACTTAGGCCCTGGGGGATAGGTGGACAAATACAAGGGGTTCTTAACTCTTAATGCTTTTTTTATCCCAGATCAACTTCTGTTTGGATCTGCAGGGGTATTTAAAAGCCTTGCTGTCAGCTTAAAATTATGATGCAATGAGAATCTCTCGGAAAGCTTTTTTTTTTTTCATTATTTCTTTCTTAGAAGCAGATTTTAGTGATTATGCCATGGATCTGGTAACAAACAATTTCTGGTTGTGCAGAATTTAAGACTGTTTACACTTCATTTATTTGAATTTAGAGGGCATATAAGAGAAATTGTATTGCAATCTCTTCTTCAGGTTTAAACTTCTAAAATGTGTATCTCCAAATTTTTTTCGCTAGGGTTATGTTTTAAGTTCTATTGAAGGTCGTGTTGCAGTGGAATACTTGGATCCAAGTCCAGAAATCCAGAAGAAGAAATATGCATTCAAATGTCACCGTTTGAAGGAAAATAACATCGAGCAGATTTATCCAGTTAATGCTATTTCCTTCCATAATGTCCACAACACGTTTGCTACAGGTAGAGTAGATATTCAACTTTTTGTATTGCTCACATCGGTTCCTTTAGTTTTGATTTAAACAGGTCAGCCTTTACTTCATATGCCCGCACTTAAGTTTTTTAAATCCTATTTCTTGCAAATAGCAGAGTTCTTAAATTATTTGATGCGGTGAGAGTTGATTTCCTTAACAGAGATTCTGGGGAATAGTCGCTGTGCTCTTTACTGAATTAGGCAACTCTGTGTAACTCTGGGTTTTTATGGACAAAGTAATTCCAGGTAGTTTTCCTCTTTTAATTTTTTTTTCTGTATCTTCTCAGTCTTACCCTTCTCCCAATTATAATTTACAAACTGTTTTTAAAAATTAACTTTCAGGAGGTTCTGATGGATTTGTAAATATTTGGGATCCATTTAATAAAAAGCGGCTGTGCCAGTTCCATCGGTATCCCACAAGCATAGCATCACTTGCCTTCAGCAATGATGGAACTACCCTTGCAATAGCTTCTTCATATATGTATGAAATGGATGACATTGAACATCCTGAAGATGGTATCTATATTCGCCAAGTGACGGATGCAGAAACAAAACCTAAGTGAGTATGCTTCACCTGTATTTGAGCCTTTCTGAGCATTCATCCCAAGATTTATTAATTTTCCTAAATTCATGAATAGCATTATTGATGCCAGTAGATAGTGCAGCTTGACAGTAGGGTTGGTTTTGATTTTATCTTGTTTGCCCAAGCTTTCAATATCCGTAGGTTGATAGACGTCTGAGGGATAAAATTGTGCCTAGTTGTTTAGTAGAAGAATGTCAAACTCTTACCCTTTTTGAATAGGTGATATTATATGAAGCTGTGGAGTTATTGCTAGCTCATCGCTTCAAGAATTAAGTGAAGAATTCAAGAATAATTTATTTGTGTAAATGTTACTGTGTTTGGATATTTAAAACTTAGAATTAATGAAATCTTTACACACTGAGTCTGCACTCAGCTGTCACAGTCAGAAGTGAATCTAGATACTGTCCTGGAAGGCTGTGTAAAATCAAGGGAAAGCTTTTTCGGTTCCCGTGTATTGGAGTTTGCTGCAGCCCTCTGATAACACACTTTTCTATCATTGTTGCTGTCAAAATGGGGCAAACTGATTGATGGAGGTAAAAGATTTCTGTTAAGCTCGCTTTGGCATGAATGTTACATAGAAAAATTGCCGTCACAGTGCAGAATTGCACTAGTCATCATTATGCTAGCACAGGAGCAGTTGTTTTTATTTTCAAATTCCTGCGGTTTGTCGCTGCCATTTTTTTCTTCTAGTACTCAAACTGTCTTATTACACTTTCTCTGGTTGTCTCTTATTTAGTATCTAAATGGCTAGGTAAATAGACACACGTAAGTGATCAAAGTTTTTGAGTTTAAAAGCTTGAGCCCCCCCCTTAAATGGCTTGTATGTTGCTTCGGAGCAGCCATTTTATCACTGTGAAGAAGTGAGGTGTAAGTTATAGAAGAATAAATACACCATTTATCACTTGGAGATGTTTGTTTGAAAATAAATTTAATGCTCGTGGAAAAATAAAACCAGAACTATTTCAATATTTATTTCTGGGCTTCCTCAAGCAAAAAAAAAAAACCACAAACCCAAAACCCAAAGATGATAATTCAGATCTGTTTTTAAAATCGAGTTGTACTTGTTACATACATTTGGGGGCGTTTTGGGAAAAAAAAAAAAAGGTGATAGAAGAATACTTGCTGCTATTGGTCTTGTAATAGTAAGAGCTGCTTTCAGTTATTTTTGTTCATTGCTAGTTACGGTTGCTAATTTTGTAGATGCTTCATTCTGCCGTATGAGGAGGTTAATCTACAATTAAACAATATTTCCTCTTGGCCTTCCATTATTTTCTGAAACAGATGGTTCATCATTTCCTGGGCTGTTAAACACAGCAAGGTTAAGGTTAGACTCTCGGGAATCAGCTAGTTTTGAATCTTATTAGGCTGTAGAAGGAAAACTAATAAGAATACTCCTTAACATCATTTTGTGACTGTAAACAATTATTTATTAGCAAACAATTGATCCCAGAAGGGCAAATTGTTTGAGTCAGTAATGAGCTGAGAAAAGACAGAGCATATCTGTGTATTTGGAAAATAATTGTAACGTAATTGCAATGCATTTAGACAGGCATCTTTTTGGACCTGTTTCTATCTTTAAATGAATTTCTGAAAACATTAACAAGGTTCATATGCTTTTCTGACATTTACAAGTTGCTTGTGCCAACCTTAGGGCACTAAGAATGATGCGGATATTTTAATGTTACAGTAGTGTGAGTCATCTGGTTTATTCTAAAAATATGTTACTTAGGACAGAAGACTAATAGCTATTTCCTAGTGATCTTTCTGCATATTAATTTGAATCTCTTAGTGTTTCTGCATGATGCATTCTTAAATGCATCAAGACAGTGCCATGTTATGTAAAGAAAAGATCAGCTTTTTGATCACTACATTATTATATATTGTGTCTTGATACAAGTGAAAGCAGTGTTTTACACATTCCTGCTTTTATTGAATGTTGACTGGTTTACCTGCTTATGATTACTCTAAACATTGCTGAAATGGGGTTTATTTATTTCAGGTCTACTTAAAGGTCTGCTTCGACTTCTGGTGATACTTCTCTACAAGAGGTGCCCACCTGCTCCTAACAAGACTAAACTAAAACAATAGAAGTGAGAAGAACACTCTTTGTACTGATGATGTTTTTAACTAAGAAATATTTGTTTGTATATTCTAGTATGCCTTAATCTGTCATTAATTTTCCTGCTTGTAATGTTGGTGGAACTGTTTTCTTTATCTGCTGTCTGTAGCTAAATTAGTTCAGTCCTGTAGGCAACTTTGCGTATATCTTCATAAAAACTTACCACATTTGTAGTATCTAATTACAAAAACTTCACACGGTCTCATAATTGTTCAATAAATATCTGTAGCTTTTTTGAAAACAAGTACTTTGTGTAACAGCCTTTACTGTTTGTGAAAGAAACACTAAGACGTTTGGTCTTTAAGTTGCAAGAATTCTTGAGTTGTAGATCTTCCTGATGGAAAAGTTCTGAACCTTTTGCCTTTTCCAATGAGGTGAACTGGGAATGTCTACCTGGTGATGTAGGCAATGTTTTCACAGGGCTGTGAAAGCCTAAAGTTGTATTAAGTGGGTTTGCTTATCCCAAGGACTTGATTGTTACTGGAGAACCATTAACTCTTTCTGGAGGAAAGAACTTGAGCACTGGTACTTTAGGCTTTTTCACATACTGCATAAAAGCCTAAAATTAATGATGGTTGGGAAGAATTGAGGGTAGAGGGGGAGAAAATGTTGAGTTTCAGCCTACAGCTGAGTGGTCTCTTCTAAGTCTGACTTGGTAGCCCAAGTAGAAACACAAGTGACAAGGTAGAAAAGATGAGTTTCCCCAAAGTGGAAAAGTCATTCTGGGTGCAAAAATCCATGAATATATGCCACTTCTCTGAATGTCTTGTTTGCCTTGTTGCCAAGAATTCTAACCTGTGATCAAGTTTGGTATCAGCCTCTTGAGGATTTTGGAGTGGTGGGTGAGTGTGAGAAGATACTTGAACAAATTAAAAATTTCTCAGGAAAGCAGTATTAGAAAACCAACTTAGACACTGTGTGTTTCTTTTTTCTAAACAGGAGTGTAGATCTGATCAAGACACTAAACCTGCAAATCCAACCTGCTAAAAAGACTATATTTGATGTTGCACATTCCTGACTGGTTTGTGGAAATAAAGATAAATGCTTTTTGATTAGTACTACCAATAAAAGCCATCGCATCCAGCCCTGTTTGCAGAACAGCTCTGACTCTGCTCAGTAGTAGCTCGTATCAGGTGTTGGGAAGTACTTAAGTATTTGCTTTGTAGTGAATAGTAAGGAGGGACAGAACAAAACTGCTATGAGGCTGTTAAAAGATGATTAAAGTGTGGGTGTTCTGGAATAGTGACTGGATTAATACTTTACTCCAGCTTCTTCTGTTCTGAGTTATTGATGCCTGTGTAGCCAGTGGGAGTACTTTATTGCCTTTAAGAAAACGAACTTGGTGACAACAGAAATAGTAACTGATCGTTCCAAAGAAGGTGGTGATGGAGAGGAGGCTGGGCTGTGTGTGTGCAGAAAGTGAACAAACTTGAGCTGTTACCAGATAGAGATGGTAAAGGAGTTGAATGTGGAATCCTTTAGAATTTGTCATGAGCTAGATACAGGGTCTTTAATAATATACATTTTTTTGATAGGTTTGAAAAAATTAAAGATCTTCCTGAATAAAATATGAGTAATGCCATTACTACAGTAGCATCGTGCCTCTGTTTTGCTAGATGTGTACCACCCCTCTTTCCATTTTAATTGGCTTTTTTCCATTGAGAGTACATGACTGATGTTGGGCAAAGGTTGAATTTTTGATGTCAGCTTAGGAAGCGATGACCCCTTGGTGTTTGGGTTGGGGTTTTTTTGTTTTATTTTGGGTTTTTTTGAGGAATGAGTTGAGACGTTGGGTCTGGGGCCTAAACATGGGAACCAAAGGTTTCTATGAGAATGACTGGCAAAGAAATAGTAAGCAAAATCCCTGGCTTGAGGCATGACTGTAGGTTAAGACAGTAGACTTTGTGTGAAGAACACTGTCAAGCATTCCACGTGTGAATGTGTATGCAGGTTTAAATACATACATATTTGCAGAGCAAACATACACGATACCTCTTGTTTCTCCATCTCTCAGCTGAGAGAGTATAATATTACAAAATACAAGCTTGAGCTCACAAAAAAATAAATTATTCTGTTGTTACCTAGAAGCACAGCAATGAGGCTGCTTGTGGAGAAAGAGAGCTGAAGTGAGGGTGGGTCCAAATAAATAATGTGTGATGGCAGAAATAGCCTGGGACTAATGAAAAGGTGGTTCAGTGATGATGTGGAGAAAGGATCCTGTGAAATGGAGAGAGCATAGAGTGGGGATGTGCAGGGGTGTAGAACTGTGGGGAATAAAGTGAAATAAGATCTAGAGAAAGTAGGGGAAAGCAAAGAAAGACTTAGGGGGATTGCAGATAGTTTGGTTAATGAAGCTACCTGGGCAACTTTTCATTGGTAAGTATCAGGGGAAAAATAACCAAACCTGTTAATAGTCGATATACTGAGATCTGCATGCTTCAGTGGACAAGGTAGCCCAAGATATGTAGGAGGAAATGGATTGGTCTTACTAGTTCTATTTTGGCTTAAAAATGGCAGGAAAATTTCTTGTGGTATGTTGCTGTTTTATGTAAATGCTTGAAACAAACCAGAGGCTGTAGAAAATAGTGAGACAATCAGGCATAATATGGAGGAGAAGAGAAACATTAGTTGGTCAGGGCTACAGCTGTGTCCATATGTTATGTGCAGTTGGAATATGGATATTTCTTTTGCAAGATTAATCTTCCTTTTATTAGCTCTCTTCTAGACATGCAGGTCGAGGCAGAGATTCGTAAGCTGGAGAAATCATGAAACAAGCCTTTTCTGACTTATGTAACAGGCAGCTGAACAAAGAGGATATACTGACTCTTGATCATAGGAATTGAGATCTAAAAAAGCTCCTTAAGTCATTGCTTTTTGCATGGTGTTGAGGCCCATACAGAAAGCATGGAGTCATAGCCGTCATTCTAATAGAGTCATCAATCACCGTTGACTGCTTGCAGGAAAAAATATCACGGGTTGTCTCTCACAAGAGCCTTATAACACTGTGGTATTGGAAGCCAAGTGGCATCTGTGCCCTGAATGTTACAAAAGCCTGCTGGTAACTGTACTTTTTTCTGTTGGCCAGTACATCAAGATAATCAGTGTATGGTTACTACATACAGGTCTGGAGCTCTGCCGCATCTCAGACATGATGTTTTGTGCTGCTGCTGCAATTATAATAAATATATATTAAAAAAAAAAGTGTCCTTTAGGTGGGCATTTTCCCAAGCAAAACCGGTCCCTGTTCTGAGCTCAGAGCTGAACTCTGAGCTCTGAACATGGAGACTTAAGTGATGCCATTGAGAATGACCTTTCCAAAGCTGTGTAGGTATTGCTAGTTCCATCTTCCTTAACTGTCTCACACTTTTGTAAGCGTCCAGTAGTTTTTGCTGCCTTGAAAAATTAAGGATTCTGTGGTTGGAGCCATGTAGTCGTTCAGTCCAGCAGTAATTCAGCGGGTGCATCTGTTCAGCTAGATGCCCAAGAGCTGGGTGTTTCTACTATTGGATACTCTTGTAAGTGCTGGCTTAAATGACATGTCCACCATCCATGATTAGTATTAGTGGTCTGGAGCAGAACCTATTTCTTTTGACTAGCAGACATCTGTTCTGGTGATTACACCATTAGCTGCTTTCATGTTGTTTAGTATAATCATAACTACAACGCTAGTAATTTTTTAGTCAATATGCAACTGATACAACTTCTGCTCCTCCAGCAAGTGGCATTTGCTTTGAAATGTGTCAGGCTTCTTTGTTCAAAATAGTATTTAAGTGATACTTTATAACACATTTAGATATGTAGAATTTAGAAATGAAAAGTCAAATACAGTCTCACCCAGATATAACTAACATTCTAAAGGCACTTCCTGTGAAATATGTCTTATTTCCTAAGGCTGTATGTGCAGCACTTTTTCACTATATCATACGTTTTCCTATAGCATGAAAAGATATGAATGTGCTAACGCGTGATAGCAACACGGTAGATATAATAGGTCTTCAGAGTCTCCTGTGATTACCTGCAAAGTGGAAGGGAATAAACTGTTCTCCATGTCCACTGGGACTGGGACGAGGCATAATGAGCTTAAATTGCAGCAGAGATTAGTGTAGGCATTAGGAAAAACTTTCTAAGTGTAAGGATGGTTAAGTCCAGGAGTAAATTGCCTGGGGAAGGTGCAGTGTCTCCATCTGTGGAATTTCTGAAGCACAGGTTAGACAAGCATCTGCCAGGAATGGTGTGGTTTTAACTGGTTCCATCTTTGGGCAGGAAATATAAGCTAGTACTGATCGTACTTGTTACCCGGCTAAATTTGTCTCTGATCAGTCACTCACCTGACGTTGCTTCTCTTACACCAAACTAGTATTCTTTGTAACCGAGGCAGGGATTCCTATTTATTTAAAACTTCTAAATTGTTAGACAGGCTTTTGTTTTGCTCCAAGGCCTACACGACCCCTACAGACAAACTCATTTCAGCGCTGAATCCGCCCATGCTTACCAGCTCACCCTGTCGGCGTGACCTGGCACACCAGAGCTGGTGGGTCTGGGGAGCTCCACCCATGAGAGAAAGCTCTGCAGAACTGTCCTGTTAAACAGGGCCGTCATGCTTCTTAAATTCAATGTATGTATTAATTTTATGGGCATTTCTGCATTTGTATAAGGGTAATAAAGTTGAGTACCTGGTTCTTATTGGCTATATAAATATTTCATTTATGTCAGTCTTACAATAGTTGTAGTTTAAGCTTGCAGCTAGCTTCACCGTCAGCTGGCACTAAACAACTCCTGTACTAGCGTAGCATGTAGTCGTATATTTTAATTAATTCCCCACTTACCGAAACCCACTATATTCTTTTTTGGTAAAGCCAGAGCAAGGTAGCATCAAGTGAAAACAAAGCAATAATTTATTCACTTCTGCCAAGGCGTTGCTAAGAATTAAACTAAACTAAGCAAGGGTTGCTTTTCCCTGCTTGTGTTTTCTGCAAACCGCTGCTGTTCTGCAGCGGCACCAATGCAACAAAGACAACAATTGCCTTATTCTCAGTGCTGCACAGATGCATTGTAAGAAATGATTCTGGCTTGAGATTTTGGTCCCTAAATAGATAAGAGAGCCAAAGGTTGAGAGGGGAAGAATACTCTCATTCCACAGATGTCAACAAAAGCACAGGATAAGGAAGTGAATTTCCTTGTCACAGAGCGAAGGCAGAACTTGAACAGATTCTTGATTCCTAGCTCACGTAATTGGTTTAATTTTTTGCCTCTGCTGTAGACTTACTATGGGGAGTTATTTGAGTTAATCTTTTTTTATTCCTGTGATGTAATTTTTTCGTCAGTCGAACAAACAGTCCTTCCGTGTAAAGGTAAATGAGACCAAATTGTTAAAGGGGAGTTAAGATCCTTAGATGAATGTTCTTAAATGCAGATTTTTCTTATACAATGATACAGTTCAGGCTATTGTGTTGATATGTTGTACTGCGAAGTGGCATAAAGAGATTCCAATAGAATACAAAGATTGACTTTATTTACTACTTTAGTGAAGGATAGATGGAACAGGAAAGTAGGAAGTGCAAGCATTTTGAGAGGTTGTGCTTTTAAAAATAATAATAAAATGTGCCATCATGTTTCTACATAGTATTATCCGGGCAGAACAGACATATAATTCAGGCCTTGCAAATCAAAGACTATTAAGAAGTATTAAGTAGAGAATTTGTAATCTGCTTTGTATAGATAAAAAAAGAGAATTGCACAGCTGTAGCCTGTGCAGCAAACAAAAGAATGGAGACATCACAAATAAATATATATATATATATGTATGTATGTTTTATTTACCATGTTCCACACCCTCAGTTTCTGATGTCTCTTATTGATTAATCTGTTTTCTTGTCACACACAGACATTTCATGTTCTGCTGGGGAGTAGATGGCTGCAGTTGCTGCAGTGCTACATGTGCAGCTTTGTGCATTGCACGATGCTCGTCCATTGCTACAAAGCTCTTGAGAAGCTGCAGGTATATTTTCCCTGGAAGCAAACATGTGGTATGTTTGTAACTGGGAGAGGCCTGCTGGTTCCCAGTCCAATGATGGCACATAGCCCATTGTTTGACATTTACTTTAATATATTAAGTCACTGTTTTTAATTTTGTACTTGCTGGTGATAATCCATACCATCCTCTGCTTTATTTAAAAATGTCAACTGGTGACACAGGCTGTAAAAAGACACTATAAATATCTCTTGTATTTCTAAATTACATGTTTTGAGAACATGATTTTGGTTTTTTTCTCTTCCACCTATATTTTTTAATGTTGAAATTGTTTGATTCTTCCTGTGAAGGCTTTATATAGTGGCTTGCAAACACACGATCACTGGAGGGTGATGCTGCCTGAGCGGTAAGAAGTGCCCTGTGTCTGTTGGAGTACCTTAATTTCTGCTAATGAGATTTTGGAGGTAAACGTTGTGAGAAGTATTTGTAGATGAACTCTTCAAACAAAGCGTCTGGCCTTTTGTGCAAAAGCCTCGGTCCTATACCATAAATTCAAGGGCAGGAATATATCTGGGGAAATGTATGTGTCCATTCTTGCTTAAAATCTTTGTTTTCAAGATTATAGTGCTTGGTTTGAAAAATAAAAGTGCTTAAAGCCTTGAATTTTTCCCTTGGTTATAATGGAGTCACTGTTCTTTCCATGTCATCTGCAATCCTCAAATGCTTTTAATCAAATCCTCAGGATTTAAATTATTAAACATCTTTTTGGGATTACATTTTTTATTCCTAATTATACGCAAAAGATATATATCATGAAATATGCAGCATGTAATTGCGATTAAAGCGTGCAGTCTCCCGAAAGATGGGTCTAACAGTTTTATACATCCAAAATTTAATTAGGCTGATAATGGGGTTAGAACTGACATTTTTAAGGATGAGATGGTGAAGGAAACTTTTGGAATTATGTATATTTTTTTTGATGGAGGTGGAAATCAATATGGAGGCTGCAAATGCAAGTCAAAGTCATATTTATTTCCTGATCCCCATTTGTGTCGTCTTTCTTCTTGTATTGGTCTCGATTGTCCATACAAAAACTGAAATTCTCTAGATAGTGAAAAAGTAATTCAGTGAGTCCCAGAAAAAAGTCTGATTTTCTGCATAGTTGGGTTTTGTGGTTGTTCCTTCCTAGACATCTGAGAAATCAGGTTTAGATTTAAACTCTTGTACAGTCAGGAGGAAACTTTTCCCAGGTAGATTTCCTGGGCACATTATTAAAGGCTGTCTCCTCTGCTTGGCTGCCTGCTTTCATGAGGGATATGGGAATTTGATATCTTTAAGACCTCCTTTCTCTGTCAAATTCAGTTGTAATTGGTCAATCAGTTCCAAAGTTATTAGGGGGATGAGAGGAGGAGGGGACGGGCAGACAGACACAGACAATTTCATTGCACGAATCTCATTTCCTTAGGAAACTGGAATAAAAAAATCAAGGTTAAGACCCTCCAGTACCCGTCTTCAATTACTTTCTAAGAACAATGCCTTTTCCTGAAGAATCCATGATATACAATATCTTGATCAGTCCAGCATAGGATGAAACCTATTTTGGCAGTTTGCAAGTGTCCGAATACAGGATAAAAACCTGGCTTTTCTGTAAACAGTAGCTGAAGTTGCGGAGCCTTTGGCAGCGGCAGGATTCACCCGCTGCAGGTTGCGTTCCATCAGACAGGTTCGAAAGGACACAGCCCATCCTTTCTTATTTCCATTGGTGAGTGTAACACTTATGCTTCGACACCCCTCATGTGCTTCAGGGCTACGTTCAGCACTGCTTTGTTCCGGTTAAACAGCGACTGAAATTTCAGGCACTGCTGTGTTAGGATGCACCTGAAAAACCTCCTCACGACTTTTACTCAAAAAGAAACTGCTGCGTGATCACTTCATCTCTCTGGGCAGAAGGTAATGGTGCAAATCTTGGGTATGCAGGAGCTTTGCACCAGGGCTTACGCCTACTGAGCTGCGAGGGAGGAGGATGATGATGCTGGTTAGTGCATCTCATCACATGCCTTTTCCAGCATCAGGAGTTCCCTACAAGCTGCGCTACCCCAAAGGTCCCACCCATGCTTTTGTTTCAGCATCAAATAACCTTACACACCGCCTATTAACCAACCCCTCCTCTCTTGTTGGGAGTGGTTTTTTTTTCTTTCATATTCTGGAAGTTTCACTGGTTTCCAGATAATTCTGTTTACACTCCCTCCCCATGTCACAGATAAGTTTTTGTTTAAATATTTAATGTTTCGTTAAGCCTGTCTTCCTACAATTACAAATAATTCAAGTATAAGTTCTAAGTGGCAGAATGTTTCTAGAAGCTGTTTTCTGGACTGTCTTCTAAATCCTCATCAAAACCCCAGACTAACCCCCCCACCCTGCAACTGTTGTTTTTGCTGTCTGATTGTGAACCAAGCCTGTGTGAGCAGTCTGAAATGTTTATGACCTCAAAAGCAGCAAAAATCGTCAATTTTTCTGATATCCTGCTTTACCCAGTGGAGATGTCCAGATTCAACACTTTCGGTCTATAGTTCCTTTTTCTTTCTCTTATTTCAGTATTTGTTATTCTAACATCTTGTTCTGCTGCAGAACTGTTCACAGAAAAGAAAAAGCCACCCTTATTTGCCTAGAATCTCTATGGTGAGGTGTTTCTCTTTTTTTGGGTGTGGAGAAGAGGAAATGAAGGATGAAAATGTTTGTAGAGGAAGCGTACATGTTTCAGGTGATGCATTATATGTACCCCCTTATTTCTTGTTTTACTTCTCTTCATTTTTCATTTCTCTAAGCATGTTTTCTTAAAAGAAAATAAAAGTGATGCTTTTCCTGTGCATCAACTTGAAGACATTTTGGTGGGACTTTGTTATAATGTCACCTCAGCCATTTAGTTCCTCGCAAAGCGATGTGGAACCAAGATCCAAACCCTGACCAAAACCTTTGAACTCAGGGCAGATCTTTTCAATTTAGTGACTTGTTATAAGGCTTGGAGACCATTTCTCTGGCTAAAATCAGTGAGGAAAACCTTGTTTCTCTTGGCACGGGATCAACCTCTGTATCAAAATGGTGGCAAACAATGTTTTCCAGATTTTTATTTGTTACTACAGCATCAGAATCACCTCCGCAGGCAGATACGGTGTTCCCAAAATAGAGATTGTGGTTTATGTCATTTGCATGCAGTGCATTATCATGGCCATTATTAATTCCCCTAGTAACTCTTTGCTATTAGCAAAAAATTGCATTGCAGGACAGTAAGTATCTTTCAGCAGGTATGCTTTTTTTTTTGAGCTGGCTTCTAATGCAGCAGCCTTTCATCCCTCTATATAAGATTTACCTTTAACCTAGAATCTTTCACCCGTTATCTATAATGTATAATTATAAATACATTGTAGTCTTGAGTAAGTACAATTAAAAAGGGTAATTCGTTTCCCTCCCTCTCTCCCATCCTCCCACTCAAGTCCTTAGGTTTAATTTTCATGATTATGTTAGATTATGAGTCATTTTAAATCATGGTATCCAGTAGAGACTACTCCTACTCTGCAGCTCTTTTCAACAGTTGTTTATGGTAGTTTCAGCCTCTTTCTGCCTCTCTGAGGCTCTTTATTTTTAAAGCAAGGCAGACAAGGCCTAAAATTATTCCATTAAAGAGGTGCAATTTTTGTAATGGGACTTAGAGTGCTCTGCAGAAGTGCAGGCAAGTTTCTTCAATATCCTGAGCATTATTCGCTCATTTAGTTAAATGATGTTTCTAATTCCCTGGTAATTACATGTAATGAGGCACTCTTTCTCTTCTTGATGAGACTTTAGCTTAATATGAGATGTCGTATTTTTTTTCTTTTTTTTTTTTTTCTTTTTGGCATAATTACCCTTCCCAGGAAAAGCAGGGGGTTTGTTGTGCAGAATATATAGCAAATTATTTTATTTCCTGCCATCTTGACTGCCAGTAAATTATAAAATTAAGTTTCAGTGGAGCATTAGCACCATTTTGGAAAGGCTTGAGGTTTTTTTTTTTCCTTATTCATGTATTGATGTCCTTTGGGACTGTTGAGCTATTATTCATAGAATAGATGTTTTTCTGCCAATTCCTAGTATTAGATGGTATTGAAGCAGCAACATAGATTTAATTTTTTTTCTGGATAATATCCAATACAGAATGGTCTTGTTAGTTGCTTTTTATATCAGGTAATTCTTTATAAAGTTTTAGTAACAGTCTCCTCTCTCCCCCCTTGGTGACTAATTAAATTTATTTTTATGCCTGTTGTAATATTAAATGCTGGGGTTTTTTTTTGTTTTCAATTCTGGGTGGCTGTTCTTAAATTTCTTACATTTGAATAACATTTAGGGTATTGGAATGAATGAAAAGGTGTAGGATACATAAAGTTAACAACAATAATGCAGCATTTAACTTCAGTAAAAATGGAATGAACAGTAATTTTAATTACTCTGAATTTCCTATATTTTATCAGTGTTATTTTCTTCCTGTTATTCTGGTAAGGTGGTTCTTGTCTGCTTTCTTGATTTTAAATTCAAAATACTGGAAAAATTATGAGAGAACAGCATCTAAGAACAAAATGGTGTAAGAGCAATCTCTACATTAGGAGCTGAATTGTCATTTAAAAAAAAATTAGCTGTCCAATTCTTACAGAAAATCTAGGGATGGATTTATCTCACCTACCTTTAGCTATCCAAAAGCAAGGTTTTTAGTCTAAATGAGGAAGCCACCCAAGCTCCCCTATTTCCAGTTTTTGAAGTATTGTAAAATAACACCTGTTTGTGCCAGAAACTTCTGCTGCAAAGGGTGAGGTCTGTTGGTCACAGCATTCATTTTTTTTTTTTTCTCTGCTTGGTTTGAGATATGACTTACAGCTTTTGATGCCTGGCAATGAGCAAAACCTGGGTTCTGGGTGTATCTGGTCTGCAGGTGGACTTTGGGCAAGTGGCTTTACCTTCCCCACATCAATCTCCATCAATAATGGTGTTAGTAACAGCCATCTCCTCTGCAAAGCCCTATGAAAGCTACAGGCTGGAATTAGTACAGAGCAGCCAGACCCAACGTTGTTATAACAACTTTGCAACAAACGTTACTCCTGGCCATACGTGCAAGACACATCTACTCTGTGCACTCACGGTGCAGGAGGAAATAATAAAATCAAAATGCAGTTGGACGGGGGAAGAACCTTACTGTCTAGCAGGGGCAGCTGGGGAGGGAATGGGAGAAAGGAAGGAGGAGTTTGTTCCCAAAGCCTTGTGTGACTTCTTGCTTGCTCTCTCTCTTTGGAAGAGATTTTTTTGCAGTCAGTTGGGACGATTTGCCCTGCTTATCCTGGCAACACCACGAGCCTGTTGGTAAGAGGCGGCTGTAGAAGAACCTTTATTGATATGAAGATACACATTCCTGTATGTGAGTATGTTGCAATTACACCCTTTGAAGTCAATGAGACTACCTACATGCTTTAAAAGTATGTTCATTTAAGGGTTTTGTAGGTTCAGCATCAGAATCTGTAGTGATCGAAGGATTAAGTCTTGAAAATGGTGGGCTTCTGTATCGGAAGCGTACTTTTTCTGTCTAAGAAACCATGGTGCTGCAAAGTTCTAAATATAAAGGCACATCGTCATGATAAAACCAAGATTTTGAGAGGCTAAAGTGCAATCAGCGGTAGAAAATAAATGTCATAAATAACTTTTTGATCCCAAATACTGTGACCCCAATTCTATAGAAAGAAGCTGGAAAAATATGACTGCATCTCACTCTTTATTTCATCTTAAGCAATTTGACATCAATCAAATGACTATAGAGGCAAAGGCATGAACGTTTATTTCCCAGCCCACAGGATTGCTGTCAAATTGCAATTTTCAAAATTGAAAGAGTAGTTAAGCTAGATTTTCTCCATTTTCTGCCTAGTTCTTTCCCTCAAACTTTCTGAAATGTGCCTCTCAATTTTGTAGTGTACTAGTCTACAATGTGCAGGGAAATTAAAGAAGCCCCAGAAAAAATTCTCTACTGTGCAGTGGTAAAATCTCTTTTTCCTGTCTGCAACTCAGTATATAAATCTAAAGGAAGACTACATCAAAGAAGAGGGAATGAATGAAATTTGAGCGTTAAGATATTGCCCTAGTGGTGTTGACAAGTAAAAGAAACAAGTTTGGTACATTCACGTTACATGATTTAAAGCTGTCTGGCTATGACTGGTTACCTCCAGTGCGCTGCAAGCCAAAGCAAATGCTCAGACCTGCTAAGAAGGGGAACCTGTTACCTGGTGGTTGTATTTTATGGGTGTCAACTTGGAGTAGAAACTTTTCCTCAATATTGTTAGGAAGGCAGGACATGCATTCATTAAATGCCTATTGCGCTTAAACAAATGAGGCAGCCACAGCCTTAGAATACAGAAGTTCATTGAGAAACATCTCAAAATGCAAAATCAGATTTTACAGGTGTTACCCATCTACTGCTGTTTTTGCAACAACAGAGTTTGGAAAGTCCCAGTGGAGATTTATGCTCTGTTACCAAGAGAGCTATAGAAACCCACTGAGGCAGCATCCCCCCAGAAGAATTTATGCTCAAAACAGACGATACAGGTGATGGGAATTATTCTCACTCATAGCAGTCAGTCTCAGAAGTAATGCTCTGAGAAAGTGCCTTCTCTTTTATTAATGTACTTGTGTTAAGTGGTATTGATGAGGAATGTAACCACCTTCTCGACTGCTGCAATACTTTGGGAGGTACCTAAACCTGATCCGTGCATTACTTTCTCTTAAGTTTCTCTAAGTTTCTGAAAGCCAAAGCTCCTTGATAGACCTGAGCAGGTCAACACCTCCCTCATCTTTAAAACCAACTCTAATGTCCTCATGTCTTCCAGCTGTCACAGTCTGGCAGTAACTTCAAAGCCTGCCTAATATATGCAATTTTCTCTTACAACAACAACAAAAAGCCTCTAGTGGAGAGAGTGCCTGTCTCAGCTGTGGTGACCCACGTTCAGCCATGAACTCTGCTAGAAGGAATTCCAGATTCTTTCTAGGATGCTGCCAGAACTGTTGGGGTACAGAGCTGTTTTAAGATGGCAGGTATGATGCAGGAGATAATAAGCAGCACCACATCTGATTCGCTTTCATATTTAAATAAGTAAAATTGATTAGGCTTATTTTGCTACTGTTTCACAGGGCTTCAAACAAATCTGTAGGCACTCCTGTGTTGCCTGATGTGTTTCAAGCTGTTGACCCTAGAGCAGGAGAACCTGTCTGCCAGTTTTTCCCAGGCTCCAGAAGATCTGAGCATGTCACCAGGTCATTCCCACTGAAAGCTTTCTTAGGTGGCCAAAGTCCACTTGGAAGTTCTTGCACTGCCACTGACGAAGGAGCGGGTACCCAAACAGAGCTAAGCCAGGCACATCCCCAGGCCACAAGAGATGGGTCTGGAGTCACAGGCATTTGGGTACATCAATTGTTTTCTGGGAGCAGAGGACTCCCAAGAGCATGATTTCAGTGCCCAGCTGCAGGCAGGTGACAGTGCGACACTGATTAGACATGGCCTGAGAGCAAGGGCCAGGACATGCCCCTGGCAGAGCAGCCCATCAGCTGTGCTCCCTGCGGTTGCTGCCTGCGAGCCCAGGTGCAGGCAGGTCAGCTGCTGCCATCCTGCCTCCCAGCTGCAGGAGGGCTGGAGATGGAGCAGGCTGTGTGCATGGTTCTGACGGGGAGCAGGGTGCCACAGCCTAAGCTGTGCTGCTTTCTGCACCTCTTTAAGCACAGGGGAGGAAGGAGGATCCCAAGACAGTGGGCTTTCCTGTCCAAGCAGTAATTATTCCTTCCCCTAGTAATTATTTCTTCCCCTTCTGAGATATTACAGGGTTTGGCCAGAATAAATGATGAGCAGTCTGAGAGCAGAGCAAAACCAAAGGATATGGTTTTGGCAGAGACTCCTGCGAAGCTCTAGACTCCAGGGTTGAGGCCAGGTTCACCACGGGAGTGCTGGCATTGCAGATATCCCTGCACCAGAAGCCGAACCCATAGAATTTGGAAGTTCTGCTGTTGCCTTTGCAGTTTTCTCTGTTTAATATTTCCTACCAGTAGAAGTCTGAAGGATTACAGCATAGGGATTACAACAGCTTCATCGTGTAGTTGGCTGCAGATGAAAGCATAAATCACAGTAACCACATGGTAGCAGGGTGTAGGATGTGTGTGCAACCACTGTAATGTGGCTGGAGAGAAGACGAGGAGTAAAGGTAGGTCAGGCTCATACAGAAGGCTGGGCTTATCAGTACGCGATTTGCTATTTTTCAAATGCTAGTTTTCCTCGGGCACAATGCTTGGGCTTTGCATTTAATCTCCATCTTAGTCTTCCTTTTTATTTTGCTATAGGAATTTCTGTATCTGATGAAGGAAAACAACAAAATAAAAATATTTTTTTGCAAATATATGCGCACATATTGTCCTTTTTTAGATAATACCATTTTGGAAAGCTTCAGTATAAAATATTGAAAAATCGTGGTATTTTCTGGTTTATTCCAGGGCTTAAATGTTGGCAGATGTCACCAAGTTAAGCTTGTCTTGCTTGCCAGTATTTAGGCATTCGGATATGTAAGAAAAGCAGTTTGGAATAGCGTAGTGCTGGAGAATTATTCACTGTTCTTGTGTGAAATGGTGATAAATACACTAAAACTCCCTGTTTGTGCTGTTTGGCTCCATGCCGCAGCTGAGCAGACTTCGTGCCTGCCAGATGTGAGACTAGAAGCAGCTGTTTGGAGAAGGGTCTACCCTTTAGGGCCGTGTGAAGAAGCAGCAGGGCTGCTCGAGGGTGAGCCTTCCAGCCTGCCCCTAGCCTTGAAAATTGCAGGTTGTGTGTAGGCTTGGTAAAAGCCTGTTCGTTGCCTGTAAGGTGGGGGGAGGTGGACTTTGCTAGTCTTTGCTCTCCTATAGTATGTGGTCCAACAGCCTCGGATGCTACCTGTCACGGTAGCACCAGTCAGTGCGTGGGAACCTGTCTACCAGATCTGGACTAACTCCAACACACCTTTCATAAGGGCTAATTAGGAGCTATTGGATTAAATTCAGTGTTACTTTATGAGAGTAGCTCTAAGCCAATGTCTGTAGGCAAAAAACCTGTTAGTAAATCAGAGAAGTAACCATTTGTTGACATTTCTGTCTGTTAGCCCCAGAGAGCAGCCGGTACCCCGACGGTAAGGCGGCTCTTTGTCATATTCACTTACACCGTTGCAGATTAGGATGCTCCGTTCAGATTGTTACAAATGCCTTTACCCATTCCCATTGACATTTTAAACAAACGGTGATATATTTAGTACAATAATTACAGTTATTTGATTACCTTTCTTTTAGCCTGAAGTAGAAGGCAACTGACAGATGTGAATACCTCCGAGACCAATACTCCGTAATAAACTAACATTATTTATTACAAGATGCATTTTATTAATAGGAATTGGCAGTAATTAATTCACTAAAGTTGATGTTACTAATAATTACATGTAATTAATGAAATATTTATAAAAGAAAACTGTGTATAAAAATGACACAAAGGTCATTTAGTTAATTAGTTAATAAATATCACCAACATTTCTATTGAGTCTCTCTAGTTCTGAATAGTTTTAGATTTTCCTTAGTAAAATAATTTTTGAAATGATTTTTTTCTTCGTACATGGCATCTTGATATGGAAGCTAACATTTCTGGTTATTGTTTTGAGCCAATGTATGTACTGTTTCCTTTGCTAATTCACTTTGTCCTCTTTCCTTGTTCATAGTGAAAGATCCTAATTAGAGATAGCACTAGCTAAATCTAATTTAGGTTATCAGTGAGTTGCGGTGTCTCCCAGTTTAAGGATATATGAATATATCTCTGTCTTTTTAACTTGATTTCACTGACTTTCCTTGGAATCAAATAACCATCATCCAAATTAATAGCTGACATCTGAACTGGAAAAATCTTAGCGTCATTTCTGCTCACACTGTATTCAATGGCAGAAGATGCAGGATCAGACCCTGGGCTGTTCCACGTTCATGCCTTGAACGGTAATATTGCACTAGTTTGTGGCAGCTTTTGTCATAGGATAAGCTGGTGATATTTGTAAAGTAAGGTGCAGAACGAGGTTATCTTGCGATTAGGCCATCCTCTAATATAGGCTATGGAGCACTTAACCCTGTTTTGAGTTAAGCCAAGTGACTTGTGTTCGGTTAACACCAGTCTTTTGGAGATGTTCAGACATGATTTGAAACACTAAGAGCCAGGGAATCTGCATTGTTTTGTCATATGCTGTAGCAGCCAACCAGGGTCACCCTTTAAACATGGGTGAATCTGGCTTCAGTTTCTTGCTGCAAGTCAAACATAAATTATTAGGCTCAATGAAGGGTTTGCTGTATAGAATTCCATGCAGTCCTCTGAAGAAGGGCAGACTTGGTGATCTAACAAGGCTTGTTTCCATGAGTCTACGAGAGCCACCTTTGCACTTCCCTCATTCTGGCATTGCTTTACACTCAATCATAAAACAACCTTCGGCACTTAGCCTTTTGGCAGAGAAAAGAATTGCTTAAGGACTTCAGGGATGAGGAGGCGAAGAGAGCATCGTGCTCACTGCCCTAAATCCAGGCGTGAGCAGTGGTGACTGAGGGCTGATGTCACTTCTGCACGCTGCTTTGTGGGCGGGTAAAGTGGCTCTGGTGCAGCTCCGAGCGGGGAGACAGACACAGGGCTCCCCTAACTCAGGGAGGGGCTCGCCTGTATTCCTAGGCTTTCTTGAATAGTTGTTCTCTGGCTCGGTGTTGCTGTACTGACCAGAAACAGGTTGCACTTAGACAACTGTCGCCATGAGGCCCTTAAGCGCAAACTGTGTGTGGAACCGCACTTCCCCTTGTTTTGTGAATAGGAGACTGCTGGCCGGTGAGGAAACCCTGGTCTTCTGTACGGAGGGCTTCTGTTTCACACGCGTCATTCACAGTAACAAAATATGCCTATGATCCCCTCTTTATTAAGAACCTGTCCAAGGGGATGGTGTGTATGATAATGCCTTTCATGGTTGTCTACCCGCTGATATTCCAAACCTACATAGATCAGACTCATAACTGATGTCTATGGTCTGCACGTAAACTGAGTTATAGGTCTGTAACTGGTCTGAATCTGAATGGCCTCACCAGTGTCTCATGCCTTATTCAGTTTTTGTGGACTAACTTTATAAAATAAATCTTCTTTAAAGAACAATTTTATTTTATGGTAAGATCTGATATAGAAATTTTATTACATTAGACAATAAAATATATCTGGGTAGGCCATATAGTCTTGAACAGCTAATGACCATCAATAGAAATTACTCTGACTGATAAACATTTGTCTTTTACTTAATAGCTGTTATCCTTTTAAAGCACAAATTGTGCCCCATTAACGCTGAAGATGCTCAGCCTTAGTTCAACAGGACAGTACAGAGTTTTGCATTTTCTGCCAGTGGGGTTAGCTAGTCTTTAATATAATGTGTTCTGCAGAAGTCTTTAATTTCTGCGCAAATGCATTTCTATGCTATTTTTCATGAGGTAGCAGAGAGGGTATCCTGCCTGGTGGTCTGTGTCTATGTGGATGAAATTGGCTTGCAAGGGTCTTCTCTGAATTTCTCTGAGAAGTAAATTTTCTGGAGGAAGAGCTGGTGCACAAGAGCATTTTTATATCTTTCTGTGAGTCGGTGTGGAAACACGTGTGATTGCAGCAGTGCAGGAGTGTGCTGGCAGGATCCAGCCCCATCCAGTGTGCTGCCAGGGGTGCGGGTGAGTGAGCTGCAGTGGTGCTTGCAGGGGGTCCCGTGGTGCAGCCCTCTGTTTTATCCTTTGCTGTTCAGCCACGAGCAAACGGACCTGGGCCAAACAACTGCTGCCTGTGTTACCTTGCTACCCTGTCAGTTCACGTTCCCTTTAATGCACAGGTGCAAAATGGATCTTGAAAAAGTCTCTATCCAGTCCTTGCTGAACAGAGGTGCATTGCCTGCAGATGGCAAAGGCAGTGGCAAAATGGTGCTGGTGATGTTTGGGGTCTGAATGTTACTGTCTGCTAAGAACTTGATGGAGGTGCTCAGATGGAAGGCCAGTAGATGGAAATGGTGTCTGCTACCACCAGGAATTAATTACTTTGGCTTTGCTCTTTCCAACTCTACTTTTAACAAAATAATGAATTTTTTTTGTGAGCTCCCCAAAGCTTTGAGGTGATGTTCCTCTGAAAGGATACTGGGCAGAGAAGTGGAGAGAGAAAACTAAGAGAACGTAAACAGACAAGAAAGGATGGAGAGTGCAAGGCCATTCCTGACTTTTGGCTTCACCTCTCTTGTTTGGCCAGTTCCTGATGGGGAGAAAGCTCCTTGGGGCTCTGCTGGCTGGCATTATTTGCAGCTCTCCTGATGGAGCTGCTGAGGTGCACCCCAGAGAGTCAGAGACCTGGACTGGCCAGGCTCAGGCACTTCCAAATGCCATTGCTTTGTATGGTCATATACCCATATATACAGAATAACACACTGATTATCTCAGGCCTAATTTCTTTAACGTGAACAAGCATGAATGTATAAATAATATCAAAACAATAACATGACTACCATAAGGTACAGGTTAGAAAGGAGTAACTGCATTTAGTAATGAGGAAGGAGTTCTTAACCCAGTGGTCCCTACTGAGGTGCCCCATTCTTTGCTGATGGCAGTCCCTATGCGAACACATGCCACTCTGTGTGGTGTGGAAGAGGATGAGCTAGAGCCATATCAACCTCTTAGTCTTCCTCTAGTAAATCCATCTCAGCTCATTAGTAAATGACAAGATTTGGTCTTGCATTATTATATAGCCCTAACTGAATAGGGAAACAATTTTCTGAGATTATTTGAATTGCCTGCCTTGGAAAATAAAAATGAAAAAGCTCTTGTTATTTTCAACTAATAAACAGACTCTCAGGAAGAAAAAGCTTCAGCAGCAAACAGAAGAAACAGCAAAACAAGATAAGGGAAATATGTACACGAGGTTCTGTTGCACAGAGTATGTACAAATCCACGGTACCTCTTCCTGCTATGTAAGCCACGTTAGCCTTTACTTCACTTACAGTCTTCCTGATGGGCAACCGCCTTGTAAAAAACCTGAACAATTTTGAATTGCCTTGAATAAGCTTCCTAACAGGCAACTGGTTCTGATAGAACAATTTTAAACTCTGTCTCCTTATCTTCTGTCGACATCATTTTTCAGAAGGGGCAACAGGACCAAATTAAATTGTTTTGCTGCAGACAGCCTGTCTGTCTGATTGCATTGCGACTGTGGCCCATTTTGAAGATTTTCTCTAGCAGTTTAAAACTAAGATGAGAGGAAAGTTCATGTGTACCCGCGCACACAGATGCACACAAACCTGTGCCTCCCTTCCCTTATGCTTACTCAATTATGAGATACATTTACAGTGTTAGAAATTCAGAGTCCAGTTGTTCTACCCCGTGGCCAGCTCCGTGGGGTTGAAAGTGTCAGAAGCCCCCCCACCCATTTTTGTTTTCCTTCCTAAGCAGGTGAAGAGCTTAAGAGACAGTAATGGGAACAGGTATATGAGTTAGTTTAATCCAAATACTACTTATGGAAAGAAAGCATAGGGAAGCGTCAAATAGGCAGCACTTGGATCTGATTTGTCATGTTCACACTAAGGCAGGAGCAAAAGGCTTGGCTGTCTTTTGTCTTTGGTATTTCTTATGCCACCTTCTCATGTCTAGAAGCCTAGCTTGTCTGCAGAATGTTTGATTTTTGACTGAGATGCGGCTGTTAGGACTGAATAGAAACAGTGAGCATGGTGGAAGGGAAAGAAACTGGGAAATGAGGTGCACTGCAGCCAGCAAATGGATTTGGAGAATCTGATTGCTCTATAACAAAAGAAACCTCTGGGATATATTTTACTTACTGGCCGAAAGGAGAGCGCTGTGGTCTTGGGACATGTTTCTAAGGCCTGCAATGCACAATCATCGCCTTTGGATTGTGTCCAAGTGCTGCTTAGAATCCCAATGGCTCTTGAGCGGCATTAAATCAAGATGGATGTCACTTTACATCTCATTGCAAATGTACTACCTGGAGCACGGGTTTGCATGTAGCATTCCTTTTCAAGCAGAGATTTCTGCCTCAAGGGAGGTTTGATCTAGCTAGGAAGAAAGGAGGAAAACCTTTTCCTGTGCCCCAATCTGCTAGTCATTTGGTGGTTAACCAGCGACAATTCACCAAAACCTCTTCCTCGAGAGCCTTGTGTTGTGTTCAGGGGATCTAAGTCAATGCTCCTTAGCGTGCCTCTGTACTGAGGACATAAACAAGGAAGGCAGATGAGCTGTGTCTTCAGGCTGGAGTGATTCCCCACTGCTGTGACCGTTTCAGTAAGCTGTTATTGCATGTTGACTCCTATTTCAGATCACCAGCTTCTGTAATTGCTCCATCTCCACTGACTACAGGGTGATGCTCTCTATGCATTCCTGCCAAAGACTTGCTTCTTTGTTTCTTAATGTCTTAGGCACAAACTATCAGGTGAAATCCTTCCAACTAACTTTACAGGGACAATATAAGTACTGGGGAGGGAATATTTAACAATTTCTATGTTGGGAGCTAACTTCGTAGTTGACCTAGTATTTATTCTTGTATTTGTATAAACCACAGGTGTTATCAGTAAAGAATCAAACATGAAAAACTGGTAGTTGTTTCTTCAACAGCAAATTAACATATATAGAATGTATTATTAAGATATTATTAAATATGCAGATAAATAATAATTTAAAAATAATTAATGGCTTGTGAAAGGAATGACAACACATTAAGAGAGGGTCTTCACCATCTACTCCCCTTGTGCAGAAAGCTGCCTTAACCAAGACAGCTTTAAACAGAAGTGGAAGGCTTATCATATCTACTCTGGAGGGAAATGAGAGGCAAGATCTAGGTAGATGTGTATAACAGCAGGAGTTTCAGTTGTCAAGTGCCCAGGCAAGTGCTAATTTCCAGGAAGACGTTGTGTATCGGTGGCCTTTGCATTGAGTAAGCATAAAGGGAAGGTTGACGCCTGTCCCTGATGTTGGGCTTGTATCACAGAATCATTTAGTTTAGAAGAGTCCTCAAGAGACTGCATGGCCCAGACCTTGTGCAAAGCAGAGGTGCATCTTCAGGTGGGCTCTGCTCTCACTGGAATGCTCTGTGTGCTACTGCATTGCATGAAGAGAGTTTTACAGAGCCAGGCATGTGGTATGAGACAATATTGGGAAATGTCCTCATTTGGAAAAGGAAAATGACATTATTATAACTGGGAATTTAAAGAAAACTGTAGGTACTGCACATTTTACTTTTGGCATCAAGTGAAAAGAAGGAAGCTGTTGTGCTCTGCCATTACAGCCTGCCTCTGTGCCCATGTTTGTGGCATGTGAAAGCAGTGTCTTACTTGAATTTGATGTCTATTCAGCAGGGTAAAAGCCTTTTGGTGCTGAATTAGTGCATGTTGGTCATTGAAACGTGGGTCTAAGAAAACCAGCTGCAGTCCCAGCACAGGCACGCTCTGTGGCTAATAGGCAAAGTCAATATGTTCTTAGAAGCTGGTGGAGCTGCTGCAAAGCAGCACCCTTCCTTTCCATTTCTTCTCACAGCAGAAGTAGCTGGAGGTTGGAAGGACAAGCCTGGCCCTAGCGCCAACCTTGGCCACCTACATCTCAATTGTTACGTAGTGAGCTGGGGCTTGGGTCCCGGCACCCTCAACCTGCTCGACCCTTGCACAGCTGTTTCCTTGGCCGGGGCTCTGCACCAGCCCAGCCAGTTTTGCTCTCCCTGAGGATCCAGCCCCCGGTTTCTGTGGGTGTACTTTGCTGTCTCATGCCTGCCCACCCCGCTCACGACACTGAGTATTCACAAGCAAAGAAGACACAGGGCGAAATTAAGAAGAGACTGAAGGAAGCAGACAGGCAGGGAAACAAAACCACATTTTTCCCTAGGAGCCCTTGGTAGAAACCCTAGAAGGTGTTAAACTGATTTAATCCTTGCCTTGTTTTATTTGGCCACTATTTATTTATTTTATTGCAAAATGCTGCTGTTGTTTTTGGCATAAGAAATGAATTATGCTATTTTAGCCAGTGTTTCTAAATGTAGTCTTGAACAGGGCTGGTTTTAGAGATGATTTTAAAAAAGCTGTTTTAAAAAGACAAAAGCTCTCCCATACAGTAGAATAGAAGCTTTTCTAATGCCCTTTTCCCCCCGCCTCCCTCTTCTTGAAAACACATTTGTAACCATTAGTTTGGTGTCATGTTTCGAGATGGGGGTATTTTCGCCCTTTGCATCCCATGGCGGCAGGGTGAGGGCTGCGGGAGGCGAGGCCGGTGCCTTTCCAGCCCCGCTGATCATGAATCATGTCAGTCCAGAGGGGACCCAAGCTGGTCCCCAGCTCCACAAGGGCTCCAGGCTTTGCAGTTTCCTTTCTGATGAAAACCTTTTGGGGAGAGGTTTTTAGGCTAAGGAAGCATCCTTTCATTAATGGCACCATTACATTAGAAACTAATTAGCAGTATTTAGAAATAGAGGTCTTATGTAATATTTTAGACAAAAAGCAATTTCTCTTGTCATGTTGAAATGCCATAATGTAAAAAGAATAGTCTTAAATTTGCTGAAAAAGCAGAAGCCCAAAGAAGCCAAACAGCTGCAGCAGAATAGATACTTTGTATTAATATGTCCTCTTGATTCAAGTTCAATATAAGTTATGAAACTGGAAACTTTGTTCATTCCCTTCTAAATGTGTAAGGTCTGTGTATGGCAAGCTTCCTAATTAAGGATTGTCCCCGTGATGAAAAAATGATTAAAATTTGAAATAAACAAAAATATTTTCCCCAGAAAATAATTTCCTGTTGAAATCACTAACTTCAATAGTGAAATATTCTGTCTCATAGAACTCAATAAATAAAAGCTGGAAAACATTTACTTAGATATTAGAAGAAAGAACAAGATCAGAAAAGCAACGAGTTGTGGATATTGTCTTTACTGTAGTGGCAGCCCAATTGTTTATGGAGATTTTTCTTTTTTTAATTCTCATTTCCTTTCTACAAGCCTGATTCTGCACACACTTGTGTGCATGTGTGTGCCCAAAGCCATGCCACATGTGTGAGAAGCTATTTGTTTGAATAAGGCTAGATGGCAGTGACATCTGCATTTGTATTAGACCTCCTTTTTGCTGCTGTTTTCCTTCCAGAATGATTAAAGTAAAAATAAAATCTCCTCTGAAAATATGGTTGCCTATATAGAGGTGTTATCCAGAGCACTGGGATCCTACGTGTTTCTAACCAGTGAGGTAAATGTTTATATTTTCCTTACCGCTGTTTACATATTTAATAAACCATTAGTAATTAATTAACCATTAACTATTACATAGCCTAACTGAATAGGAAAACAATCTTCTGAGATTATTTGAATTGCCTGCCTTGGCACCTCCACCTTAAAAACTACAAAATGCTAAAGCCAAGTTTTGGTTAACAAAAGCTCTCTTGTTAAAGATTTTGTTGCTAAAGTATTTGGTGATAATTGGTTTTTCTTGGTCTTTGAGTGGAATACACCCTTCATTTTGAGCGGTTGGGATAGGCATTCATTGTGCTGATCCCGTACTTCCTCAAATTTGCCTGCACAATTTTTTAATGGCCATCACTTGCACCCACCAATAATTCAATTCCATGTCCACGTTAAGAACAAATGAAGCCTTTGCTGTTTCTCTTCCTTCAGAGGCACATGGGTCAGCAAAGAAGACCTGCACAGCCAGCAGCGGCCCTTGGAAAATTGCAAAAAGAGGTTATTTCTTGGCCCCAGCTCACATGAGGATCTTGAAGAACACAGAGCCAGTGGTCTTGATGTTAGTAAATTATTAAGCATATTTTAGTGTGTTGAGTAGCTGCTAAACCTACATTGAGATCCCATGATTAGGAAACTGTACAGGGTTTTAAACATTGATGATGAATCAGTTCGTGTAATCTCTTTATTCTCAGTGTTTTCTGTACCATTCCTTTAAAGCCTATCTCTAGCGTACTGGCACCAGGCCTGCCAGCGACTTGCAAACACAAAGTTGAAATTGCACAGAAAAGCGTAGAGACTTTCTGTACAAAAGGTTTTTAGCACCATTGTTGACTGTGTATTGCATAGAATTTTTTTATTTTTTAAAGCACAGGTAATTCAGTATAAGGTGTGAGATTGCAGACAATTCTGCGTGTGAATTCAAATGGCTCTTCCCGTGCCTTGCATTTGTCAATATTAGCTGTCACCACGGCCATGTAGTCAATTTATATACTTAATAGGTTTCTCTGATATTGCTCTGAACTTGATCAGTGCAAATTACTTTCTAATCCACAGCAATATTTTACTTCTCATCTCCCACTGCCTTTGATAACAGCCTCTTCAGAGCTGTTTTGAGAAAAGTTTGTCGAGCGCCTTAAGCTCTCTAAGGAAAAGCCTTAAGCTTTTCCATTTTGCTTGCTTCCTTCAAGGTCTTAATATTACACAGAAATAGTAATAATAAACAGCCTCTGTAAAGTAATAATTTTGGCTACTGCTCCATGATTTTTAATTACTCCTTTTTGATGTGAGAAGAAGATCTGTCACTGAAAGTCAGCTATACGGTGCATGGTTTAGTTTTGTTTTTTTCACCCCCTATTCCCACCCCCCCAAAAAGAAGCATCTTACCTGTTGGTATGAAATCAGATTACACTTGGGAGCAGAGAAATTGGGGGGGGGGGGGGGGTGCATTTAACTAGTTTTCTGACCAGTCCTACAAATAACCTCTCAGAACAGCGTGCACCTCTCAGAGATAGTTTTGGACCTACTGTAGGGCTACACAGTGTCCACATGCATTACCAAGTTAACTCAATTTGCTTTCAGATGCAAATCTGCCGCTCATTTAAAACTACAAGGATTTGCAAAATTATGTTTCTAAAGCAAAGAAAATGTCAACAAACTCCTAAATGAAAAAACCTCCTCTTTACCCACACTAATCTATATGAATTATTAGGATGAGGAAAGACATAATAGGGCTTCTAATGAAACTAAACTTCAGAATTAAAGATTTTTAGGTAAATTGCTATGGCTTTTTGTGCAGTATATGATTTCCATGTTGTTTGACTTGTTTTCACTTGACATCAGATTAGTCAACAGGTTAAATATTGTGGTTTCAAAGTGTTAATTTAGCACATTTGCAAATTAGATTTTTAACATATTTGGAATTTTGATGAGACTAAAAGCCAAAGTGTAATGTCTAAAGCAGCTGATTTTAGGTGCAGTTCAGCAATTAAGTTAATTTCTAGCTTTCTGATGCTGAGAAGGACACTCAGTGCCGATAATAGCTTATTTTCTGGGACACAGATTGGAGAGCTGACTGCAAACTTTCAAACGAACACGTGTGCTCGATTTGTCTATTTGTATTCAAGTTTACCTTTTTTGGTTGTCAGTAACACTACCCCACCTGCCCTATACAGCTTGTAGTACTCAAACCTATTTGGCAAATCATGTGAATAGGGATTTGCATCATTACAATTTCCTTTCCATTTAGGAAGCATCTGCTATATCTTTAAAAGTAACAGGTTTGAAGAGGCCACAGGCTGTGAAACAGACTAAACCATTATTAAAATGAAACAAAAACTTAAAAAAAAAAAAAAAAGCTAGCTGGACCTAATTCAGCAACAGTTTCAGCATTTTTTCCCCCTCTTTTTACCTTGAAAAGGTTAAAAGCATTTGGGTCCTTGTGGAAAATGTAATTGCATTTCAGCCTTGTTTATGTGTAAATCTAAAGAATACTGATAATCTGCCACGCGAAAAAGTTCTGTTCTTCTGCTAACAGGCAATCCTTCTTGTTCCTAACAGGTCTTTCTATTAAGTAAACAGTTAAGGCCTAATTGGAGCTTTTATCTGTACCATGTCACACTAACTGATCAACCATTGCTAGCAGTCGTATAAATGTCATTTTAAGTACTTCAATTGTACAGATCCAAGTACTACAAGGAGCGAGGAAAAACCTCAGCTGCAATTTTTCTTAATAAGAAATAAAAAGCAAAGTTCTATGAAGATGTGTGCGAGCAGGTTAAGTTAACAATATTATGCCGCTAACCTTCATGCACATCACTTCCATGGGCAGCTGGGCGTTTTGTCAGGGGAATCGACTTATCCCAGGACATTTCTTTCTCTAATTAGGTTTCCTGTTCTTTTGAAGGTGGGCAGCGCCATCACTCCGTCCTTCTTAGTTTGCTGTTTATCTCATAGGAAAGCTCTAACACAAAATATTTCTGCCAGACTTGATCTGTTACTCTGCCTACATGATCACCGAGAGCCCTATGCAACAAAAACATCTGACTTCCATGATTTTTCTGGAGTGGGATACTCATTCTCTTCCTCAACTTCTGCCATCCTTTCTGTGTCTCTGCCCAAGCAGCAGCCTTGCAGGAAGAGAAAACAAACCCTCTTTTAGAATTGTTTTAGACACCAGGATATTTTGCTTGTTTATGTGTTTGTTTGCTTCACTTCCTAGTCATTGCCTGAAAGTCTGGCTTTGGCTTCTCCTGAGTCCCATTGCACACATCCCAAATGGAAAGAAAAAATATAACTTCGCTTTCCAAAAGCACTCAGCACTGGTTTGTTCTTGCTTTCAGTGGGAGCAGGGTTTAGCCAGGGCACAGCAAATCCCATCCCAATCTATGTTAGAAAACAAGGTCCAGAGAACACTTGTATTGCTTTTGAAAAATTACAGGCTGGCTTTCCAGGCACAATTCCTCTGATTATTTTCACTTCTCTCTACACACCCCCGATCCAGAAATAGAAGCTTCCTTTTTTCCTGATAGTGTTGCAGTTCTGTATTTGTTGGCAGGCATCACAGAGTTGCTATCAGTAGGATTATTATTAAACTCGTTAGAAAACTATAAGTGTTTCATGTGTTTCAAATGTGATTTTGACTCCTGCAGTTTTGAATGCTGGAGTTGGGAGAGGAATCTGACTTTGAAACAATGATAGCAACTCTCTCTTTGAACATCAAGCCTTTTAAAATCATCGCCCGTCTGGCACTGTCAAATTAATGGAGCTCTAGAAAACAGATCATTGAGCTTGTTCCTTGTCTCAAGGCAGGACTGAATGTGTCGGAGTTATCTGTAAGAAAGAAACATGAATGCTGTCTTCCTAAGGTCCAGCTAGCCCCATATCCCCAGTGTCAGCAGCAGCCCATAGTGTGTAGCGAACACAAGTGCAGGGTCACAGGGGATCCCCTGACCCCGAATACTCTTCCACCCCCTCAGAGTTCACTGCTCAGAGGTTTTGTGGTCTGGTGTAGGTGTCCTCCTGTTTGAAAGCTGACTCGTCTTCCTCCCCTCACCCAAGCCTTGGAGTCTGGACTGCCCGTGTTATTGTAGGGTGTGGATTTTACATCTCCTGCCCTGCCTGCAGAGCCCTTAACGAGTGGGCAGGATTCAGTATGGTGGCATCTACTGACTTCAGGGTGCATAATGCAGCTGCCAAACAGATCATCTTGCAAGTTGAAAGGAGAGTGTTTTCCGTTGGGTTACCAAGCAAAGAACATCAGTTTTGCTCTTGACAGAAAACCTCTGAAAAAGGCACTTGGAGAGCAGGTACTAAACATGGGTGTCTCACCTGCCATTAGGGCAATGGCATAAAGCAGACACCTGTTTGTCTTGAAGGCAAACCAGTGGTAAACTGAGCAAACAGGACCTGGTCGCCATCCTTGTGAGTCATTGCAAAAGGCTTGGCTTTGCTCATCCTACTTGCTGTGCTGCAAGCTGTGAAAACAGTTTTAGTTCCCTGGCTCCTGATTCTTCTAGGTTTGCTCTACCTTTGGCTCACATATTGACTGCAAATCCTCTTGAGAATTTCATATCGGCCTCCTCTCGCCACCTCTGATGCAGTATCACGCCATCTCCCACAGCTGGGATTCAGATGAAGCGTTTCAGTTCAGATCCCGCTTACAGGTGGCCATCCTTGCCAGGGCTCCTAGGCTTTGTCCTGGAGAAGGGGTCTCAGGAGGGTACAAAGGTAAGCTGAAGTTAGCAGATGACCTGGTGGTCCAGGTTTGGTGAGCTCTGGGCCAGAGGAGCTGGCAGGAGCATAGGAGCACTCGGTGCACCCACAGATCTGTCCTATTTATGAAACACTGGACTGATGGAACATGTGTGCAATGGGATTGTAGCTTCTGTTTTTTTGGCCCGGTGATGGTAATTCAGCTCCGTTTCGTTGGTGGTAATGCTGACATGCGACACGACTTCCTTCAGGCACATGTACAAATTTGGAATCTGCTGCTGTAGCCAAAGCTCCATTTGGGTGCCAGCATTGCCCTCTGGGGGGGATACCCCTGTGTACGACCTTCCCAACAAAGCAGAAATCAGTGAGACGTGGTGGAGGGACTGCTGAGCTCTTGATGACCCAAGAGGAATAGCTGGAGTGGTTCATCCCTCACATCAGCAAAGGAGCCAGGACTGGGGCCAGCTGTGTTTTGCACAGTCAAACGGAATTATAAAAGTGCTGTTTGCAATGTGGGGATTCAGAGATGCATGCAAAAGTACGTATGCACACATGTGAAAATCCCCGTTAGTCATCCTTTCTTTTCCAAGGCTACTTTGATAAGGAGATTTCTTTTTATCCTCCAGAGTTTTGTTAAGGTCTGGGAGGTATCCTCTTTCAGAGGGGCTGTTTTATGCTCGCTGCAGAGCGAGCGGCGCCCTGCTTCATTGTTCGCGGTGGCATGATGGAACTTTTGTGCCTGTTGGTTGAGCTCATGCCCTCCGGCCCTGGGCAGATCGTTCTTCCTGCAATTAGCATTCATGGTTAGTTAAGCAGAACTTCTACAAACATCTTCCCTGCTTTGAAGGTTATGTTACATGGTTTCAAAGTGGCCAGAGGAAAGATTCCTATATGAAGAAGATATCTGGGAATATCCATTATCTTATTGAGTATTTAATGCTTGTGTTTTGGGTAGGATTTCCTTACTATTAATTCAGTGCTTCCTAATTTAGCACATAATAAAGTGGGACAGCCAATAAGGACATAGCAGTTTTAAAATTTTGCATTGAATTTTGTCCCAGCTTTCCAACTTCTTTCTTGGATTTGGGAAAAGAGGTGGTATTTTTATTTCTTCAGAAAATTTGCATGTGTTGTTACCGTTTTTGCATTTTTGCAAATATAGCAAACATTTCTTCTAATTCTGTACGTACAGAGACTTTCGTATATTTGATCTTCACTGAAAAGATTGAAAGTGCTGTAGCTTTTCTCTAGTAAAACTCATAGTGCTTTGAAAAAATGGTGTACCACTTTTCCTCTTTTATAAGCAAGGGTAACTGAGGCAGAAATAGATTAAAGGACTTTTCTAGCAGCAGAGCTAGAAATGTGCCCAGGGCTCCTGTGCTGAAGGTCAGTGCCCCAGCCCTTCAGTGCAGGCTGGTCACTGATGGGTTTGGTGGCATGTTTGGGAGAACCATGGTTCTGGAAGGGTTCTGCTAGTTGGCTGCCTGTTGCTCCAGGATCTATCTTTCTTTATATTTACAGAGGAAAATACTGTGAGTGCTTTTCCTCAGGACAAGGACGTATTAGCCACTGTCAGGACACAGACAATATCTTGGAAAATAGAGAGCTGGAGCCCTTTGCCAGTTTTGTGGGTAATCTAAAACAAATAGCTCTCATATTGTAGTTCATTACAGAATTTTCATGGCCCTAATAAACATTTGCATTGCTTTTGAAAGGTAGCTATAAGCAAAAAGATAAGGAAGTCTTTATTAAATGAGTGATGGATGATGGTACCCCCTGAGTTAACACCCCTTCTGCTGTGAGATACAGTGATGGCTGCAGGTAAGAGAAACATCAGGATTTGTTTTGGAATTTCTTTGGCTTATCCTGAGCTGTTGAGAAAGAAAACAAAAAAGATTTTAAAAATTACTTAGATAAGACTGATTCTGTTGATTTGAGTAGATAGAATAAAGCTACAGAAACTTGCTAACACGACTGATATGCCTGAGGTAAATTACACTGTCCCATGTTTGTTCTAGGTCATGTTCAAATGATCTTTATTGTCATGTTTTCATTTAAAATGACGTGTAAAGTCAGTTGTGAACAGGTTTTCCTACAAGAAACGTAGGGGAGACTTAGGATGAACAAAACGTGTTCTGAATGATGGTGACATGGCCAACATGTTGCATAAATGCCTCCTTTGCTGAAAATATCTCTAGGTCAAACTTGTGTAAAATGCTGTAAGAATGCAGAGTCTGTCAGAACCAGGGGACAGGAGCACTTGGGCAGAGATTTGCTTAGATGCAAATGAAGCTACTGGATGAGGACAGCTCCAGGAGCCCCCAGAGCCTTGCTTTGCTGCGTCCGGCTTGAGGGACAGTGAATGCCGAACTTGAATTTTACATCAAATACTAAAAGGCATTAAATTTTCGTTTCACATATATTTGTTTTCTCTTATTAGCTCAAATTTAATTTGGAGCAATTTGTTTATCAGACTCTTTAGACTATAACACTTATGCCAAACTTAGGCTGACCTCCAGCTCCTGCATGTAGCAGAGCACACACCCTCTGCTTTGGACCCTCGGGCTCAGCAGCTTCTTGGGAATTTTTTCTACACATGGGTATAGAAATTTTTCTATACACAAGTAGATTATGAATTGCCTGATGAACATTGTTGGATGCAATGTACAACCATACTGTAAATATATGCTACTATATAAAAATATCAGGCAAATGGGGACAAATGCTTCATTCCTGGACAGGGTGGCTGGAACCAAGAGCAGCAGGCAGAAGCATGGATGTGTGCAGACCTTGGTTCTCTCTGCAGCCGTGTCTGATATTCCAGGAGACCCTCTGTCAAATAAAATTTTGCTGTGACACCATGAGCCAAACCACTTCTCATTCCTTACTGGTTTGCAGTGCATTGTTCACTGGTTACTTTCACCCCCTATTCTAGAAATAACTGCTTTTCAAGAATATCACTTTTATTATAGCATCTGGTACCGGACTTCTTATTCAAGCAACACTTGAAATCAACACTTATGCATTTGTTCTAAAAAATGCTAGGTGATTTGGGTGTTTTTCGGGCTGAAGAGCAATAACCATTGCTGGCCATACAGCCTCTTGATTGCGGTCACTGGGTTTGGGAAAGGGTCTTTAACTGTCAAACATTTTTTGATGCCATACTTGAAATGATCTGTGAAGTAGATCGTTTTAATGGATCAAATTATTGAGATATTTAATTTTGGCTGTGGCCTGCCAGTGTGTAAATGGCCCTCGAGAAAATTTGTTCTCTTAACAGATAAACTTTAAAAAAGGGATTATTCTATTAGCTTGTGTGGTAAAGGCAAAAGTATAGTTTACCTGGCAGGTTTTAAATGGATAGTTATGAGTTCACTGTGACCAAAATAATAGTGAAAGTGGATCACAGGTGATCGCTTTTTCTAATGTAAATCATTTAACATCAGTAATTTTCCTCTGTTGCCAATGCCATTAGTTATTTCAGAGGTTAAAAAAAAAAAGATGTTCTACTTACTTTTTTTTTTTTACTAGGTACCCATAGCTTAACTTAATGATTTGTATAAGTGATAGTAATTGCTGAAACTATAGTTGAGTATTATTAGCTATAAAATGAACATGGTTATATGTCCAACACAACTAGCAAGGAACAGAAATGCAGTTGTATCCAAGAGAAAATAATTACAGCAATAATCAGTGTAATTCATGATAATGGCTGAATTGAATTTCACACCATAGCTCCAAGCACTTACACTTAATGAATGTAGTTTGTGCTTGTTTACTAAAAAGGTTTTTAGCAGAAAATCGATAATGTAACTTCAGTGTTTCTAATTGCAAATGCAATTTTTTTAAAAAGTAGTGGTTCAATAAGGATTTTGTAGGGAAAATTAAGGTATGTAAGTGCAGCAAATGCTGTTACTTTAATTAGGCTACCTGTACATTAGTGGTATAGTTCCTTAATATTTATTTATTACTACGTATTGATTAAAATTGGTTTGTATTCAGTTTTTAAGACTAGCTAATGTAGAGAACATTGAAACTTTTCAGTAAGCGCTAGCTGTGACTAAGCATATCGCTTTATAATGGGGCTGTCTTCACAAAGAGGTCTTGTTACTTTAAAAGCGTTATTGCAAGAGAAAGGGAGGATAGGCTGGTCTACAAAGGTGCTTTCTACATGAGGAAGACACAAGATTTGCTGGTCCTGTACCTGGAATAGCAAAATTAAGTGGTTGGTGGTATAATTATAATTGCTTAATTAGCCCAAGCATATTCCTGGCCTCATTTCCTATGAGAAAAACAGTTAATTTTTAAGATGACAAGGAACCCAAAGAATGTAATGCCAAAATGAAGTTCTGCATTCCTTAGCCTTGCGATCTCCACTGTGATCTCCTCGAGTTTTGGAGTAAGCAGGTCAGCTGTGGTATGTACAGGTTGTTAAGATACACAGCTCTAACGAGAATAACTGTAAATAATCCTGGAGACTGATGTATAGGAATAAGCCCCACAGCCCTACTTTTACCAAAGTCAACAGCAAATCTTCAAGTGTCTTAACTGGTAGTGCATGATGGCTGGTGCACCTCTGAGGCTGGAGAGTGTGAAAGAGGTAGGAGTGAAGGTAGAGCGTTTATAAAACAGAAGAGAGATGGAGACCTCAGAGGTGGGTTTTCTGGAGTTCAGCTACATGCAAACAGAAGTTGCTCTTACCTGTGGGCTCTTTTTTTCCTTTGGAGACATAGGCCCAAGGACTACATTGATGGGGAGGGGCGAAGACCTGTGAATGCCTTCTGAACTTTCTTGTACAAGTAACTGACCCACTTTATAGTCTGCAGGGACAGTCTTTAATGTGTTAGAAGTCACAGCTAGCAGAAATGTTTTGTCTTAAAGTCATAGAACAGTTTGGGTTGGAAGGGATCGTTAAAGGTCATCTAGTCCAACCCCCCCTGCCATAAGCAGGGACATCTTCACACTGATGACAAGAAAGTCATTAAGTCACAGATCTTCCAAAACCAAGCTGATATTCCAAAAACAGGGGTGCCACTGCCCAACCAACAGCAATAATATGGTAACCAGACTTAAGCTGTGGCAGCAAATGAAGCGTGATTCACTGGGAAAATATTAAGAAATATGGAAGGGTTTAAAAAATAAACCTGGATCACTCAAGATTTGTGCTCTGATTATTTTCTGTGGCTACCTGCCCTCACCGCTAGAATCAGTGTTGCATTTTCTGCTGGGTTCAGTAAGGCATTTTACTCTACAAAAACAACTAGCTCCTTTCCAACCAATGATTACTTGTAATTATGCTTTCCCCTGCTATTATTCTAATAGACTGTCATGCTGCACAGAGGAGGCGTTTGGAGGCTGCTTTTATGGATGGACTGTTGGAACACTTAATATAGCTCTATTTTTGAATTATCAGGTTCTATCCTTTTGAAGTCTGTGTTAGTGGAACTCCTATTTATGAAATGTGCTGTGCTTAAAGGTTTGCTATTGATGAAGAGGTCCAACAGAGGCCTTTATCGTAAGTACTGTAGCATTCTCCCCGAGAAATAAATAGCCTTGCTAAAAGGTATGTTGTGTACCAAGGTTGCAAATTATCAGCCAAGCACCTTATAACTGTATACTTCAAAAATACCTTTCTGCTTTCTGTTTGTTCTCTTTTTCCACAACATGAGCGGTGTTTTTAAAAACACATAAGGAAAAATCCCCAACCTGATCTGTTAGCTCTTTAATTGACAGCATGTTCTCAATGTAACGCTTTAATATACATATATATCTTAGCGGAAGGCACTGTTTGCAGGTATGTCATTCTCTGCATTAAGTACTTCAAGTTTTGAGGGAATTTTCAGCTCCCACTCAGCGAGTGATTCGAATTAATGATTTATTGCAGGATTCCATCACGGTGGCAGCCACACCAATGCCTCCAAAGCTGTGGGCTGAGGATTACTACCCAATTATTTAGGAAACGGTAATGAGAACAAAGTCATACACACAAGAAAGATGAAAAAATGTCAGATGCTTTCCCAGTCACTAAATGTTTACAGTCAAAGACCAGGTAGGAGGGATATTTGTAGCTTCGTTTCCCTTTTGTGTCAAAATTACTGGGAGCTCAGTCATGCAAAATGCTGCCTGCTCGTCCTTCCTTTTGAAATCGGCTCCCAGTAACTCTCTTTAATTGTGTTATTTGCCACTGCTCCATACCTTGAGCTCTTTGGATCTAAAGCCAAAGTGTGCTGATGATGTGATATACGTTGATTTCTCTATCTGCCGCTGTGCTATACCCTGTTTTAGGACCAGAATAAATCAGGAGAAAGCCATGCCAATAGAATTGATTTCAAAAATTAAAAGGAAATATTAATTTTTCATTCGTTACTTTTCTATTATTGCAACATGCTGACCTCTGGGGAAGCTGCTACATCCAGCCATACCTTTCCTCCCCTTGGGAGCTTATCCTCAGGCTGCCTTTGCAGACCTGGGATCAGAGCTCCCTGCATGCTCCAGGACCTGGGGCTGGTGAGACACCCGGTGTGTGGGACAGGCCCCACCGAGTAGGCAGCTCCCGAGAGGACAAGGGGTGCGGGGCAGGAGCAACACCAAGGAAAGGAGTGGGCACGTGAAAATGCAGAGGTAGCGATGGTGCCTCACAGAGCGGGTTTACCTTTAACACAACAAATAAGGCAAGTCTTGCTCTAAAGTGTTTATCCGGAGTTTTTTGTTTGGAACAGTAATGAATCAGAACCTTGACTTTGTACTCCCTAATTCATCTTTACTTATGTATTTTACTATTACCGATAGCTTTCCCCTTAAGCCTGTCTATTTGCTAGTAGATTTGACAGATGACAGCTACTCTTTGGGATGTTAGATGGCATTTGTACGGCTATGATGCCAGGAGCGTTCTGAGCGCTGGTGTTGCATATTTATTGATCTCCATATTCCCAATAATCTGATGCACGTCACATTTGACAACATTATGTGGAGAGGTCAGCTGTATGGGGCTAATGAAACTGTTTCAAAGATGGATGTTGTTTTCCACAACATTAACCTTGCAAATAGCTGTCACTAGTGCATTTCACTATGGGGCTTGGCGTTTGAGAACCTCCCTTTTTTTATTGTTGATGTTAACATTAAACAAAACCTGAAGCCATTAAATCTCAGTATTTATATACGATAGAAAACATGGACGACATGGCATCATTCCAAATGAAAATCTTATTAACAGCATACGGTGCTTGTGGCAAAGTCCCGAACAATCTGAAAATTGGTTTGGCTGTCTGAAATGTTTGACAGATTAGCTAAGGATGATGTAAAAGGACTGAACAGGGAACAGCTGAATTCGAAGGATTAAAGTGGCAAATAGAAAACCCTGATGTAATCAAAAAGCGCATTGCACTTTCATATTTTACTGCAATATTACTGTTCTCACCAGGAGCTTATTACATCCAGGGCAATACAAAATTTAGATTACCCTTTTACTTTAAAATTATTTCACTAGCGTATGTAATATTACGAGGAAGCACTTGGTTTCTAAAGAGGTCTCCTAAAGTTCTTTTTCCTTAAAAAATACTGTTATGGTGATTTAAATATTTAATTGCAGGTTTTCTGCTGTTGTGCTGAGGCACTTCAGAATGGGAGTCCTAAAGGCGATAAAAATAATCCTTGGAGGCCCCTTTTCCACATTACAGTGTTTTAGAACAGTTGTAGTAACTCTTTTTCGATGTCATACTGCGTCTTTTTGTAATGTAAATTTTGCACATACTTACAGAGCACAATTCCAAATATGATTTTGATAGGCAAGCAATTTAGAAAATGCTTATGGTGGCCATCTGAGCTGTGAAGTGCTGCATATTTTTACAGCGTCTTCTGGGACTTCAGTGCTTTTTAAGTGAGAAGGGAAAAAACCCCAACTCTCGTCCTGGTCTGGAAACCCAAGATTACATTTTAATATTTTGAATTGCAGTCAGTAAATGTTAATATAAAGCCCATTCAAAAAGGGTGAGATTCTGACCCATGCACAGAGGCTGTTAGGAGAACAGGTCAGAGGACTGCAATAAGGAAAGCTGAAAGTGGCCTCGCAAGGTCTTTAAGGTGATGTGAACTGGAGCTGTTGCAACGCCTCTGTGGAGCAATAGGCACTAAAGCTGCTCGGCAGCATGCCCTACTTGCCAGCTGTCGGTGCAGTCCTCAAACATCAGGCAATAGTTTTGTTATTTAAGCTTGCTTTAATAAAGCCATCAACATTCATCCAGGCTCTGCTTGTAGGTGAAATGTGGTGGTGGGTGTTCAGATCATGAGCTGATAAAGGCGCCAGAAGGGCATCGCCAGTTGAGCTTCTTGAGCTTCAGATCATGCCCTCAAATGAACATCCCAAATTAAAGGGTAAAAAAGGTCAGCTGAGATGGAAAAGACCTAAGGCAACCCTTTTAAAAATGCTGTCTAGGATGAGCTTGTAATAGGTTGCGATTAATTTAACTTGTTGTAAACTGTCCAAAAGTTACATGTTATCTTCAGTTAGCCACCTGGACTGTCTGAGCACTTGGAGGTGGGAAAGGAAGCTCGGGGGGGCAGCCCTTGTGTCAGGACAGGAGGAGCTGCTCTCTGGAGGTGTCTTGTGACTATAGATGTAGAAAGACTGAGGCAGATGCTTAATTTTTAGACCAAAAAGCCAATGAGATGGCAACCACCCCAATAAACTACAAGAATGTTTGTTTCTATAGAAAATTCCACATAACATGTTCTTCAGGCTCATTTTGAGAATTTTCTGAAGACATGGTCAGAAAGGAAGAGTACTTTTAATTTAATATTTATTTTACATGCAATTTACATTTATTTAACATGCAATTTGTTTCTTAAAATTTCGTTAAGAATGCAAATATTCACAATTCATAAAAAGAAGGCCTCTTCCCTCAATTTCTGGCAGTTTCTCTGGTGTCTGCATTATTTATTTAGTGACTTAGTACAGGGTCATGGAGAGTTTCTCCAGAAGTAGAATCTAATGCCAGGTGAATGTTGTAAGGGGAGTTAAAACAGATGATTTATATTTATAACATCACTTAGTAACACTTAGCACTGTTGTTTGAAAAAACATCCTCCTGTAATAATTCTCAGGTTGCACAGCACCATTATCATATGAGGCTGGGCAAAAATGTGATATACTTCTAAACACGATTTCTGATATTGCTAAGCTCATGTGCTATAAAATACTAAGTGCTCACCAAAAATGAATCAAAAGAAAAAACCCTTTTACTCTAAAACCTAATGAACTATGATTTCTTTTTATTTGTCTTTTGGGTTTAAAGCCTCCAGACCTCATTTTCAAACCCTTTTCTAAATCCAGGAGAGCTAGATTATTTTCTAAAGAAACTAGGGAGAGGTCAGCAGAACCTCTCGCAAATACAGTCTCCAGGAGCTTGGGCTCTAAGATTTCAAGTGATTACGACACAAACAGCTCAAGGACTGTCATCAATGTTTTAGTTTTTTTTTTTTTTAACTATATAATCTCTTCAAAGATGTTAACAGAACCAATGGGTGTCCTTGCTGTAGGAATAAGCATTTCTGTACTTGGAGGCACTATGCTACCACAGGGATGATCTGTTGACTGTCTGGTGCTCCCAATCTATCCTGGGACTTGGATCAAGGACCACACTTTTTTGCTTGGCTTTATCATTATAACCTGGGATATTTCCCCCCGCCCCCTTATTTTCTGTGAAGCAGAAATCCCACAACTAGCAGCTGGAGCCTGGGTGTCGCCCTGGGCGAGCACTGTTTGGGTAGGGCATGGCCAGAATTACTGCTCAGATGCCTGGTGTGAAGGATCAGGTATCCATTTTCAGATGGGTCATTTGGCCTTGGCTGCCACCTGGAGCAAGGCTGAGTTGTATCTCTGTGTCTATTATAAGGTACTGCAATGCTCTGCCACCACGTCCTTAAAGACTGAGAAATACCCAACCTTTATATCACTAATGCCTTCAAAATAATGCTTAAGTGGGACTTCAGGGGTGGAATAAGGCTAGTTCTAGACCTCTGGACAGAAGCAAATTTAATCCTTAGGGAACCTCATCTGCGCCTCAGAACTGCAAAGTGCTGTGCACTCTTCCCTGATTGTGCGCTAACTTGCAGAAATGAGCCCATATAAAGCATTAAAGAACTTCAGAGCCCTGCATTTGATTGCATGGAGTTAGAGAGAGAGGAGAGATGTGAATAGCAGCCACAGGACCTAGGCCACAGACCAGAATTAATGGGGATTTCTAAGCAGAAGCTCCTACCTGCTGGGAGAAGTGGAAGTGCTGCTGGGGTGAGGATTGCAGGATTTGTACCAGAGCCCTTGAGAGCCAGAAAAACTAATTGTTCATAAAGGCCGGATTCATTAGTCACTTGTTTAAAACATGGTGTTTGAACTGCTATTTATGGTCAAGTAAGAACACAAATGCATGAATCCTGCACTTTGCAATTTCTCCTTGGCGTCATCTCAAGGATGCCCATCTGATATTCACTCATGGATGCTCAGATCTGCTGGGTGCTTTGCCCCTGGGCTCTGGCTCAAGGATCAGGACCTGGCAGTTGGGTGAGAGCACAGGCTGATGCAGTCTTGGAGGGAAGAGGATGTTCTTCATTAATATGTGTGTCTGGGATGCTGTTCGTCTGAGAAAAAGGATTTAAGTGGCTGTATGTGCTTGCATGACATCAACGCAAATTCCCACTGAAATTTAAATTAAAAATATTACTTTTTTTGACAGCTTCAAAATGTAAGTTAAAATATTATTTTGTGAGTTTGGGTGGATTGTATATTTTTAGGGTTGAAGCTTCTTCTCCAAGGGTAGTGTGGGACTGGGAGTTGAGGAGATGCAAATGCGCTGGGGAGCATTTTGGGAAAGTTTGCACTAATGAAAGTTTGGGGATGTAAGGATACAAGTCATTAACCTGCATGGGCTCAGTTTTTCTTGTTCTACTGTTAAGGACAAGTGTGTTATTATTTTCATAGAATTTTATATCTCAGTAGTAATAGTTGAATTTAACTTGCTATGCTGCACTATGACATTGTGTTACAACTACAATGTAAATGCAACAGTCCATTAATTTAATATATATGTTTAAATCCTCAAAGGCTAACTAGGACCACTTGAAGCATCATTCTTTTGCAAATCAAAGTACGGCCTGTTTGTTTTACAATAAAATGCCTAACAATCTCATTCCCTTCAGAATTACATGTTTTAGAAAGAAAATATCTCATGTGAAATGAAGATGCTGGTGTTTGCCAACTGATTCAGAGGTAAGTATGAAAAGCCCACCGATGGGAAATAATCTGACTACCATGTAGATCCTCCCATACACCCTGAGACTTACAAATCAGCTGAAAACCCGTGAATCAGGACTGGATATTACTTCAGAAATGTTTACTGCTGATGGGTGAGGGCAGCAAATTTTAAGCAGCCTTTTAGAAGTTAGAAAATGTCTAGAAGATGGGTAGAGAAGACTCGCATTTCACAGCTGTGAGTGTGAAACAAGAGCTTCTGCCAGCTCCATGCTCAAGAGAGAGTGGAGGTGAAGACCCAACATGGCCTTCAGCAGGGTCTTCACCAGAGCCAGTGATGTGGAGCAGAGAGGCAGTGTGGCAGAAGCACTGGTGGAAGTGGACTGATGGTGAGGGTGCTGCTAATGCTGATGCAAAGTTAGGGGAGAAAAGCAATGCTCTGAGATGACAGAGTACAATGGAAAAAGTCCTGTTGTGGCTGTTGGTACGACTGCACCACCTATGTCATGCTCGGAGGCTGGAATCAAGGGCCTTACACCAGCCAGGCATACAGGCAGGGGAGGAGGAAGGAGAGAAGAGGGAGGCAGGAGACTGTGGGAGGTCCTTGCACACATCCTCTTTCCAGGCAGCTTGGTTTTAGGCTGAGCCCCTGTAACAGGGACAATATAATGCAGAGGATTACAGCACTGGCTTTTTGTTGGCCTTTTTTTGCCCTGATACCACTAATGGTTGGGTCTACACATGCAATGGGTGTTCCCAGGCACCTGGAGTCCCACTCTGATGAGCACAGTAATGTAGAACAAGAGGTGCAGACAGATGTCCATCCTGCTGCAGCCCATGTTGGCTGGGATGGGACCCGGGTGTGCAATGCTGAGCAAGATGGAGCCATGGCTGGCAATGGCTCTGGTGCCCCAGGGACAGGTTCACGCTGAAACCCAGTGGAGACAGACCAGGGCTTCACAACCACCTGCCTCCTGCCATGGAAATGCAAAACATTTGTGCATTATTGGGTTTGGTTTTTCAATATCGCAGCCTGTTTATAGTTAGCAATTGCATCAAACTGGCTCTTAAATGCAGGTTAAAGGCCTTGATGAAATACAGAACACCTCAAAAGACAACCTAAATTTTTGCCATTTTAAACTTTGCATGGCTGGCATGCTAGAACAGCCACCCAGGTTAATGAGCTGTGAGTTTAAATAGCAATTGAAGAAGTCGGTTATAAATACAGAGCAGTTTGCTTTTTGCCTTCCTGTTGCTTTCCTGAGTTTCTGAAGGCCTTCCACTGATGGAGAGCTTTTAATTTCACATTTTGGCCCCCACCACAGGTGATAAACAAAGGTTTCCCATTGCTATGACTCGGGTCAGTGCTGTAGCCTTAGCGTCAATCCCGCTGCCTGTAATTACACACAAAAGGTTACTGGGATCTGCAGCTAATTTGCAGCCTCTGTTTAGCAGAATTTAATAGCAGGTATTACTGGTGCAGCAGTAATTAAGGACCTTTGTCAATAAGACGGAATAGATGGCCACACTTTGTTGTAATCAGTGGACTCTTGAGAACCCAGAGGAGTGAAAAGCAGTGAGAGGAGCAATCCATTTTGTGAATAACATGGCTGTCCTTTCACCCCCCCCCACTCCCTCCCCCCTCCTGAAACCAGCAATGGAATAATAATTCCCCAGGCAATGAAAGTACAGGAATAAAAGTACTTACCCTCCAGCCTGTGATTTTTTTTTTTTTACTTTTTATTTACTCTACTGTGCTTTTTATTTGCTTCAGGCTGCATTTGATGAAGTATTGTTTAAACAGCAACGAGCAAAATGGATATAGGGAGATGGAAAACAGAAAGAGGAGGAATTTTAACCAGGTGGATATATGCATTTGCCTTTAAGGTGGACGGCGTTCGGTTTATCAATTATTTCCTTTGGATTTTTTAAAAAGAGAAAGAAATGACAAAAACAAGTGGCTTGGTGAAGAGGTGGAGAGAGTCATTTAGAGCTGTCTCTGCACAGAGCCGTTCAGCTGTAAATGGGTCGCAAACAACAAGCGAGAAGTGAACTTGGTGTAGCATTGTAACCCCCTCTCCCCCCCCACCCATCACTAATGTACCAATGAATGGCCTGGCACAAGGCTGAGAGCCCGGCCACACGCGCACACACACAGGCTGGCGGAGGGCGCAGGGGTGGGGGAGCACCGGGAGGCTGGTATGACACAATTCAAAGAGTGCTTTAAGGTGTACACTCCTTTCAGTAATTGGTGAAGAAGCTGCATTTCACTCACTGATTTCCTGCCTTTTTACAGGTTTTAACAAGCATGATGCTTTTAATAGTGGTTTGAGTACTGGCTCTTTATGAAGGCTCTCTTTTTTAAAGCAGCTTTAACTATACCCTTTCTGTCAGTAATGTCTGAAAAACTTCTACCTTTAATCATTCCTGGATCAGGCAGCAAACAAGCAGCTCCTTTTCCTTTTTCAATTACATGCTGGATATTCAGCACACATATAAAAAAGAAAAAAAAAAAAGCAGCAGCATCTTAAGCCTATCATGTATTAAATGCAGCTCTTTGCTGCTGCATTAAAATAACACCAAGGATCTGGCTTCAGCCAACAAAAGCCAGAAATATAAAGTTAAAGCTGCAATCCTCTTTTTTATCTGCTCCATTGTGATAAGGCATTGTAGCACTCTTAAAACAGTGGGGCTTTTTCTATACCTTACTGGTGATGATACTTAGCTAAGAGAACCTGACCTTCCTGATTCTGAGACCCACAGCAAATTTTTTACATCTTATGGATGGGCTCTGCCTGGTGCTGTTCCTGTGAGGTGTTGCATTTAATTTTTTGCACTGATAATTCAAAAAAGGGAGCAAGGCAACAGCAAAGTGGCGGTCTGGCTAAGTTTGTTTTGAAGGTCCACATCTTGATGGAGGTCCACATCTTGATAAGGTTACTTATTTAGGAAGATGAGCTCAGTAGTTCTTAGCGGATACTTGCCCACAATAAAAAAAGGGTTCACTTCAAGGAAAGACCAAGGTTAAAATACGAAGGAGGTTGAAGGTCGGGGCTGGTATGAGTCAGGAGAATCATGAGAGAAACACCAGGAAGTATCTTTGCAGTTGTTGGTCATCATTAAAATAGTTCTCTGGGTTTTAGGCAGATTACATCTGCGCAAGGAGAGCATAGTTGACTTAGTGGAGTCTTCTGGTCCTCTCTCCCTTTTGCTTGCAGAAAACACCATTTGGGATACGCATATATATTCCAGCTCCAGTGGAAGGCCTGGTCTGAAAGGAAGGGATCAGACTTGATTGATCTAATGGTGCTGGAGAAATTAATTCCACAGCCAAATCCTTAGTGCCCAGCACTTGCGTGTTTTACCCTGGTGATCTTGAATGGTGTGAGCTCAGAGTATGGTTGTTTTGGTGGTTCATGGGCAGAGCTTCTCCATCCTGTTTATTACTTTGAAGACTCAGTCTGAGTCAGAATTGCTTGCAGTCTGGGAGCTGATTTGCACTGATTTAATCTCCGCCCTGGACACAGTTCACTGCCGTGTTTCAGTCTGAAACTACAGGGAAAAAGGAAGAGAGAAAAGCATTTTTCAGTTAGCACTGCGCATGGTGCTTCTGACACCACTGATCATCCCAGTGGACCAAAAAGACCTCTTCCTGACTCCTAAGATTTCATATATTTTGAGGAGTATGAAGCTAATATCCTCAAATGAGGCAATAACATAGGCGGACTGGTGAATTCTTTTAGTAAAATGAAGAAAAATGGTCATGGCTGTAGGATGGAATGAAAAGAACCCCAACCCTTGTTGAAGGGCCACAAAGTCATAATTTTGTGTGTAAACACACAAAGGATGAGGACTGCTTTGGGCTAGTGATAGTTTTGAATATTTTAGCATTTTCATACAATTCTCCCACTAAGCCAACCCTCAGTGGTGATTATTGACCCAGCTGAACCCATCTGAAGATCCAGTTTATTGTTGTGGATTCAGATGATGGGTCTGGGAAAACATGAAACAATAATCTCATTTTGAAGGAGGAGACTGAGGAATTGATTCGCAGTTTCTTATATTGGTGTTAATAAATCTGTTTGCATAGGCGAGCAGCCGTCAGAGTATCAGTTTGTAATCTGGCCAAGGGAAATTAAATGCTAATTGCATGGAAGGTCCATGATAGTGCTAGGAATTGCATTCAGTATTTTTGAGTCAATGGTATAGTATCATAGATTGTATTTATTATTTTTCCCAACAGAAGACCAACAAGCCATGGAAAATGCAGGAGAAATTCTGGTATTTGATAGAGAAGGGAAAAGAGAATGGCTACAGCCTTTTGGTGGAGGCAGTTTACAGCAGTGTGTTAGTCTTTTGTAGGAAAAGGGGGTATGCTTGATTGAATGCAAGTAGAATCTGAATAGAAATGCCTTGAAAGTAAAGTTTTTAGTAACAACTATGATGACACCAAGGTAAAGAATCACGTACAGAGTTTCCCATCTGATAGAGGCTAGTTTAGTCTGCAGTAGATAAAAATGAAGAGATAATGTCAAGGGAGAAGAATGCTGTTGCAGGATAATGGTGTCCTGCTGCTACCTGAATCTCCAAGGCTAATCCAGGACGTTTATTTTTCAGGCACGAGGTATTAATCTGGAAGGATGTTTGCCATTGCTTTGTAAGGCAACCCTGCAGGTAATATACACAGAAATAAGATCTTGTGATGGTGAGTTAGAGTAGATCAACTAACTTCTGTGTTGATGGGGATCTAAAGTAATCTGGGATGATGACTGTGATGAGACTGAAAAAACAGGGTTTATTGCTGGTCTTGAGACGCTGCCTCTTAGAGCTAATGGAATCTAGCTTTTCTGTGTGGGTACAAAGGGCAGAATATAGCCAGATGTACCCCAGTCTGATCAGAAGGGTGAAGCAAACCTGATCTGTTCAGGACTGTTCTTCTACAGAAGCTTTGTCAGTAAGAGCCAGAAGGCAAAAGATAGATATGAAGGTCTGAGGTTCAAAGGTTAGTTATTTTCCTTAAGGGAAAATGTATCTCCTGCAAGAGCAGTTGAAGGTTACTGTTCAATAGGTCACACTCTTTAACCTTTCTTCAGCGCTATTTGGTCATTTGATATCCAAGTCACTTCTCTCTAAATGCAAAGCATCTTACATACAATTTCCACAAATACAAACCTGTATGCTACAAATGTGACAGAAGAAAGATGAACATGTATTTTAGTGAACTTGCTTGAGAAAGGTTCGTTTGAAGGCAAATTAGTTTATGTTCTGTGAACTAAGTCTCTTTCATTGCACTGCTCTTCCCACCTGACTTGCACCAAGTAACGGTTGATGTGAAAGGCAAGAGGCTGGGGCTGACTACAGCCCTCTGGCTGAACAACTCACCCATTGTTCCTGCCAGGTGTGGCCCCCGGCGCGTCCCCTGCCTCAGCCCACTGCTGAAGTCCGGTGCAGCATCGACTGAATCCATAAAAGTCCCGTTCCTGGGTGTTACACTCTCTTTCCCAGTCTTTGCATTTCAAGGTGTTGATGCCCTGTTTGAACCTGCTGCTGGATGATGCCGCAGGCTGTCCGTATTGCAGCTTCATTAGGCCGGTGTGGCAGACTACACTGGTTTTAACCTGAAGATAACGTAATGTTTGAACACACAGCCAAGGGTCCATAGGCTGGCTTCTCCATGGGGGAGGAACAGAGTGAGGAACTGAGCTATGTCCTTCTCTAAACTCTGCTCAAACCCATGGTTTCAGTGTCGGCAAAGAAGTCCCCACAGTCTAGTGGGAATTTAGTAATTTGCTTGTGTTTCTAAGAGTTTTGCATGTGAGTGTTTGTGCTCATGCATGTGTTAGTGATGGAGCACTCATTCTGATGAAAAGAGCTCCAAAACCTATAAAATAGCGGAGCACAAGTCTGAGGGACAAAAAATAACTGGGACCATCTAATCTAGATGTCTTCAGCTTCTCTTAGAGTTGGTGGAAATAGAAAATTCCCTTCACAGGATTTTTACTCCAAAAGATATAAATAGACTTGAGCTTAAAAGAAGGACTGGGACAAGACCAGGTCTGAGACCTGTACAACCTACAGAGCAGGTAGGGACTGAACTAAGGGGTTCAGTTTTGAACACAGCTGATTTTGGAGAGAGTTGACTTTTGGATGGCTCAGATCTTGTAGGTTTGCCCTTCTTTACTGAAGGGAAAGGAGACATTAATTTGGCCAATATTTCTGCACTAACACTGTTCTAATTGGTTTCAGCTTTCAGAGTGCTTTGTTAAACTTCATTGTGTCCCCCAGGTGGAAATGACACTGTCAGCTAATTTACAAGGATGGTTTGTGTCTAACTAACCACGGAGATATGGCCAGTCTTGCTCTCTCCTGCAGTGTGCTGGGATCAGAGCAGAGGGGCTGGGGTCAGATCCACCCCTCAAACCACTGGTCTTGTCTGTACGAGGATTTTTTTTTTCCAATCCTGCATTTTTAATATAAATAAAAAACTTGATCTCTGCCACTGGGAAACTGCATCCCATTTTTTTTCCTAACAGAAAAATGGGAATAGGTTTCCTTTAACTAGTGGAAGGGTCTAGACTCTAAAAAGGTTTTTATTATTTTGTGCCCGGGGTCCTTAGTTTTAGACATTTATCTTCTAGTGAACCAGTAGGGAACTAGAAAGTCAGTATTCTGCAACTCCTAGACCCCCAGCTCTAAATAATGACTTAAAGCTGAAATTGAAGCAGGTGCATCATCTTCTTCATTGTGTCACTTTTAGCACAGACATTATACTTTATGGGCTTCCACTATCAAAATAGTTTGTGCAACGGACCCTAAAAATGGTGATACATCAATCAATCAGTCAAGCTTTATTGCTTTAACTTTCTTTGCAGCAGGCTTATAAGCCATATTATAATACACGATAAGAAACACAACAGAATACAAATGCATTGTAATGCAGTACCATTTCTGTGTATTTACTTCAAGGTCTGTAGCTGCACTCTTAGGAATATCCCAGAGCATCAGTCACAGCGAGCCAAATGCATCCCTGGTGTAACCTCATCGATTCTGCCCTGCCAGACCAGCTCGGAGGGACTGATTCAGTCAGCCGTGGTGCCTTGCACAGGCTCCTGGGGTAAGCCACGCTCTGGCTGTCTGGTGAATAGGATGGGACCCAATGTTTAAAGTGGACTGAAAAACGGAGTGGGGTGGCTGGGCAGGCAACCAAGCGGAGGGCAGGTTTTTCTGCAGGGCTCTACCAGAACTGTGGGGTCTTCAGCCATCAGCAGGATATTTTTACTCTCTGGATTTGGGATGTGTGACCAGTAGCCCCTGCTCCTGACCCCTGGAATTTTAACCCACACTAGGCGGTCCTTGAGTACAGCAGTTGTTACTGGGAATTGCCAGGATTCCCTTTCCTCTTTACAGTTGACTGGCTTCTTTGGTGTGGAGACGTCTCATAGGCTTTCTGCAAGCGTTATGTGCGGGCATTAGTTTTGTCATCAGCAAAGGCAGATACATCTATAGTGACATGGGAATAAATGCAACTATAGCTATGGCCTGCTTTATGGAAATATGACCAAAATCCAGTAATATTACGCTGTTAGTGCAAGCGAACAAGTGGCCGTCTATGGATCATTACTTAGTTATTGCAGGAAAACTTTGCAGTTTAGGTCTCAGGCTTTAATAGAAATATTTTGGTTTGAGATGGCAGTGATTATGCCAGATGACTGGATCTGTGTCAGCGTTTACATCAGACACACACAAATAAATCTTACCTTGAAGCTATATGCTGACATCTGCATAACTTTCCCTTATCACCCAGTCCTCATGCAGTTCTGAAAAGTAACTTAGGAAAGGTTTTAGGAAAAAAGGACTTAGGGAAAAAGGGTGATTTGGATGAGTAAGAAAAAAAGAAATTGGCTCTTGAATATAAGATTCTGTAGGAAATATTATAAAATATGTACGATATGGAATTTGATGCTTTGGATTCTTTTAAAGAGGACCAAAAATTTAGGTTATATTGTGATAAAAATTTTTTGTAAATATGTAACCAGCATCTGTTCTACAAAACAGAATATTTTATAATACTTGTCCCTTCCCCAAATACTCATGTTGTTTATATCAGCTCACAGAGTTTATTATAGTATTTGTAGTGGAAATCTCTAATTTGATATTTCTCTAGTGAGTCTAATGAGCCTGAAAAGTGACATTTAGAGCTAGTTTTCTTTTTGTGCTTTGAAAAATGAAATACAAGTAGTTATCTGTTAAATGAGATAATTACATTGCTACTTTGCTAAAGGCACATATTAGTGATTTTTAGCTTGTTTCACTTAATTAAAGCTTTACAAAATGTAGAGTGCCAAACCGTTAATAGACCTGTTGGAACAGTTACTGAGACCGTGAAATAAAACCAGTTGTTCTAAACAAGTCACAAAAAGAGATTGATGAAATGGCTGGCAGCTCAGACATAAATTTAAGCCTTGGCTGCATTAGGGCAAATGTAATAATAGCAGCAAGTAACCAATATTTTTAATTTTACTGATCTTTCTGCAATAATTATAAGGAACTTTTAATGTCTGTAATTAGAATGTTAGAGATAGGGTGACTTAGACAGTGCTGCACTGTGAAAAATTGGATACTTACCATAATTGAAAATTAATCACTTTTCATTACCAGGAAGGGATGCAGTTATTATTTTGAATGGGCTGAGATACATCATATTAATTATGGGCAAACAAATTCACAGATTTGAAGTTAGCGACTTTGAGGGCAGTTTGTGCCAGAATTATCTCTGCTGATGTAATATGTTGGATAATGAAAATAGGGATATGCTTGTTTGACTGGTAATTGCAGCCCAGAAGGTTCCTTTGCTAAAAGTTCTGATCAGTGGATCGCTAAATTTTATTGGTCATCCCTCCAGCGAACAAGCTTTGGGCATTGCCATTTTAAACGTCTGAATGGGCAGAATAGCCTATAAAACCAGATGTAATCAAAAATAAATTTATGTAGCTCTCCCAGAAGCCTCTGAGCAGATCTGAGCAGCGAGGTAAGGAATAAACAATGATGTTCATTATATGGGCAGAAAATGGTGCAAGTGCTTTGCTGGAAGTGTGAACTATTACCTGCTAACTGATCTGTTTGGTGGTGGTGCAGAAGGGGTGCCTTTCCCTGCTCACATAATGGGAGTGTATAGAAAGCCAAATCCTCACCCCACATAAACAGTGAAATCTCTGGAGTTTAGGAAAGTTTGATCTCCCTGGCAGATCCACTGGGGAGAAGGTAAAAGCAGCTTGCAGAAGAGAACAGTTTGATGAAATTGTTTATTTTGTGAGCACTGCAGGAAACATAGTCCAAGCAGGGAAGTCCCTTGTAATTGAGGATGGTACCAGAAATAACATTTCTGGACTGGCAGCAGTTTCACATAGAATTATATTTTGAAAAGCTCAGCTTTTCAAGTGAAACTGTGGATGAAAAGGATTATTTTTTTTGTTTTGATGAAAAAGGTCTCACTTTTTTTTTAACCAGCTCTGCTTTTCTGCTGCATGTATTTGCTGACACCAGCTGTACGACTTTAACCGTCACGCACGGCACCCTCAGCACCCTATAGTGCCTTTGCATACAAAAAGTGGCATTTTATGCTTAAAAGATGTTGTGAAAATGTCACCATCTAGCTCAACAATTCTTCTCCTTGTGCATCTGTCGCTGATTCCAGCTGCCAAATGGAAGGGCAGCAGGCATACAAAGTCTGCTCCAAACATTATTTTGTAAGTCGGCGATAGTCTCTTGCCCAGGTATGAATTTCCCAGAAAACACCTAATATTAGGAGCAATAAATGAGCATAACTGCGAGAGAGATGCTCCTCTTCTCCTTGGCTCTAATAGCTTTGTTCTGGCTGCAGCAGAAAAGGTAAAATAAAAGCATTGTCTGTCCCTGTGTTTCCATATGCACAGCTGTACTGTCTGGGCTATACACCTTTCTTTCTCTCCTGTCATTAGGCTGAGCAAGGATGTGGCTGCTCATGACTGGGTGATTGATGTCAAATGTAGTAGCAACATTAAATTTGTCTGAAATGGACAAAGAAAAGCATTATTCACTGTAAAAATCTTGTCTGAAGTTCCCATCTAGCCAGTGCTGTTCCTAAATTACATTTGTATGAATCTTAAAATGGTTTTTTAAATTTCTTGGCCCATGATTGTTCCCAAGGTCACAAAATCAGAAAGCTGGGATCTGAGGCTTGTTAAAGCTGGTAGTGAAAAATGTGCCTGTAATATATCTTCATATTTGCAAATGTATTTTATTGCTGTCCATATCCTGTGAGAAAAATCCAATGTTCTTAAAAGACAAGCACTGCTTGTTACATGGACACTTATTAATGTTTATTAGAAACTCATCTCACTAACATCCATGGCTTTATTGGAAGTTCCTTAAGTAGCAAATCCAATTTCCTTTCTTATGCTTGTGCTTACTTAATTAACATCAAAAATTGAATGAAGCAAAACAAAGTTTGATATTCATTTTAATAAGTTATATAAAGTTAGCATAATCTCATTGAGGACATTCTTCATTGCTCCAACTGCATACACAAAGTGCCTTTGCAGCTGCTTATAGTTTTACATCATATAGGTTAGATAACCTAGCAACTAATGAGCCAACCAGCAGAAGAAAGGCATTAATTTTCAAATAAGCCCTTTACAGTCCATGTTCTGGGGCTACAGGACTTTGTGCTGTATACTGGCGCGTGCTTGGCAGGTAGCTGGAGATGCTTTGACATAGAAAAGGGCTAGGACCTAATCCTCAGAGGAGATGTTTTGCAGAAAAACCCTCAGAAAGCCGTCAGGGAGCCACATGGTATAATGTGTATAATTCCTATAAGGACAGAAATCAGGGGTTTACAGCACATTCCTGATTACAACACTTTTTGTGTGTGCATCATCCTGCCCTGCGGTGAGTTCAGCCCCACACATGTACCAGCTTAAGACTGCACCCGCTCTGGCAACTGACTCTAATCAAAATATTTACCTGATCATGTGATGTCTGTTGACCTTAGAACAAGCGTTATCATATTGGAAAATAATGATAAAAAAACCTGTACTACAGTAAAGCTATTATAAGCTGTAGTGTTTGTGCCATTACTGGGGAATATGGTATTGATTTTTTAATAAATTATGCCATAACCTACATTTTTGCCTTAGGTTAACATTTAACACCAGAAGTAGAAGAAAGGTACAATCTTATACTGATATCAGAACAAGATTTACCTGACCACAGACTTCAACACATGCTTTAAAATCAAGAGTGGTGGGGCCTTGGTCTGGTGTGCGGGCAGGGGATAAGGACACAGAGGAGCAGCGGTGTAACCCTAAGTAGGTTCGATCGCTCTGCTGCCCCGTTTCTCTTCCAGATGGTGCAGTGTTCAAAAGCAAATTGTGACTATTCCTTAGCCACAAGATAACCTTGCTCCAGTAGTGCTGCAGATCAACAAGAAACGTCTCAGAAGTAGTTTTATGGAAGCAAAAGAAAAAATAAATCCGGCCTAAATGTTGTGAGTAGATGCTTTTATATTAAAGTGAAATGTTTTCTCTGTAAGAGTGTTTAGGTAAGGGTTTTCTTTATAAATTTTATTTTTCAAATTTCTTTTTCATTTGGGAAGGAAAAGTCACTGTCATCGACTTTTTCACTCTATCTTTTTCCAAGAATGGGGAGTAAAATAGTAAAAAGAGATAAAGTTCTGCACCATACTTCTAGTGGCTAAAAATCCGTGTAAACTTTGAGCTGTATCACACGTATTCTCCTGGTAAATGGGAATTAAAAACAAAACCCCTTGCTAGAAGGGCTTTCAGTGCAAACAAAAATGCAACTCTATCTTTGTGCATCAATATTCTACTTGGAGAGAGAAGATGGGGAGGGCAGACATCTCTGCTTTGGATGCAGTGTTGCTCACTCCTGTGCTGTAACCTTTATTCCTGAGACAAATATTTCAAAAGCTATTTTTGCCTCCCATTTTCCACCCAATTAGCATCAAACATCCATTCTTTTCCTCATCATTCATAGGAGTGATGTGATGTTTTCTAGGAGCTTCTGAGAATATTGCTCGTTTACACAGATATGTCATCATCCCGGACAAAGGTGTTGTAAGTAGACACAAGTATGAAATTATTGGTTCAAAATGATGGAATAAATGTTTTGATGCAAATGCTTGTGCGTATGCTTTCCCTGTTTGTGAATCACAGACAATTCAGGAGTATAAACACCATCACTGTGAATTTTCTTACCTCTGCAGATACCCTGATTTGCAGCCAAAAGTTCTTAAATGAAGATCCTTGAGTCTTGCCTCCCTTGCCTGAGGAGGCCAGGACACCTGTGGCAACAAACCCAAGTATCCTAGAAGCTCAAACGTCTGAGCAGTTGAAGTGGAAGTTAGTGAGGGATGCATCCAAACCTATCACATATAACCACGTCATGAGAATATGCAATAGGGCGAGCTATTGAGAAAGCAGCTGAGCAAAGAAGGGGAACGAGTGATTCAGGAGAAGTTTCCATTTCCAGAAGAAGAGCTAATGGGTAGGATGGAGATGGATTCACCAGCACCACAAATGAAAGCATATTTCCTGTTACAAAGATATCTTATTGATGCTATACTGACAAGGGAATTAACTCTCTGGGATAACAGTTTCACCTGCAAGATCAAAATCTGCGATCATGAGCACATTTGTCTTTCTAAAACCTGCATTTGTGCATCTGTACATGCATGCTTAGAGACTACCGTGGAAATTTTCCTCCCTCAGTGTAGGAATAAACTCAGACAATTTTTAGATACTTACCAAAATATCCTCTAAGTAAAAAATTTAAAAGTCCCCATTAGTATTAAACATTTCCTCTTCACGCTGTCAGTGCTGCCATAGAAAGAGAAATGTACCTCAGCTTAGCTCAAGCTTAAATTCCCTCTCTTCTTGTACTCCTTAAATAGCAGACTGTCAGCTTAAGACACTTGTTGCTGCCGATGACTATGATTCATGACCCATCTAAAAGAACTGGGAAGTTAATGGCTGTTTTTCATATCCTGATAACAGCATTGTACTCTAATCCCCTGGCTTCCAGTTTTAAATTCATTTAGATGTTTTGTAGTGGCTGTTTCAGCTTTCAAGCCCCATGGGGCCTGGTTTTATATTCCTCCCAGTGCTAAACCTGGCTTCAGCGGAACTGCTCCTGACTTACACTTGTGGAAGAGTGGATCACGAGGCTGTTGGCTTTAATGAAGTCAAACAGCTGCAACCAAGTCAGGATTTTTCTCTTTAGTTTAAGATACGTAAGCACTTGTGGACCCGTGTTACTTTGAAATACCTGGTTAGAATATACGGGATATACCAGTCTAAAATTAAAAATAATGTTTGCAAATTTATATTAATTAAAAAGGGACATCTGAACCCAAACAAAAAATCAATAAATTAACTGGTCCTTCCTCAGTTAAGTAACATAATTTGTTCAATTTGTTTTATGCCTCTAAGTGAAGAACCTTTTACTCACTTTGATTCATGGACGGAGGTTAGAAAATGGTACAGTAGAAAGGAAATTAACATTTAACCTGCCCGCCTGCATATCCTCGCTGATGTCTCAATATAACTGCAGCTGTGAGTAAATTCTCCCAATAAACCAGACGGAGTACCTCTGATGTTCATATGGCTACTTGTGCCTTGAGGAAAGCTCAGACTGTTATGTAGCTATTACAGAAAAAATTAGGAAAAATAATCTGAGCAGGATTACTACTTTGACAGATATCTGTTTTTTTCAGTTAAAATTTAAGGGGACACATTGTCAATCAACATATATCATTGCAGCTTCACAGACTTAAACCCCGATAGTGCCTGTGAAAATTACTAATTTGAGAGTCTGGAGACAACAAATTGTCTTTGTTGAACACAGCTATTCAAGAAGAGGTAACAGTAAAGTAAAACCATGGCACTACTCCATAGGGTCATGCAAATTAAACTTGGACTCTCCTTGTTAAGCCCAGCTTAGGAACAGACCTATACATAGTCAGACTGGAGGCCTTCTACGTGTTCTTTCTTCCCCCCCCAGAAACATGTTATAACATGACTGTCTGCACTGCAGGTGCGGTAAAGGTCAGCCCAAAGCATCTGAAGAACAACAGACACATTTTAATTTTTTTTTTTAAAAACAAAGGATTGTGAGCCAAGCATTTTACAATGCAAAATAGGAAGTTGAATAAAAATCACAAGTCCAGCTCCTTTCTGGCTAGCTGCAGTTTGCCATCCTACTACAGAAACTTATGGCTTTGAATTTTTCACTGTCATGTTGGAGATAGATCTTTATTTATTTATTTTTGGTCATCATTGCTGTGGAAGCAATTGCAATACCACATATACTAGATTCTGGCATCTGTGAGTGAAAAGGAGGGAGATGACTGGTCATAAAAGAAGAACGGTGGTGTTTACACTCAGTGATGTGCACCTGGAGTAATCAGCTGTGATGGGGAAAAAGACAGAAAAGACCTGTAACAGTTTAATGGGTGTTTTGAGAAAATATGTATGTTTTTAAAGTTTGCCAGAGTGAGACTGTATTTAATAAGCAGGGTGATTATGGTCGATGCAGAAAATCTTTTTATACTCATGTTTCTGCCCCTTTCTGGGTAATAGTAGCCTAATCACAGAGAATAAAAATAGGTTCACAAAATCTTATTTCCTTGTAAATTCGAAGCCTGACTTCATGAGAAGTTGGGGAGGATACAGGAGCCTGTTTCTGCTGCAGAGTGTTTCTGAGAATGGGTGCAAGATGAGACACACATCTGCCACATCTACAAGCACAGATGCTGCCTACCTATTAAAATTCACAGTGGCTTGTCTATAACTGACTAGCTGTATAATCTTGTGGCCTTCACCATCCTCCTTGGCTGTACTGCTATGTTTTGTGCCATATTAACCATATGCTTTTGGAGATAAGGATCAAGAGCTTGCTCCTACCCCCTAATAAAGCAGTTTTGCAATACTCTGACAACATATGATGGCCTTAAAATTGGGACAACTGTCCCGTTTAGAGGATGCCTGCATGTCCCTGATGGAGAAGGTTGTGGCCATTCCCCAAGCCCTTATCTTTGCGACAGATCCTAATCTTTGGAAGTACATTTGTCCTCCAAGCTGCTGAATGAGCTCTTCAGGTGCCCATTTCCTCACCCGCTGTCGGTCAACGTGAGTTGGGTGAGCTGGAATTGTTGAAGTAGCAGATCACTGCTAGCACAGCTACATTGATTGAAACAGGTTCAGGGGCAATCACACAGGCAGGGCAGCTTGCAGATCTGCAGGGTGGTGGCTGTGGCAAACAGTGTCACAAACCAGGGACAGCTGTCTCTTGACCTGCTAGCTGGAGCCTAGGAGGATGCAGTCGGTGTGAGGTGTGCTGATACCTTAACTCAGTGCTGATGGCTGTAGGAAATACAGAACACCAAAGAGGCTTAAGGGTCCCTTCCCTCCACTTCTCTGAACACAGAGAACAGATTTTTGTATGTTTTGTATGTTTTTAGGATAGTGGTTAATATACTGGGTGCAGAGTCTTGGCTGTATTTATGGACCCAATCCCTACTGAAATACTTTGAGGACGTGGAATGCAGAAAACAAAAATAAGATAATGCTAAGATACAAGAGAGTGGTGGCACCTTATGCTGTACAAACACATTTCTGTTTCAAATGGATTTGGTTTTGTTCCTTTGTAACTATTATTAGAACTAATTTCAAGACAGTAGCCTCCTACGTCTTTTCAGAGAGACGTGGAGTAAAGTACCTCTCTCCATACGTTGCAGAAAAGGAAAAAAGAACTACAGAATGGAGAATAATGGTGTTTGAACCAAAAGGAAAAACGTTGTGTATGTGCTGTTAGATCCAGCTTTTTTGTTTGCACTTAATTTGATTATCAGTATTTTCAGCCATCTAATGCATTAATACTTCACTGTAGGGAGGGGTAGGGTTCATAGCCTTTTCAAAGCAGCACTAATGAATGCCTTTAACTTAATAAAATGATCATTTGCCAACTACTTACCATAATGTGAACTAGATGCTTTCAGTCCAGAGATTAAAAGGAGTTTTCTTTGTAAATGCACTGTAGTTACTATTACTTCATAAGTCATGCAAATATATGGTATATTCATTGGTTATTGTTTTTGAAATCTTGGGATCTCATCAAATAGGTTGGAAGGAGTTGTTAGAGTCTATATTTTTTCAATAATATATGGATTATCACTCTCTAAATACGCAATGACATAAAAGGCATTATTGCCTTTTATGGATCCCATGTGGCCTATTACACTAATGATCCATGAATAACGGGGTCACGGGATGAGTTTTGAACAGTGCCTTTCTTTGTTGGTTGTTTTTCTCATTTATTTATCCAGGAAAATTCAGTTTTAAGTATCTGCTTTTCAGCAAGGTCCTACCACTTACTGAGTTTTCAGGAGGGTTAATGGATGCCAAAGAGGTCAAGTGACTTCCCAAAGGTTATACGATGAGTCACTGAATTTGTTGAGAATAAAACACAAGAACCTCCTAGTTTTCTGTCTTTTACTCTGGCTGATACTAAAGCAGACAGATTTTGGATCAGCACGACCTTTACTAAATCCCTGCGCTGCTGCTTTGAGGAAGCATCAAATCTTCTTGTTCACTGGAGAAATCTGAAGCTCCTGAAGCAACATTTCCCATATTTCTCAGTGAAACAACCAGAAAAAGCAGAAGTGCAGCCATGCAAACAGGCTGCTTTGATTGTCACGACATAGGTTCTCTCTTAAAAAAACCTGAACAACACAAAAAACCACATGGAAGCCCACAGACACAGCTAATCCAACACAAGAGTATTTAGAACTAATTATGTTTCCTATCTTGCTGCAATGGTGTCCCTTTCACTTCACGTGGAAAGCCTCCACATTATTCCTCTCGATTAATGAGGATGGTTTACCTCTTTCCCAAATGAGCCTTGGCACTGCTCCTCCAAGTCCTGTAGACCTGGAGGCTCGATTGTGGGGGGCAGCTGAGCTCTGCTGTGGAAAGGAGGTGTGTCCTGGAGAGCATCACCCCAGTTCTGGATGCACTGGTGGGCACAACAAGCACAGCACACAGTATCATCACCCTTGCTCCAGCCTTCTACCTTACTCTCAAGTCCCTGCCAGGGGTTGAAGGGCTCCTGTACTGAGCTGAGCTTGGGCACTGAGCAGTTACATACCCTTGGGCATGTCTCTTACCTGGATCTGCCCGTGTTTGCTTGGCTGCAAAAGTGAGGTGCCTCTTGCTATTTGCCTGTGTCTCCTCATTTTGTGTGTATACAAAGCTCTGCAGCTCCAAAGGGTTCATCATTATTATTATTATTATTACTACCTACTGAATATTATTTTATGCATTTAATATAGTATAAAGCAATTACAGCATGTAAGGTACTGCGGAAATACAGAAAGATCTGCCTGGAATAATAATTTGATTTTGAAACTTTGTTGCTAAAAGACTTCAGGGTAAAATTGTAGTACAACATATGAGCTTTTAATGAAATGACTCCCATTACTTCTAGTATAAATGGAAAAACCCTACATAACACACAGAAAATTTTCATTTAATTAGCAAATAATTTGTACTAGACTATAGTTGTCAAATTCTAATTCATCAAACAGTATTCAGCAATGAATTGAAAATGTTTCTAGTGTGTATGCTTCCATATTTATACACCTCTGAGCTAGAAATAGTATCAGTTATTTATCTGAAAATACATGAGGTAAATGCTGTTGCTTATAGGTGTAGAACTAATACAGAATAGTCATGAGAAATCAAACAATACTTTTCTGATCCATCTGTAGTTTGATGTTGCTGATATCTGGTGTTGTATGGGGGGTGACTGGAACATATTCAGGCAAAGGGGATGAGGCCATAGAGCGCGTTTTAGTTGTTTCAGATTAGAAGGAGGTTGCAATGAATTAATTAATGTTGCTCCTGATTCCTTAAGCTGCGCGTATGATGTGTGACTACCCTGGTTTTTGCGTTGTTTTGCCTTGCCTCTGAATGAGCCGATACTGTTGCTCTCACTGTAATAGCTGAGTGCCTGCAACCATCTTACTCAAAAATAGATTTAAGACCCGCACTGTTGAAGAGAAGTTACACAATGGCTTGCTGACAGCCCGTTGCACATGCTGATCAAGGCACTGGCATTAAAACAATTTGGCTTATAATTATATCTTTACAGCTAACTGGGCTATCCAAATGATTTTCTTCTCTCCCCCTCCCCAAGTCTACTGACCTGTGGCTAATGAGATTTGTGTTTCGATTAGTTGTAGAACATAAATTAACTAATCAATGAGAATGGATTCACATCCTTTCTTGTAAAAGAGCTCTGCTGCAGTGATCTGTATTTAATATTCAAATCAATTTCAAATTCTCAGGATGATTCTGCTAATATGGCAGGCTGGGACTCTCAGCATCTGTATCCTTGCCACAGACTGTAAATGTGGGATGCTTATGGAATAGCTCACTGACCTCCAAAGCCTCCTCTGGTCTCATTGATTTACTATTTCACTTAATAGTGATGATGAGAAGCTTAGATGCTGGCAATAAAGCTGGGAAAGTCATGTGAGAGAGCATTTTCCCTTTACTTACAAGAGTGTTAAGACTAAGCAGAAGTCACAGGACTTTGAAAAACGCTGGTTGTTTTTGATATGAAAATTTGGGGTCAATTTTATGTTCCAACTCAAATTTCCCCTATGCTAGAGATGAGGGTAAAATACGGCCATTTCCAAAAAGCAGTTTTCTAAGGATGAGGTTCTTTCATTTGCTTTCAAGGTAGAGAGAACTTTATCTTTTCCTTGCTGTAATTGTCTCATCTGTACAATTAAACAGCGTCTTGGCATAAAATGTGAAAATTTGTACAGTGTTCAAAGCATCTGTGGCCTTTATGGTACAAGTTCTGTTAGTACTGAAGCCACAGAAAATTAAATGTTCCCCAAAGAACTTCCAGATGTGTTTTATTCTAATAGGGTCATTATACAGTAAATTAAAAAGCAGGGTAAATGGAACTGTAAAATTTAAATTACTCTAAAACCACATCTCTTTGCTTTGAACATTCATTTGTGGGGTTGCATTTGCAATAAATGTGAATTAGGCAGCTGCAATAACTGTTAATCATATATTTATAAAATAGTAATGAGGAAATGAATAGCAGAGTAAGACAGCTGCACATTTCTCTAATAGTATGTCAACTGTGAACATAATAAGATGTAGAAAATTGTTTGGTGCTATGCTGATAATGCAGCCGAATGTAAGAGATCACTTCAACCTCTTAACTTTACAGGAGATTATATATAAAATCCATAAAAAGCCATAATAATACATTAGGTCTCTGAATTGTAGTCAATGTTTTTCTTTGCTTTGATTTTTCTGAAATGGGCCATACTTTTCCCAAAGTAATCTGCCAAAGATCACTAAGGCTTTTGTTTCAGGCTTCACTTTATTCACCATCTTGCAATTTTATTTAAAAGACAGTGCTTCTAAAAGCCCAAAGTGATCTAACTGCCCTGCTCCAGGAGAGCTACAGGAGCTCCCACCTACCTCTCCTTGCAGAGTTTTGCCAGGTCTGGGAGCATCCCATCTCTGGTCCCCAGCAGTGCTATCACTGTTGAAACTAGAGATTCGATGAACAGCCCCACACAAGGCAAAGCAAAAGGTGAAATTTAAATTTTACACACACACACATATATATATATTTTATAAAAGTAAACAGTTGTTGATATGGCCTGAGGGCATCTGGCTGTCTTTTGCAGCCATGGTAAAATTATAAAGAGGTCAAGCTAATCTCAAAAAAACAAGCCAAACCCAAGAAATAAAACCTAAACCCAAGAAATAAATTGAAATATTGGAGCAGCCCTTTAGATTTGCTGCTTGCGTTAGCAGACTTCACAGCCTGCCCTCGTGCCAGGTGCTGCTCACTTGCACTTGCAGTTTTTAACCAGCCTTAATTGAATTTTGCAACTGAATTGGGGTGAAGAGGAGAGCTAGAAAGCTAACAGGAAAAAATTAGGCAAGCGCTGGGCTTCAAACAGTTTATCGGCCAAGCAGGGAATAGGTGCTAAATGTGTAATAGGAAGGCTGCCATAGGAAATGTCACTTATCAATGTGGCAGCACTTCACAAGGAAAAGCAAGAGAAAGAAATGACAGGCCTGATCCCGGCACTCACCGACGCCACTGTGAAAAGTCCCCGTGATTTAATAAGCCATCCTCTGGGTGTGTGGTTTTGGAAGTTGGGTTAACACTGATGGGTTTTAACCCACAGCTGCTAGGCTTACAGCAGGGTGCTGAGCAAAGCCCCAGCCTGCTTCTGCAAGGGAGCACAGGGGTGTGGTGGGCACAGGGAGCCTGACCCCCAAAAATGCACAGCAGGGTAGCAAACATCCTAACTTTGTTATCGAAAAAACCCACCCGTGTTTGTTAATGACTCCCTTTTCACTATGGAATAGATTTGCCTGTGTGATTTCATTGTAAACGTTTCTTGCTGTACCTAGTTGTGATGTATCCTTAATTTTTATATGCATTTGCATTTGGAACAACACAACAAGCTCACCTTTTTTTTTTTTTAATACAAAGAAAAAGACTGAAGATCTTACAATCATCAGTTTCACAGATTGAAAGTCTTTCAGTACACTGAATCCACCATAGACTCGAAAGGTCAGTCAATGAACAAGAAATTAATTCTCTCTGGGCAGAAAGGAGGACTTTTCAATTAGTCCTGTGTGTTTAAGGGTGAGGTGAGGGGCCACTGGAGGTCTGGGTGGACCAGCAGAGGTCAGGAGCTCTGCAGCACCGTCAGCTCTGTTAGACTTTTGTAAAGCCTTCATGGTCACTCGGTGGACCTAACCTTTAGCCTTCATCAAGCTGTTGCCTTTAATGGATGTGGCTTTCCTTTATTTTGGATTAGGAGATGGTGCAAATTTTTTCAACCATCTTAAAAACTATAAAGCTATTGCACAGTGGCCAGATAGGAAAAAAAGGTGTCCTTGGTGTAACCCTATCAAAGGAAATATTGTTCATGCAACATCGCCATGTTATCCTGAGCTGTCATGGGCAGAGAGGCAGAATGATGGATACAGACGGATATGGATAGAGACATAGATATGGAGATATGCTCAGGCTAAATTTGTCCTATAAAATTTTGGCCTTCTACTTGCCAGAACAAAGCAAAAAATTGTTCTCATTATTAAATAAAAATTAAAGGATAAGCAATGGAAAATGGCTTGTTTTCAAATCTTTTTTTTTTTTTTTTTTTTCCTTCTGTGAAACAGACAGTTCAATTCTCCAGGAGAAGCAAAGTTCAAGCTCTCATTTCCCATTGTACATTTCTGTGTTAGTGCCTGACAAAATAGCAGTTCATTTCTGGAAATCCTATTACTGTCCACACTCAAGCAGCAACTTTAACAGATACAGCTGTTACCTGGCAGCTTCTTCCTACACAACTCCCACCTCTGAGAGTTAAAGCTTACTGTTTTAAAAGGAAAATTGAAATAGCCCAATTTTGAACAATGCACATTGTGGGGGAGGGGGGGAGAAAAAGAGCACACGCCGCTGTCACCTACAAGACCCACATCTCGTCTTACATTCTGATCCGACAGATATAGAAAACAGAGTGGTGCATTATCATTATCTTGGAGATGTTTATTTGGTGGGTGGACACTCAACGAAAGAACTAATGCAATCAGAAAGTTAAAATATATGGGCTGGAAATACAAATTCATTAGACGTACACAAAACGTATGCTGCAGCGGATCTGTCATTTAAATTAGATTTTGACAATTATATGGATAGTCTGGTTGAGATGATATACGATTTGCTCACTTTATCTATGCCATGATTTAATTACTGCAAAATACATGTAGAGTTAGGACCTCGTCATTCTCCCATGGACCTAAGCTGAAGTGGATCTGGGCCCATCTTGCATACTTTGTGTTAGCTGCTTGAAGGATTTTCATATGTATATATATATATATTGGTTTATTTTTTTTTCTACGTGAAATGAGTCTGTGTTTGCACCCACTGGAATTGATGCAAATCTTTCCGCTGACCTCAGCAGGGCTGGGCCTCGCTTTTTCCCTGCGCATTGCTTTCCAACCCTGCAAGATGTTCCTCATGTGGAGATTACATGTTTTGCTGTTCAGAATCCAAGGCAGCCAGCGAAGAGCCAGCTCCCCTCTGACTGCACCCATGCATGAGCATAGCCATCCTCCAACTTCCCCATCCTGGGCCCGGAGAATAAAGCATCGGTCTCCATCCCTTCCACTCAGAAAGACGTTGGCTTGAGATGCTGTGGTAGCAGTGGTGAGCTCAGCTGGACAATTTCACACTTCTGGAAGCATCTTCTCCCTCCCCGGCATTCTCAGAGGCTTACAAGAGAGGTCATCAGTGAAATGTTGCCAATTACTTGTGTGTCATGGTGGAAACGTGGCCAGGTCTGTGTGGGGATCTCCAGATGCTCATAGGTCTTGTGGCTGAAATCACTGCTCTGGTGCTAAGCACTGCTGGTACCAAGTACGCCTCGGCTCCTCTGGCTGCTGTGGGTGGCACCATCCTGCTCCACCTTGCTCTTGCCTGACTTTTATTAGCAGCATTTATTCATACTGTAAACATGGGCATGTGCATAAAAAATGCAACATCAGGCATGATCATTTAGGCAGACAAATGACGGCAACACCTCTTCTCTGTCTGAACGTTGAATACATATTAAAAAAAACTATTAAAATGGAAACATGATTTGATAACTTCTTACAAATGCAGTAAATGCCACTTCTTACAAATGAACACTAGCAATCAATTTAATTTCTCAAATAAAATGATTAAATTGCTGTTATTGTGGAATCATTATTTTATTGCTAAAACCTTTTAAAATGTTAATTATTGTGCCCCTTGAAAAGCTTTCATCTTGCCTGACTTTGCTCTTATACAAAAAATGTCTCCTGGTTGTGACTTGTGAATTGAATGAAAATTCATGCTTTACCTTTTCTCTCTCTCCCTCTCTTTTTTTTTAACACCTGCAACTATTCTCCTTGGCTGTAATATTTATATGAATTTAACTTTAATTTTTCTCTGCTTTCATCTTCTGAATTAGTCAGTATAAAGCATAGATCACTCCTTCGCTGCTGCTTTCCTGTTTATTTGCTTTAACAATAGATTCATTAACTAGATTTTGGTGCTCAAGCCATGCGGACACATCCATTTCAAAGGAGGCTTTAATGGCATTTCATATTTTTCTACATTAAGGAAGATTAAAGTATATTACAATACCCTGTACTGCTCTATTTTCTTCATTTTAGAAGTGGTCAGTGTTAAAATTTTTTTCCCCTTTCTTTCATCTGCAGTGTTCAATAAATTGTCCAGGCCTTTCAGATGATAGTTCCAGCAAATTGAGTTCTATATTACAACTCTGAACCATTGTTTAGCCCATCATCAGTCAGATAAAGCACTCCTATTCACACAGGACATCAAAAGAACAAATATATGTTCAAAGTGGCTAAAAAGATTACTGTGACTTGGATATATCATTTTGTTAATTGTTAGTGATTATTCTACTAGTTTAGAGGTGGTAAATTTGCTGACTCTGAGCTTGTGCTTGTGATGTAATCAGAGTGTAATATATAGATATTCATGGCTGGAAATTACACCATTCAAAAAGGGTCAGGTCTATCATCTTCTAATAGCCGAAGGTGGACTAATAGCAACATTTTAATAAGAAGAAAGATGCAGACCTATGTCTTCATTTCACACGTGTAGTACATTACAAAGTGCTGAGGAGAATTTCCGCCATGCCGGTGCTCGGATTAATCAGATGATGATCGCAGTGGGTGCTGTGCCAAATTCAGCCTTGGTGCGACTTGAGATTGGTTGGGTTGTACCCGGGAGGAATCTGCCCTAGTCTGAATTGAGGCTGTTTGCTAGGTGGGAATGGCTAAAGCTAATGCATTCAGGTCCTGATCCTGCAAAGATTTATTCACACATGTTTAACGGTCTTCACTCTGAGAAATGCCTCGGAAATTGCTGACAATATTTTAGGTATTTTACCAACTCCCAACACCACAGTATCATGGTACCACACAGACCTAATATGTTTGTCCTCACAGCTCCAGATGCAATGGAGAGGTGTTTTAGAAGTGGGAGACAGAGAAACAAAACCTGAGACTCTCTGAGATCATGATGTGCCCAACTCCCAGCAGCTGGAGAGGAACGACTGAGCACCTGTCTCTGAGTTAAGGTCACAGCAGAGAAGGGAAAAGAAATTAGTTCACCTGACTTGCCAGCTCCCGGACACTCATGCTTCCTCCGCAATCACTGACACGTGAGTAGCTCAATAAAAGCATGAATATTTGCAGGATGTAAAGTGAATGCACATGCATCTTTGCAGGCTCCTGCTCTTTGAAGGTTATTTCAGAAATCTTGCAGATGCACAAAGTTTAATATGGAATTTTGAATAGACGCTGCCCACAATTGCATGCTGCATTTCTTTTCTCGTGTATTTTGCCCTGCATCATATAAAATGGAAAGGCAGTGCTAAGGATGCCTGATCATATGTGAGGCTACCAGCTGGAAGACAGATTTTACAACAGAACAATCGCAGGGTGTAGGTTTTAGGCAATAAGCAGGTAGCCTCGTTTTCTCAAAAGAAAAAAGAAAATAATGGAAAACTGTAACATTCATTTGGAGGCCTCAAAGGCATAAAAAACCCAATTCCAACTGTTATAGGTCCCTGCAGGAGTCTACAAAAGAACTAAGCTTTTTAAGTAAGAAAACTAGATTTTGGCCCAGAGGGCCCTGTCATAGCTGCTTAATAGATGAAACTCTTTTGATACAAATATGCTGTTTACTTCTCAGCTTCAGCTTTCATAAAATATAACCTTTTTATGATTTATGACCCCAGAAAAAGTGCAGGATGGATTTTTAGCTCTGAATTGGTTGAATGTCAACAAGAAAAATATAGATAACATATAGAAATAGCAGGGTGTTAATGCCACACAAAATGATGAAATTATTTTTGTTTAGAAAAGTTAAGTTTGTTCTTAAAGTTATTTGTGAGCGAAACTGAGGAAAGAGATTGCCGGTAAAGCCACGGGAAGCTTTGCATAACGCTTCCTTTTTGCTTTAAGCCAGCATTGGTCTGCCTAGAAATTGCAAAACTGATGACACAGAATCCAGATGTGACTTGAGGGAGGGACAGACAGTGCCATGTGGCTGGTAACCCTCCTGGTATTGGCAAAAACTTACCTACGTTTTGCCCATTTAAGCCCTTCAGATTCAGTTCTTTAATGACAAAGTCAAGTTTAAAGACTTGTTCAAAAACTAAAGTTGTATAAAGACTCTTATTACTTGTAGTGGATATTAAAATCAAACAGAAATGGTCAGAAGCGACATAATCTATCTTCCTTCTTTATTTTGCCCAAGTTATTTTTTTCATCTTGGCAACCATATTGATGCCTATAGAGAAGCTGTAATATATAGATGCGTTTTACTATACTGGTTAGCGATTAAAAAGAAGCACACATAAAATGTTGGTGATGTGAAATGAAGATTTGAAGACTGAGACAAAAATGTTAAGAAGAGGGAATAACTGTTGCCGAGAGGATTGCACACATTTTCTTTTGTACAGTTTTGGCTTTGTGTTATCTTTTTTGCAGCTTCTTTGCTTAGCAATAGCGTTGTGCTTGTTTTTCAGGTAGCTTTTCTCATGTTGTTTGTGAACCTGCTGAAGCAAAAAAAAAAAATCTGATTTTTCTGGATGCTTGGGGAAATAGCCTGATCCCAGACAAATTGACCAGGAAGTCTCTGAAATGACTTAGCCTGCCACAGAGGCAAGGTTGTAAAAATTGAAAAGGTTTTCACTTTTGACTCTTCCAACTATTGCAGAAAGAGACATTTGCTAGTGTATGGTCTCTGAAAACTGTCACTGAGCAAATTAAAATAACAAAAATATCCATCTGTGAAACCCCACACATCCAGCTTTTCTGCCTTGCTCTGTCACAGGGTATTAATCAGCCAGGGTATGTATGGTGTGCTCAGCAACAGTGGCTGCCAGGAGGGTCAGGTGGCTGGTACTCAGCAGCTGCAGGGTTTTTACAGAAAATATATGCAAGTATTGGTGCTGGAAAACACTGTACTCCACTGATCTGGATGCTCCCCCCTCGTGTATTACAGAAAAAAGGAAACTGAATTGAATGGAAAGACCTGGGAGAAGTGTTGCTGGGAGAAGCAACGCTGCTGGAGTGTTATCTGTCCTGCTCAGTGACTTACACACCTCTGGAGAATTTTCGTGGGGTCTGAGGATAGGAAAATAACCTGGAGCACTGGTTCCTGAGCCTTGGTGCAGGAATGGCCTGAGGGCCTAGGTAGGTATCTGCAATAGCCATACCAAGGCTATCCAGGACAACATTTTCTGCCTGAGACTTGTAGGTGGCCATGGAATGCCTGGGATCTTGTCCCAGAGCAGGGAGCCAGGCAAGAGCCCTGTGAGCCCAAAATCTTCATTATAAGAGCTTGACTTTCCTATGGCTGGTTGAAGTAAGGGGCATGAGCTGACTCCTCTCCTAAAAGACTCAGTCGTTTCTGGGTATCACTCACCTATGCACAGACAAGCCAGGCAGCCATTAGTCTTTTATGAAAAAGTTGAAAATAATGCCTTTGACCTAGCCTTCAACTTGGAAGAACTAAAAAGAAGCAGCTTATATTGTTATTGAACATGCTTTGTCAGGCTTTCGAATACCTGTAGCTAATCAGCCTTCAGAAGCTGGAGAGTGTGGCACAATTTATAATGTACTGCAACTTCCTCAAGACATCTTACAACAAAGTAATGAAAAGTTTGCATAGCTCACCCATAAATTTCAATTTAAGAAAAACCTATTAATATTAGCCTTACAGCAGATAATAGCTATATAATAATTTTTTTTCGCATAGCTGCAGAAGTGCTTCCTGGTTTAAAGCTTTGGTGAAGCCATGCCAGAAACCTTAAAACTGTTAATTTTGCAGATAGCCTCAGCAGAGCTCCATGAGCATTGGTGGTGTGACAGGAGAGAGGTCCTGATCAGTCTCTTTGTTTCTGTGCAGCTCATCTGTGGTTAGAGTCAAGTCCAGTCCTCACTTTTAGCTGGTGATGGCTGTTGTGGATCAGCTCCTTGGTTCCCCAGGCCAGAGGCTCTGGGCAGGGTGGTGGTGAAAGATCTCCAGGTGCTGACTGCTCTGGCCCACTTGCCACAGGGAGCACTCCCCATGTGTCACACTGTCAGCTTCTTGGGCACAATCTAAAGCCTTTAGGCTGAGTCTGTGTTTTGTAGCATGTATTTGAACTGTGCAAAAAGCAAGAAAATAATACATCCTTAAAATCCTCCCCTGAAATACACAAATAAACGAAGAGTTGCCTTTAATTGTGTACTGGGCAACTTGAAACCTTAGGGCTATTTGCTCTCTTTATTGACTTCTGAAGGGCCTGTTATTGAAGAAGGTTTTAAGCACGTGGTTGAAGTTTAGTGCATAGTTTAAGTGCTTACCTGAATGCCTCCATTCATTTTTCTATCAATCAGTCAATATCTGCACAGAGCTTGAAAAATGCCATGGAGGAGGAGGAGGAAGGGAGGGGAGACAAAGATGGCCATCACCTAGATATTCAAAGAAAATTGGGAAGCAGACAAGGCAAATATTTGCCTGAAGGGATCTCCAAAAGCACCAAAACAAAGGAATGCTGCAGAGTTGAACTTGCTTTGAAACTTGCTGTGAAATTTGTTGGAGCACAGTTTAGAGAATCCCCAAATTTGTTAGACCAGTGTCTGATCAGCTGGCCAACTCAAGAAAGTAACCTCAGAAATTATATGTAGGCTGAGAAACAACCAGCCTGGGTCACTCTGAGGAATTATACAGACTTTATGTAGATAACCTGACTCCCCTTTGATTTCCCAGTACTTAGGTCAACAGTCTAACCATTATCACTATTAAAACACAGCCCAAAGAAGCTTTTCACTTGTATAATTTTCAATAACACGCATAACTGCAGAACTGGATCCACTCTGCTTTTATTCTGCCAATCTTTAGGCCTTAACCCTACTTCATCTCCCAGGTTGGAAGACTCCATGACTCCCAGTGAGTGTCGCTGTAGGAAAAGACCATTGGGAGGTCAACAACTGCCTTTGAGGGCATCCTGAAACCCTCAAAGTTTGCCTGGTAGATGAAGGAGGTGGGAAGAAGAGACTTTAGACAGCTATCTGGGGACAAGTTTGTTAGAGTCTTGCTGCATCTTTTAATGTAAAGTATATGTCTGTGGTTGGGTCTTGGAGACAAGTGCAGAATGCTTCAGCTAAACCTAGCTTGGAAACGTTAATTTCCGTTAGGAATACTCTTTTTGAACTTTTCACTGCAGCTGTTTCTCACAGATTGCTCTGTTCCTTGAGTGGATATATTAGTGAAAATAAAGAAGTACATCTATTCTATCTCACTCAAGAGATGGTGACAATTAATATATTTCTCTATGTTTAAATGTAACATTCCATCTGATCTGCTCTCATGCCTTTGTTAAATGCACATTTACATGGGATGTTATAGCAGCAATATGTATGAAATCAGATTACACAAAATCTATAAGAATTATATTTTCATATGTATCAGCTTTAGAGCTGTAAAACCAAGAAGAAATCCAGAAGCAGGGTGGTTTATACCTGTATAGTGAGAGAAGGAAAGCAAACATTACCTGGTCCTTTCAGGGGTAGTCCTGCCCCTGGTCCCAGCCTTCCTTAGTCATCTCCCTTCAGTGTCTTTCTCCCAAGGAGTCTGAGGCTCTTTTTGAGGTTGTCTGGGGATCATTTTTGAGGGATGTTTTAAGAACATGTGGTTTACTTTAAGTTATACATATGAAAATGCAGTAACAGGCCATCACAAGACTTTATTGATGGAAGTGCTGTAATCGAAGTCAGGATCAGATGTCATTCTCAGGTTATATACACTCAGTTCATCCACAAGTTACTGGCAGAGAGCAGGATTTAAATGGTATGCATAGTCCTGTAGCTCGTAGGGAACCCGGTGATGTAAGAGTATTTCCCTTTGATCCTAGTATCAGCTATAAATCTGACCTTGTAAGTTTGTCAGGTGGCACAAGTGACCCTCTTTGGACTTTGTATGGAAGAATTGCAGGAAAAGTTGCCACCTTTCTTGTCAGTAGGAACTCATCCATAGTAATTTCAAACAACCTTTCCCAAAGTGCCCCCATTGTCAGAATAGCCAGCTGCTGTGGTGGGTGCTGATATTTATGCCAAAAAAGGTATTTTGCCTTTCCTTCAGTCCCTTGCTTTATTTGCTCTTTTATGGTTTATAGCAATTTTCCCCTCCAATTATTTCAAGGTTGCTTTTTATAGGGAAAAATCTCTACTTAATAAGAGTGCAGCTAAAATCTTACATCTAAATACTGGATGCCAAATGGCAAATCTGGTGGTGTGATTCATCAGTACTAGGAGTATTTGTTTTACTTGGCAGACTCATTTAGCTGAAGGCACTGTGCTTATGTCCTGCTCAGTGGCCTTTGGATAAAGTGAATTCACTTTACTTGTCTACTTTGAAGACTAGAAATTTGGTAGTGTTTCATTTTCAGGTAGAAAAGCAAAGAACTGTTGAGATATTCTCTTGAAGTTGTCCTGAAAAGTGGCTTATAATGACAGAATCATAAATGTCATGTGCTATTTTCCTTTCATAAGTCTGGCAGTGGAAACATTCAGGTTTTCCTGGTCTTTATCCTCTCTTTTGCTGAGATGAGGGTGTCAGATTGTTTTTGGCTCCCTTGAAATCCTAAATATTGGAAACAAAATGCAAAGCACAGACAAGCGCTGCTGTACCTCCTTGTTGTTAGAGGCTGGTGGGGAAGTAGGCTTGATGCAACATGAATGCCTACAGAAGATCCTCACGGTCCATTGGAAAGTATTCCTTACACTGCTAGGAATGTGAAGGATGACAAATCCTCTTGTAACATCAAATGCAACAAAGAAAATAAGATGAACATAAAATTAGGTCTTGAATTTGTGGTGCTAGCCCCTCCTGAAAGAAACTAGAGGTTCTTGGAGTGTGTGATCTGCTAAATCCCTGTTAACCTGGGAAATCCTGTAACCAGTTCCCATGGAGGCAGTAGAAAAGACAACAGAAGCAGATCTGAAATACAGTCATAAAAGAGAAGACATTCAGTAATAGGGCCACCATTTCATCTCACGTCTGTAGACCACATGCTACTCTGCAGCCATTTGATATGTGTCTCTTTGGACTGCGGTACGTGTAAAAGGAGGACTTTATAAAGACCATGCATACAAAACCTGAAATCCTTCAGGCACAAAGCATTCTTCATCTGAGTCTACCTGAACTGCTGACTGGACATGGCTACTGGAAGAAGCTGCAAACTGACTTATCTATATGGTTTCTGGATCAACTCAAGAGGTAAGTGGAGGAGCCCATCTTTGTTTACTCTTGGACTATCTGTTTTCCTCGGAAAATGAATGTAAATGAGCTGATGGCTTTGAAAACATTGCTCTTAATATCTGTCAAAAGTCCATACATAAGAAATTGAGCGCATTGTTCTGGAATACTGTTTTTTTCCCTAGCTTAGAGCTGCATTTTTTTTAATAAGAGCTGATGTATACAAGGGAGTGAGCATGGAGCAAGGGTGGGGTTTGAATTTCAAGCATGATAATGATTCCTCAGTAATTCCCAGTTTAGATACTTTAATATTGCATGAGAAGTGTCTTTGTGCAGTTTAGCATCATGCACTCCCCAAAGGAGCTTGAAGGAGCGATTGGAATGACGGTGTCCGTGGAGTGGGAGGAGAGAGCCCTGGAGAATAAGCTGTTCTGCAAGAGCTGCTTGGGATTATTGCTCCAGACAGACAATTTCTAAATCTGGTTTTCCCTGAGTGTTGAGACTACAGTTGTGGCTGGTTGTGTATATGTGAGTGAGTGTGAGTAAATGGCTTTTGGCAGGTGGACAAGCATCATTGTTTATCCCAGACACAAACCTGGCCAGAAGCTAGGGTTTCTTCACATATGTCGTTTCATGGCCATGACTGTGAAGTCTGCCAGATTTATAAACTTATTGGTCAGAGATGGAACTGGATCATTAATTACAAGTAGTAACTGTGATTGATCCTATAAAACACAGCATGTTTGTATTTTTAGGACTATTTTTTTAAAAGTGGTGGCCTGGTTACAAGTCAATTTGGCTCAGTGTCCAGTTTGTCCAGTTTCTTCTGTGATCCAAGTCAGCATCCATGCTGTTCATGTGGACTTGGTTAGTAACAAAGAACTAAATTAATCTGGAATTTTAACTGATATTTATGGAACTGTGATATCTGATGCAATATGTTCTCATAAGTAAGCATGAATGGAGACCAACATTTTGTTTTGGAGGAGCTGCCCTATCTTTTGTCTCTTGTTCTTGGTTTTTCTGTTTTTCTGTCATCTGACTGTCATGTGTCCATGGTTTTGATATATGTAAATTCTCTGATTCTCTGATTCTTTGCTTGTATAATCATTCATGCCTGAGGGTGCATAGGTCTGTAAAAGATAACATTTTTGACTTGGCAGTATGGTGTATATAATTTGCATAGATCTCTGTAAAGAGGTATTTAGTGATATAAGGACAGTACCTAAATTCTTGGAAAAAAATAATGAAGTGTTACGGTCATTCCCAAGAGAATCACACTTATTTAATACCAATAGTGAATTAGGTCTTTCTTTTTTCATGACTGTTTTTGAGCCAAAGCAAATATCCTAAAATATTTACTCATGGAACAAGTCCAGGCAAACTGCACAATCTATCCGAAGGTTTTGCTTGGTTTTGCTTTATGTTCTTGAGGATCAGTTACATCACCAGGTCACAGGACAGGTTTTGGTGGTGTTGTAGATACTGTTATACTCTGTGTCACCATCAGTGTGAATTACAGATTTGGAACACAGCCAAAGACGTGTCTGGTTATATTTTTTTTAAACATTTCCCCAGGTTTAAATATGAAATAATCATTAAGAATTTCTTTATTAAATTGGTATATATCACCTATGTTTCATGAGTACAAGTTCATTCCTGATAGTGAACTAACACAAAGTGTAAGACTCTTCCATTGACGTATTTGTTGGCCTGGGGAGCACCAAGCAAGGCCAGCCTTAGCTAAATCCTGCACACAGTTACCACGTCTGGTGTCACTAACTGGCATTTTAGCAAAGAAAGCATGTATAGGTTTTACTCCACTCCAAAGCTGTAAGTATCATTTTATCAGAAATTGTACCACAATAGTATCCTTCCAGTGCTAGCAGATCCTGCTTATCATGGCTGAGTCAAAACGAAGTTTCTGCAGAACAATAACAGTTTAGGCCTTGCCAGTTTGTCTGTGCCTCTCACTCTAACAGTGCGCTAGAGCATTAGTAAATGAGATTAAAACAGTCAATGGCTTACAGATTACTCCTGTTCCTTTGCAGCAATATCCTGGAAATTTTCAATTTATTTAAGACAATGCCACAGCTGCCTCATAGAATAACTGGCCATGCCATGATGGCAAAATAGACAAATAACTTACTCTGAGAATTTCCAGTTCTCTTCCGCTGTTGTTATTTCCAGTTGGACTGAGATGTCCTGCATATATTTACTCTCTCTTGCAAGCATTTGCAGTTTGAGGTTTCTAGAGTAACTTCAGCTCAGACGGGGTTTCTTTTTGCAGGAAAGTGCTTAATTGTGGACCTGAATCTGGGCCTTACAGTAGAAACAATATATATATAAAGGAAATGCTGAGAAGAGTAATAAAGAGCAATCTTCCTGTGAGTAAATAAAAATTACAAAAGGAAACAATAATCAATACATTTTACAGTTCAAGAGTTCAGCACATGTTGTTTCAGTACAGTACAATGGATAGGCAGCATCCGTGGATTATGAATTCCCACGTTTATGTGGAAACAGAAGTAAATAACTGAAACAAGAGTCATGTTGCAAGAATGTAAAACCAAGCTGGACTTAATGGTGTGCTATATTTAAAAGAGTGATGTGGTCCAAGGAGTATTCACTTTATCTTTTCCTTCAAGCTTGGCTGCCTGCAACCTGCCAGGACCAGCTAATTCAAAAGGAACCATTTTTCTCTATTTCAATCACCAATAAAACACAATATGCATTGCACTTTGTTGCCCTGAATCCCAGAGCCTGACATTACTGAATGGCAATGTGTTATGGATGTAAATAAACAGTGCTTTGCATTTGAGTTGGGAGAACCATTACCTGGACCTGATACAGGGGAAGGGCAGGGCAGTACTCTGATGTTATTTACACTTGCAATAATTTTTGGAGGGAACAGACAGCTGGAAGCTTCTGCCATCTTGTAAAATCTTTTAGCTCTATAGGTCAGATGCAGAAACACCATCAGAAGCCTGGTCTTAGATCACCTATTCAAAATCAGATTTTGTGTATGCTTCATCACCTCTCCTCCTTTCCCGACTTGCTTCTCCCTCTTTCCCTGCTTCTCATGCTGCTGTCGCTGCAATTATCAGTCAGGGATTGATCTCTGGCTTTGGTCCCTTTCATCTTTCCATCGACATAAGAGGAGCAATTTAACGGGGCCATCAGTGATTCCTCTAAGCGAGAAAGATCTTCCAGAGGGCTTGAAATGGTGTAACTGGCTTCCGATCTTGCCTGCCATGAATGCTCTTGGGCAGGCAATGCACAAAGTGTCTATTCGTTTCCAGGAGGGAAGCAAGGCTGGATGGACCTGATGTCATCTGGAAGCAAGGGGTGCAGGTGGTGGGTTGCCCTGATGCTTCACCATGATGAGGAGCAAATATTCAACAGCATTTTGGTCTGGAAAGACTGGTCAGGAAGCCTGACTTTTGTATAACTAAAAATCTCATTAGCAGAGGGTTGCAGGCATCTTGCAAGAGAAAAAGGTGAAATCCTAGTTTGGTTAAATTGTTCCTGTTGTCAGGGATGGATCTATTTTGCTCCAGCTGATGGTCTTTTTCCAAACTGAGGAGTCTCATGCATAATGTGGATTTTCATTTGATGATGCATGTCTCATTTTCCAGGTTCGCATGTGTTTTATCCAACAAAGACTGTATCTTCTCACATGTTAAAGGTCTAGGCCTGTACCTCATGTCTATGTGATAATGCAATCCAGGACATTATATATGAAAAAAAATCTGACATAGATGTACTTTCTAAAACCTATATTAAAAAAGCTATAATTTAGAAAAATAGTTCTTGCAATGTCATGTTAAGAACGAACAATTTTGAATAAAGAACACAAAAAGGATAAATTTTGAGTGCTTGGCATTGTCAGACAAATACCATTCCTATAATCTTCATCAAAATCAATCTTATACAGATAGTAACAGTTGTGCCCTTGTTCTAATATAGTAGAGCCATTTTGTTAATTTCCCCGTATTTTGCAAGGTGCGTGGAAAATACATTTTATGAGCAGGTGCTCTCTCACTTTATATAGGAAGTATTAAATTTGATACCACTTTCCTTTAATAAGACCAGATAATGGCACAAAATCTGAATCTATTATCACAAGGAAGAAAGTAACAAGGACAGAAAATGAAACAAATGTAATTTTTTCTTATTACAACATTCACATTTCAAACTTGTGGAGTGTCTGTGCTTTACTTTATAATAACTACTGTGACTGCATAATACTAGGATAGATATTGTTTAGAAAAAAATCACTGATAGCCTATTCAGGGCTGTGTCTTTGTGTTCTTGTGGTAGCCCATCTCTTTAAGTAGTTTGAGTTGAACAACTACCCAGCAGGGGAAGAAATGTTCTGCTACTAGCATATTGCAATCTTTCATTAAATGGTTACCAAATAATCCTATATAGTAGTGAGAAAGGAATGCATTTCTACCTGCTGGCAGATATCTTTACAAAGTGCAAGGTAACAGTATTGTGTGGATATAGAATGATGCTTGCAATGAAACTGTGCATTTTCTCTGGTTCCCCCTCTCCCCCAGCAGCTGTAATATGCTATGAAAATCAGCCAGCAGAACTAACGCAAATGACATAGTAAACATGCAGACAATGATTTTTTTTCCAGTGCATACAATATTAGCCATTAGCCTGCAAGCAATGTTGTTGCATTTGTATTTAGGGTAATTTCCACACTAATATGGTATAAGCAAGCCAGATATCTCACCAGAGTGAAAGTGGTTTAATGGCTGAGTTTAGACAAAGAAAAGAACTCTGGTAGTTATCAGCAGATTTTGCTTTTGGGAGTGACAGAAGTGTGTGTTCTGTGTTTTTTATGGGAAAACAACAAAGTTCTTTCATCTGCTGAAGTGAATGAAACTTATGTGAAATTAAAAATAAATAATTGTGGGCAATACTTTCTGCATGAAATCTACTGCTACATACCAACAGTTTTTTCTCTGTATGTGTGAGAGATGCCGTTTTGTAAGGTCTTTAATTTTAAATTCCTAAGAAGACATCAGTAGAAATGTTACCACAAGTGATAAAAGGTATAGTTTGCTCCTGTGATGCCTAAGATTCGTGCCAAAGAGTCTATGGAGTCCCCTGCACAGTCCTTCTCTGCTCTTACTTTATTTCTCAATGGAGTGTCAGTACTTGACGAGGTTGCTTGAGGCGATCCCAGATTCTGGCTCGTGTAGCCAAATAAACCTCCCACAGCAACACATCCCCGTTGAAAGCTGGACTCTTAAGTCCTGGTGCTTTAACCCCACTCCTTACTGCGGCTGGTTGGGCTGGACCTCCAGGATCAGTCCCACTTGTGTCTGAGTACAGCCCTTGGCTGTGGCAAAAGTGTTTGTCTCCCTCTCCTGACTTTCATATTCACAAAGCCTCCAACATCCAATCTCTGCAGGATTGCACAGGGAAGCTGGATGCCCTGAAACTGCAGTAACCTTGATCGATTTAGCCATCTATGCAAACATTCAAAACCTGTGTCTCTCCATACCTTGAAAAGAACCAAATCAGTTCAGAAATATGGGAAACAAAGGAAACATAAGGAAAAAGTCATGCCTATGCTGAGACCTTCAACATAAAATTTTACCCATTATGAAATTTGGGCTGAGTTATTACCTCTCAAAATACCAGCATTCATAATGGAAATCCTGACAGACCCTTAACTATGGCTGTGTGAGTGGCACAGCTATAATTAACTCTGCCTTCAGACGCCTTCCATTAATATTTTAAGGGTTTTTTAATTAAAATAATTGTATTAGTTTATGAAAAATACTCTCTCCCTCAAGTTGTTTCATACAGAAAATATTCCAAACACATTCCTTTCCTTTTTATCTCTCCCTTTTGCTTTCTAATTCCCGTGTGCCCAACAGGTTTCCTCCTTCCCTTCATTTTCTTCCATTGCAAGATCCCCACAGTTTCTTCCCAGACCCACAAACACAAAGATTTTCCTCTTTGGTTTTGTGTCTTTTCATGTTTTCGGACCTCTATTGGGCAAACCCCATATTTATGTTCTCTGAATTGTTCTGCCCCTTGCTCAGAAGCTCATCCTGGTGTCGAACATCTGGGGTTTTGCACAGCTGCCCATCCATCCCTCCGGCAGCACGTGCTGGCTCTGCTCTGGGGTCTGCCCTGGCAGCCTGGGCATTTTGGGGCAGAGCGAATATCTTGGTTTTGCTCATAAAGCTTGGAGAACCTTGCTCCATGAGAGCTCTTTCCTCCTCATCTCCCTTGGTGGAGGAATCGTCACCAGGTTATGGCACGGCGGTAAGGTGGCATGGGCAGGCTTCCTCTGGGATGCCTTCAGTCCTGGAAGCAACCTCTCTCCTCTCCGGTTCTCCTGGGCACCGCCTAAAGCTCATGTGTCCTGTTAGAGGACTAGATCTACTAATAACAACCTGCAAAGATGTCACTTCTGTTTTAAATATTAGTGGTTATTTCTTACCTACCAACCTACAAAACCCATGATTTTTAGCTTGACCTTTGCCATTTTTACTAATTCAAATATGATTGGAACTCAGAAAATGCCTTTAATATTTAACTTATAAACAAGACCATATGGGTCATCTTTGATGTGGATGAAACAAGGCAAAGATTAGCTGTGAGAAGTGATATTTTGTTTTGGAAGGAAAGGTTCACGCAGCCAGTCTTCAGAAAACTCTCTATTCGACTTTTCAGTATATCACTAAAATGATGCTAAAACAACATTACACTGCTGACATGTAGGTGGGCAAGTGAAATGATCACAGGCACATAATAAATTGCACCAGTATATAATAAATCTATTTCTCATATACCTACAATCTGTACAACATCTCACACAGATAATACTTCAGTATATGATAATTTATTGAGAGACTACACTTCTGATACATGGAACTATTTGTACACAAGAAAAAACCCAACGTGAATAATTTAACCAACCACTACAAACTGATATAAAGCAGAGTCTGCCATCCAAAACAAATGAGACCCCGTACAGATGCTTCTATTGACTTATACTTGAATTCATTTCATCTTTATTTTATTTCAACTCTACCTTAAAAATTTTTTTTGTAATCCTCTGTCCAGAATATGACATGGGTAACTTTTGAGCAGGCTCATCATTTGAATAATCAGCCATTTAGTGACATGTCTAGTCCTGTTTAATGACTGAATCTGTAAAAGTATGACCTCAAGCACTGGTTAACTTTAAAATAGCTGTGCCCACTGCATGACATAGCCAACAGGAAGCCATTAGAGCTCCAGCAATTACCATTTACATCCATCGACGAAGTCCCTATTTTATTTTAATCTGCTTAAGTACATTTTCTGCACGAGGTTAAAATATAAATCCCTTCTACTGAACAAGACTGGTTTTCTGGCTGACTTGAGAGCACAATTTACAACTGATTTAATTTGTTCTTCACAAACATTCCTAATGACATTACCCTGGTGCATATACTGACTGCCTCCTCTTATTCCATTAACTCCCAAATCGGGTTTAAAGACCATATTGATGCTAGATGTTATTATGGGTGATTATCAAAACAACAGACAATGGGGCAAAGTGTTTACTAACTGGTTTATATATAATTTCTGTAATAACTACAACAGATGGTAATGCTACAAACAATAAATCAAGCTTTTCACTGCTGAAATAAATTGGCAGCCTGCAGTACAGAAATGCTGTATGTAACTATATACAGATGCTTCAGTCATCAACTATATTGTTCATCTTATTAGAAAATGGGTCTGTTACTGCTATTACAGGAAATCTTTCCATTTGCAATTACAAATGTATATTTTCAATTAAAATTGTTTTTAACTGCCAAACTGGTTTAAGTATACTTTAACCTTTAATTACAAATAGAGTTATCACGTACTGCCAAACTGGTTTGAGGCATTTGTTTGTGTCTGTGGAAGTTCCTCCTCAAATTGGGTTTCCACTCCATAAATATATTTCTGCCCTTCAAGAATCCTCTGGCCAAAAGGCATTTGCAGTAACTTTAGGAAGTTAATTCAATAGCAGCTGCGTAAAAGGATGCTTTATTCGCCAGTGCTTAAAACAGTATCAAACCTGCAATTAATTCCATTCACTTTTGTTTGTAGTAATTTATCAAAACATTTGTCTCCATACGCTGTCTTCTTTGCAGCTCCTTCGTGGGGAGCTGGTTCCATATCTTCGTACTTATGTCACCATCTTCTGGTGTTTCAGAGCCCCTGGGCTGCAGGGAGACACCCCGTGGCTGCTCGACCAGTCACTTTGGGGTAGAAATTTTGGTCCTCAAGCTGGGAGCGAATGATGGGGAGCTTCAGGGATCTGCAGTAGTCTGGTATGAACCACAGGAATGTTTGCCTGTTCAGAAATTTTCTTACAAATGAGAATTATATTACAATTCCAAAACTGGGTTGGGATTTTAGTGTCTGAATTGTTCTTTGCATAAAGATAGGGTCATGAAAGGAAGACAGAAAAAGTGAACACACAATATTTTCACAAGCAAGCTTGCAACTGGGAACCGACTGAGACTTAGACCCTCCAGGTGCCTAATTAACACTGATTTTTAACTTGTTTAACACCATCCACTGCTGAAAGGATGGTTTTGAAGATTGCTCTAAGTACCTACCTATATATTTAGGAATTTTTTTCTCTTTACAAATACAGGTGCTGTCTTGTATTTATCAGTCACAAACTTTTGGTCTAGAATCAGCTCCCTGATCTCCGGTGTGTCTTTGGGCAATGTTATCCAAACACCCCAGCTTTCCACATGCATTTGGAGCCCTCATACTCCACAAAATCCTTTAAGAAGTTGGGACTTGAGGGTTATAGAAACACGATGCATCTCAAAGAAACCTGAGGTCTCATGTCACAGAGGGATGAAAAAGGTAAAAAGATATGCCAGAAGCATGTATGTATTGAGCATTGTGTCAGAGATGGGACACACAACAAGACAAATAAAATATTTGTCAGAATATTCAAAATGAATTGTAATGAATCATTCATGAATAATCTGTGAACAGAAACATACTTCTTTTTTTTCCCCAAATAATCACATAATAATTTCAAGGAGTGAATTAATCCATGAAAGTCATGATTGTTTTGTGAACAATTTAATAACAAGAAGATAATTGACATGTAAATTAACTTTTCAGGGGTAGTCAGAATAATATATTAGCTTTTTTACATAATTTCTGGCCTACCTGTGATCTCAGCTGTGCCTTGGTGTAGCTGTTGGGCTCAATAGATGTCTACATAAAAGAGGTTAAAATGCCACTTTACTGGTTGATCTCTGTAATTATGAAGAAAGAGTTTTATTCCTAATTCTATTAGGGTGAGATAGAAGTGAAATAAGCTGCCCAAAATCTGGTTGCTGACAGGTGTTGAATCCAGACTCCTTCACCTTCAACGCATTTAAAATGAAAAAGCCTCTAAAGAAAAGTCTTTGATAACTTTGGCTTTTAAGGTTGCTTTAGCAGGAGCCCAAACACATGTCCAGTGGTTGGAGTCACCCTCAGGTTGCCAGGACTGGAGGTGATGCCAGCTCTGTCAGCAAGTGCAGTGGTGGGAAAACATCGGATGGGGTGGCTTGTCTTCTGCATCTGGAGTAGGCGTTTGCTCAGGTCCAGACCTGAACTCACCCACGTCTTGGGCAGTAACAAAGAACCATCTTGGAGCCTGGTAGTGAATTTTAGGGGATATCAGTTGCAGATCCTGCACTCCTGTAGAGGACTAAGGGGCAGTAGTGGCCACCACGCTGTCTACCCATTCCTTTCCATGGCTGAGGGCAGCATGAGTCAGAATGTGTTCTTCTGCTGCCCCTGCCACAGGCTCAGGAAACACAGTTGCTTGCTCTTGCTTAATTTCTTGCCTCTTTGCTAAATTGCCTATGGCCTGGCCAGTCACCTAGTTGCTGGAAGTTGGTGCTGCATGAAGAGGTTTTCTGTGTGACAGTGGTCTGCAGGATAACTCCCACTAGAGAGCATCAAACGTATAGTACAAACCCCTTCCTCTTCTATCGGTTATATGTATGTATGCACAGCGCTGTACGAACACAAGAGATGCAAATTATATCTGGTGTATATAATAAAGATAAAAAAATACATTCCCAGCATTATAAAGATCTTTAATTAGAATCCTGCAAAGGTGCAATCTGATTATTTGTTAATTGCCTTTCCATATTTTTTCAGGGCTTCACAAAGCATCAGGGATACTAAAGAGCAAACAGTTCTTTAAGGCCACAGTACAATGTGACAACAGTGATAGATATGCTAATTTCTTCATTCACTCCACTTCACTTCTTTTATTCTTTCCAATTAAAGCAAATGCTACTGAAACTGTAATTAAGCTAGTGCCGTCGCCCTGATTGCCTGCTGTTTTAATGAAACCCTATTGATTTTTCTTTTATTTCTAATGGCCACACATTGTGTTCAATGGTCAAACACATGGATGTTACAATGTACGGCCAAACTTAATTTTTGTTCTCTAAAAGGGTGGCCTTATCAGAAGGAATATCAAAAGAGCTATTTGTGTGAGGTCTCTATAGTTTTTCCTCTATCTGCCTGAAGAGACATACTTTGGGCAAACACATTACCATTAAAAAGAAATGAGTTACATTTCGTAGAGAATAAAAAATACTATTAGTCTCCTGTAGTTGCCATAAGTTGTGCACACATTTGGCATATTCATAATTCTCAGTGTACTTTTTAGGTTTTATTATTTTTTAGAAAAAAAATCTATATGGAAGAGAATTTGGGGAACATTATATTCTCTCTGCAAGGTATTATAAATCACACTAGCAATTTAAGATATAACAGGCTATGAGCACTTTCTGATTTGTTGATAATTTTATGGAAGGATTCATTGTCACTGGTAAATTTCACTGAATTATTTCCTGGTTTGCCTGGAAGTAGTGAAAAATGTAAGGAAAAGAAAAACTCTCCTAAAATCCCATAAAACACACAGTATCCCTATAAATTTATTATTCACCAATTGGATTGTTCAGCTAGGGAATTAGGTATTTAACTGGGTATAGATTTTCTGTGGCTTCATATTAATCCTTAGGAGCCAGTGTGTACAAATCAGTGCACTGGAAGAAGGCACCAAGTCTCACTGCAGACGAATCTATCCAACATCTTATAACACACCACAGCAGAAGCTCACTGCATGCACTAGGCACATTTACAGTAAGACTGAAGATTTTAATTGACAAAACATGTATATGTGTGACCCTGTTCCAGTTTTGCTTGAGGAATGAATATACATGGTAATAAGGAATCATGGCTTCCTACCGTTCCTTATCTAAAAATGTTTCTCTTATGACTGCTGCAGAAGCTAAACTGCGATCACATTCAGGATACACTAAGTCAGCAGCCAGCTTAGCAAATGCACAAACACGCATGCGCTAAGGCCCTGATCCACCCTGCGTGTGCTGGGGGGCAAGGGGTTTTCTTCCTACATTTGTTCAACTTTAATCATTCACATTTTTTCCTGGGCCATGGCCACAATTTCCTGGTCTCTAATGCACGAATTGTGTGTTAGAGTACTGGCAATCTGTGGGGGAACCATGGTCTCACAATAAGTAGTAAGTTGGGACATAACTTGTTTCGCACAGCAAATGTGACTGTGCATGGTCTGAGCCAGTTAAATGAGTCCTTAGAGCAAAGGTCTATTTTGCTCTCATTCTCAATGAATTTCATGACACATTATTCAAAAATATTTATCCACTGTCCTAGGTCCTCATCCTTCAGTCCGATCTGCATGAGCACATCCTCAGGCTTGCCAAGAACCACAGCGAAGGCTTCCATGGTGTTTCCTTTGTGGACCAGCTTGTGGGACCACAGACCAGGGCAAAAGATACATCATCCCTAAAGCTGCTAAATCTGACCTCAGGAACTGGCTAGGCTGGACTCGAGCGAGGCTTAATGTCTCCTTTGCTCTTCCCAAGCATGAGCGATAAATCGGGAGGGGCTGCCTTGGTGTGGCAGGGGCTCCTTGTTTCATGTGAACAGTGCCTGTGGGCTCAGGTCAGCGTAAGTAAGTCTGTACCAGAATCTGCCACTATAACCATCCTGATTGTTTCATTGGGAAAGTGACTATAAATTCCTGTGGTAATATACATAAATGACACTGTAAATGCTGTATTAGCCTGATTTGTTAAAAAAAAATGCAGAAAGAATATGAACAGTTGAAAGTAGCCTATGCAGGGTTCAGTATCAAGAAATAGATTTTGGGCACAGCTCCATTAGCCTTTCTCCTTGCTTGCTCACTGCCCAGCCCACTTGCATTGCCCTTAGTTTACAAGAACAGCAGATCTCATTTTCAAGTTGCCCATCAATAAGGGGCTCCCATGAAGCTGGTCTAACCACATAGTTGTAGCCCCACACATAAGGTCTCCCTGACACACACCAAAACCAGCAGAAGGGGTTGGAGCAGTATGAGAAAAGGCTTTGATCCCACAGGTGGAGGTCACCCAGATCAAACTCAGCATAAATGCAGTGTAAATGCCAGAGTTTCCAGTTAAGCCAGTGTGGGTCACACCATTTGCACCCAGGGTCGCCACAGAGTCAAAAGACGTTGTCCTCGCTGGGCTATTTTGGCTTGCCAGTTGTTTGGCTCTGCACATTGCATGGGAAATCTTTCCTCAGCACAGAGTTCACTTCCAATAATTAAGGGGAAAAAAAAAAAAAAAGCAGATTAAAAAGGGATTGTAAATTTTTATTAACAGAGTTACAGTCAAAATTTTAGCTGCGCCTTGCAGAAAGCCCAGCTCTTTATCACAGCCACGGTGCTCGTGCAATTTTAGGTTGGTAAATAGAAGATATGAAACAGGAAAACATGCTACCATTTTCCCCACATTAACCAAGAAGTTTTGCCTGCCTTATTTCCAGCCTTCCCCAGCTACGGTTCTGAATCACCTTCTGTTTGTGACCACTGAATGCTAAATACACTTTTATTTTACCTGTAGGCACTAAATTTTTCAAAAGCCTCACATTACTATTAGCCTGCCAGCAAACCAGGAACATCAGCTCTTTTTAATTAGATTTTCTAACTGTGATATTCATTCAACAAGGGATAAATTCCCTTTAGTGGAAGTAGCAGATTACACTTGGACTTGTTAGCTCTGGAGAAGTGAAAATTATAAATAAAATCTGTCAGGGAAAAGGTAACAAGTAGGAATAGTAGAAAATAAGATACCATCATGTCACTACTCAGCCCTGTCAACTGTTACGCTAATCAGGACAGAATTAAAAACACATTTTCTCCCAAGATGTTTCGCAGCCAAACCAGTTAAATACAGATTTTAACAAAATTGAAAGCATATTATACAGAGATTTGTGGTTTCCAGCTCTGTGAGTGCTGAAAGTGTGATGAAATAACAAAATTGCAGCCTAATAATCTATAGAATAATATTGTCAACTAATGGATTATAATAAAATAAGAGCTATTATTAGGGTAAAACATTATAACAAAAAAAATCCAACTTTTATTTGTAGCACCTCCCCCTTAATGGTTTCAAGCATTTTGAAAGGTATTTTAAACAAGTACATTGTGTCCTTATTGAAACTGTTTCATCTCGCTAGCTGCTGAAAATGGCTTTAACCATCTCTCTGAACAAAAGCTCGCTAATAAGACAACAAAAAGCCCACAAAAGCACTGGCTCAGCATCACTGCAGAAAGGCAACTAAAGGCAGCCTGCAAATGGTCTGTTTCTTTTTTCTTGCATGTAATTAGATGAATTAAAAGGACAAAGTAGTTAATGTTACTGTTGTCCAAGGCCCCCGGTTCTTTTCATACCGTCCGCTCTAGACAAGAGCCCGTGGCTCTCGCTCCAGCAATGCGGTGAAGAATGTTGGCAATAAGTAAAATTAACAAGCTTAATCTGTGAAGAATCTGGTCTGAGTCATAGATGAAATGTATCTCTAGCAACGAAAGGCTAGTAATTCCTGGTCTCCTTTTATATGCCTAATAAAACTTACAATAAATTAACTGCATTTTAGTTTGCAGCGCTGGCTCTATTAATCAGGGCTGAGACGTGTAGTCAAGTTACAATAGAAAGAACTCAACTGGGTGCATTTCAGTTATGCAATTAGGGCCCATTGGCCCGGCTCTAATTAGGCCACGGATGTTGATATTTCAAGTACTGTTTTATCATTAGGTTTCATTTCCTTGGAACATCCTCAATGGCCAAGTAGTGAGAAGGGTGGAGGGTATTATAAGCACAGGTCATCAGAAAGTCATTAATGGGAGTTAGGAAGGGAAGGGCTGACATTAATACCTCACCCTGTGAAATGTTGAGCTGTCTCTGGGAGACTCTGAGCCCCTCCATCTCTCAGAGGAATCAGTGGCACCTGAGAGGGGCAGGATCAGGCTCCCAGCAAAGGACCTCCCTTAGAGATGATATTGTTGTTCAGCTGTTAGCTGCTAGATTGGCATGCCCTGAGAGCAGGCTCTGCAGAAGGGGGTGGCCCTAACACAGAGGTGCTGGGGTCAAAACCAAAAAGAAACACCCATTTCTGGCAGGCTCATTAGGGTAATTCTGGTGATGCTGCTTGGTCATCCCCACTCTCCTTCCTCCAGGCATGAGACTTGCTCTCCGTTATTGGCTCCACCATGCAGACTGAGGATGGTTTGCTGGAGGCGGCTCACCTTCCATCAGCACACAGAGGCCATGAACATGAAGTTTCCTCTGTTTTGCATGGATTCGGTTGTTGCCCCTGCATAGACAAATCCAAAAAGTGCAGCACAGAAAAAACCAGGGAAAAAAAAAAAAGAGCCATCAGTCCTCAGTTGTTCTTTTCTTGCCAAATGCTAGCTTAAATCTGTAACTCCAAACAATACTTTGCCTGTTTGTAAAATATGACTTTGTTTCATTATGAAAAAAGAAATTACATAATTAAATTCATTATATCCAATTACTATATGATTCATCTGGTGGCTTAATGAAGCTTCACATTATATTAACAAGATAAAGCAAAAGAATAACATTTTATGAGACTGCAGGCATTCTGTGTACAGCAGACTAGCTAGTTTATGAGCTATACACAGTGCATTTCCTAATAGTACATATTGTATTAGCTTGAGTAGGGAAGTTATTGCTTGGTCCTGTGATATCTCACTCACCTCATTCTGAAAATTTGCAAAAACAAAAATTTCAACTTTATTTTATTTTCTGTCCAGTCCTAGGCCTTTTTTCTGGATATTGCCAAATTTTATCCAAGAGGACTATATGATGCAAGGAGCAAGCTTAATAGGATCATAACAAAAATATCTAGGCAACTCTACAGCTGTCAGAAGGCAACACATTTTGGATGTAAAAGAGCTGGTTTGGTTTTGAACCAGTGACCCAGAGGTGAATTACCTCAGTGTCTCCGTTGATAGGTATATAAATATTTTAAATACGATTTTGCAGAAGTGTAAAACTGCCTTTTCTTTCAAAGTACATTATCAGCCTAAAGAAGTCTATCAACTCTGTCCTCCCAATAATTTATGATCTAATAAAAGACTTCTGTCTTTGGAAAAACTGACAAAAACCCATAGTTTTATCTTTTGGGAATGAGATCCGTCAGTATATTGAAGCCTTGTCTTTCAAATGTGTCTGTAAAACTATTTGAAATGTTCACAATTTTGAAATTAGTTGCTAACACAGGAAAGGGACAAATTAAAGACATTCAGTCTCCTTTTTCTTCCATGTATGAGTGCCCTTCAGCTTTTCTCATTACCATTTAGTATTTCTGGACAACTATTGATATTCAATGGGAATGAAATGGGCTTGAAAATCATAAATTGTGAAAAATAGGTTTTGGTGACATCAGGAAAGTTTGAAGAAAAATGACATTTGCCTATGTGGGAGAACAACAGGAATGCTTTCACTTTCATATTGAAGGATAAGGCTGACGTCTCTTAAACTGGAGGCTTTGGCTAGTTACTAGGTGAGGTTTATGGTTTCAGCCTTCTCAACTGAGCAAACCTTGAAGCCTCAGAAGAAAAGGGAGCAATGAGTTCCAGCATAATTAAGAGCCCCAGCTTTATTACTACTGGCATTTTACTCAGGTGAGCAGTCTGTGTTTGTGCTTGCTAGTTACTTATAGAAAGGGGCATGCTGAAAGCCATCAATGAGGGATTTAAAACTCTCTCCTCTAAATCAAAATTTATCAGTCTGTGACACAAAACCTGAAATATTTCCTGTAGCTACGCCTTTATCATCCCCTAATTTCTTTAATTAATGTAAGAAAAACCATATCTGCCTCTGGGCAAGTTTCAGTTTTGGTCATTTGTCTTACCTTCTGTAAATAGGAATTGCCTAGAAGTATAGGCACACATGGTGGAAAGGACTGCAACTGCAAAAGGAAGGACTGAAATAATGTGCAGTGATAGGTGCTGACAGAGCATCCTCAGCTGTATGTTATCTGCTCCAACCAGGACAATTCAGAATTACCTACACGGACAGTATAAAAAATGCAAAATCCCCTCTTCCAGAAGTGCTGACAGTGACTAAACCTACCCTTGTCACCCTTGTGTCTGAACTGGGAGCAAAGTATTCTGCCAAATTCAGAGACAAATTTCTAGAGAGACCCTGTTATTCCAGCAAACACCAAAAGGAAAGTTCTCACCCAAGATGTGACCTTGCTACCATGTTTTACCTCTCTCCCTAGTCAGGTCCAGCTGGTGGGACTCATGGTGGGTTTAACATGTCAAGAAATGTTCTTCAGCCCTAAGATCAAGTGGTACAGCATGATTTATGCCTGTACTGGTTAAACCAATGAAAACAGAGGGTCTCCACCCCTGTTGCAAGTTAATTGGGACTGGTAGATCATGGAGCGAGTTTATCTCACGGCTCACATGCCCCTCAAGGGTGCAATGTGTGCCACATTTTTCCTTTGCTCCATGTGCAATGTGCTGTTGTGCATGCAATGAACCAAAGGGGCCTCATGCCCTGCACCCTCAGTTCCCCCAAGCAGTCTCATGTCTCTGCTCCCCTCAGGACCAAAGCCTGACCATCTGAGGATTTGCACAACATCCTTTTCCCTCCTACAATGCTGGATGTGTTTGACCCTCCGTTTGTCCTGCATGTGAAGCAGTCCTGCTTGTGTGTGTGTAGTTACGCCATTCTGAGCTATTTCAGCTTTCCCCCATGCTGGGTGATGAAGTTGAGCCCACCTCCAAGGCATCTGTGCAGCATGGCTTGCAGCACATCCAGCAGGTGACACCCGGTGGAGGCAGTGTGGGACCAAGTGTCCCACAGCCACCCTGTGCTACCTGCTGGGGACGTTCCTGTCCTCTGCCCGGCTCAGGCATGGCCATCACTGGGTGAAGGCTGGTTTGCTGAGGCCACGGCTCTCCCTGAGATGTTAGAGTGATCAGCTGGAGGGCTCAAGCACATGCGTGGTGCTCTGTTGTCATAACCCTTTTCCCAGGCACATCAGAGCAGTTTGTCAGGTAATGGGTTGTTACAACATTCCTGCAAACCTGCTCTGTTGCCTCCTCGAAACCCCTGGAATCAGGGGGGCTGCTGCTGGCTTTGGCTGATTTTTGCCACAGCAAGGGAGCCTTGGTTGGTTAAAGCACACATGTGCAATGCAATCAGTGCTAGATCTGGCAGCACGCACAGCTGATGGACAGAGCATGGTCTGGCACATCTATAGCCATCGTAAACATATTATGCATCTCTATTCAAAATAAGATAACAATATAAATTGTACAGCTCTTTAACCAGTTGCCATGAGTGACAACCACAAATAGCTGCTGGGATATCTTGAGAGACTTGCCTCTGCCTCTTTACAAGGAGCAATCAAAGGTGCTTCTTATTTCTGGGGCAGAGAAGTGAATCGAGGGAGCTATCAGATAACCGAGGTTCTTCCTCGCCTCCCATAGCAGCTGCTGCTTACAACCGCATCGTCATGTAATTGTAAAATGAGTACGGTAAACATGATGCATAATTAAGTAACAAAGTGCAGAGAACCTTTAGAAAATGTACTAAAGGCATAAACAGAGAGCAGGATGAGATTTCTGCCAGCAGTGAATATCTTTATTAAAAGGTTGTTGTTTTGGGAAATTATTGTTTAACCAAATTATCAATGTGAATGAAATCAGGCTTTGGGGGAACTTCTAATTCATGCAATATATCAGGTGTTATTTAACTGTTGTTTATACCATGTGGAAAAAAGCAGCACCATCACATTGTTTATCACGAGTAAAAACCCTGAGTTTTTGGGGACTAATCTCTGGTTGCTGCGATGAAAAATATGGATAATTTAATGCAAAGCTATTTAGAAATATGTCTCCTGTATCTACACATTATTTTTTTAAAGAATTTGTTGCAGGGAAATGGTCTGAAACCAACAGTAAATATTACAGTGGTTTTAGTGGTTACATCTTTAGCTGCCTATGTGCGTTAAATCAAGTATTTGGAAATACCAGTAGTAACACTATCATGCAGGAGTAGCCTGAAATCAGCATAAGTGGTAAAGAAACTGGACACAGACAGAGAGCTTGAAATGAAAAACCTTAAAAGCATATAAGGTGCTTTAAATCCTCCTGCAGAAGCTGCCAAATCCTCCCAATACGATTTTCCGAAATGTTTTCATTTCTGCTAGACAACCCTCAGTATGTGCTTCTGGATTCGCCAAAATCACCAGAGTCTTGATGGCACTGTGCAAACAAATGCCTGTGGCCAAATCTATGAAGGACAAATCCAGATTTCCGGATATAGGCATGTATCTGAGCTTACAGTTCTGGCACAGGGCAACACTGATAGAGAACTGGTCTACTCTCTTTTCATCTTTCTTGGATGTTGCGTGTGAGATGTTGATAGAAGGTCACACTGCAGCAAGCTGCTCTCCTTTGCTGCTCTGAGACTTCATTTTTCTGGCTTCTCTTCACAAAGCATCTGCAGCTGAAGTATACCTGCTGAAAAAAGCAGAGAGGTTTATTCTTGGTTTCTTTTGCTACTTCATTATGTGGATGAGCTGTGGAAAAGCTTACAACCTCAAGAAGAAAGATGAAGCTGGGAGATAAAAAGAGAGAGTGAGAAAAGGGATGTATATAAAAAAACAAAAATGTGTATTGCACATCAACTGAATGTCCATATTTTTCGCTGATCAATCCATTAAAATTGGACTTATTTGTGACAAGAATAGTAACCGTTTGACACTGGTATAACTCCAATGACCAATAATTACCCTTGCAGCAATTATTTGGAGAGGTTGCTAATCAAAGATGATGCAAACAAAGACGGTAATACTACTTTTCTAGAAATGGGCAGGATCACTATGTTCCAAAGCCCATGCTATCTGTTTCTTGCTTTGTATCTGCTGGGATCATCTTGACATTCATCCTAATTCTCAGGAAAAGAGAGATCTCCACAAAAATATGATAGAAAGGCCATCATGTAGAAACAACTTAGTAGAGAACAGAAATCCACTCTCTCCATCGTAGGATGCTCGGTCAATTCAGATTCACAAAAGATGACTCATATCAGCTTCAGCCTATGTTGTTCTTCCATGAAAATACACTTCTATGATCTGTGCAGCACAGAAATCTTTTTGTTGAGAATAATAAAAGAGTTTTGCCACAGGGATAGGTTTATCTATGAATCTCAGTCAGCCTCAATCTCAAATCTCTTCAAAGTTTGCCATGTCCCATGGTTTACCATTCTGTACTTCTGGCTTCTCATAGTAATTTTGAAATAGTTGCTAAGATGATATATAATCAGGGTATTTGTCTTTTAAAGGTTAGTAGGTGCTCTGCAAGGATTCTTTGCACACATTTTGCCCTGTTGACAGTTCAGCTTGTTCCCTAAACCTGGCCGGCCTGAATATCGAAGGTGGCAGCAAACGGCAAAGGTAACCATGCCTTTCTCCAGGTGCAGTGTCTGGAACTGTAAAATGAGTACAACACAGCAACTCAGACGCCCAGCAATTACAGGTGGCCCAAAGAGGTACATCAGAGACTCTTATTAGACAGCTTTCTGTCTTAAGAAACCAAATTGTTCCTAAGCAATTTTCTCCATCTTTATTAGGTTGAAACTCTGAAATATCTGCCTTCTCTTTTGCCCTTCATGCGACAATGTAAAACAGGCTTTGCTGTACAAAGAGCAAGTGCCTTAAAGAAAAGCAACACAAGGGGTTTCATTTCTTCTTATATCGCTGCTCTCCAATATGATACATAAGCTGCAGTGAGACTAAAACACAGTTACGGGGGAAGAAAATTACTGCAACATTGGAAGATGTCCCGGAGGGGATTCCCACACCAAAGCGGATTTATTCATCCTATAGTGATGGCTACCACAGCACCATTTTTACAGCTACATGTTAGTTTCCCAATTGAACTCCACATATTCTACAATTATATGAAGTAATTGAGCAAAAACTAGACTAGCTGTCTTTATTTAAGGAAGGAGGAGGAAAACTAGGGAAAGAGAGCGTGGCTCACATGGCAACGCAGGGGCAGCAAGTTGGGGGGATTTGCCTGGGGAGTGACAAGGACAGCAATAGTGGTTTCCCATAGCTTTGCTCTTCACCACCTGGATGTTTTCTGAGCAGGAAACCACTGGTTTTGGTAAATCAAATGGTATGTTTTGAAACTCACCAGGGGAAAAAAAAGGGAACTAGTATTCATCAGGAAAGTCTTCCTTGATTAAGGTGGAAGAATGCAAGCTCCTTCAAAGGGTGAAGTTGCATGGCTTAAAAATACATCAGTAATTACCTGCTAAAGGACTCAGGCCCAGTTTGGAAAACAGCCCCAAAGCCTGTCTATGAGTGCTGTTCCCAGTGGCAGTGGATGCCACTGACGAAGGTCCATATGCTGCAGTCAGTTAGGCACATACCCAACTGCAATGACTTCTACTGGGAGGGACCTCCCGAAGACACCCATGGCAACCAGGCAAAAGTTAATCAGAAATCTCTACCTGGAAAATGAGCTGGTAACTTTGACTTCAACAGCAGCTCTTGTTTAGCTGTTGTCTTATGTGCAAACCCAGAGCCTCTGTTCAGGGTATAAGCCAAAAAATAGGGGTACTCTGTGATGTGTTCGGTCAACATGCAGCTGGGGCCTTTGAGTGGCAATGGGAATGGCAGTGCGATGGAAAGCAAATCTCTGTCAAACAGCATAGATCAGCTCTTCCTGCGAGTGATGCTAGCTACCTCAGAGCAGGTATTTTGGTGCTTCATTGGGGATAATCGAATTTCCAGAAAGTGGTTGGTGCTGAGCTCCCAATGAAATCAGCCCACAGCCTTTTGCAGCACATGAGGACTTTGCTCTTGGGAACCTTATTGACGCACACTCAGTATCTTGGAAAATCAGATTTGTGTCCCATATGATATTATCTATGAAACCTCACCTTCAAAATCAGCAAATAGATTATTTTGCTGCTAAAAGTCAACAGTTCAAAAGGTGAATCTTTTTTTCCACAGTTCTTGAAACTTCTCATGCATTTTCACTTACTATCTTTCATCATTTTGAAATTGAAATGATTGTGCTTTGAGCAAGCATCCACCACAGCATAAGGGAACAATCTTTATGATTTTCTGTGTCCTGAAGTATGGGGATGAACAGTTCAGGTGGTAATAAATTTTACTGCCAGATAACACCATATACATAGAGAACACATATTTGCCAGTGCAAAAATTTTAAAGTAAGGACCAATGAATCATCACAGAAAGAATATTTTCCATATAAAAAACCCCTTCCATCTACTTCACAGTCTATTGTATATTCCTGGAGATAATATATATTTGAAAGTAAAATAAAATGTTATACAAAATAACAAATTTTTATTGAAAATATAACACATTAAATATTTTTTTCTGTGAATGTAATTGTTTCATGCAAAATAAAAAAACTAGCATCCTTCAGTCTACAAAATTATCTGGATATTTATTTAATTGCCAGATGAAATTCTACTGAGCAAAGGGTTAAATAAAAAAGAGCTACATGTGAATGACATCTGTAGTGTTTGCCTTACAAAAAAGGTCAAAGTAAGGCTATTTGTAAGTAGAATCCCAAAATGTACTCTAACAATTTTTGTACTGGCTAGATGCACAGGATTATGTGTTGAAGCAGTTCAGATGCAGAACTTTGGAGTTCTGCATTTGAATGCAGATGGAGAGCGTTGGAGCTGAGAGCCCACTGAGGCATCTTTCTCTGGGTATACATCAAGACAGTTCCCAAGAGATAAGTCCTCATGTGACTTATGGCTGCCATTACACCACCCTGTCGACCTAATGTCTTAAACATGATGGACTCTTATCTGGAAGATAATTATCACGATCACTGGAAATATGCTTTAACTTTGAAAAATATAAATCATTTTAATTTGACAGCTGCAAAAGAAAAAAGTGTAATGAAGGTCAGTAGCAAAAATCTTAAAAGCTTGATCTGAATTTTAAACTCAAAATTAAAAACAGTCAGTGATCAGATATTGGAGAAAAACATGAAAGCAAACACTTTTTTTCTTGTAACATGGATGTTAAAGGCTCAGATCTTAACTGAGCAAGCGTCAGATAGAGTCAGGTTACCAACTCACATTGCTTACTGTGGATTTCAGCTCAAGCTTTTAAATCCAGCATTGATATGATTTAAAGGGAAAAACCCGTATGGAGCTGTGGAAGGCTGTGTTTGAGTCCAGACTGCTGACACCACCAGGAATTTTGCACTTGCTACCACTGAGGCAAAATACTTATTTTAAAGCTTTCTGGTCCCTCTGTCTATGATTTTAGCTATCAGCTGATGGCATTTTGAGTTTTATATATTCTTTACTTTTATGCACACCCATGGGTTTTTGCCAATGAGACTAGCAGTGGCAGGACTAGAGACACAGATGGTAAAGAAACTGGTCTGCAATTAGATATTTTTATGTTCCTTAAACCAGCCTATGTCTTCAAAGAATAAACAAGAACAGGATACTGGGAAGTCACTTACAGATGGGAATATAGGACAATAGTCACTTGGTGAAGTATTTCTAGAGATAATTTTGTTCTAGACAGAAAACATCACTTCATTAGCTCCAGTCTTGCTTAAGCTCAGGTGCATGGTAAAAAGATGCTCTTGTTGTGGAAGAAGGGCTGTACCAATCCACTCACGAGACCAAGGGTGACAGAGACCTACTGTGTTATCAGCTGCTCTTGTGTCATAGACATTCACATAAACAGTGAAGGCCTTCTGTAAAGGTTTATGGCCTTATATATACAAACCTGAGGATTGACACAGCTAAAACTACAAAAATTAAAGTGAAATAATAAAAGCAACCTCCTCGCAATGCATGGGAGCACCTCATGTGTCATAGGGTAAGAGAGCTGACCAAGGCTCCTGACCCTTGGGAAGGGCATGAGCTGAGGATAACCCTTATGGGGCTGGAGCCCCTTGTTTCGAAAGAGCCCCCATGTCTCATCGCTAGAGTCCCAAAGCCTGAAGACTGATACTCCCTACTTGTGCTTTGCTCTTCCCCACGCTTGAGCACTGCAGGTAGGAGGGTCCCACCAGGTAAAGACACCCACTCATTGTCAGGGCAGATGTAACCTTCACATATGCACACAAAACCTTCCCAAAGATGGCAATTTTAAATCAGGCTGAGAAGGCAACCCCTGCTTTTATCAGCCTTGTTGAGTGCCAGGCAAAATTTCCCCAAGACCCCTTTTTGGACACATAATTGCTGCTTGCCAAATCCTGGCTCACGCTATCTGGAAACTGTGGATTTCCTCTCTCTTTTGTTAGCCACCGGTTCAAATGGCAAAGTTGATCAGAGCAGTAAACAGATGAGGTATTATTTACTTGTTCCTGTGCCAGCAGCACATAATTCAGGCTGGACAGACTGCAGCAATTAGGATGCATTTTTCATTCACTCAAATGAATCAATCACTTGCTTCACTTGCGTGTGAAAAAGAAGTGAAAAAAACCCCAAAACTGAAACCAAAAATTAAATAAATCAAATCCAAATACTTGCTTGTTGGGCAATAAGCAGAGAAACAGTTTGTTTTTTAAGACCAACATTTACATGAAATTATCTTCTTATGTAATTAACAGCCCCTGGTTAATAACCATTCTGCAAGTATCTATTGAAATGAACAGATGAATCATTATCATTTAGCACTTATAGGATAATAACAGGATCTGAAAACTATCAAAAAAGGGAATACTTGAAAATCTACCAGAAAGTGGCACCTCCAGAATAATATGAATGTGAAAAATGGAAAGATAGAAATAAAAAAAGTTTTAAACATGCAAAACACCAGAGTCCACAGTCTGATCAATTCTAACGCCATGAATTGATGGCATTAGGTGCTGTATGCAGAGTCAGTAACAAATTGCCTGTGCCTACAAAGAGGGGACATACTAAAAAGAAAAGAAAGCCAAAAACTGGAAGAAAAGGGGTATGATTATGTCTGGCTGTAGGCCTCCAAAAGTCTGTGTGCATGACTGACACAGTTGCATGCCATCTTCTGTTCAAAGCCACCTGGGATCACTCCCAAGACCCAAGTGGAGCGAAGAGGTTTTCTAACCGGAGCACGTGGAGCTTGCCCAGCTTCGTACAAGAACACTGAGCAAAATCCATTTCTCCTGCATCCCATGTTCTAGCTGTCACTGTAAGATTCCCCCTACCTTCTCTGTGAGGAAAGAAATGAGTCCCAAAATGATATAGCTAATTTCAGAAATAACTCTAGTTTAGACTTAAAGCCTCTGAAGCCATAATGGGGTTGTATTATGAATATGATTGTCTGAAGTTAACGCTCTCTTTTCATTCATTTGTCTAGCAATTTATTTGTAAAAAGTAAGCAAACTGAAATGAGCAGGCAATCAGCTGCCCTGACACAGTATTTTACCCAAGGGTATTCTCCAGGAATGGAGGCAGACTATTTCAGCCATACAATGTAATATTTATACCTCCATCATGAGAAGAACTCATGACCTTACTCCTAGTTGTAATGGAAAGGTATATATTAAAAAAATAACCCTCTCTTTATAATGAAAGACGTTGCAATACCCCAAACTCTAATACAAGTGGACAGAGATATTTTGAAGTATTGCAGGACGTATTCCATTGGAGAAATTATCATCAGCAGGTCTGTACGTACAAACAAGCACCTGTACACAACAGTGTTTGGGAGAGTTTGCTTACATTTGGAGAGCTGTGATTCCAACTTTTATATGATGTACCTGTACTGCGATGTATCAGCCTGACCTTTTTTACATGGATCCTTGCTTTTTGTATAAAGCTAATTTGCAGGCAGACAAATCTAGTCATTGCTGAGAAGCTGCTCTTATCCTTTCTGAAACACAACCACGCTGCAGAAAGAAATACCTCATGGCCTCAGTGCCCTCTCACGCATGGCGACTAATCAGGAGCAACTAGACAAATGGAGCAGTTTGTGGGTGCTCCAAAAGATGAAGAAAAATCAGATATGGCATCTTCTCTTGGAAAGAGCTTTTTGAGGGCTGCCTTTCTCACTGCCACACTGGCAGGATGGGGTTAGATCCTTGCCAGCATGCTACAAACAGCAAGGGCTCTTTTGTTGGCCAGGGTGAGAAGAAATCATCTAAGGCTTTTCATTCATTGGAATAGATATTATGCAGGTGATTCCTTGTAAAAATACTCTGTGGGAGATACCCTCATGTCTACCTTGGTTATATAAGCTATTCCTCTTGCGACAGGCAACATCTTGCTGTTGCTTACACCCGTGCTAATTCAGTAGGGTTTCCCCTGACTGACGTGGTAATAGCTAGAAACAGAATTTGGCCCAGTATCCCTGTGTCTGCAAAGGGTCTGAGAGTGGTGGGTAGCACCGAACATGAGCCAGAGGCACATGAAAGTCTCTGCTGGAATGAAAGAACAACTCTTTCGAAGTAATAGTACAGGCTCTAGGCACAAAATGGGAGAGGATTGTGGTAATATGCCAAGACAGCGCTGTGCTCCCTCCTCCATCCCTGTGCACAGCCTGGAGACTGGTCCAGGCTCACGAACACTTCTTTAAGGGTAATTCTGGGGCAAAAGTAAAAGACACACAGTAAGATGAAAGACAGTCTGCACCAGTGTTTCTCCTTGCTGGAGTCATGACCACTGAAAAGAGAATATTGTTCCTGTAACAAAGGTGGATATTGTGAACCCAAGCAGATGATGATGAACGTTGGCAACAGACTTCCTGTGTCAGTGAGCAGGAAGGCTAAATTATACCGAGGGAAAAATTAGGATTAAAATAACTATATGATTAATTTCCTATTTTACCTGGAATAAATAAACCTTTACCTCTGTAACTGTTGTTATAACAGCTGGGCTGGTATGCTGGTATCTGCTAAAGAGCTAACATATTTAGTTTTATTGTTTTGTCAAAATATTAAGAATATCAATATATCTCCATAATTCAGTGCTATACAAAGAAGCATTTTTGTGCCATATATAGCAAAGATTGTATTATACTTTTGAGATCATAGGTAATGATGACAAAGTGATCTGTGTTCAATTTCAGCATTAATGTCTGGTTTGAACAAAGCCTGAAATATGGTCTGGGAGCTAAGAGGCTTTAATATTAAGATCTTTAACTGTAATTTATGTGACAGAAGATAGGGTTTAGCATAATAAAATGTAATGGGCTCCTAGAATGAAGAGGACTAAGAGACAATTGAAAACAAGGTAAAAATGGTAAATTATAAATAACAGTAAATTTACCTTTATGTTGTTACTTCATTTATTTTTGATTTGTTAGACAGGCTCTGTAATTTCTCATTTTGCTACATTTGGAACCAGGCATTTCTGCACCTCAGGAATAAAGGGTTGAAGGCACAGCAATGCTGTTAGGCCACTCTTGCGAAAGCTGTATTAGGGCTCCAAATAGAAGCCCTCTTTTTCTCCAGAGATTGTAATTTACCTGTAAAAATTCAGCCTGAGCTGCATTTTGACACAAAACTGTGTGGGGAGTGAATGTGTTTGGTCATTTTAGCTCCAAAATCAGTTTGGCTTTTTTTTGAAGTTGCTTAAGTGTAAAAAATGAAGAACATCTGTAACATTTTTCAATATTTTTTGGATATCAGAGTGGTGAAAGGCAAATAACTTTAATAATGAGCTGGCCTGCTTGCAAGGTATATCTTGCAAAGCTTTTGTAGATGGTGAGAACTGACTGAAGCCTCTCCCCATTACAACTTAGATTCTGCACAGGTAGCACTGCACCCCAAAATGAAGAGTGGGCCATAAGAATTTATGCTAAAATCTATTGAAATGGATGAAAACCTCTCCACTTCTTTAAAGGTCTCTGGGCCATGCCCTGTGAGCCCTGCAATGGCATGTCTGGAAGAAATCAAGTGTATCAGGGAAAAAGTCTGATCTATTTTGCTTCTTTTGTGGTTTTCCAGCTCTGGGACTTCTACCAGCTCAGCATTCTTTATCTTTTTTTTAGGGGCGATAGCTAAAAAGGGCAGCCTGTTCTTGCAGTCTGCTTTGCATATGACCAGCTTCAACCCCTGTGTGTTTCCTTTTTTACAGTAGTTCATTAATGGCTTATTTTTTGAAGGCTCTGGAAATTCAGATGGGTTTTCCCCCTACAGATTTCTGTCTAGTTCTTGCCCTTCCTGAGGTTCAACCCTTGGTTTAGGTCTGCAGGTTTGGGGCTGCTCTCCCAAGGCAAAGTGTGCAGAGCCTTGCTGCATCCCTTTGCAAGGGCTCTCTTTTCTCCCCCTCCCCCACAATATTAATCAAATTAATTTTATATTTCTGACATATATGAAAACTACTCACATTTCTTATGGTCAAAGACAGAGGCTCCTTTCAGTGGCAAAGAACTGGTATTTCCCTTTTCCTCATTTCTTAGAATTTTGCATCATTTGGTCCTGGACTGGCCCAAAATCAGTGATGGAGAGGAATGAGACTGCGTGTGTGCAGCAGTTGTAAAGGACCATGGTGTTTATTAAAAGTAAGTGGTTTTTTCAGTGGTTACATTCTGTAAAACTCCCAAGGAAAAAATACAAATGTTACAGGGAGCGGAGTTTTCTTTCTTTGTAAAAGCAGAATATTGCAGCTGAAGAACTAGCAGAATAACATGACACAAAATAGGAAGGTAAAGCAGATCCTTGAGTTAAAGAACTAAAGAAGGCAATAACACAGTAACAGTCATAGTCCTGGGTAAGGTTCCTGCTCCTCCAGATCTTGGACAAGTACAGAATAGAAGTGGTGGTTCCTACACCACAACCCTCTCCAGGGGCTGGCTTTGATCGTTCCCACGTACATGACGAGGGCAAACCTCAGTGATTCTGGAGGGTAGTTCCACCCCTACCTTCTATGTTACTAATTATTATATATATGCCTTGTATAGGCCAATGACCTAATCATATCCTTTTGTGTATAACTGGCCTGATCTGTAGACATTGAAATAATTGAAAAGCCTCCTATTTTCTTCTATCGAAATTGGACTGGAGTCTCACAGAAACAGAAATCAGGTCTGAGATTAGAAAAGGTTAAAAAGAAAGTATACGGTGTTTTAAAGAAGTAATCCTGATGAAATATAAATTAAAATAAATACAAGGATTTAATAATAATTAATAAAACATGCTGTGAATACCTTATAAATGACTGATGCATAATAAATGAACCATGTAAACATATTAATTAGCTAAGATTATCATACATAATAATTACATTTTCTGAAAAATTTATGATAAAGGGAAACTCCTGACCTCAGATGTATTTGTGCAGCTTTCATTGACTTCAATGCAAAACCTCATGTGTACTCAAGGCTAGCATGTGGCCCTGGGTGTGTGTGTATCATTACATTAGTAATGCTGGGAAAGGACTTCCATGCTCTAAGAAGCATATAAATTCATTCTGCTGTATTTAAAAACCATGCTGTGTGTTAAATGAAATTCTGTAGCCCAAGGAATCTTTACTGCAACCCTGCATTCTGCATAAGTGAAAACTGTTACTATAGGAAACATGATTTACGAGAAAAAGTTTTCTTTGTTTCATTCCAGTTTTCTTAGACTTCAGCTGTCCATGTATGTAGGCATACAGCATCTGTGATCACACTGTTTGGGTAAGTGTTGTATGAAATTTGCTTCTGAAGTGAGTGAGAACTTTGATTAGAAACGCACTGGCTTCTGTCTGGTGCAAAGTCCCAAAGGCTGATCACAGGGTTGATCAACTCTTCAGCAGCTTGTTCTGGACATGACTTCCAGATGGCTCAGAGGGACAATGAATAGCAAAAGAGCTTGTTTGGTATTTTATCACATGAAAGGTTGCCTTTGTGTTTGGGCTATTGTATAATATTGAGGTCTTGGCCAGGAAAGTTGTGCATAGGTGCTGTCCCACTAGAAAGGACATCTGCCCAAGCTGACTTTCAGGGCAAATAAAAAAATCTATAAATGGAACAAAATTCTCAAATACTGAGGCCCAGCAACCCCCATCAAGGTTTTCTGCCAGTCAGCGATGGTCCCTAGCTTTCTGCAATGCCAGTATCTGTGTGATCAAGGTACCTGTCTCTCGAGTGCTGAATTTTCCCCAGCTCCTTTTGAGAGATTATTCTCTTATGCATGTCTACAAAGAGGATGAGTTGCCTCTCTGGGAGAACTTGCAATATCAGATAGGTGTGTGCCATTCAAAAGTTAAGCAGAAACAGGCAGACCTGGAGAGAGGATCAAAGGTTATCAACAGCAGTGAGCTTTAATGAAGAATGTAGAGGAGAAAGGTAAGGGCTGATTTCAGGACATGGCCATTGTATTCAGTTCCAGTTACAAAACAGGGGAATTTGAGGATCAGATATGCAAGTGCAGGTGGTGGAGGACTGTAGCAACAAAGTCAAGGAGTTTGAAAGCAAGCCAAGTGTTGTATTTTTTTTTTAAAACCAAATACTTATAATTTATTCACTTGGGAAATGATATTCCTTTCCTGTCTTATCAGCTGATCACATTCTGCTCCTGTGAAATCTGACCCTGGGTGGAACACATGAGATAATGCAGACGGAAGAATTTTGCTTTGCTTACCCAAAATAAGAGATGTGCATTCCCTGTGCTATAGTTAAATTATCCCACAGGCCTAGGATCGCAGAGCCTGAGTGACATGAGAAAAGAGCCACAAACCATTTCTCTGCAAGACAAGTAAAGTAGATGCTACGTATATCTTTGGATTGTTTCAGTATATTGCCTAGACAATTACTGCTTCAGATTAATAAGTATGTTTTAAACACAATAACACATGTCTTTAAAATAAACATGCTTTCTTTATTAATTACAGAAATTTGCCATGACACATAGCTAAGTGTCTCTGGCGTAACAGGTTTTAGGATTTGATTACAGCACCATCTGCTGGGTATTGAACTTTTTATTTCCCCAAACCCCCCAGTATCTCTTTCTATTGCAGTTAAAGTAAAGGATCACTTTCAGAAGATGATTCCAGGAAAAAAAAATGCTGTCATTTCATTAGGTCCTAAACTCGAAGGCTCTTGAAATCAGTGCAAATATTCATTAACTTCAGGGGGATGTGGCTCTTTCCGGTGATGCTCAGTGAGAGTCACATTTAAACTACCAGCTTGGACTTGGTGACAAAAAGCAGATCTAAAGAGTGAGAAAAAGCATGTTTAGTCCAGTATGTTTCATATAATTATAACAAGGCATTATCCATTTAACTAATAAGGGCTTTATAGCACTGAATGGGTGTGCCTAGACAGGTAGGAGTGAGCAAACAAATGTGATGTCCTCAGGCAAAACAATTGAATGGCAATAGAAAATGTTGAATTAATTTAAAGAAAGAAATTTTACTTAAGGGATTAATCAGTTAGACTTAACTCATACCATGTAATAGGAATCCCTTGTATTACTTGCAAAAATATTGATTTCCTCCCGCAGAGAGGATATGTTTAAAAGCTGATTAGTAGAAGCAATGTTTAGAATATTTTCATTCCCCAATGATTGTTCATTTTGCACATAATCCAGGCTCCCACTGACTTTTACACAGCTGTAAGTGTTCTGGACATAACTCTGCTAACATCTGAGTTGTGCTCTATGCCATCTGTTACTACCACGATCCTTAAGGGACTTACTGCTCAAGTAAGGTACTATTCAAAGCAATCTAGTAATGCAAAATCTTTTGTGGTAAGTAGTGGCCTTATTTTGTGCCCATAAATGGATTCTTGTACCCTTTATCTGAGAAATTTTGGGGAAAGACTGGCATATAGCTGTTACTAACAGAGTTGGCAAAAGTGGGAGCTGACTCATCAATTCCCCTCCTGATGGAGCCCTGAGCCTTGGGGCAAAATTTCTGTTTTGGACCACCTGGATGGCATGTCTGACCGCCCCAGCCCTATGGCTCTCCCCGAAAAGCACCTCACAGCCCTTCTCTCTGTTCCCATTTGCTATTGCGTAGAGACTGAACATGTATTGTGCCATGCTGTGATGGATGAATGAGTACAGTACCGTCCCCTTCTGACCGACCTTGTTCTCTATCACTTCTAGTCATGTACCAGCTCTAAACTGGCTGAGGAACTATATGAACAAAACCCAGAAGGTGGTCTGAGTACAAAAGGGGAGACTCACTCACCCTTTTCATATACTAAGACTTGATGAATTCTTCCTTGAGATACTCTGTGTTGTTGGAAGACAAATTCACACTTCCCAATGGAAAAATAAAACCAAACAACCAAAACCAGAAACCTACTAAATAATACTTCACAATCACACTGATGTGGAGGAGTGAAGCGGTGAAAAATACTATCCAGGTAAGAAGATGAAACCCTGTGCACAATGAAGTAGATGGCAAAACCTCACATGTGGTTGTTGGGGATGAGCTCTCACTGCTACGTCTTCATATATGTGATTATTTTTGCTCGTTTCAGAACAGCCAGGAATAGCTCTCCCAGTTGTCTGAGCTGAAGGATAACTGATGAAGGTGGCCTAAGCAGCCATCCTCAGCACTGTCACCTTTTCCTTAGCCTCCTTAGGATTGATACTGGGTGAAAGCTAGAAGTGCTGCAAGGCATCCTTATCTCACACTGAATCCAATCATACAAGCCTTCCAATAGGATTATGGAGTGTGTCTCTGGTTGTTATGGAGCACCTTGGCTGTGTGCACTCCTGGAAAACCATCCAAGGGGCCTCCCTTGATTGAGTGTGACTCCAGATCTCCATCAGTTTCCACAAGAACATTCCTCCTGATGTCTAAACCCTCCATTCTGCAATTAAACCTGTTTATTATTTCACTAACCACATGAAGTTTCTCATCTTCCTCCTTTGTGAAAGGTCTCAACATGTTTTAAGACTCTTATATATCACTGCTTGATGATTGAATTTCTGTGTTCTCACTGCCGATGAAGACGACACATGAAAGGATATATTCTTTGCATAAGATAACCCAGTATTTCATGCAGGCTGGTTTTGGAGTGAAAGAAGGATGAATCCAGACTCAAGCCATGTTTTTTGTAGTTATGCTCATGAAAGAGAAGCTGTAAGGTCAAGCCTCAAGTTTTAAAAATGCTTGCATGCAAATCTTTGATATATTCCAGTGAGAAACATTCTATATATGAAAAAACTGGCTGGCTGGCCGAGCCCAGAGAGTAGTGCTGAATGGAGCTAAATCCAGTGAGTGGCCAGTCACAAGCGGTGTTCCCCAGGGCTCAGTGTTGGGGCCAGTCTTGTTTAATATCTTTATCAATGATCTGGATGACGGCATCGAGTGCACCCTCAGTAAGTTTGCAGATGACACCAAGCTGAGCAGGAGTGTTGATCTGCTCGAGGGTAGGAAGGCTCTGCAGAGGGATCTGGACAGGCTGGATCAATGGGCCAAGGCCAACTTTATAGGGTTCAACAAGGTTCAGTGCTGGGTCCTGCCCTTGGGTCACACCAACCCCAGGCAATGCTCCAGGCCTGGGGCAGAGTAGCTGGAAAGTGCCTGGCGGAGAAGGCCCTGGGGGTGCTGTCTGACAGCCGGCTGGGCATGAGCCAGCAGTGCCCAGGTGGCCAAGGAGGCCACCAGCACCCGGGCTTGTGTCAGCACTGGTGTGGTCAGCAGGAGCCGGGCAGGGATGGGGCCCCTGTGCTCGGCCCTGGGGAGGCCCCACCTCAAATGCTGGGCTCAGGTTTGGGCCCCTCAGGACAAGAAGGCCCTTGAGGGGCTGGAGCGTGTCCAGAGAAGGGCAGCGGGGCTGGGGCAGGGTCTGGAGCACAAGTGTGCTGGGGGGCGGCTGAGGGAGCTGGGGGGGTTTAGCCTGGAGAAGAGGAGGCTGAGGGGAGCCCTTCTCACTCTCTGCAGCTGCCTGAGAGGGGCTGGAGTGAGGTGGGTGTCGGTCTCTTCTCCCAGGTCTCTAGCAACAGAAAGAGAGGAAACAGCTTCAAGCTGCACCAGGGGAGGTTTAGATTGGGTATTAGGAAAAATGTCTTTAGTGGAAGAGAGGTCAGGCACTGGAACAGGCTGCCTGGAGAGGTGGGGGAGTCACCATGCCTGGAGGTATTTGAAAGGTGTGTAGACGTGGCACTTCAGGGCATGGTTTAGGAGGCCTGGTAGTGTTGGTTGACGGTTGGACTTTACAATCCCAGAGTTATTTTTAAAGTACATTGTTAATTCCCTTTTGATCATAGTAAAGCAGAGCTTTGGCCAAAAAGGTATGTTTAGAAGTTCCTTGTTTCTTGGTAGTATACTGTGACAGACTTCTAGGTATACCTGTCACCTTGACCAGGAGGAGAAGGGCAACCATGCAACTGAAATGAGTTGATCGCTGCTGCTGTACCAGAGAGGGGCTGTATGAGACCTGCTGGAGATGTTTCTACTGGGCTTCCCCCGGGAACAGGGGAGGGTTGCAAAGACAAAGGCAGGTTGGATACTTCTAATGACAAGGGGAGAGGGAAAAGACTGCAGGAACTCAAATGGTAATACTCAGGAAGGTCACAACAATCATGCCATGGTAATTAAGTAATGACAATAGGAGGGTTTGTCCATCTGACTATCTACCTATAGGTACTATGTGCAAATGTAATGCATTTCCTACTCTTTGTCTTGCCGTTTTTTAAAGAATGCAACATTTATATTTAGTTTTATAATTCTTCTAATTTTATAATTCTTTCTGTCCTCTGAGGCATTCAGGGAGCTGAAGGAAAATCTAGGAGTGCTTTCCTGAAAGGCCATTTAGCTTGATGGAGAGCAGAGGGATGATGGTGATTGTGTTGATGAGGATAGTAGGTATAGTAATAAATGGCAATTCACTGACGTTTGGTAGCCTCAATAGACAGGGACTTCACACTTCTTATTTTCAGGATTATTTTGTCCCAGATTCCACCTTGCAATAGATCCTTTCTGAAAGGTATTATAACACATTTTTCTTAGCTGGAGACTGAAACTAGTGGAGGAAATGGGTCTACCTGATGAAATATCCTGTTCAGTTCAGTGGTAGTAGAATGTTTAAACCCTGCCTCTCCAAAACAGAACGTCCAAATTTGCTAGAAGCAAGTGGCCTTGCCTGTGCCTTTGGAGAGGTATGTAAGGGAGTGATGTCTGATCTGAGGCAATCCGATGAAAAATATTCAGGACCGTAGGAAGATGAAATGCCTCCTTCCATATGTATGAATTTTACTAAGCTAGTAATCCACAGTTTAAAGAACTTTTTTTAAATTTAATAAAGAGGTTACTTTAAACCTAGATCTGCAAAACACTCATACCTCCAGCATATTGCCTCAGTGAAATATCCCTCTACATGAAAATATAGACAGTTAGTTTTTTCTTCCAAAGTGAAACACTGCAAGGTCTTTCATTACTGGTTTATTATGCTTTCTGTATCTTTGCTCATTTTTCACCAGTATTGCATTAAGTATTGATATTGATTTCTTGTAAATGGTACTGAAATGGATGGCTCACAGTTTTTGTTATTGTTCTGTAGCACTTGTATGTAATTTATTATAGCTGCAATGGAACCTGCCCCTTGCTGCCAGGGTTTAAATTAAATGTGCCATGTTTTGGCCCCTAGTAGTCACATACATTTCTCATTCTAGATCTAAAAGTGTTATGTATAAAGTTACTTTTATAATTACTTCCTTGATATTATTTAAAAAGTTTATTTCAATAATTTTGGTAATTAATATGTAATCTATTTGTTGAATTAATAGTATTTTTCTTTCCCATTACAGAGACAAATTGCTGTCCTGTAAAAGTAGCATGGAATAGCTGGTAGTCGTGACTGGCTTTTCTTTTTTGGAGAGAAAAAGGGCAAATCAGCTCCCAACATTTTCAGTGTGTGGTGGATCTAATGCTTTCCTTATGCACGGACTCCCCAAAATGGAAGAAAAAAATTGGTATCGGCACTGAGGAGGGGGAGCCTTACTGGAAGGACATTTCTCTGGACCATGCTTTAATGCAGTGAACTTACTTTTGGCGCAAAACCTGACTCAGAACCATTGATTAACTTGGTTTTCTGAGAATAAATCTATAGCACTGACAAAAATGAAGTAAAGCAAAGAAACTCCCCACAACAAATATCTCTGTATATGTGGTTCCTTCATGTCAGATTTGTAGAGAAGATAATATTGATTGAGAAAGCACTAGTGGTTTTAAAGAAAACAACCTGATTGATAGGACAGTATCAACGGCATTGGTATTGAAAGAGACTTATTGCATATTTCCCGGTTTTATTTGCTGCCATTTTTAATAGAAATAAACTTTGCTATTCTGGCAGGGGGTGAGCATTTTTTTCACTCTGCCCATGAACAATCTTCTACCCCAGGATTTTGAAAGGATGGGATGAAGGAAGGAAGGACATTTCGTGCTTCATTCAAGGGTCTCTGCATTTCCTCTTCTTGCTGGTTTTCTGTAGGTGCATCTCTGGCTCTGGACTCGTGGATGCTCCTAAGCCATTAGTGTTGCACTCATGAAATTGTATTGGTGTAAAGTGCATTATTTCTAAGTTGTTTTAGAAGTCATTTATAATGAAACTCAGAGCTTTTCACACAAGATTAACTGAAACCCTTTACAAAAAGTCTTAGTTCCAGTTCACTGAATAAATCCAATTACCATTTTGCAAGCTCTTCTTGAGCTTTTCCTCCCCTTGATTTTGGGTAATGCCCCTGATTCTTCCCCTGACAGCTTTAAATTGTTCTGTCCCACTCAGTTCCCTCTGCTTATCCTGCAGAAGGGCTGCACTCATCCCCCGGGCCTTCGTAAATGGAGCCTTTGAAGCAAGCCAGGAATATTTTCACAAGTGAGCTCAGAGTCACATTTCAAAAATTCAACATTTATGCAACAAAGTGGTTGAAGTCACTGTTTTTAAGGCTGGCATGAATACAGAATATGGCACATTCATAATTCTCAGGCCACACAAGGTTTTGGCAAGGCAGGGGCTTACTGCTCCATCACTACATCTGTGTTGGGAAGGGCTCTTTACTCATAAAATGCCATTGCATTTACCAAAACGCATCTTTAAGGCATATTGTATAGCTCTGTAGTCTACTGACTCAGCCAGGTTATAGCCAGATCCTCCACCCTTATGCTGGCAAATCTTTCAACAAGATCTACAGGACAAGTTCTCAGGTGCAAGCATGGGGTTTATTTTGGTGTCTTTGGTCTAAGACCTAACTGGGCAGTAATCAAGGTGGGAATTGTAGTCTGGGAGCCTGTCTGGGTAGAGCAGCCTCCTGCTGCCAGGGAAGTTGGTGAAAGGGAGCAGAAAATTGGGGCAGGGAAAGCAGCAACCTCCCTGGATGCCAGGGAGATGCTGGGTGTCACCCCATCCCTGAGATTTTGCTCCAGGGGTGGCTTGAAAGTGACAAAGCCTGGCAGGGTTTGAGATTTCTCTCTCAGAGGAAGAGGGTGGGAACAGGTCAGAATATAGTGCAGTTGTTGCTGCAGGGCCAGAAGTGGACTGAGATCCAATGGATATGGAGAGCATCTCTGTTTGCTGTCAAGGGTAGATGCATCACCGATATGAACATGCCTTGACCTCATGCATTTTCCTAGAGCTCTTAATGACCTTAAAATGACCTTAAAGCCATCCCCAGGATTAGCCAAGCAGAGCAGCTCCTTGGGTTTGATGCACAATCCTGGCGTGATGCAGGGCTGAACTCCTAGGCTGGGAAAGGAGAGCAGGAAGGACATTTAAGTTCCACAAGGCACCAGCACACACTAGAACTGTAAAGCAGAGGGAAGATGACAAGGTGAGTATTGCTAGTTAAAAATAGAATGTAGAATTTTATACAGTTGTGAAATCCCTCACTGGTGCATAGCTGAAGTGACCTGCTTTCATCCAGAAAATCCTTATGTATACACTCAGCATAAGTCTTGGCTGCATAATGCATTTCTGTGAGCTGTAACAGTGTGTCCTGTGCTTTTTGCCATGAACTACTGTCCTCTTGTGGTTAATCTGGAACCACCGAAAAAACCCCAAGTTGTAAAACTCTGATTTATGTTTTAATTTAAGCTTCCCAGGTTTAAACTCAATATTTATCTTTCTTGTTTATACTTATTTCATTACGTGAAAATCCAGGAACAGACTGTTCTGGTGATTCACTCACGGGCTCTTGGGCTCTTTGCCTGCCTCCTCACATGTTTACATTTACACTGATAAAAAGTACTGCTTAGCTGGGACTTCACCCATCCCAAACTTCATTTCAATGGAAAAGAAACCTCTTTGGGTCTAGAGCAAAGCATCGCTTCGTTGTTCGTGGATCATTGCAATACACAATACAAACGGAGCAGAGTTGCCTTCCTTTGGTTTTGTGCTATTAAAACTGCCACGGACAAAGAATGAATAAAAATGAAGGATTAAATATTTTGCTTCTGACTGCTACTTTCAGCAGAGGAAGACTGGGAGGAGGAAGCAGTGGACGCCTGGGTCTGATCTAGCTCTCCGACAGCCCCTGCACGTGGAGCACTCTGGGTGCAATAGTGAAGGGCTGTTCAATGTGTAGAAATGGGGTTGCCCTGGGCGTGGGTGATTTAATGCCTCGGTGGGGCGGACACCGAGGGTGCACAGCATCTCAGCTGCATAGTGCTGTACAAACAGAATGAAAGTCTTGACTTTTCTTGGGAGTTTTAAGGAATGATCACATTATTTTGCCGTATTTGCAGGCTTTTAATTTTCTTCACCTTTCATTGTATTAAAATGTGTGTGTGTTTGTGTGTGTGTGTACAAAAAGAGAGGCAGAACATGATTACAGAAGAAGCAAGCCTTAAAGAGGGATAGTGCCTGGTTTCTTTAGCAGTATAGCTGAACATTTACAAGGAAAACCTTCCTGTCAGGGAGCTGGTCCTGCACTTTCTTTGACTCTTGGCAGTTTGTTATTCACATTTCTACAACCATAAAGGCTAAGGGACACAGCAAGGTAAGGACCATAACCTACATTAATAGCTGAGAAATTTGTCTCCTAGCAAATTTCTGTTTCCGAAGAGCTCTCTGGGGCTTTTTCAGCAATGTGAATTAACCAGTGCTGTGGGTGTGCGGTGGTGCAGAAGAGGCAGCTGAGCTCTGACAAGCGCTGTTCAGGAGGGGACAACATGGGGAAGGGGTAACACAGAGCAATGGGGTGAAACTGGACAAGGCAAACTCTAGGTCTGATACCAGGAAAAATCTTCTCTTAGTTCTCTCAATGACCCATTAAACTCTACCATGTATATTCTGCCATCTCAGCTACCTGATGGTTGAAGACCATACTGAGAGGAATGAAATTCCTTCATGTCTCAAGGAAAATCAGGAACTGAAGTCATGCTTCTGTTGATGACATGGTTCAACCCAGATGATGGCATTGTGTTGTATAGACATACGCTAAGAAATCAGCTGCTACAACATTTGCAAATCCTAGATATTTTTACGATATTATTAAAGGATAGTATGCAATTTTAGCAGCAGGATCATTTCCTGGAGAATTCTGTTGTCACTCACCGCATGATAACACTAAGTTGTCTCCTGTGGTGTGATCTCTGTCCTGTTTGTGGCACCACTTACATGTCTCAAGATTTTCTCTCCAGAGCACCAGAATAGCACAATTAACTTTCTGTGTGTTTTCTTAATTGCTGTCGCATTAAAAAGTGTATTAAAAATATTTAGAGACGTTCAGAAAAATCATCTTTACAGTGAAACAGGGTGACTCTCAGAAATATACCCTTTCATATGGGTATTAGGTGATACAAAGCCTTCATTTTTCCAAAATCCTCCTTATCCACAAATATAGGCAACTTCTAAAATCTGTCATATACATTTTGTTTTCTCCTTTAATACTCTGAAAGCATCAAGGAGAGGTAATTACTGAACAGACCACAAGCACTGCAAGGCAAGGTTTGGTTTGGTTTTGGGTTGTCTAAGCCCACTTCAATGAAATCATGGTCCCCAGGTCTGAGAGCTGGAAGGTACTGTCGTCATATGGATAATATCTGTCTTCCTGATTTTTTTTTCCTCGTGTCTCTTTCTGTTTTATCCTAAAAAAGAAGCTTGTTTTCAATAGCACTGCTCTGTGTGTAACCTATCAAATAATGTGCCAGAAGTTCTTTGCTTGGTAATGGCACAAATTGTTTTTGTTGGGCCTTAGATTGTGGTTGTCAACTACAACCCCCCCCTCAGTCTCCAGTCAGTGATTAATTTCAGCCACTATATTCACCCTGCGCTTTTTGCTGCAGTTACAGGGTTTATCTAGAGCCTTGTACTACAGAGACAAAATGGATTTATTGAGAAGATAAACAAGAAATAGTCACCTCCTTCTTGAATTTTTTCCCCCAAAAGGCAAATTAGCAACACAGATGGCTTAGTTTCCCCATCAGAAGGAATTGCTTATGTTATTTTCAGTTTATGTTAGTTTGTTCAAGTCCCTGGACAGCAACAGGTCCAGAATCCAGAGCTCATATTGCAACGGTGATGATGTGTTTTGCAGTAGCATGGTGGAAAATTCGAGCATCAGAGGTGCTAATCTGATCTATCAGTATTGGTGTCCCACACCTCAGCTCCAGTGCAGGAAATTAAAGAATGAGATCTGCAAGGGAACTATTTCATAATGCTTTAAACAAATGAACTTCTTAACATTTTGTGATCTCTGGAAGATTGTTTTGTTGGTAGCAGTACTGCCTGCAGTGCGAAACGCTTGCTGGAGAAAATCAGTGGCGTGGCAGTCGTGTCAGCTACAGCCCAGAAAAACTACACGGAGGACATTTACTTGAGCTTTATCATTGCTGGGTAAATTACTCAATCATCGTCAGTTTTCATTTGGGCTGAGTTTTATGGGAAGAACTGGCCCAAACCTATGACTGCAGCTTGCTGTATAGGAAAAAATCGCCCGCTTCACCCAGTCTCTCTCCCAGATGCCACGAGAAGCATTTCGCTGATGTGGGCAGTTCACAAATCAAGTAACCTCCCACATTCTTACACCTGCTTGGTTCAGAGGGTTTTGTGATGATATGTGACCATTAAAGCTTTTTGCTGGTTTATGCTATTTAGAATCTTTTGTCCCCTCCTTTTATACCATTTCCAGGAAATTTCAATTCACTTTACTGCCCCGTTGCTGTCCTCTGAACAGCAGAGGGGCAGAGGGAGATATCCAGCCCTGAATCAGCAGGATGCAGCTCTCTTCAGGAGCACCAGATCATGTCTGAAGAGAAATAAATGCAGCCTGTGCTCAGCAAGAGGCTCTGGCAAAGCTTCAGACTAACGCCTCCTGTTAATTTCACAGTCCCCTCAAGAGAAAAAAGGCATATAAAAAGGAGGCAGAAATTCCTCAAGGATAACGGTAATGTACCCTATCCACAAATTACCAGCAGACCTTTACAGTAGCTTATCGCCTATAAAAAGCTTCAGAGTAGTCATTACAGTCATTGAGCTGATGGTAGTTTTATGACTTTTACTCACCATAAGGCAAGGCAGCAGTAGCCTGATGCAAAACCACTTCAGAGGGGCCGGCAGGTAGCTCAGCCACAGCGGGCATCCTTGAGGCCTCCTTTGCAGGTGGTGTCACCCACCGGCTGCTGAGCTAGTGGCAGGTGGGAACATGGAGCTATAAACCCCCAACTGGTTGCAAGGGGCTCAGGGGCTGCCTGCACAAACCTTTCCCCTCTGGAGCAAGAGGCAGGTTGAAAGCTGCCACCAGCCCAGCTTTGGACAGAAAGAGGACACCCAGACCCTGCCAGAGTTTGCACCCTGGAGGTCTAAGGACATTTGTTCTTTCTTTTTCCCCACATCCCTGCTTCTCCAGGGGCTTATTCTGTGCCTGTCCCCCAGGCAGACACTTTAAAGGTGAGTCCCTGCTCTGTGGTTTGTGTGCCTTGGGGCTGGTACCTGCAAGTGGCTGTGATAAATGCTCCTGCCACGTTTCTGCCCACGTGTTGCCAGAGCTGTTCTGCTGCCTCTCTGCCACATAAGCATCACACCCCTCCATCACCAGCCTCTTCCTCTCCCTCCCTCCCTTCCCTTCCCTTCCCACAGGCATGTGCCTGCAAGGTCCCCAAATTCAGCCCTGGTGTCTCCTAAGCACAGTGCTATTTGAAATTATTTCATTTGGATAGTGAAAAAAATACTAGGCTGTGCTTTACAGTCATTTACAGGTGGTCAAACTGTGCCCCAACATCTGTGTAACCAAACTCTGAAGAGCACCCAGAGGTGGGTTACTGGAGTGTAGCTGGTTTTAAAAGAAATTATTGCTCTAACAACAGCAGCACATACAGACACTTTGGTGTACATGACCTGCTGTTTTCTTGAAACACAGCCTGTGGGAGACACGATGCTTTTTCAGGTGTCTCATCTTTAGTGATTTTCTTGTGGGGCCGCTACTCAGGGCTCTGTAGGAACTTCAGGCTGTTCAGCCCTGCCACAGGCTCTACAACTGATTAGGTGTCAGTGGTCCCAGACAGCCGTGTGTGCTGTGTTACATCTAGAATCAGCATGGAAGAACCATCCTCCTGTAGCTAATAATTAAAGTCTGGTGCATCAGGCATAACGATCTGAGGTGTTGCTGAAGTGGCGAGGAGAAGAGTGTGCATTAAGCACTGCAATGCTCGTGCCTCTTCGCATGGAGGAGCAGTGTGAAGGATGCAGAGGCTGCAATGCCACCACTACTGTCAACTCCAGCAGACCTAGCCCTTGGTGCTGGGACAGCATGTCTTTCTGGAGATGAGTGGCTTTCCAGGAGGCTCTGTGCTAGGCTGAAACGACACATTGGCCAAAGTCCAGGAAATAAATTTTGTTAACTGTTAGGATGTCTGGGTCACATTGTTCCTGCACATTGGGAAGGAAAAAGAAAAGTCCCAAATGCAAGTATTTACTGAATAAAAGAGAACAAGTGTGACCAAAGCTCAATGAGGAGGAGATAGAGATAGTCAGCAGGTCTGATGGTCATCTCTCCCCAGGACAGTAAGGTGGATTTACAGACCTTTAAGGAAGCTGTGCCAGGTATGAAGGGAGCACTGGACAAGCATGAGGATTGCCTATATGGGAGCTGGTGGAAACGAAAGCTGGTCTCCTGGGAACGTGGGGGAGAGTTGGTATCTTACTGTGGTGGGGAGGATGATGAAGACTGGCTGTGAAGGGCTTTGAAAGCGAAGTCCAGCAGTTTCTTATATATGTGATGGAGAAGAGGGAACCTGTTTAGACCATGGCACGATATTATTTTAAAATTATATGGTGCTTATATGTGAGATGAAGAGATGAGAGTCAAATTAATTAGAACTAGATCTCAGGGTGTCCCTGGTCAGGTAACACCCAGTTTTGAATAGAGTCCATTTTTCATTTATTTATATCTTCTTCAGATTTTTGGATGTGAAAAAAAAAGGCTTCTGGGAATGGGCTGATAATGTCTCTCTCTTTCTTCGCTCTTCCTTTGGAGGGAAGAAATGAACTGATTCAAAAGATGGAACATTTCAGGTAGACCATAGCAGACATGTTGGATACAGTTAACCACCTGAGTGTATTGGATAATGCTGTTCTATTTGTTATGCAATCAATGACAATAGAACTAAAAGGTGCAATTGAACACAAACTTTATTGCAGAATATAAAGTTTCTGTACATCTGCAGAGGAATTACTGTCCCTATCCTTGCTGTTAGACCCCATCTTATTTCAGTTCTGTACTGTGAAGTAAAAAAGCTTGGTTCTGCAATTATGCACATAAAGAATTTCTAAATTTGAGTGTACTCTCATCATTTGCCGTCCAACAGTTACTTTTTTTATCATTGGAGTATTACAGTGGTGTCTGTGCAATTTCACTTCACTCCTTATTTTCCATTTTAGTTTTATTTTCTAGCAGAGGGATATCACTGGTGTGAGAATATTACAAAAACAAATCATATGGGAAAATATAGTTCTACCAGGATAGGTTAACAAACAAGCCATGACCCCACCTAAGTTTACCAGAGTTAATTTTTCTTCCAGTGCAACAAAAGCTTTTACGAAGACAGAAGGAAAACCAAGAATTTTAAATAGAAAACAAATCTTCAAAGTATAGTACACACATAAAATCCTGAGCAAATGTTTACTGACTACAACACCTGGAACAATTAAGATACTGCAGTGGAGCATCATTTGATTTAAGAAGGTGAGCCTTGCAGATGTGTGCTAAGCACAGTGCCTGTGTCCTCCAGAGCACAGAATTGCTCTAGCCTCTATCCCTCTGTTGCTCTTCTAGAACTAATCTTGTACTCAGAAGTAATTGATGCTCTCCACTGAAGGGAATGGGATGGGAAAAGGTGGAGATTTAGCTACACTTATTTTTACTTACTTTTTACTCTAGTGTGTATTGAATATGGGTCAGACCTTTCACTGCCCAGCAGTATCGGGAAATGTGCATTTCATAACGGAAAGACATGCAAGTGGTAGTGTTTCATCCATTTCCTGGCCAGATGCATTAGATTACTTTTTTATTTCAATCATTAAAATGTTCTTGTCTCAAGCCACAAGTTTTCTTACTTTTAACCTTCCAATTCTCTCCTACTTCCTACTGCGGGGGGAGGGTGAGCGAGAGGCTGTGTGGTGCTTAGTTGCTGGCTGGGGTTAAACCACGACAAACAGTTAATTCAATAAATGGCTATTAAAAAAAAGTCATTGTTCAAAGTTATTTTTAGCTTCATGAGTCCAAAGGAAGGAAAACTATAGTTTTCCAGGAGCTCTCTTCATATTTTCCTTCCTTTTCTTGATACCACCTTGGCCAACACGGAGGTGTGGTTTGTGAGGGCAGCAGAGGAGAGGACTGGGAGAATTCCCCTTTCAGTATTTGCCTTGGGGGAACACAGCACACACTGTCTTTTGCAGGAGGATCTCCTTAAAGTCCTTGCCATATGTCAGAAGGCAGCTGACTGTAAAAATAAACCTTACCCATCAACGATCCATAAAAGAGAGGAAATGAAAGCATTGTGTTTTTCCCACAAACCTGAGCTAAGCAATGAATGGAGAGCCGAATGAGCCGTTCTCAAGATATGGTGCTCATAATTTTATGTGTGACTCTTGAAAACAGCCCCATGGCTCACACTTCTTCCCCTTCCTTGAGGCAGCCTTGAGAAATCAGGACGTTGTCAGTCCAGGTTGTGGCAGAATATCACATAATAAAAGCCAATTTCACAACTGAAGAGTTCCTTTTGAGGATTCCTTGCCTATGGTAAGGTTCTGCTCTATTTGGGATGGGAAGGTGATATCAGCCTGCCTAAGGCTTGCTTGGTGGTTACGTGAATAAGCTGCATGTGTCCCAGTGCCAAGCCCCAGATGCATCAGAGATTTACAGATCAAAAAAAGAGATCTTGCGACTGGATTTAGGAACTGTGTTACAGTCAAGGCAAGGTTGGAGAAAGGACTAAATCTGATAAATTTATTCTGATTTTATAAATGGCTTTCAAACTCCTGAATAGCTTCTCAAAGACTGATTTTGCTCTCAAGATATTGGACAAGATTTAATAAATCTATCATTATATTCATGGAAATCCTGCAGTCAAATGAGCCATAATAGATAAATGTATATACATATATGAAATAAAAAGTAATTTTTTTGTGTGTTTCAGGTTATTCGATCCCATTGGTTGAAAGCGGTCTTGATGAAGAAACCGCTTAGGACTGCTTTTGTCCATACGAGCTCTATCACTTATATGTGCTTGCAAATGGACATCACAGGTATTTTGCAGACTTAACTTTGTACTCCATGTGTAATAATCTGCACAAAATCTGCACAAAATCAGATTAGACTGAAGCTATTTAGAAGTTAGGTCTTTCCTCAGTCTAACATGCTTGGGATAAAAAACTCTAAGATCCCAAAGACATTGGGAGCACTAATCAAAGAAAACTCAGCAAAACATTATGTATTTTTACAATATACTTTATTTTCTTACATAGGCATAACTGATATATATGTAGAAGGAAAACAAGGCATAACCTGTATGAAGAAAACACTATTCTCATCAAGTAATAGGAATTACTTGATTACATTTATGTTTGTAAATTGTTTTTGTCAATGTTGTTAACTGACAGCAGACTTGTTATTGAGAAACTTGAATAAGAAATGTAAAGCATTCGTGAATCAGTTATTTTGCACTCAGAGAATTCCCAAGAATAACTCCTGGCCAATGAAATGTTTGCATGTAGTACGTACCTGGCAACTTGAAATTTAAGATGCATTGGTTAGCCTTGATTGGACATATCAGTTATATTGCATTGCTGATTTGATGTCCTCTAACCAGACTTTCAAAGTAAACTCCTGCCTTTATGCAGGAACTACTTTCTTCCTGGGAGGGAAGTAGTAATAGAAAATCATGAAGCTGAAGAGTGAAACCAACACTGAAGTATTTTTATTCAGGTGAATATTCACGTTCTTTTAGGTTGTTACTCAATTCCGTTCTATCATATTCCTCACAAAGGATTAGATTTTCTAGCTTATGACAGTATTTTTAAAGAAAACTAATGTGTTCAATGCATCCTCTCTGGAAGGCTTGCTTGGTCTAAATATCGATTGGATTTTACTACCAGCCAAGGTCAGAAACTGAAGAGCTTCTTGCTGCAGCAAGCTGTATATTAATCTCAATATCAGCTGAAGTACCTAAACTGTTATTGGAATTTGATGATCAATTACATCTTTGAAAAGTACTTAGTATGACATTTGTTGGGCTTCCATATTTCGTGTTATACAGTCACACCTGATAGTTCAACAACTGGAAAAATACCAGCAAAATATCTCCGTTCTTTGTGCAGACAACATCTGCTTTATAGTTCCCATGTCTTGCTTTTATCCACATTAATAAGCATTACACACCATTAAAGGTTTCCTTGCTGCCTCCCTTACATTACTTCTTTAGAGGATATACTGCTGTTGAACATATTTAGGCAGACAAACACACAAAGCCTTCTTCCAGAAGAATATTTCTTAATTCCTCACCCTGCAATATTTTTGCTTGGAAGTGACACTATTAAATTCAACTGTACCAACTCATTCTGTTCCCCTGCCATTAAATGCTCTGATATAGTCTGTAGGAATGTGGAGGCACACAACATCACTTGGGGATATTTGTACAAGCTGGCTGCAGTGGGAAAGGATCACTTGCTCTAGTCACAGATTTTTTCCTGTTCTAGATTAAACCAGTGTTGTAGAAGTAAAATCATCAAAACCTATACTTGTGACACCATCCTCTAAAACTTTTTAAATATTTACCAGTCCATTTTCTTCCTCACTTGCTTCTCAAGATAGATTTTAATTGAAATAAAACACCTTGCAGAAAAGATTTTCAATAATCAAATCGACATATAGTACTCAAAAGTTATTACAGTGTAAGACCAAAGCCATCACAAGGATTCATAGATATTTAGGGCATCAGTTCATGTCAGACCTAAAAACTCCACCAAAATGAAAGAGCTCTCAACACACTCTTAACTCTTCTTTTTTGTCTGGCTGCTCTTTATTAAAAGGCAAGGCAGGGCAAAAAACTTACAGAAGGCAGTAGATCCTAGATATCGTTTGGGTTCACAGCGTTATTTAGCCGTCTCAGCCACAAACCTGCACCTCACTCTCTGTGGATTTTGGGTTTGGTTTTTTTTTGTTTGTTTGGGTTTTTTTTGTTTGTTTGTTTTTTGTTTTTGTTTTTTTTTTGTTTACTTGCACCAGTCTGCTATTTCTCTGTTTGTTTTACTTCCTAAGAACAGCAGCCACTTGCTAGCAGTGGGATAACGCAGAAGCTTTGCTTATTTTAAGCATCGTCTGCAACAATATCATTAAAAATAAAATAGTATCATTACAACTACAAGGACCTTCCAATTTCAAAGCACATAAAACATTATAAGTGAACTTCTGTCTTCTGACATATGTGTTGCACCCTCTGAATGAGCTGGAAAGAAAGCAGAAAGGAGAGATTTATCAGGCATCACGTTCAGCCATCCAAACATTGCAAACCTCATTTTTGTTGCTAGCTATAGGTAATTTAGAAATGGTTTGTAAATTTAATTGTCCATGTACAGGGTGAGTGCAGGCCATGTACAATCAACGGCATTGACAAGATCAGCAGCTCTATTTCTTAGCCAAGTAGGTATAATGTGCTTTATTGGAAACAAAATACACCCTGAGGCATTTTAAACATAGTAGCAGCCAGATAGGGTGAGACTTACTGCAGTGAATCCATTTTAGTAGGTCAAAAATGGAAGTGCTTTTGGGATGTCAGTCACACCGGCTAAACCTTGGAGAAAAGTTATCTGGCTGAATCACCTGTTGTCACTACTTCTATGCCTCAGGAGATGAAAATGAAGAATCTCTTTTTTCCCCTGCCCCATAATCCCCTTGTCTTAATTAAAAATTATAATTAATGGTGTTTTGCTTTTCAGGCTGAGAATCAGCATTCATTTTGGGATCTTTGCTGTTGATGGGCAGGGACTTACATTAGGCGTCATTATAAATCAAGGTCTACAACATGTCTTCTCCTAGTGTCCTCTTCTATACTTTGTGGGTATTGTAATCTACCTGACTGTGAGCAGGCATCGCGTTAAACTGTGTTACACAGCACTACAGTCTACATCTGACATTTAGAGAATCTTGAGTTTTATAATTAGATCACTTTAATTTTGTGTGTTTGTGTAGGCTTCCTTAAACATGGACAACAGTTTGAAGAGGAATAGATAAGACTCTGGGATTTTAGACTTTTCTAATTCATTCTTAGCTGTATTCATAGCATGAAGAGATGGTACCTCTTCATGGGGCCTTTCTGCTGGCAAAAAAATTGAGTTATGATTTGCAAAGGCTAGTGAAAAAGCAAGATGGCAATCAAGAAATGATGTCTGTTATTACTTTGCAGTCTTTATGGTTGATGCAATGCAGGTCTTTGCTCATCCTCTCTTATGCTTCTTTTAAAGCAGATTATTGCTACCTTCAATGCACAAAACAATGAGGCCACAGTCTCAGCAAAGAATGACTGAGACAAGGTAGCAACCAGCCACCCTTAGACAGCAGGCAGCATGACTTATGCAGTAGCAAACCACTTGCCAATGAAAAACGAAAACAATTAACCAGAATTACTACAAGTGAGATTTTATGGGTAGAAACTATCCAAATAAAATTACTAGCAACAGCAGTGGTCGTATACCAGTATATGATTATTGCATCAATGTGATACAGACCCTGTACAAAGACAGATCAGAGAGTGAGCAGTGAAAGGAAAAAGAAGCCAGCTTAATTATCCATATGCTGAAACTCATCACGCATATGAGGACATGATGTGAAGTGCCTGCAATAATCAAGTGTGGGGTTCAGTGGCCCAGATGGTCTCTCTCAGGTCCCTGACTACAGTTTGTATGTCCTTTAGGTCTCCTGTTGTCCCCATCAAGGCCCTAGCCAAAGGCTAACATTGCTTTTTTGGGTACATAGATGACTGCTTCACTCATCAATTACCAAATTAAAGCATTATGTTCATAAATGAGTTCCTGTTCAGCTTGGAATATTTGATTTTTTCCCTCATATTTACCACTTTTCTGTAAACTCCTATTCCAAAGATTTATGTCAGAGAGGCAATTTTCTTCCCAACAAGAGAGTTATCTTTTTAGTCACAAAAGCAGGTCCCCAGAATCATAGCTTATTGCTGCAGCACAGAAGAATAAGTCAAGAGTTATCACCAAGTATAGTCAATTCAAAAAAAATAAGTTTTTTCATTTTGAATTATTTTTCTGCTCCAAATCCAGTTTCTGAGTTACAGTTATGAGACTCTCAGCTCTAGGCTCAGTTCTAACTAAAATTTTCAAGAAATCACAGAACTATTGTGTTGAAAAGCCCTCTCAGAAATTAAAGGAAAACATACAGCTGTTGAGCTGATGCCTTGGAAATGCACCATGTAGCTCTCATAAAACCAGTCTCACATGAAATGTTAGCTCAAACTCACACAAGTACACAAATCACTCTTCGTTTGTTACTGACCTGTATCTTTTATGCTTAAGCCACACTTGCAAAAGCCCAAAGGAGTTATGTTTGGAGTCTGGATGTTGGTGTACCTTTCTACCCTACCCAACTAAAACAGTTTTCAAGTATGAGTAACTATAGCTCTTTTCCAGTAAAGAGAGATAATTGTGCAATAGAAAAGAATTATTTTATTTCATGAGGCTTTGAGGATTGGTGCTCAAACTGCCAGGTGAGTTTGTTCACTGATGTTGAATGGCTTCTGACTTAGCTTTGGGTGGCGTGGTGTGGAAGACAGCGAACTAACACTTAGAAAAGCCAAGTACGGGTTTTGCCAAATGTTTTCTTAACCAAATGAGCAGATTAATGTAATTGCTGTAACTTTTCATAGTGCATAACTAGAATAGTGGTTAGGCAGTTTCAAGACAAAATCATGACTCTGAATAAGCCCAGTCCTTGATGGATTTAGAAAAGGAAGCCTGAGTCCACCTTTTTTCTTTGGCTTTGGGGAAACACAGGTAACTGTACCCATGCTATGGTGTGATATGCACGAGCAAGAAGAGGAGCGCCAGCTTGTAGCTCCACTACAATACAACATTGGAAAGTAATGACTTTTGGAAAAGAGAACGTATTCAAGCAGGATTTAGAATATTAACTGAAAGAGCTAATGGGAAGAATTGCATAGGAGCCGCCTATGTGAACAAGACACTGGAAGTATTAATAAAAGCATCAATTAGCAAGTAGAACCACCTGTAGAGTGAGAGGTGTCAGCAGACACCAAGTCAGTTAATTAAGTCCAAAAATTAAACTTGGGTTATTCTTCTGTGGATTGCCTATATATATTCCCTGTTTCGAGCAGACTGCGAGATCTTCATTCTGCATTTGAAGTGTGTGTGGAAAATTCTTAGGGATTTCAACTTTTGTTGAAATCACCTTTGAAAACACCTTTTCATGTCACCTCTTTTCACGTCATGCAACAGTCACTGAGGTGAGCAACTCTGGTGCTGATCGGCATGTGCTCTATGGTGGTACGTAGGGTAATTTCCAGAACTGGGGATACCTCAGGGGGAGCCAAGAGACCCACCAGGAACTTGCAGCTCTCACCACAGTGGCTGGCGAGGCCTGGGCAGGGCCAGGAGCAACATGGCTGAGCCCCCCACACGTACAAATGAGGCACTTAAGGGAGCACTAGCAATCAGGAGCACAGCCACAGGGCAGGCAAACCTGGTGTGGGATGTCAGCAAGGCTGTGGTGCAGCAGTTTGCACGGCAGTTCCCATGGAAGGGTGTGCAGGAAGGGCGCTGAAGCTCTCCTTCACAGGCACGTGTCCTCCATGACTATCCCACCTTCATAGGTTCAAAGGGCTTCACCATGACCTTGTTTCTCATCTTCCTTTCTCATCTTCCTTCTTTGTGAAAGGCCTCAACATGGTTTAAGGCTCTTATATATCACTGCTTGATGATTGAATTTCTGTGTTCTCACTGCCGATGAAGACGACACATGAAAGGATATATTCTTTGCATAAGATAACCCAGTATTTCATGCAGGCTGGTTTTGGAGTGAAAGAAGGATGAATCCAGACTCAAGCCATGTTTTTTGTAGTTATGCTCATGAAAGAGAAGCTGTAAGGTCAAGCCTCAAGTTTTAAAAATGCTTGCATGCAAATCTTTGATATATTCCAGTGAGAAACATTCTATATATGAAAAAACTGGCTGGCTGGCCGAGCCCAGAGAGTAGTGCTGAATGGAGCTAAATCCAGTGAGTGGCCAGTCACAAGCGGTGTTCCCCAGGGCTCAGTGTTGGGGCCAGTCTTGTTTAATATCTTTATCAATGATCTGGATGACGGCATCGAGTGCACCCTCAGTAAGTTTGCAGATGACACCAAGCTGAGCAGGAGCGTTGATCTGCTCGAGGGTAGGAAGGCTCTGCAGAGGGATCTGGACAGGCTGGATCAATGGGCCAAGGCCAACTTTATAGGGTTCAACAAGGTTCAGTGCTGGGTCCTGCCCTTGGGTCACACCAACCCCAGGCAATGCTCCAGGCCTGGGGCAGAGTAGCTGGAAAGTGCCTGGCGGAGAAGGCCCTGGGGGTGCTGTCTGACAGCCAGCTGGGCATGAGCCAGCAGTGCCCAGGTGGCCAAGGAGGCCACCAGCACCCGGGCTTGTGTCAGCACTGGTGTGGTCAGCAGGAGCCGGGCAGGGATGGGGCCCCTGTGCTCGGCCCTGGGGAGGTCCCACCTCAAATGCTGGGCTCAGGTTTGGGCCCCTCAGGACAAGAAGGCCCTTGAGGGGCTGGAGCGTGTCCAGAGAAGGGCAGCGGGGCTGGGGCAGGGTCTGGAGCACAAGTGTGCTGGGGGGCGGCTGAGGGAGCTGGGGGGGTTTAGCCTGGAGAAGAGGAGGCTGAGGGGAGCCCTTCTCGCTCTCTGCAGCTGCCTGAGAGGGGCTGGAGTGAGGTGGGTGTCGGTCTCTTCTCCCAGGTCTCTAGCAACAGAAAGAGAGGAAACAGCTTCAAGCTGCACCAGGGGAGGTTTAGATTGGGTATTAGGAAAAATGTCTTCACTGAAAGGGGTGTCAGTGATTGGATCAGGCTGCCCAGGGAAGTGGTTAAGTCACCATCCCTGGAGGTATTTAAAAGACGTGTAGATGTGGTGCTTATGGACATGGGTTAGTGGTGGACTTGGCAGTGCTAGGTTAATGGTTGGACTTGATGACGTTAAATGTCTTTTCCAACGTAAATGCTTCTCTGTTTCTATGATTCTGTGATTCTATGTGCCTAAGGCAGCACCATGGCATTGAGGGGCATTCAAGGTGAAGTTCATTTGTATCCAGAGAGCCAGTGTAAGATATCTGCACCATTTAAATCCAAATGAAGCTCTATTTTAAGCACTTTGGCATGACTTGAGTCCTTGTCGTGGGCTTTCTGCCTGAGAGTGAATTTCACCCTCAGTGAATTATTACTATTACTATTATTATTAGACTCTCCTTTTGAAAACATAAAGCAAACACCCCGTGCAAATAATACTAAAGCAATGGAAAATAGAAAACCCTAACAGTCCGAAGAATTACATAGGAATCGCTACATAAACTGTCCTTCTGTACTACAGAAACATACACAGGATGACCTATGGGTCCTCTCCATCCCAACACAGCCAACTTCCTGAATGAACTCTTTCATAAATCTCTGAAGTATCAGGCATCAAGTATTAACTAGGCACATGTTTATATCTTTTTTTTTCTTTATCTAATACAGTGTATTTATTAAATTTTCCCAGTGTCTTATGAGTATTTCCTGAGTCAGAAGAGGCAGTATCCTGTGGATGAGGAGATGGCATTGTAGCGTTTTCCATACCTTACTCATAAAATAAACTGTTTTTCCTGCTTTGATGCATAAGTGTGCACCATTAATGACATTTTCCATCCTCTGAATTATCTTCCTCTGGCTCATAAATGCTCTGTTAACTTTCTTGTCAACCATTACTGATTCTTTCAAAATGGATATTTATTTTTACCTTTTGTATAGATACAATGTTTTCAAAAACATTGTGCATCTCAGTTTTGAGATTCTAGTGATTTTTTTCTGCCTTAAAAGATGTCCTCATAGATTCTTGGTATGTTGTTTGTATGAATCCCAGTTAGGGAGTACACAAAACTGATGCTGACTTTAAGTGTGGGAGCAGTCCTCATGAAGTCAGTGGCATCCTCATGAGCTTAATATTAGATTCCCTTTAACTACCCCTCAGCTTTGGTGCCTTTCTGTGCTCAAGACTGGGACTGAGTGTCCCTCTCTTCCTCCCCTGCTTTCCATCCCCCTTCCATTTGTCTTAATCTGAAAGTTGTGTTGTGGAGAAAATGACAGCTGATGTCCACAGTTGATCAAAAACGAGGCTACTTCTGTATATAAGTCAAAATCTTGTTTATTTGATAGTCAGGGATTCTCATTTGAGAGCATATTTATTTTTTTTGTGGACCGCCTTCCTGAATAGTAAAAAGCTGCTGCAACCAGTCATGCCTTCATGGGCAGAGGTTAAATTATACACAGGAATAAACCAGGAGCTTCTGAACAAAATTCAGATTTTGAGTAATTGTGTGCATTGCTACATCAAAGCAGTGGATGGCTGCTCTTCGATGGAGGTGGCAGAGAACAGCAGAATTCAAACCTGTTTTGAATTTCTCAGACACTGAGCAAAGTTTTGATGTGTCCTGTTTTCAGATCTCACTGTAGATATTCAGTGTCTATCTGATCTCTGAACTATCAAAGATCAGAATTTTCCTTAAGCTTAGAAATATTCCAGTTTAGTCCTTGTCTTCTCATTTTGCTTATGCTGTGTAGGTGGTCATAGGTAGGGTAGGTGTCCATCAGCTTTTGGATTCCCTTCATACACAAAGAGATTTCATGATGCCTCTAATGGGATCAATGGTTAAGAAACTCTACTACCAGAGCACAGCAGCCTTTACCTCTATTTGTGTTGTCACGTGCATATATCAAAATATAGATTTTAGCCTGTAATTAACTGCATTTATTTGCAGGTAATTTTATACTTTGCTTCAGGGTCTCGAACCACAGTGTGCAGTAGTGCTTGCTGCAAATGATACTTTCCTTCTGCCTCTTACCCTCATCTGACTTCTAGTTCTCACTCTGTAAAAATAAAATAAATGCAATGCAGCGTACATCAATGGGCCTAAAAATTCAAAGGCATTTTTAGCAATGGAAAAAAAAAATTAAACAACTTCAGGTGACGCTTACGGTTCCTAAAAATGCAAGTATCAACTGGTAAGTTTTTTGAAAATTGAATATAAAATCATAGAGAAATGCTTTATTTGATTCTCTGTTTATGGGAAATTCATTTTATTTGACTTTTTTATTTGTAATATCAACTATATTGCAGAACAGAGTTTCTAGGTGCTCCCTTATGGTACCATTCTTCTAAATTATTAATGCTGTACTGTTGATATATTGTCAGCCTTGTACATACATTCTATGAAAATGAGTTTTACAGTAGGCTGGGATTTATAACAAAGCTTGACATATGCAGCTAATTCACCTAGACAGTCTTGTCAGTTTTAGGTTCATAAATAATTGATACTCAGGGCTTGGAGTTCAGCTACTGTTAGTGCTCCAGCTGTTAAATTTCAGCAGCATAATGGATGAATATTTGTTTATAATTTCTGTACATGGACCTGATGTCAGATCCCCAGTCTCATTTACATAGGTAGATTGAGATGTTGGAAGTGTAATGAGCATATGAAGATGATGAATTGTTTTCCTCTGTGCTGGTGCGTTTCTGTAAATGTTTGATTAGTTTTGAATGGATTACTGTTAGATTATCTGGTTCAGGGGTTAAAGTGAGCAGCTCTTTGCTCCCAAAGCTTTTGTGATCCCTTGCTGACAGATTTTAAAATTCATACATTGATATTAGTGCTGCAAAAGCTAGGGGTATTCTTTGCAACAGATGTTTAGTAATTAAACATACGGTTTCCCTGTTTGGAAGTTGCTCGGGAAATTTAAATCAGAATGATTTGTTTACTGTAGTTTGAGGGAATTACAATTTCTAAAAAATAATATACTTTGGCCCCTAAAGTGCTGGAGTTTTCCCCCCAAAGACACTAATTAAAAATGAGCAAAACACACACATACCCTCACAACAATTCAGATGTTTTATGCCTTGGTAGACAGATGCAAAGCTGTTAAAAGCAGAGGTTCTTCTCATTTTCTCCTTTTGTAAATTAATGAGCAATATTCAGAAAAACATTTTCAGTTGAATGGCCCAAGCAGAGATACTGAAGTAAACCAGATTTTCAACCACACCTTTCTTCTGAAGCCCAGCAGGGAGAAGCTGTGGGATGTGAACATGTGTATTACACACAATTCCCGATGATGTAAAGAGTGTGAGCTTAGGGTTGTGTGTGCAGTAAAGGAATGATGTTGGAGAAGCACAGAATAAAGTAAAATGAGATGTCCTCTCATATATTAAGACTTGGCATATGCCACACAGCTAAGGGGACAGCATATCCAACAAGAAAACGGTGGGGAGCAGACTGGGTCTGGCTGGCTGCAGGTTTATATGAAGATGGGAGGAAGAGGAGCGGGTCATCCCATCTCCCACGTGCTTCTCCCAGCCGCAGTGACGCAAGGGATGATGCAGAAACCAAGCTATGGGGAGGAAAAGCCGCTCTGCCACGCTGCCTCCTCTGGCCCTTCTCACTCAAATGCAGCCCTTTATATTCCTGTTTTACGCCTGTTTCTGCTGCACCACCCTCCGAGCAAGCGACCCTCTGACAAGAGGGTCTCGCAAGAAGCTCCTTAATGAAAAGATTTAGTGGCTGCAGCTCTGCAGAGCCGAGTTCCCCCGCTTGCTGCTGTGCTGCATTTTGTCAGCCCCGTGTACAGTTCCCCCGGCTTGTCTGGCAATCATGTTAGTGATTATATGGGTAATGAAACACGTGCTCTTTTTGTCTGTGGCTCTGATTAATCTGCTTTCTATTTAGCTGTGATTTATGGTGCTCAACTGTTGAGGTGAGCGCTGGCCCATCAGTTCCATAGCCTATTACGGGCGCCACGACGGCAAAATGCCTGCGAGGCTTGAACTGTTTCTTGACAGCCAGGCTTCCCGCTACATTCCCTCCAATCTGTTTTGCTTCCTGGTGTGACCTTTCATACAGTAAAATACATTAGTTGAATAGCACAGTCTCATTAAAAGAGTGAATTAACCGAAGAGTCTTTTTAACTAAATGACAGCCAAAGGACTGAGTGCTAATAGCCACGGGCAGTTAGAAACTTAACTCATGAATCAGGCTGTTAATACTGCTCGGTGCCTGAAGCGCTAAGGGCACCACACTCTCTGCTTGCTCTCATAAGAAGAAAAGCTCATTACTTTCCTCCTGATGGGAGAGAAAGAGTGAGCGAGCAATAATAAAGCTTGAATTTTTCAATACTGTTAAAAATGGGGCTGACAGATTGCCGACAATAGGAGCAACGGGCTAGACACTGCAAAGAGAGCCACTGAATTAGCAATACCATATATCATGCAATCTAATTAAATCAACCCGAAGAATGAAATTAGTTTTCTGTGAGTGAAATGGCCTTTGAAAGAGCACTATTAAATGAACTGTAGAGCATTAATTAAATAATTCACAGTGAGGGATTTTGCATTTATACAAAAATTGTGCACTTAATTGTCCATGCTGTATTACAGATTTGGCCTTATGTTAACAATGTGTCTAAAGCACACTTATTGGAGCATATCAGGAACAGCTTAACATAAATGCAGCTTATAAAGTTTTAAGGATTGCCAAAGAAACTGAAGAAAAGGAGAACACGGTAGTAAAAAATATACACAGAGTTAACAACTTTTCCACGTTAATCCTGTGCACGTGTGACAACTTGTTACGTTTTTTTTCCCCAGTGGAATGACATTAGGATTTCAGTTTTTTAATTAAGCAAAAAATTGCAGCTTCTCATAATTTAGCAAGGAGTATCTTTAAATTGCCTAAATATAACTTAAGCATGAAAATAGCTGGTAAAAATAGAATATTTTGCTTTGGAAGAAGAAAAGACAAATTATTTGGTCTTCAAGTTTTCAGTAAGACAAACAATAAAAAAATAAATTAGGGGCAGAGAATGAATTTAAATTTTGATTTGAAATCTTCATCGTGCTATAACTTCAGTTAAGGAATATGCCATTTTCAAACTGAAAACTTTGCTTTGGAAACCACGAGAATGAAAACTTTTTAAAAAGTCCATCATTTGGGGAGAGAGGTTGAAACTAATTATATAACTTAATGTTTTTGTCCCTCCAAATCTTGATGTTTTCATAAATATGCTGTGGCTTGGCACTAACATTACACTCAATGTTATGCAGCTTCCTACCAAAGAGAAGCTTTGGCTGTCAAGTATACTTGACAATGCATAACTGTATTAAATACCATATTATGAACATCAAAATCTTATCTATCACTTTCTCTGCCCCCACTTATTTTCATGTAAATCTGTGATATTGCTCTAAAATGTGAAAAATGTACCCTTCCATTTGGATACTTGCATAAGGATGTAAGAATGTGTAAAGCACTGGGATTTTAAGATGTTGGCCCCAATTCTTGCTCTTTTTCATCCTTGCAAACATCAGAAAAATGCAAATAGGGGAAACAGTCAGTGCTATATATTGAAATTTTATTAAAATGCAGATAACCAGAGTATGCTTCTTCCCAATGCTTGTAAAACCAGGCTTGCATTCCTCAATTGTTCATTTATTTAATTTTATTTATGCATTATGTTATTTGCTTTTTTGATTTTTGATTTTGGTTTCTGAAAAGAGCAAGTGAAATCCAGTACTCTAATGTTCCCAATGGTGGTCATTTCAAAAGTGTATGGGTAAAGGAAAATATAACCCAGTTATAAGGAGATCCAATCAAATTAACTTCCCAAATTAAACCACAAGAAACTTGGAGAGTTGTCATCATATTCTGTGTCTTCTTGTCAACCTCTGATTTTATCAGTGGTTTCATCAATGGGAAAAACATTGTGTTTCAGTAGTCGTTTGTTAATAGTGTAAATCTGAAGATGGCAAGAAAATTGTAATAGTCAGTGAAGCCATGGTAGTAATTTCTGTGCCTGGCTAGCTAATTTTAAACAGAAGATGGAAGTGATAATATTTTAAAACATGTTCCCATATTTGATTCCACTTTGAGAACAAACCCCTGTGAAGATGAGTGGGACAACCACAAGACGTAACAGGAACCTGGAAGTTTGATAGACGGCATGTAAGCACTCACCATCTGACACAGAGCTATCAGAAGGAAATTTCCTACAGAAAGTGACAAAAATGGTGATTATAATCTTGAGGCTGTACACTGTAATGTTTAGGAAGAGTTGTTATGACCTCTCTTATTGTCAGTAACGGGTGAGCACTGCGATGGCTGCACAGCGACTGCAACTAATATAGCAGCCATGAAATGGCAGGTCAGATTTACTGTCCTGATTTACAGCTTGCTAACCTTCAGTATTGTAGGCTTTTATGCAAGACAATGGCTTTGCTGATGGAGATGGCTATGAGCATCTGTGTCCCCTGGGTGAATACAGAAGTTCTGCCTCTGACATCTCTGTAAGGTGAAAGGGAGAACCACACCTATGCCAAAATCCAAGGGATCTTTGTCATGTAGGCTAACCCTCAGAGTCACTATCCAGAAACCTCTTGGCCGTGAGGTGCTGAGACAGCCTATTCGTCTTGCAACTTTGAAAGAGTTTGAGGTGTAATATTTTGCTTTTATGTCCACCCTGTAAATAATACAATGAGCCTGGCACCATCAGGGTATGCTTGGGAGACAACATCAACACAGGCATCTCTTGCTGGAGTTATGCTGAGGACTCATATCCTGAGAACTGGCAGCAGTAGTTACAACAAGTATGAACTGGTGATGCCCAGTGAAGTCAAAGGTACCGGAGCTGATAGGCACATGTGTTGCAGCTGTCATAAATTGTTTAACTGGTCTTATTCTCAAATTTACACCAGGCTGTAATTTCTTCTGCTGCACCAGCTCATGCTGACGAGCCTTTCACTGAAAATATTTTCTTAAACGACACTGAAAAGCTCCAGTGACAAATCGTTGCAGTCCCATATTTCCACTTATTTTATTCTGAGATTTGGTATTGATATAAAACCATCGTGAATCTGTTAATGATATTTCATGTGCAGTAATGTCAAACTATTCAATCAGTCGCATCATTACCTTTCATATTAAGCATATTTAGTTTATTCAGTTGTAACAAAGCATTTCTACCACTAAACGTTTCTTTTCTCCCAAGTACTCACTCACTTCAATTTCATTTCATATAATCTCTAAAAATGTATCTTTTGTCTTGATTTTAGATGAAAGCCAAAGGAACAAAATGCTTTATTACCTACCTAAGAAAACCTGAAGATTTGTTCCTCAAAATAGGCAACTGAAAATATTTGGGCTATTTCATTGCAAAGCTCATAGCAGGCTGAACTTTTCAGGTATTTCCTTTAGAAACTTCACAAAGACTTTGAAGGGCTGGAGGCATTTGTTGAATTGGTGGAAATGCCACTTAGCTTTCTGGGTCACCTGACTGGCAAGGCACTATATAGTTTCCAGTTTGAAAGTAACATTGCACTTGATCTTAGCAGAGGGACTAAGAAGCATAGAAATAAATCTATACATACCTATCAAACTACTGTATGGATCTTACTGGGTAGTGTTTTGGCACAAAAAGGAAACAAAACCACTTCTTTGACATGTAGCCTATTGCTGCACAAATCTGTAATCTGCTTTGAACTTCTCTCTGGTCCTCTGAGAGTGGCATGATGGAGGAGAAAAGTTAAGGTAAAGCCCCAGTTCTCCTTGGCACCCCTGTCACTGGTGCCATTTGGAAGGGCAGTAGCCCAGCCTGTCCAACACAGGGAGTGAACTAAAACTGAAGAGGTAGCAGGTTTTGTTCTCAGCCAAGGCTTCATACAAACATTGCTCCTAACAGAATATCTAGATGTCCTCTTCCATTTCCACTTTTTGGGTTGCCTATCTTGCCAAAAGAGCTCAAAGGCTAGAAAACCAAATGAACAGTTTCTCTACCTAATACTGTCCAGAACACCTCTGCAGTCAAAGGAGTCTCACTGAGGGGAACGATGCCTTTGGCGTTATTCCAGAACAGGATGCTTCACTTAGAGAGCATCAGTGAAGGAATAGCTGAGATGCCTGAATAGACAAAATCTGAACTAACGTGGAATCACCACTGGCATTTGGAAACACTTCAAGAACATTTAAAAATTTTTCATTCATTATAATACTATACTTAATTATTATACTGCACCATTTGATTTACTTTGGTTCCAGACTATGACCTGAAGAATTATGGTGAAGAATTATGAAAGGCTCAGCACCACAGAAATGAAGAGGCATAGTGCAAAGAGATTAAGAGAGTAATGCACTTATCCAGCCTGTCCAAACATTCCAGGTTTCTAAGAAGACAGATCATGAGGAGAAAAGGACAAATACATGTGACAGAAAAACGAGAAAGGTGATTTAAAAATTTTAGGTATTCTGTGAAAGTGTGTTTTTGAAGCAGCTGTACAGATTTGGGTATATAGCATGGAAACAGCAGCTCCTGGATTTTTAACTTATTTTAGTTATGAGGCCTTATAAGGATTGGTAAATGCAAAAAATGACTAATACACCTGTTACATATTAGAAATTTAAATAAAAGTAAGGCACACTAAAGTGTAAAAAAGTTCTGAATAAAGAAGTTTGATTAATCCTCAGACAAATGTCTGACTTCCTGTGGTTCATCTAAAGTTAAGTCTATTGAGCTGTGCCTCTTGCTTCAGGGAAGCAGGGACAGGATTGGCATTGCATACATTTATTGCTGCTTCTGCTTAATATCAGCATCCAAGACAGTCATCATTCAAACCAAATGAAGTTCCGTAAGATTTTGGTACAACTGAAAGAGCCAGAGTTTTATGGCTCTGTCCCTTACCTATTGCATTATCTATAAACTATGCTTTGTTGGAAATGAACTACTAGTCAGCATGGCATAGGACCAGTGTGTTATACATCAATATATAATGTAAGAATGTGTCATTCAATATGCTGCAAAACTTGCTATTAAGAATTAATCATTCACCTTCTTCAGCAGTCTCTTCAATGCACTCCAAAAAGTTGCCATTTCTGAAAATATTTCCAGACAGGAAAATCATCTACTCTAGTAGGGTGCGGATCAGAAGAAAACTAATTACAGAATTTTAATACATAGTTCAGCATGCCTTAGCAACAACTTTTGCCCCTTAACAACCTAGGAGACTCCTTGCTGCATCAGATCAGTTGTCCAGTTTCCCCAGTAATCAGACAGCAGCCACAGCAGATGCTCCTCAGGGGAGGGTATGGAGGTTGGTCCACTGCCTTCCTATTTACCCTGGGGATGTCACAAGGTACACCACTACCAACTTTCATTAGTGTCTATATATGAGTTTGTTGTTCATCAGTTTGCCTAATGCCTCTGTGATCCTGCTGGAGCTCTCTAACCACAGTCTACTATAGGAAGGAGTGCTGGAAGGTCACTATCCATTGCAGGCTGTCTCATATTCCATTTAAACAGATCTACTATTTTCAAAGAATTCCCCCTTCTTCTATTGCTACAGGATTTGGAAACTATCAGTTGTGCGTTCACCCTACCCATTGCCTTATGATTTTGCAAACTTCAGTCATACTGCTGCTATCAAGTCCTCACAAACATGACAGATCACCTCCATTTCCCCTCTTACATGGCCCTTTCTTTTCATGTGTCCTATGAGGTATTTGACCCATTGGGATTAGCCTAAGTGGATGTTTTAAAAAGGCAAGCAGAGAGGGCTGGTGTAGAAGCTCTGAGAATGCCCTGGTATGGCTATCTGTTGTTGTATGGGTCCAAGGACAGGGCAGAAACAGGCAATGCAGTGAATGAGGACAGAGTATGGTAATGTAGTGATTTTGTCATTATAAGAAGTCTATTTGATCCCTCCTCCTGAAGGGGTGGGAGTAGGAGACGTGCAGATGTTCATTGCTAGCCTTCAGGATCTTCTATGTCCTGCTTAAGTGATTTAGTAACACAGCTCTTTAAAAAAACCAAACAAACCAGGAAAAATAGTGTCCTGCATGGTCTCAAGAAGAGGCATGACATTTCAAGATGAACTATGGAAATGAACATGTATCTAGGACATCAGCCAATCACCATGCCCAGAAAACAGGAAGCTACAGACACAGCTCATTTAGAGAGGATCTGAACCACGTGGAAGAGGTAATGTCCTGTGGTCATTGTTAAGCAGTCAAATGTCTGCTTATGCTCCCTGGGAGAGATGAAAATAAAAATCAATACATGTATGATTAGACTGTTAAGAAAACTTGACTTCTAGGTACTTGTGTTCGTACACTGGGTACATTTTATGTAAACGGCGCTAATCTTAGGAAAACATCTCTTCATCAGGTGTCCTGGCTGATACCATCTCAGTCAATAACCTCATATGAATAAATGACTTGACAAAGGTCCTTATGTGCATCTGGTTTTATCAACCAATAATTTTTATCACTTTCCATCAATGTTTTGATTTTTTTAGGAATTCAGCCTATAATAAATGTGTTGTAGATGTTCTAACATGAAAAAAACCAGATGTAAGTTTACTGAATATTGAGTTTTAAACTTGTCTCACAGTGATTTGTGGCTGTGTCACTGCAAATATTTTTCAATGTCATTGCCTAAGCCTTTGCTGTCACTAACATGGTCAGCTGGGGAATAGAAGGCCTAACACTATGATCTCGGTATTAATGGGAGCTGTTGAGAGTGGCAAAGGTGATAAAGTATTGTTTAGTTATTGGTGCCATACTTTTGCTGCAGGATATTATTATAAAACACTGTGGTTTTTTGTCAGATTTCAATCACCTATCCAATAATATATTTAGAAACTTACTGCAGAGTCCTAAAAAAATTCTTTGAGTTTGTTTTTTTTTATTATTATTATTTTTATTGGGTTGCTTTTATTTTAAACCATGGCTACAACTATGCTAACCTAAGATCTTAAACAAAAAAGATTTAAGACTGTCTCTGATGTACAATTTATCCTTTTGCAGTTTAGCTGTAGTTATTTTTATGCAAATGTTTTAGGTTCAATGTTTAACTCAAACAAAAAATAATATCCTTGTGTTCCGGGATGGATTGGCAGCTACTGAAGGGAATATAGTTCTGCTCATATTCTAGACCTCTGGATATCTGGTAGGCTATCCTTCCTCTTGGTGTGCATGTATATTTTATACTAATGTTAATGGAAGTTATGTGTGGGTATTCAAGAGAGAGAACGTACCCCATTTGGTAGGTAAATTTATGTGTCGCTCTTTTTCATTATTCCCTAGACCAGTACAAGGAGAAATAGAGATATAAGATTTATAAATCTTCTACAATATCCTGTTTTGCCAAACTGTATTCTAGCAAGGGCATGACAGGATTACTTATCTCACCCTTGATATCAGAAGAACACAAATTAATGACTTGCTGTCATTGTCATTAAGAGTAGCTGTGCATGTTTTTAAGTTATAATGTAAATCATCTGAAATTCAAGCTTTTACTGATGGCCAAGATTGCTTGATTTTAAACCTTTTGATGAACACATTCACTATTACTTTAAATGAGGTACAGTACGTCTTTATAAAAAAGAATATAAAATTAGATTATGAGAGTTTATATAGCTTTTAAATATCAAGCTGTCAGGGTTTGTGCAGGTAGAAATATTATAATCGAAGAATGGTGAAGAAAGAGTTTATATTAGAGAGAGGATTTTCAAGTAAATTCACACCAACTAGAATATAATGGAGACAGGCTTTTTGCCAGTGCTTTGGCTCTGCTGACCTCCATTTGCAGTAGAGATTAGCTTGATAAAGCCGACACAACCTCAATAAAACACTAACAATGGAAAGAAGTAAATAGAAATCATATTAAGCAGCAGCAATATTGCATGAATTGAAACAAAAATTTAGGTATAATAGCCTTGGTAGGTTTTAATATTGTTCCCAATCGCATCACAATATGAATCATATCATAGTGATTCTAAATAACATTTATCATCTTTAAATCTTCTCTCCGAGTAGACGACTCACATTATTTGAGAGGGCTTTTTTTTGAAGAGTTCATACATAATTAAATATGCTGGAAGCAAAGGGTACAAAATACCTTGGGAAACAGCAACTTTGTGTTATATGTTCAATTAAATGCAACAATTCCATATTTATCGTTATTTTGCTACCTTCCAGAAGTTAAATGAATAGAATAATAGAATGGTATTGCAGAACAAAACTCAAATAAATCTAGATGGGAAACTTCGTTCAGTTTTCAATTATAGTGGCTTTGCTGAATTCTGGGTGCAATCTGTAGAGCATGACGAAATGATAAGCAGATTGGTCAAAAATGCATTTATAAGGGATTAGAGGCTAAATATAACAGAAATATGGTTCAATTCTTTTTGTCAGAAAATTATCTGTCCAAGGGACTGTATCTTCATTTACAAGGAAAAATTTTAATCCATCACGTGGATGGACTTCTCTCTTTACCATGGGTCTCTGGGGTTCGAGTTGTAGGGGTCCACTTTTCAGTGCCTCAGGATGGACTTCAAATAACTGTGAAAGACTCCAGACTCAAAGAGAAGAGTTAGGAGATAATGTCAAACCCACAAATTTTCACAATCCCAGCTCCAAAACAGGGATCATCAAACAGTTTCTCAGTACTTGACTCACCCCAAAAACTCATGCTGTCTCCAGGCACCCAACTGGCCAGGACTAAAAGCCCAGCATCACTAAAAGCCAGGTGTTGCCTTTAAGCTTGGTGGGAGGGGAAGGCTCCCCGCTGAATTTGTATGTGATATGGGAGACTGTTGGCATGATCTGAGCATGCCTTATGCAAGAAGATTTGTACAAACATTAGAAACAACAAATGATTTTAATGGTGGTGATAGAGACATATTCATGTGAAAAGCCATCTCATTGTTGAGAAGACACCAATCTATATCCCCCTGAATAATAGTGAGATCTTCTTTATGCATTGCAGAGCTATTCAGGAGGATGCAACTGCAAACATTGACATTGAGAGCAACATCTTGGAAGTGGAGCAGGAGTTCAAGTTGTTTTAGCAAGAGGACATGTCTGAAACAGGGCCTTGCAGACAGCATTCCCAATAATTACCCCTATTCTCTCATGCCTTGTGGGAAGCACCTTGCTCAGGTACCTAACTGCAGGACAGAGCTCATGGATATGGACTCTGAATAGGGAAAGGAACATAAATCTTTAGGATGTCCTACTTGCTGGTCAACATACCTTCCTGTTCTGCAGGTGGTTTTTGTAGATCCTAGTCAGATAAACATTTTCATATTGCACAGAAAGCTTGCTTGGATGCCTCTGACACAGCTCTAGGTTCTTCTTCATGGCAGGGTATCAGAAGGTTTTTGCTGATGGGCTCCTTCACTGTTCTGTTTGAATACTTTGGACATCAGTAGTGACCTGGTGATAACTGACATGAGCTGAAAAATGAGAAATGTAGGATATTTATCCATTTAATCTCATGAAGTCTGATACTGACTCTACCTAACCTAGATCAAATAGACAGTGCAGTCTGTCATCTGCAATCAATTTATCATCTATCACAGCCTAGGTCAGGTTGGTTAAATATCCAAGTTAATTAACTAAAGGTTATGTCAGAGGTCCTAAATAGGGCCCTACCTTTAGACATACAATTTTAATATGTGGGCTTCATTGTCTGTTTGTTCCAGAACATGGCAAAAATAAGAGTTGTATAGACTTATATAAGTCATATACAGGAAAAATAGAGCAGCATTTCTGTATTGTATGATAGTGATTTTACAATATAAGTTGTAGGCATACGTGACAAGTCAGGAGTGGTCAGCTGGCATTCAGTAAGAAAAAATATATGGGCTAACTACAGCACATATTTTATGGTAGGGCATACGCATCATGTTTTTATACTGTAAGATGTTTAAAGATAAATTAATCTATTTGGAACAGCGGTTAATAAAGATAAAATGCAACAAGTCAGTGAAGTGAACAATTAGATGAAACGAATGAAGCTAATTAAGATTTAGTAATTAGCAATGAGGATAAGCTGAATTTCATGCAGATGTCTAATTATCAAAAAGTGAATTTGCTGGGTTTTATACATAATGTAGATCTCTATAAAATATATTTTATATTATATACATAAAAATGAGTTTAATATATTTTATTCATGATTGTTTGCTGGATACTATTTAAGCTGGTTCTCTCTGGCATCTGGCAAAAATGAAATGAGAGTATAGAAAAACATGGGCAGGTGAAAATGACAAGTATGGGTGAGAGGAAGCAGTCCGCTAAAGAAGATGCAGAAGAATGAGCAAATGAAAGAGGAAAAAGAAACAGATGGCAAAAGCCAGTAATGGACAAGATGCAGAAGACTTTCAGCAGATAAAGAAGGAGGACATGGGTGAGAAAATGAAGTCTTTCTTTGTTTTGCAAGACTTAAGAGAAAAGGGAAGGACATTTCTATGAGCAATGTTATGACTGAGTTTTCCTTTGGCCCACACAACACCTAAAGAAGTAGTTGTTACCTATGTGAATACACAAGATATTTTTCTGGAACCATATGATGTTCAGTAGGCAGAAGTAATCTGCTCTTCAAAGAGATATCACCTGCCAATAGGTTTCTGTCTAGAAAACAAATGCAATTGCTCCTTCACATTCCTGGTCAGTCTAAAGAACCTTGAATGATAACCGGTCAAAAAAGATGAAATCCCACTGGTTCAGGTGCAGAAAGGGAATATTGGGATGATCAAGGAAACAGCTTGTTCTTGAGGGTGGACTAGTTATCTCAACAGCAAATATGGTCTGTCACTAAGGTGAGTTCTTTAGATCTTTTGCATGATAAGCCCATGGACACCTGTTGGCCTCATGAATGATGACAAAGAAGAGATGACAAGGGTCCTGCTAGAGTTGTGTTGGCATGGGGAAGCCAGACTAGGATCCAAAGAACTGAAATAGGAAGATACCATAACCCCATCTGGAGGTTTTTTTGGACATCCAAAGGACAAGAAACCAAGATCTTTACATTCTGGAAAGGAACTTGCTGGATTTGTCAGGGCCAAGCTGCAAATATAAGGAGGGGGAGCTCACAGTAGATGTGGGCTCAGCGAACATCAGTCACAGACATGCCATTTACATCCATAAGCACTCTGATTTAGTGCTGCACCCTTTTAAATGGAAACCACGTCTATGAGAATGGCAGGCTGGCTGGTGTCCTGTCTTCTGTCCTTATCACGGAAAAAAAAAAAAAGAGAAAAATATCTGTGCTTAGGAACAATTTATTTCTCCTTTAAGAACAATTAACAATCTGTCTATTCTTTTCCAAAGCTAAATAATTCTTGTTTTCATCAAGTTCTTGTGGCATTGATATCTTTGGGCTCTTAGGAAGAAATAAAAGGCTTTTTTGACCCCGTGACTTTAAATCTTTATGTTATTTGTACCCAAAGTACCATGGTATGCTCTTTTTCAGGTTCATGACATGGTACTGGCAAATATTAAATCAACTACTATCTTTTTACATTTTGTACCTGATTTGGACACCTAAGTTGACCATTTCTGGTGTATGCATCAGTTCATTAATACATGAAAATATGCTATCAAACAGACAATCAAATTTCATGTAAAATAAGCTCCAGCATTAAAACTGTTCCTAGTATTTTATGTGTAACTCTGTGGGCAGATATATTTCTTGCTACTAGAGCAAAACTGATTTGTGTGATGGTTCCCCATCATGAAATCACTTGGAAGGTTGTGAGATAAAATGTCGCTTAGGATAATGTAATTGGCCTTAAGGTACAGGAGTTGAATTATTTTCAGTGATTTATAATCTGGAAATTAAAGACTCACTCATTTTCTAATTTAATTCCATCTTCAATGGAAAAATGTTCACTCTGAACTAAATTGGCGAGTAATGTTGCTAATTCAAATGCAGATGCAATTTCGATTCTGGTAGCAGTTTGCTGTGATTGACGAGTCCCCAATGGATCATAATGATTCTTATCTCCCAATCTCACAAATTCTCTAGCAGTTGTGATAATAACTTCAGCTAAGGAGAAAAGGGAAAAAATAAATTCTCTGCTGCACTGTCAGTTCAGGCTTTGCTTTTTTCTGACATGGAATGGGGTTTATTTCAAATCTATTGCATGTTGGAGACAAATATGAAGCCTCATCACTAAATTCTGTGTCATCATAAAACTGCAGTTTAATTGTTTACTGATACTCTTCTAACTTGCTTTTAAATCTTCCTAAAAAGTATTTGAGATCCCTTATTATTAATTAGCTCAAGTTGTATTTAAGGCAATTCATTGTTAGATGCAAAATGTCATGGACATGTCCAGAAATTAGCTATCAGGAGCAATATTTTGCATTTTTAAATTGATGCCCCATTTAAAAATATACTAATATATCTGTTATTTTCTTAATTATTACACTGAATCTTGATACAAATTATGGTGTTGACTCTGGGATGAAGCTGTACGGATTCTCGCTTTCCTGGATCAGCAGCCATGGTTGTAAACATAGAATTTTCACTGTCAGGGCAGATTTAGTGTCTGATTGCTAATTTATATTCCCGCAATGAATTTACACTGATGGGATAGTGAGTCAGATGAAACAACTGTGCTCCCCCAAGATGAGGACTTGCAAAATGAATGATAGAAAGACTATAGAAAAAGTAACTTTTAAGGGAATAATACAGCTAATTTCAGGGTATGATGGGTAATACGAGAAAGGAAGGTTACTTCTCATGCATATCTTAACATTTCTGGGGATGTATTATTTCAAAATTTTAATGATTTAATGATCTTAATAATGTAACTACTGTTAAAGTGTGTGCTTTCGTCTCTCTATCTCAGAAGAAAAATTTCTTCAGATGGGGAAAATCCTGCTCTCCTCTCTCTTTCACCCGCTTCACGTGGGTTTGCGTTACTGCAGCTGGCGGAGTACAGGGTGAAGATAGTCTAATTATGAATGAGGCAATTAGACTCTCACCAGACGTGACACATTCTCACAATGGAAAACGTGCAGTTACAAGAGAATCCTTCCTTGGAAAAGTGTCTGAAGCTCAAAGACTTATCTGTTACAAACTTTCCCCCTTCATCCTCGAAGCCAGATTATCCTGAAACCTACTGATATAGAAAGTAAAGGAAGGGATAGTGGAAACTCTTGTGCAAGTTCCCAGCAGTGATTGTGCACGTGTGTGGGTGAGGATGGAGGTGCAGGTGAGAAGTCCCCCCATCAGATACTGCTGTCAGCAGCACCTGAGCCTCTGGATGACCAGGGAAGAGCTTCCAAGCCAGCCCAGGAGCAACCTCTGCTTCTTCCTTACAACACCTTGCATGGGATCAGAGACATCCCAGCATAGATGCAGTCTAAGGGTGATAGCTCTGCTCAGGGCTATCACTCGCTTGAATTCAGATCTTCCATGAGTCTCTACTTGCTGAGACAAAAACCCCTACACCCCTAAGCACTTGAAAGGTCTTGGAGGAATAGCCTAATAGAAGGCAGGCTGTGCTCAGCTATGTATCCCAATATGACCTACACACTAATTGCTTATTTATGCCATGGAAATAAAGGTTAAAAAAAAAACAAACTGAAATATTATTTAAATGGAATCTTTCTACTGAAGGACTGGCAAGAAACTGAGGATATGTAAATAGGACCAAATCATTCCTTTCACTGAGAAGGACCATGAATTTCAATCTATTGCTCATGAAACTTGGTGGAAGGAAAGCTGCCACGTTCCTTTGGTTTTCCTCTGCAATGGTCAGGCTGAGAGCTAGTGCGAAGCGATGGAACTTTACTAGCATTGCACCCTCTGGGCCAGGTTGGTTGCATCATTAAAGTATTGACAGTGTTAAAGATTAGTGGAAGTAGAATATTGCTGAAAGATCAAAGAGTGCCCCCTTGAACACACTTTATTGCCTTTTTCATCTTATCAGTACTTACCATTATTAACCTGAGGATTTCTCTCTGAGTGGGCTGTTGAGGCAGGAGATATCAGGGGGAAGCAGTGGCAGTAGAAGAACAGGTAAGGTGTGGAAGAGATAAGACGATGCACTCTTCCCTTTCACACATATGTATTACAGGTGCTCATATATATATCCTGATAAAAGTCACCAGAAAGCCCTCTTCGTGTCATTTGAGAAAAACAGCACATGGTACTGAGCCAGGGATCTGCATAGCCAATGTCACCAACTGCGACCTGAGAGTGTATAAAAGAAACAGCAAGGTCTGATGTTATCCGTCCACTTGCCTTTGCCATGCACTACAAGGAGGGACTATGCACTGGAAAATAGGTCTGGATCACTACAAAAGATTTTTAATATGTAATGGAAAAATATTGCCTCCTCAGTTTAAGGAAAAAATATAAAAAGTACCCATCAGTGGATTTAAACACCCAGTGCAGCAGGTTTGGGTATAATTGTATGCCAGATGTCTTTTTTTTCATCAATGGTTGTAAGTTTTCTGAAATAAGATAAATATGCATGTTCTCTTTGCATATTATGGAAGTCTTTCTGCCTTTTTTTTTTTTAAAATATAACTCCTTAAGTGGCACTTGAAATTATTCCCCTTGATCTATGAACATGGCAGTACAGGTAAAACTGTTGTTCTTGTCCAATATGAGGATTTTCTTCATTGTACTCTCAAAAAATTTCTGAAACTTTTTTTTTTTTAAATTGGTTGCTTAGTGAATGCAAGCATCCAGCAAAGACAATGCTGAGTCTTCTTGTGTTCAGGGTGCGGTTCAATGGGATTGAGTGTAGATAAAACAGCATAAACGACATAGGAGGTCAGACTCAGTCTCTTAACTGGCTATTGATGCTGTGTGGCTATCTCTTTACATAATATAGTGTCAGGGACAATTTCATTAGTATCTGGAGCGTTTTCTCCCCAGCTCCTGCCAAGAATGCCACATGTCCTTTCACTAGAGTAGACAAAATCCAGGACTGTGGTGGCTTCCAAGCAGCTCAACAGACAACACTGTCCCCAAGAACCTGGGGGATGGAGAACGGGTGATATTTAAAACTCCGGAAGCATGTGGCTGCTCACACCAATGCTGGCTGTAATGCCCTCTCCCACTCCACGGTGTTTCAGCCTTCTCCTTATTGACTTTATGGGGAGGACCTGCTGAATGGGACCAAGATGAAGCCATGCCCTAAGACAGGAGACCACCAGGGCATGGATGTATCTGTTACAGATTGGCTACCTTTTCCTTCTCTACCTCCTTCCTTACCACATCACCCTCTGAAAGTGACACTTGCTCCTGAGTAGCCCCTTCCAAGAGTGTCCTCTGCTGCTGGAAGGACACCTGGAGAGGGGTGTCAGAGGGATACAGCAGCCAGTGGTGCCAAGTCAAAGCCACCTGAGAGTCCCTGAACTTGTAACTCTAGGATCTGGGTGTAAATGGAAGCTATGGGATATCCCCACCAGCATACTCTCTTGGGTCAAACGAGATGTGAATCTGATTTAAATTGGGCTCATTTGAAGCAAAGAATCCAAGAAATTTATATCTTAGACCAATCGCCGTCATATCACACAGCCATAGTGCCAGTGGGATAGGGCACGAAGAACCTCATCAGCACGCAGGAGAGGGGATTTTTTGGTAAGCCTCATGGGTGCAGAAGTGGGGAGTTACACTGATCATTCACTCTCAGCAATTCCAACAGCTGAGTGCCTTTAAAATATACTGCTGTGCTCATAATGTCTTGCCAGTGTTTCACATTAACCTTTAGAATATTTGAATTTAACTCTGTAAGTAAGCTAGATAGCTTTCTAAAATGGTAGATAATATAACAAAAAAGGTACAGACATGAATGAAGATATGTGAGCAAAGCAGTTATTAAAATTAGAATGATTTATGCTATAATACAGATATGAGGTATCCTATGTGTGGAAATCTAAGTGGCTGTTCTCTTTAATTTGCACATGTAACTGCTAATTGTGGTGCATTCAGTTGGTAAACTAACCCGAGCTACAAAAATAAACCCAGGGCAACAGGAAAGAAAATACTGCTTCTTTGGTATGTTACAATGTATTAGACAATGCCGTTTGGTCCAAGGTCCAAATTTGCTAGTAAAATCAAAGAGTTAAACATATTTGTTCTAGACTCACATGCAAAACATGCATATTAAAATGTTTAGCAACGATCTTTGTGGTAGCATGTCAGAGACCACAAACCTTCTGAAGGGATCAAAAAACTACACTAAAAATAGCTGTCTAGAAATCTAATTAGGTTTCCCACTTATGAATTAATTGTACCCTATACATATGTTTATGTTTCTCTACGGCCTTTGAGAAGTTGAAGATTTACTGCTCAGTAAGTAGTTAACTTAGAACATCATTACATCGCATCGTATTCCACTTTACCCACATATTTTTAAACTAATTTGGTCACTGCAATAGAAGCAGAACTTAAACTTACGGGGGCATATCCTCTTGATTCATGAACATAACTCCCATTAATGCTAATAGAAGTTATGCACTTGCACTGAGAGGAGAATATATCACAAAGAGCTGATGATCATCTTAGACTAACACAGCAGCACACTGAAATTTCTCTCATACAAAATATGTAAGCGCTTTCCTCCTAATTCCCAGATGCATATTGCTGCCATCCAGAAACACATGCACGCCTACCAGAAATGATGTGTGGAAGCAGCAACTGGCAGAAGTTATACTGATGAGGAGCAGAAGCCGCAGAGACATTTTGTGGTGGACGTCACCAGTGAGGAGATTTGAGGTCAGCTTCTTATTTACACAAGAGATAATAAAAAGAGAAATTGTCACCTGACGGAAAAGAATAGAGAAAATGAAGCATAAAAGTTTCCTAGTTTACTTATTAGTACAATATGTAATTGGATGGAAGTAGAAGGTTTCAAAAATTTGTCTTACTATAATGACTGTAATTTTTTAGAGATCGAAAATGAATCTGACTAGAAAATACCATTAAACTACCAACTTGCTTAAAATTTAAAGGGTAATTCACATATAATGCTTTTATTTAATAGCCCAATTTACAAAACGTCTAAAATTAATGCAGATCTTTTCAGGACAAAATCAGCTGTAACTGCACCAACTAATTTTTGCTCATTTGAACTGAATTATTAATAAGAGAGAAATATACCATATGTTCCCAAAAGAGCTGGATACATTTATTTCAAATAAAATTGCTGTGTTTGGTGGAATATAAGAGGTTTAAATGCTTTCAGAGAAATGGGTTACTTATATACTGATTTAATAGAGTATAAATCAGACTGCATAATTAGGGACACAGCTGTTTCCTAACCTAAAGCTGGCAGCTTTTGTTGGTTAAGTTCCTTTATCACCTGCATGGCTTTAATCAGCAATAATTTGTTCTTCTTGTGGAGTAATACAAGTTAATCAATAATTTTGCTGTTTGTACTATACTGGAAAAGGGCTTTTATGGCAGGTTTAGCTTAAACTAGGCGTACGTTCTCCTGACTTGTTCACTTGATTTACTAAATTTCATTGTGTTCCTGATACTAATTAAAAATGAAAGTGAAGGGTATTTTGGTAACACAGGCTCTGCCTACACCTGGTACAGAGATACATGGTTTCAACTTTTTAATGTACCTTCTTAAGTTTGTACTATATACACATTTGGGTATAAAACCCCAAATCCTGACTCTGTAAGCTAAAACTCCAGGAAAACTTCTCCCCTTAGAGCACACATGGAGATTTCCATTCTGTTTATACAAAGGAAAAAACAACAACAAAAAAGTTAATGAATATTCCTCTTTTATTTAGTTTAGATTTTCAAAAGTTTCTTGTCAAGATATGAAAACAAGAAGACCTTGTACACATTTAATCTACAATTGGAATTTACTCTTAATCTACATATCTGATGGTAAAACCTTACTGTACAGCCCTGGCCCTACTGTTAGAAGGTCTACTGAGCAGCAAGGGATAAATAACCATTTCAGCCCCCAAATTGCACCTTGACTTACTGACTCCCTTGCATGCACAGGCCCCACACACATGAGGCTGGGAAGGTGACAGTTCATTTTCCCCTGTGGATGGTACCGACCCTTCAGAGCTTCCCTCTGCAAATCCAGGTGCAAATTTTGAAGCCCTGAACTTATGCTAGGCTCTGAATCATTAAGGCCAGTGTAAAATTTTACCTTAGGTGACTTCATGCTATATCCCCAAAGGGACAGTCCTGTTCTCTCCCAGTCCTCAGTCTCTTCTACAGCATCAGGTCTAAAGCCATGGGATAGATAACTTGGTCACATCCAGTGGAAAACATTGATTGACTTATAACTGTAGATATCCCAGTTAGTTATTAGGATTAGATATCCTAATTAGTTATCCCATATCTCTAGAAAGAAGAACCGCCAGGTGTATTAGCAAAGTTTCATAAGTGAATACTTTTGGCATCTGTAGTTTTGACTAATTTTGTCCTCTAATATGAATCTAAGCGAACAAAACAGATGAATCTGATCAATACGTTATTTTCAAATGAGTTATCTGGAGGTGTGTACTTTTTAAAAGCCACTTCCGTGATATGAAAACAATGGAGACTCGCAAAAGGCCTTTGACATCTAGGTGAGCAACATGCAGAGGGGAGATGAATGTAGCTTGTGTGCATGAAAGAAGCAAAGTTTCATTTGTTTTAATAGTCATACAGAGATGTTCATACCTCAAGTTTTTCCTCCTCTTAAGAATGTTATAAAACCTAGCTCAAATCCCAGCAAAGTTAATTCAGAAGTTCCTCTTGGCATTAGGATCTTGGGATCAGGATGGAGACTGCAGAAGGTCTACTTTGAGTTGTGATTTATATAATATATAAAACAGATGTATAATATATTAATACAAATACTCATGTCTAAAAATATGTAGACACGTATATATGTATATTCCTAGGTGTTTAAACATTACAGTGTATTAATTTTAAAAGTCTCTGTGGATAAGCTGTAGAATATGACATTTCTAAATGAAATTCAAAATTATATTTGGCCACATGAATGCCACTGGCTGTTTCCAGCTCCGTGTTGAATATGAGAAAAATTCAGTATACAATACTAATTTAAACAAATTATGTCTGAATATTTTTATTTAGATCCAAGATGATCCTTAACTAATATAAGCCTATGAAAATTCACCTCTGCAAAAGAGGTTTAATTTTCCAAGGTCTGCAGTAGCACTCTGGGGGCTCCGGGAACACTGGCTATAAATAAGAGGATGTTGTCTAATTGCAAACATAACTGTGTTTTTATTTGGGAGTGGGAAAAGGATATGTAATGGGCTGTGAGTCATTTCTGACACCAGGTTTTTCTTTAAGTAGTTATATTTTAAGTGCATCTGCTATTTCCAGTCTTTCTCTTCAGCTTCCACAGGCATACACACAGATAATCACATTTCTTGCTTTTAGAGCCAGAATATTCTTTTAAAACCCCAAAGAGGCAATATGCAACTTAAATTAGAAAATTAGTTTCACTCACAGATTATGCATTAAAGAGACTTTGTATCTCACTATATGTCTTGCTCAGAGGGAACTTCCACATTCACAGATTCCAGCTGTGCAAGCTATAAAAATTTTATGCCATAACTTTTACAGACTGAGGAGTTTGCCCACAGTTAGACTGGTTCAAAGGAGCTGCTATGAAAGGGTAAGCTCCAGCACCTTCTAAGTAGTTCTTCATCCCTGATGACAAACATAGGGCCACATAGGGGGAAAATCTGAAACTTCTGACCAACTAATTGAAAAATTTACAAGTTCTCCTTCCAGTCAGGATAAAAGTTAAATACATAAGTCCCAACAGCCATAGACATGAAGAAAACAAGTGTTTTGTAGTGATATGCTTCTATTTCCTCCTCTGACAGCTCACATCACCACCATATGAAAGTTTCCTAGCTTGTTTGCAGCCAGTGCCTATAGTTTACTACAAATAATGCCCCCCACCCCAGTTTGATGCCAAAATGAGGCCATCGAAACATTATATCCAAAATAATTTTTGAAATCCACCTGCTCCAGAACACAGGTATGATCATGCAAACATGAGCCATCCATTATATGGTCCATGCTCATCAGCCCGTGCTCTGGAAATATCACTCTGCAATCAAACATCTACCTGAATCCTCTAAAAAAAAACCCTACCCTGGGTACAGTTGAGGTTTTGGTCAACAGACCTAGTCCTTGGCTCTCCCCACAGCTGAAATACATTAATATTAGATAAATTACCTGTTAAGCTGTACTTCCTTCTTCCTGAATGCTGGCTTATTCCTACAGTCTTATTTTAAAGGACTTATTCAGATGTCTGAGTGGGCTTTGTTAGGCCCAAGCCCACCCTAAGCAGCCCCATGTAATGCTCATATATTTCACCATTAAGTCTAAAAAAAAATTAAAGCTCCCATGTGAGTTTGGATCTCCAGAGATTTGTCCGTCTCCTCATGACCAAGGACTCACAGAAGAAAGGATCTCCAGAACTGACTGATTTTATTTGTAATTAATTTTCTTTTTTTCCCCCTCACTCTTCCAAGTAACACCATTAAAGGTAATGAAAAAGCTGTTTGGGAACATTTAGCTTATAATGTTTATCTTATTGCTACTCAATGTGTTACAGGTTTAAATCAATATGTGTAACTAAAGAACTAGTAATTAAAGAACTGGTGTTTTCTGTGCACAAAGAATGTGACTTTTCTCCTTTGTATCTAATATTAACCACAAATGTATGCATAGCTGTGGAGGTACGGCCCCCTAATTCTTAATTTTGAAATGTTGAAAAAAATTGATATGGCCTTGTAAACAAGATATATTTGGCCATTCTTCCAGTGTACTTTGATCTATGTAATACAGGTCAGCGCTCAGTGCTTCATTCTACATTCTCCCAAATATCTAATTGCCTAATTATTGCATTATTTCACAGCCAATCAGCTGAAAGGGTTTGTATGGGAGTATGGCAGAATAAGAGGGCTGTCAGTCTTTGGTTATGGTCCTATAGTTCTAATTCAAGAATTAAATATCTGTCTTTTCTAAAAGTCATTACATGATTTATTGGAAAATTGGTAGAAACAGCCCTGGGGGGGTTGTGCTCAAAATCTGGTTTAGAAGAGTGGCTGCTAGCTATGACTTTTGATTTTCTTGTCTCAAAATGAATAGCACTGCCTGTTTCTATGCAAATTAAATGTTTGAATGTATTTTTTTAAGACAGATTATATTTGTTAATTTAATTGTATTTCTTATGCAATGGGGTGATTTGTGTTTTGATCTTTCTTTCTTGAGGAAGCAAAATTCTCCCCTTTTGCTACTGATTCACCAGAAGTGCAGGACTGCTTTTTCTGTTGTTCAATAGCTCTAAAATGTCTGCAGAAATTGTAGGTCAAGAATTACAGCCATGGTAAATCATGCCTCATGAATGAGAAGTCATCTGTGATTTCTCTAGGGTTTTTTTTTTTGTCTGTCTTTAAAATGAACATAATATGCAGAAGAAAATAAAGGCTTCTTTAACATATTTTGGCATAAATATGAACCATGCCAATATATGCATATTTATGATATTCAAGCTCTGTTGGCATTTAGAACTTGGGCTATATCAAATAGAGAGGAGCCTCTATAAATAACCCCAAGAAAAAAAAAATATTTTAGTGAGATTTATTCCCCATAATTATTTTTAAAAATGTATTTAAATTTACTTTCTCGATGTAAAAATGATGATTACTTCCCATCATGAACCCAGAGGTGCCTCCTCCCTTTCTCCCCTTGTTCACTGAAATGTTGCTAGTGAAGTTTCTTGCTGTATGCAGCTTTCAAGTATTTTTTCCTGCCACAAGACCTGAGCATGCTAGCCACTTTTTTTGTAGGGCAGTGACTCACCCCTTTTCCTGTGCTTTAGGACTAAAAAAGGAGTAGGTGGCTCATAACTCCTGTGAGCGGTGGAGCTAGGGACACCCGCAGGCTGGGAATGCTGGGGGACACCTTGGGGCCAGGGCAATGAAAGGATTATCAGCTGGCTCTCTGGGGGGTTGGTAGCCCCCAGCTCCTTTGGTGTGGGCCAGCAACTTTATCTTCACCACCCGAGTTGCTTCTATACACTTCTTTGCTGACCCATCCACCTCTGTTTCTGAAATAACTGATCCTCTTTTGTAATGCCCTGAACAATAAAAGCTATTCGCTTTTGCCACCATTCCCAGAAGAGCTGCAAGAGGTAGCAAGGACAGGCTGCTTTGTGGCTTCGTTCACCTCCCCCTTTATAGGAGACTCCTCCTATTTCATGCTTCCCAAGCTGAAGGCTCAGAAAAATCAATAACTGTTCCTGTCTTTTTTCCTCTCTTTTCTGCCAAAGTGTCTGCCAAAACAATAATGATTGTGGCTAGAGAAAAAAAGTCATAAAATTTATGTTCAAAAGCAAATGAGGGGTTAACTTTCCTATAGTTTATAAGAATTTTTTGCATGTATTGTCAGCAGCTGGACTTGCATAATAGCCTTAAAGCTGCAAAGGGCAAATAACAAGCACATCAGATGCAGCTGGACAGACACAATAGATAGAACCTCTCCAAAGAACTCCCATTAGGGTCCATTGGGTCAATAATCCACAGCTAAGAAGGATTTACAGGATAGTCCATAACAGCTGTTTTGGAGCCGTTACATTTTATCTAGTTTTAAAACTAGGGTAATATACATGTTTATGTGAGAGGCCTTGCTGCCTGTGAAGCTGCCATTGCAGGTTACATCATAGCAAATATGTGGCATCAAAATTAGTAACAGGATCATAATAGGTAATTTACTTGATTCCTCAAAATATCTCTTTTAAAGCCACTCTATTTCTTTGAATGAAACTGAAAACTTAGAAAAAAGCAGTCTGTGTATACTACATAGCTGTGAATAAAATACACCTTTATTGAGAAAAAAAGGGCAAAAATATATTTTCTACATTACTTTGGCATATTGTGTTCAATAGTGATCTAGGAAAACTTGGGATAATACTGTGACCTATTTTCAGGTGTAGCCAAACTGGATTGAATCTGTAACAAGAAGATGGAGAAGAGATGCTCTTCCACCCTCTCCTTCCATCACTCTTTGCTCAGGGTATTCAGAAATTTACTTCAGCTTGGTTAAATTTAGAGCAGCCTTAAAATTCCTCTAATTTATGCCACTGAGCAGGACTTTCTGTGTATCAGCTTCATTCTCGTCTTTGACAGCAATGCTTGCTACACTTTTGTGGAGAGAAGCCTGCAGAAATAGAAGCAACCAGGGAAAAAATGAGGGGGAACTCCCAGTTTTCACTCACCTTTTCTTTCATGCCGGGACAGTGGTATTAAACAGATGTAGAAAATACCAGGCTCTTACTCATTTCCCGCAAAGGTTTGTAGAGTAAAAAATTGCTGCAAACAAAACACATAACAAGAATATTGTTGCAGTTACATGGTAAATCTGCAGAAGACCTAAATATTAAAAATGAATCTCAAGATTTGATTATTCCTTTGTAACTCAGCACAGCAATGATCTTTGTGTAGGGGAGATCTCCGCAGTGTTCATATGTGCTCTTATGCCGAGGCAGAATGCCATGAATTACGGATGGAGTGTAAACCTTGCCTTTGAATTTCCTGGCTTTTGTTAGTTTGTGTCATAAACTCAATATTGTTCAAATCTAGGGTTTTGTATTTAATATTATTAAATGCCTCCTCATCAATGCCAAGTCTGTAATTGGTCACAGTGAATAGGTGATTAGACAGATAAAGCGCAATTGTGATTGCAAAAACTATCACCAGGTTTGCAGAGGACAATAATTATGTAGCTTATAATGTTTGAAAATATTGCCTAAATCTCTTTCCCACATGTTGTTTGTGATGGAAAACAATTAGACAAAGGATTCTTTTTCTAAGCTGCCTCTGATTCAGATTTGCCTGATGAATGGTCTTTATACTGAACCCAAAGCATTTGTTCCAAGTAAATTATATGTCATTGCAAATGCAAAAGGTCTGCTTCACAATGTTTATTGGGATAAATTAAATCTTCTAAAGATGGTAAACAGAAGGCCTCAATAATTATTCACTTCTGTATAGTTTAAACTGAAAAGGATGTTGCAGTTAGAAGGATGGAGATGAGGCAAACAACACTCCCTGCATTGTGTTAACAACATAAGAGGTACAATAGGGAAATTTAATTTGATACTGATCTACATGAGGCATAACACAGCAACACAGTTTCAAATGCTACTTTTCTAATGGCAGCTTTTGAATTGCAAATTTCCACCAAAACCACCTGATTCATTACTTGAATGCGTTCCCAATCAAGTCAAGGAGTTTTCTCTCGTTGGCTTCAATAGGGGCAGGAGCAGGCTCTACTTCCTTATAATTTCAGAAGGTAGATATAAAACCCAGTGGATGCTTTACTTGTGAAAGGCTTGAGCCTGCAAGGTGACTAGCACGCAGGCAGCCTATCTAGTGCTCAAAAAAAAAAGATGCTTCTGGGCTTTGCTGCAGCAAGCCAAATTTCTCCTCGCAATGAAAGGTCAAGTCCTAGAATAGTCTGCAGCCCTTTCGCAAGTGCTTGCCTTGTGTTCAGAAAGGATACTTTTAGAAGTTGGCAGTGCTTTGAAAACGTTTTGTCCCTTCTGTGGGCCATCCAAAACCCACTAAAAGAAATGGCAATCATTCATTTAATGTTATCAGGCCTCCAATGGAAAATTGCTCTAAAGATGGCAGAGCCCTTCAAAGCAGAAGAGTCTTTGGCAGATCTCTCTGGCTGCGTCTCCGGTGGCACAAAGCTGTACACCACATATGAGCATGGCGCAGAAGCGCAGCAAAAATCTCTAGTGCTTTCTCACTTCATGTGAGAACGCGGTGATTCAGCCACTTCTTCTGTGAAAAGGTACAGTGGGTCATCTTTGAAATTATATCCTGTGAGCCTAAAAATGAATATATGGGAACTTTAAAGGATATCAGTTAATTAGTTTATGATCTAAAGTAATATAAAAATGGATCTTAAATAATTTCAGCATGTGTTGTCAGATCTTTTTAGTCACTCTATTAGCTCATTCTTGTAACCATTATAATTTTTCTAACTTTCCAGATGGTTAAAACTCACTGAAATCTTGTGCACTAATGATTAAAGAATGCCCTATGGACTATGAAAATGCCCTACAAAAAAAAATTAGCTGTTACTCATCTACACTGGTGTCTTTATTAGACTATTTCTAAAATTTTTAAAATATTTCTTTCTTTTGCTTTTAACCCTGGTTCTGCACTTCAGCTGTTTGTACTGCTTGACTCATTGCAACACCCCTGGAAAGATTTTCACTGTCTACTTACTGCTCATTAGTGTTCATAGTCATGAGTTCACTTTTAGCTCACTTTCATGCATACACACACTGACAAAAGCTGTATTACTGGGACTTCATATCTGATCTCAAACATATTTGTATTTCAACATACAAAATGTTCATAAACATATAAATGTTTGCAGGACTGCAATTACTTGAAGGTGATACCCAACTTCCTCTTTGCTTAGCACTCCCCATCCTTGATATACCCCACATTTTGTGCCACCTGAAAGGACTAGAAGGAAGTCAGAAGGAGAATTTGTATCCCTGCTGTTCAACAGGGGCAGGGCAAAGAGGATGTATAGCAGAGCAGGTCTGAGGAGGGTATAGAGATCTTTGGTCACACACAAACAACTGCAGGGAGAGGCCTGGACAAGTAGACTTGTATGCATCGTTACTTAGGGTAATGCCAGCAAAATGCAGATAAGCACATATTACATGTTCACCTCCAAGGAAAGCACAGATAATATATACAAGGTGCTCTCTTTTAGTATTTGCAGTAGTTTGTAAATGAAAAAACACCTTCATGAACTCAAGGTTTTTCTCTGCTTAGCAGATGGCCAACGGAAGCCATTATACTGTGTACTAAACAGGCAGAATTTTCTTTGCAAAACAAGTCACTAAAATCCTTTATCTGTGAACAAGCTTTTATTAATGACCTTTTTGAATTTTACTAGTGAGCCTAGCAATAATACAGGGGTATTGTTAGAAATGTAAATGTAAAGAGATAAGGAAATTTTCAGGCAAATCTCTATTTAATTTCAAAGATAGTTGCTCGTTTCTAATGACCCTGTTTGCATGGATATCTGATGGTAAGGCTAGGGGAGGGTCACAGTAGATAAAACCTAACAGGATCATTGAATGAAAAACAAATATTTATTTTCTCTTTGTCTCTTTGGGACTCATTTGCATTAAAACTGCAGCATTTCCAGAGACCGTTAGTGAAAAAAAACCCCTCATTTATGCATTTAATATTAGGAAAGCTCTTTGAGATTAAGGTTGTATAAAGCCCGATTTCACTCTACATACTCATCTTTTCACAAAGAATACCAAGCTGAGATGAATGGTACAGATAGTCGGTTTGTTGTATACCTCAAATTTGCATTTTATTGCACCTATGTATTTTTATAACTGTATAATAGATCCCATTGTCACACACTGCTTCTTTCCTGAATTCCAGCTCCTATTCTACAAAGCTATTTGTCACCTTGAGCATGCAAAACTCCGCACAGGCTTAAAATTAAGTAAGAGCTTCTGTGAAGTGCCATTTCAAGCACTCAGTCTTGCCCAACTACCTGAATCTCTTTTACACAATCTCTGATACCCTCCTTGCTCTTTGGCTCTGGCAAAACTTTTGTTGTCATTCCTAATGTCATGAGATGACTTTTAGAAATGAAAAGAATGAAAAAATTATTTACTGAATAAATTATTATTATTTGCTCAAGTGTGGGAGACTCGCTTTAACCTTTTGTAAAGGCAGGGCGGGCAATAACTCCCCCAAGCACGTTTTGCACCAGGGCTGCTCCCAACAGAGAGAAGATGGGCTCCCACCTGCACAGCATGGGTGGTGCCTGTTACGATTGTTGTGTCCTTGCTTTCCTTACGTAGTAGAATGCAAATACACAAGGGGTTGCTGAAAAACGGCATGATTATTCCAGGATGCTTTGCATGCTCTTTTATTTCTACCATTGCTGGATTTGACACACAATAAAACTATAGAATGTGGTCAGTGCACTGACGTTCTCTCATTTTTTATTGTCTGCTTGGTGTGAATAAGCATGGTGCATAAGCCAATTGTTTTTAAAGCCTTAATCTAAAAAGCTCTGCAAGCATATGTTTCTTTTAAACAAGTAGCTGATTTATTTTTAAGCGAGCCAGCTTGAAAAGGAACTAGGATTCAAGTTATGCAGTAGGTGGGAGCTCTTAATGGAGTTTTATATGGAATAGCATTTCACATAAAAATAATTACATCTCTATGCTGATTAATGATTAACCTGACTCTTTAGTATTCCTTTCTGAATGCTAGCTTCAATCTTCGGATAGATTACCTTTGAAGTTAATAGGAGAAGTCATGTGTATGTCAAAATACGGAAGTTATCTTTGTCATTAACCTTGAGAAGCATCATCGATTACTGGCAGTAGGTAAGATCTAATGGTTTTAGAGAAACAACTGCTTCAAAAACAATTTTCAAGGCATATTTGACAATGAGTTAGATGAAGCTACAAAAATATGGCATTGATATGATTTGGTACAGTTACCTCAGAATAGCTCGGCAATGCAGTTCAACCTGCTTTACTTGTATGCTCAAGAGAGTAAAAATCACCATGTTGCCTTGTTTTCCAGTCAAAATAAACATCTTCCTATGATGCAGAAATTAATAGAAGTAGAGAGCCATATGAGCGCAAAGCTGGTGCTCTAAGAAGGCAATTTTAATCTATGAAGTGATTGCTACCACACTGCACTATTCACTTAAGCTCCTTTGTAACTCAGGTGTGTTTGAAAATGTGACCATGTCCTTTTAACTTGACGAGGGAAAATATATACACACGTGTCTTCTGTGGGCTTGGGAGATATCAAAATGTACTTCCGAATAGATTTCCATCCCCCTTTTGGGTTTGAAAGGGCTTTGCAAGCCTTGATAACTTTAACTGCATCTATCGACAGCAGATCTTACAACTATTGATGTTACTTCTCCAGTAGCTAAACAACAACAATCTGAGGCTTTTTGAATGACTATTTGGGAAGTACAAAACTGGCTTCTGTGGGGCATTCTGCATTCAGAACCTCTAAACTGTTAAAGACTTGCATGTTTAATCTTTAGCCGTCAGAACTGCCTTTCTTCCAATTTTCTCGATATATATTATATACAATAATGCATTTTTAACAAAGGGAACTGTGGTGTCACACAATTCAAGGCTTTCTAAGATTAAGTAAGTATCTGGCCTACTTTACATCACCATCATCAGACACATCAGAAACAAAGAAGCAAAAAGAAACCTCTTTGGATACCTTTTACCTCTGTTTCCCAGCAAGTGATAATATTTTGCAGGGTGTGGTCTGTCCTAGTGAGTTTCAATAAACTCAAATATTAGGGACCTGCAATTTTCTTTGTAAGCCAAATGCATTTCAGGTCACAGCAGAGGTTTTGCTGCTGCTCTTTTTGCATACTATATACATTGAGGGACTACAGAGATATTGAGAATATGGCCCCAAATCTGCCTTGGTTGGTGTTTTTAAAGGGATGTGTCAACTTAGTGTTTTGGGAGGCGAAAAGCCCACAGCAGATCAGTTATAAAAAAAAAAATCAAAGGTGAGTTGTGTGCCATTGAAATCCAGTGTAAAAAATAATGAAATAAAGGATGTTGTGCTGAAATAAAAGCTGATGTAAAATTTTTCTACTCTGGTGCTTGGCTAGCAGCAAACTGGAGAAATTTAAGGCCTAAGTCTATGATGCTGACTGCGGCAGAACCTCAGATATATGAAGGTTTTGCTTAAGCATAGGTTGCAGAGTTTACCAGTCTGCAGTCAACTTGCATGAGACTGACTTTAGTCATATGTGTCCAGCTCTGCCTATTTTATTAAGACGTGACCCTTCTCCTGCTGCAAGCTCATCCCTTATACCATGATTTGCAGCAATTAATTGGTCTCCTCTAAGCTGACTAGCAAATCCATATACTACTGTAATTACCTGAATGTAAAATATTTAGGAAATATCTATCATGCTCTTGGAAGTCTCAGGTCATTGAAAGGAAGCCAATGAAATTGCAAACACGCTGAAGGGATTGGTTATCAGCTACCTTTCCTCCCCCTCCCCATTCTCTTGGCTCTTAGCATTTGTCTCTAGGGCATGACCAAATAGTGGGCATGTGTCATAAAGACATTTATCATGTAATTACAGCTTTAGGATCAGTTTCTGTTGATGTGAGATGATTACTGTGTATTTCACGCCTTTCAGGTTCCCAGCTGGGATTCAGAGATTTAAGGACATGGGATATATATTTTTTAAATTTATGAGATAGCCATTAATTTAATTAATTGGACCGTAAGAGTTCAGTCAGTGACTAAATAAGAATTCTACGAAACAGAGAGAACCAGATGTTTTATGAAGTTTCAATATTTTTGACATGTATAACTTGGAAAAGCAAAGGCCTTTGTTTCCTCTTCAAGGAACAGAACATTTCCGTGGAGTAAGAAAAATGACATATCAAAGTAATTCATTGTGCAACCTGATATTAGAATAAGAATACTGTTGAAACGAGGCTATTTTAAGCCTGACTTAAAATGTATTGTTCTTGCAATACATGTTAGCAATAGCTCAGTGCCATTTCTATATGGCTTACATCAATACTTGCATTTTAAAATCTGGGCTCATACGTTGTAACTGTGATTCCTTGAATTAAGTTCAAGATTCTGTGTTGTGTTTGGTTTTGTGTTTTCGAATTGAGATCTGATTCCAATTATTGTGAGAGGAACCCTGTCACCAAGGTGATCATGCAGCTAGATTTCCAATGTTTTCAGTATTCACTAAATTTATATGAGCTTTAATGAAGACAGAGGTCCATTGAACTTCTATTTCTTCTGATATCGGGATCAGATTTTTGACCATACTCATAACTGTTTAAATTAGTATATGATATTTTTAAAGGCTTCATTAAAGCAGTTTAATATTTAGTGAAATAGATTTAAGTTTTCTTTCCATTATTTCATAACAGGAGATGCAGCAGGCAAGCCAGTACAGCACCTGTGTCAAAATTACGACTGGACAAAACATTTTATGCGTGGCTACTTTTAAGAAAACCAGTTTATCATGATTTCCTCTTAAAGAATTCAGCCTGGCTCCTACCCAGTGTTAGCCCCAAATTTAGCACAAACTAATGCTAGAAATGTAAATTTTAGGTTAAGTATACAGCAAGATGGAATTGCATATCATGGCACAAAATCCAGCAGCAAAAACATGTCTCTTGTAGAAGGCTTGATTTGCTGTTCTTGCAGGCTGCCTGGCTCCCTGGCACTGGCACAATTGCACGGCTGTAGTCAGGCTGGTGTGAAGTGGGGTAATGGACCATGAGTTAAGTCCAAAGGCTTCCTCCTGAGATGGTGTTGGCTGGCAGACCTCCTTGGCATCAAGAAACTCACGTGAGCCACTAAGATACTTGCCTGTAGTACCTCCAGCCTTATGGTCACAGCCACAGACGTCACCTGCTTTCTAATAAAGAGCCACACCCAGTCGTGACATACAGATCCAGCAAAGCATTTCTACCCTTTTTGTTTTGTTTTGTTTTGTTGGGGGGGAAGTAACTGCCTAGTGGAAATTATTGTGGAAACATTAAAACAAAGGGAGTTATCAAAATTTAAATCAGCAGCTCTATTGTCTCTTCTGTTGAAGGAAAGCTAAAAATGTAAATTCAGCAGTGGCTGAGAACTGTGAAAGGGTGAGCAAGCAGACAGGTGCGATTTACAGTGGGAGGAAAACAAAGGCAGAAGTGTTGTGACAGCAAAGAAATTATAACTGGTTTTATTTGAGGGCACAACCCTGGCCCTGGCAGTCCCAAGATCACTGCACATTGCCAACAAAGCTGTTCTCATGCTTAATTTACAGCTCACAAGATTCACATGCTGTCTAATGAAAAATCTCCGTGGGAACTTGCGGGAGAAGGTAGAACTCTTAACAAATTATTCACAGTTCTGCAGAGGAAGGGAGAGCTCCTTTGGCCCAGAGAACTGACCTAATGGAGACCTGCACGAGGCGTTGTCATCAGGGGTTTTACGATCATCCCACTTCTTTTTGGATTGTAAAATTATGCTTAATGTAACACTAGTCTTCATCTTTTGCATAATTCAATGTCACGTTTGCAGTACAGCAGCAGTTACAGTGGCCTGAGCAGCTCCCTTGGAAGTAAGTAGCCCAGCCTTGATGCAGAGTGTTGCTTGGCTTGTGCAGTCACTTTACACCTTATGTGTGGGAAAAGCAATAGGAATTGCCTCAAGATTGCTCGTATCCGTACTCAGAAATGGATTTTGTCCTGTAACTTGGGGTTTTGGTAGCTGAAATGGCTACCTGTGATGCAAGGTAGCCCTTTATTCATGTCTGTCTTCAGTCACTTAGGGGCACCCGTTAGCCTCTCCTCCCTGGCTGGGCTCCTCACCCTGCCATGACATTCCTTCCCTCCTGAGGTCCTGTCTATCTCTGTGACTGGCACAACCAAATCAGCACATGTATTTTCACTGCTTTCAGACAGAGTTGCTTTCTCTTCATGAGTTACCACCTGCTTCATCCCCATTCAAGCGGTAGAACAGCTTTGCCCAGCACCTCACCTAAAAGGCTACGTTTTTCTTGACAAAGCCAGCAGTTTCTCACAATCTGTGTTCGTAAGTTTCCATGGAAAGGATTACACTTTATCTCCTCAAACATTCATAAGCATCAAAATATCATCCTTTTTTCCTAAACTCAAATGTCTTATGTCTTCCAGGTTCTTTGGAGAAAGGTGGTTGGCAGAAGGATGTTAATATATTTATATGTATAGTCCTATGTAATGGAATTCATGTCTTCCTCTACAATGTGTCTGTTAATAATGTCTACTACTTTTTAAATAATAAAGTAAAATATAAAAAAATTAATTATTGTAAATTGTTTGACACAGGCCTAACAGAAAATAGGATTTTACTATGCTACTAAATATTATTGTTTGCCCTTTCCTTTGATGCACGCTTTCCTTTGAGGTAAATTTATCTCCATGCACCTTTGTACTTTAAAATGGTAATAAAAGATCCTGAAGTCTCTATGACTTAGGAGTATGTCTAACTAAGAACAATACTCTTGCAGACCAATTTCCATACTCTTTTTAAAACTGATATAGAAACATTCTATATAGTTAATATTTAATACCAATATAGTAATGAAAAATTCAGCTGCTAATAAATGGGATTTGTTTTCTACCATTTAAATTGCCCCTACTGTCATCTTGAAACTGTTGATGGATAGACTATCTAAGTGGAAACAAATATTCGTTTGTTAAAGGGTGGTTTGTATTTATACAAGACATTTAGCTTCAGAGGTGTTCCCTAGCTTATACTGTAGCAGGAGCATCGTGGATACATCAGTCCGTAGCTCCTTGTTTTGCACGGGACAGAAATCAAAGCAGTAAGGTAAGGCTCATCAGGACAGTAGGGGTAGCTATCGTGACTATCACTTGCAAAGGCAAATTCATACCAGTAAACCCTACAGAGGTGCATACCGGTTTTTGGACTTTATTAGTCCTTTCTAACCTCCTGGCACAGCATGAAATGGATTTGAGCACGTAACCCCTGCTTGCTTTCTTCCTCCTATGCCTGAATAATAGGTGCATATTTGTATTTTGTACTTATTAAAACAGAAGAAAAAACACTCAGCTGGATCCCCATGTGCCCTGGATTGCCTGGGCCATGGTCTTTCAAAGGCAATTACACTGTCCACTTAGAAGAGAGGTGGTATTATTTCTACACGTTTTCTGTAGCAGCAAAACTCACACTTGCCCTTTGAAAGCTTGCATTTACTTCTGTGTGTAATACTGAGGCAGGTACCATGCTGGCATTTCTTCACTTCATCCCTCTAGATTTTAAAAGAAAATCTCTGTGTAATGGTCATACCCTCTTTTTTTTTTTTTTTTTTTTTTTTTTTTTTTGTAAAAATAACAGAGAGAGAGAGAGGCATCAAAAGCAATTTTTCATTTCCACATGCCTATGTGGTAAACCCAGATGTCAGGCTTTTTGTGGTGATGTGATTCATATCACTTTAGTATGGGATGTTAGCTCTGCATTTAGTCTTGCCTAGACTGTAACGAAGGACACAGATTACTCTGGTGATTCGAGCTAAAAGCTGCAGGAGAGGCATTAGAATACAGGAAACGTATAGGGGAATGCAATTTCAAAGTGGATGAAAAATGTGTGAGTGGATGAACATTCAGTTAGGTAATTACAGCTTAGGTTTAGTCCTGAATTTTCTTCAGCCTTACTCTAGGGAGAGCCTAATGGCCATACCTGAGATTTTAATGGCAACATTTGGGCAAAAAGTATGGCTATTATGTGAGCAAATGTAGCACTTTATCCTGGAGGAATGGATATCACCTTCAGTGTCAAAAGTAGAGAAGAATCAATTCAGCTATGTGAGCTATGAAACTTTTCAGTGGGAAATCCTAGAACGGTCTCACCCTGCGGGGAGGGGAAGAGAAGATGGTGTCCGAGCATGGCATGTGCTCAGCACAAAATACATGGGCAGAGACAGTTGTATCTACCAATTCCAGCCACCTTGGTGAAGTTATTCCAGATTCACAACAGCGGGAAAAGAGACTCTATAATTTATGCAAAACCAGGTAATTCAGATCAAAAGAGATACAAAGCCAAATGAAATAGAAGTGTCATTTTCATCGCCAGATGAAAGGTATGGGTAGATGTACCTTTAAGATGCGTAGACGTGGCACTTTGGGACATGGGTTAGGAGATGTGGTATTGTTGGGCTGATGGTTGGACTTGATGATCCTAGAGGCCTTTTCCAACCTTAATGATTCTAGGATTCTACTTTTCACAACAGACCAGTTCTTTGTATCAATAGGAATTTTAATATTCATAGCACTGGGTGTCTCTGGGCGAAGTGAATACTCTACTTTCTAAAGAAAACAACTTCAGTTAATCTATGACAGCTAACAGATTCAGGTAGCTTTTGTCAAATGGGATGGCAGAGACAGAGTCACCAAATGTCTGGAGCAACGTCATTTTTTATCCCAAAGCGCTCCTGGAGAATGTAAATAAGCTGCCTCTAGCCTCCCCTATAGAGGGAAAATTTGTATTCTAGTTTATGAACCAACGTCTTCCACCTTTCATAGACATGTTCTAGTGAATCTGTACTGGGAACGATGTCTTCACTGACCATAACATTGGAGCTGTTCCTTTTTGCATGACATTATTTAGACATGAATGTAGCCACGCAGTCGGTGAGATGCTCGCTAGTCTGCTGGGAAGAACAGCCTCCAGTGAAACTGGGGACTGGGGTTCAGATTCAATTAGGCAGAGAGACAAGCTGCATCTTGGTCTCCCAGATATTAAATACAAGTCCAAAGTAGAATATTATGCCCTGCAACTTCAGTGAAAAATCTAGTTTTACTTTTTCCTTAAAAAATATAAGCAGCTTATCATAAAGGTATACCAAAACCATTGTGGCTCAAGGAAGCTGTTTTATTTTACATAAAACCAGGGTATTTATTGTTTTATTCTTACTTTTAGATAGAAAAAATAAGAGAACAATGCTTTCTCTGGCTCTTCGCAATTCTAGTTCTGCAAATCAACCCATACACACCTGCTATCTGTGCTGCCTTAATTACTTGCAAAGCTTTTTATGGCCAGTTTGGACCCCAATGGACCCCAAACTGCAATTACTGCTGCATGCTTGAGGCTAACAAGAGGAACAAAGCAAAGAGTAATGGACAGCCCTTCGGCCCTCCCATCTGATGTACAAGATGAAACCTGAGCTTGTCCCCTTCCAGGCTCCAACTGGGACAGAAGTGGGACAGGAGCAGCAGGAATGTCGCTTTGACATGGCCAGAGGCAGGAACTTCAAGATATGACGCAGGAGAAGCCACTCTCATGAGATATGCTGCCCCATGTGAAGCCCTAAGAGGTTAGAACATCCAGATAAGATCATCCAGATGTGCCTACCAGAAATGACCTCTATTTTTTAACATATCTTTTTTTAGCAGGGAGATCTGCTGCAGTGACATATATGCACAAGCATCACATAAACAAACTTCCAGGGGTATTTCTTTTGTTATTTACTGTGGTACTTTGTAGTTCTGTTATTAGGCAATTCGATCCCTCAAATAATTGCAATGGGAATGTCCTTAAAGTGAACTGATGTACTGTACTTAATAGCCTGGTGACTTCTTGGATTAGACTGATAGAGCCGGTGATGAATAGGGTAAGTATAGTTAACAGCCATTCTTAAACAACTTTGAGTGTCATTAATTTTGTTATAGGACAGATTAATCTGAAATGTCAGGACTTGCTGTACTAGACCTAAAATTGTATTTTCAAACCAATTTTAACAGATTGTATTTCACTCTTGACACAAAATTCATTTACTTGCCTTAGATTGCAGCTTTTATTGTAATTGTATCAAATTAAATCAGGGCATTAGATCCATAGAAAACTAAGTTGAAGTTATAGGAAGATAGTTGCACTGAATTTCTATTTTCCTTTTTAATGTATTTTTCTTCTTAAAACAAACTCAAATGCATGGACATTGCTACAGGTTAAGAAAAGATTTTAACTGCTGTATGTAAATCATGTAAATTATATGCAAATGATGCCTAGACATAGGACGTTGCCTGTTCTGTTGGCTGTCTCATTTATATCAACAGAATACCTGCTTTTGTCTCAAATTTGAAACTTGTTTTGGTTAGAGTCACAAAATATGTACTAAAGCTGGTTTATTTAAATCAGTTTCAAACATCCAATTAGAGAGGAGCCTGAATGCTTAATGATGACAAAAATTAGCAGAAGTGGATTCAGACCCCATGAAGGCAGCAAACAGAAAGGTTAGCTCTCCTGAAACCTTTGAAATGTGGTTTAAGGATGAGTTACAGGGCCTTTGAAAAGGACTCATTCCCCCTCACCCCCCAAGTAACACATTGCAGATAAGAAATAGCTAAATCAATAATCTGTTCATAGGCAAAAGGTACAGCAAAATGTGTTTGGACAGAAACATTTCTTGAATAATTTTGAATTATGAATAAATTCGTACAAGTACCAGTCAGTTCACAGATAATTCATGAACTGAAATAAGGGCAAAATTTGTCGAATAAATTATTCACCACAAATAGTTCCTAAGCTCTCCAAAGTACTATCACACTTCATTTATCTCTTGCCTTAGGGGTAGATAAAAATACTCAGAAAAAATTATAACTAACCTGAATTTTTCCCTAAAAAATTCAGACTGGAACATCTCCATCTGCAGTATTTTTAAAGGTAAGAAGCTTGTTCAGCTGCAGCTTTTATTTGCCCTCTACAGAAACCTGGTTTTACGTCAGACACTTCTGATTTTTACCTCAGAATCAGAGAAAATGCAATCAAAAAGCAGATCTAATTCCTCTTCCCCAGGGGTTGCAGCAGTACCTGCCAGACTTGGTTTATTGCAAGACTTCCAGAACAAAATGAAAAATTAGGGAATTTTTTTGGTGACTGCTCAAAATTCTGGGTTTTTTTCCCAGCATATATTCTGTCTCCAAAGGGAACTGCGGCTGTCTCAAACCCCCAAATCGTGGGCTTTTGTGTTTGCGTCACCATACAAGCCTGTGAAATGGTTTAGGAAGTTGATTTGGTGGGTGCAAATGGAGGCAAGCCAACGAACGGTGGGTGCATCTGCAAATTTTCCATGCCAAACTGGTGAGTTTGGCATTCCTACAAATTTTCAAGATTCTTGTCTACAAAAGAAAGCTAGAAAAGACAGCAGAAATGTCATTAGAGGGACATCAGCTTACATAATTCCTGGTATCAATAACAAGAACAGACAAAAATGTCTCTGAGGGAGTCCAGTAGAAATGGCTTTTATACTCTGTATTGATCCAAATCAACAACATTTTTGTCTATTATAAAATAGGGAAGAGAAAAAATACTTAAGAAAAGTCTTTTCTGGACAAGAAGGAATAGAGGATCTTTCCAGATGTAGGCAGATGCTGGAAAATTGAGCCATCTGGTAGGCCTATATTGGTGTATCAGAAGCTTACAGAAGTATGAAGTATTTGGGATTCTGTCCTGACTGTTCGAGATGGCTCACGGTTCAGCAATGTTTCATGTAACAAGTCTGGTGCGGTAAGAACTAGTTTGAGCTTGTGTTCTTCTGACTTCTTTACATGAGGCAACCTTAATTCCCTGTATCAAAGAAGGAGACGAGACAGTGAAATTCAGACAGTGAGCAAAATGACTCTTAGCAGTGTTTTCAGGACAGGTTTCAAATCCAAAGGAACCTAATCAGAAAAAGAAGACAAACCCCCATGTAATTCAGAACTTGCACATGGCATAGGTTATACTTAGATCCCCAAGAGGAGAAGATCCAGGCCAGTCTATAGAGATATAGAAAAGTTTAGCCTTGTTCACTGAGGTCACATTAAATTATACCAACCCCAATCTACAACCTTTAAAAATGCCACCATGACAATGATACTTAAAGACACCAGCAGCATTCTCCAGGAGACCAAGTTGGTAGGCATTTAACCGTGTGCCTGGCTCTCCTTGCTTCACCAAACAAAAAATAAATTAGGTGGGTCAAACATTGTAGATCTAATCTCACTGTGAGCTGAAAACATAGTAGCTCTCCTGCCACCAGAGTAAAGCGGAGCCTGCGGTGACCCCAGCATGAACTGGAGGGGATGGGAGATCTCCAGCAGGTGCAGTCTGGGAGGACTCAATGTCGCATTCAAGTTTATTCTTTGTATGGTTCTGAGAATGGCAGGATTGTGTTTTGAATCCAATACCCTAGGGCTTTCACTTGCTTTCTCACAATTACCTGTGCAAGAAGAAGGAAAAAAAAGGAGAGAGAGAGAATTCTTCTGTGGCATAGCAGAAACGGTCAAGGGCAGTTCAGATTAAAGACCATGATTGGCACAGGCAGCAGAGAGGCTAAGCCAACAAAATAAAAAATAGAGCCATCCTGTTTAATAGAAACAAATTGCTCTCCACTTCTCACTGACACAGATAGTGGGGCCATTTGTACCTGCTGCCCTTTGTTGGGAACAACAGCAAGGAAATGTACTCGTTTTGAGCAGGATAAAATTCTTTTTGTTGTATTTGGCTATCTCTGTCCGCAGAACAAGCACGGCAGTTAAGTAGTTGAGCTTCCTTGTACATTTGTTTGATTAAAGGTCTGTAACACTGGCTCAGGTAGAAACAGCTCAGCTGCATGAAACCACAATGAATGAAGGGCTTGTTAGAGAGCAGTCAGCGAGACATGGCAGAGCTGGCTTCTGAATTAGCTCTGAATAGGAGCTTGTTGTTATGCTTGTTCACTTCAATATGGAAGGACAAACCTGTACATTTTAAATTACATGCGATGAGATCTGGGTGAGTTTGCATGTGTATATTGAGAAAATTGCTAAAAATGAGGGTGTGCTCTTCTGCAAGTAAACCCATGAAAACAAATATCCTTCAGATGTCCCTGAGTGCTCCAGTTAACATTGGCATTTCTAAAGGTCGGTGTGGAGTGTGTTAGAGCATATTTATGGACTGACCAAATAGAAGGTTTTAATTTTGATCATAAATGGGCTGGAGAAAATCCAACCATATGCCTATCTGATAAAAGAAAAATATCCAGCATTTATTTGTGTCATTTTCTAATCTTATAAGGACACGGCTACATGTGGCAGATCTGTCACAGTATAATCTTGATTCCAAGTTTAGCAAGGCCAGGCTCCCAGGGTCAGCAATAGCTGCTCCAGCCACCTCCGCATCCATCAGATCCCATCAGGTAAAACACGTGCTCAGTCACAAGCACGTGAGCAGTTCATCTATTGTGTTGAACTGATGCTGTAGTGAGTATGTAAATGGGAATATGCACCTATTCATGATGTATGTACATATATACATCACTTTAGTGAGGATCTGTAAATGTTGCCTGGCTTCTTCACTCTATTTCTCTGTGTAAATGGACTAGGAGAGATAATCTCTGACATTTGTGCATGTGTAGCTGTGTACAGACAGAACATCAGGCTTACTGCTGGTAGAAAATGCACAAATGCACAAAAGCTATCTTGAAAAAGGTGTTAGGATGCCTTTGCTCCTAAAAGCTGGTATCATGGTAACCAGTGCCATAATCACAACAGTTTTGATTTGGTAATTTTAAGGGACTCCAATCATAACTTGTACCTTTTACTAAACTTTAGATGGCTCCCTGGGAAATGGTTTTAAAATGTCTTTGTGTTATGAAAGAAATGCAAACTGTAATTGTAAAGACCAGAGGTGTTTAAGTGTGAGTGTGTAACTGTTCCCAGTTTATTCTGTTATCCATTAGCATCAGTATGTATTTGCTAAGTCATGACCATATTTTCATGATTTTCAAATAGTGTAAAATGGTCATAGACCCATTGAGCTCATTGCTGCTAAAGATTCGCCCTGCAATCTCCTAACCTCTGGAGAAAGACATTTTGATAGGGAATCATGAGCATGGAAATCGTACCTGCCCAGCTAAGTGAATGACAGTGTTTACCAGCTAAGAGTAATCCTTTTTTAGGAACAGAATTTCAAGCAATGGGACCCTTTGAATGTTTATGGCTGTGTATATTTGTAAGAATTTGGTTTCTGAGAGGACACTAAGATCCTTAGCTGAGCCATGAATGCCCACAGTTAAAATCTGCTTTTCAGAAGAGTCTTTCTGTGACTCACCTACATGTTGAAAATATTTGTGATATTCAGGACAAAATAACATTTGGCTCTATTTCACATTTAAACAGTTAATCAGAATTTGACACTCAGTCTACCAATGGATAGACCCAAAGGGTAGATCTGAAAAGAGGAATATTTAAGCATTATAGAAAATGATGAAAGATTTTTTTTTATATGGCCCAAAATAATTTTTTAAAAATTTTCCAAGTTTCTACTTTACTGAAAGAAAATAGTTTTTGCTTATAAAAGAGATAATGAAGGACAGACTGACAGAAAATCTCTCTGGGATTGCACCAGGCAAGCCTAGTGCTATTCTCATCTTAGCTGGTGACTAATCAACAGCAGTGGAAGCTGACGATTCTCTTTCAATTGATAATCTTAGACTGTGGCCAATGGGTCTTCCTAACCAGCAAAAAGCATCTTAGATCTGGCTTAACATTTCAGAGCTGAGATTTTCTTTGAGAGGTACTCGGTAAATGTGCTCTCACTCTTCTAATTCTGTTTGGGTTTTTTTTCATAGCTGTAAACTGAAATTGGGAAACCTTAGACATGACAGTGACCACGGAATGCTGTCACAGTCTTGCCCCAAAGCAAGTGGGAAAAAATTATGAAGAAAGCCAGTGGCTTGAGCCAGAGATAGAGACAGTGAACTGTCCTAAAATGGGACGATCCAGTGGCTAGGAAGTTGTTGAAACAAGCGGGCAGTAAGAAAGAAATTGTCAGTCAAATATCCAATGTCACAATTAATGGGCAAAACAACTCCTGAGAGTGTGTGGACCACAAATGTAGATTTAAAAAGTTATTCCTTTAAAGATATTATTTGTGATTTTAGTAGGAAAAAATTAATATGTAATGTACAGCTTTGAAATTTAGAAAACTTTAAGAATTTACTCTGTAAAAGTCATATTAGAAAATGAGCTCCATATGCATAAAGACAAAGCGATAAAGGATCATTCAATGTCTTTCACAATTTAAGATTAATCTAAAATAAGCTTTTTGTTATGATTTACAAGGTTTAGTTATTATTGTTGGTTTTAAAACAGCAGGAAGATTTCATTAAATATTTTAGCTGCCTTTTTTCCTTTGACTTGTCAACAGGAAACAGAAAAAATACTATTTTTTTCATGTTTATATTTCTATGAACTATAGGCACATAAAAAAACAGATTCTGTGTATTATCATAATGGTGGACTTGGCAGTGCTGGGTTAATTGTTGGACTTGATGATCTTACAGGTTCTTTTCTAACCTAAATGATTCTATGATCCTATGATTCTGTAACTCTATAATATTGTTTCGGTAATTCTGGAATTTCTGGTCTGCTGGAATAAGATGTGTTAGAAATCATGACCACCAAATGGGGCAGGGAGGCTTTGGGTCTTTCTGGCATAATGCACATATAAAAAGCATAGGCAGCACTCCTAATTTCTGGTGTCCCTAGGAATCTGACTGCAGTTCAACATGAACTAGTGAGTTAGTGTGTCACTGCTATGTGTTACCCCAAGGCACTTACAGAAAATCGTCATGCATAGCTGGGAAAAATATTTAGGCTTATTAATGTGCTGGAAAGGCTCAGGATCATGTTAAGCAGAACAGGCTGATGTTCTGAAAGATGACTAGAAACATTTAAGAACAGAAAATTTTTGGTCTGTACAGGCCATCAGCATTGGGAAAGTAAGAGCTTATATTCTATGCTGAAAACATCCGGCTCGAGGAGCAGGTTAAGGTGACCCATCTGTTGTGATGGAGGTCTGTATCCAACAAGAAGATGGGAATCCTTTCAGAGGTCAGTATTTAATGTGTATGCTAACTTATATAAAAGCATACTGAAGTACAATATTGAACGGAGCAGAAAGACCTCAGTTTAGAGAAAGATGCCAACTTTCATTTATTAAGAAGAAATAACTACATTATTAAAGATACAGGCACATGGGAATGGGACAACACTTTCAAATGGATGGGTATTCCTGTTGCAACTGGTGCTGTGATTTGTACCTGGAGGTGCCTCCCCCAACATCAGCTATGTAGTAAACTGCTCTGAGTGGCATCTTACATTCTGAATATATCCTTGTGAGACTCTTTCTCTTCCCCTTCACCCCATGCCTTTGCCTATGTGCAGAGTCTTTGTGCTTTTTGGTCTCTGCTGGAAAATGTCATCTGCAGCCTCTGCCCTTTAGCATTCCTTTTTTCTCAGGAGCATTTCCTTCATTTTACTGAACAGCCACTTTTGCACTGTAAATTTTGGATAGTGAAGGCTTTTCTTTAAATTACACCACAAATGCAAACTATAAAAATATACAGCAGGAAAAGCAGGAGATCAGTTTGGGGGATTTAGTTTCTTCTTGCATCTGGAGCAAGATTGTGTTGCAAGGAAAGTTTGGAAGACAATAGGGAAATGTCTAAAGAAAAGATGATGGCATCACAAACCCATGCTGAAGAAAAATACTCTCTTAGACCCACACTTCAAATCAATATGCATTTTGAGCTGATTTTGTGTTTACAGAAACTGATTGAAGGCCCCCTATCACCGCCACAGCTAATTTCAATCGGAATACAATGTTTCCTTAATTAAGCAAGGTATGCAACTAATGGTGATTTGGTTTGACTCAGAATTGGATAATTTGTTATCAAATCCTTTATTAGTTCATACTGAAGTTTCTGTCATTACTTGTTGCTCCTCTCAATCTTTATTATGACAAACCCTTTAAAAATGCCTAAGTAGAAAAAAAGTGTCCATTAATCCTTTCAAGGAAAGACTGCCGGTACCAGATTAAGTCAAGCTGGTATCTGAAACTATTCTTTTCTTTATGACACATAGTAAGTGGTCGGTAATCCACATCTTAATCTCCTTGTTGCACAGCTTGGTTTATCGTAACTGATACTCCTGTGACTGTTGCAGACTCCTATTTTGTTACCTTCGGCGTTCAGCTCTTCTTCCTGTTTTTTCCCACTGGAATGTCTGATAAAGGCACCCTTGAAGTTGACCATAGTCTCTTGAGAAAGTGCTTTTCAGAGAAAATGTGATTTCTTTAAAGTTGTATTTATGCTACTTTTGTATTTTCCCCTGAGCAGTCTCCAACAATATTCTGCTATCTGTGACCACATGAATTTCACTGCTACTTAAAAGCTCTTTTAAGTCCTTTATTCCAGTTATTTATTTTTTCTGAGCTGCAATTATACTTTATGGCAGTGCTTTAGTACTGAGAAGAAAAACAAAAAGCTGAACTAAGTGAAATTTAATTTGACCATATATAAAAAATATAAATGCCAGGCTATTTAACCTAGAATGGCTATTTTGTGCAACTGTCTCTCTAAGTGAAGAAATGCAATATTTTGAAGAGTTTTCCCCAGAACGAGCTTGAAATGTAAAAATCCCACATTCCCTGCTGGTGAAGCAGACATTTGCTACAATCGTTATTTTAGAGATGGAGAAACTGGGGCAAGGCAATAGAATAGTTCCTGTCTGAACTTCAGCTCCTTTTGCTGCTCATCAAGTCAGTGACAAAAGTGAGGTGTTTTAACAAAAAGTTGCAAGAAACACCCAGGTCTCAGGTTTTAGTATTTTATGTCACAAGGGCACTCTCATTCCTTTTTAAAATGATGGATACCCGATCTGTTCTTTCTAGCAAATGCAAATTTTAATGAATTTTATTAAAGAGAGAGACATTATAGGTAATTCTGGAAAATGCATCAGAAAAGCAATCAGAAAGCTCATGGATAAGTAGGCTCAATTTCTGATTTCAGAGCAATTGTACTCCACTGCCTAGACCCGGAGCACGGCAGCTTTTACAGCACTGATGTTTCAAACCCGATAGCCCATAAGAGCCATGCCAGGGGATGCTAAGCTAATGCTTAAACTACAGTTTGGGTTTTACTGGAGAAGAGCCCGCTTCCATGGTGCTTTAGCCCTTGTTCAGGGTCTCCTGCTTGTGATGCTGCAAAGGAGCAGGAGGACAGAAAGAGCAGCAAATTTTGTTCTAGACATGTGGGGACTGGCCATGAATTTCAATTTCCATGCTGTCCTAGCCAGGCTAAGATGGTTAATTGCTACTGAAGTTTTTATTCTCATGTCTGACTTCTGCTCCTCTTGTACAAATAAGACTTCCCTGGTTGTTTCCCAGAACAGGATAGCATAGCAAAGGAATGCTTCTCTGGCATTTTGGACAATGCAAAAGTGACCTTTGCAAGATTTTCTTGACTCCAGTACAAAATATATTAAAACTCCTATGAAAATAGAAATCTTATTTTATATTTTAATAGTAATAATAATAAAAAACCCTCAATGATTTGATTAAATGCCTAAATTCTCAAAAACATTATTTTTCAAGAAGAGCAGATGTGGATGAAACAAAATGTTTTAACTTAGAGTTAGACTGAAATGCATTCTTACATCTGACTGAACAGAGTGGGGCAAGAATAGGACTATTTACATGCCTAAAATTTAGCATTTCAAGAACCTTTCTGAACTGGGGCCTCTGAAATATAGTGTTCTCTAAATCTTAAGTTGCCAGCCCATGAGGGGGAAAAAAAAAGGCATCTTGAGCTCCAGATTTTGGAGCTTATAAAGGTTTTTATAAAAACTCAACACCTTGAATTGTGCTCAACTACTTTAAAGTTCACATATTTCTTATCTGAACTTTGCTAGGTGCAGTAATTTTATTCACACTCAGGCTGGATTGGTTCTGCTTGTTCAGATCTCATTAATTACAGGAAGCCGGACTCATGCTCACATATCCCGTTCACCCATCCTGCCCTTAGGCCAGTCAATTTATCTGGCATTTAATGAGGAATTTTAGATTTTGTGAGTTATCAGAAGTGGGCCCTGAAAGTGTTAGCTTGTGAATTCTAAATAAATGGGCTACTCTGGGACTTGTTTTAAAACAGGCAGCACAGCAGCTCCTCAGTACTTGTTAAATGCATCTAAAATGCTCTGCAGCGTTATACCAAAGGTGCTTTTTTATTTGTACTTTGAGAATATTGTCGCTATCAGCTTTAATGTCTTCCAGTTGTGTGAGAACTTCATATCTGCCAAGGTATTTTGTGGATTTAATTAGTCAGCTTTTGGGTAATTGACTGTATCAATATTTTGTATCCCCACCTTACCAGCTGAAGGGGGCTTCATTTAACAGCACTTTCAGCAATAACATAGTACTATTGTCAGTGCTGGTTATTTGATATCTATCAGTATTAACACAGGTCCAGAAGTAAATGAAGGCCATAACAATCTCAAATACATATCAAAATCTCTTTGAGGTGTATATGACATGTATATTAAGCATATTAGCACTGTAGCATTCTCTTTGATATAAAATTAATTCCAATAAATAAACCAGCCTTTGACTATGATACCTGCAGCAGTTGGCTCCATATCTTCTCAGCATGCATGCCTTTGGAGACGCACCTGTGTCCACAGATCTTGGCTATAGAGGCAACTGCATTTGGTCACGAGTTCCTTAGTGAACCATACCCTCATTATTAACAACTGCTTATCCTCTTAATGTAGACAGGTTCCTATGTTCAGGCACTTTTCTTGAGTCTCTGGTGAAGGTGTGGGATGCTCACCATCCATCCTATTGTGTCTTCTCCCCCATCCCACAGAGAAAAGTGCAAAACACGTGAGGAGAGGTAGAGTGAGTGCCGGAGCACCATTTAAGTCTTCATCGCACCTTCCAGAGAAACGGTACCACCTTTTTCTCTAGCAAAAACATTTAAAAAATAGTATGAATGATGCAATAGTTTAAAAAAAGCGTTAAGTGTGAGGCACAATACCCTGTGGTAATGCACATGACCACACACTGTGGAAATGATAGCACTTTGTCCACTTAAGTTAGCACAGAACTCAGTGCAGCTTTTCAGGTGATACTATAACGGAGCAGTTCAGCAGACATTAATAAATTCCTGTGGTTACATAAGACTAGTTAATTGTAAAGCAGCCCCTCTGGACTGAAATCAAGCCTGAAGCCCTGTTGCAATGTATTCTGTACAATCCCAGGGTAAAAATCTGCTTTTCAGTACTTGTAAATACATGCATATAGATGTGTTTTATTTTTCTTCTGGAAGAACAGCTGATGGGTTTCACCTCAGCTCTGTGCTAAGCAGAAGATTGCCATCTATAGGTAACTATCCCCAACTGCACACCCTTGTATCAGCAGGGGAGAAAGAAGGTCAGTGGGGAGATGGTGGTATGCTTTCCTGGAGTAGGACGCGTGAAGATGGACGTACCTTTGTGTCAGTGACTTCTCATTAAAAATAAAGACATAGTACAAAAGTTTAGAAGTGGGCATTGTTGAAAGCCTTTTTCTCTGTTGTGCTAGTTATTGAAGACTACTGACGATAATTGCTGCCAGTCCAGGAACATTTCAGTGCCCACAAACACGCTGTTAGTTTACTTTCCATTTATTTGTGCTTTCTTCTTGCGTGGACAATGTGAAAAAAAACCCAAACGTAAAAAAAATCCATGGTACTTGTCAGCCATGTCCAATTTAGAGAGCAAAAAGCCAAATGTTAAGAATGACCTTGGGCCTTAGAGGATGCGTAGGTGTAATCCTCAGGCAGAGATAGCAACAGTCCAAAGATATAGGTTGCTCCATGTATACAAGGAAAAGAAAAACAAAAGCGATGTAGTTAAATCTACACACAAATGTAACAAGTGTTATGATTATTTGTGATTTTAAAAGCGCATTATGACTAAAATAAATGTGGTGGTTTTTTTAAATAAAATATTTGTTTCTCATCAGCTTGACCATTTACTTGTATAGGGTTGAAATATTTTCTGCAAGTATTGAGAAGCACAATATTTTCCCAGCTATGGAAAAGCTGGCTGGGAGTGGCAGGTATTGCTTGAACTATAAACAGAAAAAAAAGTTAAACAAAAGTACTTTCCAAGCGCAATATAATTTGAATGGTCTCTCACTTAAAAATCAGTGACCTTTTCTTTTATCCTCTTGGAACTTTTCAGAAAAACTCCCTTTGCCTTCTGGATATACCTTGCAATTTTCAGGATAAACTGTTCCAAACTAGCATTAGCGTAAACCGAAGCTGGTCATGTCAATGGGACATGAAGAAACCTTGCATATGGAGAGAGGAACCCATAAAGCTAGTGGAAAAAAGCTGTTTGTAAAACAGCATCGAAACAGGATAGTTTTAGTTTTAAAAGTGGCTGTTGCAAGAATTAATTATTCTTTCACTCTTTGATGTGCAGCCATACTATGTAAAGTTTGTGAACTGGCCCATCCTGAATACAAATCGAATTACTTTGGTCTTGTCAATCTACCAGATCTTTCATCTTTTCCCTGGTTGCCTCTTCTTGCTACATTTCCTTTATCTCTGCTTGCAGTTTTAAGAAGTGAAAGGCAAAGAGTCAGCTCCAGTTCATCTGAAGATAAAACCCATTAAGCTGTTGTATTCACATTTAATTAATGTTTTCCAACTCTCATTTCCTATTTGCCTTCTGAAAATCTTGCCTAAAGTGCTATATGCCAAATAAAATAACTCAGGTAAGTGATATCTGATCCAAATGTTTCACAGGAGATGACTGGATAAGACAACTCTAAGGAGTTGATAATTTTTATTATTTGTGGACAGCTGTTCTAGCCAAGTTCATTCTCTGCAGACATACTCTTATCCCTTAGGGATGGATGGTGCAAACTGAGCCTTCCCTTTTATTTTTCAAGCATTGCCTGAAACCAAACGATTGCACTTTCATCTTTATTAATTCAGATGATGGCTAGTTACTCCAATAAATAAGGTGTTAAAATGAAATGAAAGTGTCTATTTCTGCAGATCAGCCAGCACTTCCTAACGCTTTGCAAACATTAATCCGAGCAAGACACATGACATCAGCTCTGAGGCTGGGAAAGAGGGCGATTTTCATTTTACAAGCAGGCAAAACAAGGCAAGACTTGTCCCAGAGGTGACAGAGGTGGCCACGCACAAGGTGCAGTTGATGCAGGGCTGGGGTTGCGTCTCCGAGCCCAGCACGCCGGCGTGCCAGAGCTCCCCATGCTTTCAGCAGTAAATGCCAGCAGCTCCCTGGAGCTCAGGCGTGCAATCCTCTTTCTGTCAAGCAGACCAGAGAATAGCTGTGTAATTACTTGGCTGTGTTTGCTGTCCTGCTGCGGCTGCCACCAACGGACAAGGGAAAGCATTGAAGCAGCCAGGCAAGGTGATGTCTGGGGGGGACAGACATCGGGGATGGAGAGCTCAGAGACGGAGAGTGGGGTAAAAAGCCTGAGCGATGCGGGGGAGCAGACAGGGCAGCAGCCAGCAGTTGTAATCTCAGTCTGTGATCTAGGTATGCCCTAGATGAAAGAAAAAAAAAACAGGTCTGAATTTTATGTGGCAATATTTGCTGCAGACTGCTTGCAGGGGTAGCTCGAATGCAGTGGTTTCGCTGGCTGTGTTTTTATAGCGGCATCCTCATTGGAGTATCTGGAGTCAATGACAGGCAGAAATGAGCTAGAAAATACAAGCTGCTGGTGAGAACAGAAAGGAGGGCATTGCAGAATGGGAAGGTGATGCCTGAAAATTATCTAAGCATAATCCATGCACATGCACAAAGGGAACATGCTTTTAATGCTGAATATTAATTTTTTTAACTCTCATTGCCACAGTTTTCAACTATTTTCATTGTTTTATTGCTATTTGGCTGAACCAATCACACAGAATTAGGACATTGCCAGGAGAGAGTCTGAAATTCTTCTACTGTAAGATAACCCTTCAATCACTTCAGGCTCCTTCCCTTTAGATTTTGGAATTTTAATACTTTTGGCAGGAGCAAGTGATAAAGATTTGACTATACCTGGTATGATTAGTAACCTGCAAGGATTTTCTTCTCCCTCAAATATTTTTCCCGGTGATCATTGGTGTTTATGTTCTTTATAACACATATTATATTTTAATGTGAATGCTTGCTTACAGAGATTTTTCACAGCATTAATTTTATCACTTAACCTTTGTGAAGTAGAATCACACTGTGTTACCACTTGTCCACATTTTATTCAATTTCCTTCATTGAACATGAAACACTAGCTTTTTAAAGCCTAGTTAAAAAATGTCTAAATTATCTGAGCTTTCATTTAATACTGCTTATAAATTGTAATTAAAAAAACTTCTATCGCGCTGTTAGGCCAACAAAATGCTTTTCAGGACAAGGCTTACAGCACAGGATTTTGACTTATGGGGTGAATGTACACACTCCATGGTGATTCCTGTCTTCACCACATAGAGGGGATCAGCCCAAATTAAGCTGGGTTTTCTGGTAGAAACTTGCAGAATTGGCAGCTTAATTTAATAGCCATTAGAGAAAAAAACCCCAACTTTCTTCTGACTTTTGCAATTAAATATTCATTTCTTGGTGGATTTGCCCTGTTAATTTGCAGCACAGCTTCCACAGACTGAGCTGAACAAACTGAAATGATATGTGTGAAATCCCATTAAAACCAGTGGCTAGGTCCTAATCCAGCAACTGGAATTTTTGCAGATCACTGCTGAGGTGCTGCTTAGCCCCGATACTCCTTGCCCAAGGGAGGAGCATCTCTTTCTTGGAGGCACGGACCACTCTCTCGTCATCAAAGTCCTGCTTGGCAAAGGGATGGAGCAACTTTTATCTGTTCGCCAGAGCTGGGTCGCACAACCCCGCATGATACACTCAAAGACAGCAAGGCAGCACCTCAGTTAGCTTACGTGCAGCTAATTAAGCATACTGGGCAGGTTCTCTGTCCAAGCTGTAGCAGTGCAGTGTCCACCTCCGCCAGATGGGTGCTGGCTCCTGCTCCTTTCATGCACCACCCAGGTGTTACCAATCCGCAGCTCCATCCCTGCCATTCCTTGGGTCTCCTGCTTCCCGAGACAGCCAGGAATCAGTGCTGTGTTTGCACCGGCACAGGAGTGCACCAAAATTCCTGCTTCCCATCAAACAACAAACTCCTGTCAGGTCTTTGGAATAAACAAGGAATTATTAAGAGCTCCACGCAGTGCCGCGAGGTCATTTCAGACGAAGGGATCAGTCAGGATTTCATAAAGTATTTATTTAGCTGACAAAGGAATTCCCAACCTCCCTTTCATGTACGCTAGAGCTGATGCTAAGTTTCCGAGACAAGGCTCCGATTGTGGCTGTCACCAAACAATGACATATTTCTTTTCTTCTCTTAAATTCTATGTATCATTCTATATAAGAGGGCAATTTGTCTGTCATGCAGCTAAAACAGGGCCCACTCACTGCCCTCATTAAACTGACAGCACAGTTATTAGCAGTAAACGAAGCCAACAGGCAATGAATTTAGCCACTGTTTTATGGCGAGCACCAGTGAGATTTTTTCAGTAATTAATTTGATAAATATATTAATTATGAATTGAGTTGACAGTACAATCAGATTGTCAGCCTTCCAGACAGGCTCTTGTGATAAGTAGCTTTGTGATGAAGTGGTCGGATTTCAGTACCTGTCATCCTCCGGTGTCAGTCTCTTATCACTGTCCTGGCCATTCACTCTGTAATTTCCTGTGTGTTGTAATTAAATGGTGGCTTTCTCATTGGAAGTGACTCCTCAAACTTAATCTCTCATTCTCTCAGAATACATTGTTTAAAAAAAAAAAAGGGGCCCTTTGTTTCAGTGGCTTTTAATGTTAAAAAAAGGAGCTTTTTATTTCACGTTTGTTTATTGTCCTGGTGGGTGTTTGGGAATGGTTGTGCTGCCTTTGGCCTTGGCACCAGATGGAGTGAAGCATCCATGCCCTGCCACCTTCAGAGCGAGCAGTGGCATGAGGAGATGAGGCCGGGGCAATGTCCCACCTGTGCTCCCTCTCGCGCATCACCGGGCACGGAGCAGCCCAGCCCAGCCCAGCCAGGAGGACTTTGGGAAGGGTCACTGCTAGTACCTCTTGCCAGCTTTTTTTTTCTTTTTCTTCTTTATGAAATTAATTAGGAACAGTGCCTGAGGTCACTTGGCTCAGGAGATACATGTCAAGATAAGATATTTAAAAAAAACCTCCTTAATAATTTAATATTGGGTTGGAATTTGGAAGCATGGTAGAGAATTGTTTAGAATTGCAAATTTAAGCAAGGTAGGAAGAAGTCCTGTAAAAGAAAACAAGCAGCTATCAAGACGCTACGAGTTCTTCAGTTCCTCTTTAAGCCTATCAGAAAAAGACCCACACCTGAGGACAATATTTAGCAAGTACAACAGATGACTGCTTCCAGTTGCCTCATGTTGGAGGGAGAGGGTGGTTGGGGGATTGGGGACTGCAGCTGGTCCTCAAGGTTTGGGTCCTATTGAGTCCTAGTGTCAAATTGTTCTTTGACCTTGAGCAAGTCAGGATGACCCAACCCTGCAAAAACTTCAGTACATCCTTAATTTTAAGCTGAGTTTTAAGCACATGGACATGAGTTGACCCATAGGAGTCTTATGCATGTGCTTCATTTTAATTTTGTGCCTTTTTGTGTGTATGTGCTTTAATTTTAAGCATCTTGCCCCAGCTCTGGCCACGAACATGTTCCAGCCTTTGGTTTCAAGGTCTTCCCTTCCTTAAATAAGTTTAAGTCCTTTGCTAATGTTAGACTAAAGGACTTTAGGCTGTATTATAGAAAGGTAAATCAGAATCACATTCTGGCAGTCAAAGTGAAGCCCAAAAAAAGCCACCCAGAGCTGAAACTGGGTCCTACTGTATGACTGCCAGGATTTGCATTATATCAAACAGCCCGAAGCCCTGCGATGAAACATTCAGAACAGTCTTTTTGAACTTCTCAACAGGGACAGTTTTTATGGATTATTTAAACATAAAAATATACGGCTTTCTGGAAAAGAACCATTTTAGCCTTTAGGGACTCATACTAGCTATTGTATTGTAGGAAGATCTATAATTGAGCATGCTAATACTGATATGCTATTGTTCGAGATAAATTTCACCAGGTGTGAGCCCATAATGCAAATTATGCCTTAAAAAGATCAGTTTAAAGACTCTATTGTATCATTTTACTGATTTGCAGATGCATCCACTCTACAACCCAAAGCAAGAAACTACTGCACACCAGTGAAGAGAATACTATTTGCTTTTAAAGATGGTTTAAATTTTACAAAGTATTTTTTCCCAGCCAAATCCCACTATCATGTGACAAACATTTTTAAACAAACTAGTTTCTTTATAAAACATTTATGCCTAAATGTGATAATCATAAATGACATTATTACTTACTAATATCACCAAAAATCTTAGTAAATGTTAATTAAAGTGGGTTTAATTGTCTTTTAAAATCCATGTAAGTCTAACCTCTGTTACTTTGAGTAAAGCACATATTGTCTCTGCCTATATGGAAATCTGTAATGGAATTGAAATTTCTCAGTAAGCTTTGAATTTTCTTGGTACTGAATGTGTTTGGAGCTTGTGGCCAATGCTCTTGGTTTCTCTCACACAGCATAAAGTAGTATATTCAATAAAAAATGTATGTGATGGTTCAAAAATTGTAAGAAAAAAAATAATGGCATCTGACACACTTGTAAGGGTGATTAGGTGTCTCTCTCTGCGGGCTGGATAATGTTCTTTTAACAGCTTTTTCTATGTATTAAATAATGTCAAGTTGTTACATATTCTTACTTGCTTACTTTTGGGGCTGTCACTGATACAAGTTATTCCTGAGACAAGCTACTGAGGAATTGCACCCTGATAGCTGAATTCAGATTTTTTTCTTTATTTATGGTATGTTTTTTTCTCTTAAACATAAGCTTTAACTGCAGAGCAAGATTTGCTTTCTGGTAAATGAAAAAGTGACTGATTCTTCAGAATAAGACTAGGATTGCCCGCAAGGAAATACATCTTTATCATGTCTGAAAAATTCTAAACCAAACTGATTATGTGTCACTTCATAAAGTGCTGGAGAAAAATTATAGGTGTATTCCTGTTCCCACTAAAATCAACAGTGAGCTCTGCTGCAGCAGCAGCAGCAACATCTCCCGACACATCTTGTCCACTCCCAAGCTGCTGGCTGTAGCGTGGCACTGCCAGCAATGCAGGTTGCGAGGAGATTGCAATTATTCAGTAAGGAAAATGCTCAGCATTTCCTGAGAGAGTCTTTAATCCTAGTTTGAAGTCATTGCTGCCATTGTAAGGTCCAAGTGGAAACTGTGGTGCTTTTGTGCATCTGTCAGACACTGCTGCTTATTACAGAATCAGGAATGATAAATATGTGGAGTGCTTTGATGTGAATATCAGCTTGAACTCCTCCTGTGCTCAGGTAGAACGCAGCTGAAGCTATTGTTTTCATCTTGCGTGAAAGGTTGAACAGATGCTTGAAAATAAATAGGACCTGGTAAAATGATAAAAATCCTGGGATAAAAAGCATGGCCTCTGTTCACAGCACTTACTGCACACCTAGCCCAAACTTGAACTATTGCTGCAGTTGATACGTGTCTCTACGCACTGTAGAAGCTGCCCATTCAGTAATAGCAACATGCAGCCACAGGAGTAATAAAATCCACATTATCTGTCCAGATTAACTACTAATCTTCATCTACAACTGGCTGAGAACAGAGAGACATTACTACATCAGCTCCATCATCCCTATGGATGAGGTTACAAGACTTGTTTCTGAAGAGAAGGATTACAACAGTCAGCCCAGACCCAGAGTTCAGCTCTTAGATGTGACACGGACATGTCGGCCATGTTTGTAATTTAGGAACCAAAAGAGACTCGAGGGACCCAAAGGACAAGTGAGGTAGAAATTAGACATTTTTATATTTGTCCGCACAGCTCTGTGCAGGGCTGTGGAGAGTAACCCCAACTGGCTCTGAGTCAGGCAGCTCAAATATCAGACAATTACAACCACGCTAGTGTGTGATCCTCTCTGGAGAGCATCAGTACGTATATGTATTCTGCTTCTCAAATGTTTGATCCACCTACAAGACTGTTTACACCTCGCTCTTTTTGCTTTCCACATGTTAGTTTGTGCTCTCTGATGGGTCGTGGAGCAGCCAGCACCTCCAAGAAGTCCTTACGGTGAGACAGGGACAGTAGTTACCCATCTTCATCCTGGCTGCTGAATGAGCTACTTACGATTGCCATGCCTTATTAATTAAAGGTCTTAACAGCAAATGTCTGAATTTTTATCTCTTGGCTAGACTGAAGTGTACAATTTGAATGTCTTTAACAGTCTTTAGACTGAGGAATGCAAGGTGTGAGGAGGAACTAATGCTGGTGCTGAAACTGTACCATAGAAAAAACCTCTCCTCCTGTTGCTGCTGTGCTTGTGTTCTTAAAGCAGGTTGTAAATTTCCAGAAATATATCCTTGTTCCCTGACTCCAACAACAGCTAAAATCCCTGTGTGTTTGCCTATAAACCTTCTTATTGAATGATTTTCCTGATTTTTGAGTAACAGGTCAACAGCAGCCACAGTTCTGACCACAAGGAATGGATCAAGCCAATCTCTCTAACATGTTATGCCATCTGATTTTTACATTATAGGTCCTTAAATCGCTGTCACCTGCCTTACTTATGGAAGGAAGTGATTCTACTAACAGGGGAGTCAGTGACTGAACCATGCCTTGGAAGGCCACGAAGCCCAAAAGATCATTATCAGTTCATAGTCATCCCTTGATCATCTTTCTAGTTTAATTATTGACATTGACATGATGGGAATATATTATGTAAGTCCAGCTCTTCCACTCTCTATTAATTTCAGTCTGTCAACAATAATGCGCAGGCTGAAGAAACTTTTATTTATATTGGGCAATGATGCTGGTGACCTTACTGTTTGCCTCAAACATGCATCCAGTGGTGGATGGTTTCCCATTACCCCGTTCACCCCCTCTCACAGGTCTGTCCTTCTGCCCAACTCCACCATTTCCCCTCCTCCAGGATTCAGTTTCCAAACAAGTCCTGCAATCTGTGTGACTTTATGCCGCCAACCTGCTCACCCACGTCTGTTTCTCACAGGAGGCTTCTCCTGGTGAGAAGGGTGGAAGTGCAGATGGGGAGCTGTCTGTCTCCACCTTCTTGGGCTTCTGCTGGTTGCCACCAGCACGTTCAGGCAGAACTGCTGTGACATGTTAGCGGAGAGCTTTGGAAATAAATTACAGTGAGACCAGAGGGAGAAAAAAAAAGAGAGTAGAAACATAAAATGAAAAGTTTTTTTCTCATTCTCTATTACTGGCCATAAGCAAATTACTATAATTGTCTCATTAAAATGAATGCACTTTAGTTCTTATCATTTTCTACTGAGAATTTATTTCCTGAGGAGGTTAACTGCATACTCCTGTCTGCTATGGAAGAAATAGGAAAACAAGAGGCAAAGAGTAGGAAACTCAGGGAGAAAAAGGTAAGTCAGAACATCAGTAAAGAAAAAAAAATATATCACCCTGAGGTACTGGTCCACAAAAATGTTTTACAATAGCTGAACACAAAATCAATTCAGAAATACGGTATATCACAGTCCATAAATAATGTGTCCAATCAGAAAAGTGTGAGAGGAAAATGACAAAAGGAAAAAAAATTCTCCTGAGGGGGCAGCAAGGAGGTGGGGAGGGTGCAAGGAGGTGGGGAGGGTGTGAGGAGTACGCCTGCCCTTTGGAGGAGGACAGCTTGCTAGAACACCTTTACTCAGCCAGACCCCAGGCCTGAGAGATGGAAGGCCACTGATGTTCCCTGTTCTTGCCTAATCTTCTACAGACCAACGATGATCCGCCCCTCACTGCAAGCCCAGAGAAGGGCTAAAGAAGAACCAGTTAGACTGAACAGTATGTGCATAAATATATACAACCATTCTTGGCTCAGGACATCCACAGGTGGAAAAAATTCAGATAGCATCAGGGGGAGCATCATGTGTGCGTGCTCTATGCATGTTCTCCAGCTGGTGGGGAGCCCTGGACCACGTGCACCTCTGCTCTGATGCAGTCCAGCCACCCTCTCATAGCTGGGCACAGCTGGGGCAAAATGCTCTGCGTCAGCTTATGATTGTTCTTTTACATTCCTCCCACATTCAAGGCAGCTGCCTTTCATTTCTGCCAGCCAGGTAAGACTCGAGGCTTGAATAAATAATAATTTTTAATGCATACTTTTGTGTCACTCCTCAGAAGAAAGTCTTGTCCAGCAGCTGCCTTATTTCTTTCCCTCTTAGTTAATGAAACATATTAAGGACACTTGGTTAAATGTAGGTAATATTTCTTTAAGCTTAATCAAGGTAAAATCAGCTACTATTAAGAAAAATTACGGGTCATGTTTTAAACACTGTAACAAATACAACTCCTGTCAATTGTCATTTGCTGACACTGCTTACTACTTGAAATAGAATTGTATTGTTTTCCTGTACAGACAGCTGGGAGAGCACAAAGTGTTTGCTTCAAGAAAAAAATAGGCTTTTTATGGATGTTGCTGGGTGCTCACAGCAAACTACACCCGTCCTATGTAAAGAGTGTTGTGGTTTCAGGTTCTGCTCTACATGCTTCACAATCTGTTATGTGCAACTACCTAAACAGTTCAAACCCTACCTTTTACACTTACTGTGAAGCTGTAAAGTGTCTCAGTGGCCAGGTTTGTACAATAAATACCCAAGTCAACACTTAAGCAATGATATCACTGAAAATTTCACCTTGTGGCAATAGGTGTCAGATTTTAGTTGCTTAGAGGCAAAGGTCCTTGGTTGGGCTAAAGCTCAGTGAAGAATGGAAGTGGTTTTATTTTACAGCATTTGTGTAACTTTTAGCACGAGTAGTTCAGGCAACTGATGCTATAATTCGTGCAACCCCAAGGTCCGTACTTCATACTTTTCTGCTCGTGCAAAATGCCTGGACTGAATATGGCCACATATTGAAAACATTGCCTATCATTCAATAAAATAGGTACGGCCTCCCTTATGAAAACAAAATCCTGGGTTTGACAGATCTGAGTCTTATTCCTGTTTGTAACATCCAGTCCCACTCTGACCATGGTTCATTATTTCATTTCACTAGGACTCACTTTTATCCAGTTATAAAAGTGGCAATAAAGATATTTAGTTCTTTGTAAGGCACTTTGACATCTGGGGTTCAACAGTAGTAGTGAAATGCAGACCAATACTTCTATTTACCAATGCCAGACCACCAAACCACTACCAAAGTATTTCCTTCTATTACTGCTAACCTGTTAACCAGTCAAAAGGGGATTTTTATCATATAAGCTACTTGCAAAAAATGAGGCCCATGCAAGAGGAGATTACCGATCTCAGACACTGTGCAAGTTCTGCCACACATTGCAGCAAGTGTCTCCATTTCTCCTGAGAGAAATATATGCACTCTGCCTGCAGGAAATGTAAGAAACAGCTTAGGTCAAATAAGAGTTGATTTGGCTACCACCAGGAATCAAGCTAGATTAAAGACTGTAATCACTGTTCATTTCTTGTTTTCTTCTCATTCCCAGCTTTAAGGTGGGTGAGAAACAGTGGGGACCAGCTATCATGGTGGGTGCCCATTCCCCTGAATTTCCCAGGTTTGAATACACAACTGCACTGAACTAAAATCCTGAATCTTCAGAGGTTCATCCATCACTTTTACTAAATTACCTCTTCATTCTCTTTTCTGCTAAGAATCTAATTTTTATAGCACTGTAGAGAATTTTTATAGCACTGTACTTTATCTTGTCACAGTATTTTTTGTCATTATTTTCATCTCAGTGAACTCTCGAATGATACTAAATAGACTGTGCGAGCGTGACTGTAGGGTAACGAGGGAGGCGTACATTTGCAAATATTAATAGCCTACCCCCCTAGCCTTTTGCCTAGGAAGTGGGGGTTTGTAGCCTTCCTGGGCAACACACAGAGAAATTGTCTATAGTCCTGCTTCCTTCGCCAATAAATGGGTCAGATCAGATGTCTCTTTCTTGCAAGGTAACACCTACAGGTTGCTGAGAGTCTGATTTCTTTGTGATAAGGAGATAGCTGAAATGAGCTGCTAAAGCTTTAGGAATTAGACGTGATTTTTCCCCCTGCAAATCTAAAGAAGAAATGCTCACAAGCTGCTTGTCAGGATTTGCATGTCTGGGCTCAGGGCCTCACTTTTTACAGTCATAGGGCTACAGAGAAGTTCTGTCCCAAACTACTTTTTATCTAAAACAAGTGAGAAGAGATAGGAAAAAGGGATGACGTGCCTTGTGTGAGGTCACATATGACCCTGTCAGCCACCTTCCCACTGCCTGTGTCTGCAAATAACTTCCTCAAAGTCTGTGTTCGGAGGAAGGGTTTATCTCTTCATGTCTGTGTAGCTGATGCTTAGGAAAGTGCATTTACCCAGCCCTGCCAAGTCCCTGGTCACTTTGCCCATCACCCTAGAAAAAGTGTTTTCCAGGATAGGGGGAGGAGAGAAAAAGGCAGAAGAAAGGAAATGTGACATTTTCCCTCATCCAGTTTTCTCTGCCCCCTATTACCCTAACCTGATGCTAGACCCAGCAAAAGGATGATTTTCTAAAATGAGACCAAATAAATGTGTGTAGAGGTCAGGGGTGGCAAATTTAGCTAAAGATTTTAGTTTTGCTAAATGTTCACCCTGCCTAACTCATATATTTCATTCACCTGAATATACAATCCTGTGCAGAAAGCCTAGAGGCAGAAAAGTCATTTAGACTTCCACAGCCATAAAAATTTGTTCAATTAATACACTCCTACATCAGACAGCTACATCGTCACCCCCTATTACACCTCCTTCATCCTTCCTCCAGTAGCAGGGAATGAATGTAAAACTGCCCTGATGGTGCACCCAAGGGAACGTGTCCAGGGCCGAGAGGGATGGGAGGCAGAGCGCTGTGTGCTCAGCAATCCCAGCCGGCCACCACGCGGCCATTAGAGTCGGGTGTTGAGCTGATAATTGAGCTGATTTTTGGAGCAGCTGAGGACATCAGCTTCCCACTGCTGCAAAGGCAAGCTCCAGAGCAAAGCTGTTCCCTTCCCACACAGAGCAAATAGGTGCAGCAGAGACAGGCATTGGTGGTACCCAAGCAGTGGTCGATCTCTCCAAATATTGGATATCTTCCTACCCGAGGGGAGTGATGGAGATCCAGGCAACAAACCCTGATTTCCAGACTGATGGAGTGATCTGGGACTGAAAGAGCAACCTTGGACTGAAACTCATCACAGGAATTAACATAATCCCACAGGTTGCCCTGTTTTACAACAAGGGAGCTTCCAGCAGATAACTTCAGACTGCTGCCTCTGAGCACCTTCCTAATTCATCTCCACTTTCCACCTCTGCCTTTCAAAACTGGAAAACCTCAGGGAAAATATTTATACAAAGTCACCCTCGCTCTGTAAGGCAGTAACAAAACAAAATGATGTGTTCAATAACAGTGCCAAGCGCAGGAACAAGTTGTATGGATATAGTCACATTTATAACATGGACAGGCAAGAAGTTCTCTGTGGATATACATTGTACATCTTCACAGACTCCTGCCTGGTAGCGTGGATCTCGCGGAGTGAGATATCAGCAGTGACTCGCTTTGAATGTGTACATCAGGATTTCCTCTGTTAGTGACTGAGGTGCAGGAAAGACTGACGGGGAGCAGCATTGCATCACTTTGTGATTGCACTGCTCCAGGTAATGCTCCTCAGATGCACGTCCAAGAAAATATGAGAAAGTGCATTATCTCAAATACCTTAATCCTTCTCTTCCCTGGGCCTGCAGAGGGATGGGACAAGAGGGACATATTAGTGCACTGGAAGCAGAGAAGGGCAGAGAAAAGATCTGACAAAAGGCAGCCTGTCACCGTCTTGCACTGCCCCCTCTCCTGTCCAGGACAGGAGTCTTGGAGGGCTGGAGGGCAAATACAAAACCAGAAATCAGAAGGGCGACTGTCCTAATGCAGGCTTACAATCTGCACCATTTAGAAAAGGTTTGAGGTTTTCTCCCTAACTTCTGTGGGTCTTGATTGCCTCGGGCCATAACACAGCTTGAAAGGGGTCTGGTTTTACCTAGGCCTAAGCATAGATAAGGAAATATCATATGACCATCAGTCTGCTGACATGGCTTGCCACAAATGCTCTTGGGCAAGAAAGCTTAAATAACAGCAAAGTCAATCTGGAAAAGACCATGAGGGTCTGAGTGTTGTCACAACTGAAGTGAGAGGACTAAGAAATGCCAAAAGATCTCAGAAGACTCAAGCAGATGATCAGCCAGGCACCCCAGTCCTTTTGGCTGCAGACAGAACAAAAAAACCTTTCCCCTTCTATCCAGTCCTAGACAGCAAGACTGCGTGACAAGAACTGTGGTCTGCAGTGGTCATCGCTAGCAGGGGCGGCAGTAACAGTACAGCTGTACCATTAGTAGACATCTTTTTTAGACCCATTTCTGAGATTTGCATTCCGTACAGGAAAGCTGCACAGCTTCATTAAACCCCCTACATTTGCTTTGTAGCGAGAAGCATCAGCACTAGGACAGGGTTTCATCCAGACTTCTTAGGGGTGAAAATTACCTCTTACAGTCTTAGAAGAAAGGTACAAACAAAAGAGCCCTCACTGAAGGTTATCCTGGACCTCCTCCTTGCACTGTTATGCATTGCTGTCCAGACTGCCAGGGAAACATTGAATTTTGCACCTCGCTTACCATTATTTTTTTTTTTAACAAATAACTTAAAATCTTATCCAGGCAGGTACCTTCATCAATTGCCTGGACTGAAGTACTCAGGGCTACCACGTTACTCCAAAGTCACGTTTGTTATTTATTTTACTGGTAACCAGTTGAAAAGCCTCCTGTCACTAACTTGTTACATTCCTGCTGCACGTGTGTCCATGCTGGTGTTCATAATTGTCCAGTTTCTCATATGTACTCTACCTATTTAAATCTTCCAGTCCCTGTTTCTTGTCTTACCTGCTGTACAGGGAGAGCGGAGCCAGAGAGGGTGGAGGTGATGACAGTAGTTTTTTAATCTGTAAAACTCTGGAGGTATAAGGTTGCATGGTTTGCAATTAGACAACCAGGTACTGTGGCAGAGGACATCATTTCCTTCAGCAGGTTATCATTTTGAAAAAATCAGGAACCTTTTAATATACAGTATATCTTGCTGAATCTATTGTGGGTTTCTCTTATCCAGCTTAAAAGACTGAGCTTAATGGCCTTTAACTCTTCTGACAAAAACAAGGGTTTAAGCTGGGCTTCTTTATCCCCTTCTTCATATCCAGCTTGCAGCTGCACTGTAAACACTTTGCAATGCAAAATGCAGAGCGGACTCTAAAGGCAGCTCCCTGCTGTCATGGCTCAGACTGCTGAGAAAGGCTGCTCACACCAGGTTCTCACAGCAGCTAAGCCAGGTCCATCTTATCAAGGCTAAGCCTCCAGTTTTGGCAGCATTATCTGTGTAATGGCCATCAAATGCAGCCCAGCACTGGGTTACTGGAGCTTATCTTTTGTTGCAGAAGAAATGTCGAGTTACATTTATGAAAGGACCTAGTGACAGATGATGCTGAAATTCCCATTTTTTTCTTTGTGGTTGTGCAAAAAGGAGAAGCTATAGCTCTAAGCTTGCATTTCCAAAAGGTGTAGAAAGAAATTTAGAACTTGGAAAAGATGACGCTTGGAAAAGATGGTGCTTGTAAAATACTCGGTATTTTTGTACCTACTGGATGGACTGGTGCAGTGGAGTAGGATACGGACCACTGCTTAGGCTGCTGCAGTGTTTTGGGTTTTTTGCTAACATCTTCCTGAGTGCACAATTATTTTTCTCAATTGCATTTCTAGAATCTATATCTAGCATTGCAATGGAAACCAATAATCAAGAACTATTTGTTACAACCTGGTGATGAGAAGAAGCCTACTCTGTGTGAAAGTTATTTCCCTACTCTCTATGTAAGTGTTTTGTGCACCACTGATCAGGAAGTTTTCTGATAGTAACCAAAACTATTTTCGTCAGAATCTTTTTTCTCTGACAGAGGTAGACATTTTATTTTTTTTAAGACTTTTTTCATTAAGATGTTCCAGCACAGGAACATAGCATTCTTCACTTTGACCAAACTGTTCACACTAAATTGGAATTAAGGGTCTGTATTTAAATATAATTTTCCTTTTTGATCAACAAGCCCAGGAGATTGATATTTTTAGCTACAGGAGAAAGCAGTTCATTTTTAATGCCTGTTGCCTCAAGCTACAGGAGCAACAGGATAGTTCCTTCAAGCTGTTTTTTGGTGAAGTTGTGTCCTTTGTTCAACAAAAAAGCCCCGGCATGGACAGTCTTTTTCCAGCAGCAAGGAGTTTAGTCACTCAGACCTATAACAATGCAATGCCAGCAAAAAAGTTTCATCTTAATTTCCTGATGCCAGCTACATGATATGACAAGAGTCATAAAGGATCATTTTTCTTGTCAGACAGAAGGGGCCATCGCCACCAGACCCCAGAGACTAATCTTCAAGGTCTGTCTGAAAAATTACGCACCTTAAAAAGCCTGATCCCGAACCAGCAATCACAGAGCAATACCCATCTATTAGCTATCTGGGCTGCACTGGATGCATAACTGGAAAGTTAGCCAGTAGGTTGGGCTTTGAACCTCAGTGGTATTTTTAGCTGCCATTTTCTATCATCCATCTGAAACTTCCCTTTGGAGCCACTGTCTTATTTCTGAGCATGATTTAAGCAGAGTTAGCTGAAACAAATGGTTAAAATGAAAATATTTGTTTGCAAATGTTGTTTTCAACACATGTCGTTCACCCCCAAAAGTGTGCCATTTTTATAATTACTTTTAATGCTTTTCATTGATAAAAAAGATATTTTCTGTGAGTTCTTCCTTTCTCCCCACCAATCTCTTATTTTCAGAGATGACATGAAGAAGGAAGAATAGTGCTTCTTACTTTCTGACCTGCTAAGCAGGTTCAAACTATGTAATGAAAACAGGGAGGAAAAGTTATTTTTCATTATTATGAGCAAGTGACAAAAAAGTAGATGGAATTTAGTAACAGTATTGAGAAAACAGTGATGTGTAAATCTCTAAATTAGCATTTTTTTTACTCACAGAATGGATTTTAGGTGTGCCTCTGGACACACTTATTTAGTGACCAAATAGCAAATTTGCTGCTAGAAATTATTAGGGAAGGAGCAGAAAAATAACCTAATATGCCTAATCCATGTTACCTCTGCAAACAATTCAGACCCCTGAATGCACCCTTGTGTGTCATTTTTGCCATTCTGGGATATCCCAAAATGTGTCTTAATGATGTTTCTGCAGGGAGTGGGGGTCCTACTTGTCCTGCACCCTCTCTGCCAGCCCTGTGTGGAGGGCCTGGCCTGGCAGCATCCTTGGCAAAAGTATTTATCATGTGTGGAATCATTGGTGTTTAATATGATTTATTGGTTGTCTGGATTAAGACTTTGTCATGTGTTCTCATTCCATGGGATGCTCACATGCCTTTGAAATTAAATGAAGAGTTCCTGGAAATGTTTAAATTCTCTTCTTTTCATCTCCCTTCTTAGACAATTTCTCCTATCATCACTGAGAGAAAAATCTTTCTGTTATATTCTCTTACATACGATTTTCTTGTGCCTTTGTGTGAGGTGTGCATCCTTCAGGTATTAGGTCTCCATTATATCCACTTAGTGTGCTTTTATGATACATTTTGTTTCTCAGATATGTGATTAGTTGTCACATCTCTTGAACCCCGTGTTTGCCAAAGCATGATGCATGGCTGCAGTGGCATAAGATAAACATTTACACTAACACTACATGGTGTTTATTCTTAGAGCAGATATGGATTTATTGGAAAGGATTCTTCCCCCCCACCCCCACCCCCAATTCTGTGCAAAACTTTTACAGTCCATACTGGAACCTAAATAAAACTAAATTAGAATAAAAGGCATGAGGACATCTACTTGTCTGTGCCAGACAAATTCCCAGAGCTTTGGGCCTTGAACTTTTGGCTAGAGGTATTATTTGCAGACCAAGTGAAGCATTCCCAACTGTTTCTGAAATAAAGGCTACAAGAGTAGGAACTACTTGTACATGGCCAGGACAGAACAATTAATTTAAATTGCCAGGATTTAACTCACATTTCAGGATTGCTTTGAAATTTTTTCCTTCTTGGTAATTTAATCCTTTTGCAGGCCTCTCTCACTGGATTGAGAGAACTGTATTCTTCTACCCCTTTTTTTTCTCCCCCTCACCCTCCTTTTTTAACTGGGAGATATAATTTATACCTGTTTCAGTGAATTTGCCACAATAAAGAATCCATTTCTTCCAAGGTTTTTTAAATCTCCTCAGAGAGTGAAAGTAGCATTTGCTGAAATTAAGGTACATTTTGCCAGAAATGTGATGCTAATCCTCTTAGTTTTAATGGTTTTGAAATGGTTTGTATAAGAAGGTAAACAGAGTAGTTGATTAATAGGAAGGAAGTCAATTGGCCATGTTGCAAGTGTTATACGCTATACTGTACAATAGTTCTTTATTTCTACAGAGGGAAAGACAGACCGGTCTCCTTTTTAAAGTTCTTTGGTGAAAACCGATACATCTTCTTATACTGTACAATTCAGAAGTGTTTGATTCCAGCAGCAGAAAGAGCAAGCAGTGCACTTTTGAAATAGAAGTCAAACAAATATCACTGATAAGACATTGACGTGACACCAGTTATCTTCCCTTTTTATTGAAAATAGGCAGATATAATGAGGTGCTTCACATTTAAAGTCTTAAATCTTAGAAAGCTCCAGGCCTAGATGGTTTTGATTTTGGCTTATTAAACTTGCAGTGTGGGGAGGGGGGAAGGGACAGAGATGGAGTGACTCACTTATCACTGTTATTTAACCTTTCATTGGCCAAATAGGTTTTCGTCTGTAATTCATTAAAAGGGTTCTTCATTCCTGAATTACTTCCCAGTGTCTCCTGTGTGGGCTCAGATGCCAAGACCCACTCAAGCCAGGCAGGTGTCCTAGCAGGCCCCCTCCCCATTAATAATTCACCCGTAAGTCTCCCAGAGCTCGGGCACTATTTGCCTGTAAGGTGATAGGAGCCAGCAGTTACCTTAATTCCTTTGTCTGGCACAATAGCAAAACTCTCGCTGTCGCGGGCCATGGGGCTGAACTCTCACATCAGTTGTAGTCCATCAATTAACACAGTTAAGTGCTGCAACAAAAGTGTGAAGTGGCTGAAGATCTGAGCAACAGAGGCAATAGGTAACCCAAGAGCTTTGAAGGAAGATGTAGTGGCTGCAGTTACAGAAGGTGGCTGGGACACAATTTCAGGGTTTAAATAGGGAAGAAGATGAAATAAATTTGAGAAGTAACTGAGGAATAATTAGAAGTCAAAGCTGCAACAGATGGAGGAAGGGAGTTTGCAGGTTTTTGCCGGGGCTCAGAGCGAGCACGGCGTGGGCAATGGCCCACTGACTGCAGAAGCAGAACTGCCTTCATCCTCTTCTGAAGAGATCCTTTACTAATAAATGCAGTGAAATATTACAATGTAATCTAAAATCAATGAAGGGCTGTCTGAGGGCAATCATGTTATCTCCTGCACCTTTGTCCTGACTAGAAAGATTCCTTCTCTAAAGCTAGCTCTAAAGACCTGTGCTAGCTGAAACAATTAATCAAAATTATCTAATTTGAAAAGAGGAATTAAAAAATGTTTGTGGAACCAAGTGCTGTCTGTCTGTTTTGGGTATAATGACAGGTAAAAATGAGTCAAGAAATGACAATGTTAATTTAAAAATAAAACCACAGAACTAATACAGTGATTCTGGATTTTGTGTCAGGTTCAGATACCTCAGATTGGTGTCTTCTCACGTGAAGTGGTCTTTCAGCAGGTGAACAAAAACTCTGATAATTTTTGTTTGGACATGAGTCAAAATGCAGGCATGCTGTTATATTTAGGGTGGGACAAGGGCATGAGGAAAACCAGAATAAAGTGCAGTGCCTGTGTATAAGTAGCTCTGCACAATGGGAGGCTCTCCAGAAGCAGTTTGACCTACCGGGTTTCACTGATGTCTAGCACTGCTCCATCCCACAAATACCTTTTCTTTTGGCTTTGAGTAAAGGACGATTTTTACAAAGCATTACTTTATGATTCCATCTCATCTTGCAAACTGCAGCTCTCATTTAGTGAACCCCATGCATAGTATAAATAATTAACTCTCCGTCTTCGTATTAAGCCACAAGTAACAGAATTTTCCGAGAGCCTTTGAGAGCTATATTTGCCTCCTAATCAATAATTTGTTATTGACTCAGCATTAGGACCTGACAGCTTTATAAATTTATTGTATGAGAGAACACTCATAGAAATAGTAGGAAAACTACTAACCATTCTCCTTCTGCATTACTGCTGGTGAAATAATAGAATTTCTACAGGAATACAGCTAAACACAACACAGGCAGTGCAGAACATGTGCTAACAAACACATCTGTACCCTGAAATCTAACTATTGCCTCTTCGAACACTTTTGAACTTTTCTTCCAAGTTGGCTACACTTTCATCTCAATTGAAGTAGTGTCATTCAAGAACAATTTCATTAGATTAAATGGTCTGGTAGTCAATGCAATTGTAATCAATAGCTGTAACTCCAGGAAAATAGCTGGATGCAGACTTTCAGTCTTCTCTGCCCTGTTCTTTGATTGACTTCAGAAGTGCTCTAAAGCCAAAGAAGCACTTCTGTAAACTATATTTTAAAGGATCTCCAAGCCTTCCAGTTTTACAAAGCTGTCATCCCTTATCTTTAAAAGCAAAGAGAAGGCTTATTTTTTAGACTGGGATAGAGTTTAATGTCTCAGGCTATGACTGAGAGCAGGAAGAGAGAAACGGATAAAAACCATCCTGTCCACATAGGTACACTCCGCTTAGCTGTAATTTCCTTGGTTGCATCATTGCAGTGGCCTCTCTGACATGAAAGGAAGCCCACAAGCAGCATTTCTGAAAGGTTTGGGAGACCTGACCAAGCAAAGCACTCAAGTTTCACTAACCATTCAGAAAAACCCCAGTCCACACATCAACTTTTGGTTTTTTTGTTCCATGGGGGAGGATGCTGCTTCTCCTCCTCCCTGCAGCTCCCCCAGCGTTGGATCCATCAAAGCCCGGACTGAGGATTGTAGATGCTGGCAGGGAGACTTCTGCTAACTACATTACCCGCTAATGCACAGGAGACCCATCAGCAGCAGTGCGGGAAGGCAGCAGCACGGAACATGAAATACGGCCAGGGCTGTCTTATCAGGTGCACATCCTTTTTCAAAGTCACTGTGAGCATTGTGAACACTGCTTTGGGGGTGCTCTCTGCAAAATTTCTTTGCCGTTCCTGAGTATTTGAGGCCAGAACAAGCTCTAATTCCACACTAATGAATATTCCCTTTTCCTTGTTACGTTGCCCATCCATCGTATTCATCACATTCATTTCAGTTTCACCCTTTTATTCTGCACTTTACGGTTCTTAAATGCAGTGTGTAGCCCCTACTGTCCTGACATATGCAGGTGTTTGCCCTACACTTGACATCTTTCAGCCATGCTGAATCTCGAATGACTAAGCAGTGATCCATGTAAACGTCATGTCATCTCGAGTTTGATGTGATACCTTTTAAACACAGGAGGTGAAAAAGATAATCCTTTCCCTTCTTTCTTTCACCTGAAAGATAAATCACTCTATTTGTACTGTCTGGAAAATTAAAAAGCTTTTATTTAGTGCCACTATTTCAGAACAAGCACCTTTATGAAATACAGAGGCACTTTGGAAACGCAGAAGCATATTTTCAAACGAGTGCAGATATTCTCAACACCACTTTATGTATTTATTATAGCTCTCGCATTACAGCCTCAGAAGCTGATGTATTTATATTTTTCATGATGTCTCAAGCAGATGATAAGGTATATGCTGTAGTTTCCCTTATATACTTTGGAATGTAAGAAAAAGGCCTCTTATTTTAGCATGTACTATATCTTTTCATTCTTTTTCCAGATGAAAGTGGTAGTAGATTAAGTTCCCCTCTTCTTTCCAAAGCTCATGCAGGTGTTTCTCGGAGCATAACCAAGCTCAGATCTGAATGCTATACAATCACAAAGTCTGAATAAAAAAACATCTGCACATCTAAGAAATTTTGACAACATTTGTGGCCCCAGTGCTGAATAATAGAGCATGATTTTGCCCATGCCACTTCCAGCTTTTCCATGTTAATGTGAAGGCTTGGAGCTTGCTTGGGGACCACATTGTTTTAGGGTGTTCAGACATGAAGAATGATTCAAATTTCAATTTCCCAGCTGCAGCTGATCCTGAGAATGGATGTAGCTTACCCCTTATACCTACCTCTGCTGCTAACTACGCTACTGCCTCTGAGACATCAGTCCTTGCAGTTATATTTTAAAACCTCTCTTTAACCTTCAACACTTAGCAAAGGTGTATTTCCTTGGATTATGGTGATTTATTCGTGACTTAGAGGTGGTGCTGAGTCACATGCTTTGCCATAGGGTGCAAGTTGGTCATGACCTGTATTCAGGTCCCTTAGAACCATCGCTGTCTTAGACTAATGTAGATTTGTAGAAATTAATTCTGGTTTATGCTAATACAGATCTATAGAAATTAATAGGAGCTGCTTCTGACTTACACTCTTATAAACAAAAAGAATAAAGTTTGTGTTTAAATTCACATATAAACCAGCCTTAATATTTTCATATTTTATCTTTCAAGGCTCTAGAGAATTTTCTTGCAAAGTTCCTGCTGTTAAACCTTTGAAGACAAATTGCCCTTAGCCTATTGCTATTACAAGCGGAAACTGCAAGTGAGATTGCTCTGCATAGGATGAGGCCAGGAAAAACAGAATTTTAATCCTAGTCTGCTCAGAGATTTTCTGTAGGTCCCAGAGTAACTAGTTCAGTTTCTATCAGTTTCTGTGAAAAATGCAGATAAATAAAGTAAAACACTCTGAATCCGATCTATCAGTCCTTTCTTTGGATATGAAATTCAGTCTACATTAAACACAAGATTTCAAAAGTAAAAGATGATCCCATCTTAAGAACTTGCTGAAGTTACTATGCTAAAACCCTAACTTCAAACAAGTTTCTCCATGACTTTTACTGCTTAATCAAACTCCAGGACCAGAGTTACCCCCATGGGTGAGGGACTAATTTGCACTCACTGGCCGGCTCCTGCAGGAACATGCCCTGCTGCTTTCCTGCCTGCACCCAGAGGGGAGCTCTGAGCTGCGGGCAGCAGCAGCACCAGGTAAATAAGCCTGGAGCCTTACTCCCTCAGCATACTTAGGGAGCCAAAACTAGGCTTGCAATTCCAATTCCCTTTTTTTTTTTTTCTTTTCTGTCAGTCTGTTACTGAATTTTGAAAAAGCATCAAAGCCTGTTACTTTCCTACAGTTTGCAATCCAGCCTGCTGTCTTTCTGTGCTTTCCTTAGCAGCCTGATCCACTGCTTGGCTGCTGTAAAGATTGCTGCCTGTTCTCTTTATATGGTTGGAAGAACCATATGTCTCTGCTTAGCATTTGTTAGTCGTCTTTTGTATTATTTACTTTAGTTTTTATAAAAGATTCCAGACTACTAAATAACGTCGATCAGGGAATGTGGATGGATGAATGGAACAAGGGACAGCCGGAAGACTTAGGTCCTACTTTCTTCACTGCATGACTTCAAGAGAGCCATTTTCTGCTCCTGCTCTTGCCTTGACCATTGATTCTGTCCAGCTGGGTCAGTCTGGCACTGCAGGAGCAGATATTCTAACACAAGCTGCAAGCCTTTTTGCTTCTTGCTGCCTGGTTCCGAGTTCACTGAAATAAGTGGGCTGATGCAATAAAATCTGCACTGTTGGCAGACAGAGAAATGCACGTCCCTTTAGCTGGCAGAGGATGTTTAACACCCTTGCTAGCAGCAGCCGGGGTGGTATGAGCTCCTGCATCATGTGCTGATGTTGTGGCTGGGCTTTCTTATAGCTCCAAACCCAGCAGGCCTGTCACTAACTCTATCAATTAAAGCGTACGCTGCTATATAATTCAGCTGAGTGCTAGGAGGGGCTTGCTCACACTGGGGTGTAACAAGAGTAATTATAATAATGACTCGCCCATTCCTCACGACAGTGTTTTCTCTTAGCAACAGGCTTGAGCACCACAAGAAATGTGATCAAAGTTGAAAGAAAATTCTCTTTGATGCAAAGGAGTTTTTGTTGCTGTTTTGGTTAGGGAGGGCAAGCTGGGGAGTCTGTCAATGCAGTCAACTAATGACAAACAGGGGATAAAGCTCCACGGGGATTAGCCAAGTCTCAATGCAAGTCAAGTGGTCTGATTCTGTAATTTCAACCAAGTAGCAAAGCAACTTACAGGCTTTTTAGTGTTTAGGTTGCCACAAAGAAGCTTTGCTGTCATCTCTGAAACACTGTCTCAATAAGAAATTTCCTGGAACACCAAGGTCTTATTTCTTGTGGGAGGTTAAGTCATTGCATTATCTCCTCAGGTGAAAATTCATTATGCTCATCTTCTATGTGTGTTTGAACAGCCTCTTCCTGTACAACAGGCTGCCTGTCTCTCCCTTAGGCGGTAACAGCATCAAGTGGTGTTCAGTGCTACTTATCTTGCTCACCTGCCAATTAACTATAAACTGTAAGAAGCATTGTACCCAAAAAGAAAAAAAAAAAGCTGGATCAGTTTCAAGTTTAATTACTCCAAAAGAATTCAATATATTATTGTCCTAAACCAAAAAAAATCTGAACCTTTAATCCTCTTTGAAGATGTTTCTTACTGATATATCCCATCACATATTTTTAACACCGGTGACAGTACTTAGAGAAATCATATCCTATGTTTGGTTAAGCCAGGAAATGCATTTGATTCTTCTGCTATAACTTTCACAGCAGCTTAGCAAATGCAACTGCTTTACCTGTTATAAACCATCTCATTGATGGTACTTAGTTAAATGCTATGTAATAAATGGAATATTTGTAAATTAATTTAATGTGTTTGTGTCTATACCATATAACACATTCATTACACACGAACTTATTATTCAAGTATTGCCTTTTCAGTAAGGAAGTTAGGGTCCTTAAAGGGTTTCCATAGCACTGTTTGTGCCTCACGACTCTGGGATTAAATCCGACCCCCAGGGAGGGAGCACAGGTGAGATTCACCCCCATCCCACAGCGACAAGGGGACATTCAGGCACCAGGGCTAATCCTGTCTCAGCGACTCGGCTCAGATGGGGCCAGGGAGCACAGCAGGATGGCCAAGCACTCATAGGACAAAAATTCCCTTACTTCAGTGTACAGTAATAGATGACGTTTGACCTAGGAGAAACAAATGTTTTGTTTTGCTATATGGTCAAAATATACAGGGGAAAGAAGAAGAATGGGGTTTTTATTCTTATGGAGTTTGAATGCAGCCATGAGCCGCAGACTTCCAGGGGTGTTTTTCTTACTCGCAAGCTTTTAGGGTGGCTTTACACTATGGGCCTGACCAGGCCCTTTGAGCATGTGCCCACTCCGGTTTTGCACAGGCTCAGGTAGCCAAACTGGTGGGCTCGGCTGCAGGAGGGGTTGATGGCTCATGTGTGTCTGCGTGGCATCCTTTTGGGATCACATGGGAGGGTTCAGCAGGGGACGCCTCCATGTGTGGAAATGCAGCTATATATTCCTATAGTACTGCTCTCCTGAAGCGCAGGAGGTCCTGGTTTAAATGGGGGTGGGACTGGATGCTGGAGGGCATGCATAGCCCATGACCTTGCCTGAGAGCATATTATCCAGAGCTGAGGGGGCCAAGGGCTTTTAAACTCCCCTTTGCGCCTACTATAAAATATTATTAGAAATGGCAAGAACATAGAATCTGGTTTGCAAGAGTAACCAAATGCCCATGACAGGCTTTTGGCCTAGCAAGGTTTCTCTGGCAGATTTCAAAAGAACTCTCCAAGAATCTTCAAAGTTTTTATTAATGATTTGTTTTTCATACAAGTTCAACAGTTTATTTGGCTTTCTATGTGAATCAGCTCATGTACTAATCTGGGGGTACAGAGACTGGAGTTTGCTGCCAATTATTAAGAAGTTGGCATGCTTCCCGTATTTCCCATAATTGAGAAAGATCATTTAGGCAAACAGGATCCTCACAAATCCATGGGCCCCTATTGGGTGCACCCACCAGCAACCCCATGCACCAGAACAGGCTGGGGGTGACCTGCTGGAAGGTGGCTCTGCTGAGAAGGCCCTGGGGGTGCTGGTGGGCAGCAAGGTGACCCTGAGCCAGCACAGTGCCCTTGGGGCCAAGATGACCAACGGTGTCCTGGGGTGCATTAAAAGGAGTGTGGCCAGCAGGGCGAGGGAGGTTCTCCTCCCCCTCGGCTCCACCCTAGTGAGGCCACACCAGCAGTGCTGCAGCTTCTAGGCTTCCCGGTTCAAGAAAGACAGGGGATTCCTGGAGAGAGTCCAGCGGAGAACTACGATGATGCTCAGGGAGCTGGAGCATCTCCCTTGTGAGGAAAGGCTGAGAGACCCAGGTTTTTTCAGCCTGGAGAAGAGAAGACTGAGGGGGAAATTCATTAATACCTATAAATATCTGAAGGGTGGGTGTCAAGAGGATGGGGCTGGACTCTTTTCAGTGGTGCCCAATGACAGGCCAAGGGGCAACAGGCACAGGCTGGAACACGGGAAGTTCCCCCGAACATGAGGACAAACCCCTTCCCTGTGTGGGTGCCAGAGCAGGGGCACAGGCTGCCCAGAGAGGCTGTGGGGTCCCTTCCCTGGAGACATTCACCCCCCGCCTGGACGCGGCCCTGTGCCCCTGCTCTGGGTGTGCCTGCTCATGCAGGGGGTGGGATGGGATGAGCTCCAGAGGTGCCTTCCAGCCCCTATTGTTCTGTGAGTCTGTGACTGAATTTGTTTTATTTTAAGACTGAGCTGGTTCATTGCTGTCATCAGATTTACAGAACAAGACTGTTTTCCACATAAACGACTTCAGGAGTAAAGGTCCTTACTGGTTGACATTGTTTCTTGTTTTCTTCTTAATATATACTCTAATTTTTAAGAAATGGAACTGTTGAAACATATTCCTCAATAGATCTGTTCTCAAAAAAGTCTGAGCAATTAAAAGTAAAAAATGTCATTTTGAGTTTTAAAATGTGAAACTTGAAAGCTGAATATAAACTATTATGCAGTCAGTCTGTTTTGTATTTTGCTATGCAACGAGATATAATACAGCATAATGTTCCATCATTTTGGACAAGGACATACTTACAGTAGAGTTATTTTAACATGAGTGTCCATTTCTTGATTTCTGAGTGTTACAAACATAAACAAGTACCAGTTTCCGAGCTGCATTTATGTTGCTAAAACTACTCGGAGTTCCTGATTTGATTCTTCTCAGTTAGGTGGCTGTGGAATGAAAACCAGCCAGATAATAATAAACCTTTACTTCTGCAGTAGTCTGAGCCTAACTGCACAATGTCAAGAAGATTTAATATTAACCTTCAGCACCGCACTCTAGGTTCACCAGTACAGCGTCGGACAAACCAAAGATTAGAGCCGCAGACAACAGTCTCCTTCCAAAGGACGTTGCTTCTGGCTCATGACAATAGCTAATTCATACAGCGGTGGTAGCTCGTTGATGACGACCCAGAAATTGGGATCTGAGGCAAAAAGAAAGTGCTGAAAACCGACTATGACACTTTTTCAGTGGTTTAAGGCAGCCCTCTGGAGACAAGAGGGAGCACTGCACTGGGGATGCCAAACTGCACCGGCAGAAACCTGCGCGGGGGCTGGGAATATGGGCTTGGGTTGTAAAGAACAAATAACTTTCCGGTTTTTTTTTTTTGTTGTTGTTGTTGTTTTGTTTTTTTGTTGGTTGGGTTTTGAGTTTGGTTTTTTTGTGGTGTGTGTTTTGAGTTTTTTGGTTTTGTCTTTTTTTTTTTAACACAAAGTTTCCCCACTTAGCTGAAAAATTAATTATAGCAAGTATTTAATTCACAGTTATTTCCTCTTATAGCACTTCCAACATTTTGAATATACTGGTAAACACATGGTACCAGTAAGACAGATAAAGCTGCAGCACAGCAATGCTTTGTCCAGGTGGAGGGGAATTACTGACTGAGAACAAGGTACCTGGGGTAATGCTGGGCAGCAGCTCCACAAATGAACTATCCAGAGCATGGGGAAACACACAGGAATGCCGAGTTATTTCGGTGAATTTTGAGTTAGGTATTTAAGAACTGCAAAAGCTTAATTCTGCACCGGGATGAAAATTTGCACTTGAAGTGCTTCCTGCGTGATACAGGCAGCCGATGAGCTCTTAGGGCTGGAATGTATCGGAGCAATGGACATTCCCTCATCACACCAAGAAGCTCACCTTTAACTTCCACTTGCCCGTCTTTTCTCAAACCCTCATAGCTGCTGTATCTGAGAGCTTCGCAAACCATCTGCTCAGGCCCCAAAAAAACAGCACTTCTGGCAAGGAAGGGGAGTTTGAGATAGAGGGTCTCTGTGGGATCTCTCTTCTGAGCTCCCATCTGCTGCAGCTGGTACATGAGCTTTCCCCATCTGGTTCAGCCTACTTCAAATGGGCTCCCTACCTAATGGGCTAGCGACGTGCAACCCTGGGAAAGTAGATTTTCATAGAGCAAACATGTAAATATCATATTTGAAACTTAGCTCTAGTTTTTTATTACCAGCAGATTTTAAGCAAAATTTCATATATACAATGTAAGAACTTGCCCATCCTTGTTTCTTGTCTTCTCTGCCCCAAAACAGAAGAATCCATCTATCAGATTGATTTTACTATAAAATACAAAAATCACTTAATCTTGTTTTTATGTAAGTTCTCTTCAGGGTGGGTTTTGTAGAAAAACACCTTCTTTTAAGAGCGTAAGAGTAGATTATTGAACAAAAATGGCACAGTGTCAAAAATAGAACTCCCATATAAAATACCTCTGATTTAAACTAGGTATTTGATAAACTAGTCAGTTCACTGGCATAATCATATCAGTCTTCATTGTAGTGGGAACTGAGGCTGGGGGTTGGCCCCACAGTGACTTTTTTTATTTGGGGGAAATCAGAAGCAGGGAATCTGATGCTATAATCAATGGTAGAGCTTATGTAGTGGTTCTTCATGTGATTTTGTTTCTATATTTTTCTTGGTTATGAGTCACAAAACATTAAATTCCCAAAACTGCAGTGTGCCAGATTGTTAAGACTAATCCATTGCGCATGGATAGTAGCTGGCATTTTTGTGTGAATTTCATGAATCTTCAGACAGAGCTTGTAACTGGGCCGTTGGTGTTTCACAGCCTTCTGGATTAGAATCTTTATTTATATTTGACCAATGAAAATGCCTTATGTCCCACTCATTTTTGTAACCCAATCCCAGCCCCTTAGGGATCCTGATGATGAAATATGACAGCAGCAGCCATGAAACAACTGAAGTGGAGTGTACCCTCAAAAAACTTTGTTATGGGTTCAGTTGATTGGGAAAGTTACCAGTGTGCTTGAGTTACTGGGATGGTGCTCTAGGAATGTGTCTGGCAGCTTGGTGTCTCATCTGTGCTCGTGGTGGAAAACTGTTGCTAAAAGTGTAAAATTTGGTAGACTTTCACATTTGATTTGGGCATGAGAAATCTCTCCAAGAATGTTGGAGCCAGAAATGGGGCCAGAGCAAAATCTTTAGTCTGAATAGCCCCAAGACCACTCTTGTTTTTTGGACTCAACTCTGCTTGAAAATCAGGCAAACAAAATAAAGATGTCTGCTTGGGTTGGCGTTTCACGTGTGGCTTTCAAAATCAATGCACTTCCCTTGGAGCACGCAGATGTGGTGCCTTTGTGCATCCAGATGGGTGCCTTTTTCAAAGTGAGATTTTTATGAATAAGACTCTTTTTTTAATTTGGAAAATAACTGTCATTTCTAAATGTTGTATATTTATTTGTTATGGTCTTGTTTACTTTGGTCCACATCTGACAGAAAGAGTTGCAGTCACTGAACTGAACAGAAATTTTAAAAATGCATGCATATGTCACCTGGGATAACGGAGCAATCTGTGTTTTATGACCTCTCTCAGTTGCTCAACTTGCCTGTAAGAAGGCTAGCAATACTCCACCCGTCATCAGCATGGCTATTGCACCACTGCCTTCTTCCCCATAGTGGTACCTCGGTCTTCACTGAGCTCAGCCTTTGTCAGCTGGAGTTTATTCAGCCCAAGGTATCCATCAGGTTCAGCTCAACCAAATATGTAAGAGCCAGATGCATCTTACAGGTGTGTTGAAACCTGTTGATGGGTAGTGTTGCCCCCTGAGTGTCTCATTATGGATTACTAGAAAATAACCCAGGGAATAGGAGCTGCATGGAGAGAGGGAACAAGGACTGATTTATCCATGGGCTCATTGAGTGCACAAGCTAGGGAGCATTGGATGAAAGCAAGAGGCAGGTTTAAACCAAGCAAAAGGGGATAGTCTTTCACCCAGTGCATAGTTAATCCTAGCCACCGTGTGGAGGCTTACGGTGTAAGTAGGTTCCAAAAGTGGTTGGACAAATTCATGGAAGAAAACCCCGCTTGGTCATTTAAATATATAATCTCTATGCCTGACGTAGGAAGTCTTTAAGTCACTGACCACCCCCTAGATTAATGTTTACTCTGAAACATTTTGCTATAAGTTGTCCTGCTTTTCCCTAAGCATCTGCTGCAAGCCTCTACTAGAGAAGGGATAATAATATCAGTAAACTTTGCCCTGATGTTGTTCTTTTGTTCACATTCAAGAAGGAAAGCCGGAAATGTTCAACGTCACACAGAACCAGGTTCCATCATCCCCAAGAACTTCACACAGACCAAACTCAGCAAGAGGTACCAGTCCCGGTGGTGTTCATCATCTAATTTTTGGGAAGCACTTGAACACCTGCTCACACATCTTGAGCAATCATAACTGCAGATCCTTAACACATAGATTATATGTATTTAAATCAATTATTTCACTGAAGGTAGGATGCCTTTTGGTCACTTTCTCATACCTTATTAGAGTATTAACAAAAAAGCTGAACAACACTCCTTGGCAATGTAAAGTCTATTTCGTTGCCAGCCTTTGATATTTTCCTGCCTGGTTCCTGATTTTTCATATTGACACATAAAATGCCCCTAAAATACAACTTGTCTGTGAAATTACAGTTATTGCAGCATCCTTCTTCCATGGGCAGGGAGACTGAGCAACTGGTGGCCTAAAATAACAACCTGGAGTAATTTGGTTGTGCTTTTTTGATGCACTTGTATTCACCTCCTTAACCCTGTGCTAGCATGACAAGCATAATCATTTTCTCCCTTGAACTATATTTTGGCCATATACTGGAATTTGATCCAACAGTCACCATTTGCTAAGGATAAGAAATGGCTTTAATGCCACACACCGACACCCAAATCCTATCAATTTTTCCCTGTTTCATTTCTTCCAATAACCCAACCAATTGGCTTGAGCAAGCAATTCAGAAAAAAAATAAACGTAATAGAGGTCCCTCTTTTCAGAAAGGTACTTCTGTCCAATTGCTTTCATCGTGAGAATACAACTATGAGGTCTGTTTCAGGGGATGTCCTTCAGCAGGCAGCATGAATTGCAAAATCAGTCACACAAATGGCCTACCATATATAAAAATAACCAATATATCAACAGGGCTGAAGCCAAGCAGCAGTTAAAATAACGACCAGATCAGTAACACTAAACTTACAATGCAGCTCAACAGACAGATGCATCTGAAAAGGAAAAGTGTAGACCATTTTTAGTTTGATTTATATTATTACTTCATTTTTTATTCAAGATATGAAACATTCTGAAAAGCAGATGCTAAAAATTGAAGAGGATTGCCATAACAAAATGAAATACAATGTAAGTGTAAAATTGATAGGGGAATATTCGTGTCTCTAATGAGACAGGATGCTGTGGCTGAGAAAAAAATTTGAGACAGTATCTGTGGTGGAAGAGCCTCCTGAGTTGGATGCTGCAATCCCTGCTCATGCTGCGCATGGTTTTGCTGTCTTCATTGCTGCTGCTTTAGGAACAAGTCGTACCCTGCTGGTGCAGGCATGAGTCAGCAGCTCCCTTTTAAGCTGAGCTGTATTTATTCATACTAGTTTTCCTAAAGTTTTGGAAGTGTTTGTTTGGAGAGTTCAGACAGGAGGATGGAGGGATCTAAGTCAGGGAGGTAACAAGGTACCACGCACAATTAAAAGAAGGACTTTGATTGCAACACGATATGATCCTCTTTGTCCTGAAGTCCCACTGCAAAATATCCTCTATCAGCATATTTCTCCTGTTTGCAGGGAAATAAGGTTGTTTTCCTCCAGCTTAAATGCCTTTTCAAAGATTCAACCAAGTTCATAATTAAGAGAATCAGGATCATCATGATAACTGAGGCTTGAGAAACCCAAGTTCAGCTCCCTGCTTCCTGCTGGATTTCCTGCACCATCTCTCAAGAACTCTGGTGAAGAAGTGCAGCTTTTACTAAATGCAGCTCTTTATGCTGTAGGGGTCCTGGGATGATAATGGGCTGCTGGAAGGATGAGCAGAGCACATCCCACGGACAGCTAAGGTGAAGGCCTGCACATTTGCTGTGTGTTGGAGGATGCAAGTCCTGTTGCCTGTGAAAAAAAGAAAGCATTGGGTAGGATGAAGGACAATAATACGAATCTCTGGTATGTACTATAAAAGATGAGACTAACCTTGACTCTACAGAAGTGATGAGACTTAATGACAGCATAGTTACTAAAAGATACATTTGATCTGCCTTAGAAGACACAGACTGAAATCCCACTCTGCTTAGTGTTATTAGCAAAATTAATGCTGACTTCAGTGAAGCCAGGGTTTTACCTACAATCAGCAAATTAAATTATTCAAAAAATGCAAACATATTCTGATAGCTAAAGACAATTATTTTGCAAGTTGCTGATACCTGGACAAATCTCCGAGTGGGACTAGATACATGTGCAAGTGAGAAAAATCCAGGCTAAAAAATGTTTGATAAAATTCAGACCTAATAAGCCCTCAAAGCCCAAGGTGTTTGGGCTGTGCCCAGGGTTCAATGAATCAATAGATTTCTTTCCAATGATTTAAGCTGAACATGGAAGAGTTCCTCTCTGAACCGCTAATGATGACTTGTGTAGCCCTGGGTTGATTCACTGCTTTGGAAGACCTGAAGAGGAATTCCCCTAGTACTAATTTGAGTATGTTTTCTGCTGTGCTGGCAGCTGCTAGGCTTACAGGAGAGCTGATAATCCATTTTATCAGATGGTTTTTCAAGGGGTGAAAGCAGGTGCGCCAGGCATCACACAGAGTGCCTGGAGACCCCACAGACGTCTGTAAGAAGAGAAATACACTTTCAGGGTTTTGATAGCTTTAATTGTGTCAAATATGTCAGTAATGTTTGCTTAGTAATGTTTATTTAGCAATTGGAAATGTTTGATTAGTTATATTAGTACAGAGAATGTCTTTCTCGACCCTGCAAACCAGATTTTGATGCTCCCGTGCTGTGGCGCTCACCATGCCGATGTCCTCAGAGGCGGCTGATGATTTATGAGCGAGACAGGAGGGGTGTTTCATGAAAGAACTGGCAAGGATTCCTGGAAACCTCCTTTTACTTCTGGGCTCTTTCAGAGACGACCTGTATAAGCTCTGGTCAGCCACTTAAAGCGATGGTTGCGTAAAGTTCTTAAATTTCTAGGATTTTTTTTAGTGTTGCTTTGAGAGTTTGGCCTCGCTTCACCTCCCTTTTGCCAGCGCCAGCCCTCCCTCCAGCTGGGCTGCGCTTGCCACATGCATCTCTTGCTGACTTTGGCCATCGCCACCCTCCGCTGAGCCGGCGCCGGCCCCCCCACGCCCAGCCCCGCACCCCCGCACCGCCGCCACCGGGGGGGGCCGGCGAGCCGCGGACGGGCAGCGCTCCCCGCAGCCCCGGCGCTTGCAGCCACATCCCGGCTAAAAACGGGATTAAACGACCTCTTAGAGCGAAACGAGCCGGCAGCCTTCGAGAGGAAAATGTAACTCGTGTTTTTTTTTCCACCATCGGGAACTAACTCAGCTCGGGGGGTAGCGCTTGGAGAAGGACGGCTGGCAGCGGGGTCTGAAGTTTAAACACTGCAAGTGATGCTGGCATCCTTTCTTCGTGCCATAGAATCATAAAGGTTGGAAACCACCTCTAGGATCATCAAATCCAACCGATATATTAGTTATTATTAGTCTATCCTACATATTAGTTTGCTTTATGTCTTGACGCTGGTCAGACCCTGTGGTCAGGAAGTGCTGCTGAACCTAGAGCATAGTGCTTCCAGACAAATCAAGACACTGCTCTGCCCACAGCTGTCCAGAAGGTATAAATACAATTCAGGCAAAACTTGTTGTTTTTCTCCTAAAGGTTTCATTCTGCTGCAGAAGCCCGAAGGCTACTTCCCACTGCCATTACAGGCTGCTGCTTTTATGAGTTACACGCACTGCCGAGGCCAGCATGCCATAGAGTAGCTTAAAAGGAAAAAAAAGTGTTCTCTGCAGTCCTGCTTTCAGCTCCCAGGGTATACAGCAGTGCAGGTGGTGAAGGGGCAGGCACCGGCGTGGTTAAATCAGGTTTAGGTGCGTAAATGCCTTTGAGAGTCTGGGGATGATTTTTTAATCTTACTTTTAAAGAAAGGAATAAGGGTGGGGGAGTGAGTGCCTGCTTTATCACATCCAGGGCTCTGCATGTCTGTGGGCATGGGCCACACACCCCCAACCACAAGGTTGCATAGTCTCTGGACCACCCTCACCTTGGTGAAAATACACCCTGTGTTCAAACTGAATAGCCAGGGCAAGTCTGGAGAAAATGTGTCACCCACCAAGAGAGGAAAAATGCCGAAGAAATCTTCATGAAGGAAGACAAAGTCACCAGCGCAGGTTTGCACCCTGGAAATCTGTCTCTAAGGGCCCTTACGGGTATTCCCAAAATGCTGGAGCTGCCTTTTGCCCCTCCTCAGCACAGATCTGAAGGGCTTATCAGCACAGTCATGGTAGGGAAGGTCTGTGATGAAATTGTGTCTGCTTCTGTCTGCATGAGCTAATGAGGGTCAAGCTTCATCAATATTTGGCTAATGATTTAATAAATGGCATTCTTCCTCTGCTCTTAAATGTCATGTCTCAGTCAAGCTCCTGCTCTAAGCTGCTAGGATTTCCGATCGAGCTTCTAACACAGTTTTCCCAAAATGGCAGTCTTCATCCCCAGGTTTCACACAGGATACATACACCCACTGTATAATGTATTTGCAGAACTTACTGAATTACAGATACTTAAAAAATATATTTTGAATAAAGTGGGATTTAAAAATTATTTCAATTATACCTGTTTTCAATGTCTTTTATATTTCACTTCACCACTACTTCACAGAAAATCATGACAACTGATTCCATTTTGTAGATGATTTACAGCAATATACCCTGCAGCGACTGTTGTGTTCCTGGGGTGACAGTCTCCTACAATTTTTGTCTGCTCCTTATTGCTTCTGTGCAATTATTTCTTTGGTACAAGAGGATAAGGGAGTGAGATATATCCATATGAATGTTTCTGCAATTACTTGCGATGGCTAAAATACACTAAGGGGGATTTCCCAGCATTAGAAAGTTCTCTAGCAACTTGCAGCAGAAGTCAAGACAGGAGAATTTAAATCTTTTAGAACTGAGTGGTTGAAGCCATAAATACATATTCACGTAAAGGTTCAGACAGCTGGGAAATACCAGGTGTGTACAGCTAAAATTACCCAGATCCCACATTGAGTGGCAGGCCTGGGAACCACCCTTCAGGCTTTTCTTGGGAATTTGGCATCAGAAGCACGTAACTGACGGTGCCGTAGGTAAGGGCTGTAGGACCGGCAGTGGAGACGGCCTCTGGTTGTACAATATCAGCTGACAACTGTACCATCAATCCACAGTACATAAACACACTCAACACAACAGGTCACTCTTTTCCCAGCCCTCTGGATATGATGCAACTTCATTATTGCAATAACAGTATACTCCTCAAATTTTATCTCATTATTTTCCAGAATTGGTTACGAAAAGATCTTTACTTTCTTCATTATTCAGACTTGATGAGTGCACTTTTTTCCAGAAAATCTTTAGAACCTATTCTAGTTTACTCAAAAAGTCATACCTTACTTGTCTTCTTGATTCTCCTTATGAGACATAGTTCGGGCTGAGACTTTCCAAATGAAAATAAACATTCCACCCTAGAAAAATGCATGCAAACCAGGAACAGTATTGGAACAGTAATGTGTGGGGTTTCTTTCCCCAGCAATAGTGGACCAAAGCATCTGAGCATACATTTCTATTACCCACAGAGGCCTTGGGTGAAATCACTTGTAGTGTATAGGGCAGAAACTTTCCCTTAAGCAGTTATTTGTATCACAGAGCTTCCTGATTAAATAGTTTACCATGACTTTCTATTTTTATAGTTTTCTTAATTAGTTCAGTTGTTAAACTTAACAATGTGCTGTCAAGATCACATGGAAGATTTAAGACACACCTCGTCTTCTGGTTACACAAATAAGTCTCCGGCATCAGCAGATGAAATGGCAATGGCTTCAGTAAGTTTCCAGAGGGCTGAAAAAAGAATACCCAGAACAATGTCTGAAACACCAATTAGTGTCTCTTTTTGAGGGCAGCCCATGAAAAATGACTGTTTTTACAAACAACAGGCTTTTCAGCTCCAGCAATAGTATACTTGGCATGAGCTAAGAGGAGAAAATGCTGCAAAACAAAAGCAACAGGCAAGAGTTATGACTCGTCTTTTCTGTAGGAATGCCCAGACTTTGCTTCCGAACAAGACTGCCCGTTCCCTTCTCCAATATGATGTTGGCCGTGGGCATATGAAAACCAGATTAAAAAGACTAGATGCCATCATGTATTAACCCCCTGAGTTTTTCCCCACTCAACAACTAGAGTTAATTGTTAGACCAGCTTTATAGCTCCAAAACTGATGTGTTGAGAGGTAAGCCTTGCCAGTCTCTGTAGCTGATAGGTTTTATTGTTGGTGACAAGATTTGTTTGCTCAGATATGTCCTTCTTGATTTTATGTTTGCCAAAAGGAAAGCAGTAAGAGCGACGAGTTCTGGCATCTCTGTTTTTCAAAGGAATTGCAATTAATCCAGATAGTCATAGGCTGAATATTCTCCCTGTTATTAATTATTACTCTGTATTAGTTCCATATCTACTTGGACATTTGCAAGTGCCTTCTACTATTATGAGTGTTAATCAGCATTGGGACTGATATTGTTGGGGACCATGCAAGGTCCTTTTTGATCCTGGTGCCTAACAATCTCTGAGTTATGGCCCTCGTCTTGTCCACTTTGTGGCTGTGTTGCTTCAACATACTCATAACACCCTTGGAGCTGTGTGCTGACACACGGATTATGATCAGTCTCACGCTTGTGTTGGCCAGTTTCAAGGGCCAGGAAGCTGTCCCCGATGTTCAGCTGTCTAGATGGCCCATGTGGACTTTTATTTCATTTTTCTCTGTAGGTGAAGGACAGGTACCAAGCAACTCCCAATATGTGGGGGCATTACAGAGGATCCCCCTTCTCAGGCCAGAGGTAGCTGCACTTGTTGGGACGCAGCTGTGCCATTACAGAGGTCACCAGCAACAGCAGTTCACTGTCACGGGTTACCATATCCACTGATTAGCTGAGAATATAATGATAAAATGATAATATCTGTGAGGCAGTTTTTATCAGATCAGAGCAAAGCTGTTTTGCCTTTGTCTGCAGCACAGGATTTGGCTCTCTGGTAGGGGCTATGTCACCAGCCAGCCATGCCTCTGCATTGAGGACACATCAGCATCTTCAGCTTCCTGCTTCTGAGCACTGTTTCAGTCTCCAGAGGGTGAATGCATCTGAGCTCTGGCACCACTTCCAGAGCAGAACCCTCTGTTGATGGACTCATGAGCTCGAGCTGGAGTTGTCTTGGGCATTTTTCCCAGGGATGTGTTAGAGTCCCCGTCACTGGGGTTTTTCAAGAGGCGATAGGACAGGGGGCTAGATAATATCAAGTAGGGTCCTTTTCCCATTAAATGCTGGACCAGATAATCTTTCAAGGTCCTGTCCAACCCAGGCAGTTCTATGATCTCTGCATGACACCCCATGCCATGGTGTAGACATTGCCTTAAGTGCTTGTGGTACGCAAGGTGATGGGGTCAGATGACTTAATGGACTCTCTTGACACTAGTTTCTGGGAAGCCACAAAAGCAGTTCTCAAGCTAGAGACATCTATAGCTCTGCAAAGGCAGAGCTGATGTGTTATCAGAGCTCAGCCATCCCTGTGTGACACCAAATAGTTTAAGTGTGGTGCCACTGGTTGGAGATTTGTCACCCTTTAGATGGATATAAATACCTTCCTCCACCTTCAGTCCCATGATCTTCTGTAGGGGTTACAGAGGGACCTGAGGTTTTGACTCTCAGCCCAGCAGCAGCCTTATGTTGGCCTGGCAAAGGAGTCTCTGGCTCTGTTCTCCCTGAGGTGTACCCTGAGTGATGGGCATGAAGCTGTGGAGGTCCCTGCCTAAGGACCCAAGCTGACACACTTGTTTTGGGGCATGGAGTGGCTCCAAGGTAGGATTTCAGCAGCACCTCCAAGTCCAGGTGAAGAAACTGTCCCATTTCCAAAACTGTACAGACAAATTGTGGAAAACAAAAGGAAAACATGACTTGTCTGGGTGACCACAGGAAAACAGCTGGAGAAATAGGAATAGATTCTTGCAGCAGAAAACCTGCTTGTGTGAACACCTGTGGGGGAGGAACCTCACAGAAGTGGAGGCCTGAGCCAGACAATAAATATATTAAATATTTGTGTCTGATAGCATCCAGAGGAGATCTCTGTGTGACTTCTATTTCAAGGCCATTAAACAGCATACCCCTACTTTTCTCCCCAGTTGTCCCTATGAATTTTAAATGTTTCTGGGCAGACCAATAGGCATATTATTTGTACTCTTTAGAAGAAAGGTGTTAGAAAGTGTACACAACTATTTAGTCTGATCAGGTTGACCATGTAAGTTGTGCTTCTCCTGAAGCTCATTGTGTTACTTAAATTTAGAGTGTACTGTAAATCACATAAACCAGAAATTACACGGTGATTATGCATCCTGTGAAAAATGTGGGTGAGAAATCATGCCTTTGATAATAAAAGATGAAACATAAACTATATGCAGTCCGATGCAGCCTGGCTGATTTAGATTGCCTAGCATCCTGGTATGTCACTTATGAAGTGGCAACATATGGAGCTGAGGGCTGGCAGATGACAAACTGAATTTCCAGAAGCGGCACGTCTGCCTTTACGGGCATTAATCAACAAACTGAAAGGGCTAAGATGAAAGGGAAATAATAATAATAATATTAATATTAATAACAACAACAACTATGACTTGGGAGATAAAGGCAAGGAGGCTTCTCTGGATGTGACTCGAACCCTGGGGAAATCCAGACCAACACTTCAGCATGGTAGTGAAGGGAAAATTTGGTCTATAGACACCTTGCTCATCTGTGCTGAGGGGTGCAAGGCTCAGAAGTCCTCAGATAAACCTGGAGTAGACAGTAAAAAAAAGAGATACATATGTAAATCATAATTTGCTTTGGTCAAAACTACCTCTAACTACTACAGATGTCCAAAAATCTAGCTGAGTCTGAACATTTTCATTTTCTGAAGGGTAGGCTGTAGTAAACAACTCGCTGAAATTAAACACAGTAATAAGGTGACTTTAATGAGTCTTTAAATCGAAGGTGCACAAGCTACCTGCAGCTGAATTAATATTTAAAAAATGTTGCAGAAAGTGCTGGATGAGGCGCCAGGGCCAGAAGAATAATTGTGTTAGAAAGCAGTATTGGGAAAAATCAGAGTTTATGAGGAATGGAAAAAGAAAAGCATAATAATTTCTGTGTGATAGATGTCATTAAGTAAGGGAATAAAATAAGTGACAAAAGTAAAATTTTGGGGAAGGATTTTAATACAACAGCAAAAGCATGTTTAAGCAGATAACTACCAAAAGGAAAGAAGATGGATTATTGTGCAGAAAGGATATTTTAAAGATTGGAGATAATCCATATAAGAACCAAACTTAATGGAATTTCTTTATTTTTTAGAGATGAAGACAACAAGCACTGCAGAAAAAAATAAGAAAGTGAATGAGGGTATGAAAATGGAAATTACTGCATCAAACTGCTTCATAAATGCAAATTGTATAAACCAATTTGCATCAGAGAAAGCCAAAGAAACTGGCCACAAGAAATGACATCTGACACCAATTATTCCTAAGAAATGTATCAAATTACAGGCTGACAACTGCAGATAAGAAAATAGCAAATAATGTATATAATAAGGAAAAGGGAAGATGTAGTGAACTTAACTTTTCCATTAACGCCAATGAGAAAAAAATGTCTATTTTCATGTTAACATATGACATTATGGCATAATGCTCGAAACAAAGAAGCAAACCACATTACTAAGCACTGCAATTTGCTGTGTCATTGGATGGACTGTATGTTGCAGCACACGAGGATATGAAAATAGCTTTGCAGATGGCACCGTTCCTACAGATTTGCACAGCAAAAGATCATCATACAGTTTCTTTACACAGCTAAAAATCTCAAATATTAATTAACAATTTTTATTGAAATCCAGGTACGAAGCAATTGTGGAGTCCAGCAGACCTCTTTTGTGCACAGCACACATCCTCTCTTGGAAATAAGCACAAGTTACAATTCCAGCCAAGCACACAAATACATGGAAAAGCTTTCATGGAGACAATAAGATCCTTTGAGTGAGCCTGCTGGCTGAACAAAATACAAATGCCACACAAGTCTTAATAAAAATGATAAAACTAGCACCAGTTCCTGCCAGTATAAACACATGACAATTTTAAGCTGATCTTTCTCACGCTCATTGTAACTGTAGGGGAAAGGGAAGATGGAAGTCAATGGAGTCATGGAGTGAGATATTACTCATCATGGCCATCATAAATGAGTTCCCCAGAGGCTGTAATTTCTTTGAGGAACTTGCTCATTCTAACTCATTTCACACACTAATCATGCTTATAATTTATTCTGCAGATATCTGCACTTCTGTGGTTTCTCTTCATCCTGACTAATAGTCCTCTGGGGTGGCATGGCTCACTGAGTGTCCCGACGGGGACCCCTGAGCCTGGCCAGGTCCTGCTGAGCAAGAGCAGCTCAGCGCTTTGTAGGCCTGTGCTTGGGGATATCAACCCCTCTGTTTCAAAGAGGGCAATCCTCTGATGGATGTGGTCTGGATTTTGGATTTAGCACCAAAAGATCACTTATTCCAAGCAAGTCTTTCCAAGATGAATACTCAAGTACCTCTTACATATTTTTCAGGAAGCCAGTGGAGACCGGATGACTCACCAGGGAACCAGTTAAGCAGAAGAGAGATTTTTGGGAATCCATTCTCTTTTTTGAGAAGAGGCCAACTTCAACGCAATTTCCTGAAATGAGGGTACAGAAAGAGCAGCCTTCTCTGCTTTTCTGCACGGTGCTGTGGCAATTACTGCTGCCCACTGGGCATTATTGTATTTAAAATGGTGGAGAGATCCTTTCCTCAAATTCACAAAGTGGCATGACCCAACGGTGCAGCAGGGTGCGTGGTGTGTTCCGGGCGTGCCTTACAGCACATGAGCACTTACTGAGCTTTAGCAGAAAAATAGCTGCTGAGAAGCCAGGGGCAGATGCAGCTCTCTGCATCCTAGTGCCATACCAGAGACCTTCCCAGTCACACAGGGTGATGCCCAGATACTGTATGAGCTCTGCGAGCAGAGGATATTCAGCTTGCAGTTTTGGATTTGGCTGCCAAATTCCACCTAGACTTTTCTTTAGGCAATTTAATCCTTTATTGAATCTAGTCCTCAGCCTGTGTTTGCCTTAGTTCACGTGTAAAGCGCCCCTGAGGCTGGAAGCCTTTTGGAAGCAAGTACCTGTTGCCTTCAGTTTGCAGAGAAATTAGTACAGCAGGGCTTTGAGATGATTTCACAACTTCTTGGTATGAGCTAAGAAGGGAAGACCAGGCCAGGAACACCAATGCCTTTCATTAGTGCAATGTGAGCATAAAATGTTATCCAATCAGAACATAACAAATGGTGTGGAGAATTACTTTGCATCAAATGGCTTGCTAAAAGGGTAAAAGTGCCCTTTAATGGCTCTGCTAATTGTTAGAGTATTTTACAGTCAGGGAATTTTGCTTAAGAATCTCCCAGCCATGCAAGAAACACACACAAAAAGGAAAGCAGGTAAGACTGAGCTTTCCGGACAGACCTGAGTCAGGAGACAGGCTTGTTTGAGGGGATTAAAATCACAGTTTGTTCAATGTAACCAGACAGTGAGTATGCAGTCTTTGGCTATTTATAACTCACAAATAAGGCAAGCAGACAGCTAATATAGCCAGGGGCCAGCAGTAACAGAGCAATGCAGTTTTATAAGCAAGCCTAGGTGGACATGTCATTTGATATATCCATGTGTGAAAGTATTTTTATCATCTGTATGTTGAAAAAGGTCACAGAAGCTTTAAATACGAAATTAAATAAAATTAAACCTTACTGAAGATAGCTGTATCCCTCAGGCACTCAGAGTCTCTCAGTAGTTTAAACAATAGTTGTAGAGAGAAGTGGGCTAATCACAGGGGACTTCAGTTTATATGAAAAAATCCAGCATAGCCAGCTTTACAGTCGTTAGAAAAAGAAACATCATTTAGAAACATATGGCAATTATCAAGCAGTAGAAAATAATAGCTGCTTAATTATAAATTCCTGCATGTAGATTTTCTGACATGTGAATTGAAAAGTAATTCAATTCCACTGAAATGTTACAATCAAAATAATTAGACTGGATCATGATATCTCAGTTCCATTGACCGGTTGACCCTATCATCTGGGTAATTAGCCAGCATTAATCAGTTAAGCTCCAGCAGAGGTGTTAGTTGATTTAATACTCCTGTATTTATGGCTTGCAGAGACAGCTTTGTGTTGTAAAAATGAAATAAAATAATTTGCCCCAGATAATGATGTTTCAGGTATTTCACTTTACTCTTTGCTGTGCTGGATTTCTTGGCTGGAAATCTGGTGTGCCACAGTCAGCTTTTTTGCTGAAGCCCGAGATAGGCTGTGACAGTCCCTGGGTCAGCTACTCTGCAGCTCCTGCCATCCCTGGAGGAAAGCTGCCCATCGCAGGAGGGCTCTGCATCCCACAAGGGCCCCAACCGCATTAACGCACTCATCTTTCACTTTTGGAGTGGAAAGTTTCTGTCTCTTCTTTATTTTGGCAGGTTTATCTTCAGTTACTAACTTGCTTTCTTAGTTTTTTTTTTTACAAAAACAGTTTATGAGGGAAGCCCATGGTTTTCCTGTCACTTTTCATATTCTTTGTTAAAAAAAAATCACTGAAGAGAAGGTTTAACCACTACCAGTGGCAGCTGATTTTTAAAACAGAAAAAAATACTCCTTAGATGCTTACAGTCTAAAATTTTCAAAAAATGCAAAATAAGGGGAAAAAGACAAGTATGTAGTAACTCTGTGTTTTCTTTGAAGGTACAGGAACAGCCATAATCATGGCTCAGGTAACTCTGCCTGTGGAATTATTTCCTTGTGCATGGGAACCTGTGGCGGATGGGACCAGCTGGGAAGGGACAAGGCAAGCATCCTGAAAGATACTGATTCTTTCAGACATTTCTTATTGCTTGCTCATCTCTGTGCTCAGTAATATATTCCTTTACGATGATTTCATAGTTGTGCAAAAGTTAGGCGCTATTAGCAATAGCCTGCCTCTCCATTACACTGCAGTAAGGTAGCCTGTTAGCTTCTATTACTGTCTCCATAAAGAATTTACTTTCCTGCAGGGAGGACAAACATTCATCATTATTATAAACACAAGACAAATTTTTTGCCCTCCAGAATTTTTCATTACATTTTTTAGGTCTCAAACACCTCTTACTCCAATTTTCTTTATTTTCTTTGTGTCAGTGAAAAGACATAGTTTCCTTAAGAACTAAGTCAATATTAACCGATTATTGTATTATTTTAAAATAACTGGAATGACCTCCACATTCTGCATGCAACTTTATATTCAAGTTGCAAAAAGGTCTTGACAGAGTTCATGAAAAGTCTATGACTAACAGTTCATTAACTTTTTATTTCCTCCCCAAAATGGGTTGCTCAAACGTCCTCCATCTCCGCACGGTGTAGCAGGAAGCTGAGGAGCGTGGCAATGTGAGGCTCTGTAGCACATCGCCATAATGGGCTATTTCGCTGTGTGATTTCTGTATTTGAATGTGCTGAAGTGGGGTGGACGTGGTAAGCACGTTGATGAACCAACTCACCTGGGACTCTCTTACCATGTCAGGTAACAGTGCCTGTCAGGTCCTTAGGATACATCCCAAATTATCCTTGATGGTGACTGAAATTTGAACTAAAGCACCTTCAGAAAATATAATAAACTGAAACGTGTCAGGAATAGTTGTGGCAGCCTGTTGCCTCATTGGACCAAAATACAAGGGGATGAAGAAGCTGAGAAGGAGAGCAGAGAAACCTTGATTGCTCTGGTACAGAAAAGTCCCACGGGTTCAAGCAAGGTATTGTAGGATCACAGACAACCTGATCTGTAGCTCTTAACGTAAATTCGCATTTCATATCTTTTCAGAATAAAGTCAATGATTTTCTTCTTCTTGTTGTATTTAGGTTTTTGTACGAATGAGCCTGCTTACTGCTGCCCACTGAAAGACCCCATTCCCAAATGTTAAGTATTTGTATTTATGATTTCCATGGCAGAAGTCACTTTTACAAGGAAATTACTACCTCTAAGAAAGAAACTCAAGTTTTAAAAAAGGTCAATAAAACTTCAGTTTGCTCAGTGTTTTCTTTTTCCTTTTCCTTTTTAATCTTTTCATCCATGTTCCCTTTTGATTTTTATCTTGCTGTCGGGAAAGACAGTAGCAGGGCTAAGCTCTGATAAAATCAAAAGTAAGTGTTTGTGTCATCATTTGAACTCATCTTACACTTCACATACAAGGACAGCAGGAATCCAACCTTGTATTGGTACAGACACTGCTAAGAGAGAGAGCAGAAAGCCTTAGGTTGGAAGGCAAAGATTTTGTGTTCTTTCATTACCCCTCACACTGGAGAGGAATGGTTCTTCCTACAGAGTGATGCCAAAAGTCATGCAGCTTGTGACACCGGGTGTTTTCTTATGGACCTCTGTGCTCTTCACCCTCTTCTACAGCAATGTGAAATGAAACTCTTCTCCTGTCATCAATATTAGAGAAAACTGTGGTGATTACAAAACTGGGAGAAAATTAATTCCAGTGATCAAAGCATAACCTCTTTGTGCGCCTTTCTTACAGAGATACCTGCAAGATTACAAAGCCCAGTGAAGAATATGGTAATTCTTATTTCAACCACAGCTTTTCATCTGAGTTTTGTTGGGGAGTGCCACAGGGGTCTTTTTACATTTTTAATTGCTCCTAGGAGAAAAGTTTTCAAAATCTCAAGAAGTCTGTTTGAATGACAAAATAGCTCTCAATTTAGCAGATGTAAATTAATAACTTAATCAGGAAGAGTTTTCTGTTTGTTGAGGAAAAAAAGAGCAGTTTTACCTTTTAGAAACAAAGCATTTTAGCCTGCATGGGTTTTGCAAGACTTGCAAATATGCAAGGTGTTACTCTTAAAAATGTAGACAACAATGCATATAGTGAGTGCAAAACAAGTTCAGTAAGAGTACAATGGATATCAGTCAACAAGAGATACTTTGAAGGAGTAAAATGTTATTGCCTATTTTAATCTTTCATTAACTATTTGGAAAATATGCATTTCCAGTTACCTTTCCTAAAGCAGCAGCCATCTTTTTCTCTAATCTGAATTAATCTTGCTTATTATTTATCTTCTTAAAAACAGGAATAAAACCAGGACATGTTCTTAAAATTACAACCAGCTTTTAAATGGCTCCATTTTCAGTTTCTTCAGAATAATGATATTCATTCAAATTCATTCAGTTTCTTTCTTTTTTGGAACAACTGATGCAGTTCTACTGGAAAATATTTATTCCCTTGGCTAAGGACAGTGTCCATACCTTCTTTAATTTGCGTTGCTGTTTTGTCAATGGCAAACCATAATATTTCCAACATAAAAGGAGTGGTTGCTATACACCATGCTGCATAAAACAGGCATGAAAATAAACCCATTCATTCAGAGGGAAAAGAAGAGGTTGGGCTGGAAGAAGGTTTCCAGCCCTCTGAGCCAAATATTCTTCTGCTTAGGCCAAAAAAGCAGCCCTGCCACCACAAAGAGAAGCAGTCCCCTTGTGCATCGCCCACTAGTACTTGTCAAAATAAATTGTATATTATGTATTTAGGAGAAAAGAATCACCATGCAATTACAAACAGTTCAGGATAATTTTAACTCTGTTAAACAGAATTAATTCATCTACCTCAGAAAAAATACAGGTCAACAGTTTACTAATTTTTTTTCAAAGCTTTTTATAACTTTGTAAGAGGAAAAATTCTGGAAGAGCGATCCATAGCTGCAGATGCAGCTGCCTAAAGTGTGAAGAAAATAAGTTATTCCTCTGTGCATTTGACATTTTTCTTGGGTGGGAAGGAAAGATATTTAAGCTTCAGAGCACAAATATCAAGGCTGTAGGATCTACATATTTCTGTGATAGACTCATTGTGTATTTCACTCTGTGAGATGAAGCAGAAGAACAAGGACAGTCTTTTTGGCCCATCCTTCATGTATCCTTGGTAATTTTTTTCAAGAGCAATGGTTTGCTTTCAAGTCTAAAAATTCCCCTGCACGTACCGTCAAGAGATTTTTGTTGCTTTGCGCTGCCGATTCAAGAGATATGAGATATCCATCTCCTTGCATAGCAGAACTCAGCGGTGTAAGCAAGGAAGGGTAAAAAAAGAAGGCACACAATCCTCTCCTTTATGCTGGGCCCTTTTTGGCGGGTTACAAACTTACTGCAATCAGATGTCCAGATTGTGTTGTACGCTTACTTGCAGTCTGGATCTACGTGTGGGTTTCCATTGTAGAGAACCAGTCTACAGACTCTACTGTCCTTGGAGAGGCCTTACTCCTTAGAGTAAGCCTATGGCAGCTCCATGAGAGGGGAAACCAGAGGAATAAGTTTGTGCAGTATCTACATGGGACCAGAATGGTCCATGCATTAAAGTCTGGACTCCAGGCTATGCCAGGTTCCTGGACTGTTGGTCTGTACACATCTCAGCTCCTCTGGAGCTGAATGAAAAGGACTAGAGCTGCAGTGAATTGTGCAAATCACAGCTTGCTACTCCTCCAGGCTTGAAACAAGGAAGACCGTGAAAATACCACTTATTCCCCAGAAGTCTGTGTGCCATATGGAAGAGCTGGGCTCTCATCCAGAAAGACTGAAATAGGAGTCTCCAGCCAAAAAAGGGCTGGAGGGCAGCAGCTCCTCTGAATAAGAAACCACACAAATGTGTGGCCTTGACCATGTTAGGTGCTGCGAAGCCTCCCCACGCCAACTGTTGCTGCTGTGGGGATGTAAGTTCCTGTGACTCCACACTGCTAGGCTCCTCAGTACTTATCTGGACCACAGTCAGGGTGGCTATTGTCTCCTCTTTCCCACTGAGCTGCACTGGCCCAACTGGAAACTGGGAACACACAGAGTCCCCAGTACATGAGTGGGACAGAGGGGCAGGTGCCCCAAACTTGAGTGTCTTCTGGGGACTGCTAACAATTAGTCGTTACTGCAAAACCCAGTTGAACACATCGTTTTTCTCCTCCCTGCCACCTTTGCTCCCAACGAGCCTTCAGAAACTCTTTCTCAGGAAATAGTCATGAAAATACATAGTGGTATCAGAGTTTCTTTTTTTTGTAAAAACATCCTCATAAATAAAAAAGGTCACTTGCACAGATAATTCACAAAGACTTTATAGGAGGAATTACAAAGGTAGCCTGGAGGAAAATGCTATTTTTATTCAGGTAAACAGGTACAGATATTTTTACAAACTGCACATAGCTGGCATCATGCTTGCATATACATATAGATTTACATGCGTGTGTATACATATAGAGAAATAAAATAAAATGTGCCTGTGCCAACCCTCAAACACACTGGGGACCACCAAATTAAAAATATCCTCATGAAATGGAAAACAAGGCTGGCAAGAAGCAGCAGCAACAGCTTTTGGTCAAGTTCCTGAATACAGCACCAATGGTTTTGTTCCTATTTCTGATTGCTGCTATGGCTAAGCATTTGTCCTTTTTTCTTTTTGCTAGGGTTTCCTCAAAAATCTTTGTCTATGCCCCTAAATAGATTGCAAACTCTTCTGAGCCAGGAATCTCTCCAAATTGGCAATACTTACTACGATGATGATTTGATTTCAGCTATTACTCTGCTAAAATCTGTACGTCCTGAGATACTGTCCTATATTCCTTAGATTTCTGGGAATCCAAAACAACTGGGTAGGTACTTCTTCCTTTGGAAAGGGTATTGGACCAAAAGTGTAAGGAATGGTAGATGCAGCAGTATTGCTTCTGTTTTCATGGGTATGTTGATGACAAAGTTTTGTTCTAATGAGAAATAAAATTACTTGATTGCAGCCACCATGTCTACCAGCACATGCACCCAGGGATATATAACATGCCACAGGCAGATGGAGAAAATCTCGGAGAGCCTTCTGGGAAAGTGTTAGTAACACCTCCTGGAAGGGCTTGTGGGAGCCCCCTCTGAAACACCCCAAAAACACCACTGGCAGTGGGGGGTCTCCTGGACTCACACATTTATCAAAAGCCATGTGTGATGGCCTGGAGGACAACCAGCTTCCTGGGACCCCAGTGGTTATCTAACACTTCACATGGATATAAATAAGGAAGGCATTTTATCCCAGAAATACACATGAAATAAAGATATTTGATAAAAATAATTTACCGCAATATAGAAAATTTATATATATATGGTAAAAACCCATTTCAAATCCAGATCAATCTCCTAAACTGAAGACCAACCACAGAAAATAACCTAATAACTAGAAGCTATTGATAAGGAACGGAAAACATAATGAGAATAGGGGAATAAAATATATTTCAAATAGAACAATATAATGTTATTGGCAACACAATGGCATACGAGCCTCTGGAGGTGTCATGCTGTCTTCTTTGATTAAAAGCTTGCACAGAAATATGAGTATTAATTTAGAAAGACTGTTTATATTTTCAGTCTCTCTAGAACATTATTAACTGGAGTGTGCAAAATTAGGTCTTCAGAGCTCTTTCTAAATTTTGCAAGCAGCAAGTCTTTATGCAGAAAGATAAAGCAAGGATTTCAGAGGGTTTCGAAGAAGTAATTAAGTTCTATTACTTGCAAGTGTATTCATTTATAGGAGGAACTTCCCCACAGAAGTGGACATAGCTATGTTTGTTTTTCTTTGACAAATATTTCCTGAAGAGAAGATTAGCAAGATGCTCCAATTAACCCTAAACAAGAAACCATCTCACTACTGTAAGCAACCTGGAAATCTGAACTAGCTGTCTTGGATCCTTAGGCTATTGACTTTAGCATCAACAGCGAGACAAACAGCTTTGGGGGCCGTGTCACCCCATCCAAAGGCAGCAGATAGTTGAAAAAATGTCATCTACAATTTCCTTCCTTCAGCTGGGTATGGAGGTAAATTCCGCTTTTAAATGAGTGCAGGTAGGGGAGAGACATACATCTCTGATCACCTTTCCTTTAGTTACAGCATGGGATCCATGATGACTTTTATTTCCAAGTCTTTGGTGGTATGGGAATGGAGAAACTGTTATACATTTCTTCCTCCTTTTATGATCTTAAATCAACATCCACTATTGCTGCTTTACCTTTCAAAATTTTAATCCAAAACTATTATGCACATGCATCTTGATACTTTTAAGAGAGATGTATCTTGGGCTTGAGGACAGGAACTAAAACCATAACGCATTGCATGGTTTATAAGGTGGAGCTGATGTGCTCTTATTCTTTGTAAAGTCATTCAGTCTAACCAGACATCAAAGCCTGTCCTGCAAGCTGTTAAAGGAGGAAGAACTTAAAGGAACGGTCAGAGTCATTAGGCAAATTAGTGGAGTTAATAAGAGCATTGCCTCTGCCATGGAGCAGGTGAACACAGTTGGCATCTGGTTAGATTTATGACTACCTAAATTATGTGATTTCCGCCACATAGCTACAAAGGCAGGCAGCAAGGGACGGTGATTGCCAGTGACATACCAGTCCTAGAGAAGAGGAAACAAGGGAACTTGGGAGCTGCACTTTGTAACTGAATTTACCTGGTATTTACAGCAGAGAGACACTGGCCCCAGGCAGACAAGAATTTTCACTATTCAGAGGAACTTTTTAATTGACAATAAAACCAGATTTCACATACCAAAACTATAAGACTTGATGAAAAAGAAGAATCTCTATCATTTTTTTTTCCCTGTTTGGATAAGCAGCTACAATATTTAAATGCTATTTTTCTAACAGTCTGTTTATTTCTTAAATGAATGGCCTCTCATTTAAAGTTGCAGACAGAGGTATTTGGTTATCATCTATTTTGATTTGTAATATCAAACTTTTAATTATTCTTCTTGGGAAGGGAGCAGCTTTCTCAGTACAGGAGAATGTAGGGACCTCCTTTGACCCTGATGTCCACCATCCACAGTGCCAGCCATGAGAGCTGATGTAAGAACTGCAATCCTTCCCCTTCCTCCTTCCCAAGTGCAACTTCTTCAGGTCTTAGGAGGAGCTGCTTAAATGTTAAGAAGATTAAAATACCAACCTAGCAATCAAAGAAGCATGCTAGTGAAATTAGGGTGCTTTAAAAAGAAATTGGGGTCACCTTGTGGTCTAAGCACAATTAAATTATGCCCTAATTTTCACAGGACTCTATTAATGGAAGGTTAAACTGTCATGCTCTACAAGTCAATCAAACTGATGGTATTTTCCCATTATCAGGTGCTACTTAGTGTGAATAAGGGTTAAACAATTGAGAACCCAAATGCGCAGCTGATTCTGAGCAGAAAAGCAAAGGATGGAAGCATGATGTATGCTCAACTTCTAGCTAAGGTCATTACACTGAAGGTAAAGTAGCTCAGGGAGTGCCCATTGCCCAAATCCAATTTTCATACCAGTGTGTTGCTGAGAGTACAAATTACTGAAAATTTGCCAATCCAAAGCTAATATTCAGAAAAACCTTTCCAGTAAAAGTGAAAACAGCCTTTCAGTTAGCAGCACTGCTCTTCCAATAAGGCATGTGTGAAATAAAACCCACAAAATTTCAATAAATAAAACTCAAAGAAAACATAGTTGTAAGAATACTGGTAAGAGGAACTGTATTCTAAAGCTTAACACATGGAAAGAAGACCTTTTTGAATGCTTACTCCCCAGCTGAGTAAGAAGCAAAATAAGTCTTCATGTATAGTCAAGGACCGATGGATTTCTTGGTGGGAAGAAAGCCAACTGCTTGAGTTTTACCAGTAGAAAGGGAAAAGGCAGGAACACTGTGGAACCATAAGTCCTAGCAAAGTCTAAAGCTTGTCTGCTAAAGTTACTTTCCGCCACCTAATAATTTTACTTCCCAGCAAATAGGACATGTTTACCTGCCTCCTTTTCTGCCAGATTCACTCCCATGTTTTTTCCTGTTTATTCCCATATGAGATGATCTAACTGCTCAGTTCCCAGGTATCTCTCAGGTCCCATGTGGAAAGGCTGTGCTGGTCACGTGCCCTGTAACATGCCCTTCCCCTCCGCGTGTGTGTCTGTCTCACCAGCCTTCAGTAGAGATCCCTCCTGAGGTCATGAAGTTATTACCTTTGATACTAATTAGTGATTAGCTTTCTAAATGTGATAGACCAATGCATAACTATTTCTAACCTCCGTGGTGTGTGTGTGTGTGTGTGAATAACTGATTACTTGCTTCACCCGCCAGGAGAAAAAAGTTTGCTGGCACCATCTGGAAGCTGAGCATGTCCCCCAGCCCCAACCAGAGTCTTTCGTGCTATCAGTAAATGTTACTGTGAAAACAGTGGTCAGTGCCATTTTGCATTAATCCTAATTAGTGAGGTCAGCTGTAATCAGGTGGCTAGCACAATTAATTCTAGTAAAAAAAAGAGCAAGATGTCAGGGAATAAGGAAAAATAGGTTAGAGAAAGTTTGGACCAACCACTTTTTTTCCAGTCATCAGGTCTTGATGATTTACATGTTGACCTAAAGAATAAACAAAATATTGCTAAGGGGAAGACCATTGATGAACTGGGGCAGATTGTTTAGTGCAAGTGTGGGATCTCCCTGGTCAAGGACCTTTAGACAAATGTCTGTCAGAAGGGTTTCTGGTGCTGCAGGGCAGGGAGGTGAACTGCGTAGTCCCTTGAGGTCTTTTCTAGAGCTATAACTTCATGTTGTATGATGAATAATTTAGGGTATTTTAGGTATATTTGAGATTTCATTTGTAGATCAAGAGTGGAAGGATTGATCTAGGAATAGGGCTTGAACCAGGAATAAGGTTATAAATGGGCATGATCTAACTATTGAAAAACGGCAAATATCTTGAAAGACAAATTAATTAAAAATCTGATTAAACCCAGTGAGTGCATATGCAAAAAAAATGGCTTTGATGTGATTCAAACCCGTAAATGTAAGTGAATGTTTCTACTTTTGCATATGCCTATTTCTTTGGCTGGTTCAGCTGGGAATTCCAGAAAAGATAAGTTGGTTCCATGCAGACACTTCAGTACCGACACAGCCGGGCATTGCCCAGCATGGCGTTTGGCTCAGCTGTTTTTAGGCACGTATCTGTTCAAAAGGATAGTTTGGAAAACTGTATGTGGAAATCAAGGAGTCTGATGCAAAAGGAAGTATTCTTTCTGTTGGTGCAGGTTGATTGCTGAGAGTGAATTTGGTGCCTTATGAAAGAGGAAAAATAATTTCTGCCTCAAGAATTTTGCATGTTAACTGTATATTATTTTACATATTTTAATATTCTGGCTGACACATTTGATCCAAATAACTACAAAATTCTCTTTAATATGGTAGTTGATAAGCTGTATATTGGTAATTTCCAGCTGATGGAGGAAAACTGAAGAAGATTGTTTCAGAGGAAGACTTTTTCAAAACATGATTTAAATGGTAGCCTGGGATTTATAATCCCCAAATAGTCTCAATTCAAATGCTTTTGTTTCCAAGCAGATGGAAAGTGCTGCTGAATGACTGACAGCCTTACGTACTGATCCTGGGCTTGGGGTGGGGGGAACTGGATGCTTTTCTTCCTGTGATATCAGGAAAAATAAAACCTCTGCGGGCCACTGCAGTGCACATGTGCTGCCACCAGATTTACACAGATGCGATTGTCTGCAATTCGGTAAACATTGCTTTTGATGATGCCCCAGAAAGAGAATCTAGTTCACTCCCTTCAGGCTATGCAGAGCTAACTGGGATGGAAAAGAGTAAGCAAATAAGTGGAAAACAGCCAGCAGAGGCAAAAGAGTGGATGGCATCCCCAGCCCACTAGGAAAGCAGAGTGCAGTGCATCGCAAAAAGGTTTTCCTGAAACAGCCAGAGCAGAGGGAAGTCAGCTGAGCTTGTTAAACGCATGTTTGATGATGAATAAATATTGTGCCTGTCATCTGAAGAGGTCATTTTTCCAAGGGAATGCTCTCTTCCCCAAACACAGTCCAGCAAACAGGAACAGAAATACTGTTAAGCCCCTGCTGCTTGGACAGGGTGTACCAGACCTATGTGGCATTTGCTTACTTCCCCACACTAATTTGAAAGGACATGATTTCAGTGGCTATATGGCCGGGTATTCCTCTGCCGTGTGCACTCAAGCATTCAACCTTTCTGTTACAGTTTGAGTCATTTTATGATACCTCTATTATTAGCAATACCTGAGCAGAGCAAATAGAGCACATCCTTTTAGTGGAATTGGTTTTGCACTTAACCTATTGGTTTATTTATTTATGAACACTCTGGCTGAAGGAACTTATTAAATAATAATGCTGGGATACAATCCTGAAAGGACTGGCATAGCGTGTTCTTAAAAATCTGACAGCATCATCATGCTGCCATAAATTCAACTTCATCATTGCAAGTGATTTAAAAAACGTGCACTTTTATATGGGTTGTATTCCCAGTTTGGTGGGCTTCAGTTTCTTCTCTATAATTTTGCTTATGGTCTTGCTCAGCATGGTAGTCCTGACTCATTTGATAGCTGCTCAAAGAAATTAAATTAACACTGGATTTCTGTGGCCTACCTAAACAGCCAGAGGATGTGAGAGGAGGTCAAGGCAGGGCAAGTCTATGCCAGGGCTGATGAAGGACTTTCTGAGCTATTTTCTTTCCTCTGCATTGGCAGATCCACACATGGCAGAGCGCGTCCACAAGAGAGGAGTGCTGCAAACCCATGCCTGGTGTTCGGCATGCCAAGGCCATGTTTGGGGAAGGTACAAGGGGCTTTAACTGATCATGGTGGGGGGGGAAGCCAGGTCACCTGCAATACAAGGTGTTCAAGACCTCAGAGATCTGTTCCTTCCCTGGCTAAGGGACTTGTGCAGCTTCATCCTGCACCAACTCACTGCTGCTGGGTGCTGCAATGATTTCCAGGGGGGTTGGCATTGCCTTGGGGACTCAGCAAGAGGCTTCTATTTGAAAAAATTACCATATTTTTTTTGCCAGTACAATTTCAAACCCTAGAATAAATTTGGGTGTCCAAACTAAGTGCTTGTGCTCTTTCAGTCCTTCTAGGCTGTCTCTGCTGGTCCCTGAGCTGCCCCACACCACCACTACCAGTTCCAAAGGAGGTCTCAGACACCCTGAGGTGTGAGAATAGCACTAGGTATCTATGTCTGAGGTCATTAAATATTCTCTGGCAGCCTTATTTGCACACAGGAACAACTGGATTGAGTAAAAGTATAAGTAAGAGAGAAAAATAAGATAAGGACCATTATGCCTTTCTAGGATAGGCATGAAAGTCAATACCTTTCACCAGTCTGGTGTAAGGGCCAATTTACTGAGATGTCCCCTGCAACTGGCAGGCTTTCCTCCTTGCTCTGAAGCTCTGGCAGGCAGCTTAGATGAGAGCTCCTCTGGTCTGGGTGATTTCCTGATGTTTATGGCTTTTTTCCAGCACTGTCTTTGTATGACAGCTCAGCCCTCTGAGTACCTTTTCTTAATAATCTTAGTGGTATTAATTTCCCCAACTTAGACAGAAGTAAGGGGCTGGGAGAGTGAAGGCAAGAAGGTGCTGTCTTCAATGTTAAAGCTTTCTGCTTCCCCACCCAGCTTCCTCTAAACCTGCTAGCATTTGTTGCCTCTTTCAAAGGCTAGGTTGTAATTCCTGTGCTCAGATAACGTGTTGTACTTTTCTGTCCTGAAGCGGTCCCTGCATGAAATGAAGCTGTCACCTGCAGCATTTTCTCAGCAGCAGTGCCCGCTTCTCCGTCAGCAGCGGGAAGCTCCAGGAGCAGCTCCTGAACAGCTCGCTGTCACGGCGTTTCTCAGTGCACCTGCAATGGAACCAACCTCGAATCACGAGCAGCTTTCAAGTGTAAAAAATCCATCACAGCTCTCTTTCCTTATGTTGGAATTTTTACTAGAGCTTCAGACACCCCAAATCCAGTACATGCCAGTGGGATTTGTGTGTCTGATTCCCTTCAGCTGCTTTGACAGTCACAGAATCATAGAATCATAGAATAATTTAGGTTGAAAAAGACCTTTAAGGACATTGAGTCCAACTGTAAATATAACACTGCCAAGTCCACCACTAAACCATGTCCCTGAGCACCACATCTACATCTTTTAAATACCTCCAGGGATGGTGAGTCCACCACTTCCCTGGGCAGCCTGTTCCAATGCTTGACAAGCTTTTTGGTGAAGAAATTTCATCATAGAATCATAAAGATTGGAAAAGAACTCTAAGATCATAAAGCCCAACTGACAACCCAACACCACCATGTCTCCTAAACCATGTTCCAAAGTGCCACGTCTACAGGTTTTTTGACCACCTCCAGGGATGGTGACCCAACCACTTCCCTAGGCAGCCTGTTCCAATGCTTGACAACCCCTGGGGTGAAGAAATTTTTCCTCATATCCAATCTAAACCTCCCCTGGGACAACTTGAGGCCATTTCCTCTTATCCTGTCTCTTGTAACTTGGGAGAAGAGACTGATACCCACCTTGCTACAACCTCATTTCAGGTAGTCCTCTCCTCCATTCCTACTGCAGCCAGCTCTCAGTAGCTGTAAGCTACTCACTATTAGTATGATTTCCTGTAAGATCTCATCCTATGTCAAGCTCCTGACAGAAAACAGTATTGTAACACTTTATAATTTTGTATATACTTCATAACACTTGCTGGAAAGATAAAGTAATTTACAGCATCTTTGGACAATCTCACCCTTCTGTAGCACATATAATAAATTTATTACAGAACTCTTTAAAATAGGAGTGTGTCTGTTTACAATATGTTTGCAAATAAGCCTTGTGCAGAAATTTCCAGCCTTGCAAATTTAAAGCAACGTCACTTAGAGGTTACTAATATACCTCTCCAAAATGTCTCCCGCATTGCCTCACCTGGCTGGCTGCAGGGTGATTTTGCCAGAGCGCTCCCCACAGAGGACGACCAGGTTTTGGATGCTTTGCTGTGGGGTGTAGGAGGCAGAGCTGAAAATTCAGTGAGCAGTGACAGCCATGAAACCTGTTGTTAATGAACAAAATCCACACTGAGTGGTGAGATGTGCTGCCACTCACTCCTACCGACAGCCCCTCTTGCTGGTGTGCAGCCCTGAGCGGTTTTGTGGAGTGCTCCCAAAGAGAAGAAACTCAGGCAGGGAGCAGCAAAGCCATCCTCCCTCATGCCTCATTATATCCTTCCTTTGGCACTAAGCATATTTACTGCTACTGCACTTTATGTGAGATACTAATCGGGCAGTAGCTAGGCTTGGGTTTGAAAACCAGATCCCTTCCCTGCCATTTCATCACCTGTTCATACGTGTTGCTTTCTCCCTGGTGAGCATTGCTTTAGTATCACCTATGGGTCTTTTCATCACGTATGGAAAGGAATGTCATGGCTTGCTGAGATGGGTCAGGAGTGAAAACCCATCAGCTCATATTCTGCTCTCCAAATTCGCTTCTACAATCAGCGTGTTGGGGCTTTGTCCCCAGGCTTCTCATCAGCTGGGACTAATTTGCAGAGAGGGGAAAAAACTTCCTGCTCCTTTCCAATATCCAGACATCATAGGTTAAGTAGTTTTCTTTATCAACCATCACCTGTTGCAAAGGTTTTAGAGGACAATGAGCTCTCTTATCTGAAGCTGGGCAAGCTGCTTGCCTGCATTGCCTACACTGGCCCTGCTAGGCCGCCTTGGGCTGTCGGTGATACAGGGGTGGTGCACAGTGAGGCATGAATGGACAGTGTGAACAGAGCTAAGCCCTGGTCCGGATTTCATTGTCAATAAAGCACTGAAGTCAGACTGTGAATCCACCTGATGCACTGAATGAAGAACAGCTATTCTCACCTAGTCATTGTAGGAGAGAATTACCCACTGAAATCTGGCCACAGGGAGAGTGGTTCACTGGGATATTATCTGGATTTCATAATCAAACAAGCCTGACATAGTTGATCTCGCTCACAGAAGTCTGTGGCTCACCACAAATATGAGCAGCAGATCATGGCCTCTTTCTCTGTGGTTTCTGTACATATTCTTGAAGGACTGAGGACAGCAAGCGAGGGCTTTGTAAGCCACCACTGTGGTCTGAGGCCAAAAAGGACTTTTCCATCCCTGATATAAGTTAGAGCAGCCTCACAGAACAGTTTTCCTCCAGTTTTGTGCTCTCTCTCTGTAACCGAGGCTGTTGCACAAGAACAGGGAGCCAATAAACAGCAAGTGGGACGAGTTGACAAGGGGACAAATGCCTGTGCCGGGCTAATGCCAGCAGCATCCATCCAAGCTCTCTGCAGGCATCTCATTTCAGCTGGTGGTATCTCAATGTACTGACGTGTCTCCCCTTGGTCTCCCCTCTGAAATGCAAATCCTGCATCTGTGCTTCAGGGCTGGAGGCTGGGTTTGCCCCGGGGCGGGTGCTGGGGATGGGGCTTGCCCTTGCCCAGCCCCAGACAGGGTCCCATCCAGCACCACTTCCCGCTCACTGCTGGGAAAAAGCTCCAAGTTTGCCTCACTGGCAGAAGAGCCTTTAGCAAACCTTCAGAAGTTGGTGACAGCAAAATGGGCTGTTAGCTAAGAGGTTTTCTCACAGTTATTCTTGCCCTGCTCTCCATCAGCGATTAACACACCTCCCTCCCTGAGAAGGGTTAACAATTCCTTCATACTGGTTGACATTTTCCAATCTTCATAAGTTGCTCCCTGTAGGCAGAATGCCACGAACCGTCAGATTTCCTCCCTAAAGTGACTTGTCACCGAAAGAGCAACTAGGGCAACAGGCAATCAAGAGACTTACCACTTACAATTACTATGTCTTCCCTCCTATGTCTATATCTAAAGCTGTCGGTATCAATCTAGAGCTCTCTGACTTTCTCTCTCCCTAGGTTTCCCATGAGAGCCATCCCTATTGCACTGCAACTCTTTCCAGCCACAGGTAGCAACTAATAACTAAAAATGGTATTTCTATCCAGTACATCACATATTTATGCTACATACACAGGACATATTTTGCTTGTATTGAGTGATCTTATTTGATAGCACATAATATCTGTTCCTTACTGTGCTAAACTGTTGCTCTCATGTACGGTATTACAGGAGAGCATGAAATGCTGAGTACAGCGCAGTGTTTTCCTAACACTTTACCATGTCTTGGAAATAACCTGCAGGCAGTTACAAGGATGCTGACCTCAAGACTGTTTCATATGCATACTTCAGAGTGACTTCAGCAGAGTTTTTCATGTTTTACACTGCACTAACTGAGGCCAGAAAGAGGCTTTTGCTCTTCTGAGAGCGGAAGGATGTAAGAACATCCTTCTGTGTGGGAAAGAAGAGCATGAGGGGGAGCTGACATGCAGCAGCTTTCCTCTTCCATGAGCAGTGAGACCAGTGCCTCCACAGACCAGCAAGTTCAGCAAACCAACATCTTTACAATGCTTGCTGCACAAGCTAGTTACCACCACGAAATCCCTGCTCATCTCCAGGAGACGGAAGAGCCTAACAGCACCAATTCCTGCAGTTTGGGCAATGTGATGCTTACCTTCAGTGACATTCCTGCCTGGGCATCACGTAGCTTTGGCTCCACTTTGCTTGCTGCAGTGATACCTCCTTGCGTCTGTGATCAATAGGTGAAGTCCATGCCCTGTGGCTAGTGCACTGCCTGGGCACATCTCTTGATCTTTTGCAGGGAGAAGAGTTTTTGAATTCTGCTGAACTCATACTCTGGGGCAATTCTGGGTTTACTGGGTAGTACTGCATTCCTGGAGACTTTGAGAAATATCACATTTATGGCTCATTTAATCTGCATATTTGTATTTCTAGTAATATTATATTAGGTTGACTGTAATTGTCGTTCCAGATATACACTGTATTTTCATACCTGTACCCAGTTGCTACATGCCATCTAATGTTACACCAGGATCTTTACCCCCCCTACCTTTAAGCTTTCTATTTATTCCTAGCACATTTTATGGGAATGTAAAAAAATATATGGAAGATAAGGTAGTTTTCAAGTATAGCAGACCAGAGGAAGCAAATTCAATCTTTCAATGATTTTTATTTAAATTCATTTTACAACCAGGGAGCAAGAGGTTACTGCTGTTTAGAACATGGTGTCAGGGTTGTCCAGATTTCTTGGTATAGACATTCATCCAGTTAAATTTATTTAATGAGCTAAATGACCTTTTAAAAGTGCTCTTTGATGTCATGTAGAGTATCAGCAACACATTTCAGAAAAACAATGCAAGTTCTTTTTCTTTGTTATTTTTGCTATAAATAAAAAACCCAACATGCTTGAAATATTTATTCTAACAGTTCTTCAGGTCAGCTACTACAATTGTTTTAAAAAACTGGAGGAGATAACAATCTTCAGTCCTTCTAACCCATCTCAGGTGTTAGAAGAAATAAGGTCCTAGCTAGGAATTGATCTGTAATTTCACTTATTTGCCTAAAAATTCCATGTACTTAGCTGAAGTGACCTAGATATGAGTCCTAAGTTCTGCTACAATTTGCTTCTAGAGCTGAAAAGTACCCGGAGAGTATACACAGAACACCAACGCCCACGGGTGTTTAAGATGAACTACGCTGAATGTAAAAGCTTTAACATAATAATCTTTCAGAAGATGGAAGCCAAGATAGACACAGCAGAGAGGAGATAGATAGGCAAAATAAAGAAAGAAATAAATTACACCAGGCAGCGCCCCAGGGTGCTGGTTGAGTGTTTTTACATTCCTTTTGAATTTTTTTCCTTTTTAAGTAAAAGGCACTTTTTTTTTTCTAAATCCAAACAAGACACTATTCTTTATAGAAGCTCATTTCAAGGAAAGGAAAAAGCTGAGAAGAATGGAAAATCTTCAGTGACAGAAGTTGAGAGACATAAAAACACGCAGGGACGGTAAAATCCGATCATGCCTCGCAGCCCCACCACATCAGCCGCGCTTGCAGCTACTCACGCCATCGCTGATTCCTGCTGTGGCTTTTGCAGCATGCAATGGTGGTGCAACTACACCGAATTTGTGACTCTGCTTAGTGGTGAGCTCTGTGACAAACACAATATTGCTGGGATTTGCTGGTTCTGCTTTAGAAGTTGAAAGCTTAAACAGGAATAAAAATGTGTATGGGGATGAGGAATGTGCAAAAGTGTTATGGGAGACCCAAACAAGGGAAAGGGAAGAAGAGTTATGAACAGGCTGAGAGGCTCTCGAGGGATGGGGAAACTGGGGGGATGTCGTTCACAGGAGTGCAAGGGCATCCAGCAGGTGTTGGAAAACATTGTTCTCAAATTTGGGAAAATCTGTGCCCATCAGGGTACAGATCAAGGGCTCAAAGCAATCAGTGGTTTGTTTTCCACAAGCTCAAGGGGTGGCTGGACCACACGTGTCATCTTAAGAAGTTCACAGTGCTGTACACTAAGGTGCATCATGTCTTCCTGTAAGCTGAAAGTCTCCTTTTTACTTCCATCCACTATTTTATTGCAGTGAAAAATGACTGTGATACCTCAGATAGAGTTGCACAGTTTGACAGATATGTAGTGTATGGTGTAGATTGTAGCACTGTGCAATGGAGTATCACAAATATTATTCTTCAGTATCTATAATAGCCTAGAATATTTTAAGCTCACATACTCTTCTGAACTGATTAATCCTTCAATACAAATTGGTGGGTAAGGCTGACAATTAGTTACTTCAACTGTTTTATTTCCTTCAATTTAGACAGTTAAATATAGATATGAAGTTAGATAATTACACTCCAATTGGGAGATGTACTATAAACAAATGAGATACAGTGTCTAAATTGATTAGTAAATCTGCACAAATCTTTCTTTAAATGCAAATTTTTTTTTCATGACTGTGTAATTATTCATTAAACACCATCTGTTAAGAGTCAAGTTAATAAAATGTGAAAGAGTGTAGGGTAACAACCAAAGCCAACTCATTTCAAAATGATTTTCTTGAAAGGGTTCTCTGGAAATAAATACATTTTATTTGAACCAGTGAAACTTGTCACACAAATCTGAGGGGAGAGAAGATCATGTTTGCTGAGGGTTTCATTGTGAAAACAAAAACATTTCCATTTCCAAATACCTTTTTCATGTTGGTTTTCAGAATCAAACATAACATTTTACCCAAACTCTCCTGGAGCACAGTGATATTTAAGCTTTTGGCAAGTTTATGGGTAAAAAAACCTCATCACTTCTTTTCTGTGTGAATAATTTCCCAGACTTTCAGTGTCAATTATTTTTCATCCTAATTTTAAATGTGTAATAATTGCATTCAATACATTTGATTGCTTTTTCCATATGGAATAGGACCACAGTGAGGTTTGACAGACCACAGAGATGCTGCCATTAGAAATCCACTCATTAACTGAAGAGGTAGGAAAATGCGGTGGTGCATTTCTCACACAGAGGAATTGGTATTTGTACATTTGACCACTCTTTAAGTAGCAGAATCCTTTACATAACGGGCATGCATGCTCCTCAGCTGCCAGGTGGGAAGCTGCAGGTGCAACGACTGAAAGCTTCTTGCTCTGGTTATTCAGCAGAAACGGCACAGAACTGGGAATGATCTGGATCCCCTGCTCCTTCTCGAGGCTCCGCAGTCACCTCCCCGCTGCCGAGCTGGCACTTGTGTCAGCCAGTGCCACTTTCTTTAGGAAAGCCAGGACTTTGGGACACTGTTAATCCAGCCACTTTTTTTCAGCCTGCCTGCCAGTCAAGCATCAAGGGTTGCCGTACGTAAACATTTCTTCAGAAATCTGATATTATTCCCTGCTGCCAGTTAGGTTTAGCATAAGCATTTTTTTCCCCAGCTCTTTTTCCACTCCATGGAAAAGTCAGATGTTTTTCTTCCTAAGCTGGGCTGAAAAGTCAGCAAGCTGACTTTTGCAGAATGGAAAGTTTAAAAAAGCATGGATATGGCAAAACATTTGATTTTAAGTTTTTAAATGGAAGCAAAAGTTTTGGATGTGCCCAAGTCAAAGCATTTAATTTAGATTCATTAAACTAAATCAAAAGTCTGCATTGCAGTCTCGTTTGACACAAGATGCCCACAACATCTGAATGTTGTTTCCCTGGACTCATGATGGTTAAAAGACGCCAAGCTGATTTCACTGTGGTCACTCTTTTTCAGGTCCAGTAAATAAAGCATATTAAAACTCAGTTTTGTAATGTTACTCTCCCAGGCAAGCTATGGCAGCCACAAGGAAAGGGTAGAGTTGAGGAAGGAGATGAGTTGCTTTGTGCTGTTCATAAGAGAAGAACTAGTGGTTTGTAAACCAGTCTGTCTGCTAAGCCCATATTAAACTCGATGTTGTCTGCATCTACCCCATTTTGAACCATTTGCCATGCCTTTGTAATCCTGTTTTACGCTACAGAACTGGAAAACCTTCCTTGCATGTCTGTATTGCACAAACCGCTTGGGTGTGTATCAGCCCTTATCCAAAATGCTCTTTGAAATACCACTCTTATTGAATTCTAATGGCAATCTATGCCTACACAGTTTATTAAATATTGAATGATTACCTCGGCTACAGAGTATCTTGAGGCTGATAAATTTCAGATAACAAGCTGAATAAAATATGTATTTATAATTTAACTAAATTAACTCTAAATCTTGTAACTTATCTAGCACAGTCTTCTTATTGCACTTAAAATCATGACTAGAACAAAAAGGGCCACAAAAATATAAAACTCTGTTAAAGGAATAATTGCTGCTTAGGAAGCTTGTTCATGTTTATGAACAGAAACAAATTTTTAGAGTACTACAAAAGTCCGTGACTCTATATAATTCAGACTATCGGGGCAATACATACACTAGAAGCACAAGAACACAGCTACTTCCTTTCTGAAATGTAGTAAGCTTTATTCCACAGAAGATAGGAATAATGTTCTTTCCTTTGGGCATTTCTTAGGAAGAAGAGATCAAACTCTTAAAAGGGGTCTCAGCCTAGCCTTCAGATTTGGATTGGTCTTTACTGTCATACCCCTGAATGCATCTACTCAACTGAGAAGTAGAGCATTTTACGGAGTTTCATTTTTGCTCTCTTTTTGAGGGACCTGTTTGATGACTGGTTGGTTGCCCCAGCTCCAGAGGCATGAATTTGTCCAACACTCCAGATTCAAAACATCCCCAGCTGAACAATCACATAGTGATGTTTGCTTATTTGGGTGGCAAAATTATACCAGAAAGAAACCATCGTGTCCTACTATGTGAGCTCATTGGGACTTCTGCAGTCAGGTTACCCTTGGATTTTTGTGGCCTTATGTGGTTTAAAATAGGCAGGAAAAATTAAGATTAATCTCAGAGGGTCGTGATAATCTGCTGGTCAGGGTGTTTTAATCACACTTTGTACAGGGTAGGGACACAATATATTTTGATCTCGTACAACATAGACTGTGGCTTGCAAGGGCCCAAGAGATGTGAACTGAGACATGTACACATAATCTTCCCCTGGAAAACAAAAAGATGGAGGAATCTTCACAGACACATGTTGAAGATTTTCAGTTATCCACAAGCAAAGTAAAAATTGATTGAAGAAAACCCTTGAGGCTGGCAGGCGCTTTGCTGAGAAAGATGGGTTAGAAGTTGGGGAAGGCTTTAAATCAGGCACTCACAGGGACTGGTTGTCACTCATCTTGCCTTTCAGTCCCATGAAGAGAGAATAGTGGTGCAGGAGTCCAGTGCAGAGAAATGACTCCACAGCTCTACAAAGTGTGACAACCTGTTCATGTTTTGAGCTTTTACAACTCAGTGGAGACCCACGCCTACACCCGTAAACAGATTTTTTGTATGGCTTCTACCTCATTTCCCTTTAAATCAGATCAGATTTACCTGTAAGAGTTAGCTAGTTCCTGGTCAATCACATCATAGACTACTCAGTAACAAAACATCTTTGCAGTTCCATGCAGAATTGATTACTCCATGTGCTGGTTTATCTACTTCAGTATGGCTGGGATTATATATACCCTGGTGCCCTGTGCTACCTCATACTAGTAAAGGTCATGGGACACTCATCCTTGAGATCATTGGTGCTCTGTTGGACTCTCAGCTCTATCTAGACCCACTATACTTTGTCTTTAGCAAGAAGCATAAATACAGTGATTGTGCTAATCCAACCGATCATATACTGTATAATGTCAGTGCATAAAACACAGCATCACACAATGACATAAATCTGAAATGCAAACACCTCTTTAGTGGTTAGCATCAATCATAGCTTTTCAGCCTTTTTTTAAATGAATGATTGACTGGTTTTGAACTAACTGTTGTGTTTACTTTGTCATGTTTTTTGGTGTAAATATACCCAACAGCCATGACTGTAGTTTCATGACTTGATGCATGGTCTGCCAGTTTGGGAAGTACTCACAAGGAGCCCTTTCTGAAGTAATATAGGAAGGCAACTAAAACCAATTATTTTTCCCTCTTTGAGAAGTTTTCCCTATTTGGTAAAAAGCTTAACAAGGGTTAATTAAAAGCCCTCAGATTGTTTCTGCTAGTCTTTCCATAAGTCTTTCTGCTAACTTCAGCAAGCTTATGATCAGGTCTTAAATACTGTATGCCATAGGGATGGAAGTCTAAAGTGAATAATAAAAAGAGAATTGACATGAATAAGAAATAATGCTAATTGCGGAAGAAAGAATGACCTAAAATATCAAAACCCCAGTAGACTTGTGGCTTGACACCTCCTACCTATGCTGCAAATAACAGCAAGACACATGAGTAATAGTCTTCTCTATCTAATCTTGCCAGAATTCCTCAAGAAATATCTGTTGGGGGGGATTAACTGTTCCTGAACAGTTTCTTCAGCATATTAGTTGAGAAAGCCTTTTTTCCTTGTCATGTCTTTCTCACCTATGTGAGTTTTCTTTGGAAAAAACCCAACCCTAACCCAGAAACCATAGCTTTTCAGATCCCATTAGAAAACACCACATTCTGCTTGTCCCTTTTATCTTCCCATACTGAAAAAACAAGTAATGCTGCCACACTCATCTGGAAACTAAATGCTCAGGGCTAACAGACTCAGCAAACTTGGAAGGAGAAGCTTTGGAGAAAACAAAATAGGGATATTGTTCTTATTTTTTAACCCACACAAACCCTTTCAACATATGTTCAGTAAATCACTGAAGGAGAACTTTATATTTTAAAGTATTTTCCCATGGTAGAGACAGCAGCAGATAAATAGGGTGATTTCTACAGCTGCAGAACCTGATTACAGTCAGGAGAGATCCGAAGTGATCCAAGTATGTAGCTAGAAAATATTTTGCTAGCATGGCTGGAAGTCTGAGCAGATCATTGTTTTTGTAAGGTATGTCACAATTCCCAATTCCTGCTTTTCAGAGCCCATACCCATCTGTATCTACAGGTGCTCACATAAACAGTCCTTAGAATTCATGCTCCTTTAATGTACCTATAGGTAAAATCCTTCTCTTAGTCTTGGAGTAGATATGATATATCTGATTCAGGAGTTACTGAAATTATATATTTTACGTTATTCTGAAAATCAGATTATCAGGAAATGCCTCCTTGGCTTTCTACATGCAAAGTATAACATCTTGCAATGGTGCAACAAGAAAAATTGAGGAAGTGAGACATAGCGCTTTGTTACCAGAACCTCTTAGATTTGAAGTTCAGTTTGGATAATGTATCACCTCTTAGAATTTTTATTGTGGGTCCTGCGCTTTTTTCACCTGTGTTATAATATACCTTTCTATGGTGAAAGTCATCTAACATAGTGCTTAATAAAGTTGCACAGCAAATAATCTTATCTTTTAGTGGATAGAGGTAACATCCTGGAATATTAATGAATATTATCTGTATTTCTATCTGTACCTCTGTCTATTTATGCATCTATAGCATTTTGCCAAGAAAGATTACAGAAGCAAGGTTTATTGTCATGCTCAGGAAAGAAATATCTATATTTCTATTGGGAAAGAGAGAGTATAAGAATAAAGAACAAGATTAATAATCCAGTTTTCTTGTTATCAGCTCACGAATGGAGGATAGAGGCAATTTTTCTGCGTTCCTCATTGTGGGACCTCTGTGGATAACTGAGAGCAAGCTGAGGCTGTAATGAGCCTCCAGTCCTTTCTTGGATGATAGCAGGACAGGGCTGCACCAACCACAGCCCCTACACCTATGTGATCTGACTGAGGAAGAGGTAGTAAAGGTTTGCTGCTATAGCCAGGGGCACCATCCACACCAGAGTGTCTTCAGGGGGATGGTTTACACACTGCTACATCCCCTTTGCCACCACAGATTAGACCATTTTATCTAATGCTGGAAAACACACAAACCCTTAGCTCAGATTTGACGTGGGTTAAACACTCATGGGATCTCTCTAAGGCAAAACAACCTTTGAAGAACATACATGTAAAACTCAGAGCATTACTCAGATACTGTCATTGCATGTTTGTGTTTGCAGTGCTATAAACTTGTGCCATCACTTTCATTACGGACCCATATTTTCAGTGACGCATGTCTTGTCAGAAAAAATTATTTTAAAGCTGAGATTCAGCAGAGCAGTCCTCATTCTGTGAGGTTTAGAAAGAAAAAAATCCCAAACCATACTTTAAAACAAAAATATTGATTTTAGCTCATTCATGACTCAGTGGATAAATATGAGCTTTTCTGCTGGTTTTGAGAACCCTGGAAATACATGGCTTGGATGTCCCTGCTGTTAAGGGAGATGGGCTGCCTCTAGAATTACACTTTCAGTTTATTAGACCAAGCAAGTTGGTTGCTGGTAATGGACCCGAGTTTGCTTCAATATTGCTTTATCATCTCCTCCAGTTGCAATAGCCCATCAAGTCTTTTTTCAGGCAGTTTTTACTTTCCCCTAAGATGGGCAAATTCTCATGAGATTTCCTTCTGGACGTCATGCCAGGGACCATGTGGAATTAATGAGCAGAAATTTTCCAGCTGTTTGGAATCAAAGATTCAGATTTTCTGCCCTTCCAATCACCTTGCCACCTCTGAGTAATGTGTAGGGGAATAATTCACACAGATGTGAATAGAGGTTGGTACCATAGTCACCAACAGTTCCTATGAGATGTGAGTAAAGAGGTAGGCTGAGCGCCTGTAATGTGCTAGCAGACTGCAAGCTGTGGCATTTAGGGTGGCTTCAGGCACATTCTTTGCTCTTGCAGTGCCCCACTGACAGTGTGGGCACGGGAGTTGCACCCAGAGCATTGCCAAGGTGCCCTCAGCTATGGCAAGGCCTCCCCAGGCCAAAGGCAATCGTACAGTCATTGTACATATTCCAGTACAATGGTTTGCGTACATGACGCGCAGACAAACACACTCACTTTTCCTCTCATACTTCTTAAATTATTAAACAGAATTTAAACCAGTAGCTTAATTCCCTATCTGCTAAGCAGAGAGGTATTACTAAACATGATCTTCTGGCCTGACATGTGGATTAAGAGGGCTAAAATGCATGTTGTATATATAAAACAGGCCTTCCCACCGTGCATGCCATATCCTGCTCCAGGGTCCTTTTCTCAGCCTAAAAGTCTGCTTTGGCAGGCAGCCATTGACCTCCACCAAGCAAGTAGAACATGTTAGGGTCATGACCAGAAGAAGACGACACAGCTGGAATGACAATATTTGAGGGATTTTGAGTCTTATAATGGTCTCCTTGAGACCATGATTGAGGCCCTTATCTGATTTTGATAGTAAGTCCTTCAGTGCCAGGAGCCAGAGGACAGCCTTACTCATACATCCTAAAGCACACATTCCTCTTTCACCTCAAAAGTTCAGCATCAGTACCACTTCAGGCCAAAGTTGCCTTGAAATCCAGACAGCATGTGTCCACATGTAGCACTTTTATGGAGAACTTAAGCTGTCTTCTCTGACTCCTGAGGTGTTTCCAAACATCACCGTGCACTGATCACCACTGCCAAGTTCCTCCAGAGGAGGAACTGGAAGGGCCAGCCAGGTGGCTCTTACTCCAGGCCCTTCAGGCAAAATATCTTGCTGAGGGAGCACAGGCAAGGCTCAATGCAGACATTCTCTTGTCTAAGAGACTTAGCTTGCAATTTAGTAGCGAGATCCGATACGCTGTTTCCAAAGGTATTTTATCTGAAAGGGGTCACTGACACCGGATTCTTTGCCCTGCCGATGTATGTTAGAGGTTTTCCTGGGGAGCAGACATGCTGTTTATACTAACGGGATTGAATTTTCTATTCTCTGCATGTGCTCTCCAATATATCTCATTGTAATGCTCTTTCCTTCCTTACGGTAACACCAAAAACAAGACAGACTGTCAGGTGTTGAAAAGGTCTACTGAGAAAAAAATAAGGAGAGTATCAGAATTTCAATTTTTGTTTGGTTCCCTCCACTAACTCACAAGAAAGGTTAGGAGAAAATAAATTAAAAATCTACTATGATCTTACATAGATAGTATCAACAATAGGGAGAACCCTATGTACAGAGGGGAGAAATTATGATAGCTGGAAATCCAAAACGGCAACACTGCTTGCAAATGAGGAAATATTGCAGAGGATACGTATTAAGATAATGACAACCTCAATTTCTCTGCATTTAGAGCCATTTTTGAAGACATTTTTTAAGTTTAAAGAAAATGTACCTAGAAGAGAGAATAAGCTTCAGCACCATCTAGCTGTAGGGCTGCAGGGACACTGCCTGTGTCTCCAGGCATAGAGATAACCCTGGCTGCAGTACTTCCTCACCTCCCAGGGTCGGGAGGTAGAGGATGAACAACTCCTTGAAGCTAATTGAATTATACATACTTAAAATGAAAAGAGAATACATCTTTTTTTAGCAATAATGAGATTTTTTTCTTTTACATAAGACAAAATATCATTATCAGGGAAGTGAAAACATATTTCTGGTTCAGCTTTCCCACGAACAATGAAAGTGGGGACTTTCTGTGACAATGTAATCCATCTAGAACTTGTGATGAAGAGTGGAAGATCCTCAGCACTGTGAAACAAAATCAGTCAGCAACTCCTTTAATTTTTCTTTCTTTATAGCTAGCAGATCAATGAGATATGAATACAGAGGAAATTCTTACACGAATACTGCTAAAGCATTATCATTTCCAGAGTTTGCCAAGAAAACGCAGGTGTTCCTCGAGCCCCGAGTAATAAAAGTCCAGGGCTCCTGGGTCTGGATGACAGGTATTCATGACAAAAGGAAGTAACCTTTCTGCGTGGGAGATAATTGCGGGCGATGTTTATTATGCCTAGGGTTGATAAAAATCAAATAGTATTTAAGGACATAGACAAAACTTCATCACTTTCTCCTTTTCTGCCTTGTAATTAGATTTTGTAGCTAGACTGTCAACTATCGGGTGAAATTTAATATAAGAAAAGTCAAAGATGTTCTAGAATATTATGATATAAAGGATGTAACAGATCACTTCAGGGTCTCTGTCCTCACTTGCTCCCTCCACAAATCTTAAATCTTCTTGGGTGGTTGTTTTTCTCTTTTCTCATGGCTGCTTTGAAACTTTATCAGGAGAGTGTTACGAAAAGACAAATGCATTAGCCAGTAGACATGGAAATAATCTATATGAATGTGGATTAAATTAACTTTTTTCCATTGTAGGAAGGAACTCGCTCCAGACTGGTCATGAGAAGTCCTTGGTAAAAATAAACTGAAGCTGTCCCTGTTCATTTACAGCTAATAATTGCCCAATACTATGGTGAACTGGGTAGTTTTCCAAATTGTTCCATCAGTGGCTTGATAACCTTGGGTACCAGTTTGGCTCTATCTCTCTGCATGAGTTTTACATGTTTTCTTTCATTATCAGTAACCCACATGGAGTACACTGACTGATAAGAACACAGGAGAAAGCAGCCAATACTCTCTATTTAATTGTTTGGGTTTATTTTAAATATTTACTGTATTAAAAAAAATTTTAAAGGAGATGACAAGACAGAGTTATAGTTGACTGAAAGGCAATGACTTTTTTAGAGGAGTTTTATCCACATGCTCTACACTAGTGGAGAGATGAGGGACATTGTCAACCTATTGAACACAGGCTGCAGGGACACCTATGTATCTTGGAAAAATATCAAAATCTGTATCAAAACCAGACCTCAATACTCTCCTGCTTAAGCTACTTAATGAAAGGAAGACTAATCCTGGTGGATTTTTCCCACGTTTGTAGGAATAGAGTGGCAGTATATTGTTTTGGCTCTGCATACTGTGATACAAAACTGGTTCTTTTTTAATGTAAGACCTACACTCAAAAAAGGTAGATGGATATGATGCCCTGTGTTTTGGTGGGAGTTTCCAAAATGGTTATTGTCTTGAAATCAGTCACTTATTGAGCTTTCTCTTGGGAATTTAACCCCTGTTTCTTCTTGTCTGGTAATGTTAGCTTAAAGAAAATTTAACAAGTTCTTTCATTTGTCTTACTGCCTTGCTCTCATTCATCCCTTCTGTAAGTCTACTTCGCTTCAAGACTAGCAGAAAAACAAGATCTTATTAAATATATGAATGCTTTGTCACTGATGTCACCAAGAAAGGATTCAGAACATCTTTCATTTTCAGGGCTGAGATCTAACCTACAATGCAGTATGTATGGCTCAGTCATCCTCGGTCTTCGGGCCATGATGAGAACTGGAAGGAAAAATAAAAAAGGATTTAAAGCCCTTCATCAAGCAATTCATTATTTCCTGAGAACAGAGTAGTCCTTCCAAAAAGTTCCAATACATTAAAAGCTTCCTTCATCATTATGCAATTTTGAATATGTGGTCTTTTAAACAGTCTGAGATATTATTAATCAATCAACGACAGTATCTTTTATTGACTATGCACATAAATGATATCTTCTAAGCTAAATGAAGCAATTAAGCAAGATGAAATTAAAGAAATTAGTCCAATACAGTTGCCCTAAGTATTCTCCAGGCAAGTTAAACTAATGCTTGATCTGTAGCTTTCTGATCTATGCATCCACATGCATTGCAGTATGTGTTTGCCCAACAGAAATGCAAAATGATTTTGCTTAATTCTTCAGTGACATTCCTGTCCAATTTAGTAAGCACACTAAATGTTAAATTAGCATGTTTACTGCCTTGCATTTTCATTTTGCTTAAAATTATTTACAGTCCTGTAGACCGTTCTGACTTCTTGACTCCAGTACCCCTGTGAGCTCTTGTAGGTCAGATACACCTCCTGCTGCTCCAGACAGGCTGCAGCGCCTGCATGTAGCAGCTACAGGAACTCGCTCACTCACCAATTAGTTTTGCATTAGTACTTTTTCTGGAACGTGCGCTGCTCTAGGCCTGAGGAGAGCCACCACCCATGCTTTGCAATAAAATGAATGTTGTGCTTGCTCCCATCTGTAGAAAGCAATTGGTGAAACAACAGATGGGATATCTCAGAGATAAGGTCCTGTTTGGTGTCAACAAAGGATCATAGAAGCAACTCTTCCCGATTAGCATGATCTTAAAAATTTGATACAAGAAGGCAAGAATTTTTTCAAACAGAGGCTGGTGCTCCATCTCTCTTGATTACAAAGAAAATGCCAGTACAGCTGGATTTGTGGTAGTTTCACGTGATGCAGCCTAAGAACCTGCCGGTCATGGTCAATGGTCAAATGGTTGTTTTGAATTATCACAGTAACTAAGTATGTTTAGTATTCACCTCCTTTTTACCCTCCATTTTGATTGTAAAATGTTGAATTAGATTCACAGGTTCTAACTAAAAACTTCTAAGATAAAGTTAATAATATTTTAAGACAAAAAGGCTGAACTGATAGCAAGGACATGCCTTAGGTCATTAATAATGCTTCCCAAACTATGGGCCTGGAAATAACATATCTATTTTAAAAAGGCTGCCTGGGCTTATTGAAGGGATTGCATAATTCCTTCATTACCATGGTAAGCTGGTTAAAGCAACAACTAAAATCAGAATTTCAAAGTCCTTAAAATTAATGGACCTGTATAAAAACTTCCAGTGAAAAGAAGCCTTATAAAAGCCTTATCAATATATCACAAGTCCAAAGGAATCATAAACCCAGAAGAGCTGTTACAGAGAAATAACTTAAGCCTTTAACAGACTGCTTTGCAATGAGTCTTTTAGTCTCTTAAGGATCTATGAATTGAATATTACCTTCCCTGAGCTGTAATGGCATGAATAAGCTTTCCAGTATATTCAAAACTGTTAAGCAATCAGGTGGAGAATTTGGAGGTGACACACAATTAGCTGAGCTCTAAAGTCCACAATTCTAGCACAGTAAGGAGGGCAAAGCAAAAGAAAGCTGTGTAAAAAAAATACATATTATCATGTAAATTAAATGTATTTTTGAACCCAAATGGTCCTGCCCAGCCTGAGGCAAAGATCCAAATATCCTTCACTAATAAAGCAGGTGTATTTGGTTAGATCATCCCCATATGTATAATAACCTCCTCCCCTGCAGAGCTTATTAGAAAGAGCAGAAATGGTACTCTACTCAACAGAAAAACAAGGTGCAAAAATAATTTATTTCAATCACAAGATAACAATTTTAATAATGGACATTTCATGCAAAGAAGTGAATAGATATGAATAGCCATGAAAATTGCTATACTAGAAGGAATTATAAAGCATAAAATACCTAGCTAATTGCTAAATGGAAGTTTATGAGCGTGCATGCACTTGTATGATTTTTTAGATAGAAACAGGCACTGACATCTACATATCATTCTAAAAGCCTTCTGTTGCAAGCCTCTATTTTCGTCTTTGCTGAGTGAGAAGGAGCCAACCCAGTTTAAACAAGAGGAAATTGAAACACTGCACATCTAAAAAGAGCAAATGTGACAAAAGTGATTTCTGCTCTGACATTTTGAAGAACTACAGGGCAAACAGAACAAATTCTGTCTCGAAGAGTGGGATGTGACAGATATCACTTGGTTATCAGAACACGGGACCAATATAAAATATAGTATCTGGCGAATTTTGTCCTGCCTTTCCTCTACAAACATTGGGAATGAACTTGTTTTACCTGTCTTCAGACACCCAAGAATATTTTGTGTCTTTTAATTAGTGACTGCTTTTCTTCTTCCTTTAAAATATATTCCCTGCATTTCAAATATCCAGTGTGTTTCCATGACAGTTTAAATCCCAGAGTGACAGTCATATCTTAGGTGGCCTTAAGAGCAGTGCACCAGAGGCCACTCCAATGCTTAATTTGTTTCCCTGAATGAGCACCTTTCCAGTCGCATTGCCTTCTCATTTGGATATGGGTCTCTAAGTCCTGTCAGGCACATTTGAAGTCACCTGCACAAGCACAAACTTCTCAGGCCAAAGCTTTTCTCCCACATATATGCAGATGTATCTAAAAATAAGTGCCTTTGGATTTGTTGGAGCCCTCTAGCACTCCTACTACACATTAACCAAGATAACCAGGAGTCTCTAAAGTTAATGAACAGAGACAAAGGAAGGCACGGCTTGTGCCTTAAACAGTCATGAAGGCAAAGCCATCCCTGTTAGCTGTAAACCCATGCGGGATGAGTCTGAAATGCAGCCCTACCTGAACTCAGGTTGTACATCAATTCACAAGGCAGCTCTACTTTTCTGAGGGACCACGCCACATCCCCATGGCAAGCCAGGAAAAGGAAAGGACATCGCCATCAGTTGTGGCACCTGAGCTCTTATCAAGACAGTCTTTATATTTGATAGAGTCCTTGTTACTACTCCTCATGGGAGAAGCACATGTGGGTACTCACGGAGCCCCTTTTACATGCACATCAGTTTGCTCTCATCCTTAATGACAACATTGACAGGAAAACCTAAGAGTAACTCAGAGAAATAATAACAGTTTTTTAAATTCAGGTGATATTTGATTGACATATTTTCATGTGAATAACTTCAGAATAACTGTGCAGCTTGCAAATAATGATAACATCATCTAAGTAGACTTTCAAATACATTAATTCCTTTTTTCCAATTTTGCAAAAGCAATTCTCATTCCATTGGTGCATGTAGCATACTGGATAAGGTTTCAACAGTTCTGGAGACTGGAAATCAGCCTTTCTAGAAATACCTTCCAGGGTTTGGGTCAGAAAGTGTGTTGGGGTGTGCTGAATAATTCTGACCTCTGCAGATGTGTACACAAGAAGATGAATGGTGAAAGAGCTGATGGAAAATTTACTTCCCCTCTCTGAAAGTACTGAGACTATTCTAATGGTTGCAATATTATGGATATACTAATTTAATTATTTTTAAATAAGTTTTTTGTTTGTTTGTTTGTTTGATACTAGTTTTTCAACACATCTCAGAGAAAATTATTTTCATTTTCAGATTAACTATTCTTTTCTTTCGTTTGCATGTAAGAAAGAGGTGAGGAATAAAAACAGGTTGAGAATGCAAAAAATATGAAAACAAAATGAAAACTTCTTACATCTTTTAAAAAACTAAAATAGAACTAATTATTCTTTGCTAATAAATATATTTTTTGTGAGAAATTGATAATGCACTTAAAACCTATTGACCAAGCTTTTCTTTGAGTCCCCCTTGTTGTCTTTATAGGTAAACTGTATAAAGCAGGTACATCCATGTGCCCTCTCCTTTAAATAAATACTATTCTAATATAACTCAATATGAAGACGAAGTATGACTCAATATCTGCGTCATTGACAATACTGATAGGGAGTGATTCCAAAATATAAATTTTGAAGCAAACCCCATGCTGGAATATGTCATTTAACATCTTGCATTTGCAGGAATAACACAGAGAGAACAAGTTACTCTCGTAGTTGCACCGAGTGACTGAGCTGGCTCATCCACTAATTGGTCCCCAGGAAGAAAGCTCTCACCTGGTTCAGAAGCAGCCCAGGGAAGGGGAGAACTGTGCCTTCCACCTACACACACATCCACCCACAAAAGTCTCTGACTCAAAGGTTCACATGGCTTGCTGCTGCTGCTGGCTTGATTTGATTTCCTTAGTTGCCCTAAGAGCCCTTAAAAACCCATCTGGCAGGCAAAAGTGCCAGAAGCATCAGCCATGTGCCTCAGGACCTGATGTTTCTTTAATTCCATGAAGCAAACTAAGAGTGACAACCTGAGCATGAATAATTCACCAGGAGCTCTCTGGTGAGCAGCGTTGCTGTAGTGGTTGTGGTACTCACAGAGGAAGGGCTGCACAGCGAGGCAGCAGAGGGTTTCTCTCCCCAGTTCCCCAAAGTGGTGGCCCATTAAACACTATCGAGGTGGCCAATAACCCCCAGTTAGTCCGAGCATACCATGCAGTGCTCTCTGTGTGCGACACATAGCACCTACCAGAGAGCAACGAATCTGGCAAGAAGCCACTCTACATGACGTTAGTTTTGGGAGGCTGGTAAGAGTGAGGACTGTAATAAAAACAATTTTGGTCAGTGAAGGTGACAGAGAAGGTGTAGCAGCTGCCTCTGCACCATGACACCCTGCCAGCCAGGGCCCAAGAGGGACAGAGTTACAGCTTCTTTCTCCACCAAGTCAACTTGCCAAGGTTTTGCATGATACTGGGCTGAAGACAAACCATACACACACAAGAGTGCTTTAAGAGCTTCAGTGTGCCTTCCCTTCTTGAGTCTCTGTCCTGGCACAGAGACTGAAGGCTTGGGTCACTTTCCATGCAGTGACTCAAAAGTTATGATTTTGCAGATGCAGAGGAAAAAGTGTTCTCCACTGCTTCTGACATTGTTAATGGAGCAATGAACTACCAGGGCCAGCGGCCCCATGAAGTCTGTCTACTATCCTGACACAGTATGTAGACATTGCACAAGTCATTACTCATGTTATCTATAATATACATACATGGTGAAATTCTGGCAGCTGAGGTCAGTGAGACTTTACTGTCAATCCAGCAGAATGATGATTTCATGAGCCATTATCTTACATAAAAAAGGATAACACTCTGTGTTTTCCAGAGTGACACTTGACCTTCAACTAGTTAAGTACAGATACCACTGTTAATAGAGTTTAGTTTAATTGACAATAAGGTGAAATGACCAGGTTCTACAGTTCATTAATATATTGCAAGCTCTCCAAACAGCCTTGAAGCAAAACATAAAGAAAATAAAGGCTGATGGAGGCAAGAGGAAATACCCAAGGGCTGTTTACAGGCACACTGGCTTCCCAGGGGATATTGGTTGTCTTTGAGCTGGCTGAGACACAGATAAAGGAGAAACAATCTCTTCCATGTGTCAATAGTCCTGTTATTAAAGTCCTGTAAAGTTTGTACACTGCTGATCAAAGGAGGAAGGTGAGACAACAGGAGAAGGAAAGTGCAGTGAAAGCATGAAGCTGAGATCCCAAAATTTGACAGAGAAAAATTGGAGAGCTACAGCTCTCAGTACCAAGGAAATGCATCAGACCTCAAATACATTTTCAGGTTAGATTTTCAAGCAGTTTTCTCAGTGGTGTAAAGCCTTAAACATTAGTTTGCTATGAAATTAGTGCCTTAGATGTTTTAGTTAGGTCATCAAAATAGACTCCTATATAGGATATATTGGACATAACTTTGAAAATTTAATTTATCCCAAGTAGCTATTCCATAGTCTCAGTGGGACAACATGCAGAGAAATGTTTTTCCGTTCATGAACACCTCAGCAAAGACAAATCTTCCTTCCACGTGTTGTAGAATTTTGAAATTGAAAGATCAGTCCAAACTATTGAAGATTTAACCAGCTTCATGCCTTTTTCCATTGCCAGATATAAACAAAAATGTAATAAAAACTACTACAAGGAGAGTCATAAATTGACTTCTTACCTAGGCAAGTTTCGTACTGTTGCAATATGCCTTCTGTTTGGTGCAATACTGGAACAAATCACATCTCTATCAGGGTAAACTGTATGTATTTGGTACGTAAGCCACAAATCCATTAGCCATAGGCTGTTGTAAAATAACGGCAAGAGATTTGTGTGATCCTTCTAGAACTAGTCATTTGTGGATAAAATTCATTACTTGATTAGAGCCTTTAAGCTCTCTCAAGGTTCAGGGCCTTGCTGTGTACAAACCCCTTGCCTTTGTCCCTATGAGTTTACAAGACAAAGGAAAAAGATGGGAGTGGTTTGATGAACTGATGTCCCCATGCTCACATAGGACCCAGGTGTCTTGGTTAGCAGCCCATTGCTCTAGCTGCTGGGCCATACTCCTTCACAGACTCATCTATGCACTTAATATATATAAAATACAATAGACATTCTGTGATTTTATGTGCTTGATAATGGAGCAAATGCCAAAGGAGGTCTGGTCTTCTAAACCCAGACCTAGTATTGTCAAAGTTCACTGGTGATAATTGGTATTTATTAGTAGTGCTTATTGCTAATTCATAATGTAGTCTGTCATTGTGATATTGCAGTCACTGCCATTAGGAGCTCACAGGCAACATGTTCATTTCCTCTACCGTATTAAAATATGCACAGCATATTCTTTCCTCCTGATTTGTATAAAATGAAGCTATTTGATGGATCCATCATGCTCTCTTAAGTATGCATGATAAATAAATCCAGATGCATTCAGTAAATATCCTCAGCTTCAGGGATTATCAACAGGGGAATCAATTATGTAAATTACTTGGGCCTTTAGAGTTAGACGTGCATACTGAGACTCAAATCAGCCATCAAGAGAAAACTTCAGCTTTCTCCTCAATTCTAGAAAGCTTTTTCACTTGATTGTAGATTTAAGCCCTTTTTAGGTGCTACATTTTCCTGTAAACACTGGGAGTTTAGCCTTACTGATAACAACGTTTTCTTTGCCCAAGAAACTTGTACAACACAGAATAGCTTGATAGGAAAGGGCAAAGCAATCAATAAACTGTGAAGCATAGGACTAGGAATGCTTCATTCATGTAGGCTAACAATTACTGAAGTACATGTCAAACTTGCTGCTTTAATTTAGCTTTCCCACACTGATCCAAAGGGTAGTAGCATCCTACCAAACTCTGAGGGAAAAAGGGCCAGGTGGAGGGAGGGGAGATTTCAGGTCTTGGAAGAAGGAGCTCAGACACCACACAGAGGAGACAGTGGGTCTTCTCTTGACAGTCCTGCAGCTATCCGCTCCTGTGTGCTTCTCCACTCCCGGGTAAAGAGAACCAGCAGAGCTAGGCCATAGACCTGCCAGCCTCTCCTGCCCTTCAAAATATGCCCACCATTACCGTTTGTCCACTCCACATTGGCCCCCTCGCAACAGGTCCACTGCAGCATCTATCCCACACACACCCCAAATCTGACCATTCGTATTCCATCACTGCTTTACAGAACTATCTCCTTTCCTGTTATTTCACATTTTTCCATCCCTTTGGGAGAATCCTCCTTTCCTGACTGTCATCCCTAATCCTTTATCTCCAGATACAAATTTCCTCCCTTGCTGTCAACCTGGGCTTGTCACTGATGCCAGGCCCCCGTCACTCCAGGGAATTACTCATGAGCAGAGCTTTTGAATGGAGGAGGCACCGCAGCTTGCTAAAGGGAAAACAGCACACTGCTTCAGGAAACCATCCTGATAAACCCATAGCCTCCTGTGCTGCAAAGCAAGATAAATGGCTAAATTACCCAGTGCCTGTGCTGCAGGGTCTTGAATGATTTGTGCAGCTGGGGGCCTTGCAGGATTGATTTGAGCCAAGGAGGAGGCAGAGCATGGGAAGTAGTTGTCAGGTATTACCTTGACACCAAATGGGCACGAGATTCCCTGCCACCACTGTCACGGAGTACCTGCCTCTTGTATGTCACCAGGTTTTCCCTTCCTTTCCCCCCATCCTTCCTTGTCTCCCAGCAAGTCTTGACACATATTTAGAAACTTCCCGGTTTTTCTTCTTAGTGCCTCCCAACTCACATGGCCTCTTCCTGGGGGCCTGCAGCTGCCTTTGCCTGCTGAGCTTTCAGCTGGCATCATGCTAAGTACTGTAACGTGGATGCTATGCTCAGGCTGTTGATGCTAGGACACCTTTCTCAGCCAGGGCTGTTGCTTCCTACCCAAGAAGGAAACTTGCTGAGGTTCTAGTGTCATGCAGCAAGATCTGCATCTTCTGTCCCATCTCCCTAGCCTACCTCTCCTAAGAGGGTAAAGGGCCCTCTTACTTAGAGAAGGGGTCACTTGTAGGCTTTTCTCATGTGGCTTTGGGTGCCTGCCCCAGGAAAAGGCCAGACACTGAAGTCCTGCTCCTCATCCGCCCAGCGTGAGGACAGGTACTTGTGTTCTGGAGACAGGGAGCTTGCAGGGCTCATGGGCAGACCTGGGATCTGCATCCTGAGCCGCTCCTCCTCTGTTGACTGCATGCACTGAGGACCCGCGTACCCAGCTAAACTGCCCCAGCTGTCTTTGATGGCAGTCTTCTGTCTCTATTAGCCCCTTAAAGCCTGGTTTAAGAAAACAAAACAAAACAGAAGTGGAGGAGAAGGGGCCTTCCTACAATGTGCAAAGCTCTGACACCGTGCAGGGTGACAGCTTTGCTACTGAGCGGATGAGCCCAAGTGTCTGCAATGAATAGCTGCTGTAAGTCGGGCATGCATGGCTCTGGCAAGGGCTGTGAGCACAGAGGAAAAATCCGCCTGAGCACACGTGCAGAGGCACTTACTAAGCCACAATAATGGTGCTGCAGGGTATCTTTTGCCTTCTTATTGTGCGGGGATTAAGGCTTGGCTGCCTTGATGAGAAAGCTGTCCCTATTGCGCGCAACCTCTCAGCATCCCCAGTTAAAACTGTTTTAAAGAGACAGGAAAGGCAATCAGAAAACCGTTCCCACTCTGTCCTTTAAAACATACTTAATTTTAACACCCAATTATGTGCAACTCAGACTCATTCCTATTTCCTTTGCCAAGTTGCTTCTTGGTTTTTATCTCAGAGGGTGCTCACCCTCACAGGGAGGGAGGCTTTGATTAGGAAGAAGCAAAAGCTGTTGAAGGGAAGAAAGTCTGACTGAACAGTGAGACTGGCAGCATGTTGTTGTCTCTGCCACTCACCTGCTCTATGACCTTGGGCATGTTACAGCGGCATCTGGGGCTTCGGTTTCCTTGCTTTTGAAGGAGGAGGGGAGGCAATCATTTTCCTCCTACACATCATGCTTGGAGACAAGACTGCAAAGTGCTAAACTGGAGCAGTAAAACCAATCCAGTAGCCTAATGACAGCTCCAGAGAAGTAGCAGAATACATCCATTTTTCCCCATCTTTTTGAGCACAGCTGATGAAGAGAAAAGGCAGCCCTTGCCCTGGCTGAAAGCAAGCAGCAACTGTGAAAGTGATGCACAGAGATGTAGGAAACACACCGGAGTGCAGGAATTTGGTTACATGGCTGTTTGCAAATTAATGGCTAAATCAATTAAATGAAAGCATGGGATTTCTCTTGAGGAAAGTCTAGTCACAATCGCAAGCAGAAGGGGAGGGGTTGTGGAGTGGGATGGCATAATCACATTTGCGAATCACCAGCAGTGTGCATGCTTTAATCCATTAATGGGGTTTTTATCTGTGATCATAAAAAGCAGGTTACATTCAGCCTGGAAGGGAGTGAGGGTTGGAGGAGAGGGAGGGGAGAGAAAGAGCAAGAGAGAGAGACAGAAAGCAAGAGAGAAAGAAAGCACAATTCACTCGGTGAATTGCTTGCAAGCTTTGGGCTGATAATTAGGGATCTCAGGAGAGCAGTTTGTCAGAATAACCTGATCTCCTTCAAACGGACCGAATGGAGACAGTGGTTCAGTCCTGCTGATATTTTTTAAGCCCTCCTCGCAGTTTGATGGGCATTCCCAGTGCTTTTGTGCATGTCTCGGAAAGCGTTGACGTGGAAAGGAGCAGCGAGGAGGGGGAGGTTGGAGAAAAAAACTGCAGCTCTTCTAAAAATACAGAGGGCATGCAAGAGTGTGAGCAGGCTGGGGAGGAGGGCGAGGTGAACGCACCTCACACCATGTTCCCTGGGTGCTGGCGCGGCGCAGTTTCGGAGATGTCCCTCTTGTGACTGGACGCACCATGAGCATCTGGGAGGTGATCCTGGCTTTCGTGGTGGTGGTGCTGATGCTCGTGGCCCTGCTGGCCAACGTGCTGGTGCTGATGTGCTTCCTGTACAGCGCGGACATCCGCAAGCAGGTCCCGGGATTGTTCATCCTCAACCTCACCTTCTGCAACCTGTTGATGACTGTTTCAAACATGCCCCTGACCTTGGCTGGGATCATTTACAAGAGTCAACCAGGAGGAGATCAGATCTGCCACATTGTGGGCTTCCTGGAGACTTTTCTCACCACGAACTCCATGCTGAGCATGGCAGCTTTGAGCATTGACAGGTGGATTGCTGTGGTCTTCCCTCTAAGTTATCACTCCAAAATGAGGTACAGAGATGCTGCTCTCATACTGAGCTACACGTGGTTACACTCGGTGTCGTTCCCGATAGTGGCAGCTTCTCTCTCCTGGGTGGGTTTCCATCACCTCTATGCCTCCTGCACCCTGTACAACAAGAGACCAGAGGATAGGACACAGTTTGTGATTTTCACTGGGGTCTTTCACACCCTCAGCTTCCTCCTCTCCCTTATAGTCCTGTGTTTCACATATCTAAAAGTGCTGAAGGTGGCACGGTTTCACTGTAAGCGGATTGACGTGATCACTATGCAGACCCTGGTGCTGCTTGTGGACATCCATCCCAGGTAAGGTGCCTGTGTGTTCAGCAAGTGAGACTATTCACCACAGAGGAAGCAAGGATGGGTTCAGTGTTATGTTAAATATAGCCTGTTCTGTATCACAGCAGGGGATGGGGAGGGGGTGAAAACAAGCATCCTTCTTGCCTGTTTCTATTATGCCTGTTTCTTTTTACGTGTGTTTATTTTTCCGGTTGTAGAATCAACTCTTCTTTGTTATGCTTAAGGGCTTGTTTTGGGAGGGGGAGTAAAGAAACAGGCAGTTTTGGCTGAGCATGCACTTCCCTTTGAGATAGTGGTCAGATCACCACCCTTTGTCTCCTAAGGTGGATTTAGTGGTCAACAGATTTGCATTTTTTTGGCACTGTCAGCCCAAAATGTTGCTGAATCCCTGAGAGGGAGCAGGCTGAGGCTGCACATATCCCTTCACTCAGAGTTCTGAAGAGAAGCTGGGTGCTGCATGCTGCTCCTTCACCCGGTGGTTTCCCTATCGCTGTGCTCTCTGTAACTTTACCTTTCCTGAAGGCAGAAGTGTAAGGGAATAACCTCTGCAAAATGCATACACTTGAATGCCTATACTTAAATCCAAGTGAGAGAGACTTCAGTAGAAATGTTAATAGGACAAGCAAGGGATGTATAAAGTTCATTTCAAATGAAAGTCTTTAAGCACAGGAGGAGAAAAGTCGCTGAGGGCCGGGAGGATAAAGGGCTTGAAGGCAAGCACCAAATGGGTATGTCTGCCTGCTGGGATGCTGTGCAAAAGAGCCATGTCAGGGTTTATGCACAAACTATGAATCTTGCCTGAATAAGCTATGTCTGGATCTGGAAGGGATTCAGATTTGGTTGGAGGAGAAAGGGTTGGAGAAACAGTTTTCCCTGGGTCAGTAAAGGGACCATAGTGGTAAAGCTGAAGGAGAGAAAGCCTTGCTGGATGGAAGCCCAAGGGTAGTGTTGGACAGGCAGTGATCCCAGTGAGGAGCTGGGCAAGGTGCCCGGTGCACAGGAGAGGAGGAAATCAGTGTGCGCTGTGAGTACGCGATGGCTCTGCCTACAAGAAGTGGAGGGGAGGAAATGGAGAGGACCAGAAAAGGCATGGCTGGAAGGATGTGGGACCAGGCTGGTGAGGAGGGAGCAGCAGGACAAGCCAGAGTGCTCTGCCCGGGAAATGGAGATTTGGGAAGTGAACCTGTACAGCTGAGGCAGGACGGAGCAGGACAGGGTGCTGATGGAGCAGCACATCCCGGCTAGGGCTGAGAGGCTCTGACGAGCTGGGGCAGATGGGGCTAAGACCCAGCTATGACTGGGATGGGGTAGCAGAGTCAACAAGTGAGCTCTAGAAAGGGAAAAACAGAGGCGCTGGTCACAGTGTGGAGAGAAATCAGCCTGGTTTGCTCAGAGGAACTAGTTTGGTTTAGGGCTTAGTGTGGCTGAAGCAGGTGATTGGAAAAGGAAGAATCTGATATATTTGTCTGGAAAAAAAAGGAGAAAATTGTTTGGCTAGGTAGGGTGAGAGAGAGGCTCTGAGGGATGTGAGTGCTGCTTGGGAGGGAGTCAGAGACTGGATTTTAAGGTTCAGACTGTCTCTGTCAGAGACTGAAGGGAAGGGAAATGTCTTTCAGAAAAATGCTGGCAGCTGGCAGTGCAGGAAGGTGTTTGATATGGGAGAAGAAGTCTGCCTGGAAGAGAGAAGAGCCGAGAGTAGTTGAAGAGGGCAGTCCCATGCCAGACATCCCACCTGCCCCCCTTGCTGTCCTGTGCTCTGCAAGCTGGAGCTGAATACCAGCTCTCTCCATTTGCAGCCAGCCAGGAGCAGAGCTGCAGGACTGAAAGCACATGTGGCTGTCCTCAAAACAAGGTCATATTTTGGGGATTCCTAAGCCTAAGAGAATTAAGTCTGAAAGGATGGGGGCAGGACAACACACTATTAAAGGAGCAGAAATGTTTGCTCAAAATTCTCCAGTTAAGCTATTTGATCTGTCTCTTGACAAAGAATGTGGAGCAGAACTTCAGGCAAGTCCCATTACTGTTCTTGAGAAACACATGTATAAATCTTTCCTTATCCACCAAGTCACATAGAAGGGAAAAAAAAAAAGCCCTTCTGCCCTACGTGCTGTCTGGTTGCTAAACTATGCCTCAACTAGTCTTAGCTCCTGCACGCACCATGAGATGCAGTGGTTACTCCCAGGGCATTGCCACAGATCCACTGGGGCTATTTGAAATAGCACTAATTATGCCTAATGATTAAAGTATGCCTGGACTGCACAGCAAAGCTCAGAAAAAGGGCAAAAATCTCAATGGTATCTCTTCTCCTCTGCATTTTTTCTGGTCTAGGTTAATTTGAGGGTGTTCCTGCATCTTGTCATCATTGCACTGAGGGGTGGATTCAACAGGGCTGTGGGAATGATGCCTCCTTTTTTTCAGAGGAGACAGAGTTGTACAGGCACTTTGCTGCAAGTAACCTGTATGGCTAACCATTATTTACCTCTTGCATCAGGTTATTCTAGCGCTTCTCTCTAAGAAAGGAGAGGCTTGGTTTCTTTCCTAGACTAGAGAAATGGTGGCTGATTTGGCTTATGGTTGTGCTGCCTCAACTGGTGACAGCTACTGCTGCTGAAAGGGCCAGACCTCGGATTGCCTTCCCTACTGTGAGAGCTACACAAAGGCTGCAGGTCTCCTGGAGCAGTCACAGATGTTTATAACGCTCTGACATAATAAAGGCACCATTTGAATTATATAAGTGGCATATAGAAAGGCAATGTCAGTGTTCACTATAGTACCTAACAGCATAGACAAGGGTGCTGGGAAAAGGCACACGGGAGAACAAAGTTTGTAATCCCACCTTGGACTACCCTGAATTTTCTGACTTTTGCGCAGTCTAATTTCAATGCTGAGAAATGCGTACAGACAATTTTCTGCTTCCTGTGACTTAGAAGCCACCCGCAAGGGGGTCTAGTGACAGGAGTTATGACAGATGGTTTTATTACCTGTGACTTGGAAAGACACGAGTGATCTTCTGAAGATCATTCAAGACGAGTGCAAAGGAAACCTCTAAATACCACACAAAATCGTGTAAAAGTTTAGGGCACTGCTTTTTCTTGACTTTGTTCTTAAGACCAAGGTATCTTAGGTATTGTGAGAGGTTTGGGCAAGACTTCACTTAAGTGTTTAACCCATGTGCTTCTTCACCCAAATTATCTATACTATCTTTTTGCTGTATCCAGCCTTACAGATCTTAAGGTCCAGTGTCTCATAAACTTTGTTTAAAATACCAAATCTTCAAAGGGATATGTCTCAGATTTTTCCAGGATATTAAAATCTTTAAATGAAAGCTTAGTCAATAATCCAGTTCTATTCCTAGAGTCACTAATGGAACTTGCATATATGTTCTTATCTTAACGCATAAAAGTGTGTGCAAAAGCAGAATACCCATTGCTTATACATTGCCTATATGAAGGAATGAGATAAAATACATTCCTCTGTGATGTGGGATTTATTAGCTACATCTGGAAAGGCTGAAAAAAAGAAATTGGTTGAAGTTTATCAGGGCTTCCCAAGTCATGTGTGAGCTCCAGGAGTCAAAGGCAGTTTTGTATGTACCGGTAGGGAAAAGATATAACTAGAGAAACTGTTAGAGACAAAAAATACACCACCCTCACAACACCCTAATTGAACCTACTTTGGAGATTTCTTTTCCTATATCGCTGTGTGCCTGGGATACTATGAATTTAATAACACAGGTCTTAGGTAAAGCTGCGAACCTTTAAAATCATCTGCCTGCACCTAAAAATACTCCAAGTTCTCCATCTCTTGCAGAACTGAAAACACATGAGTTCCCTTGAAAAGGTGGAATTCTTTTTCCTTCTCAGCTGTCATTTCTCGCTACAAATAACTCAGACATAGAACATGTAACACTTCTAGATGTGTTTTAATTCTACTTAGGCATATTCTTTAAGAGCGAGACAATTTGTCATTTCAAGCAGAAAAAACTTTTCCTCCAGTATTTTGTTCATTTTGCCATCATGGAAGCTGCTCTGGGATCTGGCAGTGTAAGACCATATATAAAATGGGTCAAAGGAAACATGATTTCTTTAACACAGGCAAAAGATAACATAAGACCTAACTGCCACAGGGATCATTGAAGCACACTGAGATCCTCAGGACATAACATGCATTTAAATGATGATCAAACATTTGCAGGTGCAGCAAACGATGTAAGGGTATGGCCATAAACCTCGCAGCTATTAACATATGTGAGTGTGGAACCTGACAGCGAGTCATCAATTACAAATTTACAATAAAAACAGAGAGACCAATGCCAAGCAGTTACAAAATGCAACACGTGGGCCAGACCATTTGGTTTGCCCGAGACACGTGATTGCTTTCCCACGAGACCTGTGCGACGAGTCAATGCATAGCAGCGCTACTACGTGCGTAGGGAGGGATTTCAGGAGTGAAGACTGGTTTTGGTTTTGCTCTTTCCCAAAGGGACTACTTCAGGTAGTATCTGAGAGATATATCTGGGAGATACAACCAGAGCTGCCCACCAACCTACCTGCCTAGAGAGGACAGTAACACATCCACTTCCCTTAAAAAGCACAGCAGCACAGGAGTTAGTTACACAAGCAGGTAGAGGAGGAGGATGGGTTTTTACATTATCACTCTCCGCAAGCAAATGTGCTGATTTCAACGGGGATTTTCTGCAGTGGAAGCGTGGTCTCAGCCCCATGCTCCTGTCACCTTGCTGGCACACCAAGGGTCTTCCCGCTCTCTGGTGGCCTGGTGAGACTGCCACCAGGAAACTCAAAGGAGAAGCTCTTGTCCTAAAATGCCACAGGTAGGAAAAAACCCCAGGGTGTGACTGATTTGTATCTGTTTAGTTGAGAAGAGGGCTGGTTTGAGGTGAGGAGTCAGAACATCAGGGCGCTGTGGCTTTGTTATGTAATTCCTGGCTTTGCAAAGCTTTCCTCATGGCAGCCGTGCAGAGCTGCACAGGCTGCCGTAAGATTTATGGCCACACAGTTCACAGCTATGGGATATAGTGATTGCTCCAACGTTGGGCTGAATGTTCAAAGCATGCTTTTCCCCATTATGATTTTATTGTGTTTTATTGCTTATCTCGCTGGGAAGTTTCCCTTATCTAAGCCAGTGGTGTTGGAGTTGTTGTTTCTAGGGAAGTAGCATGCTGCCTACGCCACTCTGGATATTTTCCACATCTCTGAATATCATGAGGCAAACTCTGGCCTGCAAATACAGCTTACATTAATTCAAAAAGGGGCTGCAACTGAATTCAGGGCTGAATTCCACCAATTTGACTATATATAAATTGATATAATGGGGGTGTGTACATATACGTATATAATCGTGTATTTCTCAGTAATTGTTTTTGGAGGGTAAGATGATCATTCAGTACATTAATATTTGGTATTTTTCAATATAAATGCAGTGAACCTGGTATTGGCTTATGTGAATACAGCACTTAACTGGAGCGATTGATTTCTATCATTCCATAAGTAAAGCCATTAAAATCTGCTACCTGATATTATGATTCATGTTCTTGTTTGTATTGAATGTCACACAGCGTAAGAGAGCGTTGTCTAGAAGAGCAAAAGAGACGGAGGCAGCGAGCAACAAAGAAAATAAGTACCTTTATTGGTACTTTTATACTTTGTTTTGCACCTTATGTAATTACAAGGTAAGTGTGAACCTACATACTGGGAACGACTACTGAGATGCACTCTTAACTCAGAGAAGTAGGGCATGCTGACCCAGAAAACGATTCAAGTCTTTTGTGAAGATTTGTCCAGTTGCCACTGCTATGACAGAGGTTGCATTTACTGAGCTAACAAAACTATATAAAATGTCATAGCAGTTATTTGACAGAATCCTGACGCAGTCTGTAGGCCAATGTCTGTCCAGTCAGTCCAGTCAATATGTTGGGAGTGGTTTAGAAGGTCAGTTCACAGGATTTTGCAGATTTTTTTCGTGTCAAGTAGACACCTGCGCCTCAAATTACCTCCCCACTTCAGGGGGTGATCTGCAGGGGAAGACACTTGTCTGAATAGGTCAGACTCTAAAAATCTGGTCAAACAAGATACAACTTAGGTGAGAACATGGCCCACAAACATAAGTGATACTTTTGTCTAACTGGATAGTGTTTATTAGTCATAAACATCAAAGATCAAATCTGTTCTGGCTCATAGCTAAAAAATATTCCTGCGATTTATGGTCAGATGTCCTTTTCTAGCTACTAGCTTATCTTTGGGAAAAGCTCCTGTGGGAAACACAAAATTACTCCTATAAAACATAAAGTCTTAGAAAGTAAGTATATCCAGAAAAGTGTTATCTAATTGTTGAAGGAAATTTGCAATACACTTTGCTCATTAAAAGACTCTGGGAAAAATGAAATACTGTTATGCAGAACAGAGAAAGAAAAAAAATATTTTTAAAGTCTCACTAATTCCAATACTGTGAAAAAAAAAATTATTGGGACTGACTTCAGTCAAACTCAGATCCATCTTTAAAAAAAATCATTGGAAAAGCTGAATTAAGACTCAGTATAAGTGGCATGTGGGCAATCCCAGATTTTTCCAATTCAGTATAATATCCTGAATTTCTATTTCTAATAAAACAATTCACAAGAAGGTCTTGTAGTCGCTTCCTAAAAACAGAAAGCTGCATGCCACATTTATGTTCATTATAATAATAGCTAATTGATTCATGCTGTTTATTTTTAATATTATTGCAAATACATTTGTAAGAATATTGCTAGCTTTACCCTCACTTTCACTTAGTAGTCACAAGAAGACACTCCATTCCACAGACTCTAAAAGAGTATGAAAGGTTTTGTAATTACAGGCATTCGGCCTTAGTTCTCAGGCTATAAGATATTAGAGTATTTGTCTCATTACAAAAGGTTAAATTTCATTTTATGTTGGGTCGCTGAACTTAATGAAAATCGTTGCAGTCACGAATAGCTTGCAGCTCCATCCTGAGTGATGCCGAGTGCTCTAACCAGGACTGTCGGAAGTATTTTTGTGCTTCTCCATAAGCATCTCAGTCCAGCACTTAGGCAGCACCTCCCCACCTCCTTTTAAGTCTGTGGCATCCTAATTAGTGTCCCAGTAGCCCTAAAATACAGAAGAGAGGTTAGAAAAACCCTCAGCCTCCTCCAGTTAGTCCATACAAGGGTCACTTAAATGTTCCCCTGAGTCTTCAATCTGTTGAGGATGAATGGGTTTGGCACAGACAGCTATGATGAGAGGAGTCAAAACAGGGTCCTGAATGCATGAAGATGCTTTTCTGCACCGGGGTAGGCTTGGGCTCTGGCCAGGAGTGCCAGGTGGGGTAAAAGCCATCATTTTCCTGGCCTTTTCAGTTCTGATACATCTAGGGGGATCCCTGCACAACAGGCTATGGGGAATTCCCTCTTTAGCTGCCTGAGAGACCTTGCTGGACACGGCACTGCATGGATGGGTATTTGAGGACATGCATTACTGTGCTTCCCTACACCTCACATGGATGGCTGAGGGTGTTGAAGCCAAGGGGTTTAGGAGGCTTTTGAGCTTAATTATGCAAGCGTTATTTTCTGGACCATGTCCAGTGTTTTGCATTCACAAGATAGAGGCAATCAATCACAGTTCGAGGCAGAGAACAGAAAATAGCTCAGCCCCTCATTTGGACAGCCAGCTCTCATCAGTTATATGTTTAAATTAAACATACTTTTAAGTACTTCATGATTGAGGCCTGAAAGCAGCAAATCACAAGGCTTTACTACATCTTTCTGCTTCCACGCTAAAAACCAATCGTTGTCTCCTCTAGCAGTTCCATGAACCAGTGAAGGAGTTGTGCTTGTAACCCCAGACAGATAAATTATTCTCTGGGTAAACCAGAGTTTTTTCAGATTACAGTAAGGTAAAAATCAGATTAGGCACCTCTTTTATCAGTAACCTTCTAATTAGTTCAGTGGCTGACCTATAGTAGTATATTAGTAGAATCTGATTCCTCTTGATTTGTTTCTACAGTACCAGTATGATAGATGTATTACCCTGTATTATTTTTCTAGGCATAAGTTGTTTCTTGGTTTGTAAAAATTCTCTTAGTATACACATCTCCTTTTGCTATATTTATCATTATGTGATTAAACCACATTGTTCAAAACCTATTTTCTCCAAGGAGCTTTTCCATAAGAAAAATTAAAATAAATCATACCAATTTTTAATATAAATTTCCTACTCCAGGCATTTAATACTGAAATACAGAACTTTGCTCAGGTAAGTTAATAAGTGCTGTCAATGTATGAGGAAATTTGCTTTAAATTAAAAATCCTGAAGTAATATCAGAAAGAAGTTCATAGGCCCTAGCCCTCCGGTTACAGAGGAGAATGGTAGAACAGGCAGAGGAAGGTTAAAATTCTCTTGTGTCATCTCTGGGGGAAAAGGGGTAAACTGTTTTAAAGTGGTTGCCAGCCTTCTGCATGAAGATCCTGCTCAGGTGGACATGCAAGTTCAGAACTCCTCTGCAAGTCATGGTCTTGCCTGTCTGTGCATATAAATGCATGATTTTCCTATGCAGTCTTAGGTTGACGTATTTGAAGAAAGTGGCCTTCTTGTCGTCATCAAAAGCCTCAGCTGATGTGAGGTAGAGATAATTTTCTCCTGGATAGAAAAACCTTTTGGTACAAGCTGGACACTGCTGCTTGCTACCCTCATGCCTCTGTGCTGACAGGTGGTTCCTGCAGCTCTGGGGAACAGCAATGGCTAAAAGCAATGGTCTGCAAGATTAGCTACAAGAGTCCAAGAGCCTGGTACCTTACAGAAGGTGGCCAGTTGTAATATCTGCCACTTCAGAGGCAAAGCTGGCTAGGGGTAAATCAGCTAACAATCACTGCGGTGTCATTTTTGTATCAAGAAGCGATCATTAAAATAGGGCTTTTTCACTAGCAAGACAACATACAAAAGATTCAGTCTATCCAGTAATAATGTGAAAATAAAGTAAAATCAACATCAACGTCAAGATAAAACTCATGGTCAGCTTATTCATATCATTAACACAAAAGAAACAACTAAGGTCTAATTCTGATACTATGTGACTTCCGTGGGGAAAAAAATCAGAATTTGACACCAACTGATCAGCTGAGCTGATCCAAATTCTTGGGGAAAGGACTGAATTTCTTCTTGTGAAAACCTTATTATCTATCAGCTCCAAAATGCAGGGCCAGCTTTGTTTCACTCCTGAACAACAAGACGTTTTAGCTTGTTTGAGACAGACTCTGGTCTTTTCAGAATTTTCTCCATAACTCAGTTAAGTTCTCAGGTTTAAGCAATGCACAACAAATATGTTGTAGTTGCTTCCAGCTGGACATGTACATGTTCAGTAAAATATTTTCCTAAAGTGATAAACTTATATATAAACTTATGTATATAAAAGGTTTTCAGTGTGTATTATCTGCATAAAAGATCAAGGTCTTAATCTTCAACAGCGCGTTCTCATTTGTTTACTGAAAGTGAATTAAAATAATTGGATATCCATTTGATGTGACATATGCTACAGAATTATAAGTTTCTAAAATATTAAAAAAGTATCACAAAAAAACAGTTATAGTTTTGAAATAAAAAGGTACTGAAAACCAGGCAGTAAAAAAGTAGCTTATGAAAGCAAAATAGGGAATTCTGTAGTGGATACTGTAGAATTTAATTTACAGGTAGCACTGAAATATTAATGATTCTTCACTGGAAATGTCTTCTTTTTGGCTGAAACTTTTCATGAAAATTGAAGCTATGCATATAATTTCCTTCATAAATGAGAAACATATCCTTCTTTCAAAGGCAAGAAAGCATGTGATACACCTTGAAAGACTCACATTTAATTGTTTGTACATGAAATGGAATTGCATAGCTTAGGTTTTGTCTGAATTTCTGTGTTTTCTGCGTGATATCTGCAAAAGTAATTTACTATAAAAAATAATACAAAAGCATTGCAAAATATGTAAATATCAAGGACACTTAGGGAGCATAATCAAATAAAATACTGAAAATCCTGTTGGTAAAGTGTAAGCTTTTCAGTTATTCAGTCAATTAAAGTAAAATTAGCAAGTCTAGGTTTGCAACTCTGACGTGTCTACTTGATATGCTTTAAATGGCAATTGCTAACATCTCGTAGAACAGATTGCCAGAGACTCAGACTGAAATTTGTCGTATTTTGGTCATTTAAGGCATCCACTGAATTTGATTAAACTTAATAAAATTCACATGTGTAAAGCATTCAGTAAAAGTAAATAAACCAGATGAAACTCAACATGATGAAATTCAAAATACAAAGAAGTCATCAAGTAGGTGAGGTGGAGAATAACAAGAAGAAGGATGGCTCATGATAGATTGCAAAGTAAATATGACTCAGTAGATGATTAATTTCCAAATAGTCAATTCTCATTTCAGAGCTTATTAACGTGGGTGTCATAAACTCCATTTTATAAAACAAGAGAGTATACCCCAGATGAGACCCCCCAGCAGCTTGAGTGGATGATAATTATGTCTGAGTTTGGATTCTACTTTGTAAGAAAAATGTCAACCATGAGTTAGAAGGAGAGGTTGAAACGATAGCATTTGTTTAGCTGAGATGAAAGGAGAGAGAAATGGGACAGATGGCAGTCCCTTGGTATCTCAAAGTTGCCTACAATGATCAGCTGAGCCAAGAAGCACCAGTGGAGGGGCAAGAGCAATTCCCAAGTATTTTCATGTAACATAGCCTCGTCACCTCAAATGTCTCACACATCTGTCCGCACGAAGAGTATTTTGGATAGCATCACAGCCTCTGAAACCATCAGTTGTACACGTACACCTCAACTCTGATGGAAGTGATACACCAGTGATCAAACTGCAAGCACAAAGCACACAAAACTATTCTGAATATTAGAATTACCTATACCGTGACAGCAGCTAAAGCCCCAGCACTGGCTGCAGACCCAGGGTGCTAAGCCCAGCACACATATCCAGAAAGAAACAGTCCTTTTGCCACAGAGTTTGTAGTAGGCAAACGAGAATGGAGAGAGGAGACAGAATCTCCTAGTCAGAGGTGTAACAAATTAAGCCTCCTTAGTCCCAGTTTTGTGCTCAAATGACTGGACCATACCATCTGCCAATGCTATTTTAAACAACATGATGTAGTGAAACTTTATGGAATGAGAATAAAATTACTGGAAAAAAAAATCCTCATCTCTAAACTGCTTGAAGTACCAACACGGCTGCTGCAGAAACCAGGCTTCAGAATGCTCCTTGGAAATACTGCTTTGTCAGAAGAAACATCAGTAACTGAGGTGTTTTCTAGGCAGATTTAAGAGCACCTGCTGCTGAAGACTGCTTCAGCAAAGGTCTTATTTGCCATTGCATAGCGGGGCTCTCTAGTAGCACATAGAATCATAGAATTGTTAAGGTTGGAAAAGACCTCTAAGATTATCAACTGTCAACCCAACACCCCCAGGCCTCCTAAACCTTGTCCCCAAGTGTCACATCTGTATGTTTTTTGAACACCCCCAGGATGGCGACTCCCCCACCGCTCTGGGCAGCCTGTTCCAGTGCCTGACCTCTCTTTCAGTAAAGACATTTTTCCCAATATCCAATCGAAACCTCCCCTGACACAGCTTGAGGCCGTTTCCTCTCATCTTATCACTTGTTACCTGGGAGAAGAGACCAACCCCCACCTCACTCCAGCCCCTCTCAGGCAGTTGCAGAGAGCGAGAAGGGCTCCCCTCAGCCTCCTCTTCTCCAGGCTAAACTCCCCCAGCCCCCCCCCAGCACACTTGTGCTCCAGACCCTGCCCCAGCTCTGCTGCCCTTCTCTGGACACGCTCCAGCCCCTCCAGGGCCTTCTTGTCCCGAGGGGCCCAAACCTGAGCCCAGCATTTGAGGTGGGGCCTCACCAGGGCCGAGCACAGGGGCCCCATCCCTGCCCGGCTCCTGCTGGACACACCAGTGCTGACACAAGCCCGGGGGCTGGTGGCCTCCTTGACCACCTGGGCACTGCTGGCTCATGCTCAGCCGGCTGTCAGCCAGCACCCCTAAATGCAAACTTGCAGCTGTTTGTCCTCTAGAAAAATCAAGTCTCTCAACAGATGGAGAGACATATTGAACAGAACTGCCCTTCAGTGTTGCTCAAAGACATGGGGAAAGAAAACCTTGTGGATTTATCAGTATTTCAGTCAGAAATACTCTGACTCAGTACAAAGTGGACTATCTGGGCTAGCATAGGTATGAGGAGCATATAAAGGTCTTCCCTCTCTCCCTCCCTCCCCTAATGAGTTAAAAGTTTTGCCTTGCTAAATTTGTTACAAATGTAGATGTTTGGCCTTTAAACTTACCAGTTTTAAAATTGAAGTTATATTATGCCATCTCTCAATGACAAATTTTCTTTCCTTGGGTTCTTCTCCTATGACCCAGACAAACTGTTTAAAAGCGTCGAATTCTCTCTAGGAGCTGGACTGGCGAAGAAAGCTAGATAGCACTGGTGAGGTGGTTTCTCAGATAGAGGAGACATAGAACCATGAGTTCAGGATAGATGCTGGGGTTTTAGGTAGCTAATGGTAGGGGAATATGAATCCCATGAGACCAAGAAATGGCCCTTTGTCCTGATCTCAAACTTTAATGCTCAAAGTATGGTTTTGTATCAATATTTAGAAAATTATGTTAGGCTATGCAGAAATAATTTTTTACAATATGTGTGGTTAAATTTGTGATGCATGATGGATTTAATGGTGACAATAGGTGTGAAAGTCATCAGGAAACATACCTAGGTAGATTATACTCCTTTCATTTCATTTAGAGCTATATTAACTCTGTGCTGAAATTCAGCTGCCAGAAACATGATCTTATGACCATGGCACTGGAAAAATGCACAAAACAAAAGCTCTAACTAAAGAAAAATAAGGAAGGAATGTTACTGTCTAACAAGAGATCTTATTAGGACTGAAAGCCCTAGAGTCATCAGAGAAGTGGTGCAATTTCTCTGTATGGGTAAGTATTGGCACAGAGACTAGAAGTGTAATGGTTGAGGATATGTTATGTAGGAAATGATTTTATGAGTAGATGCTGCATGATACTTTTCATCAGCAGTAAACTTTCGGTGAAGTGCTCACCTGCTTACCACAGAGTATTTATGATCCCAAACATGGTGTTCACTAGACAGCAAAAATAGGGCTAGGTTACAGTACTCTAGAGAGAGGGGTGCCCTTTATCAAGTATCTTGATGGCCTGAGTGAGCCAGATGGGTTCAGAACATCAGAGATTTAGACTCAGTTTTTAGTCTCCAAATGGTGTATTCCAGCAACAAATAAATAGGCTTTTTTGAAGACTGTCTCATATCATGATAGAGCTAATCCATTTTGCACTAAATTCTTCAACATTTATTGAGGCAAATGCTCAAGAGAGGCTTTTAGGAGGCGACATGTCCAAGGCCCACTTCCAGCCTCAGCAAATGTACAGCTAAACATACAGTCAAGAATACCTTGAAGTTTGGAGGTTAAGACACCCTGATAGGAGATGTGTAGTCCCATCCTTGGGAAACAGACCTCAAGTTTATATTTGCAGTCTTAGAATGTATAAGGGAAGGACTATGCTCATATTTTCATGAGTATGGCTTTCTTTTGTTTTCTTGCAATTGCACAGGAATAAATTGCTTGTTGGTTTTTTTGGGGGGGTGGGAGTGGAGGTGGGGGGGTGCATATTGGCTTACATTTGTGCTGTTGCTCCACGTTTTTAATATGAATATTCAGTCTTCCTCACAACCTTCCTCCTTCCACAGACTTGTTGAATTATCCTCCATGGTCCACATCAACTCCCATTGGGGAATCATTTCCAAGTGCTTAGCTTACAGCAAAGTTGTTTCAGACCCTTTTGTGTACTCTTTGCTACGGCATCAGTACAAGAAGACATGGAAAGACATCATAAACAAGATCCTCAAAAGAAGCTCCATCAATTCCTCTGCCCTCACGAGCGAATCACAAAATCGGAATATATTGCAGCTGAACGAATGAGGAGCCTCGTATGGGACGTACAAGACACATAAAATGATATACGGGAAACAAAAGTAACTGGCCTATCCCTAGTAGCTAGCCTCAGCTGTCAGGGTTTTGGGAGACAGTCATGGACACATTGAAGTGCGGCCCGTGTCCCTCCAGTAGCCCACGTAACACCTAAGGGAGGCAGGTGGCTTTGTACCTCCTGCCTCTGACTAAAAGAGTGCTATTGATCTATGGTCCTGCAGGCTTTGCAAGTACAAATCTCCCATTGATTTCCGTCAGCAGTCACACATACGTATAGGGTAAAAAGCTGGTCTTCAGCAGAAAGTCTCATGAACATAATGGGAGCAAAGTGGTGCCATCAGAAGATTATTCTAAAAAGCTGCACAGGAATAATTGTGCTGTATTTTTCACTGGCTGCAGGTAATGTTCTCACTGATGGAGCTGCCAACCTGTCTTTACAAAAACTACCCCAACCTAGCTCCTTGAGAGAAAAGCTCTTAATAGGACAACCTTAATAGAAAAATCTTTACCTAGATACTCATACAGTGCCCAACATAGCTTTCAGCCTCTTCTGATACATATTTTTTGAACAATCCTGTAGAATTGAAGGAAGAGAAAACTAATTTTTGAAGTATGTTCCAACCCAGATTCAGCCATGTCTTTTCTAAGTTTTTAAAGTAACTTCCACGGAATCCCGTTAGTTTTTCTCCCCATTAAATTTTAGAAATATAAAAAATGCTAGACAGGATGGTAAGGTCAGGATGCCTCCTGCCTTCCAGTACATCTGAGCTATAGAGAGATGGATTTTGCCCAAAGCTGTAGAACTGGCCCCTTTGCCGGGGGTGGGGGGGAGGGGAACCAAACCCCAAACATAAAAACCAACCCTCTTTTTTGAAGCTCGTATTAATCATGGTTTTTTCCTACAGATATGTTACTTAAAGGAAAGGTGATCCTAAAGCTGAGTTTTAAAGTATAATTTCTAAAGCACGTGGAGCAAAAATAATAGACCCCCCTCCCCACCATGAAGGTGCAGCCAATAATCTGAATCCACACCTGAACATGCAAATCTCAGGAGGTTTCAGTATCAATCTTTATAGCTCTAGATTGCAGCTATGCATAGTAATGCTATTAACATTTACCACGCATTCAGTTCAGTCTGTAGCTACCATAGGCCTAAATACCAGTAAAATTTTCAAAACCAGGATAATCCTATGTCACACTTCCTCAGACAACTCCACAGTATCTTGTTTTTGTAAACATTATTTAGTTAATTGTAAATACAACTACAGCTGGTAATGGCTTCACAACTGTCACATAGATGCATGATACAGAAGCCATCCTCCAATGACTCATGAAGATACTTTTCTAGGTAATTTTCAGTGACTTCTCTTTCAATTCAGTGAAAACATTATGAAATGAGGCAGTTTTTCAAGTGTGTTCTTATTAATTAAGTTGTAGAATATCAAGAGCAATAATGAATCAGTTGTCATTTCTGTTGTTATGATTTTTAGGAATAATCAATTTCTAAAACAACTTGCATCAACAAGTTGTTGATCATAATCTCTTAAAATTATTTTAAGGTAAAAAGCTATTGGTTTCAAATGCTTCACATTTATATTTTGATTGGCAAAACACCTACTACTAATTCTGACCTTAATTCTGCACATATTTTTCGCCAGAAAGTGACTTAAGGTCTTTAAGAAAACAGCAAGACAACATCAGAAATTAAATTAATTTTTGCTGGGTAGGTCAAGAAAGCTTCCGTCCAGCGGCCATCAGGTACAAAGTTTCTTTTTTGAGGGTCAATGGCAAACACCTGCCCAGATTTTGAACAGTCTTGGTTAATTAGGCATGCATGGAACAGCAGCTTAAATAACAGCTGTCATATCTGAATATATTACCACCTATCCATTCTGATATTCTGTCTGTCCATACCATATTGAGACAATATGGCCAGGACCATATTGACAAAATAAGGCCCTGAGTACTAAAAATATGGGATTAGTTTTCAGTTGCCACCTCCTGTGTCCCCCAGGCAAAGCGCACCGGTTGGTGCCTATAGCTCTGTAGAACCCCTCACAGCAAAGGTTAATGAGCTGAGTTAATATATTCCCTATCACTTATGCTAAATGATCAATAGCAGTCATTTTGCAAACATAGCATGCTCCATCTTGCAAGCTCCACCATGAATAAAAGTCTTTGATAGAAAAGACATTATGGCAACTACAGTTTCCTTCATACCTTGCAAAAAGTGTCCACTGCTGAAATTTCTGGCTGGTGATTCAAAGCCCAGCCAGGTAATTCAGTGAGGGGGTTTCACCTCAAAATCAGAGAACATGGTGTAATACCTCAGTTGTCGGTCTGGAGAGCCTTGCCTTAGCCCTTGCTCTGGTGTGGTACTACAGCTGCAAGGAACCATGCCCATCTATAAACCTGTCACCTGCTTTATAAATGGAAGAATTGATATAATGAAGCTCATCAACTACCATGTAAATAAAAATGTTCAGCTTATGTATTAATTTTAATTATAAAAGTAACATAATTACAACAAAATAGACACAAAAATATAGTCACAGAATTTAAGTACATGTTTACAACCTTGCATTCAAAATTAGCCCTTAGCCAGATTAAATAGTCTACCTCACCTTAATAATTTTACTTCTTAGGTTTAGAATAATTTTCTCAGGTACAATAGATAAAAACACACAGTTCAGTACTTGTTTCTTAAGAAGTCCAAGTCATTTTCATGACTTGATTGTACCAGAATACAGGATATTAGAAAGTTGATTATTAGTGACTTTAAAGAGATAAAAATCTCTATATCGGATTGTTATACTTTTTACTAAGACCACTTTTACTTAAGGAAATTGCAACAGGATTATTGTTAAAGTCCACAGCTGTTGTCAACTTCTAAGTGGGGCTGCTGCCAAAGTCAATGGGAGGTTTGTATGTCTATAAACCTAGCCCCAGAAGGATTTCAAATTATAAATCAGTTAGTCAAATAAAGTAAGATAATTTCCCAGAAAAAAATATAAATACAATTTGTACAGTTTGGATGGCTAGTAAAAGACAGAGAAGAATACAGCATTGGACTTGTCTCATTACGCTTGTATATCACCATCAGTCAGTGGTTGATTTATGTGTCACCATGAGCAATAAATCTCTCCCCTTGTATGCGTTTAAAAATTTGTCTTTCCTTCATGGTGCCTTTCTTCTAGAATTAATCTTATAACAGAGAATAACTATAATCTCCCCTTACTTACATCAGCTCTCTGACACATTGTCATATTTCTACCATCTGAAGCAAGCGAGAGTTGTAAATGCTGGTGCTTGACAAACTGACGCAGTATACAAAATAAAAGTAATACCCTAACATTTCCTGATGACATTTTATAAGTTAATAGCAAATATGATACTGTGGCTCATTAAGTGCTAGATATTCAGCTGAATTCTTATAGGCAACTGGCAAAATTTTCTAAAATGTATGTCTAAGTGATGAATGTAGATATTAATAACTATCTGTCTGCTATTATATGTACTATACAATTCTGACTCAAGTGAGATAGAATAACGATGGCAAATGTAATGTACAATATGTTATTATCTCTGATCATGAAGGGGAACTGTTCTCTTGTCTAACGCTAATATGTGTGTGTGCGTGGTGGGGATTTTCCATTTGTTATTTAAATATTTCTGAAAAAGTTTGTAAAGTATGGCTGCAATGTGTGCCCAAAATATGGAACTGCATGTGCAAAACTTGTGCAGCTGCTTCGGCAATATGCAGTCTTCTGTTTGTTGGTATCTGCGATCCATATGCAATATCTATTTCTCACACGCATGTTCAATTAACATTTTCTTCATATCTTCTAAATTTGGCAGGCAGAACATGGGCAGATGATTAAGAGAATTTAGTCCACTATGTCATTTTGCGGATTCTGAGCTTTTTCCTCCTTTCATTTTACAGTTATTGATATAATCTCAGAGCCCTAACTGTGAACTAGGATCCTGGTTTATGTTCTGTTTTTGACCCAGCTTGAACGTGAAGATCTGGGTAGTTGCATCTGGCAAAAAAACTATGAGAGGCTGGTAAGAGTTTATTGAATAAATAATAAATACCAGGTCCTCTCCTGACATATAACAACATAATAGTTGGTTTTTTCACCTGAGGATTGGGTCCCATTAGATAAACATATCCAGGTTTTATAGATCTGTCTTCTAAATGTGTAGGGTGCTGTTTTCATGGTATTTACAAATGGAAAGGTGTAAGCAGGACTTAGTGAGTTCCTCATGTGCGTACGTGTCCGCTTGCAATGACAGGCAACAGCATGACTCTCTTCTAACTTCTATCCCTGTTCTACTCTTTGAGTAAAAGACACCAACAACCTCTTTTCAGTGGCCCTTAATCAGACTTTTTATAACCTCTCTTATTTCTGAAAAAAAAATAAAAAATCTAGATATTCATAAAGTTCCAGACAAATTTGTATGAAACCTAACAACCGCTGCAGTGTCACAGCATCACAGAACAGCTGAAGTTGGAAGGGACCTCTGGAGGTCATCCAGCCCCCAAGAGGCACATCATTGCCTTTTGTTGTAGTTTACCGTCTCAGTTTTGCCAGTGCATCTGTTTGCTCTGCAGTAGTGCTGGGAAATGATCCTAGTCTGCTTCAGGTCCACAGGAAAACCTTCCTGGAAAAAAGTTGTTTTTAAAAAATAATTTTGGGAAGACATGTCAGACTTAACTTCAAAAACAGCTGTATCAGAACAACTGTAGAAGTTACAAAACTGGGACAGAAATAGATGTGACTGGGAGACTGAGGGTCAGGAAGGTTGGGAACTATAAACTGGCTTTACTGCCGTTACAATGGTATGTGTTACCACAGCTTCAGCAGCTTTTCCTAGTGACCTGTTTCCACACTGAGAGCTCTCCAGGTCTCTCAGCCATCCATTCACTCCAAAGAGAAAGGTAGATTTTCCGTCAAAGCCCAGGAGCTGCCAGAGTGGGCTGAGGCTACAAGAGGAGCCAAGCCTCCATAGGAAGGTCCATGCTGGGTTAGGAAAACACTAATGGTTTTCAGATGGGCTATATGGAAACTATTTAATTGCTTGAATGACCAGAAACCACCCACACCTAGATGAGCCTTGCCTTAGGAGACAGCCTAATTCTTAAAGCCCAGGAGGTTTAGGTAGCTTGCAGAAAGGAATTATTTTTTGCTAGACTCACCTGCCTAATATTTCATAGTTCCTCTACCCCTCTTAATCCTAAATGAACAAAGCTCTGAATGTCTTGCCCTATCCATTTTCACATGTGCAATGAATGCCTTTGAAAGAACCCTTTGGAAATTGCTTGCTTTTCATTACCCTTAGAACTGTCATGTTCCCAAATTAAACGTTCTTGTGATTAAATGAAGCCTAAAAGCAAAGCCAGAGACTTCACACCTGTGTCAGTGCATTGTTATTTGCCCCCAAAAATCACTAAATACTTCAGCTCATCACATTAAGTGCAGAAAGGTCAGTTAGATCCTGATGGTCACTATATGTTTGTTTCAGCAGGTAGGGCTGAAGCATAGGTTTATGTGTTTGCAGAATCAGGGACTATATCTTTGTAACCCAGATAAGCCTGAATAAGTGACAACAATAATATTTTAGCCTTAAATCTATTTTTTCAAGATTTGCTTTTTATGCTTTCAGCATTCAGTATATCAAAAATCTTTGATGGGTGAAGTTTCTTTACAAAAACCATCCTGCTCAATGAGGCAGTTGTCCCTTTTGGGGGGTATAAAAGTTTACATGGAGAAAAGAGCTGCTGCGGTCTTTGCAAAATGTCTACTTCTTACCTGTAGTCCTGGTGTGTATCATGTAAATATGTATTTAGGATTGTTGGTTTCTAAGCAAATAATGCTGATCTAATGAACTAGAAAGGTTGCTATAGTTTATTATATACGTCTATATTTATAAGAAAGATAGTTAGACCTATAGACTGTAAGTGCACTTCCAAAATATGTGTATTGAAAGCAATTGCATCAGCTGTATGACAGCATGCATGTGTGGTAATTGTGTAGTAAAATATCGTTTTTTTCTTGAAGAAATACTATTGCACATGTTTTCAATGTATCCAAAGGCATGAGTCCACATGGTTGATTGATAATCTACAAAGACACATCAGGAAAAGGAACTCCATTTGGAGTTTTTACTGAATACTAGGAAACTGTTTTCTAGTCACTGTAGTTAGAGTTTTAAAGAAAACTTTTTTTTTAAAATCATACAAATAGCAAAAAATTGAAGACATCCGTCTTCCTGGGATTTGATCCATCAAGAGTTCCCAAGGAAAAAGAAAAGCAGTGCTTTAGAATGAAATCCCAGTTCATCTTAGTGAGATACTACTGGGAGTGCAGCCTGGCCCAGGGTGCAAAGTTGTCTATAAGCTCCCTGTTAACCATCACAGGTCGTCCTAGTTCATGATATTACGCTAGCTCGAGTTCTTGAACAAAACCAAAAGCCCACCCTGTTACACATCAATGAGATCTACATTACCACCATTCTGACAACAAAATTCTTCTGCAAAGGCAGGTAATTTCTATTTCTCCTGCTTTGCTAACATGATCAATGAGTAACAGAGTGGAAAATAATAATAATAAAAAGGAAATCTCATTGATAGAATGATTTTTGTTTGGAAAAAAAAGTCAATAAATACTTGGTGCCCTTAGGGTCATGGAGCAAATATGTGACAAGGCCGGGGACACGTTCTCCATCCTCCGCCATCCAGCAAACCTCATTCAAGTAAAACAAAGCTACCTGCATTGGCCAGAGTAAAGAATGGGTCTTTTTATAACAGAAACCATAGGGCTTCCCAGATAAGATGTTAGAAAAATAATTATCACAGATTGCCTTGGAAAATAGAAATAGCTAACTAAAAGGTGCCTTGATTTACCTTTATTTATGTGCAGGGCATTTTTCTAAACCTTAGACTTCTTTTTTTTCACAGTGTTTTAATTTTCTTAAGATCATTTTAGCAGAAAAAATCCCATATATTTGGCAATCCGTAATCATTCCCTTCTGAATTCTTGCAGGAATGTAACATATTATCAGTCGTTTCAGATACAGTTAGACATAAACATTTTCCTCTAGATTAGATTATTAGATGATTATTTGCTTTAGAAAAAATTTTAGAGGCTGGTTTTACAAATCCTTGTTGTTAAGGGCAGTGGGGTTTCTTAGATAAGTAAAGACCATTCATTCGATGAGAGGTATAAAAGGTCCAGCCTGTGTATTTAAATTTTTTTGTTTCATTTTGCAAATAATGAAAATAGATGGTTTCCTGTCTAGCCAGTTTGAAGAAAGATAGTTCTGAAATTACATTAATAATAGCTGCTGTAGATAGGGCATGTTTTGATTATATTATTATAAATATACCCTTATAATTTATTGTATTTTACTTTTTTTATAACAATGGGATGTAATTGCAGGGGCTATTTATTTAGGAAAAAAGGGCAATATAAATAAAACCTTTCTCAATTGCAAGGATAGAGAAATGCACAGACAATTTGTAATGACAATATGCTTGAATGTCATGGGTTAACATGGACTTTAGGGTCCCAGGTAAGCCAACCTGCAATAGTCTACCAATAGATATTTCAGACATACAGATTCATTCATGTAAAGGCAGATATATGAAATTCTGCTATATTAGTACCTACAGTTTAAAGGAATACAATAAAATAAATTTTAATCCTGACTTCAAATTTTTAATACTTGGTCCTGTGCTGTCTATTCTGTTTACAACAGCTTGTGCTTTGTGAATACATATCAAATGTTGTCATATATTTTTATTACATAGAGTTAATGATTAAAAGAATGGGTTGTATATAAATAAATACATGCTATATATGTATATTGTGATTTTGTTAAATTTACTGTTAATGAAATGTGATTATGATTAAATGACTTGGTGTGAGCTATTTTTTCATAAAAAAGTTAACATTTTAAAAAGTCTGTTTCACTTCATTGTTGCAAAAGTCAAACCTGTGATGCCATTGCAATGGTGTGACCTGGCTGGTCCTGCACGTTTTTGGACAACAACTACAAGGTCAATGGCAATAGACTATTACTTCACTGCAGCTATGAGCAACAACAGGTGAAATAATTGGAAAACCTTAATACATAACGCGTAAGACTAGTTTTAACATATATGTCTAGCATTAATATACACAGCCCTACTTAAATTTACCTGTTCCTTGACATCCTGAGCAGGTTTCACCGCTGGTGTGAAACCAAGGTTAAAGGTGAGCTGGTAGTGTGGGGCTCCTTCTTGCTGCTCCCTGCGCATCCTTGCCCACCCAGAGCCCCCACAGAAAGGTCTCTGGAGGTTTCAGACTCACCCTGATCACCACCCAAATGATACACCCTGCAGAGGGAGCAGCTGGTAGCTCTTGCAGAGGTGAGGTCTTTTATTGTCTATGCGAAGTCTGAACTCTTGGTGCCCAAGTGTGTTGTTCTACTGACTCGCAGGGTTTAGTTGTTGACTGTGCTTTAATAACAACATCATAACTTCAATACTCAGATGTGGGTAAACAGTCACGAAATCAAGGCAAATATCTCCAGTCTCCTCCTTGTGATCTCTAGACAGAGATTTGAGCTGAAGATTAAATGCCACTCCAGTGCACAGATAAGGCCTCTTAAGAGCTCTTTTGATTCTCTTACAGGTGTTAAATCTCTGCTGTAGAAAAGCAGAAGAAACCCCAGAAAAGCTCAAAATTCTCAGACATCAAATAATTTCTGATTTAACCAACGTAATTACTTTGTGCTCTGACTTTGGTTCCCATTTCCCCCCTTTATTTTAAACAGCTTGACAAATAAATTTCTTTTTTTTCATCTTTCTCTGTGCGCGCACTCCCTTTTAGTCTCTCACACACACAGATGGTCTCTACAGATTAACACTGTGCTCTCAGAAAGGCTGGCAGTGCTGGACGAGGTAGATAATTTATTCATGTTCAGCTTATAACCACTTGCTATTTGTACTAAAGGCAACACACAAATCAGGCTCCAAATGCAAAGCTTTCACCATAGTCGTTGGGAGAAGCTGGAGACATGCTGGTTCTGCAAACCCTCAATGCCACAATAATGTCCTCTCAGAGGGGGAAGATATTTCCCAGCATCATGGATCTGTCCTGGGCTCCAGGCTAAAACAGATACCCAAAGAAAAGTGGCTAATACAATGTGAGAGATTCTGGGAGGCTGTTGCTTCTGAATCTGTGGGAGGTTTTATTTTGCTCTGGTCTCCATTACAACTCCTTTTTTTCATCCCTTAGGAAGGACCTAAATATTGCCTTTCACATTACAAAGGCTGATGCAAAGGAATACTAATTCCTGAAAAGATTTGTCTGGAGATTTAGCAGAGACAGAATAATTATCCTGGAAAATGCATCTCATTTCAAAGGACTTGCCATCCACATGGTTTTGAAAAAATTGTCCTTTTGCCAGCATCTAACCCAGTTAGAAGTGTCGTGCCAACTTCTTCTACCCAGACTTTTGAAGGAAACAAGCTATAATGCCAGAAACAAGGTGGGCATGCATCCAGCATGGCAAGACACCTCAAATAATAAAACTACTTATTTATTCTTTTGTATTTAGTGGCACACACAATGTAGAAAAAGGGCCCAGCCAGAGCTGTAGGAGTCCCAGCACAGAATGAAGAGGTGTGTGTTGGCTCTGAGAGGTGTAGTCCATCCTTTGAGTCAGTCTGGTTCCCGCACACTGGAGCGGTACATGAGAAGGTAAACCTCAGCACACCACCAGCTGGCCAAGAGGCCTCTGAAGGGGAAGGGTTGTGAGCTATTTGGGGGTTTATGGTCCATTAGATAACAACAAGCTGACATTATATCCCTGTGTGTGGCTGTGTGGGCTGTTTTCCAATGGGTGTTTGCAGATATGGCATGCAAACAATGTAGAAATACCCATATCGGTGACATTTACTCAAATTATTTTGATTAGTGTCCCTCCCAGAATATTCCCAATGTATTTATTGACAGAAAGACTCTAATGAAAGTTAAAATTAAAGAAAGCAAACGAAACACAATAATCTGGCACTAAATAAGCATCTATTCTTGTTTAGCGTTGTGTCAACAGAAAGAAAAAACGTTCCAGAGGAAGAGGAGATTAAACTACTCTTCAATGTAGGAAAAGTGCTTTTGGAAGGAGATATAGCTCAGGAGGTGCTTTTGCAGTTAAGCAAGAAAGAAGAGCAGGCAGCGGCTCCAGCCATTCCTGCCCTGCCTGTACTCTCGCTAGCACACGCGTAGCACTGGAGCCGCTTGCTGTGAGCTCACCTTGATGCTGAAATAAGGAAACACTTGAGGGTTTGTTTTTTTTTTTTTTTAAATTAAACTCTAACAATTCAGATCATTACAGCATAGCATTTTCCAGATAATTGCTTGTATTAAACTTTAAGCCCCATATTTGAATATGTATATGCTGAAGCATCATATTTTATAATTAAAATTAATTAACTTTGATGGTAATTTTGAACATGCACAGAAGCTTCAGCTGAAAGAAACACTAGGAGGAAACACTGCATGTCGTTCCAATTTTAAGCAGTCTAAATGATTCAGCTTTCCTATTGAGGCTGGACATAGCTATTGCTATTTGCCTTTGGGTTTTGGTAAGGAGTTTTATCACTTTAAATTGCAAATATTTCTTTTCAGATTTCTTTCTCTTTACAGCACTTCCTGAAAGTGCTTTAGAGAACCTATTTCAAAGATGACAAGGGATGTTCTGACATCTTTCCTAATGGTTTCATCATTACATCCAGCTTAACAATTTAAAAATTAATAGTGCATCTTAGCTGTCCAGGTTTCACATTTAATTCCCATTTTACCAACTGCAGCTACATAGCATTTTCCTATCTCTGCCTATATGTGGTGTCAGTTTTGCTTTCATTAGTTCTGTAAGTTTCTTACATGGTAAAATAAATTATTACATACCTTTTCTACATAGCCGTAATTCCTGTTGCTAGGTATTAAACATCCTGACTTTCATGGCATATGGGACGAAATAATGTTGGCTTGATTTATTCTGTTCTACCTGTGTTGCTGAAATTGTGTGCTTGACCCTAATACTCCCAAAATCTTAAATTTACCATTTGTCCAAATTGACCATCACAAGATTTCACTAACATCTTGGGATAAACCCATCATTCTGCTAGTGTTTGAGGAAAAGACCCACCGGGGCAGGAGTCAGCCAGAAATGTTTGCATTATTATCTTATTGTTCCTATTTCTTTCTTTTGTAAACTCTCCACTCCCCACAGGCAAACTGTCAAAATCAGATTGTTTCATTTAAAAGCAGATTTCCCTGGAGTCCAAACAACTTCATACCCATAAAAATAAATGTGATATGAACAGCCAGCCCAACAAAGTGATAGCATCTGAACTCCCTCTAGTCTGATTAGTTATCACCCTTTAGGCAAACCATATTTAAAGCATTGCATTTAGAAAGAGAACCTGCCTTTCCTCCCTCAGGGGCTGTCTTTCATCTTCAGTGCTCCGCAGTGTCTGTGCAGAGAGCAGTGCCTAAGCAAGGACCCGGTATTCATGATGCTCGCTCGCACGTGGCCACCAGGTCAGGCTCTCCCTCAGCACGTCTGTCTTGCAGGTAACTTTTCTCCACATTATCACCTGCATCACTGAGTCCTTGAGCCACCACTCTGAAGCTGTCATTCTTTGAAGGAACATGAGAAAAGACAAAGTATGTTAAATGCATTTTTAACTTCTTATTCAGCGTAAGAGCTGCCAATAACCATAAACATATTGGATACCTTTAGGAAGCCCAGTGCCTTAATAATTTAGGAAACCAATTTTCCTTCTACCTTTAGAAAATTTAATACTTCGCCATAAATTAATGTAATCTGGTCTACTGACCATGCACTTGCATGAGAGCCTTCCTTGCTGTTTTGGAGAGTCTAAGTTGTAGACTGGTTTTCAGCAATGAGTTTGCTTTTCTGGCTTTACCTCTCTGCTAGGGAGCTTTTCCTGAGAGCTGATATGGTAATATGTCTTGCCTAGAGCCTAGGACTTCTTTTCCAATCAACGGAGACAGACATTTCCAGAGGGCAATTCAGAAACCCCGTGTTGGACACAGTAAGATACCAAAGTAAGGTGACACAGCCTGATGTTGAAATGCATAGTCTTTCTTCCAATACATTTCCTGAAAAATTTTAATTGGAAATTTATTTGTAATCACTAAAATCCTATTTTAGGAGCCCTGCACAATTTAAAAAAAAAAAAAACAAACTTCTATTGTAACTGTTACTAACACGAAACAGCTAAAATTCTTACAGGTACATAAGGAAGTATTTAAAATAAAATGTTACAGCAAATGATAGCAGAAAGTTCTTAAGAGAGAGCCTGAAGGGACCTGATTGATAAGATATTGTAGAGACTTTCTACAGACTCCAGGGGGTCTTGGAGTAAAGTCCCAGATCTGAAAGAGTTTGACTACCAAGTTCACTATTTGCAATCAAGAAAGGGTAAACACTAGATTTACAAACGCAGCTAATCTATCATGTGTACACTAACAGAATCACTTCCAGCTGCAGTGATTTGGACTGGAGAATGAGAAAATAATTGATAAAGACAATATTATAGTGAATCAGACATTTGGGGCTCCCCGCCCTCAGGCAGGCTCAGTTATAACTAAACCAGCTCCAGTATAGGACAATCTCACCTGCTTTTTAATAATTCCAGCAGTGGTTTTCCACAAATCCTCTATCCTTTCCAGATTATTTCAAAGTTTTACTGTTCCTATAAATAGATTATTCTCTATAATGTCTAACTTATTGCTGCAAACTTTGATGCAAACTGTACAGTTCTTAATCTGTTTTATCAGGTGCAGTTACAGGAGGAAACAATAAGTGAGAATTTGAAGAGTTAAAGATATATTTACAAGAAACTAAAAATATAAAAGAAACTTTCAGAATCGCCCCCCTCCAAGTTCTTTTATCCTGCAAAACTCCTTTGAAGTGGATAAACACTTGCACAATAAGACTCTCTGTGCAGATGGATGGGATGCTGGCACAGTTCAGTAGCATTATTTCCAAGCTGCTAATGAGTCAACAGTAACAGTGTCACATGCTATTTTCGAAAAGACTTCAGGACATTAGGAAATATTAAAAAAAAGAAGAAACATCAACAACCAAACCCACACATTTTCAAAATTTTGGTTGCCAAAATGTTAGTAAAAATCTTAGCTTTTCCCCGCTCATTGGCATATATGTGAAAGTTTTTGATGGTATTTTATCTATAAAATAGACATAACTTACATCATTTATGTTATTTGTAAACCTCGATGAGATATAAACAGGGACAGCACTGGCAGGTTCCTCCTTGCCTCCCCCCAAGCTGGGGTGCCTCCAGCACATCCCACCACACTCAAGTACCCACCACCAAAATGAGGAAGGCAGGGACCATAGGAGCTAAACAACTTGACACCAGCTGAGAGCTCCTCCGCAGTTCCCATCAGCTGGGGCCAGGGTTCGCGTCCTTTAAACGGTGCCAGCTACCAGGGCTGGCAGGTTGGTCCTGAAATGCTGCACTGTGTTTTTATCATCAATGTGCTTTTCATGTCTCTGAGCGCCATTGCAAGAGCTCCCATGTTGCTCTTAGGTGGATACTCTTGCCTAAACAGAACTAACAGATCCTAAAGGAGTATCTTTATTTTCCCAGTACATTTTTAGAACATTTACATCCCCCTTTGTTTTAAAAGATGTTTGAGTAGTGGCATCTCTAAGCCTTCAACCACAAACTGCCTTCAAGACTTCCATCCCAAAGCCCTCCAGGAGCCACGTGCCTGCCAGGATCTACCCCACATTCCTTTAGGGTGAACAGGGACAAGGTTCCTGCTCCCCCAGGCCAGCCCTGCATGCCACAGTCCCCACGACAGAGCCATTCCTAAATCCCTCTCTAAGCAGCCATTTCTCTATGTTCAATCCAAACTCAGTCAATTCCTCCTCTTAGCAAAGCACAGCTCTCATGCTGGCTTTGCTTGTCAGATGGGCCCCCCTTGGCAGTTTCGGATGCTAAAAATCCCAGGATATTCCAGAGATCAAAATAGTAATTACAAAAAAACATTTTAAAATTACAAATTTTAAAAAGCCCACAATTACCACAATCAGTATCAGAAGGTGTTTTGCCAGAAAAAGATTCACCTGCACACTGAGGATTCAGAGAGAGTGAGGATGCCACAAAAGCCAACAATCAACCTTATGAAAAGTCCAACAGCAGAATAAATTAGAATCTAACAGCAAACCTGGCAGCACTGTGAGGCTCAGGCTTGATCTGAACTCCGACAGAAGAACAAAAGCCAGGGTGGCGCTTTGCTGCACTGATTGATTATTTACAAAATGTACAGTTTCGCAGAGGTGCAAATCCTTGTTTTACCACTATGAGGAAAAAAAAAAAAAGCTAATTTAATGTTTTTAATACATACAAAGTCATGATACATTAATTTTTACAAGGCTGCTCTTTCCTTCCATTTTTCTGATATAAAGATTGCCTTCAGTGCTTTATCATCTGTCCTCATTTAATCCATTTCAAAAATATCTGTGCAGCATGAAACATTGCCGTTGATCTCAGTAAGTGTCTTCTAATAATTGCAGGTTTTAAGAAAGCTAAAGAAAAAAAAAATGACTGAAATTAAGCTTGTAATGAAAAAGAACAAGAAAGAATGAGTAGGAGTATGGTAATTACATGGTTACGACTGTGACAGTAGGCAAAAGAAAACAGAGCAGCAGATGGTATCTAAATCTAAAGGAAAATGTAAATGATGCTGAACATAGACAGTTCTCTAAATAATGGTGTAATTAGCAACAGGTATATGTTCCACCTGAAGAAGTGCTGCCTGATAATTCGAGGCCGTAATCCCATATGGGAGGGGCATACCAGTCGTCTTTATTTGGATGAGAAATCACTTTATCAATTTCTATGCACTGCAGGCCCTTTACTTCACTTTCCTAGCCATCTTTATAATTTTGCTTGTCAATAAACTTGCATTAGATTTTATATTTGTCACTGGTAGTCACAAAAAATATCACCTTATTCTGTGACATTTGTAGCCTTATCATGGCTATTTGCAGTGTAGCCTGAATCAGTAGTAGCTGGCCTCTAGTTCAGTGGGGAAAATAAACATAACACTAGAAGCCAACAAAAATTATCATAGCATTTTAGGACATGCTCCTAGGAAAGCTGCACAGCATTGTAATGAAAATGTTATGTGAATAAGTGCAGTAAAAAAAATCAGGTCTCCCCAGTTTCCCATGTCTGTGCTGGCAATAGAACGTGAAGGATGAAGAGGACCCAGGCAGGAGGTCTGCCCAGCAGATCGCTGACTTACAAAAGAGGCTTTTTTTTAAAGAAGGGTAGAAAGCAGGGCATGTGTGCAGTGCAAACATTTCATCAGCAAAAGCTTGTGTGTCAGGTCTGATAAACTGCTGGCTGAAACACCAGCCAGCTGCCTAAAAGCCTCTTTCCAACTACGAATTATTGGGTGTGTATAAGCACAGTTAATAAGTTTCTTGGGCCCTGTTTTGCTCATGTTGTTGTAATTCTGGAACCAGCAATGTACAGCCACTCTGTAGACTCAGGCAGTGTTTGTCTAAAGATATTTTTACTCATACTTTGTTCTTCCTTTGCAATGCAAAAGAAAGAAGAGGAAGGGAATATATATATCTATACATGTTTCATATTTATATAGTTATATATTTATATCACATAGAAATATATGTTTTACAAATATATTCCTCCAAAGGAATACTACAAAGGCAATAAAATCTATTATTTGTTAAAAATTAGTCAGTTATTTTAATAAAAATATTAATATTTAGAAATTTCAATTATTTTCACTTCTATGTCAAAAGAACCAAAAGAATATTGCTGCCTACCAGCAAAAAATGTGTATCCATAGGCAGTGAGGTCAAAATCTCAGAAGAACTTCTGATTACTTCAGATTGTTTTCTCTATCTTTTGGCCAACTTGCACAGACTTCTTCCAAGCACTGAGGCATATTCTTGCCTATGGTAAAAGTGAGCAGATTAGATTCAGTTGATTAGGTGGCAAAGATACAACCTGTGCCTTTCTAATTTTACTTTTTCTTCCTCCGTAAATCAAATTCCATGTGTGTTCCAAAACCTCCATTGGCTTTAAAGAGCTTCCTGAGGGAGGGAAGCATCCATAGTGGCCCCACATGCCTTGCTCAGCTCACCTGCGCCACCCATGAGCTTCCACACTGTGGCCTGAATCAGCGACACACTCTTCTGCTTTGCATTATGCTTGACACCTTCAGTACATGGTCCCAGGCTGCCTTATGATGTATTTTCTCTTTCCCCTTTCCATCTTAGTTTCTACTGGCCCATGCCATGGCCCGCAGATGGGCTGATGAGTTACTGCTTGTTATTCTGTATATTTTACTTCTTTTAATAGATGCAGGTGCACACGCAGCTGAAATGGTTTCCCCAGGAGCCCGCACTTCTTAATCACCCTATTAAAGTGATTGTGTATTTGCCATAATTTTCACATTAAAATTGTGAATAAAATAAAATTATGTGCTTTAACTACACACAGAGCTGTTCATATTATTTGTTTTGAACAGCTGATTGAATTTAGTTCTGTTTGTTCTTTACAAATTGTTCCCTGCCTGCTCACAGTTTTAGGGAGCTGCTGAGTCACTGAAGTTTTTGAGATTTTTCACATATTTTGTTCGGGGTGGGGGGGCACGAGCACTATTGCTTACAGTGAGCTGATCTGAAATGCCACAGGGCACCTTGCAGACTAGCACCTAACCTGGTAAAGTGCTTGGTCTTCAGTAGGCTAGCAGAGTTTTTCTCATCAATAATCCATGCGTGCACAGAGTCGCCCTACAGCACCAGCATAGCAGAAATAGCCTCAGTGCTAGCTCGGCTGCAGCAGCCTCTATGGATGGGGCACTGAAGCATTAAGCCATCAAAACACACACGTGTCCTGATTTCTGTTTATGTAGACTCTGTATATTTTTGCCTTTCCATACCACATTCTTCAGCCTTCTGGTCCAACTGGCTGATGAGCATACTACAAACAAGCTTCCAGGCAGCCATTTAGTGTCACTTGACGTGGTATACCGCTTGCTTTATATATCTTACTTGCCTGGACAGGGTGGGTAGATGTGCATGTTGCTCCTGCCTTGGAGAACGGGATGAAGGCAATGACTTCAGGTATCTTCTGGTACTTCTCAAGAAGCAGTAAGAAGAAAAAGATATTATCTACCACACTGACCATGAAGACCTGTCCTGCTCCATTGTTTGTTTTTTAAATCATTTAACATGCTTTTATATCAGGGTTTCAAGAACTCTGTTTTTTTGTCTTGCAGAAAGAAACGTGCTGCATATGGGGTATTTGAAAGGCTCTAAACATTTAAGACTGTCTCCTATTTAGGAATGCTTCCTGTGAACTCCTATTCAAGAAATACAGTACTGTTTTAGAATCAGTCTCTTAGGTTTTTCAAAATACATTTGTTTATAACATGCAGGTATGATGTTCATTGTTAAAGCTAGTTTAGCTTGCAGAAGTTTGAAAATTGTGCCTTTGCCTTTGGAACAACATACCAGTGAACTGCAAAAAACTACCAGCCACTGCCGTGAATACTGCTGCCACCATCCCCTCCCCTCCCACATTGCGCTCGTAAGAAAAAATGTTATAGAGACAAGCACTGGTGATGCTACTCAGTTTATTTGTACTTCAAGTACTGTTCCCCTGAAGGAATGAAAACGAGGGACACCATTTTCTTACTCCCAAGTCTCTTCTCTCTCGCATCCTCTCCCTCTGGGATGGTTTGCATGAGCATACTGCAGGTGTGTGTCTTTTAGGCTTTCTCTTGTTATTTTCTTGCCCCTTACACTGTTTCTCTCTACACCATCCCAAACAAGTGATCAGCTTTTGAGAGATGGCTAGTTGATGAAGGGAAGCAGTTACAGCTGAATTTCAGGGAGTTTTCTGTACAAACCATAATAAATGTACAATGCTGGATGTGTCAGTTACCCCACCAGTCCCCATGTCTTCTTACGTGACACCTCTCTCTCCTGGGACTGTCACTGTTCTCCAGTTCTCTTTTCTTTTGCCAACAAAACAACATCGCAGAACTTTTTTTCACCAAAACAGGGTGATTTTCAGCAGTGACTCAGGCTCTGGGTTTCTCTCTGGAAAGCTGATGCTTAATGTATAAGATAAGGTGCATAAGATGGTAAGGTGTATAAGATAGGGTGCATAGAACTTAGAGAGGGGCGAAGGGGCAAAGGCAATCACTGTGGGTACTGTGATTAAAGTGATCTACTAAGTACAGCAAATATTTTTATAAGCTCAATGTTAATGTTAAACACAAAATTCCTATAAGAAAAGCAGTCTTAGGAAGCAACAAGTGAAAAACAAAATGTCCTCATAATAGTACAAGTCCAATGTCTTAAAAATGTCTAGTCTGGCTCTTGCAAATTCATGGGTTCAGCTTAAAAACTAACAAAATCAGCAGAAAAAATATAATTGAGGACATTTGTATCTGGCCATGGTTTCTCCAGATGCTTGCGAACTTCTGACCTTTAGCTTTCTTCTACAACTCTGAAGGGTAGAAATTTATTTCTTTTAAAAAACCAAAAGCTGAGATCCTTCTGGGGAGATCTGTAGTATAAATAAATATGCTGGCAGCATTTTACCAGAGCTCAAATGCCATCTTTTTATTAGTACTTTGTTTACAGCAGCACCTACAATGTCCTGGACCTTTTACAAACATTCAAGTAGGGATGGGTCACAAATCTGATGTGGAAAATCATCATACTTTCACAGGAGGAATTGGATAAAAAGTGTCTCTTGGTGATCCACAATGACTGTCTTTGAATTACTGATAAGGAAGTAAGTCTACCAAATGCAGTGACAAAGTGGCTGGGAAATTTTATCCTGATGTCAGTAGGTTTTACATGGCTTCAACAGATGAGACTTTGTTCTTGTCTCCTCTTCAATGCCTCTTTTAAACCTGACTTATGCAAAACCATGACCAAGGTCCAAAATATTTCAAGGTAGCATTTTCAGACACAGAAGCCACAGGAGACTGGAGTTTTCTTCTGCAGGGTGGGGTTGGTTTTTTGTGATTTTTTTGGGGGTTGCGTTTTGGGTTTTGTTTTGTTTTGCTTTTGCTTTGTCCCCTCCATTTTTCTTTTTAGGAGGAATGGAGGGATGTTAAAACCACTGTTTTGCATCTTGAGTTCTTAGGCTACAGCTTCATCACTGAAACAAATTCAAAGAGATATAATCAGGAAAGCTGATAAATACTACAGACTCCTTCATTCTGCTTTGATTGTTACTATAATAAGGCTACATTTGCACAGTTTGGTTTTTCTAATGTCAAACAATTGGCAGCTCTGTAGTGTTGATGCCCCCTGAGGGCTGCCTGTCATCATAATTGCTTCTGTCTACTGAAAGTAAACATATGAAGTGTATACAACATGCCCACACAAGGCAGATAAACACACACACACTGGTATCATTGTGGGTCACAGACTCATCTTTCTATTATTTTTAACATCCTTATTTATTCCTTGTTCCCCCTCCAGAGTTTATTTTTTCCCCTAATAACATATTCATTTTATTTTAAATTGGGAATGGATCATTTCAACATCCTTAGCAGTTCATGATACTTCTTTAATATCTTTCTAGAAACTCAACACCTCTCTCCAGACTCTGTTGGAATGGCAGCGATGACTCAGAGCAATACCTGTGCCTGGTATGGGCCAAATATTTTGAACAGGAGGTTGAACAGAGCCCTAGCTTGGATTATTTCACATGTGCTCCATTGACTGTCCATCTTCCTGGCATGAGAAGGATATAATACCATTTCCTCCTTCACGCTGAACATGATGTTCATGTCAAAACATAAACTCGTGGAAGGAATGCTTCTTCAACCCTCCCATTTCCTACCCTGAGCTTTTACTATCTCTCTTCCGAGTCCCTTGGTGTGAAAAATACTGTCTTCTCCTTCCTGCTAGATCCTAAAATTCAGAGTAATTTTATTCTTATTTGAAAAATTAGAGTTATCAATATTTGGGGATCAATAAAATGTGCCAGCATCTGCTTCTGAACTCTCTGATTTGGACTGGAAATCTTCAAATGCCAACCGTGTAGGCTGTTCCTTGTTGGCCATCTCACTGAGGGCTTCAAAAACAGGAACTATATGAAACTTCAGGAATAGACAATTTAGGGAATATTTTTCAGGACAAATAGGTGAGTAGAAGCTTTCAACCTGAATCCTCTTTTTTATGTTTCAGCTTTTCTCTGAAAAAGTGGTTATCTTTCTCCCCACACCAATTTCATGCTTTTTCTGTTCTCATTTCCCAAACACTAACCTAAGAAGCAAACAAGTTCCCTGCAGATTACAAGGATAAATTCTGGGGAAGCTCTATTGATTTATATTTCGTGCAGATCTGGTCATAGTATTTCTTCTCAACCAGCATTCACGGTGCGTTTTCTAAAATGGGGAAAATTTGCTCTTCATTACTTTACCCAAAGTTAGTACCAGTAAGCCACAAAGCAAGTGGCCAGATGAAACCCCGTCATTCTCAAGGGCTTACTACATTTGATTTTCAGTCATCCAGCAGTCAAGGAATTAATAATACATCTAAAGAATGTGATAATATAAAAAGTACTCTCTGGAGACTCCTACTACTTTAAGAATGATGGATTGCTTCCAAAGCCAAGAAGGAAATTCATCAATTAATTTGTATGAACACTTTCATTAGCAAGAAACTGATTTTATAATGCTGGATTTTCTCCAGATCATGTAAGTTCTTCACATCACTTAATGCTGAATGTGGCATAGCTATTGAAAATTTAGCACCATCAGTACTCAAATTTACAGCGACTCAGAGTCATGAAACCGATTCTTGGTGACCTTCTTGCAAAGTGGTATGATGTGTGCAATGAAACACAATGAAATTTCAGTAAAACCAGATACCATGTGTCTCTGAAGAATAACTATCAAAGTTGGAACACTCAAGTAACATATTTTAGCATTTTAAAATTACAATGTAGCAACAAACAGTAGAAAAAGCATTTAGAATTAAACTGAAGAGGCAGATTTAACAACTTACCTTCGTTTCCGGTGAAGCTGTTGACTCAATGGTCTTGGTCCTTCAGTGCAAACACAGGGTGTTGAAATGTTACTGGAAACCATCCTGTTCATTATAGTGGCTCTAGATGCCATTCATGAGCCAAATGCAGAAAAATAAACTTTTGCATTTAGGCAGATACAGTGTAGATCATAGAAGCAGTGTCTTTTTTTCCATTACACTTCCAACTGCTTTCCAGATTATACTGTAAGTCTACAAGTTCTGCTTGAGACACCCTGATCCAACCTTGGAGCCACCAGGACCTGATTAGTGAGCTGGGTTAGAGCTGTGGCATGCCACTAGGAGACAACCAAATTAATGATAAAGGTTGGACTAGATGATCCCTGACATCCCTTCCAACCTGTGATTCTGTGATTCACTGGTGAGTTAGAGGGCTCACAAAACGATAATAAATAGGAATGTGATTTTAACGCCTTTTACATTAAAAACCAAACCAAACCAAACAAAACCAAAACCAAAAACCAAACCTGAAGCTGTGTAATCAGATCCAGATCCTTGTGGTAAGAAATAGATCTCAAATTTAAATTGCCCTGGTCTATTCAAGTGAGATTATGCTGCCATTGATCCTTATTAACCTAGGAATTGAATTTCTGTCATATCTCAACCTCAAAAAGTAATTCCATTTTTCATATTTTTACTTGCTGACAATAAGGTTGGCAGAATTTTGTTAGGTCTTTAAATGATGATTTACCCTGAACGCTCTTTTTTGTTGCTTTTAGGATAGAACAGAATTAATACGAATGCTTGTGCTGTTGACATAAGTGGTGCATTGAATTTTAGAAAGCAGCTCCTGCAAATTAAGTGAGAGTTAATGACTAGAATAATTAAAATATCTGGTGGTTGATATTAATTCATATAATAAGTGTGAATTGTTACTAACTGCTTTCTCTAGACCACATCAGTATTTCAGAATATACAGTACAGATTTAGAATGGAAAAGAGAAATCTTTCTGCTCATAACTGTGATTTGGTATTACTATTCATAAATATTATTTTGAACATGTAGAGGAGGTTTTTGGTTTGCTTATTTTGCTTAGAAAAAGCAAAGTGTTTTGGTCTTTTTTTTGTGGGTCTGGTTTTATTTTGCATCTCATTCTCTTTGAAGAACCCATTCCGTATATATATTTTTATCACAAGCATGGTTGGACTCCCTCCATACAGGCACTTACCACGCTGCCGTGCTTGAAGCTACATCCTGGGTCTCTGTATTTACATATTTCTTTAGCTCTGTATATGTCCATATACCTTTTTCTGGCCTTGAAAGCCACTGTGCACATTGATGCTTTACCATCTGAGACAGGATCTTTCAGCTGCTTTTAGTGCCAGTCTACTCTGGACATTGCATTTCGTTGGTACGGAGTGAAGAGCAGGGTGATTTATTATTTAAACCACTGGGGAAAAGTGCTTATTTTTGTATGGATTTCATAGGTGTTGCAAGACAACTTTAAATACGTCTATAACTTCTTCATAAAGTCTTCATAAATCTAAATGCAAAGCACTCCTTAGGAGCTATCATTTAATCTTTTTTTTTTTCTTTTTCAACATTTGCTGTTCATCAGTCCTTCAGCTTTTTCTTTATCTGTGTCCTGATTAGGAAAAATAGAGCTTTCCGAATTGCCCACACCTTCTCTTAGAATAGTATTAAGCCAAAAGAGTAGGCAGTTGCAGAGCAGTGCAATGCTTCTTTGTAGTATTTTGCTGAAAAAGACCCCCACTTTCATAATTGCTGCTATACCTTGAGAGCCCAAATTTTATCTCCAGTGCGATGTCGGCACTCCGGCCATGCTCTGACGACCTTCACAGCAGGCTGGACCTCCATCTGGCAGTCTGGCTCATGGGGAGAGGTAAGTGCTTGAAAGGTCTCTGAAGATCAGTTTAGAGTCAAGCGAAGTAGCCTGAGCGGAAAACTGTATGGGATATTGTTTAATCCAGCCTGTACAAAGCACCAGACTCAGGGGAGGGGAAGATGAGTTTAACCCCTCTGAGCCTGGCACTATAGCAGATGATTAAAGGCACTCATATATCTGAAAAGGCAGACTAAGTGTGTAAACACGCAGCTATATAGTGCCTTTATGTTCACTGCCTAAACTTTTTTCACAGGCTTTCCAAAATCCATTCTTAGAATTTTTTACCAGTAAAGATACTAATTTCAGGTAGGTATGAGCTGAAATGTTATACTAAAAGTTGTCCAGTCAATACAGCCCCTCTGAAATGCATGAAAGGCATAAAAATGTCCTTTTCTGCCTAATGAGCGTGGAACAGATAATGAGCATGAAAACACTGTTTAAAATTTTCATGGGAAGCAATAATCCAAATCTCCACCAAAATAAAATTAGGTAACTAGTCAGGTTAAAAGGGTAGAGAAGCTACCACAACAACTCTTCAAAAAATCTTCCTGCAACTCTGAATGTGGACTTGGTGGGTTTCTAAGTCTCACCTAGGCTTAAACTGGCTATGTATGCTGTAAAATGGTGATTATACCAGTGGAAGATGGCAGAGAATGGCTATTTAGTGACTTACTGTTCCAGGCACAAGATTGCATTCACTGTGATGGCTTCATTGAACATAAATTTTGCAGCTCAGAAATCATATTACAGCCCTACAGTGAAATGCAAAAATGTCAGCTCAAGCTAAATGACATTTAAAAAGAAATTAAAGACTAGTAAGCACATTAGACTAAGTGTATAGATGTGATTTAAACTTGGAAAATTAAGGAAATACCAGAGTAAAGACCTAAAACTTCTGTAAGTTAATCACCTGAAGCCAAAAAGATTCAGAAGTATTTATTAAGGACTGAAAAGGACTGAGGAAACTGCTTTCCACTAGGATAGCACGAAGAAGCAGAGGCAAAAGTGGCACTAAAATTATCCATGAAATCAATTGTAAAAATCACTGACCCTGTTTCCATGTATGCAACTGCTCCAATAAGAAAGGAAAAAGGCTTTTGGAAAATTGTATCCTCTTAGTGAGTATGAAATGGAGCTTCTTTGGGCTCCTGCTGGATAGCTGGTAGCTGCACACAGAGCTGTTTTCTTTCCCTGCAGTGTTTCTATGCCGGCATAGCAGTGTACTGCAGCAGGAGGTGATGCTACTGCAATATATGACTTGCATGTGCATTTGTACTCCCTCCCTCAGGCTTATGGTATTATGACTGAATTCACAGAGACGAATTACAAAGATAAATGGTAAAGAGGCACATTTGCCTCCAAACTTGGCCATTTTCAGACCCATAGCAAATATATCACATGCCAATTTTTAAAGGTTAACTGGTGAAAGTCATTGGCATGAAACTACTCGTACCCTCTTTTAAGTTAACTCATCTCTGTTCCAGTGTTTCTCAAAAAGGTCAACCACCTACCACAGCATGATAAAAGAGGCAAGTAAATCTGGCTGTATAATTCTGTCACTGGCTGCTGAAATCTACTTTTTGGGAAGATGTCCCATATTCACTGAAAATAAGGAGCTGAGATGAGAAGGAAAAACCTCAACTCTACATGGATAAAGGAAAGGAAAGTAGTTGGTGACAGAGGCTGAAAATATGTGACAGGCTTAAAATACCCAGCAAAAAAATGCATTTCTTCACCAGCATAGTCAATAACTTAATTTACATTCATTTTTATCAGTGTGTTTTACTCACACAGAGCTCAACCTCCTGGTAAAAGGAATACTTGGATATTCCTAACAGTCTTCTGGTGCCAGCAGGTTAAATTTGGGCTACAGATTACCAAGTTTCACTACACTTATGCCGACATGTGTAAGTAGATACAGTTTGAGTAGATACAGTTTTATTGGCTTCAGCATTCCCAAGCTGAGTTGCAGATACTGGGATCTGTCTCTGAGAGGTTAACGTACTTGTAGTTACGAAGATGGATGAGAAAAACTGAGATACGGGGTGATAAAAGTTGTGATAATTAAACAGATAAAAAATGAATAGCTGGATAGCATGACATGGATAGTCAAGGAGAAGCCAGCCAGCTCACACTATTTTATGATTGTCAGGGCTCTGCATGGGAGCAGATGACTGATGGCTGGTATTATCAAGGAGAGTGGAATATGTCCTGTTTGAACTTTTTATTTGTTTAACCTTCACTGTATGAGTGAGACTGTGCAGCTGAATTTCTTATTACATGGAAGGGATTTTATTTTTTCTTTTGTATCAGGGATGATCAAAGCTTAGCAAAGTCCTTGTATAAGTAGCTGTTAAAATGGATCTGTAATCATAAAAGGAGCGTATCCATCCTCAAGTTTTATTTCCTGTCGCTTCCGCAGGGTTGTCTATTTTCCTACCACACTAAAAGGAAAAAAGATTAAAAGAGCAGAATTTAGGAAAAAGTACCTGTTCTAAAGACTTGGAAGAGGTAGATAAATAGAAAACACTGGTATCTAGATTTATTGGTTTGTGGTTTATATCTATCTAAAAGTTAAATGGCAGTGCTATACATTTCAAAGTAAATGAACATTTTAACTTCTGAGTGCATAACTATAGCAGTAAATAGGCCATGCATCCATTCAGTATTATTATACTCAGGGCAGGCATAAGCATCTTATCTCAGCACAAGATATTCACACATCTGAAGTTCCAGTAAAATTCCTTTGAACATGAGTCTTCTCCAGTGTAAAGGTGCTGGACAATCAAAAAATAATTGCACAGACAAGTACACTTGACAGCTATTAGGCCATTTATTTAATAATGCCTGGACTAAAATGTAGTAAGATCACCTGCATTAGTCATAGTTCTGCTCTGCCCAAGTAGGCGTAAGCACCAGTCATGGCCAGTAAAGATCACCAAGGCCATGGTCTTCAGCATCTGATGTTACGAAGGTCTTCAGCAAACAGAGTCCATCTAATTTTAGCTAACAGACATTGAAGAATTTCCCATCAAATCCACTTGTTGCTATCAAATGAAAATAACTTCTCGCTGAGATCACCTCGTACATGAGAACAAAGCATAAGGACCTCTAGGTTTGTAAAATCTCAAACCAGCCTGAAACATTATTTCAAGGTAGAAAGAACTGACCTGTCTGGACTAAGATAGTGGTTTCCACCTTCAGTCTGGTTACCAGAGTGATTTAAATTTGGCTGGTTAGTTCCTTGTTTTCCTGTGCATGCCAACCATCCTAGCAAGTTGACTGGGTAGCCTTCGTGCAACTCCAGAGAGAAGCCACCCGGGAAACTCCATTAATTCATAACACAAAAAATCGTGTATGGCCCTGATCTATGGTGGTGGTAAAAAAACCCCAATATCTACATATGCCAAAGAACAAGCCAAATTAAACTGCTAACAAATTGTCTGCTGTCATTGCTCCATGTTCCAAAACTATTTCACATTGCGACCTGCACAAAACAGCATTAATCCCTCCTCAGCTGCCAAAAAAACCCTTCTTGACAAGTTGCTGTTATATTTGCTATACAAAAATATATTGCATATAGAATGTTAAGGGTGGTAAACAGAGTGAAATAACTAAAATATAATTACAAATGCTAATGCAATGATGGAATTATTTGTTTACTTCTGTTATTTAATTTAAATGATGCTGACTAGGAATCAGAGTTCCATAATTTCAGTTATAGAAAATTATGTATGTATTTTCTTTGAGCCCTTGCTGCCAAATGCATTGCTGTTATTTAATGGTATCTGCAGAACAAGCATGGGCTGGAATTCTCTAAGAAATTTAAAATACAACTATTTATGCAAGGGTGCGCGATTATATAATTCAGTCCACAATCTTTTGCTTTTTATGTGTTTACAAGATTTGTTGACAAGAAAAAAGATTTAATACAGACGGCACGTGATATTTTTACAGTAAGTTTTCTACTTGCACTTTATTTTTCTGTTTTGAATGATACTTTGGTGATCGACTTTTCCAAGAATTATATCAAATAGGCAAAAATTGTAATAGCAGTTAAAATGTTTTAAACAGAACTGTACTTGGAAGTGTGTGCCGCAGTCTTTCTACCAAGCATATGGAGAGACGTTTATTTAGCTGCAGACTTTTGACTGGCTAAAATCATACAGCTGGCCCTTCATTTGGTATAATTAAGGCTGCAACATCGAAGCTAACAGAGCAAAGTTGATTTTCACCAGCTGATATTTTGACCAGTGTTTATTTCATTCATTCTTAGATATGATCTGCATCTTTCCTGAACCTCAGTACTATCCTGCTGTACAGTTTTGTTACTTAAAAGCCAACAATAAAGCAAAAATCCTGCTGTCAGAGTCATGAGGCCAGAAAAGTAGCAGCAGCTGCAGTGGCAAGATGAGCAGACCATGCAGAGGAATACAAAATCCCTTGTATGTCATGGAAGACAGTGGCACAAGGTGTGCACAAGCACAAAAGGCAATTACAGGCAGGCCAAAACCAAGAAAAAATATGAAGTCAGTGGGTTTGTGAAATAAGAACATGCCAGTGATCAAATCTCTCCTTTCATATGCAAGATATGACTGGCTGTATCTACAAGAAAAAGCTTTGTTTCAAGTCCTTCTCCCAGGTTAGAGAGGGGGTGCCATGCCACAGTGCTGCAGTGATCCTTATCCCATGCCCTTTTGCTTAGCTTTAGTTCATGGAGTAAAAACATGGCCTTAAAAAGCCAGAGAAGAAAACCATTCCTGTCATTAAACTCTGGAATCACAAGATATCCTTAAATATAAACAACCCAAGCAGGAAAGCTAAGGTGGGTTATTCACTTCAGGTATTTTCCCAAAATATTATGGTGCTTGTCAAAAGGTGGACTTTCAGGGAAAAGGGGACTGAAATTTTGACACAAATTTTAATGATATTCAACAGAAGTTGTCCCCTCTCAGCTTTCCTCCTATATGAGATTAAAATGTAAAGAGTGTAAAAACTTTTTTGAATTTCAAAAATATACCATTTTCATACTTTAAAAGCAACATTTTTCAGTTTTTCTTTCAAAACAACACTTCTTTATAAGTATCTCTCTTTTTTCTTTTTTCTATTTTTAAAGAAAACAGATTTACAAAGGATTAAATAACCCAACAAGCAAAAAAATTTCACTCCAGATTAACTCAAGACATCTTTCTACATTCTTCCTGCCTCTCCCCCCAAACTGGGGCTTATTTTGGTTCAACTTGACTTTTGTTTCTGATTTTTTGCCAAACTGAGAAACCCCACTACTCATCCAGCTCCACTAACAGAAAGGCCTCGTGCAGAGAAATATGTATGAAGAGACGGGCTATGTAACTCTCACTACGACTACAGCCAGGCTGATAGAAGCAGAGCTCATGGATGCCGCGGGCTGCCGGGCTGAGGTCTATCGCTGCTGCCGCCACTGCCGAGCCCTCTGCCTGAGCCGCCGGACGGACAGGCTGATCGGCTGCTTCCCAAACTTCTTCATGATCTCCTTGATTCTCGCCAGGTTGGTTTTGGAGATAGTGAAGTCGCACTGGGTAGCTCCCATGTCATAGCCGACTTCACAGGTCTTGGTAGCGGCGGTGTAGCCCTCCGCCTTCACACCCACCACGTACTCCCCCGGGTTGAGGAGACGCCAGTAATCCCCATCGGCTCCTGGTAGGAAAAGAGATGGTTTTCAGGACAGAGGCCCTTTCTCCCTGAGGAAGTTGATGTTTATGAGAATACAGAAATCGATGCACATGGGTAAGATGACAGCACAGGCAGCAAGCCTGCATCTTCCCACCAGGGGGGTGTCAGTGAGGCTGCCCCACATCATAGAATCATACAATCATAGAATGTCCTGAGCTGGAAGGGACCCACAAGGATCATTGAGTCCAACCCCTGTCCCTGCACATGACACCCCAAATTCACACCGTGTCTCTGAGGGCCTTGGCCAAGTGCTGCTTGAATATCGCCCGGCTGGTGCCGTGATGCCTCCCTGGGGAGCCTGTTCCAGGGCTCCACCACCCTCTGGGGGAAGGACCTTTCCCTAATACCCAGCCTAACCCTCCCCTGGCACATCTCCCTGCCATTCCCTCGGGGCCTGGCATTGGTCACCAGAGAGGAAAGATCAGCACCTGCCCCTCCTCCTGCCCTTGGGAGGGGGCTGCAGAGCGCCATGAGGGCTGCCCTCGGCCTCCTCTGCTCCAGGCTGAACAGACCCAGGGACTTCAGCCCCTCCTTGTACAGTTTCTCCTCTAAACCCTTCACCAACTTTGTGGCCCTTCTCTGGACACTCTCCAGTAGCTTTATACCCTTAGTGTCCTGTGGTGCCCAGCACTGCCCACAGCGCTCGAGGTGAGGCTGTACCAGCGCAGAGTAGCATCACACGTACCCCTCCTCGTCCTGCCAACCTCACAAAACACACCTGAAACGTATTTTCCAAATGATGAAAAAATGACAATGGGCTTCAACCTGGCCTAAGTTTTCTCTCCGTTGAAGTAAAAAAGATCCTGAGCCAAAGGGTCACCTTCTAATTGTTAGTGATTCCTGAGGGGTATAAAAGACATTCCCCAAACTACTGCTAAGTTACCAAGGAAGAGAAGCTCCAGTGGAGTACCCACATCACACTCAGGATGCTGGTTGGACAGCCTGGACACATGCATTTTAGTGCTACTTAATATGCAGAGAGTGTGAATGCATAATGTCAACTCACAGATCTAAGCAAATATCCCCTTCCATAAAATCTTATATTGAGTGTTATTACACTAATTTTCCTACTAACTATAATTCATCAGGATTCATAACCACTTGCTTACCTGGTAAGTGCATGAAGAGAGCTCCTGTAATCCACCAAACCTCTCATGCATAAAGCAAAACGTATTTTAACACCTTGTTGAATCAGGACTTTGTTTTCTTCTTTTTTCCCATATGTGATCTCATGTTACCCATACGTACATAAGGATAGTTTTAGACTTCTTTTTAAATATTATTTTAACTAGAAAGCGTGCTTAGCTGTGGGCTGAAAAAGGTGAAACGCTAATATCTAAAATTAGTTTTGCACTCTATCCAGGGAAAACCCACTATGGAATGAAAGTGCATATTCAAATATGCAATGCTGAATCTAAATAGAAATGCAACATCTCCTGTATGAAGAGGTCAATTTTTTTTTAAGACTGATAAGAACTGGCAACCTGATTATAACTAGCCTTGAGTTGTTTGCAGTGCAGGGTATTGCAAAAACTAAAGAGGATTTGGATAAAAATATTACATCTGCGAAAAGATCAGACCAGCTAGCCTCTGTTTAGAGAAACATGATTTTAATTTAGGGCTTGATAAAACAATGAATGTGTTTGCAAACAGCAAGTGTTAGCAAAACAGCAATATCAATTATACCCTGATATCGCCATCTCTGAATGCAAGTGTGAAATAGTGTGCAAGTAGCACACCCAGTCAGGTTCGTTCCTGCCCAACAGCTTGCTCAGGCTTTTCTTCAGCCAGTTTGACCCCACTTGGTGTGATGAATAAAGTTCACATTTCCTGTTTCTCAGGACTCAGGCATTTTTCTGAAGGGCTCTCAGAGAAGCTCTTTATTCAGTTCTCCCTTACTATTTTGTCCATTGGCACCTTAATCAAAACACAAAGCTGCCCAGGTTTTTTTAATTTATCCCTAAGGGCTCATTTTTAGCTGTAAATGCTCTGGCAGTACTAGAGGGCTGGCAAAAGGCTCTGTATCACCCTGTGCGTGGCTGTGAACGCATCCCTACTCAGAGGCTGGCTTTAGTCCCTGGATTTCAAAACTGACCCACATTTTTCTGACACATTTAATAGCCAGTTCATCACAACCCCGCACACAAGGCCAGAAAAAAATCTACACATTCACACACCACCAGGAACTTATTACAAAGCTGGATATTAAACTATTAGCAGCATGCACTTTACCTCCTTTGCATTTACAAGTAAGTAGACATTAGTATATCTGTCTGCTGTCATTGCCCAGAATTTAATACCAGACTAAAAGGTTTTTTTGTTTGTTTAAAAAAAACAGATTAAATGTAATAGGTAAAAATTTCAGAGCAGATGGCAAGAGAAACAGAATGTTAAAAAACAGATAAATTTAGTAAATAATAGGTTTGCTAAAAGAATAGGCTCCAGTGGAAGCAGGCTGGAGGCAGACAATCTCCTCCTATTGGGTCTGGAAAAGAATTGCCATGTCTGCTTAGATAAAATAACAATGTGTAAAATACAAAGATAATATTATTATAAATTAAACATGTCAGATGGCTCCATAAACACTTCAATTAAAAGGAACACTCTTTGAGCCTGGTAGGACAGACCTTTGCTACAATTTAGTGTCATATTTACACTTAAATGTACAAAATTTTACTAATATAAATACAATATAAAAATCTAAGCTAATGCTCTGTTACCTCCAGGAAAGCTAGCCATAGTCCTGCACACCCAATACATGTAGCAACTAAAATTTAACTTTTCTTTACTGAACAGACAGCCAGGAATGAGGCTAGAGTTATAATACCAGAATTATGCTTAGTTAGACTTATGTTATTGAATATTACTAAACGCTGCTTCAAAATCTTTGGGTTTTGTTACATACTGTATACTTAAAACATATGAAAGATTCTAAAATATTCATAAAAATTTCTCTGAACATTGTGTGAAGTTAAATTAATTATGCTTTATTGCGAAAATCACACAGAAATATGCATCCTCCTTTGGAGTCTGGCACAGGCTGTAATACAGAACTATTTCACTAGAAGGAAACTGTGTATTTCTTTATCGAGATTTGCTTTGAGATTTTCAAAAAGTGCAATTATAGGAAGCAACACACAAAACTGCCTTTGCACCATGGGGAAAAACGTGTCCAGGTGCATTTGGGCATCCAATGGATGAACTCTTTTACAAAGGTTATCTGGTAGAGCACAGTCCACATCTAACTGTAATAACATGTAGTCACTCAGACTTAATCAATAGCTACATCTGCATCAAGAGAAAATGGAATAATTTTCAACAAAGCTTTTATTCTCAGAATCAATGACTTCAATTAGCCTATTAATATTGTTAGCTTAGTGTCAGCAGCCCTCTCTTCCCATAAGATGTATTGTATGTCCAAGAGAAAGTTAAAAAAAAGTGCTTTCCATGCACTTTTTTGTCCACAAGAAGCAGCAGAGACATTTTCTCAAACAAGTAAATGTTATTAGAGGGCCTTTACAGACGACATTTGTCTGGCTCTGCGGGGTAGTTGACCACATTAATGTACCAAAGAAAAAGTAGATACCTTACTGCTTAGCTCACTTTAAACAAAACCGATATGAATAGAGATAGTGGCCATAATTCTTCTCCTACTTTTCATATCAAGGCAACTCAGAGGTTTAAATGGATACCTTTTTCATTTTAAAAGGTATAAATCAAAGAAGAATGCTGACAATTTGCCTTCTCTCTCTGGAGTTATATGTGTCATTTTAGCTTTCTGGCTTCAGCACAAATCCTCTAGTTTCAAAGACTAATGAGACATACGCTGTTATCTGTATAATATAGAACAAGCCAGAACTTTTATGTTCCCATCTACAAAGTGATTTCCAAACAAGAGTGTCAGTTTAAACGTCTCATTGAAAAGAAGAATTAAAAAGACTGAACCAAGTACTTTTTCCTGACAAGTGCAGATGGCCTTGCACCACAGAAGCTCAGCTCTAAGTCTAGATGTAAATAGAGCTGCAATATTCCCTGAACGTTACAAGGTGGATTCTGGGATCTTTCACATTTATTATGCACACCACTAGGACTCATTTCCTAGGACTCCATGAAGACAGCATGTTTGCTGTCTTCAAACTGTTGATTTTTCTTTCATGTGACAAGCCAGTGCACTGAGAGCTGGAGATTAATCACCTATTGCATGTACTTGGCCTCACCCAGAGTAATATATTAATTCTGTTAACAGAGTAATACAACCTACAGTTTATGGCAGTCTGTCAAGACTGCCAAGACTTCCAAGACAAGGAAAAACAACTGATTACATTAATTCCTAGAATCATTTCCCAGTGGGCCCATTTTGAAATATTTAAGGCAGAATCATTATTGCCTAATTAAACATCTGTCATTCCATGTTTTACAACAGAGAGACAGTAGCACTGAAACAAAATTCATCATAAACTAAGTTAGATATTCCAAGATTTATCTCAGATAATCTACTCAGATTTCTCTCAGATAATCTAGCTCAGATAATCTACTGTAGCAAACATTAAAGGTTTGGAAGTCTCTTGGCTAAAGCTCTGTGTTATTCCATAGCCTGAAATCAGTTTACATGGCAAAGCATGCCATACTGTATCTCAGTGGCAAAGCATGTGAGAGTGGCAGCAAATGAAAGGCCCTGAATGCCAGTCAGGATGTGAAAAATACATAAAATTAGTGTTCCTGCTTCTAATATTGAACCAAATCTAGAGTATGCACCAATATGATTTGCCTGATTATTCACCATGATGTTACTTTTCCATAGACATCCAAGAGAAACCTTGTTAACCTCTTGCAGCCAGCACTTTGAGTGCAATCACTAAAAACTCCTGCTGACAGCTTGTTTCACTATTTCTTTCTGCATGCTCCTCTCCTTGCTATATCCCCTCTGCTTCTCCATTTAAGATGACTGCGTGTCTTAAATCATGGTACAGTACCTACATAAACACAACGGCCATTGGACACAGTCCCGCCCACTACCTGCCAACAACAGTTTTCAGGTATTACTATTAATCCTGTAATTGGCTAGAGTCTGCTTAAAGCAGTTTTTACTTAGTGCCATAACTACTTTCCAGGCCATTAAACAGGCTTAGAGTTTACTCTGAGTCTACGTATCTGTGTCTGGGTATAGATCGAGACTGTGCTAACAAGGCAAAGCGCCATTTATGTTGATTTTTTTTTAAACTATACATGTTGAAAAGTAATTCTCTGGGCTGAAATTCACCTGGAGTGTCTCTACTGAGCCCCATTCAATGATCTTTTATAAAGATGTGATGTTTTGCAGAAGACTCCTCAGGTTGTAGAATTCCCCTTTCCCTGCAACAGCTGTTCCTCCTCTGGGCGAAGCTCTAGATCACATCTCCAACACTTTCACAATCCCATAACTGTTAATAGCCAGAGAAACACTCTTTGCCCAGACCAAGGCATTACCTACACCCTTGTTTTTCAACACTGTAATTATTCTGGGTTAGATTTGCACTACCTTTACATGAGAAAAGGAGCAATAAGAATTCTTTAGACACAGCCTTACTCAGGCTATTGATTTTGGGCAAGTGAAAGGCTATTTGCTCGCTACTTTAGAAGAGGTGGAAAGAGGAAGAGGGGCACAGAGGAAAGCCACAGTTCTGTTCTTGTCTACGCGGCTGCCTCATGGAAATAAGTGACTCCCTCCTCATGAGCCAGTCCTGCAACACCCTCCTTGGACTGTGCACTATCTGCTGGCTTTTCTCAGAAAAGAGTTCAAAGTTGCAATGAGTTTCTGTATTTTGTTTTTAGACCTTAAACTTCCTTGTTTGCACTCATGTTTTTATTTTTTACCTGTGCGAATGTCATGGTTAACACCTTCTACTGAAATAACTGCATTGGGGAGTCCCTTTCCATGCACATCTTTTACTATGCCTTTGATGCCTCGATGGACCTATTGAGAGAATAAACATATGAATATATATTGCACAGCAGTGAAAAGTACTACCATTAGAGAGACAGAACAAATAATTAATTCCGTATGTGAATTAAGTGCATTCTATTCCTACTTTATGGTTCACACAACTTTGAAATATCATTATTAACCCAGTACCAGCCTTCCAGACATTAGCTACTTCTGAATCAGCTTACAAATTCTGTTAGGATTCCTGAGGCAAATTCAAGAGAAAAATAAAACAAGCAGACAAAGCAGCAGACATAAGGTTTTGGGTTTTTCTGGCTGTCATTTCTAGCAAGCTTTGCCCTCGTGTCAAATTTTAACAAGCTTCGTTATTTTGTCCTCTTAAGTTAAAAGAGCCTGGCTGAAGCGATACGCCAGTATTGCTTATAGGTGAGGTTTCTACCACAAACACCAATAATCATGTAATTAGTGATGCAAGAAAAAGATCAGAAACCTTAAACTCCCTTTCAATCTGAAAGGAGTCATCATGTTATTCTTCTGTCGAATACCTGTTCCATAAAGACAATCAGGGACTCGCGGTTGTTCTCCCATTCTTCGGGTAGCTCGCTCTCGTGGGGATACTTGTCACAGCCAACGTAGATGGAAAGCTCAAAGCAGTTTGTGTGCAGATAACTGAAGTCATTTATGCCTGTCAATAGGAGGTAAAAAAGAAACAATTTTAATCCTCTTTTAATCTATTAATCAGATCTGATTATTTTATTCAAAGTAATATAACTTATTTAAACAGAAACCGGGTATTTTTCTAGCTCAGTCTGCAGACCTGGCAGGAAAAAAGTTTTTTTAGAAATGCACCAGAGTAGCATCAGAGCTGTACATTTAACAGAACAAGGCTTTCTAAAGACAGAGTCCCATCAACACGTTCAAAACAGAGGACACAAGACTGTGGCACGGCGGTGCGGGCCACTGGGTCAGCCCAACACCACATCCCCAATTCCTTTGCTGCAAAAAGCAGTGTCCTTCTGCCACCACAAAACTTAAATGAAAGAGAGATTTAGCAGAAAACAAGCAAACAACTTGAAACACATTCCAGATAAAGTTTTTATGGTATTGATGAAGAAAATGGGGGCACGCCCTTAACCAAATTTATACAACCCCAAAAGCCAGGACAGAGAGTATTGGGCACTCAGCCACTGTCATGTAAAAATGATTTATCAGAACAATTGGTGAGATAGTTTCTCAGTCTAAATGTTTTCCCACGTAAGTCATCTAAATGATAGGAGAGCCAGAAAAATCAAGGTAGTAATAATTCTTTTAAGTTATATATGTTGTATGTTGTCTTGTAAGTAATGGAAATATGTCTTCTGGGTTTTCTCTATTTTGGCTTTGCAGAGGACTGGAATCTGCTCCGCTGCTCTGCAATAGGGATTTCCATTAGAAATATGTCCTAATCAAAACCCAGGAACCTCAGTGCCTCTGACCTCTGAGGAGCTGCAGTTTAAGTCTACATTACAGAGAGTGCTGTGACCTTTGCAAAGGCCCTGAGCACTGAGAGCAGAATGTGTTTAGATACAGATCACAAACATTTCCATTCTCTAGCTTTCTCTCCTGATTCTCATTATTTTTCCTTTGGGAAATTCCATTTCTTAGTTCTCCACAATCACACAGATAACATGATACTGTACATGAACACTAGAGGAAGAAATGATGTGAGCTTTGTTTCTTATTCCACCTGCATTTCTAATAAAATAATATTATTATTTAAAAAAACTTTATCAATGGTCACTAATTGTTATATTTTAAATGGCAAAGATTAGCAGGAAATGCATTCACCAAGTGCTTCTGATTGAAAAGAGCTAACCCCCACCCCCAGTGCTGTCCAATTACCATAGAGCAATAGTCAAGTATTTAACGAGCCCTCGGTGCCTTCTGGATGCAGAGCAGGAGGATTATATAATACAGATGTTAAGCATTTCACTTTCGTTGATGAGGAAAGCCTAAATATCAGACAGTGGCATATGCTACTCTGCATAAATGTGCTTCCCCTCTGAGAAGCAGCCACAGTTATTTCCCCTCACATAATGCCTTGCATCCTGATCAATATATTGTGAAATGTTTTGCAATGCACAGTAATTGCTCAGTTTTAATACATGTATTTAAGAAAATGGGTTAACATTGCCAAAAGCAACTCTGTGTAGTGTCTGAAACACGCAAATCCAGCCTTGAAAACACTGGAAACAAAATGAAATTCATCTGCTCTTTGCCTTTGTGCGGTTCACCCAGCACAGAAATATTCTATGTAAAATTGCTGAAGAACTTGCATTCATTGCAGTCCAAAATATGTGCAGGAGATAGTACGGCTGGGTTTCAAAGGCATACAGAGGTGTTTGATATCCATGAAAGATATCCGTGGTGCATATACTTATCTAGGGACTCTTTGGCACTGAAAAGGCATTAGAAAAATCCCTTACAAATTTTCCCATGCCACAAGCAGTGAAAGGTTTATATGCGTGATCACTGCGAGGCCAGGCAGCAGGTGGATGAGGAAGGAGAGGATGGGCAGCTTCAAGTTGTGCTACAGCCAGGAGGTGCCACCCACACCAAAGGGAAGGTGGGGCAACTTTCTGCAAGCAATATATTGGGGTGTCACCTTCAGGTCAGATATTAAACAAGCAGGGGTTTAGGAGAAGAAATTGATCTAAAAGGTAAATAAACAGAAAAAATAAAAGAGTCAGCTATACATCTATACAGTCATGGAATTATAGAGTGAAATGTCATAGGGGAAATCTGTCTCCAAATCTAGAATCATATTTAGACCCTTTACAATGCAAGGTATCATTGGCTAACTATCAGCTGCAATACATGTATATACACATGCATACATATATATCTGCAATAAAAATCACTCTCTTCCATTTGTCTTTGTAGAGAAGAGCTCTAAAACCATCCTGCAGGTTGGAGACTGAGCTCAAATGGAAATTGCATCCTTTGAGGTTTAGTCTGGAGTCCAAAGGGTAAAGTACCAAAAGCAATATTCTAGTATTTTTCTTAAAGACAATCTCAGAAGTCTTATTATAATGGAAGAGAGCAGGATGTAAAGTATAACGAGAAAAATCATAAAGCAATAAAACAAATGAGATGAACCAAATCCAGGATGCAACTGTTACTAAGAAATCAAGATACTATTCAGTGTCTATATTGTACATCATTACTTAATGTAACTTAGTGCGACAGCTGTTGGTGACATGGCCAATGCCATCTTTTCTGGATCGATTCATAATCATGTTTCTTATAGTACTTAGGAAAATTATACTCATAAATTAGCTAATTAAGCAGTCAAGTTAGAATTCAGAGGTTTTATCTTTTTAGAATTTGCAGAAATGCATAGAAATGTAGTCAGGCATTGGCCTTGTGATCTAAGCAGTTCAATCTTACCCACCTGAATTCACCCAGCACTTTTTGACCTCCTGAAAAAATATTTGAAAAGTTAATTCTTGGCTCTAGCCTTTAAAGGCTGGCCAGCATTAACTTTACATGGGCCAATGTAAAAGCCATAAAAGTTGTGTCCAAAATCTAGAAATGTTTTTGTAGTGAAAATACCTGCAAGTTACAAACAAGATCCAGCTCCCAAAAAACGTGGTCTGCACCAACGCTCACTTGCATCTGTTTGCCATTACTGCCGTAGTCGTTCCTATTCCTGTTCACGTGAAGGCAGATGCGCAGCTCAGTTGTTAATTTCACAGAATACATTGGCTAACTGATGTACTTATAAAAACCAAAGGTTTTGAGCAGAACTGTGATGAATCAGCAGAGTGCCTGTTCCAAGTCTGCTCGAAGTGCACACCCAAAGAGATAACTGTGCCTGTTGCTGTTAAAAATGTGCCTCTAATCGGGCTTTCCTAGAAATTGATGCTTTGTCTGCACTACAGGACATGGCTTCCCCTTTGTGCTGCTTGACAGGATGACGGGCTTGGGCATATGGTGAATGATGCAATCTGCAATTCATTCTGGCAGCAGAAATGCCTATGGAGCCTATGCTAAGTTTAAGTGTAAGCATGTCCAGGTCTTTTAAAAATAAGATGGTAGCAGGCAAGCACCAGCTTTTTATGGCATGACTTACAACTCAAAGTGAACGTGAGTGGGGGCTGATCTGTGGCTGAGTTCAGTGAGCAGGAGGCCAAAATAATGATTTTCCCATCCAAGGGCCACTGGAGTCTCTTCCCAGGCTCCCACGGTGGCTTGGGAGTTGCTGCTTCGGCTCTGGCACTGGTTAGCACTGCTGTTCGGCAGCATTTTTCTGTTGGCATCCTCTGAGATGGCAAAGGCTGACAGGTTCCCCCCAGTAATGGTTCAGACAGGGTTCGTTTTGTCCTGACAAACCATCTTGAATGTATAGAATCTATAAAACTAATATATTGCATGTGTACTTTTGAAAACCTCAGTAGTAAACGAAATGGTCACCAGGTATTAGTCACAGAGTCTCCTTCAACCTCTGAAACCTGATGAAATGCAATGAACGGACTTTCATGCAGGGGAATTCTCCTCTTAGTGCACATGTTTTACCACCACCATCACTGCAATGTACACCAGGCAGTGACGGCATTATCATATTTAGCAAGGCAATGTTAACTGCAGTTTCTACAGACACTTACTTCCAGCCACAGTATGCCAGGAGGCTCCGTTAACAGTGCCATCCTCCTTTTGGAAATCCTCTGTGTGACATGCTCTCCTTCTTGCATCTGTCATCAGGCGATGAGTGGAGGCATAAGAATATGCAAGCCAGCGAAAGACATGGTCGTCTGGGGTAGGTGTGTAATCCTGGGTTTTCCACATGGATCTCACCATATCGTAGGGGTACGCCACCACCAGCTCTCCTCCCTGCAAATTGCCACCCAGCACAAAAGGAATTTTTTCCATCCATGCTATTATTGCTCGTGTCTCCACTGCCACCTGGGAGAAGAAGAAACATCAGCTTTGAGTCAACCTGTGAAATTCGATAGTATTCCTTCAAAGGTAGGCCAGACGCAGGAGTCCTGCTGCGAGGTTCTTAGCAGGGAGCGAGTAGCCAGCACAAGAGATGTGGCCAAGGAGAAGGGCTTCTTTAAATTACGGTGCCTGCCAGCCATGTTTGGGAGGTCACCAACAGCCCACAAAAACTAACAAAACCTTAACGTTAGTAATTTACGCAGCAGGAACATCTATGTAGAGTGAGGCCGAGAGCAGCAACAGAGATGTCAGACCATGACACTGCTCCCCCTACCACTGGCTGAAATTAATTTTCTAAATAATGGATTTTAAACACAAATATTTCAAAAGCCCACAGAACTGCCACAGTTAAGTGCCTTCCCCTCCAACTAAGGGATTCTCAGCCACTATAAATAGTTGCCATTATATTTAAAAGGCCATACAAAAAAAAGTTAAATTTTTGGCACTGTGTTCCAATAAATGACTTTAGCATAAGCCACTACATTGGTTCTGCATACTCCTCACTGTCTGCTGTGTTATTTCAAACAAGAACGTCAAGAAAACCCAGGAGATATCTGTATGGTGACTGAGTTTGCAGAGAGCTCATCTGCACTGCAAAACTAGGGAGAAGCCTGAGTCGCAGGACTGAGCCCTCCAGTGGGTTTCTCTTTGTCTACCTGTTGCTGTCTAAAAGTTGGGTATCAAATCTTGCAGGTTCTCACAATAGCCCAGGGAAAAGAAGATCCTCCGGGAAGCAGTTTCTTTCCCAAGGGCTGCCTCTAAAATACAGGGGTGAATAGTACTTTTGTGGTATATTTTTATTCCTATTTACTAGCAAGGAAGCCTAGAAAAATAGCTTAGACCAGGTATGTAACTTCACCTAAAAGTCACTTATTTCTTGAGAAATGTTGTAAAGCTCACTTTTTTCAAACACACCCTCCTCCCCCGCCTTTGTGTTCCCCTCCCTCTGGTCTTACTCACGGTGGCATTTTCAGACAGGTACCACTCAGGGATTGGGATGTGATGGTTTGGAACTTTTCTTTTACTCTTCTTCTGATCTTCAGACTCCCACAGCAAAGAGTTTAAATCAGGGAAATTATTGTTGATGTCAATGCCATCCTGAGTCCATCGTCCTAAAGACCAGCCACCTAATTCTGAACCCTTAGATTTTAACAAAAAAAAAAAAAAAAAAAAAAAAAAAAAAATGTTCAGAGTAAGACAACCTGTGAGCTCTCAGCCAAGTGTTTGGGGATGTGTCAGAGGTAATTTTATACAGAGAAATGGAAGGATGAATTATTTAGTTAACTGAAATGAATAATTGGCTTTTTTTTTCATTTTATATGAAACCTTGAAAGAGGTGAAGCAAAACTCATGAAAAATTACTTGGGGTTAACCAAAATGTTCTGGTTTGTTTTCAAGGTTTCTATTTAAGACTGGTTTTCCCCTGGGTTGCAATGGAAATGGCACATATTCCCTTCCACAGCTGTCGGTGCAACTTCTGTGTTCCGGTCTTCTACAGACTGCCCTGGAAGATTTTCCAGTGCATTTGACCAGCCCCCGCAATTTTTCCTCCTGGTGCCTGTCTTCTTCCAGACTGAATTATTACAATGCCCAACACATTGTGCTCTCCTTAAAGATGTACTATTGAATTTCAGCAGTGGAGGAGTGCAAATTTTCATGTGCTTAGCTTGGTTTGTCACGAGAAACAGACTGCATGAATTTTCTATTTTCCATAACGGTGTTCCCATTGGTCTCTGTACCTCAGTATGGCTTGTTCTGGCGGTCTTTTGTGACCCTCCTTTCCATACACCTCTTCCTGTTAGCCAATGTCACATAGAATACTGTTTCTCTCAGCTTTTGTTCTGGGTGAGATGTTTCAGTAGTTTATGTTTGCTTTAACATGTTTATTTTTTAATTTATTTTGATTGCTTGTAAAATATGATCTTTGAAAAAAAAAATGACAACAGGAGCATGTTTCATTAACCTAATAAACCAAAAACAATTCCTTGATATGTTCATAATCATGTTACCGCTTTATATGCCTTGTCATATCCATCCGGGTTGATTGAGGGGAGGAGGTGGATTCTGGTGTCCTCAATGAGATGTACAATGCGTGGGTTCCCAGCCAGGTATTCCTGACACATGAACTGCATTAGCAAAAGGATTAGCTCACGCCCAAGGACTTCGTTCCCATGAGCTCCTGCAATGTACCGGAATTCTGGTTCACCTGTTGAAAACACAGGGGGCAGAAGCATAGTCAGGGCGGCAAATCAAATACCTGGCCAAATTTAATTGATGTCAATCAGCAACATTCCACTTAAGGAGAGCTGGAGAAATGCCTTAACTGAAAAAAATGATAGGTGAGAATGTAACTGTACAGAAACAGATAATTACTTTCTGTTGCTATTTTAGAAGAACAGGCTTATGTGCCATTGATGTCTAAAGCCACTGTGTAAAACCTCCAAACCCATTTTCCATTAAACAGATTTTTAATGATACTCACAATTTCAGCATGCTACAGGTAGATTTTAAAAGGTCTGATAGTCTAAAAATAATGTGAAAAATACATTGCTGGTAGCTCTTTGGGACAGATGTTAAGGCTTTTAAAAGAACAGTCAGTAACTGTACACTGTTGATCTCTGAGTTCACACACTCCTTCTCCTTCACTAATCAAAAAAACAGGTTCACATATATTTTTCAAGGTTATACTGAATACCACAATACTTGCACTCAGCTACAAAATACTTCAGAGGTGATTAGGAATGGTTCCAGCTATTAAAAAAAAGGCCCATAATTTAGTTGTCCTTTGTATGAATAACACTTGCAAACATTGACAGGACAGACGCCAGCAGGCCAAGCTCTGGCTGCTGGCTGGATCCACCCTCCCAGTTTGGCCCGTGATACACTCCTTGCATGCATTCTGCATCTATCCCAGCTAAAACCATGACACTGCAGAACTCTCAAAAGCAGGTGAGTGGGCAAGGCAGAGTAGATGAATTAATCTGGTATTAACATCTGAGATTCAGAGACTGCAGGCTAAGGTCAGCCCCAAGACTACTGAGAGATTACATCTATTTTGCTCCATTCTTTATAGCAAAGCAGAGAAATGTCTTAGGAGCACGTCGCAGCATTCTTCCTTGGGTGGGACGAATACATATTAAGGTATTTATGGACATGGCAAAGCACAAGACACTTTTATTCCAAGAGCCGCCCCAGACACTATCGTAGTGAGATCTTCATTTTTTTTCCACAGAAGGACAAAGACTGAATGAGTTTCTGTTCTAAAGAATCATATCACTGTAGGAAATTATGCCCCAATACTCATCAGTGAAAGATGATTTGGGAGATTTTACCTGTCCTTGCTTGCGATGCATTCACTCCATATAAAAAAGGTAAGTTTCTATCCAAAGCTACATAAATCCCCACAACTAAAACCCATTCACCTGTACCAAAAATCACTTTTATTTTGTTGTTGTAAAGAATAAAACTTATTATCATTAAAGAATTTGATCCCTGATTCAAAATGCCTTCTATTTGTGCTCACCCTCCTCTTCCCAATTTAGCACTGAATTTCCTCCCACATACATTTGAAATCTTTGCTGTTGTGAATATAATTCCATCAGTGATAATTATTGCAGATACAGAGAATGAGGATAAAAAAAAAAATAAAAGGCCAAATCCCAGCACCCTTCAACAGATTTAGTTAGACTAAATCCTAACCAACTTCGTGTTCTCCTGGGTTGTCAGAAATCTCCACAGCATACAGCTTTAGTCCTTGGTTGCTTTTTCCAATATTGTAAATTCTTGTGATATTCGGGCACATTTTATTCACAGTTTTCATTAACTGCCAACAAAAAAATGACATATGGTTAGACAATGCAGAGTCAAAATATATCCATTAGTAATTATTTCATTCCAAACTGGTTGTGGCAAAACCTCTTCATTTTCTTTTCTGATTATTTCTTAGTTGTAAAAGCCTTATGTTTAATTCATGAACTACAGCTCTACTATCACACAACATAATATTTGTTCAGCTGGAACAAGCTGAATACCGTCTGCAGAAACATCACAGCATAGGTGAGGTTCAAGATCTTTCTTACATGAGAAGTATTTGTAACATTATCGCAAAACTAAGGACTTGAGGGCAGGGTCCAATAAGAATAAAATGAACAAAAACATTACTGTGATACAACAAACACATCTGCAAAACCTTGTGCAGTGGAAGACAATTGGTCATCTTAGCACTTCGCTCTACAGCCTCTGTGATTTACTGTAACTGAGTGACCTGAGGTGACCCAGGCTGTCAGTGGCATGGCAATGCATACACATTAAAGGTTGCCACAGACACACTCTGACAGGCACTCTCTGGCCAGTAAAGGAGATGTCTCTCTGCCTTGCCCTATGCAGCAGCAACTTAATTCAAAACAAACTGAGAGAGACTGATACCATCCATTTAAACACAGTTTTCCCAATGAATTCTGATTACACCCGCCTCTGCTGAGGTAGAAACTGAGCCCACCCTTCTTGATTTACAATGTGAAATCTCACGTGGATAAATTATTAGTAAAGGCAGCATTGAAGTGGCCAAAATAGTGAGACAAATATAATCTGAATGACTCCATGAACACAGGAGGATACACTCCTTCAGTAAATAACAGATTCCTCAGACTTCGCTTATCAAGTTCCAGAAAAAAAAATTAATTAAAAGAGGAAATGACAAAAGATGATCTAAAGACGTTCCTATCATCAAAATCTATTCTGTTCATTGTTCTTGCAGATATTGCATGACATAGTCAAAATATAATAGGGAAGGTCATGGTTAAGGGTGCAGTTCTGTTTAAACCAATGGACCTACACAGACGTCATCCAGATAAGGATATCTGGAGTCTAAACCGTCCTACAAACACTACTGTGACATTTCAGCTGAATGTTAAAATTTACAAACAAGACTGAAAATTTATTTGTTATTAATTAGAAGTTATTGCAAATAGCTTTACATGACACAAATTTATCTGTCTTCATTTTTTTCATCAGAAGGCATTAAAGAAATGAGGGGTTTACTGTCAATTGGAACCCTAGAGACTATTAATTAGACAATCTTTTCATAAACAAGAGTGCATACGTTATTGAAGAAATATTGTAGCATAAAAAACCTCTTTGCTCATATAGTGTTAATTTAGAAATAATATTGGATGATTACAAGGCTGATAGTTTAAAAAATGTAATAATTAGATATGTCCAATTCCCATGCCACCATTTAGCAGATCTAAGAAATCTAAGCAGAAACACAATTCACATTGGGAAGAACATCATTAAAATTCCTTTCATAAAAGGCTTCACTTCTATTTATAATCTTGTTGCAAAGGGAACGAAAAGATGCTATTTTTGTACTTTTGTTCATCCTACAGGTTGGTTTTATACATGTAGGGAACAATTTCTTTTGCAAATCTAAATTCAGCACTCATCTGAAAAATACAGTCAGTGTATTGTCTAGTTTCATATCTATTTTTTTTTCACCACTGCCATCATCATGAGTGTGCTGGTATTATGGGTTCCCAGCTATTTCCATGGACCTCTTTTTAATGTTCTGGGCCACATCCATAAGTGCATACGTCATCATTTGTTCCAGCTGAAACACATATGTGAAGTCAGAGGACACTGTTTTATATTTTCTAGTGTTTAAACCAAGCATGTCGATTCCCAATTTTTTGAGGCAGACTGCCTTAAATCTCCATGGTCAAGAGCTACCACATCCGAACCCACTCATAATGAACCAAAAATAGTGTCAACGGATATGGAGCTATGGACCTCTTACTAGAGCCCCAAAGACCAAAACTTAATCCAAGGTCTATTGTGTGGGGATTATAGCTCCATGTTCTACTGACAAGAGGATGAAATGAATTATTATTGGATCACATACTGTGTTTTTCTCCAATAGAGAAAAAAATTTTTTTTTTTCACTCTGCCAATGAGTACAGATAATGCATTAAGGTCTATTTTAGTGGGCTAAAACCCACTTTCTGTAATGTATAAATAATGTTACTGTCTCAGCTCTGCGTTTACTAATTCCTCTTCAGACTGGAGGAAGGTCCCTCTCGGCTGATGTATCGCTGCACCTATGCAGCTCCCCAGGATGTGAAATAGCAAAGATGAGCCTGTTTCTCAGAATTGTCTCTGAAATCAAGCTGCAGGGCAGAAGGTTTCCTAACGTGCCTGGAACTGCAGTGGGCACACGATACCCTGAGCACTGATCTAGGAAAGCAGTTAAAAGTATGTTAAAAGTTCATTACTAGTGAGAAAAATGCCTAGAACCAACTTCAAAGTATATTACAAGGAGTGGAAATATTTGTATTGGCCTCAGTAAACTCCCCGTCATCTCTTTAATTGCAAACATGTGATTACTTTCTGAGTCAAACAAAGAACCTTTCCTAAATTAAGGCCTCTGTAGTAGACTTCACTGTGTCTTTTTTGATAACAGCATGGTTGTAATAATGTAGTTAAATGTTTATATGTAAGTACGATGCCAAAAATGAATATATTTTGTATTTTCTTTTCTCATACCCATTTCCTACAAACAGAACAACAGGTCACCTGAAATATCACAGTGTTTCCTTTGTGCTTTGTACGAACTGTCAAAGACAATTGATGGTAACAGCCAGTCAGGGTTTTATTAACAACCCTCAGGACTGTAAAACACTTCCACAATTACATTCACTAGCAGTTCTTATTTGACAGTTCCCATTTGTTTGTCACTACCAATTATTTACCCTATTAGTGCCCTAGAAAAAAGGCAGCATGCAGTCTTTGAAGAAGCCTCACAAAGCTGATATCTGAAGGTCCAATTCCTCTATTTTGCAGAAAAGGTGTATTAAATGTAGGTCTAAGTGTCATCTACGCTTAAGGGAGGCAAAAGGGCTCTCAGTGTCTTTCAGGTGGGGGCTAGTCCTTATCCTCTGTGGAGATCTCCCTATTTCTTGTTCTGCTGCAGGCCAAACCAGAACCTACCTCCTCCCTGAGCTTGGAGACTGTCAGATAGAGACTGTCAAGCTGGTGTTGCATGCGGCCAGGGATGTTTGCTGGGTATCACTCCTGTCTTCTAGAAGGGCGAAACAACAGCTCACAACAACGAAACAACTCATTTGGTTGTTTCACCCTCTAATAAACCTGTTCAACTGGTAACTGCTCTTCAACTTTCTGCATTATCATTACATCACTTCATAAACACAGCTGGCCATGAAAAGCAACACAAAACTTCAGGGGTGCTTGGAGTCTGGCTTGTCCAAAGCATGAGAGTCACATCCAGTTAAATGGATTTCACAATTAACGCTTCTATTTCCCAAGAAAGATAAAATCTGGGTTAGCTACTTCAGTCTATTTCCATGACAAAATTGCACTCAAATGTCCATCTCAGACTATTTCTGGGGATATATATCAGTTATTTTAACAGCTTTCTACACAGCATGAATACATCATGTAAATATTTTTGGACTGTAATACAATCCTTACTTCTGCATACGAGATACAGCAAGTGTTCCCATTGACTGAAAGAAGAATCTTTAACGCTCTTTTAAGAGAAAAAATTGGTATTATAAAATTAGTCTTCCTAAACAGAGAGTGTTATTAAAATAATCTGACACTGAGAAAACCCCTCCCTCTCACAAATACTTGACATATTGCAATGTAATGCTTCTGAAACACAGCCCAGGGAACACACTCTCCTCCTCTTTCTTCAGAGTTTGTGGTAAATAACAGTGTTTTTCTGAGATGGTTAGCAGTGAAGTAGCTAACAAAACTGATAAATAATGCATAGTATCTTTTAATAAAATTATTTTACTCTGGAAACTGACAATTATTGTTTTATTTTACACTCAGGAAAGAAAGTCTGAAGAATAGTCTGGGGGATAATAAGACTTATTGCATATCCAACCCACAATCTTCTTCCTACCACCAGCACCCTGAAATTAGAATCCAATAAGCTCTAAATATATTAAGTATTTTGACATACAGAAAACCAGAACTTGGGAGAGCATAGTCAGACCGTTCACAACTGACCAGCTCCTGGCCACAGCTGCAACTTTTCTGCTATTATCAAACGCAGAAAAACATTCTGGTTTAAAGCATTTTTTTTTCCAAATATATATATTTCTAACTTGACCAATCTGTCTTTCTGCAATGACAATCTAGAATACACTTTATTTTGTTGTTCTTGGCAGTAATTATGCCAATTGAGTTTCTGCTTGTCTAGTCTTTGCACTAAGAAATATAGGCCATGAAATCTCTATCAAAATAAACGTGTGACTCAGTACACAATTGCTCAATAAATATGAACGGTGATTCATACAGTATAAATACACTGAAAATTCAGCACAGCGCAAATGATTCACACACTTCAAGTCCAAACATATTATCTTTGATTTTGAAGAGAAAGCAGGCAGAAATATTCCTTAGCACAACCCACACCTGTGTCTGTGGTGATACAAACACAATTAAAACCAACAACAATAACAAAAACTACCAGGTTGCCTTTTTGAAGTGAAAGGAACAAGATATTAACAAGACTGGTAGATTTTAAATTATACTAACAGAATTTTTTTGCTCTTTTATAATATTATTTATCTTATTTTTAAATTTTATTCTGATTATCCAAAGCTACTGAAATATAGGGGAATTCTGGTGGCTGACTCAGGGTCAAATTCGAAAGGAGAAACCTTTCATCACTCAAATACACATGGAAGAAAAATTGTGGTACGTTATACGTAAATATTCCCTCTGTTGTGTACTCCCACTGTTCAAGAATAAATGATGTACAAATTAAGACTTTGGGATTTTAAGAGATTGTTGCTTTTAATAGATTAAAACAGAAAAAAAATTTAAGATAGATTGGAGATGCCATTTAATAATATTTTTAACGGGTAGAATTCAGATTCCATAAGAGCTCAAATGCCCACACCCATCCACCCTACATATCCAGGTCACACACCATCCTTGTTGCCTACCTGCCTCATTTCCTTGTAGTTGTGATGCTTAAAGTCAAGATTATCTGTGGTTGTCATTTCATTTCTTCTGTGGTAATAATTGTTTGGGTCTGAGAAAAGAAAGAAAAGAATTTTCATGTGCTTATGAATTTCAAATATAAAGACGCTTAGCCATAATGCATGCAAGGAACATGGAAATCTGAATTCCACTGTCACATATGTGTTTAAAACAGATTTTTAAAAGCAAAACTCAAAGAAACAACAAATTTGAAATATTTCTAATTGCTGCACAAATCAGCTCATATAGATCCAAACAGAAGCAAGGCGGCAGCAGGCATCAGCTTGCTAGACAGCTACTCTGCATGAACAACTAAACTTCACAGAAAAGCAGAAGGGCATCCTAAGGCTACGGAGGAGGGCAAAAGACACTGGAAAATTATGAGTCAGTTGAAAGATAAAGGGCTGGAATAAAAAACACAGAAGAGGAAAAAGCCCCAGTAAATGTTTTGTGTCTACCTGATTAATTTAATGTTACAAGGAATTACATTTTAGTTTTCTTAATGAGTGTTTTCAGAGCCTATGTGCTGCTTGCAAAATACAGAAAAGATCTACTGTGCATATTAAACCTTCCTGATTATTTTCCTGAACGCTTTTTGTGGAAGTCGGAGGTCTTTGTTACTTTTAAATTAGCATATTCATTTCTATAGGGATATAATTTATAGCTTGTGTGTTTTAAAGTATCAAAGGAGAATATATGGATAGAACAAAAACCTTTGTTCCCTTGATCTTCCAGGCCATTCACCTGGAAAAAAAAACCAGGCCAAGACTGTTAGGGCTCAGCTTTATATTTCTGATACATGTGCCCCTAGCCTAATCTATTATGGTTTATTTTTAGAAACAAGTCTATCTGGAAAACATCAGACACATTCCTTAATTTGCCATATCTGGGATGTCTAGAATTTTGAGTAATCATTTGTCAAACCACTGACTGTCAGGCTGTTATGAAAAATTGTTTCTCTTCACAAAAAATCATCTTCATTTGGTTTTAAATTATTGGGGAAAAAATCAAATATGAAAGCCTAAATATCATCCTGTCTTATTGTGACACAGCCAAAAGACACTGTCTCTAGAGAAGAAAAACAGTGTTTTTAAACAGAATCACCTATCAGTTGTGATTTTTTTTGGGGAAAAAACCTGCATAATTGTTAGTAGGAAGAATATATGGATACTATCCTACAAGAACAAACAATGAAATTATGGAAAACTCAAATCACTTAAAAATACCTTATAAGTTAATATTTTCTTAAGTCTCAATACTTCTGACATTAAAACCTCTAAACTCTCAGATTTGTTCTTCCTATAAAATTCTAAAAGTATTTGGGTTTTTTTCTATGTGGAAGGAAAGCAAAATTTGAACTATTCAAGTTATTTATTAAATGAAATATGCAAGTTGCATTAAGCTTCACTGTAACATTACCCGTGTTCTCTACCACTTAACTCCTCTTCTTTCACATGCTTGTCTCCACTTCCATTCCCTAATCTGCAGCAGAAATACTGGAAGGTCAGTTGACCACTGCTCTACAAATATGACTGAAAAATGTCAAAAAAACATCTTGCTTCAACTAAATCTGGTTATTCAATGCAATCTGCCCTTCCCAGTGAGATCGTCTTCTATAACAAGACCACCTGGAACTGGATTTGAATTAGAGCCTAACGAGGTGAGGGAACAAGATTTCTTTGCTTATTAAAAAAAAAAAATTGTTTTTAAGAACCAAGAGGGTTAAGTTTCACACAATTCACCTGCATTTTCAGGTCTTGTTTCCAACCTAACTGCAGGCTAAATTGATGCAAGTCCACTGAGAGCAACGATGCTGCACTAACTCTGCAGATGACACTGGAATGCCAAGCCTTTAAAGGTCAACCCATGTTAATTTGTAGAAATTATTCATAAATATATTGATGACTGAGAAATGGAAATCATAAAAAAGCCACTTCTAGAAAGAGACAATGTGTTTAATGTCACACAGACTATCTTCACCATTGTAAAAATATCCCTCTGTTGTAAAAATATAAAAATAAACATCATAAAGCTGCCAGGAGGTTAAAGGCTTTCTCTATCACCATGAGCCAAAATATACAGCAAGCGATAGTTTTTCCTAATACTTTAATCCCATTCCTTTCAAAGTCTGGCACTTTTTCCGTACATCAAACGTTAATATCATGGCAATGACTGTGAATGCTGTAGAGTTGCTGGAAACTTAAAAAAAAAACCTGTACAGTGCGAGTGATTGTATCTCTGGTCCTTCCTCAAACACAGTGCACAATTTGACAGCTCCCTAAAGGATTAACACTTGTATTTTGCCAGGCTCTACTGTGAGTCTGCTTGGATCACTGGATTTCTGCTGCAGCAAGAATACAGATTAGAAAATTAAAAGCTAAAATGTAGAAAGGCACACAAGTCTTGTGCATAGCTGGTAAGTCCACTTTGGCAAAAATTTTCTTCTTTAATAAAACAGAGAATAAGGGACTAAAACTCAAACCACAGAAGAATTAGAATTGAAATACACTCATTTATTCATGGCACTACCTCAGACAGTCTCTGTTTCTCCCAAGGAGAAAAGATCCTGCAAAAGTGTTGCACTCCCATTTATACAGAGGAATAGATTAGTTTTTTTCTACCACTAACCTATCTTTACATTACCAGTAGAGTTAATTAAGTTTGCAGGTAGAAGTAGCTTGTTACCCTCATAATTCTGTTCTTTGTAAGGATGGACAAGTGATTAGGAAGCTCTAAAATGCCCAACTACTTTCCAGCATGAGAGCTCTAGCATCTGCCCATAAAAAGTCCCAGAGATGACCAATTGCTCAGCAGTTGACACATAGAAGGGATTTTCTGTTATGACACAGCTCTACACAGCACCTCAAGCAATGGAGTCCTGATGCTTTCAGTGGGTTTCCAGTTATTATGCTACTAGCAACAATGTGTGCTGGTCTTTTTTTCCCTCCTTCAGTTTTCAATGTTCTGACACTGGAAAGGTACAAAGTGAGCTTCACAATGACTTGAAGATGAAATCAACACTTGCAAAACAATATTATCAAAATGCTGTCATTTACTAAGTAAAGCTTGCACCCATCCCAACACCATACGTTCATATGCTTCATTCTCACAGAAGTCCTGCAGTGAGTTATGTGGTATCATACCGACGGAGCTTGCAAGCTCAGAAGCGGTGCTCGTGTGGTGCTCCAAATGGATGAGATAAAGTATTCGATCCAAGTGATTTAGATGAGTTTTTAATACAAAGAATATTCTAGTCTAAATCCTTTAGACTGCCTTAAAATCAATGTGCCTTTTGCAAATGACTAATTTTTTTAAATTCCTATGTAATATAAGTTAATTTGACTTGTCCTCACAGAACTGAACAAGTCACGGGCAGCACACATGTAATCTTGAAAAAATCTGCTGGCAGACATATCAGATGATTTTACGGTTTTTTCCACATGATCTATTTCATGGCAGTCATAAGCATTAACATCACATATCAAATCAGCAATGAAGTAATGTTCTTCAACTAGAGATGGATTGTTTTCTATATATGTTGATGTATAGTCAAATACCAAACAACTAATTCCAGTTAAGCATAATGAATTATAATAATGGGTAAGAGAAAACCCAAACTCTTAACCTGCAGCAGTTGCTTCTTAAAGGTTTTCCACCAACATTTAATCTTTCTAATGATTTCCTACAGTTTGATTCTGATAATAATGGTAATTCTGAGGATTGTCAATACTTCTTCAGAATAGTATACACTTCATTTTACAAATAAAATATGAAAGAAAACATTTTAATGACACCCACTGCATTGCTGGGGGATGTTACACATCTGTCTGGATGATTATGGAGGAACATAATCCATTGGCTTTTCCCAGGGGAATTATTAGTTACTTTTTTATTCAGTCTTTGCTCAGGTAAACTCTCAAAAATGTTTTAAATTGCCCAAGATTAAGTTTTAGCTTTGCAATGATAAAAGCAGAACACAAGGACAGACTGTCACGCTAAGCAAAAATTTACTCTCACAAGTAGTTCACTAAATTTACTGCTGCTGTATACATGATTGTTTATAACCAAAGATAGTTGTATAAAGTCACAGTTTTATACAAAATGAGCACACCCCCAGGCTTAACCAGGTAGACTGGCAAGAAGAGACAAGCAATGAAAATAGGGCTGAATGATGCATCCACTGCAAAACACAGTACTCCATTAAAGAGCAGTTCATCTTTTATCTTGGGTTGAAAGTGATGGTATAATCATGATACCAATGATAGTTTTCTATATAAGAATTATTAAAAATTAAATTTAATCACAAATTTATTCCATTAAGATAATTGCCTATTGCCTTGAATACTCTACAGTATAAATAAATGCATGAAGAGCTCAGCTAATTTCCTTTCTCCTATCTCTGGGTACTCTGGTCATATGCAGTTTCTTTTTGATTTTCCTTAAGTTTGAGAAAGAACGGGCAAGGAAAGTACCTGAGCCCCTCTGAGGCAGCTGCAAAAGATTGCGTGTGTCAGTCTACATCTATGTAAACACTAACATTTTTGGAAACTGGAGTGGGAATTAAATGCTGGTGCTTTTGTCCTCTTTTTCCCCAATGAGAAATGGCAGCACTGATCCTCTGCTCTATGTAGGATTTTTTGGCATCTTTCCTCCACAGCTAAGTGTTTTTTCCTTGGTGAAACAGCAAATCACTTCTGTTGCCTGAAAGACGGTACTGACATAGTTGGATAACACAGCTTTTTTTTGTAGAGCTACTGTAATAGTCTAGAAAAGGTTGTTTATCAAAACTAGCCTACGATACACCAAAAATTTGTTATGAATAATATAAGCATTTCACTGATTAAAATTACAATAATCTTATATAATACCAATTAGATAATCAGTAACTTCTCTGTTCCAATTACCTAAACAGTGTTTTCTCACAATTTGTCAAAATTTTAGTGCACCCAGCACATGAAGCAGGTTTTATTGACAGAACCCTGCCCACAGAAATGGGCCCTAGCTGTCTTTAACCATTTCCTTCACATTCCACCAGTGCTTCCCTAGAATATTAATATCTTATTCAGGTTTCTTCTTTATCTGTTATTCCTTTCTTACCCCTCCCTTGTAAGCCTACAGGATGGAAAGCTGATATAGAGCACAGACTGAATGAAAATCACTTAATTTATTCAGGGATTAATAAAAACATAAAACCTAACACTACAAGTTTAGAAGACATGAAAAGAAATTCACAGTCATGAAAAATAGCTTACTTTCCTTCAGCCCCACTTTTTTTTCCTTGGGGTACTTCTCTACACCCCATTTGCCTGTGCACTGTCATTGCCTCAGGAGGACATGGTGCGTGGGAACTCTAAAACATGACCAAACCACTCCTCCTGACAACTTGATTTCTTGCACATGCACGTTCAGGGTGCAAATATAATCAAAAACACACCAGGTATTCAAGGAAACTGAGCATTGCATAACTTTTGTGGCCCTTTGGGCTTTGGAAAGGATAGAGGTGTGTGAACTGACAGGGCTTCACCTCCTGATTTTGACGACTTTAGGACCCTTGCTCTGTTTTATGGAGGAAACCTGTGTCAGAAAAGAACCCTTGATTTCTAGTCACACAGTCACACATGTGTTAGAGCAGCGCTATCAAAGATGCTGGACCCATGGCCAAACCAGTCGGTTAGCTAACTTGGAATGAGTAAGGTGACACCGATAAAGGGTGAGGAATCCAGTTACAGGGAACTGCAAGAAATAAGTTATGTCCCACAGGAAGAAAACATGCATGGAAAGGCCTCTGCAATCTGGGAACAGCTTTGTTTTGAGCGCCTTGCGTGCAATGAATAATATGAGCTAGAAGAAAGAAACGTCAGTTCTTTCTGAGCTAAAAAGACGGGTCAGCAGCTTATCAAAACCTATTAGTTCTTTCAGTCCAATTACATTTTGAATAAACACACCCCATTCCCATTGTGTTTCTCAATGAATGATTCTGGTATTTTCTTTCAAGAATAAACTGAATCAGCCACTGCAGGCAATTAACTCAATAACTGACTACCACGAAGAACTGATGCTGTTTCTGTGCCAATCCAAGACCTGCAATAAGCCACAACACCAATCATTGCAACAGTGGTGGAAGTGCAGATATGTTCTTACCCCCATAACACCTTCACCCACTGATACAGCCCTGTGACACTGAAGGGTGAAGAAATGCTAATGCTGCAAAGCAGCATCTGGCCCTGTATAGGTGTATATCCAATAAAAATCCAGTGTAAATACCTGCTGCACTTAAAAATCACCTTTCCAAATATTGACATTTTTTCTCTTTCCTCTTTAAGTACAGGTTTATGGAACTGAAAAGGATTGTGAGACTTTCCCTACAAATTACTCTCCAAAATAATTTGAGTGTCTTTGTTATTCCCTGGAGACCTCCATGCATTTCACTAAAGTCACAATGGTGATGAAAACCATGTTTTCGCTTCAGCCTTACACCCTGTGTTACAGATTGTGGATTCTCTGCAAACCTGCACAGGAATTTGGGATACACCACTGCTCCTCAACAGCCCTTTCAAGAGCTGAGGGGAAATACTGGCTCTGGAATTGCCCCTTCAGGCTAAAAGCTACAGTGGTAAACAAGCAGCCCACAGAGCTGGAGTTGTCTAAAACTACAGTTGAAATAAATCAGAATCCTACTGAAAACATCAACATCCATGTACACAGGACACCCTCGTCAGTGCCATTCAAGTCCAGGATGTATTTGTTTCCCCCAGAAAAGCAGTTGTCTAAGTGCTGCTAACTTTCATTGCTCCATGGCAATACACCTACAAAGTTTCACGACAATACTTGCTCTATATTTCTTTTCATCAGAGAATTATCCCTTCCATGCGCCAGATTGGGTTTTTCCATGAGTATTTAAAACACCTAAACGACAGAAGTCAGGCTACATCTGCTGGCAATGTGAAGACCCTTCATCAACAGTGGAATTGGAAGCAAGCAAGTCTCTGAACAGCAGAAGAAACAGTTAAAGCAGTAATGATGGGCTCTGGAAAAGCAGTTGTCTTTCTGTCTCTAGTAATTCTGAAAATAGTATTCATAGCCCCCTGCAAAAAAAGCAAAGCGCTATCCCCAAGGTGTCCGAATTTAAGATCAAAGAGAAAAAAAAGAAAAACACCAGATGAGAGATGTGGAATGAGTAGTGGGCAGCTTCAAAAAGGTGTGAACAAACTGTTTTTCAAATATTTATATTCATACACACATATATGAAGACACAAATTCACCCTGAAACTATTTACAAGGCACTTAAAAGCAACACAGCTTTGCCATGTTTTGCAGCATCAAATACCTTTTTGTTTTTTAAGTGGCCTTGTGTAAGGTTTTACTTTGTATTCACTGTTTTGATAAACCTTAATTGTATTTTGCATTCATATGATAAAAGAAACAGCTAACAACTGAAGCTTGTGCTAAACATTAGGTTGTGTTTTTCCCAGTCTTTACCAAGGATAGGACCTTCACCTGAGACTTAACCAGAGAATCCCAGAATCCCAGGGGTTGGAAGGTACCTCTGGAGATCATCCCTTCCCACCCCCTGCTTGAGCAGGCACCCCCAGAGCAGGGGCACAGGACCGCGTCCAGGCGGGGGGTGAATGTCTCCAGGGAAGGGACCCCACAGCCTCTCTGGGCAGCCTGTGCCCCTGCTCTGGCACCCGCACAGGGAAGGGGTTTTGCCTCATGTTCAGGTGGAACTTCCTTCCTGTGTTCCAACTTGTGCCCATTTCCCCTTGGCCTGTCATTGGGCAGCACTGAAAAGAGCCCAGCCCCATCATCCTGACACCCACCCTTCAGATATTTATAAGCATTGATGAGATCCCCCCTCAGCCTTCTCTTCTCCAGGCTGAACCAACCCAGGTCTCTCAGCCTTTCCTCATAAGGGAGATGCTCCAGCCCCGAGAATCTTGGCAGCTCTGCGCTGGACTTGTTGAGCAGTTCCCTGTCCTTCTTAAACTGGGGGGCCCAAAACTGGACGCAACACTTCCGATGTGGCCTCACTAAGTTGGAGTAGAGGGGGAGGATAACCTCCCTCGCCCTGCTGGCCACACTCCTTCTATTGCACCCCAGGATATTGTTGGCCTTCTTGGCCCCAAGGGCACGGTGCTGGCTCAGGGTCACCTCGCTGCCCACCAGGACTTCCAGGGAGTTCTCAACAGAGCCGCTTTCCAGTAGTTCAGCCCCCAGCCTGTACAGGTGTGGGGTGTTGTTCTTACCCACATGCAGGACTTTGCACTTGCTCTTGTTGAATTTCATGCTGGATTTGATAACGCTTGAAATTTGGTAGAAATTCTTTTACATGCCCAACTACCCTCCTTCCCCCCTACAAGATAAGCACTAGTTCAGTCACAGTATTTGCCTTCAAATTAATTCAGGGAAGTCCTATGGCCTGTACAATGAAACAAAAAGAAAAATTTAAATTCAGACTACATCATTATAATGGTCCTTTCTTTCCTTAGAATCTTAAGACATCTGCAAGTGACTGTCCCAATATGTAACACTTTTGCATGCCTGGTACATGGGCACTCAGTAAGATTAATTGCACTGCACTTCAGCCCAAAGAACAGGGAAAACCTTGTTAGATCATCCATGCAATCTTGTTTTATTAATAAAGGCAAATATAGGTACTATGTCATTGCATTTGAAGAGTTATCCTGATATTGTCCATGTGTCTGGGCAGATACTTTTGTTTCTTTTTGCATAACTCTACTCACTGAAGACAGGTGTTATATCAAAAGCAAAGATATCCCAAGGAAATAAAATTTCCAAGTCTTGGCACAAGGAGCCATGTCAAGATCAATTGAGAAAGACTCTTACCTGGCAAAGGACACCCTAAGATTTCCAGTCTCATACAGATGCTACCTTCTTCAAACCAGGACCGAGGGTTTATACGGATATAACGTGCAACCAGAGGCACTGGCAACATATTGAGAACTGGGATCTCTTTCTCACTGTTTCCTTCAAAAATCTAGGCAGGCCAAACAGAGGAAAATGGCAAGATGAGTTTTTCAAAAAGCCTTTTAGCACTTTTGGTAATAGAAGAAAAGTTACCTGGTACAGCCCCAGGCTAATGGTAGCTCAGACCAGGACTGCTCTTCAAAGAGCACAATCTTCCCATGCCCCTCAGAGGGGAGCAAAGGAGTTGGAGCTCCACACCCTCTCTCTGGCAATAGGCACCTCATGGGCACCTCAGGGATCATCAGACTAATGCTAACCCTTGCATGGGCCATAGAGCAAGACATGTATCTCATCATAGGCAAGACCACTGCCAGGGTGGCATTCACATCCATAGACAGACACGTGTAGATTTGCCATATAGGATATTCTGGGTCCCTCTCTGTATTATGTGATTTGCTTTTCAGATTAGGGGGGTCACTGAGAGATATTGCCTTATAGTCTTACACTGACTAGTCTGGCAAATTAAAACTTCTCATGGACAGCCCCCACTTTCCCAACTCTGCTTTTATTCATAAAACATCTGTTTCATGATACTCACCACATCTCCAGATTCATTTCTGACAGCAGTCCATGCGTGACTGTCATTGCTCACCAATACTCTGTAAGAGGTCACCCAGTTACTCCTTAAAAAAGACAAAGAGCATCTAAGTTATTTTTTAATAACTTAGAATGACTGCAAATTTTTGTTTGATGTAATAAAGCTTGTAAGACTGCTAGCAATGGAAATCCCAGTTGGCAAAGTCATGTCAACACTTGGCTGAAAAAGTGACATGCAAATCTAGACTCAACAGACAATTAAAAAAGCTTAGTGCACAGAAGCAAAACACCAACAAAATAATATTCTGGGATTCTAGGAGGTGAGGGATTACTGCTCTCCTTTCCTTTTACATGCAGATTTCAGGATAAATGGCTTATCTAGAACAGATGCATCCAGCATTCAAAAATCTTACCTTTTTCAGCTACAGAACATTTATTATTTCTGCTGTTATTATCAGAGGGGATGAAAAAAATCCTCTAGGATGAGAAGTCCATTAATTTCAACCAGCAAAATTTCCATTTCTTCCAATACAAGAATGACTGGAGCCTGAAGTCATTCTTGTATTTATTAGCAATATATAGGAACAAAGAGACAATTCTGTCTCTGCACAGCAGAGTCCAACTGATCACAGTACTAGTGCACTACTGCAATATCTAGATCAATCTTCTTTCTATATCTAGAAAGATCTAATATCTAGATCAATCTCATCTTTCTAGTGGTCTGTTAGCTGATTTACAGCAAAATCCCCTTTAATCTAAAAAAGCAAAATTCTCATTTGTACTTAAATTATGTCTTGTCTGTATTCAGCTAAAGAAGAGTACAAGGAGAAGTAAGATGCTCCTTCCTATATTCTGAGTAGAGTTAGAGCTATGTAGCTTTTACACTGTCCAGGCTTTTCCCATGGTAATAAACATACAGCTATTGTGAAGGCAATGCCCTGACTCTCCTGCCATATTTGTTGGTCTGAAAGGGCAGCAGTAATTTTTTTCCCCTAACACCTTCCTTGTTTCCATAGGCAGTGACTTAGAGGAGAGTTGTGGCTTGAAGGAATCTTCATACCATAAAGTCAGTCCAGGATGATTAAATTTTGTTTTCATGTATCTAAACTGATCACGCATAACCAGGAGTCCTCTAGCGCAGTCGCTCTTGAACATGGGTTCTTAGCTAAGCTACACAGTCAGACTGGGGGGAGTGAAACCAGAGTAAGGAAAGCTCCTGGGCCTAGAAAGAAGAATGGCATCAATTTGGGCAGCTATGGGAGAAGCATCAGAGCATATGGATTGGAGATAAGGGAGTACCTGGAAGGACAGACACACCTAAGAAAAGCTTCCCCTTTTACTGCACCCATACAAATGCAACTTTGTTGTTCTTTCTTTTACAATCAACAAATAATATTAGCAAACTACCTATGAACACACACTTTGACTTCACTGTACTTATGTTTAACAGGACGAACTAGCCTTTATCGTTCACTGAAAGACAGTCAGGCCTTTAGTGGAGACCAAAAGAAGGGCAGGGGCAGAACAAGAGCAAATTCATCAGCCATAAGATCAGCACAAGTTCTCCCAGTTTCATCTTTTGCAAAACAGTGACCTTCAAATAACGCCTAAGTCAACACATGGCAGCAGAAAATTATAACTTTCGATTTCTATCTGCTATGTCATTTTCTGAGTAACAGTGGTCCCACTTACACAAAAGATTCAAGCTTATGTCCAGACTTACAATGGCACCTAAAACCAAAGGTTAGGTAAGTGTTTAGTAGGATTTAGAAGAGCATTTCTGTATGATTCATACTCATACTCCCAGAAGTCAAAGCTGATATATCATGTGATTTTTGAAAAAATGACTGAACACACCCAGCTCTATTTACACACTTAAACCAGTCCTTTGCAAATCTTTCAGTGGTCCTCTTCAAGGAATAGTTATTGCTATTCAGGTTATTTTTAAATGGGAAAACCTTGACTATTGCCAACAGACTGAATTTGTTATTATTGCATTGAAAAGATGAACACATCTATCACCTGTACATCTATCACACTACTTCAAAATACTGTCTGCCTGTCAGTGGAAGATCTCCTGGGGTGGGGCACTTGCCAGAGATCTGTGAAGTGCCATGCTGTCATCTCAAGTCTTTGTGGCTACAAAATGATATACAACAAAATACACAGTGGCTTCAGTGAATTAAAGTTTCTACTACTTTACTTTCTTCCTTCAGCTTCTGCAATAACCTGGCACTTGCACCAGAAGATTTCACTGTGGTTATGATTTGAAGGCAGGCAGATTTACATCTAGCAAAGACTGAAATTAGGAATTTTGGAAATGGCCAACATCAAAACTCCAGGAAGGGAAAAAATAACTTTTTCAGATTGAAAAAGAAGTCAAATTTGAAAGCAAAACTCATGGGTTTGAACAGGAGCAGTGGTGGTAACATGCACAGTCAGTGCACATCAGATGGTGGTGTGGGGGTTTTTGGAGGGGTGCTTGTTTGGTTTTTTTGTTTGCTTTTAGTATATTCTTAGCTGTTTTTCAAAATCAGCGTAAATGACCAAAGGAAGCAATGTTACAAGCCAAAAAGACATCATCGCTTCTGAAGTATTACAGAATTTTTTTTACAACTGCACAAATAAGATTAGGAGGACAAACACAATACATCCGTGTTCATTACACCTGAAAAAAAAATTTCAAACAGAATATCACAACCGCATGAAAACAAGATAACAGTGGCCATTCTATGTAATTGTAAGAACACCATGGCACATATAGACAGTTTTTAAAAGAACCACATTATTTTAGTGGCATAAGAAAAAGGTACTGTTACACTAAATCTTCCCATCTAGACTTTTATTTACCATATTTTAATTTTCTCACTCCCTACAGTTACAAAAGTTCAAACTTCTCCCAAAAGAAAATGTATACTAATCAGCCATATGCATACTCCATCTTGAGTGACAAGTAACACGCTTTTCAGAGGCAGCCTGCCAATTAAAATACCAATGGGACCACAACCAGTCTTGTACATTTGCAGTATAGAAGGACTACAGAGTGTCATGGAAGGAGATAAATCAGTATAATATTTTAGGTCACACACCACATCCTATTAACTGTGCTTGCCTGTAATGCATAATCACCCACTTTGCATTTGTTGAGATGCTGAATAAAGGTACCACAGGTGACCAGATCCTTCTTCCACTGCACCAAATTCAAAACCTCCTCTAGGGACTTAAATTCTTCCCGCTTTTTTTCCAATGTCCTAAGAAAAACAGCTTCTGCTGATGTTAAGAATTCTGTAAATTCAGACTCCCCTCAGAAATGGCATCTACCGCCTTGAAATCACATTCCCTGTGGTGGGGAAGTGGAACACTGCATGCATTCATGCCTTCAGAATATCTGGAAAACTAGCAGAAGCACAGGGCTTCTGAGCAGGCTGCTAAGTATCTTTAAATCCCAGATAGTTCTACAGATACAGACCAGCAGAAGAGCATTCACGTACTAAATCTTCTCAAAAGCTGCACATTTTCTACACATGTGCAGCACAGGAGGTCTGATGCTTCCAGGAAGCAGATGGATGTGTTGCACATGCTCAAATCAACAGCCAGTCTGTTTACAGAAAGTACAGTGCTTCCTGGAACTTAAGAGTTAACACATACGTGGTGCTCAGCTTATTCATGTAGGCGCAGAAATCTAAAGCTTTCAGGCAAATCCACCACATTAACACAGCAGCTAAAGCAGACTTGTGCTAGAAGTATTAGGGAATGTCATCCGCTTTGTGTTGTTACCTGGTGACAGGAAGATCCACCTCACTGGGTTTGGGATTTGCAGACATTAATTTCTGCAGCACGTCACATCGAATCTTTTCGGGGCCCATCAGCATTGAACAATAATGCTAAGGAAAGCTGAAAGCAAGCTATAAAGCTTTACAGTACTTAGGATGTCCCTACTGCTGTTTTAGAGAAGTTCTCGATTCACGCTATAAAACCTCCCTGGACCTACTATTGTATTGCTCAGATATTTGTTGATTTTATAGAGTCAAGGAGACATAATTCAGGGAAAGTCCTGTGCCAACATTCAGAAGAGTGCATTAATTATTGTGCTCTTTCTTGGCAGGAAGCTAGGCAATACAGAAATTATTGCGTGACAGTATCTTCAAAAGTATTCAAGGTTACCTCTAGTTCATCATGCTCTAGCACAAAGTGCTACTTACATGACTGCCTCACAGATTTCATCAATGCTAGAAAAGGATCATGAGAAACAGATTGGATAGGAATCTCTTGGATTTGGTGTTTCCTATTAATAATCCTTCTTAAAATTTATGCCAGCCTTATCTCTTTGGGAGAAACCTGTCTGAAAAATCAAAATATCTGTTACCAACATTAATCAATTCTCAGAAAGTAAATGCAAAAATCAAAATCTGATTAAAATTCACTTAATAAGGTGGATTTTTGAGATTATTGCTTAGTTGTTTATTGTCTGCAATGCATTAGCTTTAGACAAGGCTTATTTGAACATCTTTGATTTTAAATTCATTTTCCTGTGATGCATGGAAGTGTCCAGCTTGTCCATTCCCATCAAAAAAAAAAAAAGAGAAGATGAGGGATTAAGTGACTTGACCGGGACAGAGAGGAAACCTGGATCAAAGCAGAGAATTAAAAGCCAATATCCTACAGCCTTGGCAGGTTCCTGTCCAAAGAATTGGCGCTTCCTTATCTACCCAGATCATCAGGCTTCTGAGCACAGGGAAAGACATCAGGGCAGCACCAGAACAACTAAACATCTTTCCGCCTTGCCTTCTCCAATGTAATTTTCTTACTTTTCTTTATGTGTATTAGCCATATAGATGAATCCCGACTCAGCACAACACACAGCAAGTGCTAAAGGAGAAGCAGTGGAGGGATGCCAGGGCTTTGGCTGCCTGGCCTTCAGCTGGCACATACTGAGACTTCTGACTATTTGGATATGGTTTTATTTTGTTTGAACAGCATCTGCTGCATGTAGTATTTTAAGGCCAAGCTTCTTAATTATGTAAAGCTGAATAAGCAACAAGTGAAATAAATCCGATACTCTTACCCTGTGTCTCTAAGGATGCTTTTCCACATCACTAAAACCCCACATGATTTGAGATAAACGAGGAAGGTTGGCAGGTGCCGGTCAGCAGAAGCTCAAGCCCACAGTGGCAGAGATGTGGAGGATGACACTAACAAACACTGGCAGGGTTCAGGTTAGCATCATCTACAATAGCCCTGGCTCCAGCTGACCATATTATTCTAACTTATCTATTCTACAAAACCCTAAAATTAATAGAAAATAGAATCAGACAGGCACACAAATATGTATCCTCCAATAATATATAAACTGACAAACAAAAATACTTCAAATAGTAGAATCTCTATGTCAAACAATGCTAGGCAAGCCTTAGATTAAATGGTACTCATGCAACAGAATCATCACGCTGGCAACTAAATAGCTTTCTGCTTGAAATAGTAATTTGTAGTTTCATGCAATTAAATATAAACCCATTAATATTAATATTCTGTAATAATATTTATGCTGATAAAATCACCCACTGCCCAACAGTTTCAAAAACAATCCAAGTCAAAAAGTGCTCAGGCTAACAACAAGTAGCCCAGCAAGCTTTGCAACCTAATTAAAATAAGTATGATTTAAGAGCTGAAGCTTGACTAGCAAGCAAGGGTATTTTTTTAAATAATTGAAATATTTGAATGTTTAATTTTTAAAATTGCTTCTAGCTGACTTAAATGAATATACTGCTGTGAAACCTGCCTCTTCAGAGGCCCTACAAAGAAAAGCTCAGGGCCAGATTTTCGCTTGCTCAGAATGAATTAAGCACAGATTTTCCAAAGCTCTCTTCTCAGTGAGGAGGAGTTGGGGTTGCAAAAGCATTTCCCACCCAACAGCTGCCACTTACAGCCAGCTTTTCACAAGATTTTACTCTCTGACTTTCTGACCTTGCCAGTGCCAGCTATGGGTCTTCACTTTTGCTGTTGGACATTCAGACTGTAACACCTGAAGGTGCCAGGCCTCCTGTGTGGGGTCTGCCCCAAAGATTTTACAGTCTTAACACCTGTCATTTTGGGCCACTCTTTGCAAAAAGTGTTTCTGAAATTCTTCCTACACCAGACTTTCCCCTTTCATATCTTCTATATCTGCTAAACACAACCAAGCTGTGATTCCTGTGCTGTGAGACCTCCTTTTGTGACATTTTTAATTTTCTATTTCTGTTTGTGTGTATTGCACCTTTGTAAATTGGTCATGTATTTGAGGAGGAAAACCTGAACTATGTGGGCACTGCCTCGCTCTGCCTTTTTGTCTCTTTCCTGTGAGTATTAAAGTAATAGAAAATGAAAAACTCTGACAGTAACCAGCAAATACTGCCATTTGTGTGCACAGCTGTGAGCATATTTAAAGTAATGCTGAAGGAGCTCACATCTAATAAGGGCACACAAAGATGTGGCCAAGTGCCACTTGGTGCGTGCAGAAGGGATGCTGACTTGGGAGGGCTGCGCAGGGCACGGGTACAGGGAACAGAAGCAGCTGCCTGACGTCCCCTAGGTAACACCCCCCCAATCATTCTCATTGCAAAAAATCATGATGCGCATGCAAAATATGCAAATCAAGGCTGCGATTAATAAGCGTGAGTAATCTGTTGCAGCAGATGCCTGTATTCATTTGATATACCCTCTTCCTAAAGGCTTCAGCTCGTTTGATTTCAAACTGCCCATTGTAGTCCCATCCACAGAGGTTAAAATGCTTTCCTTAGTCTTCTGAACATCCCCAGGGAGCCTCACTGTGTAAAGCAGGTTCTCTCCACACAACAGCACCCTTTCCCAGGGCAAAGTGGTGGTTAACCAGGCAGGACCCCTCCTTGTGTGGATGGCAGTGACCTGCTCCCTCTGGGTGCTGCATGCTGAGTCTCCAAGTCTTTGGCAAGAGAGCCGTAACTAGAGCAAGAGCACCATAACAAATCACATCCACAACAGAACATCATCAGTTTTGACATTTTTGTCAAACTTGTGAAAGTATTACTACATTTCTGGGTGTCAGAACTCCACCTACACAGGATCACCTGAGTGGTCACAAACCCAGCTCCCCAGTGCCAGGAGCGGACGGTGAGTGTCATCAGCAGTGACGAACGCCACACCAAAATCCTGTGTAGGCCAAAGGAATCAAGGTGGAAGATTAACATGGCACAGGGATTGAAGTTAAGCAAACAGATGGAGGACACTCAAGGCTGAAGCTGCCAAAAGCTGACTCTCAGCGCTGCAACAGCTGAAAGCCCGCGAGACAGCTCCACCAAGCCAGAGTTAATGGAAAACATAACTTAAGAAAACCAATCATAAACACTAGTATAATATGCAACTAGTGACATTAATATATCAAGGGAGCTTTTTCTACACTGAATACAGGTTGTTTTGTAACTCCCATCAATATACCTGATATGATTTCAGTGGATTTGGAACAATTCACTCTATGAGAGTCTGACTTTGGGGAAACTGTAATAATCTCTGCAGTCCTGTCACCCAGTCAGGGCAAATAGCGGTTTGCACTGATTTGATGCACCACAACAAGTCAAGTCAGTACACAGCAGCTGCTTATTTTATTACATGATTTGGATAAAATATTGAGACATTTTCATTGAATTTGCTCAAGTTCCATCAGGGTGTGTTTTCACAGCCCCTGCATGGGGGTAGGCAGTACTACTTTGAAAGTCAATGCCACGTATGTCCGTTGTCCTTGTGAGCTGGACAGGATTTAGAGTTTATTCTACTATGCTTTCAAAAGCAGCATTGTGCTGTTGTGTGTGCTCCCTTCTGGTGTACAGGGCAAGATTCTGTTTTCTTAGGCATCTGTAGAAACAACTCAAATATCTATGAGTAACCACTCTACAGTCCCAAATGCTAATGCAATTACACTGAATGGACTATCAGTGCTCTTTATACTCTTATCATTGGAATACTGAGGATGCTGATGTGATTATCTCTTAATGAAACCAATCTTCCTATTGAGACATGGTCTTAATACCATAAATGGTTGATCAACTGGGGGAAAAGCAAGGATTTTCACCCTCTTGCAGGCAAGGAAGTTTACCACCTTGCAATCCTCACATATAGACTGTCCATGAAAGCAAACCTCGGCTCCTGACAAACAGCCAGTGAGTATGGCAATAAATTAAAATTTGGGGCAACACATTCATTTTGTGACTAAAGAAAGAACAGAAGGCTGTACCACCAAAGTTAGAAGCAAGGAAACTGCACTGACTTAAATTTATCCTCAACTATACCTCTGGAAAGTACCCAGCTTGATACAGACCTACAGTTCCCTAAGGACAGCTGGTCAGAAGGGATGCTGGGGGGTCATGAAGGGCTACATTGCACAGAAAGCAGGTGGGGGATGAGGGTGTACTATAGAAAATTGCAAAATTATTCCCCTATTCAATTATAAGTATTTTGTATTTAGCAATGGCATGATCAGACACAAGATCACATCTGCTGGATATTCATTATTTGCTAACCCTACAGAGTAGCACCAGGAAGTCAAACAGGTGACACAGTAGGGAGCATGTAGTGGTGTCTACACTAGCTTCTAATTAAAACATAACTTCAACAGTGATAAACAAAAATGACCAGTTTAAAAATAGGTCAGTTTGGAAGCAAGCAATATGAATAAGTCTTGTCATTAGTTCTTCCAGCCAGCAACAAAATTGAGTCACTCTTTCCTCCAACCAACTAGCCTTTTAAGTTCTGTTGCAGGTTTGCAAGGCACAGACTAACCTCTACCTAAATCAGACCTTTTTTTTTCCTTAAAGACAAATATCTTGCATAAAAGCAAAAAATCTTTAATTTTTTTTGTGAGACTGAAAGGTCTTAAAGAAAACATACTTGGAAGTAAGTCTGTTTTGATTTTTTCTAAATATTTCAGAATTTTGCTTTGGAATTTGAGCATTCTGCACAGATTATTTCATCCATGCTTTTTATTATATTTGTCATTTTGTTATTTCATGACATGCAGTGAGGGTGCATAATTTAACATGGTTGAAAGATTAATTTTAATAAAATGCATCAAGTCACAAATACATCTTACTCACTGAGACATTGCATCCTCTTCCCAAAAAATCAGAACATCCTCTGCACTGAAACAGTCTGAAGCTTTATATTACAGTCCGTACACATGGAGACTATTTAGTCATGTGGGTTTTCTTAGTACAAAATTAAGATGCTGAATTATCAAAAGATTGTTTGGGTTGTGGGAAACATATTCCTATGTTTTTTAGATTCTTGCCAAACTGCTAAGGGCAATTAAATTTCTTTTCCCCTCTGTCAAGAGAGCGCATATTTCAAAACATCACATCATTGCTTTAAATATTTGGCACAATTCCATAGTGATGCTTCCAGTGTCCCACTCAACAGCCTTGAGCTGTTGTTTAAAGATACTTGGTTCATAAAACTGAAAGATGCATTGGCAGCAATATCAAGCATGACATACTGTTTTTGTTCCCCAAATATTCAGCCATAAGCCCTCTTGAAGCCCAGCTTTGGCACCATCCACCTCTCCGAGAAGGATGCCACATGCCTTTCTAAAAGGTCATATAACTCACACAACTTTCTCTAGCCTGAGAAGGCAAACAAAACAGCTCTGCAAAGAGATGTCACAGGTGTCTGTATCAACTACCAGATATTCCTAGTGAAACAGTGTCGTAACTGCCCAAAGACACTCATCTCCAGCTGTTCTCAGTTCATACAAAGGAACTGATATTCTGCCCACTCTCAAGGTGTTAGCTTTTATGCATATCAACCATCACTTGTAGCACTTCTAAGTTTTGGATATCTTCAGTGTAAAAACCAGAAGTAAGTCCTGGTTCTTGCAGCAGGGCCCCACTTTATCTGTGAAATTCAACATCTGCAGATCTTCTGGATAATCTAAGCAGAGTTTGCCATTTACGATGGTAAAAGAGCACTTTGCCGTGATTTCAGGTTTCCCAAGAAAGCCTGAGGTGCCTAAACAGCAACAGCCCCTGAGTCCACACACTTGCTGAGATGGTAAAAGGAAAGGCTCCTCAAATTCAGAAGTTTTAATTCAAAGCGTTTTTTCACTTTGGAAAACAGGAAAGCAGAAAGATTTGGCTCCACATGACTCTCATAGAATTCCCAGCCAGGCAGTTTCAGCACAAATTTTGACTCGGAAGTGTTTTTCCTTACAACAGAAATGATTAAACGATTCAGGTATCCATTACTAGCCAAGCATGGATTCCCTCTTTCCCTAGACAGGTCACCTGTGCTTTCAAGAGCTGTTTCTGCACCTTGGCCTCAGCACACAAGAGCCTGAGACAGGCAAGCAGAGCCACAGCCCACAGGGGACAACAGACAAGAAATAGCAACTTTCCAGGTGAGATTGGGAAAGGAATAACTGAGGTGAAGCAGCTCCTGCCAGCATACAGAAAGTGACAACCCCATGCATATTTTTTTGTTGTTCTTTGCACTGTGTCAGGTGTGACCTTCAGCTCAGTGTTGCCTACAAAGCTGCATAAAACCTATAAGCAAGTCTAGATGTGAATAGACTGTCTCTGGATGGAGTGGGCCATCAGCAAAACCAGACTACAGCTGCCAGTGCTGCTATAGAGGTGTAAAGGGTTGCTTCCACCACCAGAATACTAGCCCTGGCTACAGCGTCAGAAATACAAGCAAAATCGAAGACCAGACTGCCAGTAACTCAGCTGTTGCAGCCCTGCAATGAGGGCCAAAGTTACCGAGTTACTGGCTGCAGGATTCAGCAGGGTGTCCTTGCTTGCCCTCCCTTGTAATTTTATTTGTCCTCATTGAGTCAGCAGCAGGAAGCTAAAGGGACCAGGAAAGGTACAAATCTGATCTAGGCAGAAGCTCAGAGAATACTTTCAGTTAAGTAAATGTTTCCACTTTGTTGAAGTTTCTTGTTCAATACAAAGAGGAAAAAGGAAGAAAAAAAAGGTTGCTTTTCTGATTCTTTATCACTATCACATAAAAGCATTGGTAAATGTAGCATATATCCTAGTGTCTTGATTTTTTTATATATATATATAACACAGGGAAAGTCTCCAATGCTTAAATAAAAATCTTACCTTGGCTCTCAAGCTTGGCAGGCTTTTGATTCTAATACAACACAGATCAGAGGGTGGGGATTTTTGGCTCTCTTACCTGAAATACCATATTCTTCAACATATGTTTCTATTAGTTATGAAAGCACCACATTCTTGTCACATAACTTCATGAAGTTGGGAAGGTGCCTCAGGTAACAGAATGGCATCTTTTTGTACAAACTTTCATATCAAAGAAGACTGTTTATGATATGAATCACAGTCAAGCACTAAGTATAAGAGAAAGAAGCTAATGAGTCTCCTTTGCTTCCAGTGCTCATTATAGGAAACCGGTTGCAAAAAAACCTGCCCACACCAATAAAAGTCCTACCAGCCTGTTTCTCCTGGGCTGGCTTACCAAAGCCAAATCAGTGCATGCAACCCTGACTACTATGGTCAGGTCGTTGTCTCCTGAGCTTGCCACAAGTACCAAAGCGTCCATCAGTGCCTCTGAACTCCACCCTAAGGCAACATCTGCTCCAAGTTCAGAGTCTCTACTCTTGTCTGAATTAAATTTCCATTTGCGTAGCTCTTCTCCACACCAGGATTTCCTGTTTATTCCTTTCCTCTCGCTTTCTTGACTGCTGGAGGAATTGGGGTAGAAAGCCACACTGAGATCATCACCTTTCATGGCAATCATGCAACAACACGATTAATTCAGAAAGCAGCATCTGCCGTCTTCCTGGGTATGGTGTTCCCAGGCACTCAGACTCTGGAAACCCCAGGACACAACTCCTTGCTCACATGAGGGCTGCATACATCAGTCTAAACTCTTTTGAAAGCATGAGAATCTACTTTGGTACCTCAGGGAGTACCAAGTTATTTTTAAAATCTAAGGACATACACATGCAGAAGCAGGGCACACAAATAACTTCACTGATTTTATCTGTTCAATCTGATGAGGGGAGGAAGAAAGTGATGTGAACTCCAGAAAAGGCAGTCCCACAAGCAAGGCTGTATCAAGTGAGATGGAGGCCACACTCTACAAGAAAAGCCACCTTCGTGGGAGTCCCCTGTGTGCAAGCTGGAGTAGGGAAGGAGATGACCCCTTCATGGGACTATTTCTCCCCACCTCCATGGCCCTCCATTGGGTAGAGCTCAACCTTACAGGACATATTTTCCAGGAGACATTAGCCTGCCCCACAGTGCAGCTGGTCCAAGTTGAAGCCATCTTTGCTGCTATGAAGGAGAAATGTCCCTGTTTCTCTGCAAATCTGAGTAACAATCCAGGAGGAGCCTGGACCTGCTCTCCCAGCACCAACCCTGCTCCTACTGCAGATCCTCAGAGATCTGCTCACCAACTCTTCGTGGGGGGAAGAGGGCAGAAGCAAGATTGAGTAATCTAAAAAACAGCCAACAAAAAAAAAAAAGAGGACCATGAATACCATCTATAAATAGTGTCAAGTCCTGCTGTAAGCTCACAACATAGCTGAACTAAAAATAGCAGTACGACAAGACAAAGCAGTGCAGCACTGGTGTCAATATGAACAGTGATGTCAAGAGTATGAATATAGAAAAGAATAAGACTTTGTTACAGTAATTATCTACCTAACACAAAAATGAGGAATAAATATAGAAACCTTATTGCCAAATAGGCTCCTACTCTCAAAGCAATGTTAAACGAAACAAAAAAAGAAACCCAGAAAATTAAACTATAGAAGGAAAAAGCTATTTTTCTTTTTTCTTAGCTGTAGTGGTATTTTTTCTGGTTTGCCTTTTATTATATGACACTCATTTTCTTAAGTGAGAGATCTGGCCAGAACAGTTCTCAGCATGTGCATCTCCTGCATACTTGGTCACAAGGTCTAGCAGCACAAGTGGGATTGTCTGCTAACATAATGCTGTGACACCCAATGAGAAATTAAAGAGATTGAACAAACACTGTAAAGGTTGGAGTTGGGGCTGGGAAAATGACATCGTCTCCTCCAGTTCCTCTTTATGCCAGCTGACTGCTGTTCTCCTGGTATATAATTTTCACCCCATCCACACTGGCTGTATCACAGAGCAATCTGGACACCTACACTCAGAAGCAGATTACAAAGGAGTAAATGCACACAAGTCTGTGCAAAATCATTATTTCCCAGTGCCATATCAGAGAATCCCAGAATGGCAGGGGTTGGAAGGACCTCTGGAGATCATCCCGTCCCACCCCCTGCTTGAGCAGGCACCCCCAGAGCAGGGGGCACAGGACCGCGTCCAGGCGGGGTGTGAATGTCTCCAGGGAAGGGACCCCACAGCCTCTCTGGGCAGCCTGTGCCCCTGCTCTGGCACCCGCACAGGGAAGGGGTTTTGCCTCATGTTCAGGTGGAACTTCCCGTGTTCCAGCTTGTGCCCGTGGCCCCTTGGCCTGTTGTTGGGCACCACTGAAAAGAGCCCGGCCCCATCCTCTTGACACCCACCCTTCAGATATTTATAAGCACTGATGAGATCCCCGCTCAGCCTTCTCTTCTCCAGGCTGAACAAACCCAGGTCTCTCAGCCTTTCCTCATAAGGGAGATGCTCCAGTCCCCTGAGCATCTACTCACCTGTAACACAAACAGTAAACAGAAAGCTCACAAACACTTTCCGTGTTGGAAGTGGGCAGCACTATCTGGCCAGAACTGAGTTCCTGGGGTACACGTGGCTGGATTGCCTCCTTAGACCAATGCAGCAGGGCAGCTGCCTTATATGTGGCAAGCACTCCTTCCCAAGAGCTTTGAACTGCATGGAGTCTTCCTAGGATCCATAAACACAGCACAACATGCCTGCTACCAAACACTGCAGTCCTAGTCAACACATACTGTGTGGGTTTTGATTATATTATAAATTCCTCCATGCAACAAAAAAGTATAGATATAAAATTTGCTTTAACTGCTCATTTAAAAATGATGTTGTTCTGGAATTTTACCAATTATTCGGTCATTGTCTATGTATTAGGAAATCTCAAAGATCACTGCTTATTCTTTAAGGTGATAAACTAATCAAGTTAAATATTGGAAAAGAATTAGGAAGTTTAACACAAGCAAATCTGACAAGGTGAGTGTAAAGGCATATAATCTGAGGGAACAGTGGTGCTTCCTTTGCCAGATGTAGATAAGGACTACAGACGTTTCCTACCTTAAAACCTGTATTTTATGCCATATAAACGCACCTTGTCTTTCTTTGTCTTTTACTGTTCCTCCATTCAACTACTTGACGTCACACAGCACTTCCATTCTCTCCTTTTTTCCTCCAAAACAAACCACAATATAACATGAATTCCTTGGCCTGAAAGCTCAGAATCTCATGGAGAAAAGCAAGCATGTACTTACGACCAGAGAGAGTTTCTTCCTTGTGTGATGACCCCAGTGAATTTAGTTAGCCTTCGAGCATCGACTTCAATCCACTGATATGGGTCATTTCTTCCTGCACACCAAGCACCATCATAAAAATCATTTTCGTTAACACCTGCCTGAAAAGAAGGCAAAACTGTCTTCATAAATCAGAACCAAAAACCTGAAGGTCTTTCATGGGAAAAAGAAAAGAAAACATGAAGTCATTATTCATTCCACTTACTCCTTTGATAGTCTCAGGGGTCTTAAAACAGAGCCATTCTCAACAGCTATATGGAGCAAACAAAATATTTTTACTCAAAGCAGGGAGGGAAATTGTACCTTCAGGAACTAAGAACCATTACATATTAACTTAAGTTAGAGTGAGAGAGCACGAACAGAGCTTCAGTTCAGTCCACCTGTCTCTGTGGCCTGATAGAGCCTTTATCCAGAGCTTTATCCACGTGGTCTTCAGAGTTATGAAAGTCCTAAAAAGCTATCTCCAACCCATGTAAATAATGGTCAGTGCTGGAGTAATCTTTCCTCTGGAAGCATCAAAGGCGAGCTTAGAGCATATGGAAACAGTAATATCATTTCCCACCCATTTTCAATCCCAGAATTATTAATTTTCTTCACTAGGGATAACCAAGCCTTAAGCAAATTAATATCAAAGGTCAAAAAATTTAGGAATGCCAAACTGTACTCCAATTTGCATACCAATCTACATCCCAATTTATGTTGGCAAGAACGCCACAGTCTTCCCAACTTTTTCAAAGAAATAGCTGCAAGGTATTTTGAGCTAGCTGTATTCTAAATACAACTGAAATAGCATCTAAAGAAACATAGCATTTGAGGTCTTCAGATATTTATCTTATTACTAAAGCCCAGGAAATGTTTGGCACCAAGCTGGCTCCTGCCATAGAGAGCACAGAAGCTTTTCCACATGGTTCTCTCAGGCTATGTGTATTTTTATGGCATTTCATCTGCGTTCAATGTGGATTTATCATTGCCATCCATGCAATTCAAAGAATGAATATCCTTAAATGTTTCCCAAATGTAAATGAAGAGTCTGGAAATCTTTGTAAGTTCGCATTAAAGACAGATTTTAAAGCTCTGGTATACAGTTATTATCTGTTCGGTGGTTTATTTTCAGTTGGTGTTTATATATATACAAAACATAAATGAAGAACCCAAAAATACAACTATCAGTTAAGTTTCCTGAATTATCCTTCAGCTTCCCACTGAGCAATATTAACAGATATTACAGTCATAGCTGGGTTACAATGGCAGAGATTGCCAGGTCCATCTATTTCCATTTTTACAGATAGTTTCTACCAAAATGGGCATTGGGTGGGTCTGATTCACAGAAGGAGGCAGCAGTTGTTAATTCCTTTTCCCAGTGCGAGTCTGGTGGCAGCTGAATGAAGTGTTGCAAAACAATTTAATTTATTCCTAAATTCCTAAATCTTCTTGTTTTCTCTGGTATTCAAATCTGAGATAGGGCAGCTTAAAAATTACTTGTTTTCCTTCATCTACCAAATGTACATTAAACCACATACTTTTACATAATAACTTTGATATTTTAAAATGAAGATTGTATAAAAGTCAAGGTACAAGACAGAGGAAAAGCTCTATTAACAATGGAAGATAAATTCTTCAAGGAGAACTGAACAACAGGAAAACATGAGAATACAAATATGATCACTGACCTGAGTTATAACCTTTTTGAAGAAAAGGTTTCAATGCATTTTAAAATAAGATGGAATTTGAAGTAGCCTTAGGGTTTAAAACTAATGCTTGCCAGGAAGCATTAAGATCTGCAGAGCACCTTGAACCAGCATCATGCTAATCCCCTTCACACTGATGAAACTCCACCAATTTCTGCAGACTAAGTATCCGTATCTCTCATTGCTTCAGCTGGCATCCTTGGTCCTCATTCAGACTGAGGATATTTTGCATTGGTGTGATGCTCATCAGGGTGTAAAGCTCTCCTCTGCATTACAGTGAGAAGAGGGAAGCAGAGGAGAGAAAAAAGCTTCTTTGCAAAAAAAAAAAAGCAAAAAAAAACCCCTAAATTGCATACTCAAATCCTCACATCTCAATGGTTTCAGCAGGACTTCAAGCTAAGCATGTGCTTATGTTATATATCAAATACGGGGAGTCTAAAGGACATGCTTACAGTTCTGCACAGTTTAAAATGCTGTGGTTTAAATAGTGGCAAGGAGAGCACAAAAGAAAAAAAGAAACTGTTGCTACTTCTTCCTGCTCTCTTATTTCCTGACATCAGCTTCTCTGAAGCTAAAGGAATATTTTTACTAGGTAAAAAGAAGCAGGTGCCTGTGTATAACTATCACAGAGTACTACTTGAAAGAAAAAAGAGGAATTTAATCAATGAGAAGTTCTTATTAGAAATATTTCCAAAGGAAAATAGTTCCAATAAATTTGTGTTGAAATGTGTCTTTTCTAGCTTCAAGTCTATTTTTTCTTAAGGTGCTTGAGGTTTTGAATTTGCCCATATGCCAACTTCAAAATATTGTTTCTATAAAATCCCTTATAAACTCAATCAAATATTTAGTAGTTAAAATCGCTACTAAATTTCTTTGGAAAATTATCTGGAAATATTTTCATTACAGAAAGATGAGAACAATTATCATAAAATATTTAATCAAAGAATATAGATTAAGATACCTTTTTCTCCGTAAGATGTTTACTTGAATTTAAAAACTGTATATTGAATTAAAGAGATAATGTATTCGAGTTATGACATACATACCTTTAAGCTACACATTTTAAACACATTATCTTCATAAGCAGGAGAGTGAAGGAGCTAATCAAAACTGCAAGTAATGACTAGGTCTTAAGCAAACCCTTTTTTCCTTCACTGAATTTTCAGGAATAGCTCAAAGTCTAACCCAGCTTATATTTCACTTGTGGCCAAATCCAAAAAACATTTCTCAATATGCAGCATCTTATGAAAAAATATCTTTTTGATATAGGAAAAGGGACTTTTTTCCTCTGCCACTCCTAAATTATCTATAAACATGAATGTTGAAAACTAATTCAAATAAACCAACTACTTATTATGAACCAAGAGGCTAAGATGAAGGGTAATCAAAAGGTTACAATTCAAATACAAATTATATGACTTCTGATTTTAATTCATATTACTTTCTGAGTTAGACATGTGCATGACAGAATAAACACTTGCCCATATTATCACGGTTCCAAAAGCCTTATTCTGTAATGAGGAGAGAGCTATTACTGCCTAAATGTATTCAAATGAAGAAAGAAATCTCAGACTTCTGCCACAAGACAGCTGGAGCAGCAGTAAAAATATAGCTAATATCAAACCACTTCTCCTTAAACTCTTCTCCATTCACAGCAGAGTGATCACAAACATTATTTTACCATAGGAAGTTTGGGAGGAAAAAAAACATTACTCATCACAAGTATTCATAGCAACCACTGACAGTAGAGAAGACAAGAACTAAAGCACACAGGCTGAAGGTAGAACTTCAATAATTTTCTCTTTTGCTTGTGTTTTGATAATGGAGTTTTTCAAAACAAACTAGTGAAACAAAGAACTGAAAAGACAAAAAGCAATACATCCTGCTTATTTGCATACACATAATTGCATTATTTGATCAATCTTCAGTGTTGTTTGGATTTCTCCAACCAGGAAAATGAGGAAGGGGGAAGAAACATAATTTGACTAATTATTTCAGGTTTTAATCACTGTTCATTATTGTACAAGTGACAAATACTAATGATTTTTACCCATGAAGGCAGAGCACCTCCATGAATATTATTTTATGCTGTGATTTTCCCTGATGCCGTTAAATTATTACTGGTTGTGCCAGAATTGCTGTTGTAGGCTAGATCTCCAATATACAGGGCTCTAGTAGCATTGCTCCTGCCCTCAAGAGGTTCCAGCTTAATCACCACATTCATATGTGACTGGGAGCAAAATTGGGTCCCACACAGCGCAAGGTCACAAGAGAAGCAGATCCTAGAAGGTCTTATCCAGTCCTGCTAAATCTGTCCTTCTTTGGAATAAAGCATATGCTGCCTGATTAATGTCACATGCTCCAAATCATCTAAACAGAAAAAAATAACCCTCAGAAGCCTTTGAAAAACTTAATTATTCTGTGAATTCCCGTTGAATTGAGGTAGTGCCAACCGGGGTGAGCCCTAAGCTTCTCAGCTGACACTGTGCCAGGTGACGAGGTTGAGCAGAGAGCAGATTTTGTCTTATTTCAGGGAGAAGCACAATCATGGCACAAATAACCTGATGGCACTGTGGTGATACCCAGCCCATGCCACAAGGGCAGCAGCCCGTAAAATTGCTCATCAACATACATATAGCACAGAGCTCTCGTGAAACTTGAGCAGCACGTTGGCCTCTCAGAATCTCTCTTACTTGGACCAAGTGTTTTTCTCCACATATAGTACTAAACAGCATAAAAACACAGCTGCTTAAACACCAGTGCCTTTTGCCTTTCCCCAGCCTGCCGCAGCCCTCCCTTTTGAGCTGCAAACAGAAATCACCAGGGACCTCATTATCCATATGACACATCAGTCCTCTGCAGCACCTACTCTTGGTTATAAGCATATATCTTTAAAATACTACTGAAATTCAGAAGTAAAATTAAGCATGAAACCCAATTGACAGGGAAGACATGTACAAAATCTTAGTGGCTTTGAAAAAATTTTAAAGTGCTATTAATTTTAAGCTAATCCCAAGGGAAGCAGTATCTAGGAAAATAAGTGCAAGCCCATACTTTTGACACTGCCAGTCATAGTGGTAACTCTAAGTGGTCAAGGGGTTCAGGGAATTACTGTTCCTATAGTATACAGATAAGCTTTTAGCAGGGTAAAAGCTTTTGATTTAAGGATTACTAGAAATCTTTATTAGAGGTAAAGTTGTAGCAGAGAAAAAGAGCTACATTTAAATGAGAGGAGTAAGACAGAGAAGTCACTTTAGATTTAGGTTGACTATTAGGGAAAGTCTCTTCCCCCAGAGGGTGGTGGAGCCCTGGAACAGGCTCCCCAGGGAGGCATCACGGCACCAGCCTGGCGATATTCAAGCTGCACTTGGACAAGGCCCCCAGAGACACGGTGTGAATTTGGGGTTGTCCTGTGCAGGGACAGGAGTTGGACTAAATGGTCCTTGTGGTTCCCCTCCAGCTCAGGACATTCTGTGATTCACCTTGCTATAAGCCCAGTGTTGTTGGGTTATTTGTGTATGAGCCTCCCCAGCTCTGGGATCAGATAAGCCCCTATACCAGAAAAGAGGAACACCAGCTTTTGGATAATAAGGAGAATCAATCCATGCAGAACTCATACAGCTCAAGAAAATGACAACATGAAAGTTTGCATCAAGAAGAAACATGACATTGTGAAGTCTTTGTTCACAGCAAAAAAAGGCACCATCCTTTGAACAAAGAAGAATAAAAACCCAATTTGCACAGGACAAAAGATCCTTTCACTTGAGACTCTGCACAGCTCTCCAGGGAGGGGGCAACAGCCCCTGCACTGCAGAGGTGGGGACCTTATTCTCACAAGAAATACAGAAGAAACAGCTGCCATGGAACTGGCAGAAGCATTATGGTTATAACCAGCAGGGCCCAGGCACGGCAGCTACCCAGCAGGTGGAGGTGGGATGGGAGAGGTGCAGGTCCTGAGGTCTAGGGGACAGGACACTCAAAGAAACCCACTTAATCTAACCTGAGCCCCAGGAGCTTTTGGGAAGGAAGAACTGAGTGTGTCTCGCTTCTGTTTGCTTCCCAGCAAAAGGCTGTCCCCTTGGCTTCTGCTGGAGACTCTGAACTATACTTAGGGAAAAAGTCATCCATACATAAGACTCTTATGCTTCTCTAATTAATTTAATGTAACATTACTGGTGATGACAGGACACCGGACTAGATGGACTCCTGGTCTAAACCACTATGGTCATTCTTGTGTTTCAATAAATTGGACTTTTAAACACCAGCATGAAAAATGAGGAACCACAACCAACAAAGAATGCAGAAGTTTGCGTCACAGTCCTTGGTCTTATACCACTATATAAACAAAGCTGTAATAAAATAATTAAACATTCCTATGGAACCCATCTGAACATCATCTGCATATTATTTTTGTGTTCATGAGGGTTTCTTTTTTCTCTTAGCAGAGACTACAAAGCAACCCACCTCACTCAGATCTCAAAAGGAATTAACTCTAAAGGCTCCAGGTGAAACCTCCCATTGCACCCAACCCCTTGTACCTGCACACTGGCTTAGAAAGGAAGAGCCTGATCCGACCTCCTTACTGCCCACAGGCTCCTGCCACTCACCTCCAGCTGGCTCTGCATGGCTGCATGGCAAAGTGGTTCACTGAGCTTTTGGACAAAAGTTTATTCATTTAACAAACAATAAAAAAAAGGGGAGCAGAGTGTGTCCTCCATAGAGAAGCTCACAGAGCTGTTTGTGCAGCGGCACCAGAGGAAGCTGAAGAAAGGGGAGTAGCTGCAGCATGGGATTTTAATCAAGAGTGGTTCCTCCTCCCAGCAGCTGCCCACCATTATACCACAGTGGGCACCACCTGAAATTGAGCTGCTGATTAAAGCTCATCCTTCCTAGACTCAGTCTTAGTTCATTAGCTAGCAAACTCCTTTAGCTGGAGGAAAAAAAAAATCTAATGGAGGGTCTAATAATGAAAGGTAGCTAATAAATGAATTAAACTTCAGAGATTTTCCACTGTTAACCTGGTGCTAGTATCCTGTTTATGACTTTTGAGTTTTAAATGTACTTTTTATGCAAAAGTAATATTTTTACACTAGAAAAGAATGTAATTCAGAAAATAACACTAATAAAGTGAAAAACAGAAGCACAAGAAATGTGAAAATAGAAGTTGGTCCTGCAAAGTACCTAAGCACTTTAATAGTAATTAAAAGAATCTAAACCAGATTGTATGCTAGGGATTTCTGAACCGGAGCCTTTTTTGGTACCACAATCATTGCCTCTGAAAAGCTGCCTTAGGGCAAGTACTTGACTTAAAAGCACTCCTTCAGTTAACTATTGTCATTAACTACAGGCAAACAACAAAAAAGCAACTTGCGGTGTGAGCTTCCTTCCAGGCTGATTGCTGAGGGAGCTGGGAAGGGAGCAGTTCTGGGCTGCCTCCACTTTGCTTGCTCACTGAGGTCTGTTTGGATTTGCACCCTCAGCACACTAAGTTTGGAGTTTTTTCTAACTAAGCCCCATGAATCTAAAGGTTATCCATCAACCTTATTCACTTCTATAATTCCGGTGTTTCTCCTTCATTTGAATTACATGAGCTGACAAAGTAGTCAGAACCGATAACCATCTATTGGCTCTCTTTATATAAAAGTACAACCGTAAGCCATTCTCCCACTTAGCAGAAAAATTGATGTTACCTGAATATTAAGCCTTCCTCTGTGGGCCCCAAGGCCATACCGCTTTGCTGTAGAGGCATGGAGCTGGAAGTCAGTAATTTTTAATGTCTCTAGACCAAGTGGAGGGCAATCTACAAAACAAAAGATTGATTAAAATTTAATTAAAACAAAACCAAAAACAAAACCAGTAAGTATTCAAAGTTTCTGGATTTCACGTGTGCCAACCTGGCTGGAGTCCTCAGCTGGTATAAATGAGGACAGTACCACTGAAGTCAATAAGAAATGGCAGCTCTCATAAAATCAATGAAGCAATGCTGATTTACACCGGCCGAGGATCTGGCTTTTTGAGCCAGATAGTCTCAGATAGTTATTACTGCTCACTGTATGCTTCAGTTTGTCATAGATATGCACGATAATCATGTGAAGTGCTTTTCAGTACAAAATGGCCTTTTATTTTTCTCTCTTTTTGGCATTTTCATCTCTTGTTTTGACACCACACACACACACACCCACACCCCCCCCGTACTCATTCCAAGCTACTGTATGAAGTTATGTTTCTAATTAAAATCTGTCCTGGAAACTTCAATCACAGTCCCTCACATTGCACAACAGCATCTGTTACAGAGGTCTGGGAGGCCGGACAGCAGAGCTCTGCAGAGGTAATGACTAAGCACAAAGAGGGCAATTTTGAAACATGAGGCCATCTCTCTAAGCTCTAAATTGTGCAAAGCCTTGAAGAAAAGCAGATGCCATTACTTTAGCAGCTAGCCAGCAATGCAGCAAGCTACAGCCTGGAGCTCTGGCTTTGGAAGATAAGATGTTGGAGAGTCTATTTCATTATTATCAGAAAAATATTCTGCTCTAAAATGACCTCAGCCACCACAGTATTTAAGTCCCTTACAATGCCTAGCATATTTAACCTCAAAATACCACAGTTAGGTGGGGAAGACCCACCCTCAGTGTTTCACAGGTGAACAAAAGCACACAGAGAGACTTTGGGAGCACCTAAATTATACAACAGAGCACAATTTAGAGATCCCGAAGCCAGCGCCAGCTGGAATTGGAAAGTGTCATACTCATTATTTAGATCAGGTACTTGTTAGGTTAGACTAGGTTTTGCACTGCCGTGGGCGTATCTGGGTTTACCTGATACTTCTGGTAAACCTCCAAACTTCTGGGTTTGGATAGAGGACAGATTTTTTCTGCAGTCGAGTGTGGGAGGTTTGTTTGCTGCAGCTTGCACAACCAGCTGTGACAGCGACAGGAGCCGAGCACCAGCCATGGAGCCCAGGCCACATTTCCAATCCCCAAACCATCCTCCTCACCGCCTGCTGGCCAGCTGGAATTATGGTCTCCCTTGTGCCACAGTTGCTGGAGAGAGCGAGCAACCTGTTGCTGTTGTCAGAGCTCACCCCCACTCTGTACCTGTATCCCACATACATATATATTTTTAATCACTCACCAAAACGTCATGAGGGTACGTAACTGAGAATCTCATCCTGACCTGTCTAACTTTCAAGTGTAGCTTTGCATTACTATGCACAAACTGGCAAAATGTATGAGATTTCCTGTGCTCCTCCTTAGCTCCTAACAACCTAAAATCCCTCAGGAAAAACTATGTGCTGTCAATTCACACCAGTACTTCTTTGTTCATTCTTAGGGAAGTGCTCACACAAATCCAGGGCCAAATGCCTCCATCACAGGCAGTAAAGACAAATGCTAAATAACAATATATTTTCTAAAATACCAACAGTGATTTTAGTCTTACACAAGAGACAAAATATAGACAGTTCCTCACTTCGAAGAATTTTCAATCTAATTACCCCAAACAGAGAAGAGACAGCATGTTTAAGGAAAGATAGAGGAAGGAGTAGTTCAGATGATTTTTGTTTCATTGGCTGATGGTTTTAATCGCATTTCCTTATAGAGTGTTTCATCTTTCATCGTACTCCAACTGGCAGAAGTCTCAGGCTCTGACAGATCTCTACTGGGAGTAAATTATATAGCTGGGAACTGCATGTCTTTCTCTAACAAGTTCAGTCCTCAAGACAGGTTTGGAAAACAACCTCATGGCATAACCCTGCAAACGCATTGATACTTCGGTATATTTCACTCTGTGAACAGTCTCACCATTCCCAGACACTCAAAAGCCACCCAGATGTACCTGTGCCAGGTCTGAGCTGGAACTAAAACCAAGCTGGTTTTACATACTCAGTTCATAAAATATCATTTAATTTGATGTTTTTACTGCACTTAACAAGGCTAAGGGGCAATCTGCAGGTACTGCTAGGAGTTAACAAAAAAGTAGAAAATTTTCCACTAAAGGAGCAGACAGCTCCATCAGCAATGGATCCACTGAAGCTCGGTCTCTTCCAGATGGTGTTTCTCAGCCCGTTCTCTGCTACCAGCAGGAGCGAAGGCTTACAGAGCTGCCCTGAGGACAATCAGCACATCGCTGCTCCATGCACTGCGGTCCTGCAGATCTGCAGTCACCTTCCTCGCCGTCACTCTTCTCTGCAGAGACCTATTGTCATGAAACCTGTAGGAAAGGCACTATTTTTGAGCCTGGCAGCTGCCTGTCAGACCTGGCTGTAGTTACCTGGAGTGACATACCCCTGTCTGAATAAGTACAAGAAGTGGGGTTTGTTTTATTCAGACTGAAATGTTACTCATTTACTATAAAACTGCAATATTATTGGGTTGCCTGTGGATTTCAGGAAGGATTTCTTAGACTGCAGGATGGGTATTCACAGGCTGACAAAATTGCCTGCACGTATTTGTGTGTGTTATCTCTGTTTCTAGAGAAACAGAAGCCTAATAGCAGACTCAAAAGTGTTCATATGGATCTCAGTTAAACATGCCTGACTGCTCTCTATTTTTCAAGGTTTAATTATTTGTATTGTCTGTGGATGCACCAGATTAACAGGCCAATATTATGAAATGCTCAATTTAACAGGAGTTTTCAACGAAAGCAAGATTAGGCTCTAAGAGCAGGCAGGAGCTATCTACGATATGCAGAACAGATACCTTTGATGAAAACTGTGCAGTATGTTGTTGACAATATGCTGTCCTTTCTCAGTGTGCTCAAGCCTTACGATATTTCAAGTGAAATCATTAGGATCTTTACCATCAATTCAATAGTATCCAGGCATTTATTTTTTTGTTTACTGTTATTTAGTAGGAGAACACTCAACTTGCTTTCTCTGGAAGACTTTAAGCTGTGACTTCTTTAACTTACCAAATCACATAAAGATATTTTTTACTTTAACTTGGTAAGAAAAAATCAAGTATTTTGCTCCAATACTTGACTGAAAATTAATGAAAAGTGTTCCTTTCACAGTTGGCCCTACTTTCTCCAGTGACCATCCCAAACCTGGAACAGAGCAGCAGGATTCTCCGTATAAGACCGTTGACCTTTAGATGTTTCTGTCTGTGCCGCTCTGCACGGGGGTGATATTCTTGGAGTCATCAAATCTATTGTTTGCAGTAGCTTTGATATACGGAATTTGTGCTGGTTTCCACAACAGAAGACCTTTGATTTTGCTTTTAAATGAAATTATGTCTTCTATTTATAGCCATAATATTTGACTATTAACACTTTAGGAATTTTTTTTTCCACATGCATATGAATTCCAGTGCCAATAAAAGGGTGAAAAAAGGAGCATATTAGACCAAAACATCAACCTGTAATGTACAGAGTTGGTGCGGGCAAATTTTTCAGTATAGCCTCATCTGATTAACTCCAAGTTACTGATATAATATAACACAATCTACCTAAAGTTGCCATTTCACTACTGGAAAAAAACCCTGAGTCATACTGTGAATTTAATTTTAGAGAAATTATTTTGTTGATGTGTGTCCCCCTTGCTTCCTAAAGCTACTAGAGATCACCAAGACAAACTATTTTTGAAAAACATACAGGAAAAGAAACTGATTTATAGCATTCATAGAGACTGTACTTTTTAAAGTATTGTTTAATATATTGTATTTAACTTCAAGAAATCTTCCAGGTAACAATGAAAATTGCCACACAATCAGTAAGTCTGTCTTAATGATTTTGTATTCCCCATGCTGGTTTGAAAAACCCCTGCAGCAGCTACAGAAATTGGGTAACATGAATAATCAGAGCAGTTCATACCTTATAGATTGAACTGGCAATAACATAGTTATTTGGTTATTTCTTTAACTCATTGAAAAAGTAATCATTATAAAATACAAGAAATTCAACTATGGCTTTGAAAGGCATTTAAATCTATGTACTACGTACGTAACAACTTACTAACAAAATGCAGCTAGAATATTTATGTTTTAGAGTGACCAAAAGGCAAGCGTTAAGCTTGCAAGTGCAGGGAAGAGGCTGAGTTATGGACATGTCTCTCTTCCTGGCCCATAGCCAACCATGATTTGCAACCATGAATAAGTATTCACTTTAGAACCAAGCCATTAATAAGATGTCTGGATCAAATTAATTGATTCTAAGACTTAAAAAGAGATGGGGCTTGGATTCAGACTTAATAACATTTGTGTCTTGAACAGTGCTCTTGTGAGGTTTCCATTTCAAAATAGCTTTCCTATTAGCAAAGTTAAATGGCTGTATCTCAGTGTCCTTTATTTTCAGTTACGTGTCTGCTAGCCAGACAGATGATTGTATCCCAGCTAAGGGCAGCAAGGCATTTCTGATACTTCAACACTGTTTGCAATGGCCTGTCCCTTGAAGTCAGGAGGGGGAAACACTTGAGAATTACTTCAGTCATAACCTCATCTTTTGAAATCTGAACTTACCAGCTACAGTTTAGGGCTTGCCTATACTGAGAGCACAGCCCAAAAGAGCTACTGATCTCCCTTCTCAAGCCAACATCAACTCAACTTGCAATCTCAACATGGCTCTGTGCAAGGATATCAGCCCAGGTTTGAAGGCAGTTTCAGCCTCGTGATGGCTGTGCCCTACTGATGCAGTGTCTTCCACTGAAACTGGTCAAAAGAACTACCTTCTGCAGCTCAGCTGTCTTTACACCTGCAGTATAATTATAGTGCTCTGCTGCAATATTAGCTGTTCTTTATGGTAAAACTGTATTGGCAGGCATTCTTAGAAACATATTAATTCCATGAGTAGAAGATATATGTATCAGCAGAGCAAGGAAAACAATTCTGTTCATCTTTATTGCCAAAATTATTTCTTTATTTTATCTTCTTCTGGTCTAAATAAAGATTGTCAGATAAGCACAGATTGTCTTTATAGCTTTTGTATCTAATAAAGATGCATTTAGGGAACCATTCTGAACTGTTCTTTTGGAGGCATAAGAGACATACTATTGTTTTATTTAAAGAATATTTTCCATCAATTTAGGAATATGTTCAGTATTTCAAATGAAGAGAAAAATGAAGCATCATGTTTCCTTTTCACTTATATTTTTACAAGCCATACCTATAATCCTTTTAAACTCCCGCAAGGCTGTTCTTGTCTAACTCCTCATGCACAGTGATGCTCAGATCTAGAAATGGAGAAACATCAGCCTCGTGCAGGCTGACAGTCTCCTTGACATTTGGAGGCAAAATGTACTCTGACTATTTATTTTTTATGATTCTAAATGTGTTTTAGCTCCAGGAGCTTTGTAATTTTTAAATACATAAGAACCCCTGTGTACTTCAAAACATTTGTTTGGGGAGAAAGGATGTTACACTACAGAGATACAGCAGTTCACAGAAGACAAGAGGAGGTCAATGTAGTGTTGATGGTGAGTTAACACAGAATTTTCTCTATGCAAAGAATGGTTTTAGTGCCAGGATTTTTTGTTGTTGCTGTTGATATCTGTAGCTTTGCATTTGGGACTTGAGCTTGCACCACCAAAGTCAACAGAACAACATCACTCTGATAACTCTGAAGACCTCTTCACCCTTCCGTTGTAACTGATTTAAGTTGTGCATTTTCCATCAAAACGTACACTGCCAGTATGATTTTCAGTAATGCAGCACATCCCAAGTTATCATTGCATTCAGCAGCAACAACAGACATTGAAGTATCTTTAAAAATCATGTGGGTCAGTTTAGAGGGTCAAAACCACATTGCATATCTTGGTCTTAGTGTGGCCAGAGTTTGCCCAAGTCAGGGAATGACAGTGGCACCTACAGCAACAGAGATGATCTGTCACTGTTAGGAGAGCAGGTATGGAGCCAGCACAATGTGCTCTAGGGTGTTATTTCTGTTTTTAGTAACAACCTATCACTATAATTAATACCAGTTTCTTCTTTCTGTATACACATTTGCTTATCAGATTTGGCCATAGACTCATCCCTTCTCTGGAGACCTTGTTCTCTGGGGAATCAACACATATCTTGCCAAAAGAGTATGGTCAGGTGTCTCATGGCAAAATCCCATGTCATAAAACAGGTTTAGTTTAAGGTTTTGATCCCCTGTTTCTTCTTCTGGGCTGTCCCAGGGTAGATGCAGGATTTAGCCCTTGTTTAAGAAAAACACTTAAACATATAGTTAACGAAGAAGGTGCAAATCTGTGAAGCTATGATATAGGTAAGTTAAGCACAAAATCAAACCTATATTTTGGGGGATGAAGGCTTTAACAGTTATTATACTATTAATACTATTCTAGATATTTATCGTCTTGGGCAAAAAATCTTAGTGAGTTCAATATAATAAATTTTACCCTTATAGCTAACTTTAGAAATTTTCCTATGAAAAGTATGTTTGATAATTCATCTCCCAACAGCAGAAGCTTTTAATGGAAACTCTGGCTGGCTAAGTCCCTTGTCACAACTAATGCTTAGGTCACAGGTCTGCAAAGAATTTTAATTCTGCAGTGAACCTGGAAGGTGAAATAACAGTAAAAACACATTTCTGCTGACCTGCTATTTGCTGAAAATATCTTTTGATTGCTTTGCTGTGACGGACAGCCTTTGTGGGGGCTGAGTTAAACAGAACAAAGTTCTCTGATTTCTAAATAATTTGTTATATTTACAGTCTCAGGACATTTGTGGGGGAAGCGTGGTCTAGCTAAATTTTGCTGTTTTGACAATATGATTGTGGAAGTGTGAAATTTCCACAGATGTTCATGAATCACACTCTATACTTGGTGTGGCCCAGCTTTTCCCTGGAAACAGGTCCATGCATTTCAGTCTGAGTGGTTTTCTGACTTTGCTCACGTCCAAAGTGTTGCTAGCAATACATACTAGTTTCTTTTCTGGCCTGAATTCAGGCCACCATGCACCCCAGATTAATTGAAGCAGTACAGGCAGGTGAAGGTTCTTCGAGCACACACAGTTTGCTTTTATTTGCTGTTTCTTATAAACCCATTCCCAGGGCAATAAAAGAACAAAGCAAGCAATGTGCACTTACAACAAATCCCCTATATAGAAGTTAAAGAACTGAATTACAGTCCCAGATCATATATCAAATAAAGGATTAAATTGATGCCAAAATTTTCTGTCCTAAGACAACATTAATTGTTCTCTAATGTTGCATCAAAGCTGTATATTTTTCTAGGACAAGCAACAAATACTGCATGGGGGTTTAAGACGTCAGGGACTTCTCTCAGAGGGAAAGAGCAATATTTATCACAGCACTGCAACATACTTTTATCCTTATGGTTGCTGTTGAAGATTAAAAAAAAAAGCCACAAACACTTTAGGTTAGAAGCCACAAAACCCAGCTCTGTTAGAGGTCAGACACAAAGCCTCCTTAAATCAGGAGGAACAATTTTATGGGCTCTAGGTGAGGGCAAAGCCCGAGTGAGGGTCCCACAAATGTTACTCATCTGATAGCTCAGGGCTGCTTTTGATGATCAGATATGCCTCTTCTTTGCAACCACCTTCTTCAGCGGCTGCCTCTGGACCAAGGAGCTGTGTTTTGACAGCCTTGTAGCCTGTGGTAGAGGGAGGTACTTTTTAATCCTAGCTTGCTTGCTAGGCACTGCTTTGTCTTCCAGGTAAACACATTCCTTTCCCTGCTAGGAGTCTCAGCAGAAGATTTTCTGCAATGGTTTTTCATGTGTCCCACACTACCCATGCTTCAAGTATTGAACTCACTCTTTAGGAAAGGAGGTAGTCACAGAGAGGTTGCAAATAGCTCCTGCCTGATGGCACAAGGCCAGTCCTGGACAGGGAAGGTGTCCACTGGAGTCAGTGGCAGCAGACAAGAGTGAAAGCCCTGAGGTGGTTTCAAGGCCACCAGCGTTGTGTCCTCACCATACCAGTGACACACAGAGCCCTCCTGCGGTGCAAAGACACCGAACACTCCTGTGCTTTCTTTACGCCACCTGAACACTGTGCACCAGCCAGCAGGATCGGGAACAACAGTTACTTGAGAAGTTGCAGGATACAGACTATGCAAGGGTAAAAGTGTCTCTTTTCCTGCTTGAGTTGAGGGAAATTTCAGCAATTAAAGACACATAAAGAATAAAATAAGAATTATCTTGATCCTTTAGGTCGGGTGTGACGTGAAACCAAACATTTCTGAGATTCAGAAAGTATACTTTTTTTTCTTTCATTACTTTTCTCATATTTGTTCCCTCACAAACCCAGGCTGCGGCTGGTTCTAGATGCAACAAAACAGCACATTTAGCAGGAAGAGCTTCTATTATTCCTGGCACAGCTAGAAGCAGGAATTTCCAGAAAGCCTGTTCTCTGGGAGTTTTCTGGCCAAGATTTCAGACTCAGGAGGCTCATCTAAACTCCAGATACCATAGATATTCCCTGAGCTGCCTACTGCTGCCATCATACAGCCTGCGTAGGAGATGACGCGATTTATGACATGGACAAAAAAGGAGCCTGATCCCACATGTACAAAATTAGCATGCTTGGGCACAAGAAGCATTTTCCATTTTTCCTCCTGGCTCTGTTTTTTGGTGCCTGTGGTCTTTCTGCTCAGGGAGAAGAAGCAACCATACCCATACATGCCTGCAGGAAACAGACTCCTTCAGGTGAAAAGGTGGGTAGGTATGGAAACATTTTCCATAGCTCTTGCATGTCTTCATCTGGCTTCACCTCTCTTTCCCCACACCTCTTTAGAAGAAGAGAAAGGCAGAGGAAAGGGAGGTGCAGGCAGGGATGGCAGAGTTTCTGCCTCGCTGCCCGTGGGAACACCACCTTGCTGAGCTGACATGGGAAAGGACAGGGTGGGAATCATATTGCAAACCTGGTCATGGCATCCAGGCCATTAACAAAAGGAATTATGCCAGTACAAGATGTATTCAGTGCAGATCATCAGCATACGGGGACATTAAGTATCACTGTAGGCATAGCCCCAGGAAAGGTTTCCAGAGGTTGGTAGTACAAGGTACCCCCTCAGTTGTACCCAAAACTGACAAATCCTCTACTCCCTCTACAAAGGAATATGTGTGTTTATTTGCTCTGAAAAAGACATTTCACTCCCTTTAATGACCTAAAAAATACAGCCTGAAAGATATCATATCAATTCTCAACTTTTTATTATGAGTTTTGACTAAGGCTGGCTTCTGTGCTATTAATTTTAAAATATCTCCTCTGATGTTTTTCTGAAGCACAGGATGAAGACTTTTTGTAATTCCAGCTAAAGCCACAAAACTGAATACAGCCATCAAAAATGAGAACCATCCTTTTTTCTCCAGAGCCAAACAAATAGACTTAGCCAAACGATGGAGGCAGACTGCTCGCACAGTGGCTGGATATAGGACTAAAATTACCATTAAAAACGCATATCTGTCCAACGTGTTCGTGCCAGAAATAGCTTAAAATATTGAATCACTGAGGTGTACTGCAAGACCAAAGGTTCTACAATAAGAACACTAATTGTAGCCAGTAAAAATAAACACTGAAACTTGGAATACTATTAACAAATAGAAAATCAAGACAGAAAATAGCTACTCTCTTAAGATACTACCCTGGCCCTATAAATGAGACACCTTTAAAGTGCTAAAGTTTAACCACTTTAACAATTCCATTTAAGTGTATTTTACCAAAAATAGTACAGCTGCATAAAAACAGTTGTTTGAGTATAAAATTGGCTTATGGCGCAATTATTTTCCTCCCCCTCTATGAAAGCTGTAGTAGCAACTTTATACAGAAATAAATATATCCATATTTAGGTATAGCACATTCACTATGCAGTTGTAGAGTGACAGCATAGTCAGGAAATTCCTTAAACATACATAACCTAGAAATTTTCCATAACTCTGGGCCCTGGAAACATGCACCTACCATGAATTCTGTCAGCTTTAAGGATTTTGCAGCAGAGCTACCCTTTTGGAACAAAACAGGGATCCCAGGCTGCACAAGTGAAGTATCCAAGTGGGAGGACATAGGAAAGCGGCTGTATACGCTCTAACAGGAGGATCAGAATTATATACCAGGGGCTATAGTAGCCCTAGTGGTGAAATACACATGAACAGCTTCAGCAGTTCTCTAAAACCACCTAATTTCCCTGAAATAGGTGGCACCACTCTGATATGACCCAGTTTTCACCTTTGCACTCCCCCTTGCACACGCAGGAAGCCCTCACACATAGAGCAGCAAAAACTTGAGAGATTGTGAAGGAGGTCTCATTAGTACTGACGAGCCATTAAATTTTATCGCCACTACTATAGTTACCTCCATTCCTAAGAACTAAATTTACACTTGAGAAAGACTGAAATCAGCCACTTCCCGGTCAGCACTACTTAACATTATTCAACTTTTAATCAAGTTTGGCTCTAGCAGAGACCAAACTGTATTTCTTTTACTTTTCTATAAGGTGGAAAACCTGGTGTATGATATTGAAACAGATGCGTTAGCTTCCTTTCATGAAGCAGTCCAAAGCCTAACACAAGTAAATCAGGGATGAAGAGAGAATCACTTTGCTCTTCAGTTTTGGGTTTCCTAGTAAGCTGTTTAGCTTTCTGACTTAGCTCTTGATGGGAGCCAGCAAACTCCAGAGCCAGCATGATGAAGTAGTATGAGCTATGCCTTTAGGCAGCAGACAGTCATTAGTCACCTTAGGTGTGAGTTGAAATACCATCTTTCATTTTTTCATGATTAAAACTGAAAATACACATTTACCAATAGGATGTAGAATAGAAGTAGCCTGTATCTGCGGTGAGACCTAGTACTGGGTGATCTTTCTGAGAGTCATTCCTCCCCTGCTGCTTTGTGAAAAACTATCTTTGCCAATTTTAAATCTTTCCAAAGAATATGCTGCTAATCAGAATTGACATTAAAAATTGCCTCTTCTTCATGTAGACAACCACATCATTGCAAACACACCTCCACGCACAAGCAACAAGACCCTCAAAGGCGAGCTGACGACTTCAGCAGAGATTGCCAAGTCACCCACCATACCCCAGCACCCAGCTGTGCTTATACCCCTTGCAATTAACATCCCTCCTCTCGCAGCAGTAACTGCGCTGCCCACGACAAGGGAACATCACTGAGGGGGTGGGAGCAACTGCTCAAGCTTCAGAGGCATCACCCTGCACAGGCTGGTCTCAGTGGCTGCCTAGCCCTCCTCCAGGTTGCACATCTGGGCTAAATACTTGACCTATATAGAGAGCCTGTGACAGGAAATACCTAAAATCAATCCAACTTGGTTTTAAAACCTTTATAAATTGTAAGTCTCAGTTTTTATAGAGACCTGGTGCGTCTGCTCTAGCAGTGAGTTTAGACTTTTATACATTTTCTAAAATCACATCTGTTGTTATTATTTCATATGAAATAATAAGAGGAATGAATAAAAACAAACACTTCTTATAAAGCATAGAAGTCACTGTAGTGCCTGGAGCTATTGCTCAGACAATGATTTCAAAAGAAAGTTGTGTGGTTACAATTAACCTGAACTCAAACTTTGTGCCCCTTTGCAGACCAGAAAAAGGAGTCAGTTTGTATTTTCCAGAGCACAGCAGAAGAAAAAATAAGTTTCATTGGCTTGTTTGCTTTTCATTTAAATATTCTTTTTGATGGACTTCTTATTTTCTAATTGCCTGGTTGATGATTCAAGCGTTGCTCTAAGACAGTGCTAAAAAGTCAGAAGTGGCTAATACATTTAAAGTCCCAAACAGTGGAAGACTGTTCTAATTAAGGGATGAAAAGTTGGCCAAGTGCACATAGAAAATAATTGGAGGTTCTTTGGATATACCCAGAAGTCCTGAAAAGCAAAACATTTAGGAACTCATATAACAGATCTTTCTTCTTTCCTTTAAAACACCCTATGTCCAAGCTGTTGCATCCTCGAGAAGCACCCTGAAAGCAGAGTATTTTAGACTTCAAAGCAAAAGGAAGTAAAACTTCAGGAAACAATTAAATCCCTAAGATTTGCAAAAATCAACCTTGGCCTGGATTGAAATGTGACTACCCTTATTAAAAAAAAAAAAGAAAGAAAGAAAAAGGAAAAAAAAGGGGGAAAATAATGGAAAAAGGCTAAAGATCAGAGGATTGGAATTGCTGGGGTACAGGGAGGGGTGCAGGAGGGATGCTTCCCTTGGGAACAGGTCTGTGACCAGTGTTTGGTCTCCCTGTGGGGACACAAACCCCAGGGCAGTGCAGGAATTCCACTGGAAAATGCACCATCGATGAAGAAATCTAAGCACAAAGCTCAGCTTGCACAGGCAATTAATTATTCCCTAAAGTAATTTCTGGAAAAGGCATGATTTGTAAGGAACTCAGAAAGCACATTCTCGCTCTGCAGTCAGGGTCTCCTTTTCCCACATTTCACCAGCTGTGCTTCCCAAGAGCTTTTGCTCAAGTTCCCAAAGGATTTCAATTTCCAGATGACTTTTTAGCTTTCAGATGTTCATTACCAAAAAGGCAATGGCACATACCATAGTCCATCCATTTTACTTCCCCCTTGCTACCTGCCCTCAAGCTAGTCATGGAAAAGCCAATTTAGGGAACTAAAACCAATAATTTTAAAAAATGCCCCCAGACCAAGCAAGCACCAGGCTTCTGTGGTTTTAAAAGCTCAGTGAATATCTTTTAAATTTTGAGCGCTCAGTATTTCAGCCTCTGAGGTTCCTGCCCACAGAAAGAGAAATGCTAAAAATACCATGGCTCTTGATTTTCTAATCTGATCGGAGGGAAGAACTGGAGGTTCAGCAGGGAAGGTCTTATGAAGCTCCAGCTCCAACTTACAGAGTGAAGGAACTGAAACAGTTCAAGCAAGGTTCAGACAAACATCTCAAAGGGTGGGCACTTCTCCAACTCAAATGACTGAGTGTTCAGAGGTCCTTCCTCCTTATTCCAGCTTCCTACGATCTTGTAGCTTTATGCAGCCCACAAAAGATTCCCAAAATTCATTCTGTCTAAACATCTTTTCTGCTTTGTTTAACAATTTAGCCCTGGTCCAGCAAAAGCTCATAATCACAGGCTAAACATTTAGCACGCAGGAGGTTTCACTGATTCAAAGCAAAGTGTGTCAGAAGCTTTAAATGATACAAAATGTGAGTTATTAGTGAGTTTAAAATTGCATGTGTGTGTGCTCGCTCAAGTCTGAAAGACCAAAGACCTGAACTGAAGGCAATGCACTTGCCAGCCTGTAGACCTCAAGAGAACTGCCCAGGAAAGCATTCAAATTAACCTTAATTTATACTACTTGCCCCATGAGGTTAGTGCCGTGCTAGCAATAGCCCATGTTGGCACCAACAGAGCCCTTGTCTCCACTGCAAAACATGAATGCGCTAATGTGAAAAGTGCAGGCTATGATTTGGGACTTATTATTAATATGGCTGTTGCCTTGGAGAGCCCATTCTCCTTCCCACTCACCAGAGCTGGGGGTATTTAGTAAGCAAAAGTACCCTGCACTTGAAAAGAGGTGGAATAGAGAAAGCTTCAAGGCAAGCTTCCCTGAAGCAAAATTCCCCCATCCCTGCCCCACTCCCCACCCCTCCCACCCCCATTTTTCAACTTCCTAATTGGGAGGAGAAAAATCTGATTCAGGATTAATGAACAGAAATATGGAATGGTTTTGCAGAGGAATAATTTGTGCTATTTTCTTTCCACTTTCTCAAAGAACTCTGTGGCATTTTAGCCACATAACTCCATGCTTGCATTTTTTATCATATTTTGAAAAGTTTCCCATTCTATTCCTCTTGTAAGAATGTAGGGGCCCTTACTCAATCAGTCAGTACGATTGCCGTTTGACTAGTATTCAAGCATCAGAAACCCCAAGTACCTATTTTCTGTTTGCATATTAGCAATATCAAACAATTCAGATGTGCCTGCAATATTTTGTATTCCACATGCTACTAGCCTTCGTCATGATTTGGATTATTTAGAAAGTAGACCTACGAGACTTTTTTTCGCCCCTTTTCATGTAATAGTTTAAAATAACACTGCATGCCTTCATCTACTGGTTGAGAACTTTGCTCTTAGTTCACGGTGGACTTGAACTATTGCTTGCAGACAGACATCATCCTTTTTTTTTCTCCTCTTTTCTAGAAGTGTCTTCAGATCCCAAGCAAAAGCAGTAGTTTTGCAGAAAAATTAGATCAATAGTATATTACTCTTCATATTTTCTTCTCTTTTTAAATAAAGAATTCAGTCATTCAGGCAGAGAACAGATGCTATACCTCATGATATCAGTGACCAGATACCTCAACCCTCATTCCTCCTGGGCTGCAAGTTTGGCAGCTGAGGAATTTATCGATTTTTATTCTCTCAGCCTCATGCATCCTACCTATCTCTGGGCCTTTGCCATACCTGGGCTCACTTCGTCAGCATTTTCAAGGGTCTCTGGAAGAAGACTTACAGCTTTCTGCCTCTATATATGATCTCCCAAACATCTGTTCCACTACAAGATGGAAACAAGATTTTTTTGGGGCCTCTTTTTGCTACTTACATATATCTAATGAAATACCTGATGCAAATGAACTGGACCAGATGCCAGACACTCATCTGAGGATCCTGCAAGAATTTTGGACTGCAGTCCTCTGCTGGGATCCAAAGGCATCCAGAGAAGCCTGAGGAAAAAAATACCTGCCAAAAAAGCTGTAAGCAATTTTTATCTTAGCTGGGGTATGTGCTGGACCCTGGTGGCTCTTGCTACTCCTCTCCTCTCCTCTCCTCTCCTCTCCTCTCCTCTCCTCGCCTCGCCTCTCCTCGCCTCGCCTCGCCTCTCCTCGCCTCGCCTCTCCTCTCCTCTCCTCTCCTCTCCTCTCCTCTCCTCTCCTCTCCTCTCCTCTCCTCTCCTCTCCTCTCCTCTCCTCACCTCTCCTCGTCTCGCCTCTCCTCGCCTCGCCTCTCCTCTCCTCGCCTCTCCTCTCCTCTCCTCTCCTCTCCTCTCCTCTCCTCTCCTCTCCTCTCCTCACCTCTCCTCGCCTCGCCTCGCCTCGCCTCTCCTCGCCTCGCCTCGCCTCGCCTCTCCTCTCCTCTCCTCTCCTCTCCTCTCCTCTCCTCTCCTCTCCTCTCCTCTCCTCTCCTCTCCTCTCCTCTCCTCTCCTCGCCTCGCCTCGCCTCGCCTCTCCTCTCCTCTCCTCTCCTCTCTTCTCCTCTCCTCTCCTCTCCTCTCCTCTCCTCTCCTCTCCTCTCCTCTCCTCTCCTCTCCTCTCCTCTCCTCTCCTCTCCTCTCCTCTCCTCTCCTCTCCTCGCCTCTCCTCTCCTCGCCTCTCCTCTCCTCGCCTCTCCTCTCCTCGCCTCGCCTCTCCTCTCCTCTCCTCTCCTCTCCTCTCCTCTCCTCTCCTCTCCTCTCCTCTCCTCTCCTCTCCTCTCCTCTCCTCTCCTCTCCTCTCCTCTCCTCTCCTCTCCTCTCCTCTCCTCGCCTCTCCTCTCCTCGCCTCTCCTCTCCTCTCCTCGCCTCTCCACGCCTCTCCTCGCCTCTCCTCTCCTCTCCTCGCCTCTCCACGCCTCTCCTCGCCTCTCCTCTCCTCTCCCCTCGCCTCTCCTCTCCTCTCCTCTCCTCTCCTCTCCTCTCCTCTCCCCTCCCCTCTCCTCTCCTCTCCCAGCCCTCTATTCACCAGCAGCATAAGAGCTATTGCCTCACCTTAGGGGAAGCCTCCAGCCCCAGTGGCATGCACTGCAGACGGTGCATGTCCCCACGCTCTTGTGTCACCTGTGTCCTGGAGCAGATCCAAGTCTGGACTTACCCAGGGAAATTCCAGCCCTCTCTCCAGCTTTGTGTATAGGCTGTATATAACCCAGACATACTTTTAGCAGAGTATTGGAATTTTTGCTTGGAATTTAAATAATGTAAAGGCAGTGAGGTTTAAATACTCTGTGGGATAAAACTGGCTGTATCCTTTGGGGTAAGGTACTTGTCATCCAGGTTGTGACGGCAAACATCATTCTAACTGTTTCTGAAATGTTCTCTGTAACTTCTCAGTGCATAAGCAGTTAGGAGGAAAAAGAGAAAAATCATCTTGTCAAAGGCTGAAGTTTTAAGTTCTACTTTTAGACAATCGCATGTGAAAGGTTGGTTGGCTGAAATGAAAATTTCTGCTTTAAGCTTATGATGAATCTTTGGGAGGGTTGTAGTCTGGTCCTATGTTCAGACATTCTCTGTCAGGTGTATGGGGCAAACTCATTACACTATTGCAAATTCTCTTGGGGAAAAAAGAGTGTGTTGAAGCCAAAGCTGGCATAAGGGCTGGTCATAATGGTGGTGGTAGGGAATCCTTACATCCAGTTTTGAGGTTGGATCATCTAAGATACTTTGAACTTTTCCCTTCATTTGACAGATGTTTTAGGTGAACGCTGACAGTAGAGAGGAGCCATAAACCTGTCACCATAAAACATTGTATCTCTGAAGAGGAGAACATAAAAATACTCTGATTTCTGGGAAAGAATGAGAAAGAGGTTTTTCAGTTGCTCCCATTGCAAACAACACGGTCTCCCAGTACACTGTGATGATTAATGCACTTGGGCAGTTTACAGTAATCTTGGATGTGTTAGAGGAAGGAGATACTTATTCTCACTCTGTACTCTCTTGTCAAACATAACTCCCTTTGAAATGGGAGACACTTTTGCTTTCTAAAGTTCATATGAGGAAACAGGTAAAAGGCAAATCGGGGAAAATGGAGACTTCAGGCCTCTTGACCCCCTCTGTAGGCCAGAGAATACTCTGGAACTCAAGCAGGGACTTTTGGGGTTCCCCCTCAGGTTCCGCTTTTGGCCCCAGCCAGGAGGATCAACCTTGTAGAGCCAAAAAGAAGGGAAATGACAAGAAAACTACTGAATTTATGACGTGTGGGAGTGTGAGGAAGAAATGATCTACAGGAAGCATTCAACCCCATAATCTAGAAAGGAAATCAGATTTAGGAAGCTCTGTTAGCCATTGTCTGGATGAGCTGTTGAGGTCCAAAAGAAATAAGAACAAGCTGAATACAGGACTCTGGTGCTTAAACCAACCAAGTCCCATTATAGAAAAGCTGAATGCTGTACCTAGCGTATCCAGTAGTGTCTCTTTCTGGATGGTGAAGATGCCATGTACTAGGATTCAAAACTGAGCGTTTGTCTGTCCACATCTCCGGAACAGATCAGTACACTGTGAACTTGTCCAGCACTCCAGGCTCTGGGTGAAACATGGCCACCAGACGTGGCAACGGAACAGGGTGTTTCCCTTTATCTGATGTCAGGCATTTGCCCAGATGGCTAAAGCACTCTCATTGCTGATGTGAACACACACCTCGCAGGGGAAGTTGCTGAACATCAAGCTACCGAGGCACACAGGTGCTCTCAGCCCACACTGCTGAAGATACTCCTCTTTTCATAAAGCTCAGAAGGACGTTTGGAGAACAAAGATAGATAAGCATGATTCTCCAGCTGAAGGGCTAGGGGATGATAAATCCTGCCCTGATGATTATTTTGATATTTGTATTAACCCACAATGGGTGGAATAGAGAAAGATCAACTACAGCTTCAATCACCACTACCAAAATGGTAACTAGCTGTGGCCATATTCCTAAGAACAGGAGCTTCTCTCTTAGATTCTAATCTGTCATCTTGAGCATAAGACCACACCTCTTTCAAAACTCCTGTATTTTTAGAAGTTTACAACTCTAAAAATGCACTTAACCCTTTAATATTGACTTCATGAAAATTTAAGTTGTGTTGTTAGTTGAACTTGGTCCTTGGGAGTCACGCTGATTATGGCAGAATACTACTATTGCTGTGTACATATCTCACATAATACACAAGCAGCCCAAGGCTGACGTATAGTCATACAAGAAGTCTGTCAGGCAATTCATGCTAATGAAAAAGAAAGATAAACCCCCAAATAGATCTTTAAGTGAATAACCAAAAAAAAAAAAAATAAAAAGAGCTAAATTAATCAGGTACGCTATTCACTTTGAAAGTAATATTTTCCATGTTGGTAGCTAGAAACTACAGAGTAGGTACACTGTGTAGCAGAAAAAAAGTAAAAGGAAGTGTAAGCTGCCAGTACCTGAGCTATGTTTAATTTACATATAGAACAACTTTTATTACATTCCTTGTTTGGACTGTTGGATGCAGCAGCATTAGCATCCTGCTAATGTTTGAAAGCAGGTGTAGAACTGTATTATTTACTATTATTTACAGACCTGAACTGTAAACAATTCCTATACCATAAATAACCACAAGTAAACAGAGGATTAATACTGTATCTGGGTGCTTTCACTACTAAATCAGATATTAGAGTTTACCCATGAGCAATAGTTACTGGAAGTCACTACGGTCTGCTGAAGCTTGCCAACTTTTTTGTGGTTTTCTGCAGTATCAAACCCCAGTGGATGCAGTTCACTGCAGCCCCACACAGACCATGAAAAGCAGGTTTGGGGTTCACTCATGTATTGGAATAGAAAATCATTCACTATTCCTAAACCAAGAGTAAAATGTGTTCCTCCAGCTCTGACATATCAGTAGTATCTCATGTAATTTTTTACAAGGCATTCTTGTAAAATATACTTTACAGTGTATTTGGCCTGGTTCCCATTTTTAAGACAGCTCCTTTAAACAACCCTCCAGAATCAGAAAGTCACTTTAAAGCCTCTTTTTATTTAGAACAATGATGTAGATTACTGTGGAAATATGGAATGAAATCTTTCCTCATCTCTATTTAACCTATAATAGCATGGTACAAGTCCATGCTTGCCAGTGCATGTTACCCACCAGAAGGGAACTATTTTATGTCCAAAAGAGGCTTAGATATCTATCAGCAGACTCACCAGACCATCCTTTGTAATTTAATTCAAACAAGGCTAGAGAGATTATCAGCTAAACCCAAGGACTCCAAAGATGCATTAAATGATCCCCACATACTTCCTCTGGTATCTTCATAGGCACTCTGACTCTGAGAGTCACCATCTGGCATCTCTTCATTCCCTTCTTGTTTTTCTCACCTTTTTCTTGTTGCCAATTTTAGCTATGGGTAGAAAAGAGAAACAATTTTCCTTTTACACCTGCCAAGTTGATTTAACACTGCCTGGTGACTGCGCGAAGAATAAAATGCCTTGCTCCTCTCTGATGGTGCTCCAGCCATTCCAGCACATAGCAGACACACAGGTTACCCTGTTCTTCACCACATTGGGATGATAAAACAACCGGGGAATGGAATCCTAAGTGTTTCTTTTGCTGTGCTACAAGGAAATTAGAAATGAATTTGCATCAGAAGTAATGAATTAATATTGCAGTGTATTTTACTAACAGTTTAATGTAGCTGTTTTTCATTACTTGGTCAGATATGTAGAAACCCCACAAAACACCTTTTGAAGTCAACAGAAATAGCCAGAGGAAGGTTTCCACAGAAGCTAGACAAGCCCTTGAAAGAGGTAGCTGTGGTGCTTTGTGATCAGCATCACCTATGTCTCAGGAAAAAAAGTCCCCATCACAAAAAATAATCAGACGGCAGCAGTGTTAGATATCTGTCTCGGGGCTGGCCACAGTGCCCTCTAAATACCCTTATTCCATTGTCCATGCACTTTATTCTTGCCTGGGCATGGATAGCATGTTCCAGAAGGTTACTGAGAAGTAACTTCTACATTGGAGATGTAACTGCATAGATATGATGGCCATGACCATCCCTGAAAATCCCACACACAAATGAAGGAAACTCAAATACTGCCTTTGCTTCAGGGCCTATTGAATCAAATAGGACCAAATTGTCCATTAAGGTAGGTCCCAGGGACAGAAAGATTAAAAGTGATTGTCATCTTCTAACATGAGTGATTATTCCTATCACCCCTGTTTTCTCTTGGTGGCTGTTTGAGCTGAGTAAAGGCTATGGAGTGTTTTGCATGTGTAATCACTGGATTTTAAAATGCTAATAATTTCAGCTACATCAGAGCTTTGCTTGTTCCTGTTTTCCTTGAGTTCCTGAAAACCTAATTTTAAAGGCACATATTTATATGTTTATTTCAAAAAGTCTTGCTTTATAGAGCACGCAGCACCACAAGACACCACCTCACCAGCCGTCTGGCGAGAAGACCAGATCTGATGCATCCTTTGCATAAAAATAATATAAGCACAACCACTTGTGTTAAGCACAACAAAAATAATAATAGATATAATAAATAATAAATAAAACATATAATAAATAATATAAGCACAACACTGTGTGTGAATATGACAACCAAATCTCAACTCTATGTCCAGACAAAAAAATGTTTTGGTGATCTGCTTTTTACATAGACAGTGAATTGGGCACAGCTCAAAAATCCCTGGAAGAAAAGGTGCAAACATTGAAAATTCAAGAAAGTGCTTCTTCTGCACCACACTTTCCACTGCTTCATCTTTTTGGTAGAGCCTAAGTTCACATAAGTGACAGAAGTTTTCATTCCAAAACCAAAAGGAATAAGTGACATTTGATTGTGAACCATCAGATTGACCTGTCTAGCCAGCTCACTGAACAGAGGATAATATTAAAAATCAAGAATGAATTCAAATAATGAGGGACTGGTAATGTGCTGGCACTTCAGGAACAAGTCTACACTCAGATTCATACTACTAAAAACTATTCAGTGAAATCATCCCTTTTTTAAAGAGGTATTTTTTCTCACCTTAAAAATTAGTTTGAATTCAGAGAAGACTGTTAGGAGAATTATCGTAGAAAACGGTTTTCTCTAGCATAATCAAATGTGTTTATTCTATTTTTTGTTTCTCATGTTACATTATTCATTGAAGCCATGGATAAGGAAAGACGAATCAAAAAGGTTTGGCCAATTTTGAGGGCATTGCTCATTATTCATTCTTAGTCACCTTTTGTCCCCTTTTCCTGTAACATTCTTTAAAGAATTGGCTTTTAAATGGAGTAGCTATTTTACATTTCATTATTCTACTTATTTGTAGAAGTGCTGGGGAGAAAATATAAGCTGGTAGATGAAAGAAAGCTCATTACAAGCCATATGTTTTCATCTTTGCTTGTCACATCTGGCAATTAGGACATGATACAGGTCATATTAAAATTCATGGGATGTGCACCTAGGGCCAATGAGCTCGTTCTTAAAAGTTGATAGGATAAGAAGTTTAAACAAAAGCTTTAAAATTACAATCTACATTCTAGGTCACAGGCATGCTCCACTTTCTCTGAGCTTCTCAGGAATAGAAGCCATCTACAAGGTTTAAGAGAGAGGATACCAATGGGCTAGAAAACAACAGTGCTGGTAATTACTCAGAATATGGGTAATTCTGTGCTTATTTCTTCTTCGTTCCTATATGAGTCATTTATCACTTAATAGCCTTCACTTAAATACCAGCCCATGCACACAGCCATCCCCCAAGCTTCATCCTACCCTCTGACTCAGTTCCCTAACCCAAAAGTCTGTTTCCTGTTCTCCCTAAATCTCTTTTGTATTTCCAGCTCCTGCCCCATTTCCCTTCACAACTTCACTCTAAGCTCCCAAACACGCTGCTGAAAGCCACTGCTGGATCTGCTCCTTGCCAGACCCACACCAGTCACCCACCCCATCTGGCTTTCAGCCCTTTTGTTCCACTCAAAGGCACCTTGCCAATGTTTATAATGACTTCTTCCTAGCCAGAGCTCTGAGGCATTAGCCCATCTTCAATGTGCCAGCAAAGTCCAACATGCTGGACTTCAAATGTCTTTGGAAAACTTTGACTTTGATGACTGCCCCTACTCCTAGACTTCTGCCCAGCTCTCTAGGTCCACCTTCAGCCTGCCTGACTATTTTCAATCTCCCATCTTTCCGTCTCTGCTCTATCTAATCCCATCCAAAACCACAATTTTGGCAGGCCATGCTGATTCACAGGCTACCTTTTCCTTCTATGTTTCCTCCTGTTCTAGCTGGAAACCTGGTGTATCTTGGTGACCTCTTCTTAAGTGCTTTCAGCTATCAGTTCAATGTCTTATATATCACTCTCTCCTATCTTCTTCCTAGTGAACAAATCCACCACTCAAATGCCAGTAACACCATAAACTTGTCATGTTTTTAACTCCATACTCTCTTCAGGTCTTCTTCACCGTTTTGCAACAAAATCTTTCCAGTTTTTCCTGAGTAACATCTCTATGATTCAGCTTTTCCTCCTTACTCACTCATTGATCTCTCTCCAAGCCTTCATTATCTCATATCTTGATACATGCCTCAATTAATAGACTGTCAGTTTATTTTTATACATTCAAATTCTTTCTGCAAAATAGTTTTCATGGTTTCTTGCATTGGCCATTTTATCCCTTTTCTGCCTTCCCTTGCTGACTCCTCCTCAGACACCTGGTCCGATGATATCCTGACCCATCCAACAGATTCCTGTGCACTACATAAATTTAAAAAAGAGACAAACCCAAACCCTTAAGAATTACATTGTTGAACAGGCAGCAACATTAGACAAAAAACCTAAATATGGGGCAAGTAAACAGTGATGCATCTGAAGAGTTTCATCAACCCTGGGGAAAGCAGCAGATAAGACAAAGGAAATCATGACTACTACACAGACATGTCCGCTGGATTGCACAGAGATCAGACACTGAAAGACCTGTGAAATATAAGATAGATGTGCACTAAAACCCTTTCTGAGCACTGCCATGTAAATAAACATCACTCCTTTATTTTGTAAAGGCAGCAAGAATTGAGGTATGGCCAGAAGAAGAACTACTATAACAAGTATAAGTTTCATAAATCAAATCCAATAATTACAAATTTAATTGTGGCAGATTTGGACACAATAGGATTGACAGAGGGAACTGTTCAGTCATGACCCAGAACAATGTGCAACACTGAGCAGTGTTCGTGGGGACCTCAGCCCCAGAAACCATTCAGTGTATGCAGACAGACCCCCAAAGCTTTTATAGGGGTCTGCCCCACAGATGATAGCTGAGACAGCATATATTAAACTCTATTAAAGGCCTCATAAAAGAAAAACATTGACATTAACAAGAGTCTTTCCACTGATTTGAATGGGCTTTGGATAGAGGCCTAAACAAACAAGGATGGAATTAGAAAATAGAAATATGTATATACAGAAGCCTGTCAATCCAACTGTTTACCTTCCAAGGATGACCTAGTACCACTTTATTTATGAGTCATTTAAAGGGCAAGGAGGCAGACTGATATTTCAACGGAGTATTTGCAAATATTGATTCTAATAATACTTCTTTTTTTTAAAAAAAACCCACTGCAACCCCACTGGTATCAATAGGATTTCTTTCTACATTAATATTTCACAGATTGAAAATATCTATATTCTCACCACCTTCAGTTATTAGCTTAAATAAATCGAGTCCGTGTCATCTGTTATGTGCTGTGTCCTTCAGACTGCTATGTTTGATTTCAGCTTTGATTCAAAGCTAGGGCTGATCAGTACCAGCTGCTCAGCCAAAGGGCAGATCACACATTCCCAGTCCTCTGCTTTCTTCATCCCAGCTCCCAGCCAGGCTATTGTTTGTTACAATTAATTAATCCCGCATGCCCGGCTGCCAGTGAGCCTCACAAAAATCAAATTTTTGTATTTACTGTGTGTCCAATAAATTCATTCCAGTTCCAGATATATGTATAAACACTTAAATGTACACATATGTACATGACACACATACTTACACGGCCAGTTTTATAGTTACTATTCATGGATATCTGTCTGGCAACTGCTATTATTATTTCTAGCTGTCCTCTTAACAGGCCAAATGTGAGAAATTATAGATATATATTATTATTCAGGCACCTCAGCGAGGGATCAGATTTTCAGATCTTCATTTCAAACCAATCCCCGGTGACATGGTGACATGGCACTAAGCACTGGAGTCACTGCACTGGCAGGACCTGGCCCTTCCCTGCCTTTGGCAGAGGAGAAAGGAGAAATTTCAAATATTATAGCCAGAACTTTTAACACTGTCTGCAGTTAAAATTGCCTGACACTTCCTGCTAAAAACCTCCTGTTTTCCCTTGCGTCTTTAACAAATGGTAACCATTCTCTTTGCTGGGTGTTTGCCTTAGGGCTTATTATGGCTATTTCAGTTAAAATAGTTCAGCTGCTCCTAAGGAAATACGCTGCATTTCCCATATTAAAGTAAGTCTAAGGGCCAGTTTGTTGAGTTGGTGTCAAGTCTCCATGCACTGGGGCAAGGAGTGAAAGTTTGGTGGAGGGAATCAGTTGTTTGTTGTACCTCTTGCTATTTTTTTAAAAGCTCATAGCCTTTAAAACCTCTTATTGCACATGGCTGGTGAAAGCTTGGAGCTTGGCAGCTCAGCTGTGTCAAAAGAGTGCGTGCCTCCTGTGCAAGGAGGGACTGAGCTATTTCCAGCTGCTTTTGGTGGTGCATCACAAGCCTTTCCCATGCTCCCCTTGACCTTGTGCTTGGCTATGCCGAGGAAGAGGAGAAGGCTGAGGAAGGACCCCTTCTGACTGAATGCAGAAATAGAATAACTCCCTGGACTCAGAGAGCCAGGTAGGGTCGAAAGCAAAAAGCAGTAAACTAGATGAGACTTGCATAAGTGAATTGGTTGGCACACAATGGAGTGTTTTCTGGGGAAGGTTTGAGGAGGTCTTTTTTTTTTCCTTTCTAATTCCACAATTTCCTGTATAGAAAAATGAATGTGATTCCATTTGTAAGATCAAACATTCTTAGGAAATTACCAAATTCAGACTCAGTATCCTCCCTGGTAGGTCATCAGTGTAATATAGTTTGAATTTTTTACTGCTGTGAGTGCAGCGCATGAACCAAAGCAGTTCTGGAGGGGATGAGTGCTCCACAATGATGGAGGTAGCTATTGGTATGGCTGCTGCCTTCTTTGCACCTGTAAGGTGCTCAGCACAGTGGGTGGGGAACAAGGAAGATTCCTCTCTGTAAAGACAAATGAACACTGCCCTCACAGTTTGGATGCTGTCCTCATCGCTGTCATGGTGCTCCATGGTTGGTGGAGTATGTGTGAAGCCATGGTGCTGGGGAAATTGAGAAAAAGCTGATGAGGAAGGCAAAAGCAGAGCTGAACTGCAGAACATCCCACTATAGGCTGGAAATCTGTATTGTTTCCACAACACTGAAGAAGAAAAAGCCTGGTACCTAATCAGGTAGCTTTAAAATCCATGTGTTCCCAATGGTTAGGTAATAAACCTAGACAGCAGTACCTTCTGCTTGGGAAGCTGCTGCCTGGCTCTGGCAGAGCCAAGGGCACAGATGTCTGGGTCCCTGCTCCTCTGGACAAGGTATATTTGCTGTCATCTGTGATTTCAGCCTTGAGTTACACCGGCAATTCAGACTGCCTGCCCCACAAACCATTTTCCAGATTTCAGAAAAGGTTTTTCTTATCACTCTTAATTACTGGAAAAGCTCAGATCAAAGCTAATCAAAGGCTAATTAATTTCTGTTAGTGTTAACATTAAATTGAAAATAGTTTTTTTACTATCTGCTAGATGTGAGAAAGTTAGTAACACTCTACAACCCTTGATCCTCTGTTTTATTGTATTGCACCTATTAATTGCTCTAAATTGCAACCTTTGTGCCATATGTTCCAGCTGTTAACATTAAAAGTTTCCTTCCGAAGTAAAGGGGAGTTCAGCTGTAGGGGAGTGGGATTTGGCCCCAAATTTTACAACTTTAAAGTTCATCATGTGGGCCAAACTCACTCCAAAGTGTCCCAAACCAGCGAAGTACCTGCTATGCATTTAGGAAATGCAGAAGAAAATTACTCTTCTTTCAGGGTGGTGCAATTAGCTCTTAATGGGAGCAACTGGCTGGTAAAAGCTGATCAAGTTTCTGCAAACTTTAATAACTGCATGCTTTTGTCCAATTGAATGCAGATAATAGAAAACGGAATTAAGGGTGGCCTTTTTTATTATAAGGTATTTTTGTTCCTGTTTAATCTCTTTATTTTACAGGTCAGTAATTGAATTGACCTTGTTATGGCTTAGGCTTTTGCAGGAAGATTTTTGTTCGTGTATCTTCCTCTGGAGGGCTTTAAAGTGAAATCTCAAAGAAATTCACAGGTTTATAAGTAAAATTAATTCAGGAGCCTCTCTTAGATTAAAACGACAAAGGATGAAGTAAGGTGTCACCACATACAGTCAGCTTTTACTATGGAATTTGTCCCTCTTCTTTTGCTTATAGAACAGCAGCTTTAACAGCAAGCCAGGTGCCAAGTGTAATTAAGAAGCAAAAGTCCATATATTTGCTAGAGTGCAGCATAATTAACACATTACCACTCTGAAATATGTTTACTGGATGATGAAAGGGTTAAAAAGCCTATAAAAGTTCCGTAGATCTGTTCTGTGGGATTCTAAAAATTAATGTGTTGTCATCATCACTATGAGCACATTTATTTTTATTATTACCAAGACTGCTATTAACTGGATATTCATTAATGCTAAAAGTCACAGTCAGCATGAGATTCAGCAGACTCCAAGCTCTGGAGGAGGAGGTGGAAAGTTACCTGGTGGAGTTTCAAGAATGGATTTTCCTTTTTTGTTGCTTTTCTTCGGTTTTAACTCTTTCCTGCTTGGTTTGAACCCTGGGTGCTCCTCTGTCTCTGCAGCACGGACAGGTCCTTCCTCTCCAGGTTGCTCCGTGAAAGGAAAAAACTCTTCACCAGGATATGGAAAGGAATAATAATGATCTCTGTTGCTAATCTCCTGCAGGTAGTAATCCTGGTCATCCATGGGTACAGCCCGGGACACATCCCCCAGCATTACCAGCCCAAAGGCGCAGAGCGCGAGGCAGAGTTGAGAAGAACATGAGCCTTTCTTGCCAAGGGCAATCATTATCGTTTGCTTGTGCAGAAATCTCCTCTGCAAGTCCCAGAACTTTATTTGGAAACAGGGAAAACAGAGAGCCTTGGCAGCTGGCAACCCCCCTCCAGGAGACACAGAGGGCTAAAGGAGCCTGCCCACAGAAAATGTCTCCGCTTTGGGCTAGTTTTGCAAAAGTTGCAAGGAGCGCAGCGGGACGGAGGGCTGCGGAGGGAGGGGGCAGGACGGGGATGCATGTGATCGTCGGGCTCACCAGCCAGACAGACGGACAAGCTCTCTGCTCCGCCGGCATTTGGCAGGTGGGATCTCCAGCGCGGTTAGCTTGCTGTTTTTCCTCTCCTGCCTTTCATTTTTTTGTTGTTGCTGCTTTCTTCCAAAAACAGAGTTACAAGACGGTTTCAGCTAAATCCCCTAACAGTTTCTTTAGTCCTCCCGCACACAGCTAATCCAAGAGAGCATTTATTCAAAGAAAAGTAAACTTGGCAGCCAGCCTTTGCCTCCCAGCCAGTGTACGAAAGAGTTTCCCTCCCCCAGAAGATGCTGTGCAGATGTGGGTGGGCACACAGAGCCAGGAATGAACCCTGCCTGCATCTGGCAGGGTTCATCTGCGGGTGCTTTGACTCGGGGCATACATGAAGACACATGTGATGTGGGTCCGTTGCAAATAATCCTCATCCCATATATGTTGTGATATATTCCCTTTCATGTTTTTTTTTTCTTTTTAGCTTTTACAAATGTAGGGTCCCTCTCCAGCGCTGATCTCAGCCTCCATTGTTTATATTAGTTTATATATCTATAACTTACATATAGTTTATATATAACTTCTTGTAGTTTATACATATATTTATATACATATAAACTATAAATTAGTTATATGTAACTAATATAACTCAACACATATCACGTGCTAATTTATAAGAGGCTTCTCCTAGGGTATATGGGAGCTCCTTGGACTCAACCCAGCTGAAAACCAAGAAGGACGTGTTTCATCAGTGGCCTTTTTCCTCACTCTTTTTGGAATAATCCTGACTTTTGTCATCTCTGAAACATCTTCTAAACAGATTAGGATGCATTGTGCTAGCAGCTGCACACATGCAACCCTGTGTCGTTAACGGAATCAATTGGTCTGAGAATAAAATCTTTTTCATACCTCTAAAATAACCTTCAGTGCTGAAGGAAATGTGCAGCAGTTGGCTCGCATGAAATATGAATCCTTGCTCCCGTGTTGAAAATACCAGCTTATATTTTCATCATGTATATTGTATTTCTTGCCTTTGTCCAGTCATCTAAGAGAAAGTATTACATCTGTTACCCCACTCTTTACTCTGCCTTTGCAATCACATTTCACATGTGTTTCTCATAACTTTAATACCATAATAAGCAGAATTTCATATCTCATATCTCAGTACCTATATCTTCTGGTATATTTGGTTTGCAGGTTGTGGGTGATCCAGTCCTGTATATTTAATGATCATCCTTGATTTCTTAGCCACTATCTCAAAAGCAATTTAGTCATGATATTGTCTGTTGTCCTTCCTTTTAGACAAATTAAAATATGCTTTCACTAGCTAATCTATTTTCTTTCTTCAGTTTTACATTTTTTTTAAATCTGAGAACTATGACATTTTCTATTTTACAGATAGATAGGAATTTTCATTTTCTAAAACTAAAATAAAAGATACTTTGCTTTCTCACTGCTTTACTGAAATAGAATTTTGGTTTTAATCCTTTAATGGAAAACTGGTTCCTATCAAACTTTTCAGATAGTTTTATCTGGAATAGAAGACTTTGTTGCCTTTGGTACAGAGTGTGCAGTGACGGGGTGCAGCGTGGGAGCTAAGACCCACTGGATATGGTGCGTAAAGCAGACTGCTTGTTCTCTGTATTTAGAGGCAGGCTGAATATCCTGGATATCCCATCCTAGCGATTTCATAGATGTTCTTACCTTGTTTTCCCTTTCCGAAGTATCCTCTCCTCTCCCCCCCCTTGGTCCTAACTTCTGAGGGCAGAGCACAAACTACAGAAAATGTGTATAATTTTGTTACTGTTTGCAGCACAGTCATTCTTTGGCAAATATTGTCGACACATACCTAGAGAAGTAACAGAAAAATAGACTTTTCCATGACATCATTAATGACCTATTTTTCAGTAACTAAAGGAGCTTTAGCTGCAAATTATTATTTAACTCTTTGCAGTGGTCAAAGAAAGATATGTAAAAACAGAAGAGGATTTACATTTCCAGGCATAACAATATGTGTTTTCATAAAATACAGAGTTAAGTATACATTAATTAAAGACCTGAGGAATGCAATTTGGCGAAATTTTACATTATTTGCTTAAAGCAAATTTACATGTGTACGTTTCAATAATGCATGTATGTAAACATAATGTATTTTCTCTCCCATACAATACCTTTTCTATAAAGAGACAAGTGTGTGGGCTTTTAAAAAATTTATCATATATATATATAATATATATTATATATGTATTGTACATAATAGGTTATGCGTCATATTGGATTTGGACCTCTTTAATAGGTAAGCAGGCATAGCAGCTGTACACATGTAGATGCATGGCTGTAGCTGCCTATAGCATAGCAGCAAAAATCCTCTGCCGATATCAGACCTGTACTTATTTTAATACATGTAAAAAAAATACATTTAAGTGGCACAAACATCCACCCAAATGTTACCCAGATCACCCATCACCATACCTTATTATTCATGTATCTAGCATCTCATTGCTGTATGTTTATGCTGTTTAAAAGCGAGGTGTCAGTGTTAAAATTAGGGACCAATTCATGTGCCAGCAGTGGTTCATCTCACTCCTAATAATTTCTGAATTTGCTGGCAGATTACAAGCAATTGCATGAAAGCAGTGAAGGTCTCGGTGACGTTTCCATGCACTGTAGTTAGCTGAGAGTCCCTGCAAGGGCCTCCTCACCGAGTCATCTGAGGTGAAAGGCCACCACTTGAGCTTGCACATTGCTGGAAACAGCAGCCATGCCTGGGCGTGCCTCTGGGTCACCCGAGCCAGAAGAGACGCTTGGTGAGGAATTTGCAGTCAGCCACGACGATGTACCCTGTAGGACACATCGAGAGACAGTTTTGCTCGCACACCTCCACTTCTGCAGGCAAGAACTTTGCAGAGCCCCAGGCAGTGCCATACCTACTCCTGCACCTCCCACAGTCACCACAAATAACTCTTTTCGCTCCGTGTGTACATACCTTAACATTTATTCACCCAAACACACCTATCAAGATCTATTCCTGGGTCTTGACCTGTGTCAATAACCAGCTCCCCTATATTATTTTATCTTGAATTTTCATACTTTCTGTGGGTATGGGTGGGGATGCACTGCTGCTCCTTCCAGACCCACCTCTGGTTTTGGGGTGTGCATGCATCCAGCCTGCTGGCACCACAAAAATTCTATCTCTAGGCCACATTTTCGTCTTCCTCACCCTAAGATGTTTTTACCATTTTTTTGCCTCCATCAGCATCTTAGCAACATACAACGTACAGGAAAGATGTTTCTTCTCCTTAGAGTGGCACGGGAGTATTAAGTTCACTGAAGGCTCAGATGTTTTTGGCCTAAAGCTGTTCCTTATTTTTGCCTGTGAAGTATCACAATAGCTTTTAAAAACTTGCAGTCGATGAGGAAGGAGATAAAGCAAACTAATATTTTTGTAGAACAACTGTAACTAGCATTATCCTTCCCTCCTGGAGCGATGCCTGCGATAATGTGTAAATCATTCTACATGTTGCTTTAAATCTTTGTCCTGCTGAAGTGAAAGACAACATGCTGTTATCTGCAAACAAGCAGGGCTTTCCCCCTCTGTTCCCAAGAAGTCTTTATTTGAAAGATGATGCTTTACCCTCTAAGCTGAATTAACACTTCTTAAGCCTGTATTCTGAGCCAGTTTCAATACCCCTGGAAAAGAGGCACTCCTAGCTCCCCCTCACCCCTAGCCGCAGGCAAAAAGTTGTCTTTAGCTGGACCAGTCCCCGTGTCACCCCCGAGAACTGGAGATGCTCACGTGCCAGCAGCTGGAGGGCACACATGAGCCACCCTTTCCTGCCCTTTTTATGCCTCAGGATGGTGTTTCCCAGCTTTTATTTCACATATACCATTTTAACAATATATGACTTCAGTAGAACTAGTGGTTTGTGTTTGGGAGAACCAGGCTCTGTGTGTCACGCTCTTCCCCTACCACCTCTGCAGCCTTGTTTCTCCCTATCTGGTCATCAACAACTGTAGCTTCACAAAGTTCAGATTCAGTAATGCATTTTTACTGAAGAGAGGCAGAGTTGTATGTGTACCACTGTCCTTTCAAGATCTTTATTTGTATTTATACTACGGCACAGATGATCGCACTTTTATGCTTAATTCAACTTCAAATTGCTTGGTGACTCCTGCAACTTCTCCTTTGGAATATGTGCATCGTTTTTTAATTGGAGAAAAGCTTTGTGGTAGGAAAGAAAAGATGAAGAAATAGGCATCCCTCTTGCATTGCCATTCCACGGTAACTTTCTGAGGTAGCACATAAGGTTTCTATATGCCTTGGCAACAAAACAACACTAAAAATAACTTTCCTTCCGAACACCAGTAAAGTTTTTGTTCCTTTGTACTTCAGGTCTGTAGTAAATCATGGAGAACAGAACAGAGCAAGAAAATAGAATTACACTTTTTAAACTGTCAGTTTCTTTTCGGCGCAAAGCATTTACCCCTGTTGTCAGCAAGGTCAAACAATCTCAGAGGAGATGGAAACCTAAAACTGACATTGGGAAATACAAAGTAAACTGCATTTAACATTTATGCATCTCAGATGCCTGTTTCTGACATATGTACCAGAGCCAGATACCAGCTAGCTGTCCTTCTGCTCGCCTGTGTACACTGCACGCATCCCTGGGACATCCACGCATTTAAAAGCCTGTTTGCACTTGTTGATCAGGCAGATCCTTGAAAAAGTGGCTCTTCCTGCAAAAAATGGCTGGAAACAAAATCAAGCTCTCATATGGAGACATTTTACTCATTTGTAAGAGGCATTTGACTTTAAAGGGAATGTCGTTGTTTTACCAGGTGAGGGATGCCAAGAATACATGGGATCTTAACATTTGTCTCTGAGCATATCAAATAATGATACAAAATATGAGTGTGTCTAAAGAACAGCCAGTTATGTTCCCCTCCCTCATGAGCAGGCTGCTGTTTCCTTTAGGAAAACAGATTTTAAAATAAACAGATGACATTAATGAAGGCAATTATTTCCTTTAGCAGTTGTCTATTTTAGCTGGTTAGAGATGCAGCATGCATTCTGACTGGGGAAGTCAACCAGGTGTATTCGCTCTAACTTTTCTGGTAAGAACAACATGACCTTCAGATAATCATTCAGCATATTGCCTTTGTGCTTGTGCCTGAAGAAGGAGCTCAGATTGCCATGGAAACAAAAGTTCCTTGTTCTCTCCCTGTGCTATGATATCATTTTCACCATATGAACCCTTTTCTTAGCAAGAAATGGAATTGTGGGATCTTCATTTTTTGAGCATCCCAAAGTCATCATCTTAGGTGATGCCTCGGTTCATGGCAGAAATGCTTTGCGTGTGGAGCAGACTGCACCCATCGTCATTATTATTTAGGGATATTTACATCAGATACATCTGCATCAGTCCATTTCTGCTGGAGAAATGAAAAATCTCTATGTACTCTTTTCCAGAGTTTACTTTTCCTTCCGTGCTGAACAGATGACAAGAAACAGCATTTTGAGAAAGACAATTTTAACCAGTGACATCAACAAAGCCAAAAAGAATTTCTGGCATTTTTGCAAAGAATGCAATAGCTTTCTGTTTGGGTTTTTTTTTTTTTTTCTTTATGATGGGAACTACATTTCTTCCCGCCCAGAATGCCTGTAGATTTTATGTTGACAACACATTGCCCTGGCATTTGGCAGCCACTGCTGGTTCAATGCCAGCAAGAATATCACTAGGAAAGGGACTGGGGAGGCTGCCTTGTGATTAAAAAATCTGTAGAACAAAAGATCTGAAGTTCTACAAAAGGCAGAACTAATCATTTTTTTTCCTAATATTACTTATTTTTCGTTGATTTATCTGCATTTGAAAGACTGTAAGCTTAATTAGTCAATGCTTACAGCTTAATTAGCTGTAATTAGTCAATGGTTTAAGGTTGAGGGTTTTTTTGCATTGTTCAAAAATGGGCAAATTTTATGTGCATTTTATTTTAACTGTAAAACTGAGCCGGCATTAGGACAACAGAGATTACCGGATGGCAGGATTTTTATGGAACAGTTGGAGAAAACGGGATGAAATGCCCCGGCTGTGCACACAACCAGGCTGCGGGTGATGTGTGGTTGGAATGTCCTTTTCGGTTTACTTGTATGAAAACAGCCACTTCCAGCAAATTCCCATGGACATCACCTACCTGCCAACATTTGAATTTCAAAAAGTAATGACTCTCACATTTCAGTCTGGTATTTCCTGGACCAAAATTGCTGTACATGTGCCACGCGGAGTGTGAGCAGTATGTTTAACACATCCCAGGCAGCAGCAGGAAAATGCAATGCAGAGTTTGTCTGAAACCTACTCAAAGGCCATTTTTCCTGGGATTTCTTCAATGTTCACAGCCTAAGCGTAGCCTGAGAAGTTGTGGTCAAAAGTCTGTTGGGAACTGAAGATGATACATAAATGCAGTAGCATTTGTCATGCTAAATGCAATAGAGCCAGAAAATGCAATGCCATCAGAGAGCAGTCCTTAAAACTTCTGTATTTAAGGACTGCATTTTAAAGACAGCATAGCAAGGAATTATTCCTTTCAGATGCAAGTAGTATTCATGGCTGTGATTCATTTGGGTGAATAAATACATAATGCGATACTTCCATATGATAACTATGTCCCTGCATAGCTTACATCCAAATCCAAACAGATTGAATACAATTCAGTGAAGTTTCATTATTTATAGCTAATGTATTTGTTTGAAGGTGGGAAGAGCTGATTCTTTTTATCTTCATAACCACATATTTTTGACAATATGCTGGACGTACCTCCCATAATGTATTCACTTATGAAAACAGTGAAAATGCAAGAATTTATGGGAAAGAAAAGCTCTGAAATGAGTTTTCACTTGTCTTACAGAAGACATCAAAGATTCATGTCCAACTTACTTACTGGATATGCCAATATAATTTCACAGCTGTGTAATAAACTTGTTTGAACTCGACTTATGGTCATTAAAAAAGGGCTTGTGCCAGCATGTTGGATAAAACTGTTTGAAAGATGAAGTGATAGGATTTAAAGATGCAGCGAAGCTTTAAGGCTATGCAGATGTTTACTAATATGTGGCATAACATAAAGTTCCAGAGAACTTTTTGCCATCTCATATCACAAATGCCCAACTGTTTGAAATGCACTAATATATTTTTCCATGTAGGACCTTAGCGCTAATTCTGCCAAGGAAGCAGGATGGTGAAAATTGCCTTGCATTTTTAAATCTGTCTTAAGTGTTTAGTGTCCAAAAATCAGAATAGCTTAGGTTGAAAGGGACCTTTGGGGGCCAGCATCTCCCCTTTTAATCCCCTTTGTATGTTTAAACTGTAAGATCTCTAAGACAGAGTTTATTTCGTACAGTGTGCTTGTATATCCCACTCATTAATGGGGTCAACACAGTTAGAGATATTATTGACTTCAACTGAGTTATATCATAAAGAATATCATTAACATTTGGGTTACTGAATTGGAGTTCAGAAATATTAAAACTTAGCCAAAACCACCCCATAGCACAGTTCAGTTGGGTTTGCTTGCTTCATAGTGCTTATGGCAAACGCGATCCAAGTAAAATACCTTGGCTTCACTTGAGGCCAGATAAACTTGTCAGCTGAGTAGAGAGCACTTTCCAGAAGCATCCAGCAGGACTTAAACAACTTATCTCAGAAATAATTATAATAACAATAATAATATTTTTTAAAGGAAATCACTTGTGACTAATAGTAAGACTGTTGTCTCCTTTGCAACAGTAACCAGACAAGTTTGTTATTTCTTTTTCACTGCTGTAACTGGATTGATAACAAAACTGGTACAAAGCGATTTCAAAATTCTCCTGGCATTTTTAAGGCTGCTGTTATGTGCTGTTATTGCTTATGACCCTCTCTTCCTCTCCTGCTCATGGTCCCTACACATTTGCCTTGGGATGGGCCTCCTCTTTGGCCATGATGTCGTATGGCATTGACCACAGCGCATGGGGGAGAGGCTGAGCCCAGGGGGCTGGCACAGCCAGGACCATGTTGCTTCTCCAGATGGTGAGGTGTTACATAGTCACACAGCCTCCACAAATCTTCAGTGTCATTTTCTCAGATTTTAGCACAAATTCTACTAAGACCTGTCTTCACAGCTCTGATTCATTGTTCCTTTCTGTTTCCCAGTGGCCACAGTCTCAGGGCTCCATTTCATGGGAAATCTCAGAAGATTTGCAGAGGTTTTGGAATGAGTTCAGGAGACTTCCTGCAAGGCTGGCAACCTGCGGAATGGGACATCTCTAGACCTGAGCCTTGAGGTTGGCTTGATATTTATGTAGAAGTTACCCTGCACTGGCATTACCTTTCCCATCTAGTTTCACAGGTGATTTGAAACTGTATTGATGCTTTTTCTCAGTACAAACAAGCATTTTTAAATGCATTAATCATCCTTATTTTATTCACTTCAGACAAAATCCCAGCAGAAACTCACAAGAGGCTCCAGATCATTTTCAGGGAACGTTACCAAAGGCCTCTTTGCCAGCAAATGAGGAAAAACGAAAACTTAGCTCCTCTCTCTCCAGAGAACTCTATCATGCACTCACATATTTTGATCATTTAATGCTGAGTGACAGCATTAGGTTTTAGGGTACTTTACATGTATTTTAAATGACATTACAGTCATATGAGGTCATGATGTTTTATAAATTGTAGAAGTCGCAAGCACTCATCTGAAAACTGTGATTATACAAAAAATGTCATGCCCTTCGTATACATCTGGATTATCTCTAACAAAGTCAAACTGCCAAGGGTGTTACAGAAGCATCATTTTCCATCAATTCATACTCCCTCAAGCCCCATGGAAGAACATTTATTTGGTAGGGTCTTTGGAAACGCCTGTCCCATTGTGTTGCACTGTCACCAAGCTGTCTGTCAGCTCATCTCCCCACATGTCTGTCGGTCTGCAGTGTCCTCATCGCTAGTCATGCTGAAATCCCTGATGTATTTAATTTGAACTGAATGGAAAAATCAAGATGGCAAATTAATTCCTTTCACATAGTATAAAAATTGGCTGAATAGTGAAAACATGGACAAAGTGGTACCCCCAGAGATGGAAAACTACACAGTGAATTTAACAATTTTTTCTGTTTAGCTAGTCTGATTTCTCAGTATAGATAGCTTTAGGCCAACCCAAGCACGTGAATCCTATTGTCAAGACAGCAATTTGGAGGTGTGCAAGAGCTAAATGTACTCAATCAGGACAGGGGAGCAGGAGGTATAAAGAAAAACTGAACTCACTGCGATGAGCAGCCATAGGCATCAAGTCATTAGAGAAGAGCCATATAGGGGACATAGAACAGAGATCCAGAAGAAATTATGCTCAGCATCCTTCTTGCCTGCCCACAGAATCATAGAATTGCTTAGGTTGGAAAAGACCTTTAAGGTCATCATATGTGTCTGAGCAGTGTAGCAGGTCCCTAACCATAACATGCTACCTGTACCTCATGTCCCCCCAGGATGCTCGCTGCAAGCTTAGGGGCTTCTTTCTTATTTCTGCATCAGCCTCCCTTTTCCCAAAGGGTGCAAGGGTCCTCTGGTCCCTCTGCCCCTGGCTGAAATACTGTGTCATAGGGGAAAACACACTGGCTGGAGAGGGGAGGTACTGCTGCTCTTTTCATGTGAGCTACAGCAATGGTCCAAAGCTGCCATTTCTGCACCAACATTTCTGGTGTGTGATTTCCACACTCCTCACGAGGCTGACTGGCAAGGGAGGAGGGCAAACTGCCCAAAGCTCTTCCTCAGTGAGCTTCCAGACGTATAGGCAACACATCACCAAACAGAAGGGAGTTTTATAGGCACAGTTGATTTAAATCACAAATATTCATCTTAAGTGCAGAGGTAAAAGGAAACTTCACCCGCAGTACCCGTCTGTGGTGGTTTAGCGGCAGCTCAGCCCCACACAGCCGCTCGCTCACTCCCCCACCGGTAGATGGGGGAGAGAATCAGAAGGGTAACGCTCGCGGGTTGGGATAAGAACAGTTTAATAATTAAAATTAAAAGAAACAACAACAGAAATACAATGTAAAGGAGAACAACGAGAGGCGCAAAGCCCCGGGGGAGGGGGGGGGGGAAACAAACCGCCGAAACGAACCGCACACGCCGCAGCCTCTCACCGCCTGCCGACCCGGCGCCGCGCCGCTCCCGAGCCGCCAACTGCCCCTCCCTTAATATACTGGTCACGTGGTATGGCATGAACCTGCCATTGGCCAGTCGGGGTCAGCCGCCCCCGCCATGGCCCCGCCCCTCTCAGCCCCCCCCCGCCACGCGGCAGAGCGCGGGAAGCTGGAAAGGCAGCCACCCCCACGGTGAGGAGAATTAACCCCTTCTCAGCCAAAACCAGTGCACCGTCCTACCAATGAAGTTGACGTATGTGGAATTCAGGTTTGAGCTAAGAACTTCTAGGCTTTTTAACAGCTGTGAGTATGCCTTATTAGTGGTTTCATAAACTAATATGAATGCAGTCTTTGGCAGCAGATCTTCCCCAAATTTTTACAATGAGCTGAGCTGTCAGCCACTTCTTTTTTAATCCCAGAGTTGCAATTATTTTGGTTCTTGCTTCGAGACCTTGGTAAGTACTGTTTGAGCAGGGTGAAAAAGTCCTGAGCCACTTGGCAGCCTGTGAAGATGGGCAAAGGACTCTGATCCATGAGGAAGAGAATGCTCAGGTGGGCATGAGGCTCATGAGTGGTCATCTCCCTTGCATGCCCGTACACCTCTTCGCATGTCTCAGCAATGCACTGCAGGGTAGTGTTAGTCACTCAAGACACTCAAGAATCTGCTCAAACTAAGGGTTTTCCAGTGTCATATTTTCCTGTGTAAAATGCTCCATGTCATGAGCCTTCCTATATCCACAAACACCTGCTGCCTCCAGGGCTGCATGGTGACCCGTGTCTAAGCCACCTGAGGGCCAGCACAGCAAGGAAGAAGGATATGATGTGCCTAGAAAGTTTTCTTCTGCTGTAGCAGATGTATCTTGGAAGTGGAAAATTAGCTTCCGAAGTTCCGGTCAGCTGGAGGACCACTTACAGCTACTTTCTACATGGTTCACTTCTAACTGTGATCCATCATACATACCAGACTAATGGATTGCAGTGCAGCAACTCTAGCTTCATCTTCCTTTATCCTGGAAAATCTTGGTAACAGTATTAAGTGTATTTTTCCATAAATAATTTACATAAGGAGGCCAACCTTGTAATTGCAATGGAAAATATTTTTTTCTCGTTATTTTGCCCAATCATGTGTAAATTCCTCCTGCCTACTTGTCTAAGACTGTCACAAAAGTAAAAAAGTACTTAAAAGGCAATGTTGGAAATGCCCTGGAAAACACCAGAAGCTTAAAACAAAACAGTAGGGTAGAGAAAGGCAAAGCAAGACGCAGTAAATTCCAGACAGACAGCCAAATTCCCCAGATAATCATTAATCTGGGAAAACATCCTTGAAATTTCTAAGATTATTAGAAGCGGGTGTCAGTTGCTATTGATTTAAACTTTCTAGTATTTAAATACTTACTCCTGTATAAAAAACATTGCTATTGCTCATCTACTGAGGCAACAGCAGGAGAGGTGAACCACGTGCAAGGGTTAAGATGCAAACCACAACCTCATCCCTCCTGTGACCTGCCAGGAATGTGAAGTCCACTGGCTGCAAACCTTATGCATCATTCCTGGTTCTAATCTACAACAATTTTCTTTTCAAAAAGCCCTAATGAGATGATGTTTACAGAGCCCCGCTTCTGCGTGTCAGCGGTGCTGGGGAGCCCGGCCGCCGGTGGTACAGCCCTGCCGTCAGGCAGCCCCGTGGTGCCAAGGCGTGCAGCCAGCTCTGGGCTCCATCAGGCCAAAAAGACTTTCTTCAGGCCACATCAATCAACAACCCCCTGAATTTCTATCTCAATTCCCTTTCAGGCAACCCAGTTATTTTTCGGCTTGGTCCTTAATGCCTGTGCCATCATTTCACGTGGCTCCTTACTCCATTTATTACAGTGTTGGTGTTCCCAGCGCCTCAAATCTTTCCAATAGCTGGTTTTGCTAAAATAGGATGAAACCAGAAGGTTTTATTATCAGCCCAAGAGCGGTCTATTGAGGTAATACTGCCTTTACAGACAGACCCTTCTGCCCAGTCTGTCAGTCTCTTTCATTTCCTTGTCAGAAAATAAATATCTGCTCTATAAAGAAAGGTTTAAAATGGGACAGTGGTGATTCTGGTCTCTCTGGAGTGGACTGTAATTGTACTTCTATAAATAAAATATCAAAAGCTATTAATTCTGGGGAATCAGAAGTGCATGTTCATTTTTAAACAGAAAAGCAGTTATTCTGCACTCTTTCAAAATCAGACTTAGTGCCCAAGAGAGAGGAAAACTTCTTCTCTAAGTCTCTCCCTTTCTCCCAGGCACAGAAGCGCTCCTTGCATATTTTCTCTTTGTCTAGTTTCTTTGCACTAGCAACGACATGTGGTCCAGCCATGAGCACAGAAAGCTGAGGAATAGCAGAGCTGAGTGTTGCTTTGAACTGTGGCACTGACTTACTCTGTGAACCTGACCATGTTGCTTAAACTTTCTGTAACTCACTTTCTCTGTTCATTCTCCTTGGAAAAAGTTCATTTTTATGCAGCTGGTAACAGCTACTAGCAGTATTCACTTGTACTTGCACGTACATTTGTATACTGAACACAGATTCAGTATTACCAGATAACTTTGTTTTTGAAAACTAATGTTAGGAAGATTAATTAATATGTTGGCTATGAATGATGCTCCACCATCCTAACAAGGAGAGGGTGGGAGAGATCTTGGCATGTGTTCAAATAATGTCACCTGGTTGCAGTCAGATCTCCAAATTATTTCTTGAAGAACCTACAACTTGTAAACTACTCAGCAGTTTTACAGATATCTTGCTTATAAAAGGGATTGCAAGACTCTCCCTCTTGTTAACTGGACTTTTGAGGTCTCATCTCAGTGCAGATTTCCTGGCTAAAATGGTGATAAAGCATAATCATGGTTTTCCTCTGCCACAAAAGGAAAAAAGAACAGGTAAGATGCCAGCTATATTAATAGTTGATTCATATAAGAAGTACTTTCCAAAACAAATGAGGCAAAACTGAATGTTTATACTTTTCACTGGATTTAGGATATTTCCCTAATGGAGAAATTTGGCATGCAGATTTTTGAGTTACACTCAAAATACAACTTTCTGCGTATAGCGTGTGTTATATGCATGTTTTCATAGTAAGGTATAGGATTAGTTGGTGGTTTTATACGGTTGCTATAAAGTTGGCAAAGTGTAGTGTTCTCAAATGTTTAATTATATAATGCTGGACGTATTTTATATATATGTACATTTATTATTGTAATGTATATTTTATGCCCCATATATAATAACATAATACAGCTTATTAGGAAACACATCTGTACTAAACAGTATGGATGAGGGTGGGAGCACATAGATAGACTGACAGCAAATCACATTATCAAGGCTGCTGTCAAAAGGCAGGCTCTTTGACAGACCTCAGGAGAGGGAAGGGGCAGATATAAGAAAGAAAAAGAAGAGAAAGGAAAAGTTATTTCTGAAAGCTTGGCAGTCCCTGAATTCAGGGTTAGTATTACAAGAGGACCGACCACATTTGCGGACTTCTAGGCTTTGTCAGTGCTGATTTCTCAGAGGTACTGGCCATGGATCACTGCCACTTTAGATGTAAGATAGATTGCTCAGCCTTTGCCCAGCATCAGGAAGGGGTGGTGCAGCGAGAGCCACTGGCTGCCTGAGCCTGATAGATGGTGTACCCTGGGCAGCACAGCCCCTGTCTGCTGGGACAGGCTCGGCGGGCTGGATGCAGAGCAGGCTGACCTCCTTTACAATAAGTGCTGCTAATGAGGGTTTAAAAATGAGGTCAGGGATTTGTTTTTGTCCAGAAAAACATGCAGCTGATAATGATGTGTAACTTCTGCTTTCTCCACACTTATCATTAGTTCAGGCTAATTCTGAATAGGCTCATGCTCTGGATGGTAAAAAATTGTTATAACTGGATATTTAACTCCCTTTACAGAAGCTCGGAGGAGCAGACAAAGGCAGCAGAAACTCTTAAAAATGCCTGTTGACATTCTCAAAGGCTGATGTCATCATGCAGTTTTTCTTAATAAAAGGGTGATATGTGTGGGTGCCTACAGTATTAATTAACTCTTCTTTCTGTATGGCTCTGGACAGTTAATGATTAACACTTCTATCACATGATAGTGGTCAGAATGGATTAGCTCAAATTGCTACAGTTACACCTTTAAATAAATGCAGAACATAATACCAAATAAACAGCAGCAACAGCCAAGCCAACCTTTAAATATAATATGCAAATGAGCTTAATACAAATAGGGATCCTGGGTCATTTGTAAGAGGCTGTGAGTGTCCCTTCCTCTATGGGCAGACGCTCTTTTAGAGGGTTTCTTGCTTCTTGATTATACTGACACTTGTTCTAAAAACAATCCCTCCTGTCCAGACTTGTTTGAGTCCCTGGATCCCCCCAGCATGTATCCTGTAACAAGCCCAGGGCTGATAGATTAATTTCAACTGTAAATGGAATTTTTAGAAGATGCCCAGAAAATGCTCCCATATCCCTGAGACAGGCAGTGAATCAGCCTGGTGAACAGCCTAGAAGCTATCTTCATGTGAGAATAGCTGCAGGAGTGTGAAACCCTGTCTGCTTTCACGGCCTCCCTGAGAGTGCTGTCTGCCCATCACAATGCCAAGCTTTCGCCATGACCTCGCTGTGTGCTTTGGGGCAGATGTGCTGTGGGCAGTCACTGTCAGTTATTTCAGACTATTTCGCTATTCCTGACTACTTCAGGAACAATTAATGGTGGCAGCTCAGGGTTTGCAGTGCTAAACACCAGGTTTCCATCTTTTCCCTCTTGTTATTGGAACCATGAGTTGTGATTTTTTTTTTTTTCTCTTCTATTAGGACATTATTGTGTACAGCCCTCTGCTCTCTGGGGGTTCACCACGTGATGCTTCGGAGCTCCCAGGTGCATTAGCCTCGCTGATTTTCTCTGAAGTCCACGGGCCATGCTGGGCAGGGCTACGTGTAGGCAGACACCAAGAATCAGCTGCATTCCAAGATCAGGCCAAATATCTGTCTTAAAACCAGAACAGAAACCATGACAGTTTATATTACATAATGACCCAGTGCAATAAAAATTACAATTAATAATGTTTTATTGTGACCGAGCTACTTACGATGTATCTCCCCACATAAATTCTCCACTGTTTGTTCAAGCGATGGGCTGTTCCTTACCTAGAGCACCAATAATCTGTATTTCATAAAAATAAGAATGTGGGAAAGGAAATCAGTAGTAACTTTAAATCTCTGCAGCCTCCATATTCTCTGTCAAAATCCAATGAGTCAGGCCAATTGGAACAAAAGTTATTAGAGAAAACATTCTCACAGTATGGATATAAAAGCCTAATTAATTAACAAAACAGGCTAATTAGAGAATCAAACTGGGATTTGTTAACAACATCCAGAGCGCTAATAAAATTAATCACATGTGCACAATTAAGATGCTGTGAAAGTTGGGACCAATGGATTATAACCTTCCTTTGAGCATCAGGAAAAGGAGAGGAAGATCTTGTGACTGGGCTATTGTTCAGATCAACAGTTGGGCATCGGTTAATGCAGGAGGCACTACAGGGTGAGATCCACAGAGACTTCTGCAGTGCCACCAGTGACACTGGCTGAACCAAGGTCAAGCTTATATGGCTCAAGGGAACCTATTTACTTTCAGCTTCTTGAACATTTCCTTGAAATTATCTCAAGTGTGATGGAACTATTTAAATGGGATTGTACATAAATGGCCATTATAAGTAATAACAAAAGCAGTTGCAAGGACCATACAAGTTCATTTACCCAGCCTCCAGCATGGCTTATGCTGAGGCCCGTCAGTGCTGCCACAGCTACGTACACCAGATATGATGCTTTGAACCTATCACACATGACTGAAGCACACATAGGTATAAATTGCTGTAAATCTGGTGTGGATAAAATTAGTATTTCATTCTGGCTGCCTAGGTTTTCTGGAATAGGTGACCCATTCATGGCTTCCACTGAGTAAGTTTGCTGTCCAAGCTGACGGAGGGAAAAAAAGACTGTCCTTAACAACGTGTCTGCAGGCAGCGCGCCCTCTCCATTCTTCTTTTCTCTTCCTGGATGTGCCCCTTAATGCTTGTGGTGGGCAGAGGGATGGATCAGGCTGTGCCACTCCTTCTGCCTGTCAGAAGGGTTCCTCATTTCTCCCTCGGAAGCTTCACCATGGATTTTTCTGCACGACTCATTCCCAGGAAGCCCCCAGAGCAGGATGGAGCATTCAGCTGGGAGACGCAAGGGAAAGCCCAAGGGGACCCAGGCCCAGATGTCAGGGTGAGGGCAGCAGCAGCCAGAATAGAAATAGCTCTCATAGCTACCATTCAAAGAACACAAACCCAGGTTTTCAGCCAGCAAACTGCTTTCACTTGGCAGAAGCAGAGCTTTTGTTAAAGGTCCATTTCCACACTTCTAATGAGAGCCATATTTTTATGACAGCTATGAAAATAAATTAGAATGCTTCAGCCTTCAGACTGTTTCTAGCCTTGCCTACATTTGCAGGCACTAGCATCTTACATTTTTAAAACTTCATGTCTTCTACTCTGGATGGAGTGACTATGCTCTGACATATAGTCCAAAGCATCACTGCAGAAAGGTGCCCTCTCTGTAAGAATGAACAGTGTCACGTACACATCTTTACTTGCGGCTGCTCAGTTCCCGCTAAAGACAATGTCTCAACTTGAGCCATTTTCCTTGATGTTGTTTTCAAGAATAACTATTTCAAGGTGAAATCTGAGACTTAAAAAATTTGAGAAACAGAGACAGGGGAGAAAGTATTTTTGAATTTCACCACGATTGAAACGCCCGTGTTTGCAATGCCAGCCCACGGAACTGTTGGCAATTTTAGAAATGTTTCAGAACAGAGCCACAAGGAAGATGCCAGCACAAGAAATACTGCTTTCCAAAAGCAAAAAATTCCCTGTTTTTCTGCACTGTGTGACCAAACACTTGGTTGTGGGCTAGAAGTTCCCCGGGTAGAAGTAAGCTTCCAACAGCAGAGGGCTCTTTTGGCTCAGCAAGTGACAGAATTATCAGCTCTAGTAGCTGAAACCAACTGATAAAACAAACAACAAGCACAACAGAAATGAATGTTTAATGGCAAGGCTAAACTTTATTGGAACAACTTAACTGGTGACAGATGTGATAAAGAAGTGAGAATGTATTTAAAAGTTATTAATTTTGTAGTAGAAATAACCCAATAAAACTCCTTTTCTAGCCTGTATTTTGTAGTAGACCAAAACGGATAACCACAAAAATCCATCCCAAATTTACAGCTTCTCATTCCTCTATGGAAAATGTCATAAGCTGAGGATGGGGGATAACATGCTTCTAATTTTTAGGTTTTAAATGTTGGTATTCTAGAAATGTGTTTGGATGGAAATGTCATCCACAAAATTTTCACATTTGGTTGGGTTTTAGTATACAAGTTCACCAGCCTGATACATTTACAAAGTGTTTGCTTATACCGTCTGAGGCTTGAATTTAAGATGTGGAGAGAAATCAGGGTAAAGTAGTTGAAATCACTTAACTTGGGGTTCTCGGTCACTGGAGAATTATACTTTCTTCCCATAGGGGCATGAAATGGACATTAAAGACCTGTAATTTAGTAACAACCATTACCTAGTCATGTGTCTTTTATTCCCAAGGCCACTTCGTGCCTCAGGATCTTGGACAAAAAGAGCAGAAATGAGCAGATGTGCATGTAGATGCAGAAAGTTTATACTCTTGTGGTGGCTGATTTCATCATGATCTCAGCCAGATGACTGGCATGGATATGGCTTCTATATTATTAGGCACATTTTATCTTCTCTCAGCAGGGCAAGCATTAGGAATTGCTCTGATATATGTTCTATCTTAACAATAAAAAGTGGTCCTGCTTAATGGGAGACTCCACACCACTTCTAGATCAAAATTAGGTATTCATGTTTGATGCTTAAGGTCATATCATGAAGTTTCTTACAATAAAGTAAATAGCATGTATTTGGCAGATAATCCTTTTCTATGAGTCAGGATAATTTTCTCTCAGTTCTCAACTTGTTACTGATATTTACTGTAGAAAATATTGCTGGATCTCTCTGTACTGTGTGGAAATTGTGATTAATCTCTGCTTAATCTGAGCCTGCCAGTTAGAGGTTACCTTAGCTCAGCATCATGCCTAAATATACCAAAATTATCTGATCATGCATACAACCTATACCTGGGGTTTCTTCATGGGACATAAGGATTATTTGAATGAAAACTAAATACAGGCAGCTCTTTGAAATTAATAAATAAATACCATATGTCAAACCTTTTCACATGCCCTTGTGTAAATTGTTGCTTTGTTTGCACTATGTAACCAGATATTGTTATATAAAATATCTCCCATGCTGAGAGCTGTTACTAGAGGCTGTAAAGAGCACATGCCATTAGCACAAGAAACAGTGCTCTTGCCATTTTTCCTTCTATATACACCAGTTTATAATGTTTTATTTCAGAATGAATTCAGTCTTGACTTACATACCCCTGAAAGAAGAACCAGGCTATGTTTATACAATGTATAGTGCCAGCTTTTCCATTAGCCTTGAAGACAGTTCATTCTCCTCTTCCTTCAAGGTAACGTCACCTTTTAGCTTCCAACCATTCATTGGGCTGAGACTGATGCAGAAACCTGTTCCCTTTCAAGAGCAAGAGCAAGGGAATTGCTGTCCTTCCCTCCTGGGCTGCTCTGCCCAGGCAAGAGGGTGCAACTGCATTTCACAAAAAAATTAACAAGTTATTGGCCTTAAGTTGGGACACAAACTTTGCCTTTGTTGCTGATTCTTTCCATATATGTTCTTGGGCTCACCTTCTCTGCTTTCACACAAAGAAATAGTATCAGAAAAAAGAGAACATTTTCCATTCAGGGGTATTTCATTGCAGACAATGTGACACCACACTTTGCACCTTCCTGATGTATTGCAGAGCTGTCGCCTGTGAGCAACATTCATGGCTGGAGGTGCTGAACCAGCTGGTGGCTGAAGATCTACCCTGGTCTTTAGCCTTCCCAGGAGGAAGGAGTGGCTTTAGGGAACAGAGCTGGAGACTTTGCAATTGACTTGAAAGGTTCTTCCCCTTCTGTTTCCAAGGGCCTTGCTCATAAGCAATGAAAAGCTGGGAAGAAATGGGCATCTATGAATATTTCTCTCTCAAAACAACTGTGGGCATTTCAATGCCAGCAATTTTTCAGAGCTAACTGCTCCTTTTGGAAGCACACGTTTTTTGCTACACAAAGGGATCCGAGGCAGGACCTGTACATATGATCTTCAAATTCTAAATGTTGCAGAGCTTAACCCCACAGAAGAGGACTTTACAGATTAAACGGAAAGATAGGGTGGAGCTCACAGACTTTGTTGAGTGCTCACAGGGGTGAGACCTGCTGAAAGAAGGACCCCTTCTCCCTTTAAGAGCAAAAGGCAGATCGAGCTACATTTATGGGTCTTGTGACAATGGAAAGATTGTCTTCAAATAATGAATACAGTATCTCACAACAATCTTCTGCTTTGATCTGATCAGCTACCCTTAGCACTGCTTGCTGCAAAACCTTTGCGCTGTCGTTCGCATATGGAGATGTTTTAAGCAGTTAGAAGAAAGCGAGATGAGCTGTTCTGCCACTTTATTTTGGAGTTCACTGAAATGGCCCATGTCGTACAATGTAACGGACCACCAACTGCTAGGAAATTCAATCAGAACACAGCATTACAGTGAAAAATCAGCTTCCTAAGGAGCAAGTTCAATTCTGTTCCACTGAACAATGTGTTAAGAATATCTTTGAGCATATGGTTCCCCTATGATCCCCATTTAAAAACAATCTGAACTGATTGATGAGGGAAATTAAAGGGTACATCTAAGCATTTCCTACAGCTGTTGAAGCAGAAAATTATTTAATTAATTTTCCCCTATAGGAATACAGGACTCAAATTTCTCTAAGGCCCCAGCTACATCAGCATGTTTTTCAGTGTGATCAGCAATAGGGGTGTAAGGCCTGGGTAATACTTACCCCATAAATGCTGCTTTTAACCACCTACCGGCTTCACTCATGTCTATCGCCAGCAGATAGCAAAGTCTGTCTCTGGAAATGAAATCATAATGTATTTCAAATTAGCAATGTGTTAATATTTTTATTACTACCATAGATATCCCTAAGCCTGTAACAAGAATTTCCGGTCTTAGGTTTGGATGCTGAAGAGGGTCAAATCAAAATTGACAGTTCAATAAGAGGAAGCGCTCATCTTTTTAGATTTGAACAGGTTTGATGCACTATACTAGGGAATCCTCACGCCCAACTTTTACTGCTGGTGTCTCCATATTTATGCGCATACCTAGAACTGGGTGATTCCCAGAGAATTCCACCCCACAGATTCTGCAGGGGCCAGGATGTGCTGCCTCCACAGCCACTAGAGATCACCATCTTTGTAGCAGAGTTGGCAAAAGCCTTGTAATGTGCTATGGAAAGTTCTTACATCAAAGAGGGCAACGGGCCGTCAAAGAAATAACCTTTTAGATCACCTCTGCATGAATTTTCAGAGCAGGTATTTGTATCTCTTATTGTCTTGCCTCAACATGTTCTCATGAGAAAAGCAGAAAACAGAAGAGATGTGCAGAGGTAGAGATTCTTTGGCTCTGTGTCAGTTTATCTACATGATGATGAAATATCTTTGTATGGAGTTATAAATAAGGGAAATATGTTTGTTCAGCTCCAGATACGGGGATCAAAATTAGGTCTTGAAATAATGATGATAAAGTCTCCAAATGTTTTCTTGTTTTTTCTTGAGGCTGAACTAATATTTAAGAAAATAACAAAGGACTTCTTGCAAAATCATCTGGTAATATGATGTATATAAAACCCCCTTTTACTAAAAGCTCAGGGATGAGCTATTCATTTGATTCATGACCCGTGGTCCAAGCGGAATTGTGTAATACATTCCCTTTGGTTTTAGATTCATCTGGGAAGAAAAGGCATCACATGAGACCAGGTCTAAGGATCTGCCACGTCTAGAAGGTGAGATAACTGCCATTTCTGAGCTGAGCTCAATTTCAGTATTTTGATATGCAATCTGCTTGGGCTGGAGATACAGCCCTGCCTGTCTTGTGCTTCCTAAAACCCATATACATCGTTAGTGCCATAATATTGCAAGAGTTTCTGTCTGAGGCTCCCAATAATGCCAAAGATTGTAATTGTCCTTTTGTGGCCTTTTCTTATCTGTGAGTCAATACTGCGTAAGTATTTGCTTCTCTGATAACGAACAGTAAAATCTGTTATCTGTATAAGGATGGGGAAGCCAAGTTAATCTTTTAGGGAAATTTACTGAACTGCTCCAGAACAAAAGAATGAAGCTACTTCGCATTTCTGATGGCGTAAAAGGCTTTTGCCTTCTACACCTCACCACTTACAGTGTTTGAATAAGGAACAAAGCTATTGGTAGGGCAGTGGAACAGAAAACCAGTAATAACCTATTCTTAAGCAGTAGCCATCACAGTACCTGTTATACATTTTAATAAGCTAAACAGTGATAATTCAATGAATCTCAGACCATGTGGCTGAGGTAGCTCCATATTATCAAATGTGAGGTATCAGAGGAGAAACGTGAAACAAGAGGAATGTAACTGGTGAAACCTGTAAGCTCTTAAGCCAGGATCTTCAAAAGTAGCTTGATGCCCTCTATTTAATTGGAATTAGGAGTAAGCTGTTCCATAGCAAAACGTAAGTTCTACAAAGAAAAGGAAAAGAATCAGAACTTTTAAAAAGTAATACATAATTCAAAGTCTAAAAGGTATGCCTTATGATGAGAAACTTTATGTTTGTTCCGCTTAATGAAGATTGAGAGTCTCTTGTTTGCATTGAAAACATCTTTGTGAATTACGGAGATAATCAAGTTATCTCTAATCCATTCTATGTTTAGAATGGGGATAAGCGATCTTATCGGTCTCTTCAGCTGGCAAGCCTATGAAAAGACATACAAAGCTTTTTTCCTGAGTCTGGTGACTATTAATGACTGTGTGAAATGCACAGCTACATATAAAATCTCCATAGAGTGGAGGTAGCACAAACATTTCATAACACTTCCACTCATGTCTTTCATCTTCTTCCTTTTCTGTTGTCATCCAAACTGCAATTTCTCCATTCAAAGCCTCTCTTCTATGCATCCCATCTCCTTCTTTATCTTTCTCATCAGACTGTGTTTCTCTGTCCAAAGGGGACCAAAAGGCGATGCTTTTGTATAGTTCAGAGCCTGGAGGATGCCTAGATCTATCTTAGCTGACAGGTGACCCTACAAAACCCTCTTTTCTAGCTCCTTCAGAGCAGACCTCAAAGAGTATATTTGCCTCCTTTGGAAGTTACACTCATCAGTGCTGGCTCCTTTGTGCTCTTTTGGCTTTTGTGGCCTGAGTAACAGGATGGTTTCACTAAGGATGCTGGAGAGGTTTATGGCACTGGACAGCTGTGTGAAAGAGCACAGCGTATCCCACAAAATGTTTTTTAAAAAGTCAATAGAAGTTAGTGTTCTTAAACTGGAAAATATGTTGCTTTGCTTCTCAGTTCCAGCTTGTCCTAACATTGTCCCTGCTGCTAGGTATTGATCAGGATTGGTATCCTGATTTCATGATTAATATCAAGAAAAAGATAAAACTTAATGAATATTATAGCATGCAGTGTAAACAGGAGGGAACTGGGATGTACTGGGAGGGAACTGGGATGTACTGGGATGTACTGGGAGGGAACTGGGATGTACTGGGATGTACTGGGATGTTTCTATCAAGGTGCCTTTTTTGCTGGCTTGTGCTAACGATAAATACACTTACACATTGTAACTGATTTTAAGTAGAGCTGACTAGAACAATTCATGCTATCCAAGTTATTAAAATTGCCCAGATGGATCCTCAAAATACAAAGGTCATATAATTAGTCTCCCTTTAAGTGAGAAATTCTTTCTGCAAGATCTATCTGCAAAACAGAGTGTAGTATATAATATACATATATCTGCATAGCTCAGTTTGGAGTGTCTTTATGCTGTAACACTTCATGGGTTACGAGAATGGTCCCAACTGAAAAGCCAGACACTTCGTACCTACTACTGCACAGAGCTGTTGTATTTTCCTGTCATGCTTATGAAAGTCTTATGAGCAGCAAAGACCTTTATTATGAAGTTGTTAACTAACAAGCTTAACTTTTTATGCCATGTCTTTAATCTCAATTTGTTTGCGCCTCTAAACCTCCCCTAGATTGCCATGAAGAATTTTGTGGGGGTTTTGATTTGTATTAACTACAGATGCATTTGCAATGAGAAAATACGCCTTTAGAAAGAAGCCAGATTTTTTTTTCTAATTGTAAGTCATGAAAATAAATATTTGTTTAATTATTAAAATAATCTAAAAAAACTTAGAAAAGTAATTGGCCCTTCTACTCAGAACGTTCTGCTTTTCCAAATGTTTTTATTTAGATTAAATCACCAGCTGTTGAATCTAAGTGTAGATCTAAACCATTAATTTTCTCCACTATTTTCTGTCACATAGTGCCTCTGATGTATCTGGAGATGGTTGAAATTTTTCTCATACATAGGACAGGTACAAGCTCTCAAAATAGAATTTAAGTTCAACTTTTCTAGTGAAGCAGCAATGGATTTCCACTCAGACCAGAAGACAAATTTTAGCCGATGGCTTCTGAGTTGCAGAAGGGTTGAGAAACATTTAATCTATGAAGTTTCAGGCAGAACTTTGTGGTGAGAAGTGTGGCAATGTAAATACAAGCAAAGTGATTACAAATATAAGCTTCACTTTCTGAGGTCTCACAAAAGGCAAAGAGTAAGGGACTCTTCATTTAGTTATGTACAAACTCAGCATCATCCACCACATTTTTCTTTGTTACCATATTACTTTTCACTACTATTTCCTTCTCCACCTTGCTACCTGGCAAGTGACTCTTGCACACCAAATCAGTGTCTTTATGTTTCCCCCTAAATGTTTTTTTTTCTTTAAGGTCTTTAAAAATTCTAACTACTGGGTTTTAATTCTAATTTTAATTCAATTCTAGATATAGTTAGTTTCCTGTGGTTTAGGATGGATGTCATTATTTGGATATTGAGGCACGTCAATGGCAGATGTACAGCAGTGGATATGCTCTAGCTTTGGACTCCTTCTGGCAGTTTTCCTTGTAGATGCTAGTGTTCTCACTGTGGTCAGAGTGGATATTTTTTCTCTAGGAAGACTCCAGTAGGAACTGGATTCCTTTAAATTATTATCCTTTTTACAGATCTCCAGTTTTATAAAACGACTAATTCAATCTCACTTAAATGTAAAAATAATCTCGTTCTAAAAGCTGACAAGATTCTGCTCCTGAAAACTGCCTTATGGTTTTTAAGGACCATATAATTATTAGCTAGCTTGTTCCGTTAGTAATTTATTTTTATAGTTTCTGTATTTCAGAGTTATATTCATTGTCTTCTATACTTCCATCTTTTGTTTCTCTCTTTCCCTTTGAGTTATCTGGGTGAAGGAAGAAAACTTGTGAGGTTGTTATTAAACTCCACCTAGAGTTGTCTATCCTGGATAGGCTCAGATATCAAGGGGACCTTTGTAAATTTTGTCCAGTGTGAATGTTATAAAAGGCAGAGTTTAAGACATCTGGACTTCTAGTCATCATATTTAACAAGGTGCACATCTTTGTACATTTTAAAATGTATATAATGCTTCTGATGTTTAAAAAGCGTCCTAACAATATATATATTCATTAAAATGCAAATCAAAGAGAAAAAAAATGGTCAGATTAATCCTTGAGAACTCAACTCCAGTATTTTGTCATGGATAAACCTATATGCCAACTAATGGTGAGAAATAAGAAACACCTAGAAAGCTGAAGACTTTGGGGAAAGCAGTATCTGACAATCTTGAAAAGTGAAAAAGAAGGTTCTAATTTTTAAAGAAAACTTAAAATCTCTCTCAGGCTTTAAACATGTATGTAAGAGTGTATAAGCTTCAATCAACATTTAAATTTAGATTTCCTTCCTAAAAACACATCTTGAAATAGAAATAAAAAGTCTGGGACAGTACAATGAATACTAAGTAAAATACTAAGGGGTTTTTTTGCAAGGTGAAGGTTTTGCTTTAGCCTAATTTCTTGTCACATTGACCTGTGAGGCAGTTTACATCCAGCTAAAATAAATGGTGTAAGCCTGCTGAAGAGGATGCCGTGAGATAGTCCATGATGGGCAATTAAGAATGTGTCCTCGGAAAGAGTTCCTTGCCACAGTTGGCCAATCCACAGGGAAACGGGGACATTTACAGTAAATCTTTGATCCTCACTAGTCATTCTCATAAGCTGCCTCTTCTTTAAGAATGCAAGGAAAGGGATAGGATGCTCTTCAGCCCTCATTAATGACCAAGAAGCTCATTTAGGTGCCACCAGGGATCAGCTATCTTCTCTCCTTCCAGATTCAAAACTGAAGAGTTGCCCAGACTCCAGCTGTCACCACAGCTAATTCCCCAATATGACAGGTGGACTCAAAGAAAAGCTTCTGTGCCAGAGCTGCTCCATCAAGGCTGAGGGGTGATCTGTCTTCTCTGTCATTTGAATGGAAGGATTTGGGGTGGCACAGCATGGGAACAGCCTTATAAGTACAATTTTACACATACACCTCCCTGCTTGGCCCTAGGAAGCAATCTAAATATTATTTTCAGCCAGTCGTCTGCACTAAATAAACCCTCTGCTGCCTTTGAAATATGCTCATAAATTTAAATCAATACTGAGCCTGGAGTCTCCACTCCTTGATAAGAGCACATTTTTCATGTTGCAAGCACATTGTTGAGCCTCTGGAGGCTGAATCCTTGTCTGCCGGCCAACATCTGGGGTATCATTTTTTTAAGGCAAACATTCTGGGTCATTATAAACTGTGCTAATCTCCCTTGTTGAAATTTACATTTCTAAACCAAAGAGGGATCATGATGCATTTGTCCTGTCACATGCTATGGCACTTAACCAGGAGGTTAATTCATTGATTGACTTACCGCCTCTCTTCAGCCTGCTTTGCTACTTATCTTCCATGCAAATGGGGTTAAGGAATATAATTTAATTTACCAGCATAAACAAAGTGTACAGCTACCCCGCTAGGATGTAAAGCTTAGAGAATTCAGGGGATAAGAAGAAAAACAGCATAGCTGAAGAAGCAATAAAATTGACAGTAAAATCCACATGCTGAAAACAGTGAAAATTAGAAGGAACAAATTGGGGAAAGGAAAGATTCTCCTTCCAGCAGCCGGGGTGGACACAAAGACCGAGGGGATGGAGAGGACAGCAATGTCCCTCCTGCCTTGTAATCTGTGGTCATGAGCCACCCTGGCTGCAGACCACAGGCTCCCCCTTCTTGCAGCATCTGAAATTGAGCAGGGCTGATGGTTCCCCTGTTCCCCTAGAAGCCCATGGTGGTTTGAAGAAACCCAAAGGACACTGCCCTGAGCCCCAAGGTGGCTGTCACTGCGGAGCTGTGTTGTGGCAGCCGCACTGCCATGGCTGTAACAGGCAGAAATCTGGTCCAGTTGACTTAAAGCACCCAAAACACACAAAATAAAAAAAAGAAAGAAATTAAATAATCCCATTGCACTGAACAACTTCCAGCAAAAGCCCCCAGCTGAGAGGGCTTGCTTCCTGGAAAAAAGCAAAGAATAGAAGCACTGGGTTTGTTTCTAGCTCAGTTTCTCTGCCCAGCTCTCATCCTGCACAGCACAGAGCAATCCTACCCCTGAAGACTCTGGGGGAGCCAAGAAAACCCAGCACCTCTCCACATCAATCCCTCAGTGCTGCTGTTACAGTTTCAGAGCAATTTCTACCCTGAAGGCAGATCCTGTCAATCTGTCTATCAGCCCAGCCACATGGGAATAACTTCTGATTATTAAAAGTATCATGAACTCACCAGCTTGGAGACCCAGCAGCCTCCAGGGACTCTCTAGCATCAGCCAACGTGAAAGAAAATAGCAACCTTTGTCAAAGTGGCACAAGTTTTACAACGTGCAGGAAATTTTCCTTTACATTCACCATCAACCTTGTGCTGCTGTGGTTGTCACTATGAGTCAGCTGTGCCATGCTGTGCCTCGATGGAGCTTGCCTCTCTGGTGCCATTAGACCAGGGTGATGAACTGAGACCTGCCAATTTCACCACATGCACTCAAAGCAATTCTCAGACCTATGGCATGTTCACTTTTGACCCCCTAAGTGTAACGAAGCTGTGGGGATAAAGCTGGGCACGTTGTCCTACCACTCGTCCAACCACAGGAGCTCTGTGGAGATGGCAATGGTGGCGGGGGGAGGCCATGTGGGCTGACATCGTTTGTGCTGACTGATGCTTTGGCATGGTTTGGGAGAGAGCCTGTGATCTTGCTGAAACACGTGGCATGAAGGAGTGAATGTGTGAGGCAATTATCAGCCTCTATCTCAATTAATGAATAAGGGTTAGGCAAAATAATTTTCTCCTTTCCTCTGTTTTCTTCTCTCTCCATTCCTCTGATTAAAATGCCTTAACTATGTAAGTCAGAAGATTTTTCCAATGACTAAATAAGGGGAAAATGAGTAAATCTCAGGTTCATAAGCAAAGGAAGAAATTGCTGGGTGAGGAGTTGCAGCTGCCTTTTGAGAGCGCTGTGTTTGAACAGCAGTCTCCTGCTTTCTCTGGCAACGAAAATCATCTTCTTAGTATGTGGTGGCAAAGACAGCTATTGAAAAAGGCTTAGTGAGGTGCTGACTTCAACCTACTACCTGCAAAGCACTCAGCCTTTTTTGCAAAAAAAAGCAGTGACTGTGCTTTGAATACAAACTGATGAGAGCAAATCTTTGCCAACTTAGACTTTTTGCCAGGTGAGAAGGTGAGAAACCTACTCTAATTTTAGTGTCTTCAGTCTGGTCATTGTTCTTTAGCCTGGGTGACCTGTTTGGTTGGTTTGTTTTCTTTTCAGAAACATCAAAATAAAGTTCTTTTTGCTTGCCTGTCCCTTATATTCTAATGAAAGTGCTTTACTGGAATGATAAACTGGCAGAACTCCATCTCAGGCCATAGCCTATGCATCCCACAAGCACAGAGTTGCCCTTACAGGCATTGAGCCAATCTTAAAAAAAGAGAGAAAACTGAAAATATTTTAATGGAAGCATCCATTTTTAGTAAAAAATCTTAATTTGAAAAAAGATTATTCAAGTGATTCTCTTTTCAGCTAATCGGAAAATACCTACGACATCTTTTAAATCTACAGAATTTTGATAGAATTGTAAAAGGCTGGTGTTCATTGGCTGTAAATCACTTCTTTAAAAACCTGTAGAAAATTATTATGTAATGAAAGGTTTTCCACTGAGTTTAAAAAGAGAGTAAGCCAGGGAGTTATCATGGGTTGGCTATCACAGCCACCATCCCTCAGAAATGTTTATTCAATATTTGGCTGCTCTTTATTCTTTGTCTGACTTCAGTCTCACAAAACCAAAACACAGAGTTGAGGGACATTGTTTGAGATTTGGACAAGAAAAATAAATGCCAAGAGTGTTTTCTGATCTGCCCCAGTTAGAAATGAAATGGATTGTTCTCTATTTTTTCATTAGCGTGTCTGGACAATTTTGACTTTTTGGGAAAATTCCAAGCCAGAAGTATTCAGAATGCTTCCAAGATGCAACAGGGTAATTGAAGTTGAGTTGTCCTATTTACTGTTCTCTTGGAGGAGTTGGACATTTTCTGGCTGATTTGTCTTTTTTTCTTTACCCTCAGCACTAAGTGGTAAAGGATGTGTCTGAAATGCATATAGCAGATCCCAAAGAGCATGTGAATTTAAATATTCAGATATTAGTAGGGAGAGTTTAAAGGCAAAAATATCATGGCTCCCCAAGAAAATGTCACCAGTACATTTGTGACATAATATCTAAGGTTCTTAGAAAAGGTAGGTAGATTTTGTGTGCAAGTATCACTGAATTCAAACACTGTTGATGTGGATGAAGCAACACAAAGAATAAATAACACCCCTAGGACAGACTCAAGAGAAGGAACATAAATGGAAGCCTTTCTTCCTTTTCCTAATGAATTCTGTTCATATTTTAAAAGGTAAAACCATTGTGGCTTCATCATACAATGTGTTCAAGGAAGGCAGATATTTTGTAAGTTAGAAAAATTTATTTTGTTTACCCATGTATTCTCATGGTAAGGATTACAGAATCACAGAATCACACAGAATCACAGAATCACAAGTAGGAAGGGACCTTAGGGATCATCTAGTCCAAACCTTCTAGAAAGACCACAGTCTAGACAAGATGGCCCAGCACCCTGTCCAGCTGAGTCTTGAAGGTGTCCAACGTGGCCAAGTCAACCCCTTCCCTGGGGAGATTATTCCAATGGTGACTGTCCCCAGTGTGAAAAATTTTCCTCTCGTGTCCAATCAGAATCTCCCCAAGAGCAACTTGTGTCCGTTCCCCCTTGTCCTCTCCATGGGACTCCGTGTAAAAAGGGAGTCTCCATCTCCTTTGTAGCTACCCCTTAAGTACTAGTACACGGTGATGAGATCCCCTCTGAGCCTCCTTTTCTCAAGGCTGAACAAACCCAGCTCTCCCAGCCTATCCTCGTATGGCAGCTTCCCAGTCCTCTGATCATCTTGGTGGCCCTTGATCTCAGGTTGTTGCATTCTCTGCTGTACAGGCTAGTCTCTTGTGTCTTACTGGGGAATATGTTTTCTGAAATAAGAATCTTTTTTTTTTAAACAACTATGACATGACTTTCATCCAGGTGACAAAACAAAACAGTGAACATTGTCAGTAGTATGTAGGGAGTGGGTTTGGGGGCTTCTGTTTACATGCAGGAATTACTTGATGTAATGAATCAAACTGCTGACATCTAGTTTTGTCAGGACCCTACAATCTCTTTTGCTTTTTGTAAACATATTTACTCTCAAAGCACCCCCAACTAGAGCCTCAAAATGTCAGTGCAACAGAAAAATTTCCCATACAAGTTACAGCAGATACTTCCTTTTTCCTGTTCCACGAGGATCTGGTTTCTGCTACGGATTCCTTTCCTTAGTTCTCTTCCTACACCCATTTTTTCTTCAGTACAACTTCCATAAAGTTATTCTTCATATTTATCAGCATGAACAAACACAGAGTTGGAGACAGAAATATTAAACAGTTTTTGCAAATCTCAAACCTAGCTTGTTTATTATATTTAAATAAGAACAGGTTTTTCCAAATTTGCAATCATGTCTTGGTAACAACCCACAGTGCATTAATAAAATATGTTTTGTTACTTACAATCACTGTATGCTTTCCAGAGGTTGTTCCAGTAACAAAAGTGCATCCAGATATGTTCTTAGGTGAAGTAAAGGAAAACAAACAAGATCAGCTCAGCAGAGAGATTTCAGTAGCACTCCTCAATCTGTATGGCTTCGAATCCTGATTGTTGTTGATTCCCCTAGTCCAGCCTAGGAAATACCTTTGTGAAGATTTCTTGAGAAGAGGTCAATGCAGTACCCACAGAGAGCAGGTTTTGTGGACCCAAGGTGATGACCTGCCCGAAAGTCTTCCTGTGCTTGACCACCGCACTCATCACCCTGCAGTCCCCAGCAGAAGATGCAGCTGTGTGGGGAGGAACAGGTCCATGGTGTTTCTCAGCGTCCTTCTGTCCTTGTGCTCAGTACAAGGACATGGGTCCCCAAGGACATGGGACCTGGAGCAGCTTGTTGGCCCACCTCTGAATTTACCAAGTCCTCATGCCATAGCTGTGCTGTGTGGTACACGACACAGGTAACGTGTACTGAACTTGGTGGTGTTAGAGCTGCAGTCAGTGACACATGTCCCATTGACTTCCTTTGGAGAGGGCTTTCATGTGAAAAGAAGAAAAATTAATCCAATTTTCTGATTACCCCAAAAAAATAAAAAAAAATACCCGAACAATATGATTAATCTTAAACGCTAATAAAAATTTACATTAAAAAAATGCAGTGTTGAGTCCAGGCAAGCTAAGCAAGGTCATTGTGTTGCAACCAAGAGAATATATTCAATTTTATAAATCGTAGGGCCTGTGGTGTTATTATTATTATCATTATCACTGAAGGAAAGAGGGAACAAAAAGAAGAAAAGATCCTATTATATTTCTTAATGTTCTAATGAGTCTTGAGTCACAGTTTTTTTCTTCTCAGGTTAGAGCATTAATAAAAGGGTAATTTTGTAGTTGGCTGTGTGTCAGGAATATAATCTTTATTCTACTTTTTAGAACAATTAACACTTATAAGACTGTGATTATGTTATGTGCTAATCCGCAGTAACTATTGCAGGAATTTCCAGAGACAATGTCCTCAAAACCCCGCTGTTCTATTTAACTAACTTAGAATGATACAGCCAAGAAACCATATACTCAAAAATCAGGCCATTGTGGATGTAGTCTTTGTCCTGAACAGTAGAAAACCTCAAGTGCTCTATTTGCAGATATTTGTGATTTTGTGGTGATGTAAACAAAAATTTCTCAGTAATAAGGACTCAGTGTATAGCATGGTCTGCATTAAGCAGAATGAATCAGACATTGAAAGCATTTTTCATTGGAAAAGAGATCTCAATTCAGATTTTAGATCTGAATTTTCCTTTTTTTAAAAAAATAATATCAAGCAGTTGCTTATTGCTCAAGTAATACCATGAAAATCAGTGGAATTGGTCTTATATTCAACAGGAACTCAAACTCCTGTTTCTGTGCTTGTTTTCAGATGTAAAATGCCAGCTCTGCAAAGAGAGTAGATCCAAGAAGACCATTTTGAAGAGGATCTTGACAAACAGTTCAACCATGAAGCAGGGCAAAGAGACAGGAGGCTTCAGAATGATGTGTTGAAATGTGATTTCTTCCTGTCTCTTTTTTAAATATTTGTACTCTTCCTTTAACTTTTAAATCAAACTTTGAAAATTTTAACCAAACATCTGACTTTATTCCTTTTAATCTTCATGTAAGTCAAAGTTTAGAAATGGAAATTGTATGTTATATAGAAACATGTATTAAAATGTGTATGGTGAGATGATATATGTACCAGTACAAAACCAAAAATAAGTATAATGTAATTGACTATGTAAAATGGTGTCAGAAGGGGAGGGGAAGTTGCAACAAGAGGTTGGGATAAATAAAAAAGAGTGGGAGGAAAGGAGAAGAGAAGGGCAAGATCAAAATGAGATGTATTGTTTTCTTAATATATGGGAACATCCCAAGCCTTGATCTCTAGATGACATAAATCTGTGGATGTACATTGATAACAGCTTAGCAATGTCAACATAGGTAACTAAGCATTCCCCTCTCAGACTCTCAGCAAGGCACTCACCAGCTCCACCATCCTTCAGAAAACTGCCTTAAGGGACTGGGAATGGGCCTGTGACAGCAGCAAGGGGTGATAAAAGTTAAGGTTTGAGGCTTAATTCATTTAAGCTCCCTGGCCAGTGCTGAGAAGGCGCTTTGCAGGCCTACATTTTGATAATCTGGAGCATGGAAAGTTACTTTAAGAGTCTGAGGGAAATCTAGCCTATCACTTCAGGATGACATGCTGACACCTTTGCAGCCTGGAGAAAATTACCTTGTTGAGAGCCTCAACCACAACACAGGGAGTTTTTAGTTAGTGACATCAGCTGATGTTGGCAAATATCCTGCTTGTGCTGAGAGAGGGGAAGAGCTTGCATAATTTGGAGCAAGATAAAATACAAAGAAGAGACCAGCTGCAGTCTCTGGACATGACCCTGAACAGCAGTAAAGTCGTTTGATTTATGTATTTGTTCCACTTTCTCTATCAATGGTGTCCAATGCAACATGATTCTTCACTCTGAGGGTGGTGAGGCGCTGGAACAGGTTACTCAGAGAAGTTGTGGATGCCCCATCCCTGGAAGTGTTTGAGGCCAGGCTGGACAGGGCTTTGAGCAACCTGATCCAGTGGAAGGTGTTGGAATTAGATGACCTTTAAGGTCCCTCACAACTCCAACCATTCTATAATGGGTTCTATGATGGCAACTGGAATTGTGACCGTGTCTTCCTGTATGTTTCATTTCACCTGTTCAACTAGCACCCAACTATTATTTTACAAAATTTGTACCTGTTTCCCTCTAAACTATCAGGATCAGCCTCATTCTGCTTGCTTGACTTAGCAGAAGCAAAGTGAAAAAGTTCTTGGAATGATGAGCCAAAACAATATCATATTTTATAAAGACAGTTCCAGTCCTGCCATCACAAAATGATAGCATTATGTAACTGGGAAAGTGCTGGCTTTTTAATAAGAACTGTAATAAATATATTAAATTAAAACATGTGATGCTAATTGGTTCAAGGCCTGCTCTATTTTCTTGTGTTTGCAGTTCCTCCTCCTTTAACTCAGCATAGATTTGATATTTCCTAAGAGTCTCAGGTGTTAGAACAAAAAATGCATTTTTATTTATTTAGTGTTTGTCATGGTAAAAGTATAGAAAGGCATTGTTTTAAGGTCAAAAGCATAAGCAGAATCTCTTGTGAAAATAGATGAATGCAAGTATTTGACTTTTGAGGAACACTACCTGTAGAGTAACCAACTTGCCTCCAGCAATGATGAGGCTAATCCACGGACTTGTGTTCACTGTGTAGGCTTCCAGTGTTTGCCTTGACCCTGGAAGAGGGCAGGAGGTCAGCTAACCGCCCAAGAGCAACGCACACCAAACACTCGAAGAAGCCAGCCCATGAAGAACAACACTGCACACACCATACCATTGATGAGAGATGTTATTACAAGTCTCCTGGTAATGAATATTTTCTTTAGAGGTCCATCAGCTAAACTTATTTAATGTGCAAGAGTCTCAACTTTCTTTTAAAAAGAAGTTCATTTCTAGCCCACATGGCTGGGAAGGCAAACATGAGGATGAAATAGGAAACCTGTGGATAACAGGGAAATGCAAGCTTCAGGAAAATCCCAAATGTTGAATTAATCTCACATTTCATGGGATTGGACTTACATTTTTCCATACCTGAGATTAGCAACAGTTCACGTGCAATATATAATATTTTTTCTTTTAATTAAACCTGAATTAACTGAAGGTACTGTATTTCTTATGTGACCAAATATTTTTTTAGAGATTTTATGTTTTATTGCAGCGACACCGTGGTCCAAGAGTGAAGATCTCCAACCTTATCCAAGAGTGCTCAGTAAAACTGCCATCTATCAGAGGTCTGAAGCAGTACCTTTACAGAATGAGATGTCCTACTGATGCTTTGGCTGAAACACCTCTTTTGTAAAAGTTAAGATGCTTTCCTGGGTTTTCACACACAAACCTAGAGATGTTGTATGATAGCAGACACTGCTAGGAGCTGAGGATTAGTAAGAGACATTAGCCTTGTACTTGATACTGTCAACGAAATCCAGTATTTTGGAGAGATGAATAGAATCAGTCTAGTATCAGCAGTGCCAAGTCAAGTTTCAAAGACATTTTTTACTTTGGACCTGTGTGCAGTCCACTTAGAAGCAGCAAAATAATTCACATTTGCTTCATTTAGTTAAAATTCTAGTTGGATTTTTCTTCCACAAGCAATGGATTAAACTGGATTTCCTATCAATCACTTAGCATGGAGATACAGTACAATAAATTGCCCCGGAAAATAAAAGTGCAAATCTCTTATTAATGGTTAATACTATCCAAAAAACTGAACAGATGCAGAACTTGACTCCTCCTCACCTGAAAAGGCACAGCATTCTGTAGATGGAAAACAGGATTATTAAAGGACAAAGTTGGATCGATAAATCTCAAGATGCAGAACATGCAGAGTTGTGGTGAAGTTCTATTCTTTTTCCCTCTCAGAAGACCCAGAAGCTGGCACAGTGCTTGCACCTAGGTTGCACACTGAGGTGATGTGCAGACCTATTGCTGCTGCAGTTTGACATCTGAAAAATACTTGTTTGGCATAATACTTATGTATAACTCCTCCCACTAATGACTAGTGCACTGAGGATGAAAGGCATAATTATAATAATGACTGTGATATTCGGAAATGGTATCAAACGGAACACAGTCACAATTAAGCTAAAAACATAGTGGGTCTCAAATAATTTGAGGAGAATTCAGAGTTGAATAGAAACAAGACCAAATCCAAATGAGGCAATACTGACGTGGAAAAACCTTATTCCTTATAAAAGGAAAATTTAAACCTGGCTATAATGCTTATAAAGACAGAAACAGTGGCAAATTTCCTCAAACAGTGAGATTTCAGTAGAAAATTATCCCTTGGCTTGCAAATTTCACCCATTCTAAAGACAGTTTAATGAACAAATGGTTCATTTTTAGTTTTAGTACAATAGTTTGTATAGCGCTTAGTTACGGTAGCTAGTTAGTGTAACAGTTTGAAGCCAAAATAACAACTTCTAACAAAGAGACTGAGAAATGTAGTTTCAATTTAGTAGATGAAATGCCAGAAATAAGCAGAAAGAAACTGATGGAAAACAAATTTCCAGTGTGACTGAAACAAATACTGGCTTCAAATACTTTTAACCAGCAAGCTGACAAATGCAGTGAATCAGTTGGAAAACATTTGGATGTTCATTCTCTCAAACAGACATTTCTGATACTTTAAGAAAGGGAGGGGGGAATTTAGTGGCTGAAAAGATAGCTCAGTATTTAGGGCTGTGGTATGAGGTTTACAAGAGAAGAGGAACTGTTATAATGAACTTGCCATTAAAATTATGCTGTTCATATGCTGTTAAATGGAGGAGATACTAGGTATGTTGGTATTCTGTATTCTATTATCCAGATATTTACAATGGGAATTGCTTTTACAAGAGATGATCTCCCACACAAAAGGGATTCAATTCAATAATTTTTAATCTACCATTTAAAAAAAAGAGAAGGGGAAGCTTTACTTACCCTCATCTCTCAGCCCTAAGGTGTTGAGCCCTTCAGCTGTGGTATATCCACGTCAACTGAGGGTACTGCAAGGTCAGAAAATGGGGAGAGGTGTGCAGGGGGCTTTATTTACCATGAGTATATACACCAGCTAAATGGCCAGGGTGCCAAGCCCACACTAGCACAGGCATGCTGCTGAGGTGCAGAAGCTTCAGCAAGAAATTTATTAAAATTGTCAGCTAACATCAGGCCAGAGAAAAGGACAGATATTTTTTGTTCCCTTATCTATAGTGACTAACTCAGAATATTTTGGATCTTAAAAAGGCCTTTGGTCACAGATACTCATGGCTGATAACTTCCTCTGTTAAGACACTTTATATTTGGGTGGTGACATTGCCATAAAATACATTTTTGACTACTGGAAGTGCTCTGATCTCCATGCTGGCTGTATAATCTATACCAGACTCTGGGATGAGGTACGGATATAGTGTGGGACGGGGAAGGAGGCCATGGGGTGTCTGACCCTCCCCAGGGCATCACTTGTGCTCTGGCTGAAGGACCAACCCCCAGCCCTGCAGAAGGAAAGGCCCAGGGAAGAGCATAACACACCTGCCCACTTACTGCCTGTTTCTATCTCCTTATCCTTCAGCCAACATTCGACCAGCCAGAGCTGCCTGCCATGGGCTATGTTCAGGAGAAAGGTTGAAGTGCTCCACACTTGGCATCAGAAAGTTCTTTTTACTCTCTGTTGGATCTCCTTGCATCCTAGGACTACTCCACCCATGGGAAACACAGTTCTATACCCTGCCTGGGACTTCTTGGAAGTCCTCCTCAGTAACTACATGCCTTTGAAAATTTTAGTCAAAAACTCAGAGTAAAAAAAACCCAAAACATTTAACAATAGGCCTTAGCTTTCTCAATCACAAATATCTGTGGCTTCCTTCTGATGAGCCAGCCTGGGCCAGGGGTTTCTTAATCTCTTCTTACTCCATACAACATCCCTACAAATCTGAAGGGCTTAGACTGCCAAAGGATACAGATGATTGCTGGCACTGAACAATATGTTTGGGGTTCAGGGATTGCACCAGAGGTGTGGTGGTGCATTATAATCAGCGCTGACCATTCTGCTTGTTGAACAAATGACAACTGTCAGCCTTTGCTGTGTTTCCATTTCATAAGCACTTACTGCTGTGTCCCTCCTTGATGAAACACGTCAGCTCCCAGCAGCGCAGGACCACCTGGAGCACATTAGCATCAGAGTGATTTAATAACCTGATCAGAACTTTTTCAGATGACAAGTGGCATTTGGAGGAAGCTGGACATGGAAACCTCACCCAGCCTTCCCAAGCAAGCACATTTCCAAGCATTTCCCTGGTGTTCTGCACTCCATAACTTCCAGGTTCACTAAGTAGCTGTATGGGGTACAGTATAGCAGAGGCTCTGAAAATTGCAGTATTGCTGCCAGAAGAACAACCGTACTTGTTAAATAGTATGAGAGCCGAGCCACAGAGGGGAGCAACCTCGCACTGGTAGATGCTAGGAGGGGGTTATCCAAAGGAGTCAAGGAGCTTGTTCTTCTAAAAGGAAGACATTTCCTTCCAAAACTTGCAGTGTTCTTTTGATCAGGACCATTGTACAACTGCCTGACAAGGATAATATGGCTATATGATACCCAAACCCATACTGGAACAGCACTGTGATTAAAAAGCCTCAGAAGTTAGTAAATGCCAGCATCAGCCCACGTGTGTGTTGTGTGTATGAGTGTGTGTGTGTGTGTAGAGGCTATGGGGCACCCTCAGCAGAGGCTACCTCTACCACTCTGTGTTAGCACAACAACAAACACTGCAGGGCCTTACTCCTTCCTTAGCACCCCTGGCTATGAACAATAGCAAAACACAATAAAGAAGGCAATCTGAATCATTGCAAGGATATCCAGAAAGGATGGAAAAGCACGCATGGGAATTAACGTGGCATATTAAAGAGTACTTTAGCATCACCAGCACAAATATATTTTATTCTTTCCTTAAAGACTTGAAATAAATTTTATAGTTTTGGAAAATTACTTTCTGTATAGTTTGACTGCAGAAAAACTCAGCATAAATAGTAATTTTTGCTTTATTTTTCATGTAAAGGAAAAGCATGTTATTTTTCACTAAGGAGGCAGATGATAAGTACAAAGAAATCAAACCTCCTTTTAGCATTACAGTATTATGACTGATAATAATCTCTTTACTATATGAGTGCTTCCTCATGGCAATTAAAAAGAGCCTTAGAACAACAAACTTTTCTTTCACTGTTTTTTTTTTAATGAGAAGCTGGAAGGGACCACTTGTGTCATCAAGCCCTGTCCCATGTAGTACAAGGCAGCTGTATAGATGGATGTTTAGCTCAGAAGGGTCCCTTAAACCCCATCCAAGGTGATTTATACCCCCCACACTACACCACCTATTCCAGCAACACATTCAGGACTACAACTCAGAAGTGCCCCAGGAAGAGAGAAGGAACAATGTGGGAAATTCCCAGTTACTCTAGGTCCCTGCAAGAGCAACAGTATTGCTGTTGGATAAAACTCCCAAACATGTGTATAGATTTCCATATATATTTTCAGTAAGTTCCTGAACTTTTCTTTCTTCATTTATTTTTTTCCCCAGATGAGCAATTTGTGATAGTCCACTCCTTTCTCATTTATGCATCTGGAAATGCCTTGTTTATAAAGCACAAAGATCCCAAGGCCATATAAAATTTTGATGAGACATGTTTTCCTGGGGTTGAGAAGATTCAACATTTCACTTAAAAGTGCCTCTTCTATTAAAACTAGGCCATTTCAGCCTATTGACTCACATGGCCGAAACAGCAACCCACACTTTCTGTTTGGATTTGCTGACTGGTAAGAACAAGTTTCTGCTGTGAAAAATGCCCCTCCAGCAGCAGCCAAATGCCTTCCCACTCACCAAACGGCTGCCAACAGATGTGTTGGATGCATATCTGTTTCCTCAGGACCTGCTGAGCTGTGACCTTCCCCAGCACGTGGTGGGACCACCACCGGGGAAACACCTGCAAAGAACCAACCAGGTCCCTGCAGACCAAGGGAGCAGGCTTCATAATGTCCCACCCTCACACATTAGTAGAGAAGAAAGAAAATCTCTTTTCACCAAAAGAAATACCCAGAGGAGGCCCAGGTCAGAGCTTTGGAGAGCTTCCCAGGAGCTTCTGTTGTTCTCTCCACAGATGACTTTGGCACTGCCCCACCTCCTCCTGCTGTCCCTGTGCAGCCAGCCCACGTACCCTGTGGTGCACATCTGGGGTTTATCTTCAGGAGGGATGTCCATGCTGATGTGAAGCAATGCAGCAGCAGTGTCTCTTACCCAACACAGGACATGTGCATACATAACACCCAGGCTGACAATCGTGGAGAAGTCCTGCTCCTAGAACTTGGCAACCCGCCCTCTGGTTCTGCCTGCTGGGTGTTACCGACCTGTGCTCAGAAGGGGCAGAGGAGACTCTGCAGATCCTGGCACTTCAGTACTCCTCATGTCTGTAGGGGTGGAATTGTGCTGCTTTGGGCTGGGATAGAGTTAATTTTCTTCATAATAACTAGAACTGGGCTACGGTTTGGATTTGTGCTGGAAACAGGATTGATAATTCAGGGATGTCTTAGTTATTGCTGAGCAGGGTTTACATGGAGTCAGGGTCTTTTCTGCTTCTCCCAAAACCCCAGCAACAAGCAGGCTGGGAGGGCACAAGGGGTTGGGAGGGCACACGGCCAGCACAGTTGACCCCAACTGACCCCAGGGCTGTCCCAAACCACATGGCGTCATGCTCAGCACATAGAGCTGGGGGAAGAAGAAGGATTGGGGGAATATTCAGAGTGATGGCGTTAGTCTTCCCAAGTTTCCATTAGGAGTGATGGAGCCCTGCTGTCCTGGGGATGGCTGAGCACTCGCCTGCCCGAGGGGAGGAGGGAAGGGATTCCGTGGTTTGCTTTGCTTATTAAACTGCTTTTATCTCAACCCATGGGTTTTCTCACATTTCGTCTTCTGATTCTCTCCCCCATCCCACCGTGGGGGAGTGAGCGAGCGGCTGCATGGGGCTGAGTGGCCAGGTGGGGTTAAGCAATAACAGGCATATAGAGGAATCTTCTTTTTCCTTGTTTTATTGTGACTGCAGTACATATTTTCATTTTTCAGTGCAAAGCCTGCAGTGTTATTTTTTGTAGTATTTATTTTCAGACTGAAACTTCAAGTGGTTGCCATTGAAATACTGTCTTGTGATTTTGACTGAATTTTTGCTTAATCCTTAGCCAGTAAGAAATCCTTTGAATTAGCAGAACTATGCTTCTCTTCAGGTTGATCTGGACACAATAATCAGCAACAGATAACAGGTGAATGTACTGAAACAGAAATCACAGATTTGCTGTTAGGTACCACACAGCCCCAGACAGATACTCTGCTTTAGTTTTCCTTGCTTCCCCCCCGCTCCAAAGAGAGGAGTAACAGTGAGAGGGCCTCACTTCGTTAAGTCCCTACTAATACTGGCCTCAGATCAAGCAACAAAATCCTTACTACAGGGGCTGCCAACCAGCTGAGTTGGTGTTCTGTCTGCATAGAGCCCTGCTCTAAAGCAACTTCACAACTCACTGCTGTGGGAAACCTTCCTGCTACTCTCCCTTTCCCCAGGCTGGGATCATTAGAGCAAGAACCAGCTCATGTTTGGGCTAGGGAGGGGACAGTGGATGAGGAGCCCCTCAGCTCCACTCAGCCCTCCCTGTCCCCAGGTCCCACTTCTCTCCCTGCTGGTGAGGATGGTGGGTGGCAAGTGTTTAACTGGAGCAGCATGTGCCAATGGGGAGGAAAAAATCAGCTCAAGGTCCGTGAGTCTCAGCTGTGGCTGCATGGTGGCAGCTAACGTGGTTAAGATCCAAGATGGGATTGACTGGTGGTGTGATCTGTATCTGCAGCTGCTTTTAAGAGTGCCTTGAAACCCAACCGCCCATCACACAAGTGCCATAAAGCCTGCAAATACAAAAGCAGGACAAGTAGCCAGCCAAATGGATTTTTCCTTCACTGAGAAAAAATGTGCAGAAAAGGAACTGCCTGTATTAGAGGAGCAGCCTGAAAGTAATACCTCTTCCCTCATTTCCATCCCTCGCCAAGGAGCATGACACCCATCACACAGGAGGATGCAGGGTGGTTTTGCACTTCCCTTGGACTGCCTCGCACACTTCATGAAGGCAAAGGGTTCCCACATGCAAACTGTATCACTGCAATGCAGAGGGGAGTGCAGGGCTTCAGCTCCACTCTGCAGGGGTGGGTTTCACCTGATTTCCATGCTGGAACAATCTGAAAATGACTGTTTTCCCAAATCTATTCAATAAATCACAAAAATGTGATGATAGATGCTGGAAATAAGTGTCGCTGTCCCTTACAGTCCTATTAAAATTAACTTTAAGCATGTGAAATGATTTTTAAACTGCAATGAACATAACTACATGTACATTTTAGGCATTTAAGTTTCCTATTGTGACTCACTCAGAGATGCTTTTCTTGGTTAATATTCTCTGGGCTTGTATCTCAATGCATACGTTCTCCATATCCTAAACATGGAATAACTTTGAAGCATTGTAATTCAGGGAAAAAATATCTGTATTTTGTTATTCTTCCTGATGTGTTACAGAGTGCAGAAAAAGACTTTGACATCAAAATGTGCGGTGAGGTAGCGGCTCCAGGTCCCTGTCCAGGCATCCAGCTTGGCTCTTGTGATCATGCTGGCACTGTCAGGAGCATTCACATCCACCTTTCAGCTCAGTAGTCTTGGGTTTGTGTTTAAAGACAATTTACACTTTATTTAGGGGATATTCATTATATTGATGAATTCTTCACGTGGCATCTTGAAGAAAGGTGTAGTGCGAGTATTTGCATCAGCCTAACCTGCAAACCTGAGCCCGTGTTATTTGTGTTACATCTGCTCATTAAAACCGGGCTAGTGTGAAAGTGCTGTGAGGATAACCAGGAACCAGCTCAGCTTATTCTGGGGACTTGTGTGAGCTGCAGAGCAGAAAATCTGCAGCATGTGTCTAGAAATCAGTTACTCTGGGGGAAAGTAGGACAAACAGGTTAGGAAAACCAGGCCTGAATGAGGCTAAATAAAAACGTGGTATTTCTTCATGATAAGACTGAAAATATGTTATAAAATCCTCTAGTAAATTAAGAGGTTTTTTTCTTCTTAAGCACATGGTAGATATTGTAATATCATGTCAATTGGAAAGCCTCCTAAAAGACTGCATAAGGTAATGCTGAAAGCTCCTGTATCTATGTTAATATTGCAAAGTACCTATGTGAATATTGCAAAGATGCAACTTCAGATGTGGCACTGGTAACTGATGCTGTAATCACAGCACTAACTATGCTATGTAAAAGCCTGGAACTCAGTATTTGCTGTGGAAATGGAAACAGTTTCAGAGTTTTGTGTAATCTATAGATTTCTGGTCTTCTGACCTATGAATACAGAAATTTCCCCTCTCTTTTGCCATAGCCCCATGATAGCAGACCCCTGTTTGTGAAATTTACTGAGGATCTAGCTTAATTGTTTATCAGGAAAAAAAGGATAGGGAATGGCTATAGGGAGAAGCATGAAAAATTACACATCCTGAAAATTGTGCATGTTTCAAAGTATAGAAAATCAAAAAAAAGGGAAAACAAAAATACAAAAAAATAACCCAGTATTTTCTTGGTTCTTGGCTTTAGAGGCAAGCAGTTTCTGGCTACCTTCACAAAGCTTTGCCTTGAAAAATCTCACAATATTGTTCAAGCTACTTATTCTAATCAGTTACATTCCTCGTATTCCCCTTTGCCTTGTCCTTTTGAAGCAACCAGTCAAGCAAATACCAGGCTGGTTCCGTGCAGCAGAGGAATTTCTTCCCATGCCTGTACACAAGCCCTGTCAACCTCTCTAGGACAGTCCTTCACTCTTCCCACCAGGAGCGACGTGTGGTCTTCTGCCCATCCACAGGCTGGGTTTTCTAAGTAGCCTTCTATTTTTCTTCCAGTGCCAGGTTACCTCATGAGACAAGGAACTTTTGGCAATCTTTTCCTCTCAGGGGGAATATCCGTTTAGGCATAATGCCCAGCCAATGTGGCTGATTTGCCTCCTGATATTTGCCAGTCTCAAGGGCAAGCAAGGTAAGCCCAGGACTGCCTTGTTAGAGGTTTCCTCAAGGTCTGATGGGGGTCTCGGGAAGACAAGGTCATTAAAATCTTCTGAGTCCCAAGGGAGGGCGTTAGCTGCAAGATCATGTTCCTTTCCTTTAGGTTTGATGACTACAACTGCAAGCTGGGTATTTTATTGTCTGGGGCAAATCCCTGATGCAACGTTCTTGACAGTAAAGAAAATGTGAACAATGAAGAATATGCAACTTTTCAAAAAAGTGGTCCTAAGAGCAGGAACAGATTTTTAAACACCCACAGCCGAGGGCACTACAAATTGTAGATTTGCAGTCTAAAATTTCTTAGATACCTGCCAAGTCAATAGTGAAGAGTGAACACTTCTCGGTAGTTGGTTCCCTTTACAGCTGGAGGACCAAATCACTCTGGCACAAGCCACAGTTTCTCTGAAATAAATCAACTTACCCCCACCCCTGCTAGGGTTGTGCTTGGAGTCTTTCATCTCTCTCTGTCCCGACTTCTCCAGTTCTCCAGCACTTCAGTCCTGAACTTCACAGTGTTAAAATTCCCAATTTCCTGGCTCTGCCAGCAGTTAACTTCAGCAAATCCTGCCTCCCGCAGTGCTGGACACCTACGGCTTTTGCTTCCTGAGGTTTTATCATACTCATGTTAGTATGTTTATGCTGGTCCAAGTGCTTTGAACCTTCTGGCTTCAGAAGCTCAGGATTTTGATTGCTTGCCGAATTGTTCTGTTTCAAATACCTGCCTTAATTCATGCTGTGCTGCCTTCAGCCCCCCAGCCTTTAATTACACAGCAACATGTACCTGCCAGGGTGTTCATTAAGTAATACATACTCCTGTAGCACATGTAGAAGAAAGGAAAACTATTTAAAATCAGCTTAATTTAAGTGTATAAATTCAGTACTTCTCAAATACAGTATTACAAAAGCTCAGCCAATTTAGAAGGACAGGACTGCTCTGCAGCACCACCTGCTGAAATGAAACACATTTTGTAACCCAGTTTCTGAAAGGCATATATTAACTGTTGGATCAGTCCAGACATCAGGCATACTTGGCTTTGAGTTGGGACCAAATGTTCCAGGATTCACACTGGGCTGTATGACATAGCATCGTCAAGGACTGACTCATATGCACCTCTTTGGAAGGTGTTATTTAAATATAAGGCATTTTTTTTCAAACTCAGAAACTTTTTTTCATATTTTCATGGTACTACTGAAGCAAAAGATGCTTCAACACTACTCAGTTTGGTAATATCACTGTAAGGCAATAGAGAACTTCACAAATACTGTTTAATGATGCAATAAATACTGATCTGACTGCTTAGTGTGCAACTGTCAAAAGGATTTTACAGTGGGGATGAATCATTCATATAGCCTTTTCCCGATAGATCATGCCACAGGAAAACCAAGTAAGGCACTGAAATAATACATTCATAGAAGTTGGGCTTATGTTTGACAGTCACAATAAGGACGTGGAATTTTTATTTGGTACCCTCAAAAACCTTATTAGTTGGACTGAGGTTGTATTCATCAGCATGGATCAGAGTGAATTTGAAGGTGCAAGGCTACAACAGTCCTGGTAGGCTCATCCGGGAGAGAGAAGGAGGATCACAATGCCAATGCCACGCTCTGTGTAAATTGTACTGCTGGGCATATTTAGGTCTTTTTCCCTAAGTCTCCTAGTGCTCTTTGTGTTGTGGAAGAGTTATGTATGAGCTACACTGGGTTATGTTGAGTTATATAGGAGTTATGAAGTTATGTATACATTTATGTTATGTAGCATCAGAACTGTTTTCCCTCCACTACTCGGTGCAGTTCTGGGGAAATCTCTGATAAAAGCTTTTTGTGAGCACACCTCTCGTAGGCTGCGAGCCAGAGCGGCAGGCTTTGCCCACCTGGCTGCAGTCACCATCAGACATGTCCCTCCTTTTCCCCTGGGTTTCTTTTGCTGTCTCCCAGGTGTCCTTCCCGGTGGCTGTGCTGCAGGGCAGCAGAGCTGGGTCTGACCATTCACACCAGCAGCCCAGCCAGCTGCAGCTGCAGTTCCAGATATGCCCTGCCCTCTTGTGGTCTGCTGCTGGCCTAATCACACCTCATTTTTTCTGGTCTTATACCCCTGGAAAATAAACGCCTGGTAACCCCTCAAAGCTGCAGCTGGAGGGGATGGGGTGGCACCGTGCAAACGCTGCAGGCTGCTGGGTTTCGGCAAGCGCCGTGCTGCACCCCACCTCTCTGCTCCTGCCCCACGCTGCGTCCATCAGCAGCATCACACCCCACCACTTAAAATCACCAATGTGGTTCCTACAAACAGAGGCTAAAGTAAAAGGCATATTATATTTTTGCCATCTGTTACACACCCCCTGGACCAGAGTCCTGCCCTTGGATGTGTTCTCCCATCTACAGCCTGCATGCAAGGATGGGGGATACCTGAGAAATCTCCTAATGCCAACCCTTTTCTCTTCTTAGCGATAAATGCAGCGTTTATCCTCTCTTTTAGGCTCTTAATCCAGTCAAGTAGCTCCTGTTCTTATTTTAGCCCTTCCCCCTCAATGGTTGTTCTATTCCCTTTAATATAGTTTGCTCCTTCCCAAGCCTAAATGTTGGACTCTGTTGTATGAGCTGAGCAGAGGGAGATGAGGAACCCACATTTCTGCAGATCCTGTCCCCACCCCTCCTGACTCTGAGCTTAAATCTCCCAGTGCAGCATGCAACAAAAGCTGTGTCTGCGGTTAGCTCAGCTGATACCTTCCCAGTCAACCCAACATAGTTTCTCCAAGTCATATAATTATTAGGAAACAGCCTTGAGTTGCACCAGGGGAGGTTTAGTTTGGATATTAGGAAAACTTTCTTCACCAAAAGGGTTGTCAAGCATAGGAACAGAACAGGCTGCTCTTATCAAAGGACAGCGGTTTTCATGGCTTTCTCTCTCTTATTTCAACATACTAAAGGAGGCATTACCATGTGTAGAGCCAATTAACCACCCTGGCGATTGGGGCTGCCCGGGCAGGACAGCACAGAGGGCACTCCCTTGGCTTCTTCCAGGCCTGGGAGAGCTTCTCTGGAGGGATCTGAGTGTATTTCTGCTTTAATGCCTATTTGATAGCAGTGTGACTGTCCCCTGAATGGGGAGTTGGGAATCAATCTTCTCGTAGAAGACCTGAGAAAGCAACAGTCACTTAAATGAAGTCAATTCAGTCCCAGAGTAATACATATAAATAAATATACATGTGCTGCGTGTCACCACGAGGGCTGAGCTGAGAAGACAGGAAAGCTGGGAATGATCTAAATTGTATTGCACACTTGTTTGACTCATGGCTGGGTTAAATGCGTCTATAAACCAAGAGAAATAAACACTGAGGTTTCAAACACAATTTTTTTTCTACAAATGCTTTTTTCAAAATTTTGCTGTGGAAGACGATCCAGCTTGGTTGGCTAAACTGTGAGCAGCCACTGATGAGTGATGTCTCACTACTTGTGTAACGCAGGCAGCCCCAAATCTTTGGTCTTTGAGGAACCCAACGTGTTCAATAATCAGGATGCACAGGTTTTATCTTCATCAAAAGCTAAATGCCAAGTTATTTGCAAGTCATCTGTGGTTTAGGCCTCTGTGGCCTAAAACAAATAAAGTTTTGGGAGCCGCTCTGAGGCTGTTCTTCCACTGCAATGCTCTGAGTACCAGCACGACCCTTCCCTTCCTTCATGCCCATTCATTAGTAGAGGAAGAGATAATTTTGTAAGTGGGCAAGACATACCCAGACTGTGGGAAGACTGTGAATTATTCTGCCCCCCCCTTTTGATAGTAAATGCAGTGCTTGCCCGTGTTTTCCTTGGGGAAGATGTCCTGCGCAGCACCTTTGCAGTGCCACCGCTGCCATGCGGTACACGGTTACCACAGCAACTGCTACTTCAGTAGCTAAGCAGCAACTTTAGAGCTCTTGGAGTTGTATTTTCAGCATTTTTGCTCTGGATGGTCCACGTCTGTGACTCATAGCCAAAAGGAGAGTGCGTGTATGGGGAGCCAGGGAATAGGGAGCATTGCAGCATGTGGGATTCTGCTGCTGAGTTTGGGATTCAAACTGAAGACAAAAGGCATGACTTCCCTGGAGGAACGGCATCAGGTACCAGCCACATTCATATCATATGTTGAGGCATGTTTTTCCAGGGATTGGAGAGGATAAACCAGTCACATCATGAGCTTGGGACTTCTCAGCTCTGCAGGATTCAGAGGGGGTCAAAAAGCAGTCATCGTGATGTAGCTGAGCACACCAATCTTAACCCCTCTTCCTGCAGCCTTAGACATCATCAGCGAACAGTGCATTTGGTGGGTGATAACAGAAGGCAGATGGACACCTGGGGAGTCCAGTGTCCCCAGTGCCCCCCTGGGCACAGCCTGGGGGTGCAAGCAGTCCCTGCCCCTGCCAGCCCAGCCGCAGAAGCATCAACACACCTAACCTGATCAAAGGGACAGCTTTTTCACCAAGCAAATGGATGCTCAGAAATTACAAGGGTGAGGGACAGAAAGCATGTCCTTCCTCTGAAATGTGATACATTTATTACTCTTTGTGTCTCTCCCAAACCTTATTTTCTGCTAATTGTGGCTTAATACATGCACAGCAGGCCTCTAATTTTCAATGGCAGCTTTCAGTCTCGCAGTCCATTAAGCCCCTGCCACATTGGCAATCATTTTAAGGGACTTTCCATTGATTGAGGCAGCGCAGAGCGCCTGCAGAATTTTCTCAGCAGCTGTGACTTAAAAGCAGGGGTCCCCATCTGGACACTGCCAAAGTTGTCAGAGATGAGCCTCTCCCCGACCTCAGCCGCTGATGACACCTTTCCCCTGGTGCAAGCAGAGAGCTGGTATGGACAGACGTGTGGATCAAAGCCCTTAGCAGCATCTGTCCAAACGGGGGTTCCCAGGGCACCATCTGACAGAGCTTTGACAGCTGCTCTGAGCTGACTACTTATTAATAACTAGAAGTACTACTAGAATAACATCACCCAAGAAATTGCCTCAGTGCATTGGTAAGTGCTGCGTGCTGGCAAATCCCCTGGGAGACTGCAGCACACGTGGGGCTCTGCAGCAGCTCCCCAAGAGGGACCGCAAGGATGCTGGGGCTGTGCGGAGCCCGCGCTTTTCCGTAGGATCCGAAGCTCCTGGGCTGCACTGGAAATTTTATTCCTGTGGTCATCTCATAAGCAGGGGAAAATATTTTTTGTTTTTGCACCTGCCTTTTCTTTTTTCAGTGTAGAAAAACAAATGCATGCATGTCCACGGCACGAAGTATTGCTCGTGTTGACCACAAGATGGTACTGCAACACAAGCATTTTTGTTAGAAAAATACAGCTGCTCACCAAAGGCATCACTAAACATGCTTGCATTAGGCGTATCTAGCAGGAATAACATTTTGTGACACGCTTGTGCTTTGTATTTAATAAAAGAGCGCTTGGCTTACTTGGAAGATGGATTGATTTCTTGGCAGAAAGATATATTGAGGACCGTGACAACTTCACTGTTTACCTTCAGTTTATTAAGCTGAAGCATACAAGCCTGTGCACTGGATTCAACAGATAACGTATCATCTTCTGTTTAAACCAGTGCCTGTTTTTCTTAGAAGGAGATCCTTTGTTTTTACTGTGCTTCTTCCAGCCAGCCAACGTGCTTGGTCCAAACACTCAAGGTCTTACAGAAAACACAGGTCACATTCTTCTGCACTAGCAGCGAGAACATTTGGAAACGACCCTATCCTCAGTGCAGTTGCACTCAGGGAAGCTGCACCTTTGCCTGCTTACTTTTGTTCCACAGAGATAAGGGGAAACACAGTGTGAGACATGCATTTTCTGAGCTCTTTGCAAAGAGCCACTGCTATGCTTTGGCAAACATGAAACTATATTGTCTTGATAGTAAGTCAGATTTCTTAGCAAATTACTGTTCCAGGGATGTAGGTCAGCTCAGTGCTACAGTGAATAACAACAAGAATATTGAATTCCTTCACAGCTAGAATTGTAATTGTCAACAGAAAATTAAAGCTAACTGCAAGAACTTGGGTTGAGCCTTACCCTACGTAGAGATTTGCTGTGAGGCTGGGGTGATCACTGAATGGCAGTGGTGCACTGTCTGCTCTTGGATGAAGAGGGGTCTGACACCCAGCACCATCACATCACTCAAGAAAATCAAATGCTATTTTATTTTATCCTGAGTCACTGGATCAATGCTATTTTTACAGTCTGGACTAGAGAGCAACATCCTTGATGCCCTCTTGACAATTAATTTGCTACTTTTTCATATTTAGTCATGCCACAACCCAACAGCTCAAGGTTGCAATGTGTTAAACCAAGAGATCTTACTTTTGAGCTCATGAAAGAGGTGAAGACGTAAACACACCCTCATTGGAGACCTAATTTTTGGAAGGACCACAGGCTCCTGACAGATCATCTATAGCTGTAGCCCCTGCCCCACATGTTATTGTGCTACACAAGACATGGTGACACTCAGTGCACCAGCTGCTCTCTGCTGAGCTCACCCACACTCAGGCACATGTGGTCACCACTGTCCACTGTTGTACAGGGAACCTTCAACCTTCCTAGTCAGAACTAGGCAAGACCCTGATCTAGCAAGGTGCTGGCTTTGATTCAGCTTAAAGGAGAAATTTTGACCATGAAGCATGTTTTGATTTAGATTATAGACATAGGCAAAGGGCAGAGAGAATCTCCCTGACCGCTGGTGGACTGCATGGGTCTGCTGTCAGAAATTAGAGTTCAGCACCATACATCAGTGTGGCACAAACGTGCGTGTGGTTTTTGTTCATGGAATTAATGCTCAAGCTAAAAGATAATGACAGATACATTCATTAGCTTCTAGGGCTGGTAAGATATCATGAGATCATGGTTGTAGCTGACAACTAAGTGGAAATATTTGACCATAGCAGATCAGGTTAGCAAATATTCTGTATAGAGTTATCCTGACCACACAGTGTTGACACAGCTGGCAGAAATCTTTAGTGTAAACAAACTGTTGACTGGAAATTTTATGTTTGCAAACAGTGGTGAATTCATTCTGATTTTCTGATTCATGCTGCCATGATACTTCTTTTTCTGTACCGGTAAATAGTCCATTCTCAGGTCTCTAACCATTTTTGGCCTTTAAGCATTTCTGAACTAGAACGAATCTGTTCTGGTTGTCTAGCACTGCTTCCCTAAATTACTTGCCTTAGGCTTCCCAAACACCAGACACAATCCTTTTTAAACAGTGCATTACCAGTTGGCAAAGGACCTAGAAGTGGCCTTCCATTACAAAAAATCTCACATTATCCATCACATGCACATGTGAGATGTTCAGGATTCATGAAGTTTTCAGCATTAATGCTCAATTTAGAAACACAGGAGGTGACTAACATTTCCCCATGGAGGAGGATAGTGAATAAATACCCTTAGTATTTGTAAATATATTTGTGAATCCACCAGTAAGCTCTGTTGTGGGGTTCAACATAAAGGTTGAAAGGGCACGTGAAGCCAATTATAGATGATCTGTGGGGTTTTAATAACTGCTACAAAGAGACCTGCTTCATTTGACCCACTCAACATGCACTTAGGGAAGAAACAATCTGTTTAGCACTTGAAAGGAAATTATCAACAGGAAGCATTTTCATTTGTTTCTTAAATAGCCCCGACCTTAGGTGGACTATGCTGGCCAGTTCTACCTGCAGGAAGACTGGAGACTGTAGCTGACAGTGACCCTTACCACGCGTGTTTAAAACCAAATATTGAAATTCTGCACATTTATAATAAAATTTGGCCACTTTAGTCAAATAAAAGCTTCCAGACAGTTGAAAGTTTCTCCACAGCTTTCAAAGTGTTTTTTTCTTGACTTTAACTAGACGTAGACATTTTCCTGAAGAGGGAAACACATAATGTGCAACTGATTAACACATCCTTTCTCTGGGGATGCAAGATACTGTGCATCCCGTCCATTTATGTATTTAATAACAATATTTCATAATGATTTTAAAATGCTTATTTCTTTGCAAGGGAGAAGAGTCATTGTGTATGACCGAACAGGAAACTCCATAAAAGCTCTCATGGCCAGCAACGGACTTTACATCAAGGCCATTACCTGTTTCCTGGGAAAATGTGTGATATGAATAGATGGTATGTGTTTGTATTTACATGAACAAAATATGGAAGAAAATGGATTTGTTATGCTGAACACTGAATGTGGCCTGTTGTTTAGATTTTGGTCATCCATTCTTACCTGGAATATATTTTTTTAATTTTTTATATTATTTTTTTTTACAATAACTGTGGCTAGGAAAGTCCATTTATCTTGAAGATATAAATTAGACTTGGAAACTTATGTAAATGCAATTTTCCTTTATCTGTGTTTCAAAATTATGGAAACATAAAAAAACCTTAGTGCAACTGAAGAACATTTGTGAATATGCTGACAAAAAGAAACAAAATTTTAGGCTGAATTCAATTAAAAATTTTAATGACTAAATGACATTGATAGTTTGAAAAAATGAATGAATAACATATATTGAAAATGAGATTATAAGCATAACTGTAGGAAACTGATGCTAATTCCATGTTGCAGCATCTTAGAGAAGGTTAAACTTCAACATCCCCATGGAGAGTGTAAGACATGGTCTTTGTACTAATGCTTTTCCACTCTACTCTTTTGCTGGGGTAAAAGAAGTTGCGATAAACTGATAAGCAAGATGCTTTACATTCTCACAAGGAAAATGTGGTATAACTGTCGTGAAGTGTGCTGACTGAAGGTGAGAGTCTCAGCTCATCAATCGGCTTCTCTTTGGAATGGGAAAAATGTAAATATCCACGCACAAAAATAGAATTTAAAAAAATAAAAACTCCTTTAAGCACTGTATTTGTGGCACTAAATTTACATATTATGTCCTCTTCCATAAAAAAGCATCATCAAAAAGAACTTGTGCCAGTTTTGTATTAAAAGGCCTATAGAAATCTCTTAAAATTGCCTTTGTTGTTGGTAGCATAGGTCCCAGACTTCTGTCTTCAGGTCGTCTAGTGTTTGATGCAGGACTCTTTGTAATCAGAGCTTCTTGTTTCTCACTTAGAGGTCCTGTGGAAAAATGGAATATTATCTTAAAATATTTCACAAAAAAATGCCCATGCTAAAAGGGACAAATGACTAACTCAGAAGGTTTGCCAAGAGAAGACAAATGGAATTTGTGTTAGCAGCGATGATGCTTCAGAATAGTGAATACAGGCTTAGATTAGCAAAATAAATCACTGTTAGTAAATATGGAAATAGTACTTTTTCCTTTCACATTAATTAATCATCTCTACAAGAAGCATAAATAATTTCTGGAGGAAAAAAATTGTTTTCAGAAAACAACTATGACATTGAAAACCACTTCCGGTCCACTTTGGGGCCGTAATTATTTCATATTATTTTTTCTTTTTATGATGTGAGTTGGTTAATACCTGGCAGAAACTCCACAAGCCTTACTCACGTAAGCCCTTTTTTTGTGTGTTTTTGAGGTTGTCAGTGGGATCAAAGTTGTACATACAGGTACAGCGATGCCCCTAGTCCAGGAATAAATGTAAGCCCCTGACATCGTACTTCAGCAAGATAGCAACCCAGAGAATTTTCCAGCGTAAACCATATTCAGGAAGAAGATGCCAAGCTCTTCATCTGTTCAATCTGCTACATTCAAACTTTCCCATCATCTAGACCAGTGTTTGGACCAGCCAGACTATTTTGCAGCCACATTTTCATCCTCTTGCTACTGTCAAATCAACATTGAGCAACATTTTGTCTGCCAGTGTTTCTCTGAGGATTAGCAACAGATGTCTCAATCAACACAGCAAAAACATGATTTCCCCCTTCTCCGCAGCTAGAAGTGCAACCTTTCATCATACTCAGATTTAGATTCTGTATTGGTCCATGCTGGCAACAGCATGCACACCACGGTCGCACTTCAGTGAGTTTAAATTGCGTGGGATAGCTCTTGCACCTATGCAAGCCCATGACAAACAAGCCCTGACTGCCTGACTGGCTTCCGTATGGTAAGACATATCTCTACATTCTGAGTGGTTGTAATTTTTTTTTCTTAATGTAGTCTTATTAAGATCTTCTAACACCAGCTTTTCTATGGGAATTTGGGAATTTTCATTTTGCTTGACTCCAGGCAACAAGATTAACGCACCCTTCAAGACAGTGTCCCATCTGTTTCATCTCTTAATAAAGCTAAACTGACCTAGAAGAAGGGTAATAATGATTCTTTTTTACACTTATCTGAAAATAGCCAGAAGACACCTACCCAGATCCAGGAACTGGAACACCATGTGCATGGTGTATTTCACATTTGATGCATGGTCCTCCAAGCGAAGAACGAGTATCTGATCTTTGTTAAAAACTGTCAGCCAGTCCAAAAGATACACAACATAGAGCCCAACCTGTAACCTTACCTGTAAGCACAGAAAAACCAAACCAAACCAAACAAAAATTAATTCATCTTACACCATTCTAGCAGTAACAAATAAATGCTCACCTCTGTCTTCTAGGCAAAAATCCCAAACGTGCCTTTGAGGAACCATGAAAAGACAGTATTTGATCATTTTTTAATCTTCCTCTTGTTTTTAGCGCACCTTAAGGAAATCTTTGCACATGGCCTTTCTACTGGTTAGAGATGTCATTTTACTTGGGGCTCAGCTGTGCACGTGCTGCATCAGCCACAGGTCTGTGTAAAAGCGCTGCACAGAGACAACCACCCGCAGAAAAATGCTCAGCCACCTCACCTGCACACTTGGGATGACCCAGCCTTCATGAAGACACTGAGGGCTTTTTTCAGCCCCTGGATGAACAGCCATGGAAGGGGAGATGCTAAGTCCTGCTACCCTCTTCAGGCCCTCAGGCTGCTTATATCACCTTGGTTATCAGCCGCACCAGATCATGCTGCTGAGTAGTACAAATACTCTGATTTGGTGTCAGAAATTAGAGTTGGGTGTATTTGCTCGATCCTCTGATTGCAATCATTAGATTTAGATCTAAGCTACAGCAGCAGTGGCTGCTAGACAGTGTTAATGGTGCATCGCCTGAGTATGCAATGAGAGTGCCAGAGCATGTTAGACCAGAGATGCAAAAAGGCAGTTTTCCAGCCTGTCCAAAATCTCTGTTTTTCTTCCCTCCTCAATCTTACATAACAAGTTGAACAGAAAAAGGGTAGTCCAGCGTTCTCAAAAGTCCAACCTCCAACTGTGCTTATAAATATTTTTCTAAATCCCTTCAGGCTCAGAAGAGAGAAACACGAATCCCAAGTCATAATGATCTTTCATAAAAGGGACTTAACATCTTCAAGTCGCATTACAGCAGAACCAACAAAGTCAGATAACAACAGATTCTTTTGCTTCTTACACTGACTCGTGTGATCCGTAAATTCCAGTAAAATAAGCCATATTTTGTATTATTGCTAAGTCATTGTTATCATAATGTACGATTCTCATGTGTGTCTTTGGCTGCTTATAATATTAAGCTCCCATGTTTTGCTAAACAACTTATTTATATATGTGCTACACATCACAGGGCATCAGTAGAGTTTCCCAAGACGTTGCCTTCTCCATAATATCCACATCTGGACTTTCTGTTTGGTCACCCTGGCTCGGCATGCCTTTCTCTGGGTAATATGCTTTTCACTGACTCTAAGTGAGGAAAAGCTGACAAACGCTTTTCTTTACAGCTTAGCATCTATCAGCAGCGACAAGGTCTGTGACACCTCCCTTGTTGCAGAAATACATTAACAAGTAGCGAAAGAAAATTCTTTTGGTGTAGTCGCACGATTAGCAATCTAATGAGCTCACCAGGGAAAATAATCCCTAGCTTTTCAATAACACATAACAGACTTTAGCAACGTGGCTGAAGAAGCAGCTAAAAAAAGCCCACATAGGAGCACAGTTAGTATTTGTGTTTCACTACAAACACCTGCTTGTTGCTCTCTGGAAAGAGGCATCCTCTGCTCACTTTCAAAAGTATCTTCTTCAGAGGGCTGCCCAAGACAACAAGTGACGAATGGTTCTGCACTCTGAGGACGAAGATAAGAGGAAAATCTTTCCTTCTGGTTCTCTCCCTGCTTTTTTTCCCCCACGCTGGAAGAAATGCATTTGTGCAAGCAAATGGCTGGAAAATACTATGATACTCGTGTCTGTGGAGGTCCTGGAGGCTGCCATCGAAGGGTAGCAGCTCCAGTCTGCCAAAGTAAGTATGGGGAATGTCCTGTTTGCCCTCCTGCTGCGGGCCTAAAGCCTGTGCAGTACTTACTTATGGTTATTTTAACAAGCGGAGGAGGCAATAACTTCACCCCAGAGACAAAGGAGGGAAGTATTCCCTCTGAGTCCTTTACAGCCTGCACAAATAAAATAGGACTGAATGGCAAACTGGCCAAATGTGATACTTCAAGTCAATCTCCTCCATATTTTCCTCCCCCCTCAAGCAAAATTTGAAGTAATTTCTCCTCTAAAAATGTGAATTTTGGAATACGGAGCCTGTAATACTTATCCATTCCCCTGCCAGCACTTTCTATATTTCCTTTTATAATTTTCTGATGCACACAATTTAAAAAAAAAAAAAAAAAAGGGTTTTATCTAGTTATTGGTAGCCTTTTCTTGAGAAAGAATACATAATTTATTCTGATTTTGAGGCAATTTCATACCACAAAGATCCTTGCCAGAGCTACTTTTTGGAAGTATCTGCAAAAAGCTTACACATTAAACTGTAATCTTCACTAAATGCGCTCTCCATACACTTGCACAATAGAAAGACTGTATTATTACTGTTGGCATTCATCAGGGAACAGACCGAGGAGACAGCTGAGCCAGTACATCAGCTTTTACATGCTTACATATATATTTATGTCATCCGCTTTACAAAGGAAAAGGGAGAAAAAGTTTTATTTCTTGATGTTTATTTGCACGGTATTTCGGTATTTTAATAACCTTGACACAATGTACCATCAAACAAGCAAGGAATCAAATGTTCTTGGAAATACGTACAGGCATGGCATTGTTCAGGGTGTTGTTGTAGACACAGGCTCTCAGTGAGTAATCCAGCATGCAATTTTCAAACAGCTGCAGTGATTCTGCCACTTTTTCATGAAAATCTTCCACAGATTTATTAGCACTTGCAAAGTACAGATAATCGGAGTACAATCTGCAAATGAGATGTAAGTAAATGGCAGAGGAAATGAAAGAAGATTTATTTACATGACAATGGCAATCAGTTACATGAATTGAGGGAAAGGGTACATGTGTGTAACACTTTCCCACCAACAGCCTTTTCAGCCAGTGGCACATTTTCTATTCACTTTGATGGGTTTTGGCTCACAGTAACATCCACTCCAGGGAATTGCTAAACATCATCCCCGCTTTCAAGGTCAGCACCCATTGAGGACCTGACCCTAGTAATTGTGCAAGCCAATATTTTCTCCTGAAGGCAAACTCTTCCAATGTATATACTTTAAATTTGTGTTATCTATGAACAGTGGAACTGGTCTCAGCTGGCATTGGCACCCCTTTATAGTTGGTGTTCCACGCTGCCATGGATAGAAACACTCCTCAAATGAAAAGTTGAAATCAAAACCAACAGAGGAATGGGACGGGTTAGAAAGTGATTTTTATGTAATTACCAAGCTGGCCATCATCAAAAATAGGAAAGAGGCCAGATTACCTAGTTTTTGCAGAGAGCTCCCCCTCCAATCCCATATTGCTTCTATGTTGACTTTCTGTCAAAACCTCCCAATTTATAGCATTGCACCTCTTGGTTTCTTCAAGCTCAAATACTACAGCTAGGCGAATGGTTCGTATTCATGCTACAGACTCTAGTGCTGCATTCCCTGAGCAGTCCCACCTCTATTTTGAGGACAGCAGGACATGGCCCCATGTAAGTTGGCAGCTTGCAGGCAAGCATCAGCTGCTGCCGTGAGCAAGAGCCACCAGCAACAGGAATTTCTCCAAGTCACAGCAGAGGAGTAGTCCCTCATAGCACATCTTCGGCACAAGTTTTACAATTGCTTAATATCACAAAAAAAATATTATCTTAATTCAAGTCCCTTTGCGTTGTGGCGAGGAAACAACCCAAAACCTACAGGCAACAAAATATCTACTTTAGCTTTAACCCCTGAAACCTTGATTAAACTTTTCAAAGAAAAACGTGGTTCAGAGAGACAAAGGAAATGCTCTGACGTGGCATAAATATTAAACTGCAAATAATCCACTGAACATGACATTTTAATTTTCTTTCAATATTTAGGCTTACAAACTATGACCAGAAGTGTAGTATTTTGGAGACAGTTTTGTTACACTTGAGAAGTCACTTCTCCAAGTGTGTTTGCAGCACAAATATTATGCATTCATAGCACCCACCTCGACACAATTCCAGAAATACTAGATATCGTTCAGCTTCTTTCAAAAAATACAGGTGTTTAAGAAACAACCTAAAAATTCAATTTATTTAGGTCTTATTTTATACCTGAAGTAACCTTTTGTATTGCACTTTATTTATTTTTTAACTTCCCTAGATTTCCACAGGTACTTAAAAATTCATCATTTAATTTAGAAAGTTTAGGCCCTAATCCAGCAAAGCACTTAAGCACAGGAATAGCTCCTCTGCACTCATTATTTATGTTAGTGTTTTGCAAGAACAGGATTTTAATTCCCATATGAAACAAATGAAGCCTCTCTGTTCATTTAAAAAGGCAGAAAAAGGATGCATTTGTTGCAGGATACTTTTAATTCAATTTTTAAAAGAAAAACCACAGCAAATTATAAAAGACGAGGCAGAGGCATTCAGTGTTATCTATAGGAGTCACCAACTAAGAAAGACAAAGACCCTGATTTTTATCCAGTTCTTCCCAGTCTGGCAAATGCACTTCAGACAGTTTTCTTTAAATGAAAAATCTCCATCTCAGGGCAGAGGGAGGGTAACAGGCTTAGACCAGACCGGTCAGACATCCTCTTTCAAAGTGATGCCCACCGGTGCTTGAGGACCACAGCCATGGCACCGCGCGTGTCCTCTCCCTCTGCAATGGCAGACCTTGGGTCCCTCACGCTGCACCCACCAAAGAGCCACCCCACCAGCGCAGGGTACGAGGACGAGCTGGGGAGAAGCTAAGGGACAAAGGCAGCCAACTTCAGCTAAATTAGGCATAAAACAGTATCCCCTGCTTGCAGAAAAGCGTGTTCATCAACAAGACTTGGGCTTGCCCAGCTTGTCCCAGGGATGGCAGGGCCAACTGCTCCTGGCAGAGCAGGTGAAAAGCTTCTTGCTGGGGGAAATCAGCCAGCAGGCACCACGTACACCATGGGCCCAGATGCAATCTTATTTAAAAAGGTTTAATATGACTGTGTAGTTTTTCTAATCATCCATTAAAATAAACACATAATTTTAAAGACTTGCTGACATCTTATAGAAAACTATATTCTTGAAGACATGTTTTCTCTCTGCAGGCAGTCGAGATTTTCTGTATTTCTTTCCATCTCTTTTTAATTCTGGGGACATCTGCCTGGAAATAAGACCTTTGCTGATCAGGATTTCAGCTGTTCTGGCTACTTGAGCTCATTACTCTCAATCACCATGCATTACAATGAAATACTGATGCCACTGACACCCACCCTCACAAACCTTGATGTCCTCCAAATATCCCCCACTGGGGGATAGACCAGACCCTGTGCAGGTTAGATCAGACCCTGTCCCAGGCCCTGTGCAGCACCCACGTCCTCCTGGCTACCACAGAGTTGCTGCTCCAGCACCCTGCATCGCCGGTGGAGCTGCCCAGGCTGCCCCTTCTGCCACGGCTGCTTTTGCTCCTGCAGTTCAGATGAGCTATCAGCAACAAGGTCATAGGGAATTGTAAACAAAACAAAACCAATTTAGCATAAATACAGTAAGGGAGATGAAGCTGACTTTTTATCTCACCCTTACTAAAGCTGGCAAAGAGCTACACCCACGTTACAGAGGGTGGCTAAAGCAATCAGGGTATTTGTCGGTAATTTACATGAGGAAGCCACTTCAGCCAGCAATCTTGCATAAAATTACCACCTGTTAAATCCTGAGGTCAGGAGATGCCATTCAAAGTTGAGAACTGTATCTCCTGACATAGGAGCTGGGAAGCACTCGCACAGCTCTGCCTCTCACCAGTAGCCATCTCCTACCATCAGGGAAGCCTATCAAGGAGCACCCACCCCTTCCCACCGCCAAGTCACTCTAGGCAGCTGCTGGGCAGTGGGGTATGGGCTGCCTGTACAAACACCCCGTGCCTGCCCTTCTCCCCTCACCAGAGTCCTGGTCCCCATCATCATCGGCATCCCCTTCCCTTTGCTGGCTCTTTCTGGGGCTTCGGCAACTCCTTCCCTTTGCTGGCTCTTTCTGGGGCTTTCCCCTTGAGCACTGACCTAGCCCTAAGTATCCTGAATATCTCTAGGGAGCTACAGAGAGAAGCAATTCACGCCCCCTTGGTCTGATCCTTTTAGACTCTGCCTCCATCCCCTCCACCCTCCCCATTACCCTCATCATTATCATCCTCCGTCAGAGGACACATTGGAAAGAAATGCCCTAGAAATCTGGAGGAAGGCTGGGGAGGAAAAAGTGAAAGGCAAGTGAAAAGGACATTCATGGCTAACACAGTGAAGAACCGTTCAAGAACAGCCCACCCCTCTGCAAAAGTAGAGCCCTTCCACTGCAGGCAGTCAGGAAGACCAAGGATGAACTCCTAAGCAGCTGTCAGCTGTGCAAGCTAAAATTGTCTAGGGAAGCTTTACGAGTGTTGCACCAAGTGTTTTTAAGATTTAAAGAAGTTTGTATCGTTTGCTGACTCTGGAGCTATTTGCAATCTTTTAATCATTTTGAACAGTATGCCCCTTGAAGACACAAACTTTATTATTTAACATTTAACACTGAAGTACTTCACAGGACCACTTACGCTGACATGTAAATGCCTAGTGAGCCCTGCTGAGAACCAGGGCATATTAGCTCAGGTAACGGAGTTATATTGCTTTTGGCAACGTATAAATTATTTTTTTCAGAGTAGCTGAGGTGTCCATGCACGGCACTTGCTGTGGCATTTACACTCATGTGCTCCTCTTTAAAACACTATCACAACTACATATGCCAAAATAAACAGAAAAAACCCCTTTGGCAGCTCTCATCATAAACCAAGTAACCTCTGTGAAATACCATGTGAACGCTTATTTGTATCCAAGAGAGTGAGAGGAATAAAATTATTATAGTAAGAAAATGTTATTGCATACTTCAGCGACATGATCCTTGCTCACCTTTCAACAGGATCTCTCAGCATGATGATAAGTTTGGCATTTGGTTGGAAGGCATGGATAAAATCCTGGATTAAGAAGGGAGGTTCTCCTTCAGTACTGTTGTCATAAAAGAAAATCCAAGCGTTGTTGTCCCACATTGTTGAGGCACTGGCTTCCCCTAAAAATTAAAAGCATCTCTGCTAGTAACTCACTCCATTCTTTGTACTGCAGTGGAAATCAGATTAATTATGAACCGATGTAGACTGTTTAAAATTGACTCTATTAATTACAAACATACCTTGGTTCTTGCAAATTGATTTGGCTAACGCTCCCCAGAGCCAGAGCATTCACACTGCCTCGTACCTTTGTGAATGTAGCGGTGGTTAAGGCAGGTTTTACGTAATTCCACCTGAAATATTACTGTCCACTAACCACACTGCTTCCTGTTAGTGGTTAACACATGCAAATGTATTTGATCTGGGCTGGAACAGACTGCTCAGGGTTTTGCCCCATCCTCCAGTGAGGAGGCAGGTCTCGTTGCTGCCGAAGACCTGCCGTGCTCTCCGTAGCACCCCAAGGGTTGGTTTTAATGCTTCTCATCTCAGAGAATTGGCTAACAAATTGTACAGTTTGACACAAACTAAAGAAAAAAAGTGGAAACCAGCACTCCAGTGGATCAACAGTGTTTAGAACATAAACAGGAGAGTCGGTGAGCACATAGGAAATACTAAAAAAATGTGCACCAGCGAGCTGAATTGTGTCACTGCTGTTTGAAACATCCCTTTTTGAGAATTAGCCATTAACAGAACTTTTTTATATTACTATTCACGTAGATTAAGTCAAATGTAAGTATTTAGTAAATATTAGACAAAAGAAGCAGCCTATAGAATAAATAATACATTTAGTTAAAAGCCAGATTCTGGTATCTTTAGTTTCTGAAGAAGTTTACTCTGAAAGTAATGCTACAGGGAGAAACACAATCAGTGACATCTCTGCCAGACAAGGTATATGATGCTTCAGCTGCTAAATAAGTGATTTGATATGATGTTTTGAATTGTGTGATCTTCCCTGTTTTTTTAAGTAATACTGGCAATTATGTGGCACACCACCATCTAATAAAACATATACAGAAGCTTTTTGGAAACTTCCACTCTTTGACAATCTAATGAGATAATTCTTGTTAATGAGGTTTTTTGAATCAAAAGGAATGAGATGAAAAAATAATAATGTTGTAGGCTTAGAGACTTGCACATGACTTCCTTTTTTTTCCTCTCTCCTGGGAAACTCCAATAAAGATTTTAAAAGATGGCCAGAACACAACGTGAAATATGTACTGGCTCCAAACTCCAGCTTAACATAATGTGATTCATTAATAAAGTCTGGGAGTTGTTAGAAAACACATTAATCTTCTGTCATGTTCATTTTGCCTCTTTTCAGGAGGAGGAGATCAGGTCCATTGGCTAAAGATGGGTGCCCACAACAGCCCTGCTTTTCCATTCTAAATTAATTAGCCAAAGCACTGCCTAATCATCGGTGGGCTTTGACTTGTCAACTGAAACTCAATTAGCCCAGCTCCCACACTGGGTGAAGCAGAAACACAAAAGACTATACATAGGACAAGAGCTGAGATAGCCGTACCACAAAGGCATCGGGCAGCTATTTCTGTGCTATCGGAAGATGGTATAATGCAAATGGGCATGAGCACTTGCATACGTGGATTTACAGAAGAGTACACTCCAGGGACGAGAGCGACCTTGGAAAGTCACTGCTGTATCTCCGTGACCAGAATGGCTAGGCTTAAACTGCTCCCTCAGAAATGTTTGCTCAAACCATGCCAAAGATTAAAGTCTATGACCTCATCGAGCCATCTATTCCTCTCTAGAATAGCTTTTATGATCTTCCCTCATACTCCTCTGCTCTGTAGGCCTCTGATCACATTTGAGGCTCTATTGGATTTATTCCAATTAGCTCATATATAGTGACCAGACTTAAGAACATCTGCTTACATGTGTGCTATCTGAACTAAACAAAATCAGTGCATTTACACATACATGGCCAGATTCCCTTAGCATCACAGACCAGACCACTCCACAGAAATTGTTGCAGCTGGATCAGCTGCCACCTCCAAAATGCTGCAGGCAGCGCACAAGCAAGGGAAGATCACAGGCACACAACTGATTTGTGCTAAAGCATTAACAGGGACCGAGGGTGCTGCTCTAATGCAGTCAGTTCAGGACAGCCTGCATTCCCAAACCCAGATGACTGTAAGGAATCGGGGGGGGTGGAGGGGAGGGGTGGGGGGTGGTGTTAAGAAAAAACCCAACCCAATCATCCTGGTCTCTGCTGACCCTTAAAATTTTTAGTTCCTGAAGCAGCCAAAAATACTACTGACAATTTAACAGTGTTCCTTTCTGTTTTGTAATACAGATTAAGTATCTGCAAAGAGAGTGAGCCATACAAAACATGAGATAACTTAATCACTGCTATAGTAATTACATCAAATCACTGCAGTGCAACCAGGAATATATTAATTTTAATATGGACTTGAAGAACATATGAATTACTAAATTGTCTAAAGAATAGATGTATAACCTCTTTATTCCATCATTAATGGATTAAAGTCATACTGTGTTTTCACAAGACATTCCTCTGAATTTATCCTATTAATGATCACAAATAAACAAGTCCTGCTCAGACTGCTTCGGGCTAGATCAGTGAAGTCCTCTTTGGTTCGTCTCTAAGCAGATGGCTTTTTTGGGAAAATGCAATTATTACCCACTAAGTATAATATTCAAAGAAGCTTAACTTTTCAAAATAATGTAACATGATGAACTACTGAAACGTTTATAGATTTAATTTTATTTTTCTTTCTAGTCATCTGAAATAAGAAAATGGAGGATTCTAAGCAAACCTGACGTTCATACAGATTCATTTCAGACTAGCTAGCTTTTTTTTGTTTTTTACCAAGGTCATAAGAGGCAGACTTAATGAGTATAATCATTCAGGACTTTTCCTGCAAACTTAATAAGAAAAGTGAACAGAACGTTAATGAAACAAGAAATGAGACTACAGGAAAAAGAAACACAAAATGAACTCCAGAAAAAGCTCTAACAGGAGGTAAATAATCAAAGATGTACGTTGCCAATTAGATTAGTGAATTTAATTAGTATAAGCACTTCACCCATGAAAGGACAGGAGATATTATTGAAAGTAGGAGGAAAATCTGCAGATGTCCTTGATGGCAACATTTCTTAGGACCCTGTCTTGCAAATTTTGCTCAATGTTGAATATTCAATAAAGTGAATAATAGACTTAAATGGAAGACAACAATAGGTTAAAATTTTTTGGTCAGAATAAGACAAAAAAATTATTCTGAGGGTATTCCCTGTGAGGGCAGGCAGCAAAAATCTTGTCTCCGTTTTCTGTAGAATAATCACTTCAGGCCTACTTGAAAAGTCTCTTTTCAACAGGGAACCATCTCTTGCGCAACTAGTATTTTCAAGGAATGTGTCTGGTTTCCCTGGGAAATTTTGAGATGATGAAGTAAGACTGCTAAAACCCTCTTCCCTCTCAGTTTTCTGGTTTTAGCAGACAGCAAAAGCAGAATTTAGAGATTCCTGCCAATATTCTTCACGGGCACTCTAAACCAGTGGCACCATGGACTACAGTGGATGAGCATGATGGATTGATCACTGTGTGTCTGGGAAAGCAATCCAGGGATCCCTCCCTAGATCCCAGTCCTAACCATGGACTTCATAAGATACAACTCAACGGCATTTCTAAACCATTTCTAATACTAATCAGGTAATTTAATATCAACTGAAAATGTGAGATTATCTTCAAATAGTATCCTGTACCATGCCTCTAGGTTCCACACCTGAAAAAAAATACTGCACAAGATAGCTTCAACTTGACTCTGTATATTACTGCTCTTGAAACTTGCATTATCTTTGCGGTTAATGAAGCTGCTCAGGTGTTTAATAATTTTTATTTAAGTCCACCGTAGGCTACATAGGGATGATGACGCAAAAAACGGTGGTCCTTCTTCCTACATGCATCTTATGTTGGAGCTTGAGAAGAGCCGCTTAGAGCTGTGTTGCTATCATGGAAACTGTCTCCAGGTGTCTACAGGATTCCTACAGCACCCATTTTACTTTGTAAAACCACAGCTGGCATGTTATCCGAGTCACACTGCTACAGCATTTAAACCTGAGGCTGCAATCCAGTGGCTACACGTAAATCCTTCATAAAGAAAACAAAATGAGAACATTTGAAGGAGTCACCAAGGTCATTCTCACTTTCTTTTTTTAAGATTTAATTAAATGCTGATACTCATCAGATATTTATTGCTTTCTCAGGCATTTTCTAGAGATAATAAACTTTTTAACAAAGCAAGTAACCACCCTCCAGGAAAAGGCAAGAACTACTGCACTATCCACGCACACCAGAGAAAACCAGCGTCAGGGGTTCTGTGCTGTGAACCATTCACACCTGGGAAAACGACCCTCTCATGCATCAGCTACAAACACTGCCAACCTGGAGCTACAGAGACATATTTCAGAGGCTGTGTTTGCCCTACCAATTATGATGTTGTTCGTCTTCACGCGCTCTTTTGCCGCTTCGCTCTGCAGCACACCCTGAATCTGGTGCGCTGCTAAGTCAAACAGATCAAGGTAATCTTCCACTGGGTAGCGATCATGAAATCCATCCCTCAGACGAATGATTCCTAAGAACAGTGACAAAAGAGAAGTTAAAAAAAATAGTAATAGCAGGGTAAGATTAACTGCTGGTGTAAACCAAGATGGCTTCATTGACATGGCTGGCGCTAAGCCAGATAACATCAGCACAAAATTAGACTGATGAAGTATAACACTCAGATAAAAGTGCCAATAATGAAGTAGCTGAAGTTCGAGATACTATATGATTAAGCCATAAATTCAGAGTGATAGCAAGTATCTTAAGTGTTCTGTTTTATAGTCTCTGCATGAATAGCTTGCATTTATTTTCTTTTAAATTTAGCTTTTGGAATGAATATAAAAGACCAGATTCTGCTTTCGTTTGCACCAATATAAATTGAAGTAATATTGGACTCCTACTATATTTAGTAGTATATTTACTCCTACTATATTTACTGTATTGAGATTGAGAACAGGCTCTGATGCCAAATATGCAAATCAACATGTACCTACCAAAATCAAAAAAGTGGGAAATCATTCATGTTTTTATCTTTCATAAATAAGTAGTCACAAAGCTCCATGATAGTATCTTATTTTTCTCCTCTCCTTCCCTACACGCCGGGGTGTGTTCAGTGTCACCTTGTCCCTGCATTTCTCAGCATCTTGAGCCACATCTGTGATTTTCATACTCCTTTTCCCGCTCTGCTTTCCAACTCTAGTCTCACTTGTCCACTTTCTGTATATGCTGCCCATGAACATCTTTGCATTCTTTCTTCTTACCACACCACAGGAGAGTTTCTCAAACAGGCAGAGGTCAAGGCCAGCAGTGGGAAGGCAACGGAGTAGGAGCAAAGCTAAGAGTATAGAGCAGGACTTCTCAGATCTCCTCTCCTGTTCCCGCAAGGCCAATAATTATCAATTATGTGCAAGGAAAGCTCAGCAAGGGAGTTTTTTTGTCCATTCCCTCTGATTTTCCCCTTTAGGAAAGTGGGATTTAACAATGGTAGAAGAAAGCTCAGCAGTGTATTTTGACTTGTTTTGGGGTGGGGGGGAAAGGGTACATGCATGGTGTTACAGACTGGCTTGGTTTGTTGCCACACCACTCATGGGAATAGAAATTGTGGCTGAGAGCCAGGAAAGGGAGACAGTCAAGCTGGGACAAAGTCCTGCAGAGCATCAACCACCCCAGCAGAACGGGAAAGCAGTGGTTTGTGAAATGGGGCCTTCCCAGGAGGGCTGTTTAGCTTCAACTGCAATTAGTCAATCTCATAAAAATCCACTGAATCAGAGAATGATATAGAACAAAGAGACTTTCTTTTCCAGATAAATGTTACAAACTAAACCAAGTTAATAGCCAGGAGCATAGGAGTCATACCCACTAGCTGGCTTATAAACGGAGCTGTCTCAATTTCACTTGTTAGTCTATTTGTCATATTCTCTTTTTTTTTCTTTTTCTTTTCTTCTTTTTTCCTCTTTTCTTTGTTCCTTTTTTATTTTTTCTTTTTAATAGTAACCATTAGCTAATGTACTGTTCAGGCAGAGAGAAAGGACTGAGCCACCAGGAGCAAAACTTCATCTTTCATTCTCAATGGCAGAATGGCAGACAGCCTGAGATCATGATGGGAAGGCCATCTCAACAGATCTCCCTCCCATGATATCCCAAACTCTCCAATCTTTCCTCATTCTTCAGCTTTACAAAATAACTTCAAAAAAATTTAACTATGCAAAGAAAGTTCACTTCAAGGATCTGCTCGTGGTCCCCAGTGGCTGACCACAAGATCATGCAAGTGGAGAGTTTGCGAATGCCAGCACAGAGATAGGAATGCATCCTTGTTCTCAAATTATACATACTCCAGCCTGATTTCTTACACTCTTCTGACTGTAGGTCCAGTTCTGAGCTGTAGTGAGTCCGGTCTTGCTTCAGTGAGGTTGGATGCACTACTTCCTCCACCATTAATTACAAATATTTATGTTGAGTCTAATGTAGATGTAGGTAATTATTTGCCATAAAGGATTTTAGCCTAACATATCAGTTCGTTTCAGCTTTTTCTGCCAGCCCTCTCATGGAAGACATGGTTTTCCACAGATGGTTTTGCTGACAGTCCCTGCATCGACACACCCAGGGCCAAGCAGTGTAGCATTCGCGCTGGAAGGCGGCCAAGTCTAAAATCCCCTTTCTTCACTGATCTGACTTTTCACCTTCAGGTCAGGAGGTAATTTGTATCATTTGTCTTCAGTCAGCCGCTGACTGTGATGAACGAGTGCCCTCTCATGGGACTTCAGGGGGCACCATGATGCTTCTCTTGTTTGACTTTGTAGCTAGCCCAGCTCCTCCATTCACACTGGTACCTCCTAGGAGTGTCTCCTAAACCGGACCAAATTATCTCAAAAGCAAAACTGTATTTTCATTATTTTACTTTAACTCTTAGTTTATAACAAACATTTAGAAAATGTCTAAAAAGTCTTTTCGCCACTTTCTTATGTCATTTGCAAAGGAAGAAAATACAAACTCTAAGAACACAGCAAAATTACTTATCTATGAGAAATTTGAAATCCCAGCTCTGTGGCTGAGCCCTCCTCCTCACTGAGCAGTGAGAATCAAAGCCCCATTCTGCAGGAGCTCAGAGGTTCCTCTGGGCTCCAGGTCACGGGGAAGGGAGATGGAAATGGCAACATGCAGGAGAAATAAAGAGCTGAAATTACCACCCTGAAATAAAGAACAGAAGCAACACTGCAGGTGACCTGGTCCCTCAGAAAGTATCCTTCCTTCCTGTTAGCCACGGCAGTCATTAGAAGAGATAGTTTCCCATTTCAAGGAAGCTTAGAAAAGTACTAAACAAAAGTAGTGATGCAAAGTCCTCATCAAATGATCTACCCCACAGTGCTAGGTTTTTACTTGTCCCAAAGTCCTGCACATCGGTGGGGCAATGCCATGCACAAATACAGGCTGGGCAGAGAATGGGTTGAGAACACTTAACAGCTAGACCCAACAGCGGGAAAACCCAGAGCCTGGGTGGAACGCAGCAAGCATCAAGTGCATCCGCATTTAGAGGAAAGTGCTAAGCACACAGCAGAGTCAGGAATCGAAACTGTCTTCTGCATCCCTTCTACTATTTAGACACAAGATTGACCTTCCTTGTGCCCAAGGAAGAGAGAACAAGGAGGACATAAACACTTCAGATGGATAAAATGATGCGCTCAGCCCCACGGCCCTCAGACGCCCTTTGAAGGTGCAATCTTGAGGGGTGGATGCGTATTGCTCCAGCAGGCCATAACCTCAACTATTCACGTCTGCCTTCAGAGATGAAGGGTCACTTTGTAAAATATTGATGTCATCCAGGAAAAGAGCATAAAAAATGTGCAGGTTCCTCGGTGTAAGAGAGCTTTCTCATGCAGAGCATCTCTTCTGTTCAGTGCTTGACTAAAGCTACAACACTAACAAAGCTCCTACCACAAAGTGGAGTTGTATTTATTGAACCATAAGGACTGAAGCCGCATTTCAAATACTGACCTATCATTTATTCATGTAAGAAAGGCTTTACAGAGTCTTGCAGCACAAAACTATTGCTGCTATTCTTTAAACCTCCCATCAAAACCTAATAGTTCCCCTTCCTGCCTTTACAAGTTCACAGGGTTGGTTTTATCTAGTGTTTTTATTTTTTCCTAGATTTTCCAAACCACTGCAAATAAACTAAATGAAATGTGCATCATCTCAAGGTTTAATCCAAAACATCATTAAACAAAAGCAGGCTGGAAGTTACTGAGCATCCATCACCTGTATTTTTCAAAACTATTAACTCCAGTGGTTTCAAGGTAAGCTAATATGGAGCAAATCCATAAACTTCACCCCAAATATATACAAGAAATGTCAAAGGTTAATAGAGTCAACTTGCCTGAATACCAGAGGACATGTTTACTTACCAAACCGTTTTCTTGTCCACCAGTGGGGCTCTTTGATTGCTGAGAACCGAACGTCAGGGTGCAGCCTGAGCCGGTCGTACAGGTCTGTCGTCCCACACTTGGGCTGGCCAATGATGTAGAAATGGGGGAGACAGCGCAGGCGGTAGTGTTTGTCCTTATAATGGTACAAGTGGTTCCAAAATACCTTCCTGAGGTAATCAAATATGGTTCGAAAGCGCTTTGAATACAGTGCATAGGAGTTTGTTGCATAAGGATCTGTGGTTGTGTTTCCTCTGTATTCTTCATACCAACAAGGATTCTTGCTATTTGGAAGGAATTTATTAGGAATTACAGAAAACATCTGCAACATAAAAGAGCAACAAATTCAGTCAAGGCAGCAAAAAATTGACAGTTATACTTTTCTTAGCACAGTGAGAGAACACAACAGAAGCACGATGAGGACATTTTTAACCCTTATTTTATTAACTACAAAGTCGACTTAACTTATTTCTTCTGATGACCTTGGAACCAAATCCTGTACGATCAGTCGTACTGGGAGAGGAGTACATTTAGAAATCCTTTTATTTTAAGTCCAGGAAGGACCTCAATAATCCCCCAACTCCCCTGCAACTCCAAGAATTAATTTTTAAAGTCAAACATGTAATACTCAAATCAAATTAACTTCCAGTTTTTAAAAACTGGTTCAGTTAAAAACTGAAACACAGGTTTGCAATGACTGGATTTTTGGGGAGGCATATTGGTAATCAGTTATTAGAAAGGCTCCTTTCTTGCTTATCATTTAAGGTGACTAGCAAATATAAATCAGAATGATTTTGCATGAGACAAGGTAAAAATTCAATGAGATGGTACAGCTATTGGAAGACTGCCTGATTTTTTGCTTCAGGTGTCAAGACCATTTATATAACTCGTTTATTTTGCCCATGACTCAGAAAGACGTGATCTCCAATATCAACTTTTCAGCTCGTGTAAATCAGGAGGCTCTAGGTGGTGTAAATCGCTATATGAACATCTGAGCAGCTGCACTTTTTTTAATCTCAGTTAAAGATTGACCCAAAAGTCTTGAAATAAGCAAGCATACAGCAGTTTCATACACACTTTAATTCATACTTACATGTGGCTCTTGTTTCTTCAGCTCTTCTAAATCAGGGTGCTGTCTCGTTATAAACTCTAACTTTGAAGTAATAGTGTCAATAATTAATTTAATGCTTGGATAATCCTTTACGTATGAAATATTCATTTTAGAAGGCTGGTAATGGTCTTTCATGTCACTAAGGCTTTCATTGTCCATTAAGCTTGGATTGCTAGTAAAAGCTCCGTAATGGAAGGGAGATGGTATTAGCAACAGGCCATGCTTGGCTCCAGTCAGTATGTAGGATGCCATCACTAGAGTCATTATAATCAACCCAAATATTAAGCTGCATAGCTTCCCCTTCCTCAAGCAGAAAAATCCATTCCAGCTTTCACTGTGATCAGTCCTTACTTCCAGAACTGCAAGCAACTTCATCTGCTTGCTATCGGTGTACAAAGGGATCTTATTTTCTCCTTTGCAAACAGGACACTTCTGGTTATTGTGATTAGGTCCACGGCATCTGAAACACTGTCTGTGCAAGTCATTTGGTAATAAATGTATGCAACAATTAATGCAATACCTCATATTACTACTGTTAAACTCCTGTATTAACGAGCCAAGCACAGCCATAAAAATGTTGCTGAAGTATATGAGTCATCTTCTGTAAGGCTGAAATTATTCAATTCCTTGAGTGATTCTACGACTACTCAGCAACACAAAAGGACAGGTTCAAACCAGAATAGTTAAGAGTACTCAAAAAGTGATATATGTCACAAAGAAAAAAAACCCAACCAGCAACACACAAAAATAGATGTACTGCGGACGTGGTTTCACTAATTTGGCTCAGTAAGAGGAGTGTGGCAAAGTAAGAATCAGCTACACAGCTGGCTCAAGTTTTTCCCATTGAACAAAATGAGAATGAAGAAAAATCATCACGTAGCATAAAAATATGCAAAAAATAAAAATAACTCATTGTCCTCTGATTTATGCTGTAATAGGAAAATATGGGTAGAAATTCCCAGGTATTCTTAAAACAAGTGGGTTCCAAACCAAGCCACTGCTAGTGGAGGCTCCATCTTCCCAGAGGTGATTTCAAAGATTTGCATTGTACAACCTAAAGAAACAAAAACATACATATAGGTACACCCAGAACAGCAGATGTGGTACCTACATTCACCTTCATTCAAAGCCGTAGCAAAATATAATCTACTACAAGTAATTTCACCACTCTATTTGAAAGATGTCGTCTATTTGCCAAGTATATTAATTACAGCACTCACGATATTAAACCCAGGAAACTTTCAGCTTCAAGTTCACAGTGAGTTGCCCTTTCTTTTCAATCGCCCATCTGCTCACATCGACGAACAGTTGCTACCACAGGTAACACTACACGACTTCCCTCAGCTGCTCACTAACCTATCTGACAGATCTTAATCTGCTCTTTAAATACAGAAGCATTTTTGGACAGTGTCCAGTAACACAGGTTTCAATGTTCACCCTCTATCTGTGCATAGGGACCTTAAATTAACTATCCTGAAGTCAGGTAGGAACCTAGTTAAGAGGACAAGGCAGGGATAAGGTAACAGTCTCCTTTCAAGCATATGACATGAAGAGTCAAACAAAAACCCTAAAAGCCACAAGTAAAACATTCAGCAAATTGAAGGGGTTAAATAATAGACACATTTTGAGGTCAAAAATAAACTCTCTATTTTGAGAAGCCTTATTGTCAAATACAAAAGCTCACAGATAATATACATTCTATATACTAGAAAAATTTTTTATTTTCTAGAATTATTTTTCTGGGGGAACTAAAGACCGGACATATTTTCAAACAATCTTGAAAAGTCAGAAGCAAAATGATAAACTGGCATAGGATGAAAAGGAAAAGAAAAAGACGGGGGAAACCTAAGGGACAGTAGTAATGTATGGCTCTGATGGGCAACTTCCATTTTGGCTTTTGCCACCTGATAAGGACAGAACTTCCCTTTAGTCCCCGGGAACAAAGACACCTTCAGGCTCCAGTGCTCGTTGTCCATCCCGATGTGGATGCCCATGAAAGCAGCAACCCAGCTCCACCCCAACACCTCCATCTCTCAGCACCACCCAGGACCTGGTCCATCACAACCCACTTTTCAGCCCTTCCAGACAACCCCAGTATTAACCTGAGTAGTTACCCTGAAGGTTCAATAACAAACAGTTTTAACCATATTGACGCTAAGATGCTCAATATTACCTCTGAAGAACAGAAAAAGGACTGCCCTTTCTGTGTGCGGCCAGTGAAGGGCATACAGACTCCACAGATAACATATAACACTTTACTGCAGATAAAACAAGTTGGAAGAATTCAGGAGCATGACAGCTTTACCGGAACCGAACAATAACTTTTGCCCAGAAGACTATGAGTGATGAAATGCTAATTAATTAAATTATTTTTCAGATGAAGTTAATCTGTGTTATAATTAGCTTCATTAGACCAGAGAACCAGCTCATTGCTTTATGGGATATCTAAAGACCCAACATTCACTTTTACTACTTAAATGAAAATATATTTTCCAAGTCACCTTAATCAAAATATGAAATAGGAGAGATGTTTGACAATGCACACTTATGAAAAAAAACAGTGTACTACCAGACTAATAAAAACAATTCCCATATAGCTACAATTCTCCTAGCTAAAATACACCTCAGTAACCACATACAAATTCTTTTCCTCACTGCTCTTTGCCAGTGGCTCCCGCCCCTGGACTCACATGAGTTGCTCCTTCTTTACAAAAATCCATCTTTCCTTTTAAGGCTCAGAAAATGTTTTTTCTCTGCATTGTTTCCAAACATCTTTCTTCCCTATCCTCCCGTGCCCTTCATTCCACCCCAAAACATCTAACTTAACTCATCCTTTTTCACACTGCTGTCTTCAGCAGAAATCCTCCTGTCTGACTTTGCCCCTTGGCTCCTGAGAAACTACACACACTTAGGCATTTCTGAAGAGCATGTTTGTGCAGTGTCCAAGGCACCAATAATGAAAATAATTTCTCACGGTGATACGATGGATACACAAAGGGTCCTCTGATTGCTTCTAGGACACATCAAATCACAGAATTATAACCATTACTAATTATTTGTCCCAGAATTTGGCTATTTTGCCTTTAGCTCATTCAACTCTGCTTTCAAATTCTTAAGAAGCATTGATATAACTCTAGATAATAACTCCTGGCTCATTCCTACAAAAGTGTCCAGGTCAAATGGAGCAGACACTTCAGACCCTGCATTACTCATCATTCTTCCAACTGCATTTTTATGAGAGACAAAGTGCTTTTGTAAATTAGTTGTACTCTTGATGTTTCTCCCACCTAATACTGTCACATATTGGAGAACTTCTGCAATCAGAGCAAGCAGGCTGTATCTCAAGGGCTCAAGAATAATTTAGATAAATACTGAACGAAAGCATTTGCAAAATACCTTCCTACAAAAAAAGTTCATTTCTTTAATGAGTTTATTCTACAAGTCAGATGAGGCAGACAGAAATCATAGCGTAATCATTACTGACTGTATTTAAACCAAAGGGATATAAATCAGTGTACGGCTGTTCAAAGAAACTAGTCTTCAAAACTTCTCTAACGAAACAGGCCTGTGATGATTTTGACAGAAGTGTGAATGACTACAGAGACTAAATCCAATTCATGTGTGTAATATTAAGACCCGAAAGTTTATGCTTCCTTATACATAAAATATCCCTCCCCCAAATGAATGTCCAAAAGAAGAAGAGAAGCTATGGAAAGGCAAGAGGAGAGAATGATCCAAGATTTAAAGCAGGAAAGAGCTCAATGGTTGTCCAAACACCACCGATGGTCCTAACTGCTGGGGAGAAGGAGGATGAGAAAGGGAGGTCCTGACAACAAGTGGAAAGTTTCCCCTTTGCAAGTCAACGTTTCAGGCAGCAATGAGACACTGGAGCAAAGATTTTCAAAGAGGAGGCAAAGGAGGCAGGAGGAGACTGAAGGGCAGATTCGATCATCATCCACTGAGGTAACGGAGGAAATAACGAAAACAGAGATAGTTCCCAAAAAGAAACTGTAGAAAAAGAGAGGGTGAAGATGAGGGCCCAGGCCCTGGTAAGAAAAGATAAGAAAAGGAAGGTGAAAAAAGTACCTGTTAAAAAAGATGCACGAAGAGGAGGCTACAAGTTACAGTGGTAGCTATAGGAAGATCTGGTAACCAGAAGGTAGCCTTCAGCATCACTTCAATTAACTTAATCATGTGTTACACGTTTGTTCTTGTGTAATCCTTCCACCCTGAACCCCTCTACTTTGACAGCCAGTGAGTATCTCAATATTGTCCCAGACCTCTGCTCTCCAGCTCCTTGCTGTTTATTTTCAGAGGGACTGTTTACTATGCACTGTCTATTTAGAGAAAAAGTAAATCAATTTTATTTTCCAGCCCTCTTCTAAGGGGGATCTGAAACTTGCTCAGTGATACTGATTGAACAGAATCAATTCAAGACTTGCATATTTTACATTAATTCTCAAATTGTTAAACAGAGCCATCAGAGATACATTAACGGGTACAGGGTCCAGGATCTTAGAAAAACCACATAAGCTCTCAGTCCTATTTTATGTCCATTTGTATGTTAACAAAATATACTGGACTTTATTGAACCCTTCCCAGGTGTAGACACTTCTCATGAAACTCCATTACAAATATTACAAACTCAAGAAGAAGACATGTTAACTACATCTTTGACAGCTGAGAAAAATTGTTTATCAGAAAGCTGATACAAGGGGAAAAAAAAGAAATATGCTTAGGCTACAGTAAAACTGAGGTCTTAATCACACCAGTCATGAGAGAAAATTTAAAGTTCTGACAGCAACCATAACTCTGCCAACTTATGCGTATGCACTACAACAGGCTGCTTAATTAGATGATCAGTTTGACGACCTACCACAGGGCAATATGACATATTACTCAGCTAATAGACTACAGAATTTGATGTTTGTTTTTTTTAATAACTGCTAGTGGCAGACATACCATTTTATGTGATTTTCCACTGTCATGTTCATGTAATAAACACATCAAAGTCAGGATATAATTCCGTACTGCCACTCCCCTCTTTTTACAAAGATGTTTTTAATAAAAAGTTCATTCCCCAACCTTTTACCATGCAATGAATGATGCCCACCAGAAGGCCAGGATCTTTCCCTCGCATAAGCAGCCCTCGTTTTCCACATTCACCCTATGAAATCAAGACATCTACAATATCTTTTTCTTTTTGTTTTGTTTCTTCCTTTCAGCATTTCCAGTAGCCATAACCACAGATACACTGCACCTTTTTTGTATTTCAGTATAGAAAGCAGAAGGATGTGAATTGCAGGCAGAATAAAGGTTATGAGATTTGAGTTGGTAATAAACCATTTATGTCTTTTTATATTTTAGTTGCAAAACTGCTGTCAGTTCACCGGCAGATTACTCTCTTTACACAACAACCAGTGTCTTCGTATATTGTTGAATAATGTAGCATGTAATTTCCTCTTGTTAAGATGAATGGTGAATTATTTATGACCGTGCTTATATGGTATTTGTCTGTTGTACATAAATGTATGCCAGCTCTAACCACAAGGCAGAAATCAACATCAACCTTTTCAAGCTCCTTGGCCAAAAGCAATCCTTCTTGTAAAAATTAGGGTCTTTGGGAACCTCCTGAGTAGGAAATATGGATATAAGAGATGACACACATTGGAACTGGGGAAAAAAATGAACAGCTATCTCAGATTTCAATATACTTCTGCTGAAGCCAAGGAAACCTGCACCACTGTTTCAAATTGAAGCAGTCTCAAGCTAATAAATATATTTACATGCAACAGAGAACTTAACTGCAAACAGGTGGGACCTTTACCTTGCTAGTTTCCATGTGCAATTCCTTCTGTATATAAGAGAAGGACCCATCGGGTGCACAGGCTGCAGGATGCCAGAGAGAAGGCTGGCAGGTAACACTTGCCGGTTCCCCAATAGCGAACGGCACAAGGCAGAGCTGCCTACTAGAGCCTTACAATAATCTACTGAAAATGCAGTATCCACCATGACCTACTTATTGCCATACGGGAAGTTAAATAGGGTAAAAAGATAAATTTCACCAAAAATAAAATATGCAAGATTTTTCATCATTCACGTATTTTTGTTCACTATATACAAAAATATTTGAAATTCTGTTTTATTTCTTTTAAATGAACATTTCATAAGATCTCTCCCCTTTCTGTTTAAGGATCATTTAGGGAAGACTGTAATCAAAATGGCTATAAAAAGAAACTACTCCTAGTCATATAACTAAAATTCTTCTCCTCTATGAATAAGATAAAACAGATTCAATAGCCTTTACATGCACAAACATCTTCTGGACATCTAAGTGTCTGACTTATTGTTCAGGTCAACAACCTTAATATTTAATGTGCTTTCTTTTGTTCATAATTCTTTAAAATAAAGACAAACCAAACTTGCCAGTACTCTTAGGGCTAAATTTTATACTAGCCTCGTTACTTGTGTTCAAATATAGCTGAACTGGAGAGAGTCCAGCGGAGAGCTACGATGATGCTCAGGGGGCTGGAGCATTTTTCTCACGAGGAAAGGCTGAGAGACCTGGGTTGGTTCAGCCTGGAGAAGAGAAGGCTGAGGGGGGATCTCATCAATACCTATAAATATCTAAAGGGTGGGTGTCAGGAGGATGGGACTGGGCTCTTTTCAGTGCTGCCCAACGACAGGCCAAGGGGCAACGGGCACAAGCTGGAACACGGGAAGGAAGTTCCACTTAAATATGAGAAAAAACCCCTTCCCTGTGCGGGTGCCAGAGCAGGGGCACAGGCTGCCCCGAGAGGCTGTGGAGTCCCTTCCCTGGAGACATTCACACCCCGCCTGGACGCGGCCCTGTGCCCCTGCTCTGGGGGTGCCTGCTCACACAGGGGTGGGATGGGATGAGCTCCAGAGGTGCCTTCCAGCCCCTGCCATTCTGTGATATTCAGCCTTTCCTACTCCCACATGAAAGAGCAGCATGCTGTTAAACTATTATAAACACACTTCAAGCACACCAGTAACATATTTCTCAGCTTGATGTCTAACTGTTTCTCTGATGTCAGCGGAGCTACAGCACTTTGTTTCCTCTCTTCACACAATATAATTAAAATGTGGAACTCATTGAGGCCAAAAGTATGAATGCATTTGAAAGACATTAGACAATTAATGGAGAATAAATCTATCAATGGCTGCTATCCTCAATTCCCAGAAGCTAGAAAGGGATGGGAGAAATCTATTAATATCTTTTTTTACACTCTTTCACTGAGCATTTATTACTGGCCATGGCCAGAGGCGGCAGAGAGAGACACAGGTATCTGGACCACTTGAAGGTTTGAGCTACAATTGTCATGTTGGGCAGGTCACAACCTAAAACCATGGATGTGTAAGACAAGTTAGAAAATAATCCACCAACTCTCAGGTTTGATGGGATGTAGCCCAGCCAAACTGTACCCCTCAGCTACAACTCCCACAGATCTGCAGTCTCACAAACCACATTTTCTTTTTTTTTTTTTTCTCCCCTGTCCATTCTCCTATGCTCACTCATGTCAGCCATCATGTCAAGGATTTGTATGTTGATGTGTTTATTAGAGCTGAGAATAACAGTCTCTTTTTCCCAAGGAATCTTATTACTTCTCAACAAGAGAGAAAAACTAGAACTATTAATGAATGGAAACACAAGAGCACTTCATGTTCCTGCTCTGTTGCTTGCTTGTTATGGGAAGACCTTCAGCTGCTGTGATGTCTGCCATTTCTCCGTGTGATGAGAAGCAGTTGCACAAGATACATCAGCTGAAACATCACCCAAAGCAGAAATGTGGAACATGTCCTCTGCAGCCTCCCTTCTTTTTTAAAAGAAAGCTACAGATGCTATAAAAATAAGGATAAGCACCTTTAGCAAAAATTTTTTTAAAAAAAAGCTTAGGCAAAACATAATACTGTTGAATCTCATCTGGTCAGTAACTTCTGAAGGAGCACATGGCTCCTAATTTAATAATATCTGATGCTATTCTTTGAGTAGCAGCTATGTTGTTTTATGCATGGTCTCCTAATTGTTTCCACTAATCCGGGTAAATATTCTTACTGCCCAAGTGCCTTCCCTGTCAAATCAGGATGACTTCCTGAATTCAAGTTCTCAGTTTGAGCTGCTAATGTTTTTTGAAATCTCAGAGCAAAGCTGATCCCACACCCTCCATGAACACGCCAGAAATTAACTTCCCTTTCACTCTCAAGAGCTCCCGTGAAGACGGGACCGTCATTAGTCACAAAAACATGTGGGTCTCTAAGTGAAATGCTGCCCACAGCCGTACTTTCCATGACTCACATGAAGAGGAATGAAAACATGAAAGGGCAGAGGGAGGCTGGTAGAGTAAAACCTTCATAAAATTTTCATATTAAAAAAAAAGCAGTATTTAGTAGCAGCGCAGCACAGCCACGTAATTCCTCTTCCACTCCTCCATCACCCATTGCAAAGCAGCCCATGGCAGCAGTAACCAGCTTTCTCCCTGAACAACAGCAAGTCTTCAGCCTGTGCAAGATAAGTTTAGGACCTCCGGACAAGTAAAAATTCTGCAAAACTTTACCATTACAGATACTTTTTTAGCTATCAAGCTTATTGGAAGGGATAAAGATTGAACCAGACTACAGGCTGCACAGTGGTTTTGCTCTCAGACACGGACTCTTCAAAACAAGCCGAAGTATTTGTACAAGTGTAGTGAAGTATTTGTACAGTGTGAGGAAGTTCATCCTGCTAGTGGGCAGGTTGTACTGTTTTAATAAATAAACAGTACAAGTAATAAAAACCTGACCAAAAAAAAAACCAAAGAAAAAGAAAACAAGCTCAGGAAAGGAGAGGAATAATTGTAGATTATCCTGCTTATTGCACACATTTGGCTCTTCAAATTAACATTTTTGGAAATAAACTTTGACTGAACTCACATCTATTTACCTCAGAGAAATCAGCAAGCTGCCAGAAAGAAGATGTGTCAATAAAATGAGAATCATGAACGACCATCCCCTGCAACCTCTTTGTAAAAAAAAAAAAAAAAAAAAAAAAAAAGAGAGAGAGAAAAAAAGCTATTGCAGTGGTTTAGAAAAGCAGCAGGACTCACTACAAAGCCCAGCAACCTCCTGCAGACTGCAGTTATGTAAATCTCCACTATTTACTTAAAAAACTAATTTTAAACAAAATCAATAAATGAAACTCCCAATAAATTATATAAACCCACTGCAAACATTGTTAAGGTGGCAATCACTTGAAAAACAGTCACATTTTAAAAGCTAGAATACATGGTCATAACCCATGGTTATCCATTCAACCTGCTGAACTACTGCTGAACACTTGTTCAAGAGTAAAATATTCTTTAAAGGATACAGTTCTGAAGCCTTTTGAAGCCAAAGAAAACCTCCTGAATCACCACTGAATCAGCAGTCTTGCCTAAATAACAACTGTGGCTTATTCCACGGCCCAGCTGGTTTCTTTCTCAAGATTTAATCCGAACACACTCTGCTCCTTCCTCATCAATATACTTCCAAAGCAAATGTGAGAATGGAACAAAAGACACCCTCCATTTGCAAAAACTCCAAAAACTCCCCTAAAATCAGCCTAACAGTAGTCATTTCAACCAAATAAGGACCCACTCTTATTATTTGTGCTGCAGTGCTCAGGAAATAGTTACCGAGCTTGAATCACCACTCAATTAGGACATAAACGCTGCCTGAATAAACAGATTACTGGAAGCAAGGAAAAAAGGGGAGGAGTGGGGAGGGAAGCAGGAGACTGTCCTGGATCAGCACGTTCACGCCTCCCCCCAGAAACCCGTTATTATATCTGAAGTCTTATGCAGTTCCTAGAAATTACTACGGTCCATCTTCTTGCGCTCCCAACACGCCACATCCGCACGTTCTAATGCATTGTTTGATTTGCCTTGAAAATGTCAAAACAATAATTAAGCTTGATGTTAGCCATTTTTAAACTCTTTTTTAGCAGAAGAAAATCACTGAAAAGTTTAACAACTTCTGTGTTGCTTTTTCTTTCTATTGCATCTGATTCAGTCTAGAATTAGACCCATTGTTTGTTTTGGGGCTACTTGCAGAATAAAAAGTCCAGACAGGAAAATAAAACAGAACAAAAGCCAGCCAACCTATGGCCTACTGATAAACTCCAAACCACATTATCGTCTCCCAGTTAGATCTAAACTAGCATACGGGTTTAAAAGATAACAGGCTGGTTCCTTCATATTTAAGGCAGGGATGAGATCTGGCCAACAATTCCTCCGAAGTAACACCTGCCTCAGATCCACCCAAGGTCATTTTCCAAAAGCTATCCCCATGCAAGATCTATTCTGAAGGTTTTATGAGAGCTGAAGAGAAGCGTAGGGGTTTGGGGCTTCAGCATTGTAATGACATCACCAGAAACGCAGGTCCAAAAGCTCTGGAAGGAAAAAAAGGCACCACTGCCAGCCGCCCAACCTGTGGCGCCACGTGTCCCAAGCACCATGAATCCTTCACCCTGCGTCAGAGTAGAGCTCACACCAACGTATTTAAGTCCTTCTTCTTGTACAAAACATGGGGCAAAAATTCTGTTCTCATGTATTTGTAAGGATGCTCAGAGCAGAATTTTGCTTATGGTACACACTGGCCTCTCAACTAGATCAAAACTTGCTGCCTATGATGTGCAACATCTCCAGCAATTCATCTTTGCACTTCTTTTAGCTTCTATTCATCTCACATAGTGTCTTGCTACAGAAACACTGACAGATTTATACTGAATGTGAAAAAATTGCACACTGTAGAAAAACTTTGTCTTTACATAAATTACCCCAGTGCATGTCTTCTCACAGAAAAGCCATTTTAAACCAGTTTCAAAAGGCATTATGCACGGTCAAAGTTTATGATTTTTGGTTTTGTTTTGGTGTGTTTTTTTTGTTTGTTTGTGTTTGTTTTTCTTTTTTAATTCTCACGGTGACTGCAAGCAAGCTCCCAGTATATCCTTCACAGTCCTTGAGGTCTTCCCATGAAAATAGAGAATCCATCCTGTGGGGCTCACAGATTCCTCTCCCAAAAACCTGGAACTAGATTTAAAAGTTCTGGTATTCAGAATACAACCAGTAATTACATCTATTTAACAAAAAAAAAGTTGGTCCCTCATTAAAATGATCTAATCACTAAGAGCCAGAAGAGATATAAAATGCTGATGGGAGTTAACTTTTACCTTTCTAAGAAAAAGTGTATTCTCTTAAATCTCCAGAAAGACACCCAATGTCAAAAATAAGATGAAGACAGACATAGAAAGTTAAATAACTTATTCAGTGATTTAATGTTATTGAGAATTCTTCAGGTTCAATTTGCCATATTTATTTGCTTTTGTTACATAGCAGAAGAAAAAGAACCAAAGAGCTCACAGTAAAGGTACAGGAATCATGTGAAATCCAACTTCAGGTGCACAGAGTGGAAGTGAAAAGGCTGGTCTTGCCACAAATGTTTTTATTACATTTTTAGTAAGATCGAACAGCTGTTGAAGTTTCATTCCCAACACAGGATATCACATTACAGTTATAGAAATTCTTACCTACGTGCTTTTTCAAGGAACAAATCACACTATCATCCCACAAATCAGCCAAATTCCTGTTATAAGTACTAATGCAACAGGGAAACGTGAAGCATGAAGGCTGAATCTGTTATGAAGCTTTTCCACTCCAGTTATTTTTATCAAACAAATTCAGGGGGTTTGGGGGTTGGCAGGTAGGAAAAAATATCATATCTAAACACAGCTCCTGTACGCCCTGCAGTCAGGCTGTAATCAAAAATAAATAAGTACTTATCTTCAGAAAACTCCAGAGACAAAGAGTTGGTCTAGTATTGACAGAGTTCACTTATCAAATGCAGGGTATTTTTTGTTACGTGTTTCTTTCTGACAGCTGCTGTTCTGCTTTATTTTCAGGCTTCCAGTTCAGCTTCATTGATTGAGTCTCTGGACAGGTATTGCTGTGATTTACTCAAATAGCTCTTCTGGAGCAACTTGCTCAATAGAGATATGGGCTCTCCCTTCATACAAAGCTTAGTTTAATGAGGACAACATGCTCATTTTCATCACCTTATCTGAACACTCTGTTCTGGACAGCCCATTTCCCTGTGTCGGCTACAACATGAGGTTCGAGTGTCTGCCTCAGATTTAGGCATCTGGTGACCATACCTTTAAGGTTAGGTGAGATGAACACCAAAGCCTTATTGTGCTAAAGACAAATAAATCTTCACATTCAGAGTGCCAGCTGATTCTTATTTGAAGAAGAGATGGAGAGCTAGTGTAGCACAGTTGAATTTGCAGGAAGAGATCTTTCAGTGCTGAAGATTTATTTTAAGCATGGGTTTGTCTCTTGCATTGATTACTGGTCCAGAATCAGCACATGGGAGGAAAATGTTCTGAGAGTATTTCCAACAGTCCTGCCAAGGATTTTCAGCCTCGGCACGCTGCAAAATAGTGGGCATTCACAGTTATGTTACTCTGATTACCATCTTTTTATTTTTACACATTTGATTTTGCTTGATTTTAGCAGCTGCTACCTCAAGTTGATTTAAAGTGAGAAACATATTCTTTCCACCATCTGAAATCTAATACTTACTGCCACTTTGCAAGTGGTATACAGTATGAATTGCTAAATCTTGTGGGTTGTGAGGGATCAGCTGCTAATTTAAGGCTGCTTTTGAGGGATGAATAACATTATACAGAATAAATAGAATATGCATAACATAATGCCTTCAGTGCCTGTTTATCTCATGGTGTACTACAATGCCTTTGCATACAATAATGCAACCAACTGGTATCTACTAGAATTCATTCAATGTACCTTTATGCTTCATAAACAAGCAGTCTTTCTGAAGGGGATCGGTCTATGCGATACTTAACATTGCTTTAAATACAATATTGTCATGACAATTCTAGAGCAACGTATATGCTAACAGCTGCTCATTTGATTTTTAGTGACTGAGAAGGGATTTTCCTCCACCTCCAAACTGAATTTTCTCCATAAACTTTACTATCTTAACACAGTCATCTGAAATTTTCTGCTATGACTCACATATGGTACCTTCTCCCTGAGACATACATTAAAATGGACGGAAAAACATATCTCATCTGTACATAAGTACTGTGTAAGTACTTTTTCATGAATAGGGCATTTCATCTTTCATCTAGTGCTGAGTGGGTGAAAGGAAACATACACAGCTGCATCCTGAAAAGACAAACTCAGTATTAGAGTCTGTCATTAAAGTTTCTTGTAAATTCAAACAAAAATTAGTCAACAAAAACCATTCATTGAGGCCAAATCACAACTGTGGCTTTGTTTCAATACTTTTTTAAAAAAACTGCGTTCCAAGCTTAGTAGTAACTTTTATAAGTGTTCAACAACTTCAATTCTTTAAGCAACAGCACAGCAGATAAATCTCAGCCTATTAACATACCAAGAAACTACACACTTGTTCAAAAGTAAAGTAGATTCAAAGTCTAAGTGGAGATACCCAAAAAGGTCTAGGTATTCTCAAGAAGCTGCTAATTAGTGATCTCTGTAGGATAACACAGTATCACCAGATAAAATTCTTGCCGGTAACTTCCAGCTATGGTTAATTAAGCAAAAACTTTCTGGTAGAATATATGATATTGCTTTCAGCATCTTAGGAAAGTGTTTGTTCCACATAAGTCAAGCAATGTTTACTTCCAAAGTCTCCTACCACTCTTCATAAGTGTTTCATCAAAGGCTTAGACTCCATCAATCATCTGTATCATGTGCCCTTTAACTACACCAAAGTGCTATAAATTTTTACTAACCAGCTTACAGGACACCATCATTCTGAAGATGTTTCTGCATGTCTCTACTCTGTTTTCCGCTCCTATCAACATATACCTTCATAGGCAGAGCCCATACTTGATGTGGAACCTAATGCCATTTGATAATGGATTAAACACTCGTTATTGTCCTCTCATATCTTTAGATCACCACAGCTAAAGAGCAACACTTCTATCACAAACTTCAAAGAAATTCAAGTATCTTCATTTACTGATTTCCACTGGTACAATAAAGAGAATGAGTTGCATTCTTTCACCAGCCTCTTAGAAAAATCACAGCTCTCAATACCATTTTCATAACATGGTAAACTCTTGCCCAGTGATCTTGCAACTGCACAAAACCCCTGGTCTACAACAGTAATAACAAAAATTAAAAAAAAAAAAAGCTGTGCTATGAATGGGACCCAGTAAGTAAATACCGTAATATCCAAAGCAATAATAAGACAAATCTGTTCCCCAGCCACTGAGCTGCTGACTCCCTTGACTTGACTGTATTCCTGCAGGCTTTGCCTGCGTTTGACTTCAGTATACTTGTTTTCCACGTGGAAAGAACACAACGACAAATACGTTTCCACGCTTTACACTGCACTTAGCTGGACTGCAGTTTGTAAACAAACAAGATAAAAATCTGAGAACTTTCTTTACTGGATTTCCATGAAATGAAACCAGGAGAAAAAAAACCAACCCAAACGAAAAACCCAACTCTGCATAACGATGAATGGACCAAGAAAAATTGGCAGGCGCTCCCTCACACCCCTCCTCTTCGGCAACATTTTCTGCAACATAAAGGCAACATTTAGCCTAGCAAACTAGATGCCCTTTATTTGCGGTGCAGAGGCAATCCAAGGCAAGCTCTCTAAGAGATGTTTTTCCCAATGGAGATGTTAAGTAATTAACTTCAGTTCTAGGGAGACTGTCTCAAACTAGCCGTCCGCTTTTCTTCTGCTTAAACTGCAGAGGGTTCAAAATTCACTTTTTAAGGCCTTGCATTGAGAAATTGAAAAAAAACCACCACCCTTGATGGAGCTCCTTGATGGCACAAGTGCCTAATTCACATGGTGGTCCTTATTGACCGCTACCTAATCAGCACTAGGATGCTATACTGGGATGCCTGGGGCCGGGATGCTCTTGCTTGCTCTGTGGGACAGACCATCTCCTGAGATGGCCCAGAGGATGCAGTTTTAAGAAGAAAAGCTGAGCAACTGTCCTCAAATGCTCTGCTCCAGCCAGAAAGCTCTTGCTCTGCTGAAAAATCCCTGTGTCCCTGGGGGCAGCAGGGCACAATTCAAGTGAACAGCAGGAGGCAAAATGAAGTTTTATTTTTAAGCAGCAGTGCTTATTGGTATATTTGGTTCTAGACAAGTAGAGGAGTCATTTAGGACTTTGCAGCTGAAATCAGATAGACACTAATCCTGGAACTCGGGATCCACTTCTTGAAATAAACCATTTACTGAAGCAATTCACAGAAGAAATCTAAAACGACACAAACTCTGTCAACTGCAGTTGGCAGCCAACTTCGCAAGAACAGATGCGTGACTGTTAATGATAACCCAAAAAGCTTAGTTTCTAATGCAGAAAAATTGAAATAGAACGTTAACATTATAAAACTCTACAGAGAACTAGAAGCATCTCCAGAGTGCGCCTGACAAAATACTTTGCTTTAGCAGAATTAACTTTACCCAAAAACCATCTCCTGCAAAAATACCTCCCAAGTATTGAAATGCATTTCCATCTCTTAAATTTCTCTGTTGCCAATAGTGTTTACTCTACCTTGAGTCAAATACATGAATCTTTGACTTAATGAGATTAATGTAATAACTTGGTTTAGGCTGCTAATGCATTCAAAAAGCCTTCAGACACACAGGAAACTAAGATGGCATCAAAAGTATATGGATGCATTTGAAGGTGATATTATTTGTGTGAAATGAACTAGAAATTCCTTGATATATGTCTGCACCAGGGACTACGCTGAAATAAAAGCTTACTAGGGTGTCTTAGGACTGCAAGAGATGGATTCCGAGCCTATTTATGGTTTCTAAGCACTATCAAATAATAATACCAAAGAAAACCCCTAAAACACTGACAACAAGTGACACCACAAGCATTCTAGGAAAGCAGCATTCACCTCTCGAAAGTGGCATCCAGCCACTACAAAACAATGATAAAATATATACATTATATGCAGATAACGGTATAGAAACACGCTGCATTTCTCAGTGGAAGGGTGCGGTGCAGCTGATGCACCAAACTGCAGCTCCAGAATCGATGGTTCCTTTAGTGCCTCAAGTTCAGAGAAATGTGAAAAATGGGTCCAGAGTGACCTATTCTATCAATAATGCTATTGAGTCACATCTGCTTTTTTAATGCTCACCAAAAGGAGCAGTATGGCTTCAGAAATAGGGCATTGTAGAAGCTGGCCTGTGCTCAGTTTCCTTTAACGCTTTCCACCCTCAAAAATGCTGTCAACAAAACATGGTATTTGCCACAAAAAGCCATATCAAACATTGTCGTCTACAAAGATCACTCCACACCCACATCTAAAGACAGCAACATGCAATAAAGTGCCCCAAAATGCCATGTCTTCCATCAGACCTTCAGGAATGTGGCTCAGCAGCCGGCAGGAGCAGTTTGGACACTGCAGCCCCTCCACCCTGCATTAAGTCCTCTGCCACGGAGGTCCCATGAGAGCAAAGCTGCCCCCACCCCACCGGCTCTTGCTTGCCCCTGGCTTCAACAGAAGCAGCTCCAACACCAATTCAGCAGCCTTGTCACCCAGATGCAATCCATGAGGCCGGGCAATGACGTTGTCAGCCAGATTGTAGTCTTCATTGGGTTTTTTTAATCATGGATTACTGTGGTGCTCTCCCCACGAGTAACATCCACCCCTTGGCAACTTAATTGTTCTACGAGTTCCTCTCTTTGCTTATGCTTTTGAGGGGGAGTTGGCACCTCAGCTGTGACAATCCCCTTCTGCATCTCCCATGTGCTTCCACGGAGAAGGTCCTGCTTTGCACAGCTGGAGCAGAGCTTCAACCAGACAGAGCCGACAAGGGAAGGCACCCAGGGATCCGCTCTTTGGCCCTGATGAACAAACTCTTTCCAGCAGACAAAAATGGAACCTGCTATGTGAATAACTGAGTCAGTCCTGCCACTTTTATAGCGGTTACTTCACCAGTATGTGGAGAAATTAGGCATGCTAGAAAACCATTCATCCTAGGTGTGTAAGAGAAATTATAGCCTCACCACTGACCATTTCATTTAATTTACAACTTTCTTGCATGTTTAAATCCTGAAAAATGCCTTCAGAATCCAAAACATTTATAATCAAAGTAAGTGACTTCAGAAGTTCAGAATAATCTAGAAACCCAAAAAATTTCACAGTTGTTCTCATTAAGTGAAAAAATAAATTATATGCTGATAATATACCTGAGTTTGTTTATTGCATGGCTCGGTGTCATAAATTAAACTTTAATAATAGCAAATCAGAATAAAACCTTACAATTATATGCTTTTTATTCCTTTACACGTGAAAACTTGACTTTGAAGTTATTCTTACTTTTCCTCCTAAAGGTTACTTGTACAGGGCTAAGCTACACCAGCAAAACTGACCTGGAACAGACAAAATGTATTCTGCAAAACAGAACATTTATAAATAACATATGTATTATTATTTCATTAATCTTCTTATACAGAAGGTTCTGACCAACCTGAAAACTGATTAAATGAGTAAAGGCAGTAGTTTCACTGCAAACATTCATGCCATACACAGCAGACTTGAGGGGATGCTAGAGTGGTCTCAAATGTATCTCAAAGTTTGGTTAACATCCGTGTGCATCAGACCCTTGGGGCATGGACAGTACTTACTTTCTTGGAGTAACTCCCAACAGCAGATGTCAGAGCGCTTTTTAAAGGCGCTTTTCATTTTGTGGATGACAAAATGACAGAGTACCGACATGCGTTACCTATACTACCATATGGCACAAAATGGTAGAAGTCCAAGAAAAATCTAGATCTCCTAACTCACCATCCAGAATCCCATTACACAGGGACTGAAGGACTTTGAACAAAATTCAGATATGCATTGTACAAGACAGAAAGTCACTGGCAATCCCATTTCTAAATAAACAATCTAAGGCAGACGGCATTGAATTTCCCACAGTAACCATATTAAACAGGGCGAATTTCAGTCCTTCCATAAGCTCAAAAGACAGAGAAGGTAATTTTTCCAAGCTCTCCTAAGCTGCCGTCGCACTCCCCATCTCAGAGCCACACCGGGTCCCCGCTGCACAAGGGTGGCAGTGAGCCCCTGCCGGCGCCAAAGCTGGCAGGTGGCATTTTCGGGAGCAACGGTGCAAGACCTGCCGCTGGGAAGTGAAACCCTCCGTCTCCGAAACAACTCTCAGTTCAGAAACAGGAGCCCTTGTTATTATAATTGATTTCATACTAGCTGCTAAAACACTAATTTGCTTCATTTCTACTAGTTAAGGAGTGCTTTGTTCGCCTCTATTTTTGCCAAAGTATAGAAGAAAAAGGTGGGGGGAGAAGTCTGCGTCATGTACTCTGCCTGCAGTTAGTGAATGCCATGCTAGAGTACATTTTTCACCACAGATGAAAAATGAAGGTAGGGAGTCTTTCAAAACAGCTGCTCCTGAGGACTCAAAAGGAAAATAATTTGGAGAGCAGCCCTCACATCATTCACTCGGAGTGATGGATTTACGTCCTCCAACCTGCATGAGATCCACAGAGCAACTATGGCTCCATCCCAAATTGAAAATTGAGGTAGAAGACACATTTAAAATGTAAAAACAACCAACAGCACTGCCACTGGGGGGGGGGGGGGCGGGGAAGAGAAAAGGGAAAAAAAACACTAATCATTACCCTTCAGGAAATCACTCAATTTTCAGTCTTTCTGCTTTAAGTCCAGAAAATTAAATTTCCCTTTTCTAATGGTGTTGCCTTTGGGTACAGACCGAAAAATAAATGAGCACAAGGCTTATGTGACTGTGGAGCAGAAAGAGGCTCTGCACCTGTCGATTTAGCATCTCTGGTAACAGGAGGAAAAAAACACCATTGCAGACCACGACCCAGGTCACCAGTCCGTTGCTCATTCCCACTGGCGAGCAATTAGCAGCCTCATCCTGCTCCCTGACACTGTTCATGCTCATTGGGGTCAGGAAAAACAGCTTCGCGCTGGGTACCAAGTGTTCCTTTTCCACTTTAGAGATGCATCCCCACCTATCTGTATTTACACTTTTCTTTGAAGTCTTTGGACCCCAAGGATGAATTGCATCGTTCTATAGGTGGATGCTGTTCCCTGATTTTAGAAGTGGTCCTTCCCCTCTCTACATGTACTTCCACTTGCTTTAAGTCCTGCTTGATTTTAAGATTCATCTCACTGCTTTTAACTTGGCTGAAGATGAATATATATTTAAGCCATGGGTGAAAGTGTCTTTAATGACAGTACAGTTCATAATAAAACTGTCCGTTCCATAAAGTGTGCTTTCATCCTTTGGAAAATTTAGTAAGCCTATTAATTATTTTCTTAAAGACTGAATTTCAAAATGTCACTGCTGACATTTAAGGCTCATAAAAAATGCAAGTCTATCTTATCTGTGAGAAACAAGTCTGTACAGTCTATTTTAAGACGAAAATATTTATCAAGGAAGACAGTTGCCAATTACAAATACAAACAGAAACAAAGCCACTTACAGCAAGTTGCTATTTTTTTTATCTTTTACATACCAAGGACATATTTCTCCCCAGCACAGTGGTGCACGGAGTAAGTGACATCTGGTGGCTATATGCTGTAATATAATGAGGCAACTCATTTCGATGCTGTTAACCAATTCAAATTTTAAGTTTACCGCTTCTCAGTAAAGCTTTTTAGATGTTTTATTTGTTTATTTTGACAAGATACTTCTGAGACCTCTACGCATCACAGTCCCTATGCATGGTGGCAACCGCTGTTATCTAATTAAAATGGGATTGTCATATTCACTTCAGGAAACGCTTGACTCCAAAAAGGAATGAGCAGGGCATAGCAAAACAGCACTAAGATTTAGCTGGGCAGCACCATGAGAATCGTACAGAGCCAGGCTGTAAGAAAAGGCTGCACATAATTTTGCAAATTAAATCCTTCAACTCCTCAAGGTAATTAATATCAACTCAGGCTTCTCTGAGTTGTTTTTTCATTTGATTTTAATTAAGCAAAAAAGAAATAGCTGTGATTTCCATTCTGAACTTAGCAGCATCCTTTTACAAACCTGAAACAGCCTTTCCGCTTTTCATACCTTATTGATCCTCAGCGATGGTCACATCTAATCCATCCAAGCCTTCTGCACCTAAACCTGCACTCCAGACGTAAAGCAATTACAGCTCCCCTTCTAACTCCTACAGGCCACAAATAAAGTTCTCTTTTAGAAAGCTATAAGCCTCTCTTGGATAATTAATAAATATACTGTCAGTCAGCTACAGTTAAAATTACAAAATTGCTAGCATTGCAATTCCAAGGCTTGTAACACCAATTTCTTCAGTAATAAGTATTTACAGAAAAAAAATCTGTAAGCACTATCTAACAGATATCAGATGAAATATAAACAGACTCTAAATATTTATCAGCAGAGGAAGTTCAAAAATATCCCGGCAAAAATAAAGCGGATGGAAGGCTAAATCCAGAGCCATTGGGTGTTCTTCAAAGGATGTGCTAGGAGGAACTTCATTTTCAGTTTGACATCGTTAAATCAAATTAATTCCTTCCTCCTATTCAATTGCTACATAAAAATCCTTGATGCCAAAAGGACAAAGCTAAAAATGTCCCTAAAACCATGCCTGAATGCTGCACTTAATGCAAAAGACTGCCCAAACTCCTACCCACACAACGCAGTAATGTAATACTTTATTTAAAGAATTAGACTTTGGGGCTTTCCGTCACTTAAGGTTTAAATATCCTTAACAGGAACATCTACCTGCACGGTCAGCTTCCCCCAGCACTGAAATGGGCACACGTCTGCAGTATCTCAATAAAAGGGGACCTCCAGGATAACACAGCTACTGATATATTATTTCAAAGAGAAATATTATTTCCCTTCCACTTACTCTCATCCCCACCAGGCATTATCTTCACCTTAAGACTTCCTGGCCGAACTAAAGACCATACGCACAAAAAAGTACAGCTGAATGACTTGAGCTCCAGCCACTCATCAAGCAGAAAACTTTTTAAGATCCTATTTCAGTTTATTTTATTTAAATCCTGGCATGCTGAAGTCAGCAGGAGGATCTTTCATTGACTTCAGTGAAGCCAGAGGTTCACCCTGAGAATTGCTGTTTATCTCATTTGAAACCCTCAAGTTTTTTGTTAAATGCAACTTAATGATATTTGCTACTTCAGAATTATTTGTTAGCTTTAAAAATACTCAAAGAAGGTTATTAAAATACCGCGGTGTAAAATTCTTAATGATTACGGCTGGAATATTTTTGTTTCAGTAACAGGCACACAAATAGACATAGTCATAAAGTTTCCGTTCATTTTCTAATACTGAAAAGCCTTAGAGAATCTAGGAATTGTGGTAGTCCAACAAAAATCACTTATATTTACATGCTTACCTGTATTTTCACAGACATTTTTAGTGCCTTTTTTTGGTGGGGTTTTTTTGTCATTTATTATCCAATGTCCTAGTAAAGCAAAATAAAGAACCGGAAAACTGGATAGATTACTACACCCACTTAATGAGTACCATTAAAAGAAAAAGCTATCAAAACTCAGCAGAAGCTTTTTATGCATTCCCCTGTATTACACCAAAATGAGTTATAGCAACATTGTAAGTCTGATATCAAACAGAATACTCATTTTTTAAAGCTGTATACAGAAATAAGCAGTAGGTGACTTCAAGCCATTTAAGGAGTATATTTTACCCAAAGAGTTTCTGAAATCTATTTTTTTAAAGAAAAAAGGTAGTGGGGACTTAAGCTAAAAGCTGCTCACTGTCAAGTACTAGGGTGTTACAGCAGACCGCTGGTTAGGTTTACCAGCCTTACCACTACAGCTACACGCTTCATCGAGCGGAGGACTCTGAACTTCTCCAAAACAAACAGAAAGCATTTTCAGTGCCCACGGTTTGGAGGAGCCAGATTCTGGTCCCCCTTACACCAGTGAAAACCAACAGCTGAATTACTCTTGGCCTACCCTAATGCGAGAGAAATCCACGTGGGATTTCCATGGATACCAATATATTTTCCATTTTACTATGCTGTGTATTTTTAATTTTGCTGATCTCCTTATCAGTGTTCAAAAATCATCTCTGAAGAGTTAAAACACTTCAGTATTTAAAACAGCCTGATGTTAGACAAATGAATTTTTCCTCTTTCCTATAGCGAGAGGGATGAGCTTAGGTTCCACTGTTCCCTCTGTTCACCTCTCGCATCTCATTTCTTGTTGAAATGGTTTTAAAGCTGGTATAAATAGCTTTGCAAAGTAATTCTAATACTAAATGTCAAAAGCGATAGTGGTTTCATTCTGATTTATCCTTATCTGTTCCTCAGGCAAGTGAATCCTCAACCTGAGATACTGTTTTCATAGCTCTATAATTTATGAAATTTTTCATCTAAATTATTTACCTTATGAAGGGCTCCGATGAGTTGCCCAGGGCATAAAGCTGTAATACTCAATGCTGAAGTGCTCAAGAACAGGTTTTTGTCTTTCTAAATGAAGAGACCACCACTGTAACTCATGTTGTAATTTCTGTTGGTACCCTTTAATGCACAGCAGTGTTTTTACCCGGCCTCTTTATCTGACCTCTGCACTTGTAATAGATGCAGGTACAACCCAGATATCACAGCGCTACCCCAGGCTAGAGCTCCAGGGAGCCACAAAACAAGCAATGAGTCCCTGATCCTGGAGCACAACCTCACAGTGTGGGCCCGTATTCCTTCAGGGAGCTGAACTGGCATCAGCTCTGCCTAGGCTCGAGACCTGATGTTACCCATGCAACCTGCTCCTCTTCCACTTCAGCAAAGCAGCATCCAAAATCCCTTCCAGAAATGGCCCCAGGACATTTTCTCAGGCTTCGGCAATCAAGCCAGAAGGACGAACTGTACAGCAGCAGTCCTACAAACGCACTAGCCGACGACTGAAGAGGAGCACAACCGCTAGCCTAACATGGTGAAACAGGTCTATGAAAAGCTGAGCTTTCAGAGAGTTCCTTGAAAATCCTGGAAATTTCAGATTCATTGTCCATTTATTTTACATTAACAATATTTATTTAACATTATCTATTTAACATTATCTACACAGCTCATTTGGAAGACAAATTTCTCAACTAACAAGTAGCCAAAATTGAAGAGGATGGAGAGGAATATTAGATAAGGCATTTGATGGACTTGCAAAAAGTGTTCGTTTTAAGACCTGTTAAAGTATTTTCAGGAGATGAAGCTCCCCTGTGAAGAGCTGGCCCTGCAGGCAAACTCATCTCATTATGTGGCATACACTCCTAATAATCTATTAAACTATCCTCCTCCACTTCCTCCCATTTCTAGCTTTACATGGCCAAACCTCCTGGCTGCACCAGACAAACCGAATCCTTCTCCTTCTTTGGATTAATAAGTTCTAGCACTCATAGGCCATTATCTCCTAGCTTAGGCACAGCAAGGTTAACACTGGGCTCTCACATTTTCTTCAGATCATGTGCAAAACCTTCCAGAATCCTGATTTCTATCACTTTTTTCCTGAGCTCTCTCCTATTTGCTGGCACCTCACTAATGATTTGGTGCCAGATCTGTAAGTACTTTAATTAAGTGCTTTTTTCCCCCATACTGCTCCAAGACCTGAACTTTAACTGGGCTTGTAGAGCAGATAAGGACATTATCATCATCAATCATCTGAAATCATCCAACATTGCAAACTCACATCTAACATGCTGCTCACTTCCATAGCACTCTTTCAACATTACCATCTATCAGGCTTCTTCCATCCCTTAAGTACATGTTGCAGCTAAATCTTTTATTATTTTTCCTATGCATCTTACAGAGGTTTGCATTTTTTCAGAGCAGTCTTATCGTGTTTCCTCTGTACATCTTTGAACCTTACATTTTATCTTCACTCTCTTTGTTTGATCTTGCTCTTCTTCCCAGTTAAAACTCACCTGTAACATGATGACTGCTGTTATTTGGAAGATACATCCTTCCCTATATTCCATTCAATCCTGAGAAGTTACCACGTCTAACAAACTTGGCAGACTTAAGGCATGCACCAATATAGGAAAAAAAATAATAATACAAAAGTCTTTTTCAATCTCATCAGTTTTTCTAATTTTACAGTAAGATAGCAGGGTACACTCACCCACACTGAACATCAAGGGTTTTTACAGGGAAAATATCTCCTTGTGAAACATATTTTTCCCTACTGGAAGGCGTGAGGCAAATGAAAATGTCAGTTTCAGTATTTTGCCATTTAGGTGCAGATCTGCACTTTGTACAGTGAGGAACGACCTGCCTCAGATACAGAGTTGGCATAAAAAAACCACACTTATTTATAAAATGGTGTGCATATTTGATGATCCAAAAAACGGCACATTATGTTTTAGAATACAAAGCGCGTATTTAGTAGTTTGGCATATAAAAGAATAAAGGCCTGTGTCACTTCCCTACCTCTCCATCACCACATTTCTTTACATAACTGTTCATTTCAAAGGAAAACCATTACACAGAAGGCAGGCGCCTTGGCAGCCAAGTGCCTCTCGCCATCCCTGATGCTGCAGGGGCTTTAGCTTTCTGCAAAGCAAGGGAGGAAGGCTTGTTGCACCAGGAGCTCCAAAAATATTTCTGGAGCTGGGTTAGCTTATGTGTACTACCTCATTTCTGGCAAGTTCATAAGGAAACCAGCTGGCCTGCCACCTGAGAGATTTGGAAAATCACAAAATCACAGGTTGGAAGGGACCTCAGGGATCATCTAGTCCAACATGCATTTCAGCCAGGTCAAGCTACTGTGGGAATTTTAAGGAGCTGGATCTGGGAATGGGAAGAGGCAGGGCAACGGGTTGGGGTTGGCGAGTCCGTGAGCTCTGGCGTGCTGCCACAGGGGGACAGAGCGTGTTGGGACAGAGCCTGCCATGGACCACTCACTCCTGTTCGCATTCATCGTCACATCTGGTCTCTCACCACCACCACAGCTGCCTTGTCACTGCCATCAGCCTCCAGTACCCAACTGGACATCATTTTCCTTTCTGTTTCTGCTTGCTAGGTATCAGGCGCATCACCTAGTTACCTCTTCTTCATAAGGATGCCACGCTCCTTAAAACTGGTGCTTACAAGCCACACTCAACAGCTGCTGGAAACCAGGTGTAACATAAATTAATAAATATTCCATAGCAAAGCTACATTAACTGCTTGCCCCTAAAGTGCTGTTTAGTGGTATGTCAGGCACAGCTGTGTAATCAAAGGATTACAGTGCTCCCATTGCAACGCGCCTGCCGCGCTCCGGCTCCTCGGTAGCTTTCCTGTCTCCCTCGCATGTAAAAACCAAGTCGAGCAACCAGGACAGAATTGTAATCATGTCTTTCAGCCCGGGAAACACAAATGAAAAGGTCGTAGGGACAAACAGCCAGTGTGACGGTACAACACGCTTTCTGTTAGGTACATGGGCAGTCCTACATATTTTTAAGGGAATGGGTCAACAAAGCTATATGTAATTAGACAATTTTAGGGAAACTGCTGCATAAGCGGAGAGATCAACATAATTCAAGCTGCTTTGAGATAAGAACTTGTAGAAGCTTACAGATCCTTTCCCCTCGCGTGAATAGCTGTATTTAGACTCCAAATCTGGCACCACACTTCACCAGTGAGAAAAACAGTGCACTTCACTAAATAACATAAATAAACAAGAAATATTAATTTGTGGGGGGAAGCAGTGAAAAAAAATGCTCTCTTGTTGGGAATCTACCTTGTTTTTCCACAGCACTTTAGATTCTTCCAGCTGAGCAACATAACTCCAGCCAAGGAATATGGTGGGAATTCAGAGTTATCCCTCCCTGTGCAAGGTATGGAGAAAAATAGGTGGGTTAAGGGAAGAACTGAAGCCTGAAGCCAGCGATTAAGGGGCAATTAATTGACAGGAATTAATTAATTACCCAGTTCAAACCAGGGTGAAGCTCCTGCAAACTCCATAGGATGTCGGAAACTGAGTGATTCACATCACCTGAGTATCCAGGGCAGCACTTAATGGTTTAATAGGACATTTCCTTGGAATGCCTGATTGTGGGACATATGGCCTTGAAGGATACAGTAAGGGTAAGTAAGGCTTGGGAGGGAGAGGGATATGTTGGCACCTGTTTAAGTCACAGCTTTCTTCACCCAAGTGGTGTATCTGTACCAAAAGAGGAACGCGGTTGGATGGTTGACCTTCCTAAATCAATATGTCATTTAGGCAAGATCAGGCCACTGCTGCTAGCTTGCTCCAGAGGAAGTATGTCAGAATAACGTTCAAAACACTGAACTTAATGGTTATACGATGCCGAGATACAACTTCTTAAAATTTTGCTCCTATGAACCTATGAGGAAGCACTCAGCATAGGAAAAGTACTTATTAATTAGAAGGATTCCCTTCCCAGTCAGCAGAGGAATTTGATAAGAAATCTTTATTGGGGGTGTGGAGGGCTTGTAGCATCGTGGTTAGCAATTCCTCATGAACTTCACAAGAGTTTACCGTCGTCCACCTAACAACTTGATATTAAACAAATACTTTGAGAGGTACTTTTGGGACACAGTCTATCTTTAAAAACACGTGCAATATCACTGAAGTCACCTGGGCTACAAACATAATCTTTGCCCACTGAAACCCCTGGTTCTCATAGAGCTCCTGCCACAGGTTGCTTTAAAATAATGCTAAAATATAGGCAGTATCTTATTTGAATCTCTATGATTATGCCTACATAATCCCATCGTTGCTAATGCTGCTAGTGGAATACATAACTTCATCCTTCCACTTCAACCACATGAAATAATCCAAATACGAGAGTCTGCTTCAACCTTCTCATTTACAGTTTCCAGATATCAACCTTGAGTTTAGCAAAGAAGATAAAATCCATTACTGTCTGCCATTGCATTAGTGGAATTGTTTTGTCATGTAAATCTCCACTGTTTCATCCTGTTCCTGTTACAAACCACCAAATGTAACAGTCTGAATTTGAGATTAGTCCTTCTGTTACAAAATCTGAACCATAAAACTCTTCTGTTATTGATTTCAGAGCTACATGGTGGCCACACTTATAAACACAGGATCTAAGTGCCATTTAGGAAAAAAAAAAAAAAAAATACGGTGGTTTCACTACTAAATCTTCATACAAGTAGTTTCCTCTTTTCTGCATTCAAATTGATTTTCTTTCTTTTGGCATGTGAAGAGCCAGAGGAACCCTTTGACTCAATGCCCAAGGGTGAAATGGCACCAGCACCAGCCGAGAAGCTCTCAGGGCAAGAGACGTGGGACAACATTTTAATCACTGACAAAAAAAAAAAAGCTTCAAGACAACTATTCCATTAGTATTGTCTGTTTACAAGTGAGTGAGTGTGTGTGTGTCTGTATATAACATATATATATCAATGTATATAAATAGCATAGGTATAAGTACATATGTACAGCTTATGTATATGTTGCAACCTGTTATTGATAGCTATTTCCCTTTTTGCCAGGGATCAAGTAGACCCCTGTCAGTACCAAGTGCCACGCTGTTCCATTTTGTTTGCACAAATGAGTGCATATGATTTTCAGTTAAACCTTAAAAATATTTCGTCTTCATGAGCAGTTCCAGCAAACTTTGAGTTTTAATCTGTAATCAGCTCAGCTGACTACACTGCTTTTTTAGTCACAAAATACAAAAGGCACGTGTTTGTTCTACAGGAGATAATAATGATTTTTTTTTCTCGCTAACAATTCAAGAAGTGAAACCATTCTTATGCCACATGCAAGCAAATCAATATGAAGAGAACTTTAGGCCATAGAACCATATAATAAAAAAATATGAATACCTTTCCATATCTGAAAGTTTGGAAGGTGTTTAGACACACCATCCTAGAAACGTTATCATTTATCCTGTCAACCTACAAATCGAGCTGTGCCTGAGAAAGTCAATTCACTGCAGAGTACGGCTGTAGTATTCTAATGAAGTAGCACAGAAAAAAAAAAAAAAAAACCAACAACATATATGACACCACCAAAGTTCAGCTGGTGAATTGTTGCTTAACAGACTCTAACTATAATAACCCGTCACTGAACCTTGACTGCATTCTCAGCAAAAGCATGTTAGGAAGCTATTTTTAACAGCCAACAGCTTGCATTTAAGAAATACCCCTCTTCACCTAAAAATATGCAACAGTGAATGGCAACATCCATCCACGGCTTCATTCTGGGTAGGATGCGCTGCCGGAATTCCATGAATCTTTCCGAGACCGCCGCGTTACAAGTGCCTTCTCTCCCAAAGCGCCGCAGGAGCGGCGGAACCGGAGCGGTCCCCCGGCGGCAGCGGGGATGCGCCCGCACGGGCAGCCCGCGGAGTGACAGCGACTTGCCTTGTCTTTGTGCTCTTCTCCTCCTCCCCGGAACACGAACCTGCTCGGGGGCACGTTTGAAGAGAAGTGTGTGTCCCCCCACCCCGCCTCTCGGCTCGGCACCGGGGGATGCTGCACCCGGGGGGCGCCCCGAGGTGCCCCAACCGCACCCCCGGGACCCGCTCCCGGGATTGGGGGGGGGGGGGAGGGAACGGGACACACACACACACACATGCTCCCGACCCCCCGTTTGCCGGGGCGGCACCGCCAGGCTGGAGTAAAGCGGGGGGCAGCCGGGGGTGGGGGGAATCTCGGCATCTCCGGAGCCGGCTGCCGCGACGGGAGCACCGCGCCCCCCGGGACCGCACCCCCGGGGCTCCGCTCCGCCGTACCCCGAGTCCTGCCGAGCCGAGCCCTACCGAGCCGAGCCCAACCGAGCCGCGCTGCCGGCTGGCCGCCCAACTTCCCGCAAAGTCCCGCCGCCTCCAAACTTGGGGATCCGCGACCCGGGGACACACACACACCCCCCCCGCCAACCCCATCCCGGCGCACCTACCTCGGCCGGCTCTGCCCCGGCCCCGCCGGCTCGTCCTCCCATCCGCGCCCGCCGCCTCCGCCGGCTCTGCCCTGCGGGGGGGGAGCGGAGGAGGAGGAGGAGGAGGAGGAGGAAGGAAGGAGGGGGAGGGAGCAGCCCCGCGCCGCTCCCCGCCGCGCTCCGCAGCCCGGGAGGAGGCGTGCTGCCGCCGGGCTCGCCTCGGCGGGGGCGGGGGGTTCCCAGCCGTGCCCCCGGGAGGGAGGGGGCAGAGCCGCCCCCGGGCTGCGGGGGTCCCGCCGGGCATCGCCCCCGCCGCTCGCCGGGGCCGGCGGCACCGCCATGGGCAGCACCAGCCGCCGGCTGGGCTTGCTCGGAAGCTTTGGGAAGGAGCTGGGCCGCTCCTGAGAGCGATCCTACAGCAAACCCGAGCTGTCCCAGGCAAACGGCGTTCAGGTGGGACCAGTACCCAGGCTGTGGTGGGGCCGCCGGAGGTCAAGCCGAGGAGACGCACTGCTCCCACGCTGCCAGGTCTCCATCGCTCTGAGCAGGTCAGACACCCGTGCTGCAGACCTTGCAGGCAGCGCGCAGCACGTACCGTCCGATTTTGAAACGGCACAAACATCGGCCAAGAAGCCAAAATCCCCTACTCAGTAAGCTCAAGGTTCATTCTCAACCAAGAGGATCCTAGCACGTATACATAAATATACATGCACATGTAAATGTATAGTCTGCTTACAAAGTCATCCATGTGATATATGCGCATAGCTTCGGTGACGCAGCACACACAGTTTCACACGGAGGTTTATTGCAACACTCGCGAAGCTGATGGTGTCAGAAGTTGTGGTGCAGCTGTGACTGTCCGCGGCTGGCCAAGGTTTCTGTGAGCACACTAAAGGAGGAAAGCTCTTCCAATTTCACCCCTAACACTAAGTGGACCCACTGTTGGGCTTAAATCCATGTGTTTAATATTCAGCAACATTATCTCTGAGAAGCTGAGGTGCCAAAGCACGAGATAAATATGCAAGAACAGTGAATACTGTATTAATTTAGTATTTGCTTTCATGATCAAGTCCATCTTTGGTCATAATCTTCAGAAGCATCTAAAACTTACACAAATTTGTGGGAATCGGTTTTGAAGTGAAACCATATGTACCTTGGTAGTAAAATGCAGAACAGAAGCTTCCAAATTACACAGCTATGACTGGGAGCCAGGCAATTTAAGGATTTCAAATGAGTGATTATGCACCTGTAAGACCATACATGAATAACTCAGCGACTGGCTTAAAAATCACACACACACAAGTTTCCTACAGCACAGTGCGTGTATCTCTTTTCAGGTCACATCTGATTCTCACCTAATTCTTAGCTAAAAAAACCTCACAGAATAAAACACCTGACTAAGTGAAACCTGTGATTTATAGAATATTCATGCATATTCCATGTTTCTGGGCTGGGTTAAATATGCTGCCCTCCAAGGCCTGTTTAGGCCTCCTGGGATGCTCTGAGTAGCAATTATGCTTAGCCAGATTTCTGCATAATTATACTCCCTTCCATTTTATGTTGGGTTTTTTTGGTTTTTGGTTTTGGGGTTTTTTTATAATTAAAGAGGTTGTCATGAAAACAAGATCTTCATTCCCTGGGAGAGTCTCCGTTCACACTATTCCTCACCAACCATCAGCTGGAGTAAACATCTTGGTGGTAGTACCTAAATGCGGTGGCTCAAACTTCCAGGCACTCCACAGAGGTTGTGGCTACCCATCTCACAGACACTGACAAACTATCTTCAACATCACCTGGTGAGATGGGGAGGCAAATACAAAATTTTATGGCATAATAAACCACTGTCCAGGAAATAATTGTGTTACCATGAACAACGATAGTCAGAAGAAGAACAGTGAGAAAAAATAGTCTTAAAAAAATCTAAAAACTAAGACTGGGCTTTAATTCTCATTATTCAAGATGTTCAAAGGAGGAAATTAAGATATTTCAATATAGAAATCACATTAGAACTTTCTCTGACTAGATTGGTTTTCATAAAACAAAAGCTCCTGACCTCCACCTCTGTAAATATGATTTCTGCTGGTTGCCATGCTTACCTTGCAACATATAAAGAATCATCTCACTTTTAAAACAAGTTTGTACACATTTCTTAGCTCTGAGCAGGTTTAGCTGGTAAAAAAGGTGGGAGAGACCTCTAGTAGTGTTGAAAAGCAAGCACGCAACTGGCAGTGCTAGTGTGTGAATCTTAAAGGTGATTCATTTTATGGAGGGGAGTCCTTCCTTGTTGCTGCTGACCATGGCTTGGGGCAGAAATCTGGCGAGGAGGTCCAGTGACTGCGTTTGACAGCAGCAGAACTGTGCATTTATCGCCAGATTTAACTCTGGGATAAACAAATCCGATTGTGTCCTCAGAGCACCGCTGTAATGGGATGCTAATCCGGGGAAATGGACTGCTCTTCCTCCGCGCGCCCATTACAGCATCAGCATCTTTAGGTGATTCTCACAAAGAAGGGTTAGAAACGCAGATGTTTCTGCTTTGTGCTTCCTCTCTCCAAAACGCAAAAGCCAGAGGGAGAAGTTCATTGCTTGCAGGCACCCGGGACACTTTTGCTTCCCACTCCTGCTGCTTTTGGGGAGTCGGTTTCCCATGACCTCCCATCACCGGGCACTGCTTCCCAAACCTTTTCTCAAGGGAGGTTGCTGCAGGGTACCAGCATAAACCAATACCCATGCGTCAAATTGTAATCTCACCAGAAACGGATGTGGGTCATGACAGGAAAAGACAAAAACTTCCCCAAAACATCTCTGTCCCTGTTCTGCATGAGCTGCAAGGAGCAAACGGATGTCCCGAGTTCTCAGAGAGAGCTGCCTGAGCGCGAAGGTTCAGGATTCCCCCTTTGCCCAGAAAAGCAAAGGGATAGCTGGAAGCAAATAATTTACTGGGTGGGGAGCTCTAAATTCAGCTGGGGAGTTTCCATGCAGTAAGTCTGAAAAACCACAAGGTGATATATATGTTGTACTTAGCAGTTTTAGGACTTAACACTGCTATGCTGCTGAGCCGCTCTGCCGAGCAGAGGCACAGCAAAGCCCAATCTCACACAGACATTCAATCCTATTGAACCCACGGCTGCTTTCTAACACAGGCTAGGGTTGGGACGTGCAGCCACAGCACCCCGATGCCCATGGAGGTTATTTTGGCTCTTCTTCCAACTCTGAGGCTAGCTTAGAATTCTAAGTTGGTGCTATAAGAAAATTACAGAAAGAGTTATTCTTCTTAGTGGTCTGTTCTCCCATTAAAATATTGGTATAATTCTCACTGAAATTAATGGAATGTGTATGTTTTAAAGAAATGCATTATTACTTTTATTTTCCCTATGGTATCCTGGCAACAGACACATTCCTAAAATACACATCACTAATTTATTATCTTATACATCCTTTGGCTCTCAGTGAAGGGTATATCAACCTCCAAATACTCAGAATGCTTTTTTTGCCATTTTCCCAACTTGGATTGGGGTTTTTTGTTCTGGGCGTGCGCATCCCCGCAGTGCATCTGGGAGTTCTTGCTCAGTCTTTAGTTGAAGACAATTCTTTTTTCCCTAGAATAGGCAAAAATTAATACTGAAACATGATTAGATAAATGTGTCAGAATCTGGTTTCCCAGAAATGGTCTGTTAGATTTTAATGATGTATGTCAAGAGCCAGGTTCCTTTTGCCTAACACCATCCTTTTATCCCAAGTTGTATGTCCTTCAGCACCCTAAAGAACTCCTTTTTATTTGTGATATTTATGTCCTCCAAGTACTTGTTGAAGGGTATCGTTTCCCTCTTAGTCATCATTTAGCCAAGCCATACATATTAAGTTCCTTTATTCTCCACTCATAACTCAGTCTCTTCAGATCCTTAATCATTTTTATTGCTCTTCTCTGAATTTCTTCTGATTTGTCTGCATCTCTCTGGCAATGAAATACCCAGAATTTAATGCCTTATTTTAGGTGTGATCTCCCCGCAGCAATACAAAAGATGTTACCTCCTGCTACGTTTATCTACCGCTGATTTAACAATATGCTGGAATCACGAAGTAGCTGGGAAACAATTAAAATAGAATCTAAATGGATCAGCGCTCAGAATTACCATAACGCTTTTGTGGCACTGCGCGCAACACGAAGGCTTGAAGCCAGTTGAAGCCTGCTGCTTTTGGAAATACATGTGTGTGACTTCTAGGGCAGGCAAAGCTTTCAAACCTGCTGTATGCACAGCTCTGTGATTCTCTAAAGGAATGTGAACACGGAGTTACGATTTAGAAGGCAAATGGGGCTGGGTTCAAATTGGCACCAGAAATAGCTCACCCGTGCTGATGGCCTCAGGATTTCACACTGCTCCTCCTGTAACTCTGAGGTATGTGACGCCAGCCAAGGGCTCATCACAACAGTGGTACAACTGGGTGAGCCAGCAGCCAAGGAGCTCGACATTAGGTTGGTTCAGGCTCTTATTGAAATTGTTTGCTTTAATTAAAAAAAAAAAAAAGTCTTTAGAATTGTGATCTTTGATTAAAGAAGAGCTTGAGATAGCTAAGAAGCAGACTAAATGGGGGAAAATGCTCTAAGTCCACTCAGATCTCTGCTAAAATGTTTAGGTGGCTTCTCTGCCACCATTGCATGTGGTTCCTGATTAAAGACATACATCGCTGCCACTGAAGCCAATGGGAGCTCTGCTCCTGGCCTCCCCTTTCCCGTATGAACAACCCCGTTGTTTCCTATTGCTCTTGTGAATAAGGAGGGAAAAGCGTTACTCTTGGGGGTGTTTAGTTTCTGTTACAGGATAATCTTCCCCTCTGTGTCATAAACTGTCACTCTCCAGATCTATTATGTATGTTAATATATTTCGTCTCTGAGCCACTGGTAGGGAATTGTTGGTCACTGGGCCGTTTTGTGTGCACTCTGCTGCCCGGAGTTTTTACTTTCATGTCACTTATTACTCCTCCTGTTTATTACAGCTCCTGAGTTCAAAATGAAGCATTTAAAAGTTGTTCAGGGATGCGTTTTAGCCAGCACTGGATTATATGGGTACCTTATTTCCTTAACTAATTTTGAGCATTCTAGCCACCTCAAGAAAAACCAAATACACTGTATTTTATAAGCACTTTTCCCTGCATGCTCCAGTCACTCCTCTTTCCCATCTGTTGCTTCTCATTCATGCCTAAACCTGAAGTTCCTTGAGAAACCCAGCCTTCAGCAGGGGCTTCAGATTTAAGAAAAAACGGATTGCAGCATGAAGTAAATATACATATAATACAAGTACATGGATCTGCATGCATGTATGAATCTTTCCTTAAGAATTATTTACATTCTGGATAAACACCTCATATTGCTTGGAAAAAAAATGACTCTATCTTTTAGCCACAAAGTATAAATATTTCAAGTACCAAGGCTGATTTGTTAATGTTGAGTACATGGGATGAGTGCTTACCGTATGGACTTGCCATTTGTTGCAACAGAAATTCACGTATGAAGAGCAAACCCGGCACCCCTACGCAGGGGGATGCAGAGGGGACACAGGCGTCCCTGACGCCTCATAAGAAGTTGCTACATGTCCAGTATTAGGGTTGGGAGGGTCAAAATCTGGAGCTCAGCCATGAGGTCCCACTCTGCCATGCTTTTGCACACTCCATTTTAGCCCAGAAGGTGTCTGGTTCAGGGAACAGCATGGTCAGTGCCTGTTCCCATAGGTATGAAGTCACCAACGAGGTCAATGAATGAGGTCAGCCTGCTTTTAAAACAAGAGGGCTTGCTGGTGCAGAGATGGCCATGCCATGCTCCTTTCCCTCTGGAGCAGAGGATGGGCCCTGACCCTGTACAGCTGCAAAGAGATGAATTTCCAAGCATGCTTATGCTAGATCACCCTTCATTTTAGATATACAAATAAAGTCACGTAACTTGCTAGATGTTGTATGAAAAATATCAAGATAGATCAACTGTCTTTGCCTTCAAAGTTATGAAAACCATTATTACAAAGATAAATCACATACCTCCTTGCTGACATGAAAAATGTTTTCTCCAAGTGTTATTCTTTCTGCTAATTTCAGGCAAAATGAATATTCCTTTTTTCTGCCTTTTTTCTTTTTTCTTTTTTTTTTTTTTTGCTAACTCAGGCTTTGTTACAAAATCATTTCAATTTGCAATTCCGGTCCACCTGCAATGACTGAACCGATAAACACTTTCTTATATTATAATTTTTAATGACTACCATAGTTGCAACAGAATTTTGGCTTTAGGAAGAATACCAGAGATGGCAGAAAACCAAGAGATAAAATTCAGTCTCCATCATACAAGCTGAAGAAATAGCATGGGAGGGATGAATTTCATACATATGAAATTTATCTATTATCTATTTTTAATGTATCTATTACGTAACATTATCTATTCTTAACGTATATTTTTTTCTGATAAGTTTCTACTCACATGGTTAAAACACTGCCATACTTGAATCTGTAAGAAATCTCATAGTTTCTCCTCGTGCTGGTTACTTCCTCTCTCCTGGTGCCTAAAAGCTGAAACGTAACAGCAGAGCTTCTGCACACTGGTAATATCTTGCTGAATCAGGCAGTTTGGTGCAAAGCCAATTCCTGTGACTCCTGTGGTCTCGCATGAGAAATTACTTTTGTTGAATAAGTGTTGACCATTTAATATACGGTGCTCATGACTCACCATATATTCCAAGAGCACTTTGAGATATTTCGATACTGTCTCTGTCCTTTTACAACCTAAACATATTCCCTGGAGATTTATTCAGCTTTGCATTCTTTTTCTCATACATATTTCCAGGGGTTTTATGGGGAAGCAAAGAAGGAGCCTAACCATTGCAGGCAGCTCAGTTAATTTAGCACAGTCCTGTCCTTTCCGGTTCACCCACCTGCAAAATGGGAGTAATAATAAGCACTTAAGGGAGAGTATTCACATGTCTAGCTTGAGACGTCTAATGTTAGGCTGTCCAGAAGCTCAGCAGAGAGAAATAGCTTCTAATTCTGATGCTTTGAATGGGCTTCTAATGGAGCCTGCTTCTCTGCTGGCAGTAAGGGAGACCAAGTTCTCAGCTCAAGCACCCCTACATCAGGCACTGCAGTGACAAACCAAAAGCCAGACACTGCGAGCATCCTCTTTCATACCTCATCCTGAAACCCTTTCCATGCTCAGCTTTCTGCCATGGAGCAATATCCGATTAACTCAGTGGGTTTCCACATATGCAAAGTGGAGTGGGTTGCAGGACGAAGACCATGCATACCCTCAGTGATCAGCGAGGGTGAATGAGTTAGTGTTTCAACAGCACTTTACATGTATTAAGCTTGGTGAAAGTGCTACTAATTATCATATGGTCAGTCATTATTATTCATTAGTGGTTAGAGCAAACTGCCGAGACTCAAGATCTTTGCATTTCAGTCTCAGGACTGCAACTGTGTAATATTGAGCAAGTCCTTTCACTTTTCTTGGCCTCATTTTTTCTGTCATTAGGATATCTGCCTCATTCTAAAATGTGATGTGAGCCTTAATTAGGCTTGAAAAGAGCTTTGAGAACTTCTGGTGAAAAGTGAAATATTAATGTCAAGCATTACTATCCAGCAGATGAGACAGAGCAATAACCTTACCCCTCTTCAAAGAGCTTGGAGTGGTGCCATGGAGCACTTCAATGGCTTGTGAATTCTACCCAGAAATACTGAGGCCAGAGAAGCATGCTGAGCTCAAAGTGACAGCCAAGAAGCACCACCAGGGCATTCAGCTTTCGAAAACCCATGTCTTTACTGCTTTACGTCTAGTTGCACAGGCAAACTGCCTGTTGGTATACACAAATGGATATTTAGGCATCTAAATATCTGCTCCCAGATGCAAAAATACAATTTGTGAGTATGTTTCACATAGAAGGACTGGCACAGAAATCAATCTTTATTTCAGAAAATCTCCTCTTTGGTGTTTAGTCTTTGTGTTGATTATATGAATTAGATCCCTATTACAAATGAGCCTCATGTCCCAGAAACTAATGTGCTTTGCTCAAGAACCAAGACTTTCTGCATTTCATCATCATTCTGTTCGTTAATGGTTCGGCTTTCCTGGCAATGATGAGAAGCGTTTATTTCCCAGGAGTATTTCTGGATGGTAAAATTATCATGTTAGTTGTGGGCAACTGGCGCTGTATTAACTCACCAAGGCTATATTGCCATATTTAATCATGATGTTTGGAAACCTGGCTACCTTCCTTCACACCTCCGGTTGCCATGATACCCTTTGGCCATTATTAATTTATTCAATTCTCTTTTATGCCTAAGACAGTGGCTGCCAGCTTCTAACCGCTTGAAAGCATAACAGCCAGACAAAATGAAAAAATGACAGTGACATAAACACTACTGAGAGGTCTTAGTCTGCATTTTAAGGACTGTTGTAAATCAGTGGTGGAGGAAGACAGATTAGCAATGCCAATGTAGAGAGGTGAATGTGCATGCTGGAGTCGACAGATTCCTGTAAAGTGCATCTCCATTTCATTTATACCCAGGGCTAGTAACACTGTCATAATGGTATGGATAACGGGCTACGTTGATAGAGAGGTCAAGTTCTTGCATGGTTCCTTAAGCTCTCCAGGGGTTATTGAGTGAGTTAGTACAGGTTCCCACAGTAATACAGCCACATTTTCTTATTTACATCTACTTTCCTCTTTACATCTCCCAGTTAGAAATAGAGAAACACATTATTCTAGGCTACCACGTCCAATAATCTTCGTCATTTCTAATGTCTTGTAACTTCTGTTCCAGATGTTTGCTGATACTCTCCACCCCATTGTAAAAAGCAGCTACCTTCCCCAAATGGGAAAGCCAAGCCCAAATACCTGAGATGAGACGAGAGACATATCCACACCAAAATACTTTTTGTTGAGATGTTATTATCAGTGAATGTTTTGGATAATGTAGCAGCATCAGCTAATGCAGATTCTCTGTGAATTTGACCACAGGCTTCCTAAAAGATTGCACTCAAGGAAGTTACATTAATGCAGTGTTAGGCTTGAGATCTGCAGTGTGCTAAACCAGGAAACCTTAAGTTCACTATCAGAACCAATGCTTGGCCACTCTGCAACTGCCGTCTACGGTTTCTTACATTAATGTTTTTTCTGCTAATTTTATGCCTTAGTGTGTAAAAATGTCTACAAACTACAGAAGCAAATGAGCAATGTGACAGGGTTCTGTGCAGCAAAGAAAACTTTAAAATTATGAGATTTTGCAGACTTAAAAATCTCAAAGCTTAACCTTATGTAAACCCTTCATTTTTAAAGTTAAAATCTCTGTGCTTAATATTCAAAATCTTGCAGTATCCTTATTCCCCCTGACTGCCCTTTCAGCAAATTGGCGTACCTCTCATATTAGACTAATAAAGTACCATATGTTTGAGAGCTCTTTGTTCAGAATAGATTATCCTCTCTGTTGCAGAATGCACGACTACTGGTATCAGTTGCTCCTGTCGGAGTGTCTGGGCCAGCACAGTGCATACTGTAGTAAAATCATGCAAAAAGCTTTGGTGATCAGTTTCATGCACTGCCAATCTCGAATTCAGCCCACAAAGAACAATGAAGAATGCTTGGGAAATATACAGAGGTGCAAAAATCCCTATATTTCATGATTTACTTAGAAGTGACTGCGTTTTTTTAAATGCAAAGTGATGCAATGTAAGAGGCAGCAAACTTTTGTGTGGTTGACTCATTTATTAAATGAGTTCTACAGAGCATTTGCTTCCAGAGACTTTTCTTCTCAGGATTTTGTCCACTTATCCCTGATTTCCAGTGGTTCATACAACGCAGTGAGACCTCTGGTAATGTTTGATGTGTCTCCCACAGTAACAGATGTCAAATATGCAGATAGTTCACGGCCAGTCCGGTGTTTCTGGGCCGTGCCAGGCCAACTGCTCTTGCCTTGCACAGATGGGCTGGAGATGTGCAGGAGGCCCAATGTGCCTTGAGCCGCTTGAACTGTGCGCTTGCAGATCACCTGCAGACAGGACGCCGGCACCTGCCTGGAAGGTCTCAGCTCCCCAGGCACGGGACTATCCTGGGACAAGACCCTTGGCTTTGCCTCATTTTATGAAGCAGGAACAAAATCACGTGCTGGCATGGTCAGCCCTGTCAGATCAGTGGTGAAGCTGGTCTAGTAGGTCCTGGCTGCACCTAAGGCTGCTATAAGCTCAGGTGGCGTACAAACCATTGGGAGGAACGATGGAAAAGGAAAGCTGTTCAGATGAGAAAATGCAGAACTGCCTAGAAAAACTGCTGCAGCACCATTGCTTTTTTTTTTTTAATTTCTGGATCAAAAAAGAAATGTCAGTCTGACCCATGTGCTGGGATCCATGCAGAACCCCAAAAGACCTATATACACGCTGGAAGACAAGTGCCCATATGGTGTCTGCATTCATTCATTGCAGTGCTGGTAGGCAGCAGGAATACCTCAGGGGAAAATTGGGGCTGAGAGGTTATTTTTAATAAAACAGACTGCGGTGATCTATGATAGGAAATAATCATTGAGCCTTTTTCACAAATATCTAAATTTCTACCTCATATACATTCCCTTCCAATGCTGGCAGAGAAAAAAACAGAAAAGAAAGCTTTCTTGTACTATAAAACACCTGAGAAAATTTCCCACTTACCAATGCTCTACTGTATCAAGGTTACTGTTAACTTTATTAATATTCATTTTCATTTATATTACTGCAAAGTCATTAATGTGATAAGAATATTGTTATCTTTATAACAATAAGTATTTATTAAAAGCATGTACAGTGAAAATTGGTAATATGATGAAGCATTGCAAAGTAGAATGCAATGAATCCCTTAGGAAGAATAATAAAGATTTCTAGCTCTCTTTATTCTTCCCAACAACTTCACAGTATAAAAAAAGCAAGATAACAAAGCAGGCTTGAAGTCTCTTATCAGAATTTGCAAGTGCTCTGAGTGTTTATCCTCAGTGAGAGCTGGAGGGATCCATTTCTAGAAAATTATTATTGTCTGCCCTTTTAGCAAGAAACTTGTCTTGCTGTTTTTGTTTAATTAAACTGCTGCTGTCAATTACTACCTGCAAATAACATAAAATTATTGAATGGTGAACTTTGGAAGGCAGCCGGCGGTCACCAGGGCATTGCAAACTCCCTTCGCACTCCCTGCGTATTTATTGAAGGGGAGAGACCTGTGGCGAGATAAAATTCCCCATTTCTGTCCATTTCCCACTTTCTTCAAGGAAATAAAAATGATCCATAACTGATGTGGCACCACTGATTGAAACATCAGCGTTTCCATCCCAAGCTGCGATATTTGCTTTAGTCCCAAACGCTTCGTCTTTGTCGAGCCCTTCCTGTTGTCCTGGCGAGGGCTTCCTCCCGAGGGGCTGCAGCAGGATGCTGCCTGCGCTGCTCCGCTCCCCTGCCGGCAGCCTGGCCGGTGGCTCCCACCCAGCCCTCTGGAGCACTGCCCCAGCCAAACTGGGTACTCCTCTTCCTCTTGCTACTGGCATGTCCCTCTATTTCCAGTGCTCTAATCAAGGTTTTATTCGTGCTGGTTTTTTTCACCTAGGAGAAAAAGCGGTTAGCTTTACACTCAGCTATTTACCCAGAATCTAGGACCAGCAGCTACATGAAGGTAAAGCAGTCCCAAAGCACAGGAAAACAAAGAGCCATCCTTTCCGCCCATACACTGTGTTCCCTGCAGCTCTGCTGGAGACTTCCTTAAGCAACAAGAAGTCTCACCACTGGGCTGCAGCTGAGTCTGGCAAGTGTTGCTGCATGAAGAATGACAATCTATTTTTCCTTTTAAACTGGTCACCAGCTGAGCAATGGCTCCTGGTGCTTTCTGCTATTGGAGAGCTGAAAAGATGACCTCTGATAAACTTTCTGGGCCAGTACCCTCTTACACACGCTGCAGCTGTGCACCGTGGCTGAGGACTGCAGCTTGGTTATTAGCTGCTCCAGAAGTCCTGTCCCTTTTTCCAAGTCCCCCCTTTTTCAGCCTAATGCTAGTGAAAAAAAAGTGTGAGGACAACTGTTAGTGACATGCATGGTCTTAACTGAATTGGATCCAATCTCTGACCAAAGTAGCTGAGTTCTCAGAATGATATAAGCAGAGAAGCTTCACGGCCTACTCTTTTTCTTTATTTGGAGTGTAATTTTTCAGTAGGGAACTCTTTTCTGTTGAGTTGAAGGCTTTGTGCTCTCTCCAATGGCCATCCATAAGAAGACTGTTCCCCATCAGCTTTGGATGTTGAGGATAATGGACTCTGGGGTAAGATTTTCCATTATGTATGTGGGCTGTACAGTCAAGACAGTGTGTGCCTGGACTCTGAGCTCTATTTTCAAGGTGTGCAGAGATACGAAATACCATTACATTAGAGCGTAATGCTAATTAGGTTCAGTTTTCCTCCTGTCTGTCTGGCCCAGCACAGGTCACTGATTTTATTTATAGATAGACTGGTCCAATGTTCAAGTATTTACTTTAATACCTGCACATCCCACATACCGTAAATCTTTATTTTCAGTAATTTTTGTAATGCTCTCATCACAGGATCAAATCTAATGTCCCAACTTGCTCTTTTGAAGAGGTGTGTTACTGCCCAGAGCCGTTCCCACATTTTCTCTGGTTTTGCTGCTGTCCCCCTGCTCCATCCACCCTGCCTGAGACACCTCCTGCACAGCTGCTTAAATTTCCCTTTATCTTTTCAGCAAATAAACCCTCCGTTCCAGCTCCTTCAGATCACAAAGGCCATTTTGGTGCCTGGGCTTGCAAAAACACTAAAGTGTGGAGTCGCAGGAGCTTCTGTGCTCAGAATGCTGATGGTCCCCACCGGAGATGGGCATCAGGTGCCACATTTCACACCCTCCTCCCCGGGTGCTGCCCTGTGCTTGCAGAAAAATATAACGCCCATGCTCATGCACGCTTTTGCTCTGGAAGACGAAGAGAGGGTCGGGTATCCTGGTATATGCAGTTTGGTTGGGGTATAGAGCTGGGAGGAGACAGGACTGCAAATGCTCCACGGGCTGCACTTGAGATGGGACATGACGCGGGTGCAGTCAGATGCGGGGACGGAGTCAGCCCAGCGGGGGTGCCTCTGCCTGTTTAAATTATAAATTCCATCAGTTACAGCACCGCTGTCAATGCCATTCTTATATGTACCTTGAAAACACTGCTCCACTAAATATTTTCTAAAGTATACTGTCTTCACTTTTAAGGTTCTGGGGAGCTTTTTCCTATTTCAGGTACTATGCTTAATTTATATCAGAGATGTCACTTCAAATAATAAGATATGAACACAAGAAAACATAGAGGTGAAAGAACCACAGCTAAAGCCCAGATGCCTTCACTTTTTCCTTACTATTTGAATTCTGTCTTCCCTCCATATTACAGGCTTAGCATTGATCCATCCTGGCAGAACCAACAATCATTTGTAAAAGTTCTTATCAGTCCAGGGCTTTTTTTGTGGTAACAGCTAAAACAGTACTGAAAGAAGATTTGGATTATATTTATGTGTGACAAGACTATGGATCACACAACCCAGGAAATTAAAAATAAGATTAAATGAGTGTGATTTTTAAATTTGACCAGGAGGATGGTGTCAGGATGAAGCCAAGCACATGTCAGTGTGCAGTGTGATTCTGCAGGGACTGCAACCACCTCAGAAAATCAAGTTGCAGTGTTTGCGTGGCATAAACTCAGCTTCCTGAACTCACTGGGGACTTGGTTTTCTCCAGGGAACATTTTCAGCCTTTTTAATTTACCTTACTCCTGTTACCTACACGCTACGCAGAGGCGGCAGTGCGTTCTGGCTTGCAAGGCATGATTCCTGTCTTGAACACCTCCCTTCCTACCCCTCATTCACCAAAATCCAGCTTTGATCCCACTTATTTGACCAAGGGCTTTCCCCTGGGGAGGGTGGAGAGGGACTCGCAGCAGGTTCTTCTCTGAACTTCAGTTTTTCTTCACCACAGAAAAAGTGCCTATTTCTGGCACAAGGTCCTCGTATCTCACCGCCAGCTGCTCAGACCTCTTCTCATCTCAACTAGGACTTGGCTCATCGCAGCAATCATGAGGCAGATTGGTCTGAAGGGAAACGGCGATGGCTGTCTGACACTGCTGGGGATTTTTTCTCCGTTTTTTTACTGTAAAGCATTCTTCGTTCCTTGGCCTGCCCTTAAGAATCTAATTAGTGGCCTAATCACCACCCCCATACTATGCCCTGGCTGACCTTTGCTGGCTCGTGTTCTCCGTCTGCCTTCCCCTGTCAATATAATTTTGTGTCATAGGTCTGCAAGGTCTGTGCTACTTCCTCCGTGAGTCGCAATGTCGCCGCGCTCTACTCAGTGGTTATTTTTATTCCATACTCCGACAGAACTGAACTGTGAAAGGACTGTAAATTTTCAATCTCAAGAGGCTCTTCATTAAGCAACAAATAATTCTCTGCACCTACTTGATATTACCCTCCTGTTAGCTGTTTGTCACGCCTTCCTCCCCACTCAGCCTGCTGTGTCAGTTCCACTCAGCTGGCAGAGCTGCTGCTTGCCAAATAACTGCACTTTATATTATGTTTTCTGATCCTCTGACTTCAATATAAAAGCAACAGCACTGTTTTTATCCTCTCTGAATTTGGTTCAAAGGCTCTTGCTATCTCACCGTTGCTATCAGATGTCAGCAAACAGTATTTCACAGGACCAGATCCCAGTACTATCCTACACAGAAAGCTTTTTATGGCTTCAACACCACTGCTGTTGCTAATGGCTTTTCCACACAAAGAGGTGCTGTCCAAAAAAATGAGCTGCATTTAATGCATCGATGCTCTGTTCCTGACACTGTCCGATCAGGATGCCTGGCAGACGAGGTGCTTCTACAACCCAGCTGCCCCATGTCTTGGGAACAGTTTGAGCTCCAACTCCTTTGCAAATCCTACCTGCCCTTGGGGCAAGTGGTATCACAGTTCTCTGATAGGTGCATTATTAATTTTCAAGACATAGTGCATCTAAAAGCCAAGCACCAGCCTGGGAAGTATGTCATAAAACAAATATTCCTTTCCTGCTGAAATGCATTATTAAAGCCTCTACCCTATAAATCCCAAGTAGATAACACTCTCCATGGCATCTTGTAAAATAAGCAATTTTCTGCTACCAAGGAAACAAATTCTTTTTCTCAATCGTATCTAAACTCTACCAACATGGTGACAGACACAACATTGCATCCGAGTTTGTTTTTGACAGCCTCATACATTTCTAACTCTGTCAGCAAGGATAAGTATATGAAGCTTTTTACTATAAAGAGCTCTGGAGCAAAATGGACTTTCATGGACCTGTTTCATCCTTTTCGATACCACACCTTATGCCCAAACATTTCCCACCATTTCCACCACTGCTTCATTGCAAAGGTGAAGTAGAATTCAAGCACCAAGATCAAATCCAGACCAAGTTGCATTTTGAACAGAGGAAATGATGCTGGGATTAGAAAGATAGACACCGCAGATTCCTAAAAATATGATTTTTCACCCCCAGAACATGTCAGGATAAAGCTGACTGTGTATCACACCCACCCAGGGGCTGCTGGGGCAGAAACAAGAAACATCTGCCTGCTGTATCAAGCAGCCTGGTCTTGCATGGGGTATCGTGACACAAGGGCTTCAGGTACCAGCACGTTCAACAGTATGCTTGGAGAATCCTCTGAAAATGCTGTTAATGCATGAGAAGAGCAAGCTGCAGGACACAGTCACGACCAGGCACACTGTCACAGCCCTTGCTAGGACAGACATGGAGCAGGACCTGAAGAAGTACAGTTTTGCAGCAGCAGTGTTTGAAGTGACATATCAATTTTGACTACTTTTTCTAGTTTCCTAATGAAACTGTCAAGATTTTGTTTCAGTAAGATGTTAGTGTCATTTTTGCTTTGGTTTTTTGGTGTTTGGTTTTTTTTTTTACTATAGCACTACAGTATTGTTTCTTGATGGTTGCTGTATCAGCAAATGTTAACATTTTATTCCAGTTTGAAATGAGAAGAAATGAAGATATTCCAACATTTGCCTACAAAATGAAACCGCTATTTTCTAAATAGCTCTAATCAGCTACCAAGACATCTGAAAATGATATCCTATTTTCGCCTATTATGAGCCTATGCAGGTATACAAATTTGTTTCTCAGACTGAGAGGTCTATGGGATTATCTATTTCAGAAAGCCATGTAATGTCTCACTCTTGTGTTCATTTCTAGAGCAATCAGGAGAGTTAACTTAGTAGTTAATTGTTATTTTTCTGTTCTTTGGTGCATAGAGTGTATCTCCTGTGTATTGAGCAGCTGCTAGCAAAGTGTTCAACATCAACAGACCTTACCAGTGTCCATAAGTGACCACAGAATTTAGAGACATTTTCTTTTTCTTTTAAAGATGAAATTAAATTCAAGAAATCTTTATCTACATTATCATGTATTCAAGGATCAGCCTGAAGCCAAAATAAATTTGTTTCATATATTGGGTGAAAAAATGGCTTGCTCTCTAGCTCAGCAAAGCCAGATCACTCGGCATAAATCCCTCCTGTTGAAGTCCCTGCTTCTCGCTACCAATACAGAATTCCCAATAAGAAGAAAACGTACTTTCCTTTTCCTCCTCATTCTCACAGTTCACACGAGGTGTAGCCTATGCATTTACAAGCATTTCTATTTCAGTACTCAAAAAGCAAAGGTTATGTGGGTAGATATTGCAGCAGGCTCCTGTAGTGGTGAAAAGGGCTGGACTGAAAAAGCTCTACATAATTATATTGGGATTTTGGGGCAAATTCACAGTCACCTCCAAGTCCATCCTGCCCATGAGACAGCTGCATTAATATTTGAGTAAGATCTTCAGGGAGCTGATGTACCCATTGAAAAGGGTGATACCAAGCAGCTTATTATACATCTGTCCAAGAAGCATCTTCAGTTATGGGTCTGAAAAAATGTATGAGGGACTGCACTAACCTGGAGATGGCAAGGGTACAGCTTAACTAGTTAGAGCAAGACAGTAAAGTATGCCAGGTCTCAGAATTTACCTCTATTTAGTGTTGCTTTTTCTTCTGATAAAACTTGTAACAAGCTACTTTCCTTGTGTCTGAGGAAGAAACCCAGGACCCATGTCCATGAGAAAGGACCCACAGCGTCACTCAGTCCTGCCATGAAAACTAATTAAGATTATTTCATAGGGAAACCAGCTTTGGGTTTTGGGCTTGGGTTGTTGGGTTTTTTTCAGACTGCTATTGTAAATAATAGCAAGGAAAAACAAAGTTTTTAATTTGTGCAAATGCTTTGACAAAGTTGTTCTTCATCCTTGTATAAATATTGCCAAGGATAAATAATGCACTGTAACACTGCCAAGGAATGGCCTTGAACGTCTGCAGCCAAAAAGCCCAGACCTGCTCCCACCTACATAGTTCATGAGACCTACATAATTTGTGTTTGTGGCTGGTATTCCAGCTCTTCAAAAATTGTCTATGAGCACCTGCTGACTGGGAATCCAGACTGCCGTCCCTGACTTCTGTGTAGCATTTCAGGGGGTGGCCATGGCAAGTTTTGCAAGGAAAAATACTTTTATTAGATAAACTGACAAAGCTGGAGAGAAAGGGAAAGCTTTCAAGTAAGCAATTCCTTTCTGAACATTTGGACTTGTGTGCCTGGGTGCTTATCTGTTCCTTTACAGTAATCCAATAAAAGATAAACTCTCTCCCCCTAAAAGCCATTACCTCACTTAAAACCTAGACCATCATGGCTAACTACAAAGATGATGACGGAGACAAGAAGAAGGGAGTCTGTTTAACTGAAGAGGGATAACTTTATACAGAATGAACAGAAATGCAATAGCTCCATTGCATAATCTGGCTGTATTCCTCATCTCAGCTTCTCCAGTTGGTTGCAGCCTGCACTCAAGTGGGGAAGGGAGAGAAAGTCCAGGCAAAATCCCATCGCATCTGTAGGATGTGCCTCAGCTCTGAAGTTTCCATTGAATGTCTAGCTCCTCTATCTCATTTGATACCAAACCCTGTTAGGTGTGTGGCTTTTCCCAGTGCCTTTGGAAGCTTTTCAAGTGAGGGTTCAATTAACCTGCACCAAAAGTGATGTGAGGATAAACAGAAATTACAAGCATTTGGAAAATACATGCTGAAGCTTGAAAACCTGCAGGCATTTTATGAGTCTGCCATTTCATAACCCGTGAGCTTGCAGATTTGGAGATAACGTTACAGATGGGGTTGAATTTAGAAATCCCATAGGACTAGCTCCTTGATTTTGATGAGGTATTGACCCAGACTGGACTCTTCATTCCAAGATAGTGCTTAGCTACATGCCGATATAAAACTCAGAAACCCACACATATGGTGAACTGCTGAAGGACTGGGTAGGAGAATCACGTCCTGTTATGCATAAGCAGGCTAAAGAGAAACCTCCAATAAAGCATAAAAATCTTCTAAATTGTCCTGAGTCTGCACTGAAAGTATGACGTAGACCATTCTCCAGCTCATCACTGCTTTAAAAAAGATGCCTTTGTACAGCAGATACATACAAGTGGTTCATTACTCTTATAAATATCTGCAGATGATTTTGTGATCATAAAATCTTGAACATAGACAGTTTCTGAACATGCCTTCTGGTGCCAAGGAAGGTAAATGCTGGGGAACACTGTCTGCCAAGGAATTTTGAGTTGCTCTGTTATAGCCAATGCTTTTAGTATATCTGTTAAATAAATCAACAGATATTTTAATGAGCAGACCTGGCATTACAGCATCTTCCTGCATAGAAAAGATATATAATGATGTAGGATTTTTTTTTCCAAATCTCTGTTGTTATCCAAGTACAGGAAAAAATCTAGTTATGGTTCACTGTAACACTAAATTTAAAGCTCCTGAGTTATTTACAAATTCTGGTAGTCAGAACTACAACAGAGAGAGAAAGAGAGACAGAGGAAGGGGGGGATCTATTTATAATGGAAAACCACAGGAAATCTGAACTTAAATGAAAAATCTGAGTCATCTGTCTAATCTAAGCATTTCTGTGCCCCATCAGTGGCTTCATTATTTAGATGTACCCGTCACCATCCTCTGCAGACACCTCCTCCATCATTGACCAGTTCAAGATTAACACTCATTGTGGACCGAGGGGACACAAAATACAGACATGCTACACTAAGAAGTCTATTCTGGCACTGGAGACAACCCGATCTAGTGAAAGACGTGGCCCCTCTGATTATGCATTACTTTTAGGGCCCTTTTCAAAGCTTCATTCATGAGTGTGCCTTCCTCTGCAAAATCCCCAACACTGAGATCGTAGTTCTGTTCACCCAAATGGCTCAATGTTCTGCTATATGTTCTACATGTCTCTTTGCCATTGAAAACATTTGCTAGGAAAACCTAGTATAATTTTAGTGAGAAAGCTATGCTGGCAAGCTTTAAGGGTGGGCAAGGCCTTAGCTCTGAGTTATCAGTAGACGTCACTATGGCCAACCAATGGAAATAGTTAAATTGTTCTGGTTTTTAAGGTCAGGAAATGGTGAAACAGTGAAACTGTTGCAGGAAAGCGTATTTTACATAATGCTGCTCTCAGCCCTGAACCAAAACCACTGAGAATAGCCTGGAGGAGATCAGCGCCTTTCATCCAGTGCCAGGATGGTCTGGAAACACTCACATTTAAATTTCTTATCCATCCTTTAACCTTTTCTCCCATTTCTTCCCATCTACTGTGGTCTCTCCACATCTGCCTTCTTCCTATTTATTAGTTTACTTTCTTTTTTATAAAAGAAGGGGAGACCACTGTGATAACTTCCACCAGCCTCAGTCTCTTTATGATGGGTTTGCTACAGGCAGAAGCACATCGCTGTGAGTTGCCACGATTGCTCCTCTTGTTGACATGGTGACCCGCTAGAAGATTTCTCAATAGGTATGAAACACTTTTGTGTCATGCTTATTGCCTGTACCTGCTGCCCTGTGAGCAGGATACTGAGTTTGCCTCCTCTTCGCTAGTGCAGCCTGGCTAACCAGTCCTCAGACAGGGTTTTTATTGCCTCAGAAAAAATAAAAACACAAAACCCCACAAAAGCGTGGCTCCTGTGTGCTGTCACTTCAGACGCGCACCTCTGCGCCTCCAGCTGTGCAGCCAACACCTTCTTTAATCTGCCTGCTTCGGTTTGCCCATCTCTGAAATCCACTGAAATGTTTTTCCTCCCTCTTGCTTTGTAGCATCACAACAATGGGGGGTTGTACAATTTTTGCAGTCTAAAAGATTCTCGCCCTGCAGGGCTGCTCAGTTAAGAGGGAAATCAATGGTAAGGTCAAAAACGGTACCCAAGTGTGGGACTCTTTCTCTGCAAAATAAAGAGGCATCTGCCACATCTGTGTGTCACACGGCTACCATGGGAGAGGGGAAAGTTATCATTTCAGAGTGCTTTCTAAGTGAAAAAATATTTTAATATAAGCAATACATTCTTGATGCTTGTATGGTATTTGCTGCCTCCAAATATTTAATTTTAATAAAAATGTGCTTAATCCTCTTAATGAACTTGTCACGTGCTGAATCCCTTGGTTTACAATCAGAAAACTAGAAGAAAATGAAGAGTAAAATTCAGTCTTGTCCTTTCTTGTGCTCCTGGTGAATGAGGAGGGAACAGCAGCCATGGAGAAATGGCTGGGCTGGTACAGCGGCTCTCTCCCATCTCCATCCCCTGGCACCACCTGACTCGGTAGCTGGTCTGAGTACAGGAGACAAGATGCAAAATTATACAGAAAATTGAAAAAAAAAACCCAAACATTTTCATTATCAGCTAAGTGAGCTTTGCCAGGCTGACAGAAGGAAAAATTCATTAAAAAGTGGCACGGCATTTGAGAGCTGAGTTGTAACTGGATGTACAAGAGGCACATCACTTTTGAGGAGAAGATGCCATTGCTTACATAGCCCCTGCTCTTAGTTAACCAGCTTTTTAAGCATGCTGGTGTTGCTGCTCTTGTTAATGCATTTTAATTCCACTCTTCATTTTATTGCATGCTCATGCATAGCCGGGGACATTGCCCTGAAGAATTATTCACTGGGAAAGGGTGCAAGAAGCCGAGCGATGACAGGAGGGGGAGCGCATGTTTCCTTGTAGAATCAAGTAAACAATAGTAATGTCACATACCGTGTAATTACCACCGCTCCCTCTTTGCGCTCGTCGTCTCTGTGGGCTAGATTCCTTCAGCAGGTAGAAAATCAAAAGAAGAGAAGGGAGGAAGGAAAAACCAATACCTGCTCTGAAAATTGCCAATTTTCCCCATCGTCAGGAAGCCCATGAGCTAACTGCATCTGACAAGATGGCAAAAGTTAGGGGGCAGCAGATTCAGAGAGCTGTGGGGCTGGGCTTGGAGTGGGATGGGAAAATTCAGCCGTATTTTGTTCCTTCTCCCTGTGGGAGCAGTCTGGGGTGAATGGCTGCTGGGGCCCCCGGAGCAAGTGCTTGGCCGTGCAGTGAGAAGCACTGAGAGCCAAATGTGTCCCCATCCTGCCAGAGTGACATTCCCAGCAGGGGATCAGCTCTTGTGCAGAAAGCCAGAGGTTTACTATTGCACTGGAGCAAGGAAGTGCTTTTAAAGAGGGTCATTGCCATTGCGGCTGATTTCAGGTCGTAGAAGGAAAGCAGCTCGCGTCTTTCCAAACAGGCTTTCGAAGGTCGCTCCCAGGTCAGCACAGGCTCTTTTGCAGCGGAGAAGAGTGCACCATATGCAGGCCTACCTATAATTAAAGGCCTGCAGTTTCCTACATATGTATTCTTAAAATATCTGTAAGCATAATTACAGTCCACCACTTAAACAGCTTAATATGAGGCAGGCGTTCTTTTTTACCGGGCGATTGCTTTTAACGACACAGTGTACAGTAAGTTTGCAGATAGGCCAGAAGTGCACCTAATTATCTCTCTGCTGGCAGCTACTGTACTTAAACTTACCTTTTCTAGCGGTACACCAGGCTTTTTGTTTTGCTTGACGACGACTCCCATTCCTCTTAATGCTTAATTCTCCATGCACCGCTTTAAAAATTAAGGGTATGTCCCCAAGCCTGGGCTCCGGCTACTCAATTAACCATGAAGAATGCTATAGAGGTCAGTGCCATTTCCTTACATCTTCCTTCTTCATTGCTTTGACGTGTGCTGATAGCACTCTTTTGATGGCTGAGAAGTGTATTTAGTATCTGTTTTGCAGGGATTATTCTATTTTTGCCAAAACACATACTGTTTGCATGGGCTGTGGTGTCTGTAGTGTGGCAAAGGGTATTCAGAAGGAGATGGAATGTAATTTCTGGATGCACTACAGCTCCCGTTTCCGCAGTGTTCAGCTTTCTCCAAGACGTTCAGTAAGGCAGAGTTGAGGGGAACTATTTGATGTCTGAGACACTCTTCTCACTTGGGGGATTTTTCAGCCTGGAAAAAGAGAGTAAGGAATCGAATTAAGGATGTCTAAAAATCTGAGCTGTTTTCCAGGGACTTTTTATTTTTAACTGGTTTTCTGTTCTCTTCCCTGTTTCCCTGAAGTGTCACTCCATCTCATTGGGGTGCTTGCAGCCTCGTGAGGAAATCATGGCTTCATAGCATTGCCCTGAGGTGCTTTTACAATACAGGACCCAAAGCTGGGGACCCACCTGGGGATCATTTTTGTGGGGAAGAAATCAAAGTTTCTTAAGATAGGAGTCCAATTATGACCCCAAATAAAAAAACTGGAAAGTTCTATTGGATAAAATGGGTGATCCCATGGGAGTGGGAAGCTCTGTAGTCCCTGTAGTTTCTCCCTTTGCTGGAGAAGGCACTGCTAAGCTTGAAAGTAAAAAGCAGAACGGTGAAGGTTTCTGCCATCACACACATTGTGAGACTTTTTTTTTTCTTTTGGCATAGGAAACAGCCAGACAGAGAAAAGCAGCTGCCTAAATAAGGAACTGGCTTAGGAAGAAAACATTTTATGAACAAACTGTTGTCTTGCAGGAAGAGGTCAAATCTGGGTTGGGGAAGAAAATACCTAGAGACTTAAAAGTCAGAGATGCTGGATGTTAATATGCTTGAGAGTGGAGAAGGAGAAATCAAGAAATCGGTACTTGCAAAAAGCCAAAAGGAAATACCCAGAGAGGTCAGAAGGAGCGGACACAGATGGGCAGAGGAGCAAGGCTGCTCGTATTTTGTGAGGTTCCTTCTCTCCTGCTTGCCTGCTAGGTGCTGAGTGCCAGAGGAACGAAATGTTGGTACTGCTGCTTTCCAAACAGATGAGCACATCACAGTCCCCAGCAGCTCCCCCTCCCCAGGCAGCACAGGAGTTTTGGTTCGGATTTGTGGATTTTTTTGTCTCTTGTTATAACAACACTCAGTGGCAGATGATGCCCGCTAAGCTTCTTGGGATGAGCCCTCTCTTGCGTGTGCCTTCCTGTGTCACAGCCGAATTCTCATCCTCATGGACACCAGTTGCACAATCCAGCCCATAATTTCCAGCCCACGGAAAAGCAGTCTGTGTCCAGCTGGCTTACTGCTGTCGCAAATGTGACCTGTGGGAGCTCACAGATCACGCAACTTCCACTGCCCCACTGACTCACGTCCCTCCTCCCCTGTCTCCGATGAGCAGTCCAAGGACCGGCTGTGTTTGGAGCAAGGGTTGTGCTAGCACCTTCTCCATCAAGTGAAGACATGCTGGAGGTGGGGTGTGGGAAACCTCCCAAAGACCCCTCTGCAGCTCTCTAACTGCATCTGCACAGAGCCCGTGGAGGACGGCACAATGGACCATGAGGCTAAAAGCACTGCTGCTCTTCTGGCTTGCAATCCGCACAGTGCCCCAGCGGGCCAGATTGTGTCCTTAGTGAATCCCTACGGTCACATCCAGGCCACCTGCTACAGCACAGCGACTATCCCACAGCGTTGAAGGTTGGAAGAGTGAAAAATGGGCCGAACGGTCCTGGTGCCAGCTCTCCAACATCTCTTGATGCTCAGGAGAGAGGAGCTGCCACGGCACTTACACCTCTGTCCCAGCAAAGGGGATGAATTTCCCAATGTCAGGGGATGAGCATTCATCCAAGACTTTAGGTTTAGGATTTTTTTAAAGTCAGTGGGGAAAAAAGGGTGGCAGAAATGGCCACAGGGAAGTTTCTCTCTGTGGGCTCTATGGAGAGCTTAGAAAGTGAGCTTAAATACAGATAAATAAATTTTAGATGCTTGAAGTTAAATAAGGTGCATGTTGCTCTCACAGTATGTGCTTTGAGTGTGGCCCGTTGTGTTTGCCTTGTCCCCACTCACCAAAGCCCCAGAGTACATACTGAGGATTAATTTCTCCCCCCGAGTTTTGAATATCAGAATTGCATCCTCGTAGTCATACTGATAACATTTCTACACAGCCTCGTAAAAAGTAAATAAAAATATATTTTATTTCACCAAAAGATTTGGACTATCAGAAATGACACTCTGATGGTGAGCCATATTTCAGTGTGTTCCTCTGAATTACAGAATCTAAATAGACTATATATTCATACTAATCAAATTGGGAGGCATTTTCACCCAATTATTTTTTTCCTGTAAGACCAGTGAAAGCTAGAAAGCACATACATTTGTCTAAATAACTGTAGTTGCATTTTGTGTGGATTCTGTTTGGAAGCAGATGGTTGTGAAGACAAGTCTTAACAAGTATTTTAAAATAATATAATAAATACTGTGTAAATAAGACATGCCTACTCTCTTGCTGTATTCCTGCAGGATCTGAATTCTGTTGTGGTTCAAACTAAGGGAAAACAGGATTTTGCAGAAGAAGCTAATGTGTCTTCTTTCTCTCCTACCCTACTATAATTGGAGGCAGAAGCTATTTTAAAAGCAGCTTTTCTTTTTAGTAATTCATTAAACAAGAATTTTCTCTGAAAATATGTCTCTATGTCAATCGGCCCATAGTAAAATAGGATATTCTACAGCTATGAGTCCAGTTCCTGCTCCCAGGAAAAAGGTTTAACAGCTTCAACACAGGTCTGGTCATCAAGTGATCTGGATCTGCTTCTGTACCTACTCCTGTCATACTGTGTGACCTCAGATAAGTCAGTCTCTGAAACTCAGGTATCCTCCTAGAAAAATGAAGATAATCCTCTCCTACCTCACAGGGAAGTTAGGAGCTTTAACCAGGCAGGGTGAGCAGATACCAGTTTGAAGAACAACAGAGAAATACCAGTAAAAGAACAAGTCCCATTCTTCAGACTCTTGCAAAATTCAATATTGATCTCACCACCTAAGAAATGCAGAAGAGAAACTTCTGTTGAAAAAGCAGAGAAGTGTGTGCACATCAGTAGACAATGTAGTTTCAGCAACATAAAATTCTGCCTTTTTTTGAAGGATCTAAAGAGAACATCCTCTGCAGGTGTTTTTGTTCCACGAATCAAATTTCTAAAGGCTTATTCACTAGCATTGAAAAGCAACTGGGTTCTATTTGCATCGTTCCATTCAACTATATGTGAAGGAAAAATTAGCATCCATCCATCTTTCTCAGCTATCTTTGATCTGGGAGCTGCAGCGATCCAAGGACGTGCCACCTACATTCTGCTGTCGCAGGAGCAGTGCTCAGTTTTGCTAGAGATCTGGGGTTTTCATCATTAGACAAGATAATATTAGCAAATTAATTTTAAAGGTATTTAAGGCTAAGGTTATTGCCCCTTCACCCATCCTCACTGGTGTCACCTAATAAAACACTGACCCTTTGTGTTGAGTGAAGTGATGGCTTCACAGTGGCCAGCCAAATTACAGCAGCACCAGGACACTGGTACAAAATTTAAGAATGTTTGTCACTCGCTAAGCAGAAGAAACTGGTGGGCATTAGAGCAAAGGCAGGCCTCAGTGAATATGGGCATGGTGGGGAAGGCAAAGGCAAGCAGAGGGAATGAGGAGATGGAGTAGGCTGACACCTCTGCAGCCAACCAGGCAGGGAGGGAGGGAGCAAAATCTTCATTCTTCTAGCTCATCCAAGCACTGGGGGGCGATTCCCTAATGGGGAGCCTCCGAGGCAAAGGTGAGACACTCGTGTCTGATGGACTGCGTCAGAGAAGAGGCATTGACTGTGATGAGGTTGAGCAGCACACTGAAATGCAACCATAGGTGCTGTGAACAGTCATGAGAGGGACTGGCAGGAAGCCATGAGCAAAGGAGAAGAGAGGAACAAAAGGATGAAAGGAAGAGGAACAAGACAGCTTGACACTGCAAACATATGTAAAAAGTCAAAGAGCACTACTGGACACCCAGGAGCAGCTAAAGTTAGATTTGGGTCAGCTTTGCTTAGGGAATGAGTTGACCTTCCGATGGACTTCGTTGGCATGTTCACAGAAATCTAGGTCTGCATGTTCTTCTGGAAGGGAAGCTGAGGAACATGAACAATTCGGGAATGATTTCTTGAGGACTCTGATCTATCCAAGTTAATTGTAGCTGCAAGAGATTTTTATGCTAATGTGCAACAGTTTATTACAAAAATCCTTCTAGGTGACTTCGACCGTATGTGGAAACTGCTCAGTACGATATTTTATCAGAAGAAGAATATTTCATATGAATTGTGTCTGAATTACAGAAGTTATTAGAAAGGAAATCATAGCACAATAGGTGATATTGCACTGAACCATTGGATTATGTTCCCCAGTCAATTATTCCAGCTGGGAAGTGATTAATACAGCTCATAGACATGGAGATTAGCTACATCAGTGCTTGGCTGGCCAGAGGGTGAGCTCTGTTACCAGCTGCCACTGGGTAGGACATAACTAGCTCTCCCAGTAGTCAGGTAATATAATAAAGAAATTTATATTTTCTTTAATATAAATTGTAATGTTTATATATTATAATAGCATATGTTTATATTTCATATAATATGTTCTAACATATTGTTATACTATATTATACATAATATTATACTATAAACTTAAAATATAAAATAATATTAATAAAAATATAAATTATAAGATATAATTCTGAACACGGTAACCTCTTTCCTTTTGGAAAACCTACAGTCATTCCTTTTCCTGACCTCTCCAGAGAGATTTTATTCATGACCACATGTCTCATATTAAGTATTGGAAGTTATTGGATTGCAGCACTACAGTATGAAAGGTCAGCCACAGAGTGGACTCCGAGCAGCTCTGGTTTTGTTGTATGTCCACATAAGGCTGGATAATAAAATAATTGCTGGTTTTCTGCTGATTTCTATTCTAGAAGTTCAAAAATATCTGTGTAGTTTACAGAAATATGCTAGTGCTCTTGAGAAAGCCCTTAAATAAGCCCTTTCTCTAAAATGCACCTAATATTTCCATGGAATTTTCCTTTGGGTCTGAAATGTTCTGTGGCTGCAGAGGTTTTCTTGGAAAGCTAAAGGGGAAAATAATTTAATTTGACTGTTTCTTAGTTACCTGACCTTTCATATTCTGTGGCATTAGGTTTTTCCAATTGTCTAGAATCTTAATTAGCTTCTTCTCTCATAATTAGCTTTTTTCTTTCTTAATCCTCCTACAATCTCTTTGGTTGCTGCCCGAAAACTGGAGTTGAGTTCCACAAAAAAATATAAAATAGGGATAACATCTTCAGCTGGGGTAACTCATGGTGTCATTGCTGACTTCATTCTAGTCCAGTATTGAAATAAAATGAAAAATACTGACAACTCAGCTGAAAAACTGCAAGTATCATGATTTTTCCATATGATTTCTTTCAAATTCACTGATGGGCAGGGATGGCCTGTACACTTCTTTTGCTTCCCAAAATTATTCTTCATATAGAAACAGATCAAAAGGACAGGGTTTTTTTATTTTCCTTTCTGTGCAGTAATAGTTTATCATATGCTGCAATGGCCTTTCTGTTGTAGCCAGGACTTAAACTCTACACAGAGTAAAACTCATTAATTTTTCACTTAACCGTGCCTTTTATCTTGCTCTTTTTCACAAGCTATTTGTTCCTTACTGAGATAGCTTCCTCCTATGAAGCAGATTTTTTTTTTTTTTACCTCAGAAATTAAACTGCAGCTCCAACTATGGACAGTTTTATTTCATATGCTAAATTGTCACAATGAAAGGCAGAATCTCTGCTGAACAGGTTTGGAAACATCTGGCTCTTTTCTTTCGACTTTTGAGTCTAATTATCTCAGCGCAGATTGTGATTGCTAAGTATGAAATTAAGCCACCCAGCCACAGCAGACTTGGAGAGTTTGGGGTTTGGGTTTTTCTCCCCCTTTGTAACTATTTTCCCCACAGCCTTAAATCATGCTGAAATGGAAACAGTAAAAATATGTACCCAGAGAGCAGTCCACATGTGCTGGCACTTTGAAACACCACCACAGGAATTTCTTGCTGTGTATTACAAGAACTGGCCGCTTTGTGCAGAAACCAGGGACCGTGGAGGGCTCGGGTATTGCGAACAGTGATGGAAAAGCTGCGCTCATGGGGAGACTCTGCCGTCGAGCCAGTCTGCACAGGCAAGGGAGAGATATTAACCCAGGGGTGTGAACCTCCTGGTGCTGCAGAAAACAGCAGCTCAGTGTTTATGCTGTAAAGGTCTGCCCCGTACTGGATCTTCTCCATCATGGTGGTGGGGGTGACTTGGACAGCCCAGGTCTGATTCCCTGCTCACTGTCTTTAGTCACCCAAGTCCAGATCTGTAGAGCAGTGGACACAGATCTCACAAGAGAGATCTCAGTCTCTCTGTGATTCACCCCCGTCCATAAAATGAGGGCAAGGAGACACGTGACAAGAAGTATATTAAAAGCCTATGACACTGAGGTAGCACAGTTAGAACAACTATGGGTAGAAAGTGAAGTACAAAAGGAGGTAGAAACAAATTTATTAAAATGGGGGGAGGATGATATGGTTTCCTGTTTCATCTGCTGATGAAACCATTGCTCCTGTCATCATTGTTAGGGGAGCATTGCTTCATTTTGGCTCTCTGTTTTGAGGACAGACGCTCTGCTTGACAGCATTGCCCCAAGAAAATTCAAAGACAATATATTGAAAATGTGTCAGCTTTGGAGAGACCAGGCTTTTTTTTCCCCAAAAGGAGCACAAGTGGTGAAGGGCGAGACCCAGGAACAGAGACTGTTCCTTTGTCATGTACAGAGTCCCACCCTGCTCCAGCTTCAGACCCACACCCCAACCTCTCCTCCTTCCCCCATCTTTCTCTCTGCCAGGTAGTGCCTAAAACATAATCCCACGCTGAGGAAGGAAAAAATGAAAACAACAACAGTGAATCATGGTGAACCAACCAATCTTTCCATACAGCTCGGAGAAGTCCAGGGAGAGACTGCTGTTATTTCTGTTTTCAAACAGGGGTGCAGATGTGAAGGTGAGGACTAGGCAAGAGTGACGGTTCCAAAGATGGGAAGGAAATCCTGAAGGAGGAAAGGATTTGCTCCATGTGGACAATCGAAATAATGTGGTAGGTGGAGGGTCAGGCAGGGCAGGGGTTTCCCAACTTCAGCAGGGCTTTCCAGAGGTGAGTGCATTTCTCAGGCGGGGGCACATGCCAATGATACTCATTATTCTAGTCAACAGGCATCTGACATTGTTCTGCACTACTTGATTTATATATCCCAAATTGTATCCTGGGAACCAGAAAAGGCTTTCTGCTATGGAAATAAAAATAATAAATTCTAATAAAGAATTAAATTAGTTGAAAAGCCAGCTTTCTTTGTAAATGACAGATGGTGCTTAGTTGTAAAGGGTGAGGAGACTCATCCATTAGCACGCCTTCGTATGCTGCGTTCTTTGTTTTAATTATGTAAATGCACTCAGACACCACGGCATAGATACAGCCTTATGGGAGAAATATTTTATCTACACTGTTTTACTAACGTTCACCATCACTTTTTAAGATATTAAAAGCCCGAGTCAGAAGAACTTTATAGGAATGCAGACATAAGCATAATGAAGGGACACAGCCCTGGTGGGACCTGGTGTATCAAGGCATCATGCTGCCTTCAGGTTGTACATGGAATCTGCATATGTGCTCTGCTGATGACAGATGACACTGGAGCACATACACATAAGCTTTTTTTAATCCCGTGTGCAGTTTAAGGAAGTCACTAGCAGCGTTATGTGATGTCATCCATACCTTCTGAGTGACTCTAGAGAGACTTTAGTGTTTTTACTAAACTCAGAGTATTTTGGGGGCCCCTCTAAGGCAAGGTCATATTACTTCACCACAGCTCCACACATCAAGATGTGCAGTTCCCAGGCGCTGTGCATACAACCTGCGAGCAGGAGTCAAAGCTCCTCTATCCCCTCATCTCCCCAACATGCTCCCCAGCCTCCATATTCGTCCTCCTGTTTGTACAGCACATCGTTGCAGGCTCAAATATGCTTCCCTTGGGCCTACATCAAAGCCCTGCGATCACACATACAACATACATGGCTCTCCTGCTAGCCCTGCCTGTGAGCAACTGCCTGAAGAGCTAACCACAGATCTGGTTGTGGTTTTGGGAAAAGGAGATCCCATCTTCTAAGTGGCTTAACGTTGCTATGTTTGGCATTTTCATTTAAGCTGTGCAATTATAGGAGGCCCCATGATACTTTGGGCAAGAGGTTTGGGATTTTCCTTTCAATGAACTTTTGGGTCATCCTTAAAGACAAGTTAATTAATCACATTTTAAAACAGAGGCTGTCTCAAGTGCAAAACAACTGTGTCCACATGTCATTTTGTGACCCTGCTTTGCAGATCAAATCCTGCTTTCTCCACGGTAGCCGTCTGTGGCTTCACCAGCAGATGCTGCAAGTGGAAGTCAGCTTGGAGGTCTGCTGGTAAAAGGTGAGGCTGTAGCATGAAGACTGTAACTGCTTTTTCTTTGACTACTCTCCCTCCTGCCAGCACAAGGAGGAATTGCACACTTCAGTAGCCCAGCTAAGTATTACTATCAGTTTGTAGGCGCTGCGCTCACTGGCTGGAAGCACACCCAACATACCCTAGGTCAGCAACTTGCTAAAGCTTGTGACCTTCTGGAGAGGCTGAATCCCAGTTCCCAGGAGCTGAAGTTGTGCACCAGGGAGAATCAAATGGGAGCTGAAGGGAATGACAGTGGTGTTACTAAAAAAGCAAGCCCCAGTGCAAATGCCCTTCTCCACTGATGTCACTTGGGTCATCTTTGTGGAAATTAACTTACTGCATATTTCCTCAATGAAAAATTCATCAATTATTTTTCCTCTTTAAGGGCAAGTTGTGGAATGATTGTGCAGCGGAATTAATACTAAATAGGATTAAAGTGACATATGCTAAATACAAGGGAAGCCACATCTGGTTTCTGGTGGGCTACAGGGATTTTGAAGTGTTGGATCCCTCAAAGACCCATGCCTCAGTAGAGTGGCTCACATCTTGCAGCCGAAGCCAGTGGCTTAACCAACTTGTCTTCTCAGGTATCAGAGAGAAAGCCAAAAGATTAAAGACCAAGAAGTAGATATGATAATTTTTGGTAAAAATCATCTGTGGATAGCCAGAAGAATTATCTGAGTGGAAGGGTAGTTCAAGATCAAACGGATGTATATATACACACAAAACATATATATATGCCTTGAATACATTTAAGTGCGGAATCAGGTCTTTAATCACTGTGCTGAATTTTAGAAACCCTCCATCAAACACAGTGGTGGAAGAAGGAACCTAAATTGTTTTAAGATGGATTTTGGCAGCTTTCTGGGTGGGATTTGGTAACAGAACAGAAGGAATCCTCAAGTTAGAAACTAAAGGATTTAAAAGATGGTTTTCCCCACAAGGACTTGAAAAGAAATTTGTTGAGTAGTTGTTGTTAAATTTTGATTGAACCATTTTTAGGCTATTAATTAATTCTGTTCTTCTGACCACTGGCTGCTTGAAAGACCACAAGGACTTTTTGACTTGGAGGGGCCTTGCTTGCCTTCTTCCAAACCAGCAAAGGCTGGTCGCACTTTGAGCTGGGCTACTTGGAGAGGTGTGATGCCAGCCCCACTTATATTCAGAAATATTTTCAGGTTGCAGGTAGTGCGGAAGGTCAAAGCTGCCCAGCCATCAGATCTCAGCTCAAGAAGGAGCATCCCTTCAGCTCCACCTGGCAGGGACTGTGTGGGAGGGAGGGAGGGAGGTCCACACTGAATATCAAATGGGTATCTCACACCACAATTTCTTGACTATTGCGGGCATCCTGGAACACTGCTATTGACCTTGTCCTCTTCCTTTGATATGTTGGCATTTTAGTGGCTTCAAGTCTTTTTGTACTGATCATGGTGATTTTTTTCAGAGGGTCTTAAAAAGCTCATCGAAACTGTGATTTCCAGTTCCTCTACATTCCACTGTAGGTGAAATTGCTTGCAGCAGACTAGCCACTGAAAGACAAATGTTTTAATTATATCGATTTTATGATGCATTTTATTTTAAAAAGTCTTTCATTTTCATTTGGCATCCACAAATTTTACTATTACATAGATCTTGCAAGAAATAAGCAGCATTTGCAGGACCTCAGAATTTTAATTATCTGTTGCTGTATAGTGAAGACTATCTTAAGACAGAACAAATCCAGGGGGAAAAGATAGAAAGAAAGAGAAGAAACATTAGATTATTAAAAAAAAAGAAATCTACTTTAGCCATTATTTGCTCTTTTTCATTTGGAGCTATTAGTCTCTGCAGAGCTGTACTACCATGCTAATAAGTTTCTGGGAGAGGACCTGGCAAATCTGAAATTAATTCCAGGCCTCAGATAATGAAAAAGGTTGCAGGATCATTTGCTTACCAAAAAAAAAACCAAACAAAAACAAACAAAAAAAACCACTAAAACCCCCACCTTTTTAAAAAAGCTGCTTAGAATAATTTGTTTTTAAAAAAGCCACAGAGAAGTCAGACCTGCCTTCAATGAGGTTAGACTGAAGACTACTTACAGAATTTCCATAAGACTTTGTACCGGTTGCTAAAAGTTCATTGCAGGTAGCAACTGCTCCTTTCAGCTTCCAGCCTTCTTAAGAATCTCAAGTTATTCAACTTAGGAAAGAACAGGCTTTCACTCACTTTTACAGTCTGCACTCTTCGAGGTTGACAAAGATGAAAACATAACGTAAATTACAACCTGCATATATAAAACTTACAGCTCACCAACATCACTAAACCAGTATATTTTTATGAGATAAAATATAATTAGAACATTATTGTTTTCTAGGATCTTAAATTGCATACAGTTTGTTTGTTTAAGATACAACTAAATTAAATTGTACCTTGCCATGAGCAAAACAGTATTAGCATTTGAATGTGGGGCAGAAGAGAGTCAATGTTGGAAGATCAACATTTACCGGTAGAAGCATGGTTTATTGTATCCATATATGTATCTCCTGGCATTTAAAATCTGTTGAAGGTCTGTTTTCAAAACTCAGCATGGAAAGAATTGACCTTGAGGTGCACCAAAGGACTAAGGAAAATATGAAAATTGATAAAAGTTTGTCTCTCAACTTTGATGTGCATAATTGGCAATTTTGCATTCTCCTCTAATCTGTACGTACTCCATTTACGTTCAAGGGCTCCTTCATGTCCTCTTACTGCCAATTTCAATCTGTTAATGCAATTCATACAACTACTTTATTGCTTTTATTTCTGGGCCATATGAAGGCCAGTGATTTGAACCCTTGAGGATTTATACGTGTCTTCCTGGAAGACTTCAGAGATGCGCAATATTTGATAAAAGATCTTAGTTGTCATTTTTACTTCTAATAAAACAATTTGTGCTTTCAAAGTACATTTTAATTTTCACAACAGAGGCTTATTTTGGCTGTTGAGTTTTGAATACAACATGCCAAAAACCCTGTGTTTTCATAATACCGATTTAAAAAAACATACATTTTAAACATTTTTCAGCAACCTAGTGTGAAAAGTTGAAGGAATCTGTTAACATATTGATTGCTTTGAGCACTGTTTTAAATTAGCTTTCTGTTCGTCTCCATATGGCTTTCCATTAAATTTAAATAAATTAAAGTTCAATTATCTGGAAGAGAGGTACAGAGTCCTCCTCGAGCTGCTGGATGAATTACCACCCAACCTTCGCTGTCAGAAATTCATCAGGATGTCTGCCTTTGGGTATTGTGGATGCCACTGCAACCTACCACTTTCTCTTTTAGAAAAGATTTCATCACAGGTGCCAAGCACAGTTTCAGAAATAGCCCTGCGATTGGAAATTACTTTCTCTCTGCACTATTATGTGAGTCATGCCTGTGAAAAAAAAATTGTTCATCAAGTGGAAAGGCTCTGCGTTGACACAGACAACAGTTTTCAGTCTGCAGAGATGCAGCAGACATAAACAGGAGGATATGCCACAGATGGCATCTTTCATTCTGAAAAAAAAAAAATTAAAAATCTAGCTTTTATCTGCCTGTTGGATGCTCAGCATGCAGGGGGGGGAAGGAGAAGGCGAACAGCACCCCCACTATTCACAGAATTGGATCAAAACCAACCCATTCCCGTCCAGTGTGGGTGTGGGATATGTGCAGAGAAGGTGTTTTGCAAGAGCTTCAAAAGAACATCTGGAGGATACAGAGTGAGCCTGGGATGTCCTCCTTCAAACAGCAATCTGTCACCTATTTGCCCCGTGTCCTTGCACGTCCTTCCAGCTCCAGCCCATAGCGCAGCCACCCTGGCACCAGCCAGCTCGCAGGAAGCATGAGGAGCTGTTTGATCTCATGAAGAAAGACGGAAACATCGTTTGAGATCTGTTGCTCTTTTTCTCTTTTTCTCTATTCCTTATGCAGGAGAGCATAAAACATATCCGTCTTACAACTTCTGTCAGTAGTAGAGATGATCCCCGTAGGCAAAACCTCCGCATTATAGTCACTGCCTCAAAAGTTTCATTTGTTTCAGAAAAAAAAAAATGCAGCTGTGAAAAGCGTTATCAGAAACAAGAGTAAATGAATGGGTGCATGACCTATGAGAAAAACACTGCCTCGAGGAGCCGTAAGGCAGGCCCCATTTGCAGGAGGTTGGGCACTCGTGGCGGCAGCAAGCCCCGAGGCCAGGGTGATGGGCTGGCGAGGCAAGCTGGGCACATGGGCTCTACGCTGGGATGAAGCTGGGCCATGCTGCCTGCTGCAAGCAACGGGAAGGTGCATGCTAGAAGGGTTTGGCTGCCTTTTGAAACGATTAGAGCACCATAAAAATAGCAGTATAGCAAAACAGGGCCGGCAGTAATTTTCACTCAGTGGTTATCTCTATAGTATAGCTCTGTGGCTAAATAAAAGGAGAAATCTGAATTAGGGAACCCACACTGTGTTAGGAATGAAGCACACTCTCCTTATATAGAGATATTGTAGAGATAGATATATCTATATTGTGCTCATCTGACATATTACTTAACTTCTTACAAATCACAGTGTCTCAAGCCATTGCATAGTGAAATTTTTCAGGGTACGCAGAGGTGCAGACTGCTCAGCCCTGCACTGCTGTGAACTATCCATTTTCCTCTTCCCTCTGCCTAAAATGGGACTTTCAACTTTAAAAGTTTGTGCCCTACTATAAAACTTAACATACCTCCACCTCCTTGACACTCACCTCCAGTGGCCCCAGAGTGGTTGCTCCTTTCACTGAACATGTCATTTATCCCTACCAGTGACTGAACAGTTTTACTATGTGAAAATACATTAAATGACTGAATTACTTGTTTTCAAACAACTCGCCGTGTGATCACTCATTTGACAAGAACCCTTGGTGCCTTGCAACGTGCTCTGCACACGTGGCACCTCTGAAGGAGCCCTTAGCAGATGGAGGTCATGGAACAAAACACCCCTTTTAGTGAGCTTTGGCATATTCTCCCCCAAACAAACCACGGAGGTTATTGTCTATTGTGTCTGGACACTGTATTTGTATAAGAGGGAAATGATTCATAGTAATGGGTCTACCCAGTTGATAGTCTCAATTTTTAAAATTCCCAGAGTATGCATTTATTTGAAGAGATAAGACAATTAGAGTGGTTTTAAACTGGCTTTTATAGGACTATTAAATTTCCCAATAGCACCATAAAAATTAATAAAATCAACTATTGCTATTGTACTAAAAAATAAACAGACCCAGCATTAAGGGCTGGGGTTTTTTTCAAGGTTTTTCTGCTGCTGCTGTTTCTGTACCAACAAGTACAAATGATTTTTGTTCCCTGGGATCAGCCTCACTCGCAGGAACAGGGCTGCTGCCCATATGCGCTTGGCTCCCTCCAAAGCCCAGCAGTGAGGATGGCCATGGGGTGTGGGGCAGGAGGAGACCCAAAGCCACAGGAATGACCCAAAGCTCGGTGCTGTGATGGGCATATGTGGCTCAGTTAGTCCATAAGTCACAATTAAATGACACTCAACTTGGCTTACGTACAGCATTTCCACTTCTGCCCATCATGGCTACATGGATTTAAGTTGTGAAGGTGATTTGTCCAGCTGGTATCCATGAGGTCTTAATGTTAAAGAATTTTTCCTCAGCTGGGTTCACTGCTGTTCCCAAATATCTGAGATCCCCAGATATTCCCAGATATCTGTATTCACTACTTCTCCTGCACCACGTAGCTTTATTTAAATTGGGTGGATGGCTGTGCGGAAATGGATGTTGGTCTTCTTGTGTACTCCTGAAAATGAAATTTTCCATTCCTGTAATATAGTGCTAAAAGTCCCACTCAGTCTTACAAAAGCAGCTCAGAGGTAGAAGCTGTCTAAATCATGCATTGCAAATCCTCTACATTAGTGGGGGAAAAAATCCTTTCACGTTACCTCAGTCAAGCTGCTTTAATCAATAGTTATCAGTCATCTCATTTCCCTTGGTAAGTGCTTCTTCCCCTGAAACTTTACTGCTCTCTACTGCTGAGATGTTTTCAACCTGTACTTGGAGCAGAACTTATTCCCTCCAGTATAATTTTCACTTTAACCTTTCCTCAATGGCCTAGAAGTAATAGATCGCTAAAATTACTTTAACAGATTGGAAATTTAAACCTCTTAGAGATAACCACCTAGATGATCTTACAACTCAATGATAAGGCAAAGAATAACAAGTCTTAAAGGTTACTGAACTAAGACTTACGTTTTAAGGCTGCTGAAATACTGGGCATTGTTACGACTCTGCAATTAAATAACATTACCTAGTGGTGTTGTTGTTCCACATGCTGTTCAAAACCCTCCAGTCTGAAATTGCTTTCTTTAATGGTAATTCTGATGGCAGTAATTACCTACGAAGGAAAACAAATATTTTTTATATTTCCCCATGGCCTTCTCAATGCTTAAAGCTCTCTGGTCCTCTCTCCATAACCTTCTGGGCACTGGAGAAGTCAGGCCTTTCAGTCAAAATCTTCAGGCTAATATGTGTCTTCATCATTTGGAGTTGTGAATGTAAACCATGACAACCTGTTTAAAAATTATCATAAAATCATAGAATGGTTTGGGTTGGAAGGGACCTTTAGAGGTCACCTAGTCCACCCCCCTGCAGTGAGCAGGGGCATCTTCAACTCACTCAGGTTTCTCAGAGCCCCATCCTACCTGGGTTGAATGTTTCCAGGGATGGGGCATCGACCACCTCTCTGGGCAACCTGGGCCAGTGCTTCACCACCCTCATAGTAAAAATTTTTTTCCTTATATCCAGTATAATTCTACCCTCCTTTAGTTTAAAGCCGTCACCCCTTGTCCTGTCACAACAGGCCTTGCTGAAGAGGTTGTCCCTAATTCTTGCAGCTTTGGTAACAACCAGAAAAATCTTTGCGAAATGGTGGAAATTATGGGGTTTTCCTTGCCTCTGTAGTACCCAAAGGACTGTTTCTTATAGAATATTTTCTAGAGAATTGCTGTTTTTAATCCCTAACACCTCATGTGACCTGGTCCTGGCCACGGCTGTCTATAGTAGGTTCCTAGCAAGCTGATAGATTTTGTCTGGCTGAGTTGAAATTTTAAAATTATTAGCCCACAATCTTATTTTTCGAGTGATCTGTGCGTAACTATGTGCATATTTCATTACAAAAAGGTGGTGAATTTGGGCATTAGCCTTTAAATGACCAGCAAGGCTGTGAACGAGGAGAGGACAAGCCCAGAGGCAGAAAAGTGGCTGGCAGTGTGGATGGCAAAGTGGATGGCAGAACAGTGGGGGAGCAGCGATGCCCATGCTGGGGAAGGCACTTCAGCCTCCTGCCCATTCACAGCTCTGCCCTTGCCCAGGACCCAACAAAGAAAAGCCTCCCTCTCTAAGTATGAAAACTATACAGGACTAGAGGTCAAGAGAGACAGTTTGGGGAGATATAAACCCATGTTTTTTAAACAGAGGTTTAACACAGATTTATGCATATACCCACTCCAGCTATTTGGGGCTAACAAACTGGTTTTGACCACCTGCAGAGTCCCTTGCTCTGCTCCCCGGATGTATTGCCTGTCCCAAAAGGTCCAATTCTGGTTGAGTCCAAGATGTTAAACTTCAGTGTTTAATCCTGGCACACAGAAAAGCTTTGAAGGTCATTTCTACAGCTTTTATAGTTTCTTCCGACGCCCTTGCAGAGCTTCATGGGAAACAAGGTATATGGCTCCAGAAAGGTGACAAAAAGCATTCTCTATCAACACTTTTAGGCTTTTAAAATTGCTACAACCCATTTTGAAAATGGGATGCTCAGAGCTGTGTGCTGTGATAAAGGCTTTACCTTTTACCCTGTGCCCAGGGCTGCACAAAGCACTCACAGCTGTGCAACTCCTCCGTACCGCAGCCATCCTCACGGCCCAAACTTCAACCAGGGTAGTGGGGTCCACCCTTTCCACTCCCCAGAAATAAGGTGAACCCTTGGATGCAAGCCTGGTAAGAATAGGCTCAAGTCTGGTTCCTTTAACTGCCATTCCTGGCATATTGCAAATGCCTGACTTCTAATGGGCTACTTGTGGTGCAAAATACCTTCTAAAAATACTTGGTAATTTCAGTACTTGGGATGAAACAGCACGGTGCTAAAACATTCCCTCTGCGTTGTGATTTTCACTGTTGCAACCAACAGCTACAAAGGCCCAGTAACAGCCTGCTGTACTTAGCATCTCTGTATTTATCTGCATACCGTTTATTTTTAGCCTGCTTTTCTCAGATGCTAGTGGGGAGATACTGCATTGTGCTGCCCTGTGCTTTCCTTATTTATCAGTCCTAGAATTGTGGAAAATATCGCTTCATTCAGTCTATGTACTCCTCCCCTGTAAATGCTTTAGCATAAATATCCTAAAGTTTTTTTCAGTTTCCATGTGATATTTATGAGGAACCATTTCCAAGATTTCTCATCTCCATCAGCAGTTTTCAAATGTTACTTTCCAACTCGGGGAAACAGAGTTGCTCTAAAGAGAATGGAAAAAGAAGTACACTTTGTTTTAAATCTATTTACTTCAAGTTTTTTAAGAACCTATGAATTTGAGGTCATTAGTGACTATTTCTTCCAAACTTCCATCCTGACACAAGATTAACAAAAGATATTGCACCAATTAACCTCATGGGAACTACCTGAGAAGGAGGACTAATGGTGCACAGCTTTTAAAGCAATCACTTACAGTCATGCCAGAACAATTGTTTATCAGGGTGGGTTCCCACGTTCCCATCACTCTTCTCCATACACGTCACATGTAGAAAAGGTCCTCAGGGCAATATCTATCTTGCACCCAAAAAGAAAGTCATGTCAGTTTTTTCCCTGACCCTAGAAGAGCCAGGAACTTGTGTAGGCTGACTGAGAGCTTGGGCTTCCCAGTCCTTTAGGGTCCCTGTGCTCCCTTTATGTTGCTGTGCAGCTGCAGAGCTCACCACATAGGTGGGGTTACGGCAGCTCCTCAGCAAATATTTAAGAATATTCAAATGAGCTTTAAAAAATGCTGCTGTGTCATGGGTTGACCTCAGTCAAAATAAACTGTGAGTGGATGTATTATGCATATACCTCATGGCATTAACTCATCACGGATGTGACAGGGAGATGGGAATTTTGCAGCGTCTTTTCCGCTCTCTGGACATCCTCAAGTTAATTAAAATGTCACTGAGACATTCATAGCATGAATCATGATTTTAAAGCGAGTTTCAATTTGGTGGGCCCAAATCCTTTCCAGGAGAAAACTTAGCTGTTACCTGTGCTACTCCATCCTGTATTTAGGATCAGCTGCTGACCAGAGCTCATCAGATGCTGCCGTGGTGCATCCAGGCATGGAGCCAACAACAGCTCTTTGAGCCAGCTCATCTTCTAGGCTGAAGAAGAGCTGCCAATGCTTCTGCACGGTGCAAGTCCTCCCCAGCTGTAAATCACACAATCCCAGCTATCTGAGCAAACACCAGTGGTATCTGATGGCATCTGCTTGACAAATCCAACATGCTGGGTATCTCATTCTTAACAACTTTACAAATGCTTTTGCAGCTTCTGCTAATGGAAGGCTGTAGGTCATAACTCTCCAACATCTTTCACTCACATCAAATACTTGACTTTATCGTAAATAATAGGGAGTTAATTACTGCTCTGATGTGATCTACTCCAAAGTTGCCTCAGAAATGTCACTGTTACTAAAGTGATTGCCTGGGCATGCCTCTAGTCCTCATAATACTTATTATATACCATATATATATATTTAAAGAATATATACATAATATATATCCCTTATATATATAAAATACCTTGTCCATAGTGCACAAAATTTACAAGAATTGCAAGTATACTCTCCAGTAAGTAAATTCTAGTTCAAGTAAGAAAAAAATGTCTTTGGATAGGATCCACCCACACTCAGAGTTATCTTGAAACATCATTCTCATCAAGTTTTGGCACATAATGCAAATCCCTGTACGATAGTTGCAGGATATCAGTCAGTAAGGTTAAACAAACATTGGCAAAATTTCTCTTTTTTCTTCCACTGCGTTTACCTCAGACACAAAACCAAATGCCTGTTAGCCTGCAGTGGAATACTTGAAACATATAAAAGGTAGCAGAGCCTCCCATTGCACCATTCAACTGAAGAAGAATAGAGATGGAAGAGTTTCCACTCTCATCACCGCTCTCCTGTTTATTCCTCAGCTCCAGGACCGCTAACCCACTGCAAAAGGTAAGTTTTAAGGCATCGTGCAGGTCTAACCACAGATTAATGTGTATCATCTAACAAGTCCAGCAGCAGCTGAATGTGTATCATCCAGAGAGAGCACGTCAGCCCCGGTGGGGATAAACTGTGCTTCCTCTAAACATGGCGTGCACCCAGACGGTGGAGGTGGAGATCACAGGGTCACAGGCTGTGGTTGGAGCTGTGAACCCGTGGACTCATTGGGAAACCTGGTGCTCACTTCCACATTGGATCCGCTGGCCTCTTTTGAAAAGCCCTGCTCTGTTGCTCAGCTTGGACTAACTCCACAAAGACACTGATGCCCAGAGGAATACTGCAATGCCGTGGGTGATTGCTACTCAACGGTCAATTGCCATGCCGTCATTTTTCCAGAAGTGAGGTTTTTTCATTGAGAAAAGACCCGTAGCGACCCGGTCTGCACTGGAGGGAGCTGGCAGCGATGGAGCTATTGACCTTGCTTCCCTAAATACGTTGTTCTTGCAAGTTAAATGAAATACGTGAACTGCATTTGAAATATTTCTCTACTTCTCCTGCAGTGTGTAAAAGCTTGCCCTCGTACATCAGTAAATATTAAATCACCATATTCTCATTTATATGTACACTACAAGATGCTGATGGAGTCAAGTACTGTTATGTGTATGTATATGAGGATCTAATTTTACTCTGTATGTAATTTTCTAGTTGATGGGCTAGGTTCTGCTGACTTCATTCTACTGCTATTAAAAGAGAGGGGTGGAAGAGTAATGGATTTTGCAGTTCTTTGATGGGTGGAATGAAAATGCTCTGGCCAAACCAAAACTGCATATGGACTTCAACCATTTGTAAACATTTGTCTTGTTTACTTCCCATAACAATGCAGCATTTTTTTTTAAAGGACATTCTTCCATAACAAAACCCACCAAGTATTTTTGCTAAAATGTTAACTTAATTCTGTTGGTTTTGAAATCAGCTGAGCTTTGTTTCCAGACAAGCAAATTTGTAGGTAATTTGACTTAAAATTAGCAAACAATGAACCTGGTTTTTTGACCAGAAATATTTTTGCGTGGGCAAGCAAGCCATACACACAAACATTGAATTTGTTCTCAAGTCTGCTCTCGTATAGGGAGTGAAAACCCAACGTACTCACAGGGATGAGCCAAATCAGCTGAAGCCTTGTATACGCTGGTACTTAAAATGCAACCTTTTCTCACCTTTTGGTGGTTCAAGACAGCCTGGAAAGTTTTATTGCTCTTGTGGGTAGGGAGCTCTCTCCGGGGGCACAAAGCAGAGCACAGTGGGCTCTCACATATGCTGCAAGGCAGGGTGTCACTGGGGGGAACCTGCACAGCTCGATTTGCTTCTGGGTATACACTAAATATTAGGCACATCCCTGACCAGGACACTCTGTACCCACAAAAAACAGCAGAAGGAAAATGAAAACCTTCGGCTGAGGTCTGGAGTTTTGCTCAGATTCAGATAGATTCCTCTCTTTACCCCACTGTACCAGATGCCTAGATGTTTTCCATGTTTTATATTGCAGAGCTACAGATTTTCTGCTGACATTTATTTCTGTCAGTCTCTTTTTGCTGGAATTAGTGCCTGAATCACGGGGTGGGGAACTCGGAGATTAAAGCTGCTGGGTATCTTCGCAGACCAAATCCTAAAAGCTTTTGGTATTTTGGTTTAAGGTGCTACAAAACTGGTTATTATTTGGGGAAGACTGTGGTTGCAGAGTTAACAACTCTTGTAATTCATTTGTGAAAGGGGCAGAGTCCCCACTTTGATGCAGTTTCACCATCGGTACTTCAGTGCTTGATATTGTAACTTATACGATAAGGATCAGTGACTTATGTTGTTAGGACTGCCTTAAGCAAGAAGATTTGGAAGGCTCCCAGCGCCTGTGTGGGTGAAGAGTCAGTGATTGAGGAGGTTCTTCCTCTGCCTGAAAGGGAGCCTGCACTGATTTAAAGATAGAAGGCTAATTTTGTGATACCTTCCACATTCTGGTGGTTGATTTTTATATAATCTCATTTTTCAACTGAGATGGAAAGCCTTCCTTTTCAGATAAATCCACTTCAGTTAAGTAAAGTTGGAAACCTTTCTATCCTGCCCAATTTTAATACCTCTAATTTATCAGTTGTGTACTTAAATCTAAGTCACACTGTAGGTCCTCCATGGTTTAGAGAAAATTTAAATGCTGAAAGGTTCCTACATGCTGTCTTTGAAAAGAACAGATTTTAGGTCCTGGTTATAATATTTCTTTTTCAGATGTATAAAGAAATTACATAAACCATGGTTCTTTGTTAATTTGCAAGACAACACGCCCTTGGCTCGTTTGGCTTGCAGAGACTCCCACCTCTTTCTGGGTTGCTTGCTTTGGGGCAGCCGGAGGATGTGAGCAACTGCCGTACAAAGTGCGTGTGAAAAACATGCACAACCCTTTTGTCTTCTTTGTGAGTCATTCCAGCCTTCTTGCCTTTCCCTTCCTGCATCCCAGAAAAATGGGAGAAGTCTGGGTACCAACCAGACAAGCACCAGCACCGGCCGGTGCTGACAGCTGCAGGAGCAGGTAGGCGAGCCCATCATGCCCACAGGCATATGTGTGGTGGGTTAGGGGATGGGACCTGCTGAAATACAGCACAGGGAAGAGGGAAAAGATGTAGAGAGCTCAGAGCAAGGGCTGGGATTCCCTGTCCAGAAGTGGTTAGCAAAAAAAAAATCTGTAATTGCAAGCTGAAACCCTCTTCTTGGTTATGCTGCCATTTATAGCAGCCTTAGTTATGGATGTTTGTTTTAAGATGCTGTCCCTGTGGCAAGGGAGGATTAATCCATTCCATTTGCTGTGGGAGAGGAGCTGTTTCCAAAGCCAGCAATGCTATGCAATCAACACGGGCTCTCCAGGGTTGCTGGAGAAGCATCCCCAGCACCAGCCAAGCCAGCTATCATATTATGGACCCTTATTCAAGCTGCCCCTCCTCATAGGGGACTAGCCTTGAACACTGCAGTGCACTTTCATATAGTGTAACAGATGGAGAAAACTGCTTTGCTGTTCCTGTTCTGGTGAACTAAACATTGCACAGGCACCACTGGTGTTTGTCTGTTTTCCTTGATGGGTTCTCAGGATCTCCAGCTGTATAAATGTTATATCTCAGCCTCCACAGCCTTGCACGCTCCTTCCACACTCCCCACCACAGCTGGCTGCAGTTTTCCTCCTGCCAGCACATCAGCAGAAGCCCTGTGTGATTTGTGTCCCTGCGCAGGATTGTGCCCTCTGCAATTCTTGCAAATGTTGAGGATGCAACTCTAGAACTCCCTGTAAAACTTTAATTACAGAAAAATGATGTCTCTTAAACACAGCCTGTCCCAGAGGAAAACAGAGCTGACAAGTTATTTTGCTTGTCTAGTGGTCTAGAACCGTTTGTCATAAACAGATCTGTACAGCAGGCATTACAGCAACACTTAAATATTAACTTGCATTAGGACTTCAGGCTTAAACACGTGCCTTGTTGCACAGGAAACTCGAGCATGGGCTGACTTTTTGAGCTGGTCGCTGTCACAATTTTTCATCATCTTGAGCTCAGCCGTGTCAATGCCATGCCTTTGGTTGGCTTTGCGGTGGTGCAGGTGGCTCCCAGTGGTGCTGCAGGGACTTACAAGTGCTGGAACTGGCACGGGGCAGGGGTAGGAGCACCTGGGTGTGAGCAGTCCTGCCTGCACCTAGGAAGGGGAGTATCAATGTTTTCTCACCCTCCAGACAGCCTGCAGGTAATTCCAGCATGGCACATCAGTGCTCTCGCACAGCACTGGGATGTCCCACACTTGCCGGCAAGGGGACATTTCCAGGCTATGGAGGGCAATAAGAAACACATGCAACAAAGCATCACCTTATCCCATTTACAAGCTTGTCCATTCCTTTCCACTTTGGGAGTCAGAGAGCAAATGACCATTGCGTTAGTGATTGATGGCCCAAGAAAAGTGGGTTTGTTGTGCCGACCCTTTCCTTGCAGATCAATGTCCTTCTGGCAGAGGGCACCCCCTCTTTAACATGTACAACTGGCATCACCAAGAGGAAACAAACTGGGATCAGGACTTATCCTGGGATTTTGCTGGGAGCCTGGCATGTCTCAGACTCATCCTGCATGTGGTGGCATGATAAAGAGGACCTGGACCAGCACAGCTGACAAACCAGTCTCCTTGTTCAGCTGCTAAATTGAAATCCAAACATAAGAAAGAGGGAATAAAAGAAGTCACAGTACTGCATCTGTGAACACTACTTAGTACAGTGATTATAATTATGTCCAGAAAAGAAATTAGAAAAGGAGATTTTTTTCTACTCAACCCATTTTATTCCTATGTGTGCTCAGAGCAAAATCTGCCTGCTTTAGCATCTCACAGGCCTGCTTTGCAGACTACAATTCTCCTTCAGAAAACTCTGAGGTGTTGAAGAGAGCCAGATGCTTGTTGTCTCTCACTGAGCGTGTTACAGAAGTCTTTTATCTGAAATTTAAAAACAAAACAAATCAGAACAAAACAATTCTTCGTATTTTCAGAGCAGCAATAAGAAATCTTAAAAAAAGTAAGTGCCTTTGGAACTGGTGTGTGAGCCTCAGCCCAGCGACAGCTTGCATCTGCAAGGCTGAGCCAGAAGCTTAAGAGGGCGAATTTGGGGGTTTTAATACCATCAGCTTCCAAATGCACCCGAAAGCAGCTGGGCCTTTCCCTGCTCGTCCTGCAGGTGCCTTTCAATTATCTGGAAAACAGCTGGATTCAAACAGAAGAACTTTTAATTGAAGAATAATTTTATGAGTCTCTTCACTGAGAGAATGCTGAGATAGATCGACAACTTTCAGCTGCATCACACAAGAGGAGGCTGGGTGTAGGAAGTGATCTTGGTGATTACAGCAGCTTCACAGACCAGAGACTGCTCCATAGCTCGACTGAGCCAGGCAGGAATCCATACAATCCATGGCTTTTTCCTCCTTTCAGCTACAAAACAAGGTTTTCTCTTTCATGTCGAGAGCATTTCTTATATTCAACTACTTTTCTCAGCTTTCCATGAGTCTCACCTTCCTCGAGTGAGTTCACCCTGCTGCACACCTATGCCATTATTTATTGAAAGAGATTGAGAGCAGTTTACAGGGGCTTAAGCATGCTCTCTTGCTCTGTTTGTATCAGATTAAATAATTTTTCTCCTTCCATTCTCCTTATATGCAGAATTTTCATAACTCACCACACTGAATGATATCCTGAATGTCTCAGGAAAGCAGCTGTTTTGCTCATGCTGTCTTCAGTGGTTTTGTGCTAAATAGCAATTTCTGCCATTCCTTAACGATTTTTTGTACAGCACATTGTGTTTAGCCATAGCCTATCTTGGGCAATCTCAGCTCACTCTATCCCTCACCTTAATTCTTCTCACTTGTCACAAAGCCCAAGTGTCAGATCTTACCTGACTTTTTCTAAGTCTCTCTTTTTCAGTGTCTATGAATCCCCCAGCAAGTTCAGCAGATCTAATTTTAAATATGGCCATTATGCGTTTGTACTTCCTCTTAGAAATGCTGCTTTCTGGTGTTTAGTACTATGCTTTTAAACTTGCCTCCCAAGACCAGGTTCCCTCAGCTGAACACCCCCAGATCTCTTCTACAGCGTGACTCCACAGGCTGAAGCTCTCTTCTAAAGGCTGATCAATTTTCTGGTTGACACCTAATAGAATTTCATCCTTTGAAAATGAAATTATTTGACTCAGTCTACTTGGGACACAGTAATCCCAGGCGGAAAAAAAAAAAAAGTAAGCAAACAAAAAGAATTAAGCACTGTGAAGTCTGTGTGAGAATAATGTAATTCTGAAGCAAATCCACCTCCTCAGGCCTCTCCATTGGCTTTGGTATAGCTTTATGTGCATACGGATGGCTTAACACAGGAGGTACATCTCTTTACTGATGTGCATGACTGCTTCTCCATGCAGCTTCAAACAGAAATCACACTTTTCCCTCATATAACTCAAAGCACCCTGCAAAGTAGCAGATCCATACCTTACAAGTCAAGAAAATGAGATGCTGAGAGCTTGCTGAGAGATTGGATCAATGGCAGGAGTGGAAATAAAACACTCTTCTCTGGTCCCTAGTTCCCTATCCAGTCATATTGACCATAGTCTCATTGAGCCTACCAAAAAGTTACCTTTTTTCTGTATATACCCTCTAACTAACTGTTGTTAGCAAAGGCTACCTGCACTGGGAGGCAGAAAATCTCATCTGTGGCAAAAAATGAATGATTTGCGAGACAATAATGACAAGGAAGATCATGTCTCCTGTTAGGTACGTCAGGGTGATCTCACCCCAACTAAGCTGATGCTGAAAAGAGCTGAGGTTTTTTTATCTGGCTTCAGCACTGGAGGAGGCCATGAAATTCTGTGCCTCTAGTCCCACAGGAATCCCATGAATCAGAAGTCCCCTGTTTTTACGTGTCTTATGAGTTCCTTTCCTAGCTCCCTCTGGAGACATGCTTCTGTGTCTACTTCTGTGTCCAAATTCTGAGGCTCATCTAGCAGTGGTAGATCAGGAGTGTCATTAAAATTCATGGAGGTCATGCTGATTCACACTGTATATGGACCTCCAGTTTTACACAAGAAAAGCCCTGTTCTTGTGTCCAAGGAAAGATCTTGACACACAGGGTGGGGCTTGGTCAACAATTCTCCAGGGACCAGGACCTTGCACGAATCTAACACAAAACCACACCATGGCTGGCATCGGTCCTCCAGCCTCTCCCCGCGAGGCCACCTCCATTCTTCCACCCTTTAACCTTAACCCTCCACGCGGGGTATGGGCATCAGCGCGCACCGTACACCAGCACACACTTGCTTAAAAGGGAAAGTCCCAAAAATCTCGCCGAGGCCCTGTGTGGTCTGCATACACGCATACTGGCTTGGCAGTGACTATAATTTGCTCTGCAAGCTTTCTAGAGGCTGAGAGCCGTGCTCACCCCCAGCTGCAGTACCGAGCAGGCTTCCACAATTCTGAGTCCATCTATAATACTTGAACTTTCTCACAAGGGACTTCAAAACCTTCCTCTTTCCATTCATTAGCTATTCTTCTGCAGAAGTAATTAGCTGACTACAAATTGAATTAAAAAAAATTAAGTCACTTTCAGGTTATTCATATAAAGAAATAAAACTGAGAAGTGGCAAGTTACTTGAGGGAATATGTCAAATACAAAGCTTTTTCCCATTTTCTCAGCTCTTTGACATGACTGGGAACCAGGAGCTTGCATCCTTAATTGGCCATAACATTTTCTTCTTGGAGAAAATGGGGTATTTAACACAACACTCATTTTTTCTGAAAATCTTCTTTGGGATGTAGAAATGAATGTTAATGTATGCAAGCCCATTACTGAGAATGGTAATGAAGAAGTCGTGGCCAACGGTTAAGCTTAAATTAAGCACGCTTCAGAAAACAAACACAACTCTTCCAGAATTCCTATTCAACATTTGTAATGGAATAAAAGTCCCAATAAAATGTTTTCCCTGAGAAGTAATAAATTCTGAAAACATGACTGTATTTACTTAGACCTTTTGTAATGAAAAACTTTTTCTCAGACAGGAAAACTGCTCTTTACAAGAAAACTCAATAAATACAACTATGCAACTGTTTTCGTGAGACTTGTGCAAACATGTGCTGTTACAAATGCTCAACAGGCCAGTGCATTAAAGTCCCAGACCCACATATAAACGCGTGTTGAACTCAGAAATAATATTGCTCAAGCACCAAAAACACACATGTAGGTTTTTCTTTCTGTATCTCATTTATATAATTAAAAACTCTTCCAAGCCCTCAGTAGAGACCTGAAAAGAATTGATCCATTTTTCACTGGAAGCAAGTCAGTTCATGCCATAAATCTTCTGAAATGAAATGTAACAAATTACCACTTGCAACTTCTTGAGAAATGCTATATGCTATATTTTTTTTATTTATTTGGGGGAGGAAAAATATTGATTCATATTTATCATTTAATCTGGAAAAAATGCATCAAGTATCATTATGATTGATTTTTTTAAGTGGATGCTGACCATCTAAATGCTCTTATTGCCTCCTGAATTAATATCCACTACACAGTTCACATGCACCTCTGAGCCAACATGAGTTGTTCTAACGATGAACGCTGGAGTCATACTTTGAGTACTACGCTCGTGACTAAATTTAAGTGAGTTTTCACTGTTTGACTCCTGCCACAGAGCATCCACCTCCTCAGACTGCCGCCTCCTGTCCTGTGTGGTGTTTCAGAAAGCTCAGAAGGTACAAAACCATCCTGATCTGCCTCCACAGGGTCGCCTGGGCACCTTTGCTGAGTCTTGAAGCAGGGTCCCTGAACAGCACTGAATTTTGCTCAGGGTAATGAAAAACTTTTACATGGTTTTGGCAATGCTTCATCTGGAAACAGAAAGGCAGCGATAACAAGAGCTCTCCCAGTGCTCCACAGCGCCAGATTCATTGGTATGTTCTGGCTGGTGATGCAAAGCAGCTCACAAACCTAACGTCTCCGTGCTAAACCAAGTTTATTGCTGCTTTGCATTGCCAGCACAGTGCAAAGCAGCTGGAAAGCACCAGTGACTTTGATCCCAAACTATAGAAGAAATCCTGATTATTGCGCTGATGTGATCCCAGGCATTCAGATGTTCCTTTAAACACAGAAGAAAGCACCTCGCAAAGGAGTCTTTGTCCTGCCTCATCGAAAACAGACTGTGTTTCGGGGAATCAAAGCTCAACAGTTGCATTTAAACAGAATCATGGAATCATTAAGATTGGAAGAGACCTCTAGGATCATCAAGTCCAACCGTTAACCGAACACCCCCAGGCCTCCTAAACCATGTCCCCAAGTTCCGCGTCTACATGTTTTTTGAATGCCTGCAGGGATGGTGACTCCACCACCTCTCTGGGCAGTGAAAATAAAACTATCAGCCCCCTTGGTACACTGCTGTCCTCTCAGCTCCGAAGGCTTTGCAGGATTCCTTGCTACATCACTGAGCTCCGTACCACAACAAGCAAGAGATCAAAGCTCAGGCAATATGAGAAGACATCGCATCAGCCCAGAGATGCCCCAGCTAGCAGGACTCACAGGATGGCAGGTGGTGGATTTTGGAGGACCTCTGAGGCTGTGACAGTCAAGGCATGATGCTGGAACCTCCCTACAGGCATCACTAGGATGAAAAGTCACCCATCCCTCTGGGCTCTCCGGGTGCAGCTGCTGTTGCAGACGATGACCTGTTGCATGGTTTCAATCAATTCAATCTCCAAAGCACATTTTAAAGGAGGATAAATAATGTAGCAAAGATGTTGTTTGACGCCTCCATAGGGAATGTAATTTGTATTTCTTCTGGTAATTTTTTACTTCACCACATTATAAAAACAAAGGGAAAGAATTATTTGGGTTTTGTGGCATTTAGATAGGTAAGTTTTAAAATATTACACAAACATGAAATCATTTTGTTTGGGTTTTCTAGTTCAAAACTGAAGCCAAAAGAAGATAATTCAAGAGAAAATGCTCTCTGGGACAATGAGGGTCTGGAATGAACTGTGCAATTTTGGTTAAAACTTTGGCTCGCAACATGATTTTCATGTATATTTCATACCTCTACTTGCATCTTTGAGATTTAATTAGTTTCCTAACAATATTCAGAGAGGAAGTTTCAGCTCCTGAGGCAATTTGGAACAAGTTTGGCAAAAAGTATCTGCATTACTTAAGGATGATGTTTTTACCCTGAAACTAAAATACCTTTATTTCTCTCCCAGACACCTAACTATCCAGGTAATCATAGTGCCAGACTAGAAAATTATCTCTATAAATGCTGGAAAATCTGCCATCTGAGGTAGTGTAATGGAAAGATTTTATAAATTGTACTCTAGATCATGTGCATTCGCAAAGACAAGAGATTCATTCCCATTTCTTCTAACTCTGTAAATTCTCACGTTTCATTAAGCTTTAATCAGAAGACTTAAGTCTTAATCTATCTGAAATTAGCTTTAAGCAGAATATGAAGTGCGAGTACTGCTAATTTGTAGTAGCTTATATACCCTTATATCTGCTGAAGAATGGACTGAAAGAATTATTGTATTGACTTCTCGCCTAGTCCAAATAGAGCAAAGGCCAAAACTTGAAATTTATAAAGTATACTCAGCTATAAATATATGTGACATCTACCTAGGCCCTCTAAAAGCTGTAATGCTACAGCAAGACTTTGAAATTTATGTAATGTATAGTATAACTTGTAACAAAAGCAAGCTGCAAACTCCAAATGAGCTGGTTTTTTCCCATGTCAGCCTTCTGACAAAAGGTGATATGACTTGTAAACATTTATTTTGAAGAGCCCTTAAAAGATATAAAGCTTAGAGTGAAAGAAAACTAGCTCCTTGCTTCACGTTGTGAGCAGAGCTTTTGCTGAGTTCACTTCTTTTCTCTCTCAGCAACAAAAAGACCAACTCTCAAATAGTAACACAGCCAAAATATGAACAGCCAACACGCAGGCACGCACACAGATTGAAAGCCCCATAATCAGCACCCACTGGGGAGGGTATCTGGTTTATTATTTGTTTGCGGCTGATGGTGTGGACACGGTGTGTTTTGTTTAAGAGCCTGTGACTGGCTGCAGGAAGGGAACCGGCGCCGGTTCACCCGACAGCTACCCTGGAGGGAAGGCGAGATGGCAGCAGCCAAGCAGTCTTGGCCAGAAGAAACAGGGCACAAGGCGCTGAAGAGATGGAGAAGGAGCCAGGCAGGCTGGCAGGCTCCCAGCACCAAACACCCACCCAAGGCATCAGAAAATCAGATTTCTCCTGGGAGCGCAGAGGGAGGTGACTGCATAGGGCTGGTGGAAACCAGGAGCCACCAAAACCTGCTGGACTGAAAGAACAAGACTGGAGGGGAAAACAAATGGCCTACCAAGTAGGGGGGAGATTTGTTAGCAGATTACTTTATTTCAGTCCATCCCATCCAGCAGATCTCAGATGTTCTGGTTTCGTGCCCTAACAAAACACAACTTCAGAGCCCTAAAACCCCCATGGTGATCTTCTTGTGCTCCTTTTGAGGACTAGCCCTACCACAAAATGAGCCCCCTACAAAACATATCAAGAGCCTCCCTGCAGCCCATAGAGGGCTATTTTCATCTTTTAAGCTTACAGAGGACCCCAAGATAGACAGATTCCATAAAGCATATCTATGAGCACAGCTTTGATGGATCATCATCACCTTATTTGTACCAGCTCATTATAACATCTTCCACAAATGCGGTGGAGCCCTATTGCCTTCCCAGCTGCAACAACTGATATTACCATAATTGCTTCATTGTGCTGATGAACAACAGGCTTTGGGACTCTTGGCAGGCAAAATCTGCAGACGCTCCTGCAGGATTGCTCCGAGCAGCATGTAGCATAATGCGTCCTTATGCTGCTCCCACGCTGGTCTGGGGGGAAGCAGAAGCTGGGGCCTCCACCTCCAGATATACAGACCCTCACACGTGAGCTAACGTAAACAGCTGTAAGCCTCTAATTTGTCCTGAGGGCCTGGGCTTTTATATGTTTGCTGGCAGAGCCTGCAAAGGAGCCCAGCCATGAACTAGGCACTTAGGCAAGAGGGACCCCGGGAAAGGAAAATCCTCAGAAAACATTTAGATTCATTTAAACAAGAGAAATGTTCTCTTCCTGGACTGACACTCTTTGGCATCGGGTTAGTAATTCCTCCAAGGAATATGTTATAGAGTAGTTCTGCCATGAAAACAAACTCGCTCAGGCTTTTCCCGTGTTTATTATATTGCAGTGATTTGCACATCATGATGCTCCAGTTATCTCCACCCAGATCTGCATATAAACTTGTTTTATTTTCTTGCCATAACCAGACCCTAGAAACCAGGCGAGAGGTGTCCTTCCAGCCATCACCACGACCTCCATGTCATCTTGTTGTGACTGAGCTGCTTTCCTTGGTGGAAACTTGCTGAACAATTCTAACAATGCATAAAACAAGAGGAACCTGATTACAGCCTGGGCTGGGCTGTCTCCGGAGAGCTGAAAGACATGAAAAACCTCCTTGTCATCCCACCCAACCAGGGATGAACACACAGCACTTGGAAATGGGAACGGGGCCTTCCTGTACTGGACTTTTCCATGGCAGAGCCTCAGGCTGGATTCGCCTGAGTGCAAAGCAGACAGGGCAACTTTCGGCATCAAACTACAGATTTGTTATTTCTCTAAAACGTGACTATGCAGATAATCACAAAAACATTCACTAATTTTGTAAGATTATCATAAATCTTATTTTAAATTTTAATATTTTTAATGGCTACTCTGAGGAAGGGAGGGAATTTAACGGGCACTGTATCAGCACAAGGGAGAAAACGTGCACACTGCTGAAATATGAAATGTAAGAAGCAGTGAAGCAGGAAAACAATAAAAAATTGTCCCAGATGAGAAGAAATGGAGGAAGGAAAGATCTTTCTCCATCAGACATGACAAGGCTGTTAGGAGGCCGATAGGGAAAGGCATGTTAACTCTGGAAGAGAGAGACAAAGGGAGCCAGAGCAGCGCAGTCCCAGTCTCGCACCCATGTAAATGGGGACTGTCCCACCTCCTGCAGTGCTTCCTGCCAGACGTTCAGTCTGAGTTAAATCTGCCTGTAAGAAGAATACTGCAGGACTGCTGGGCCACCACAGCCCGACGTCAGGAGACAAAGACAGAGCACCAAGGTGGAGGGGCACAGACATTCAAGTAGACTGTAGATGCTGTGCTCCCCATGCCACACTGCTGCTCACACCAGCTGCACCAGGCCACTGTCTAGTGGGAGGCTGGAGGAACTTCACGATGCATTTTAAAACCAATATTTGAACCTTGAATTTTCTGAGGAGAAACTAGAGATGTTGTGAATAGAGGTTCATGAGGTGCCCCTTTGAATCTAGCGAAGTCTGTGGACACGATCACTGATCTCTGGGATGAAGCTCACAGACTAGCAGCACAAGAAGTGATTGCTGTCATCCCCTCTTCTTGCTGCATCCAGACAACACAACCTCCGCTGGCCATTTCCACAGCTGGGTGATGCATCCACCTTCAGAAAGACCGCCCTGGTCTGTGGCAGGCGGTACTTCCAGCATCACTCCCTCAAATTCCCTGGATGCCGCAAAGCTGGAAATCATGGTCAGGCCATAGCTTGGCCAAGAGGGGAATATGCTTCAGCAGAAGAGAGAAGAAACCTTTCAGGCTCAAAATCTGCACTTGAACTGGTTTATTAATCCCAAAGAGCAAATCAGGAGAAGAGAGGGGAGGAGGGGAAGATGTGAAGAATTCAGAGAGTTGGGACAAAAATAGCACTATTAAACACTTCATTTCTTTTTTGGACATTTTCCCAATTACTTTTAAATCTCCCTAGGATTATAGAGAAGAAAAAAAATTATATCTTTTACTGCTCCTTTATGTATGGTTATTTAGAAGACAACCTTATATAGTGCAGTTGTGTAGGGGAGCCACAGCTGCAGCGCTCCCATCCTCAGGCCTGGGACCCCAGCACCAGTCCCAGCCAGCACGTCCTGTCTGCAGCCCCCCCGAAACAGGAGCACAAGTGAGGCTCCAGTTAGTCCTGCAAAATAAAGGAAGAGAGAAATCCCACTCAGAAATAATCCTAAGGGGAGTGGGTATGGGTGGGGATTATGGGAGCTTTAAACAAAATTTAAAATGAAACAAAAGAGTATGCGGTCTTTTGTTCATCATGGGGGAAAATGCTTATACAGCACTTTTCCCCAAACTTTGCCAGCTCTAGCAAGTATACAGTGTGTATGAGAAATATGTGCAATTTTTCTTCCATTAAAAAAACTCCAACATTAAACGTTCATTACTTGACAACCTAAAATTCAGTACCTTATTTTCACAGTCCTGTTTTATCTCTGTGCTTGCCAAGTGTAAATTAACTTCTATTTGTCTCTTTTACTGAAATACAACTAGACCTGCATGTTCATGCGTTATAAAATATAGTTATTCCTTCACATATGGAAGCAGATGCTCTTTTCAATGTTGAAAAACATACATAAAACAGCAGTAAAGGAATAAAGTGACTGGGATATATGTTGATAGCTGGGTGAAGTGAAAGCACAACTTTTGCAGAAGCAGCTCTGCTGGAAGGATTAATAATTCTTGTGAATCTGTTTCAGATTGAGATGGTTAATAGCTTCAGCAAGACAGGTTTTCTTGGACGTCCTGGCAAAGCCCCTTTAATCTAGTTTCCATAACCTGAAAGAGATCGAACGGGTGGCTGAAATATGGTAGGATGATAACAGGAATGGGAGCCAGCACCCAAATCAGATTTGTGCAAAATCAGCTCAGGCAATTCAAGCCTCTGAAAGCTTTTAAAGGCTCACGTGATCCTAAATAGTTGACATGAAAGTGTAAGTGTATATGTTCATAAAATACAGAGTTTATTTAAATAGCTACTTTGTAAATACAGTTAGGCTGGCAGGCTTGGATTGCAGATGACTGGTAATGGACTGGAGTGTCTTTTATTTATAGATCTGCTCCAGTTCAAATCCAGTTCAAGCCATCGGTAGCTAAAAGCTGGGTCTTTTTTCCTGTGGCCTGCATGGACTTGGTCCAAGGCTGCCAAGCTGTGAGCGAGCAGGAGTTCCCAGCCCATAAAGTCCCACCACAGACAGGAGCTTGCAGGGACGGAGTGTGGGGTTTTGCAGCTGAAAGCCTGGAAGAGGCAAACCCAGCCAGTGGGATGGGGGACAACCTCCCCCAGAAATCACATACGTGGAGAGGGGATGGTTTTTAACCCTGCCTGTCCTCCCTGGATGCGATACCTTCAGGGTGCCCAAATCCAGCTGTAGCTGCCCCTGCAGACAGTGCAAAATAGTGATCATACCTAAGAGATTCGAGGTTTTAGCTCAAGGTGCTGTTTGCACAGTTTAAATAAACACAGCCCTGAGGATGTGGTTTAACACAGGACCAAGTCAGCGGCGGCTCCATCCTCTGGCCCGTGTGACATCGCCACTGCCTGGCGTGCAAAGCCGGCAGCCATTCTGGTACAAGTGCTGGTCCACGCTGCCGAGCCAAAGCACCGTGAAGACCACAATCCTCCAGAGGTCACAGCAGCTGTCTAAAATCAGTGTTTCAGCAAACTGCAGGCAAAGACAAAAAAGCAAGCTAGATGTGTACTTGGCAAAAAAAAAAAAAAAAAAAAAAACCACAAAGAAAAAAGAGAGAGTTTAGCCCTTGCTAACCATGAGCAAATATAATATCGTGACAAGGCTAAGCAATGCAGAAATACACAAGCAAATGGCAGTGGGGGGGAAGAATATTAAGCCTTACATGAGATGGGTTTAGACACTGGGGCCAGCATCTGTAGGAGTGCAGTATAATTTACCTTCAAAATACTCAGGAAGAGAGATGGAAGAATTAGCATCTAAGGTAAGACCTCTCTGCCGGAGAAGGTGACTAGAGGACTGAGCAGACAGCCCGTTTCCAAACACCAGCTCTGGGGGCTGGAGCAGCAAGAGCCAACTTAACCCATCCAGGGCAAGTCCAGGACAGAAAAGTAGGATTGTACCACCTATTTGGCCATCAAATATTTAACAGGGTGAGGAGGACTGGGATTCAGAGTTGAGAAACAGAAAAAAGCTGGAGCATGTGAAAGTAGGTTCTACACACCCCCACATATCCAGGGCTGCCACCCAGCCATGCTGATGTCCCACGATCTGCAGATACCCCTGCAGATTACGGCAGCATTTCTGCTGGGCCAAGGAGGGCTACAGTAAAAATACTATTGCAGTTTTGCAAAGTGAGTAAATCGTCTTCCTTTCCATCCCCACATCAGCTCTCTTCTACTTTCAAGGTGCCAGGTCTCCGCCAACCACAGAGAAAGGATGAGAAAAGAGGCTGGGGTGTAGGAAGGAGGCAGGGAGGGGACACAGCGGGGGCAGAGAGAGGTGACCAGACACCCAGACAGCTATGGTTCACTCAAGACAAATCCCTGTTTTGGATAGAGCTGACCAGACTGTCTGGTCACTGTATATATAGGATGGAGCAGAAGCTTGCAATTACATTCCATTTATGCGGTTTACATATAGCAGTGCTTTATAAGCTAGCACACATCAAGGCTGAGCATTTCAGTGGGCTTTTTCCAGGGAGTGGGGTTCTTATCTCCTCTTAGGAAATTAAAACATGGGCAAATTTGCTTTTCCAGGTTGAAGAAACCACAGAAATGTGAAAGTCATTTTTATAAATAACTTCATGCACCGAATTCCACCATTCCTTTTTACTTTTCCTTATGGCTTCAGCTGCATGAAGTGAGGTGTTTCTTATTGGAACAAATGCATCTTTATTTAAAAAAAAAAAAAGCCCCACAGCAGATTTACAGCAATTCTTCCTATCAATAAACAAACTAGTTGGAGCTCCTGATTCCCAGTTTTGTCATAACCAGGCATGATGGTCATCTTGCTTGTGGCCAGATGGTTTGAATTAGAGCTGATCTATTAGAGGAGCTGAGCTGAGCTCTAGCTCACTCCTGCATGTGTGACTGGCCCGTGCTCATGTGTGCCACCCCCTTGCTCCTACTCTGAGGGCACGAAGGTTACTGCAGAAAAACGGAATGATGCATTAATAAAGGCTCTCTCAGTCCATGCCAATTGCAGCTTGAATGTTCCTATTTTCAAAGGATATAAGATGTTTCCTAGCAGGACTGGAAAACCAAACTAGTAGTAACCCTTCAAAGTGGAAAAGACTTGCAGATTGAATCAACAAAAAAGGCGAGAATATTGCCTTCCCTCCAGTAACGCCGCAGACTCCAGCTGCATCCATCTCCCAGTGAAAGAATGTAGCTTTCACATAATAAAAAAGAAAAAATACAAATTACAAATAGGAGCAACAAGTGAATGTAAGCATTTCAGTACTAAACACATTGCACTCTGGCATTGCAGGCCCAGCTACATAACGCACCATTAATTATTTGCACGGCTTTAAGTACCAATTTTTCAAAGCGAGCACATGAAATCTGCAATGCGTTACAGAGCAAGAGCTCCTGCACACTACAGCTTTTCCATGAAAACAGTTCAATTAATTTCAGCAGGGAAATGAAAGGTAACTTCCAGCTGACTCGAAATTGAAAATCTAGTGAGAAAAATGCTCTTTCTTAAATTAAATATATGGAGAACTTTCTTTGTAAGATGTGAAATGAAACACAAGTTAAAACACAGAAAAATTGGTGACAAGACTCAGCCACTCAAGCAGATAACAGATTAAGCCTTGCGATACACCCAGGCAGCTTGGCCTGGCTTTTCAGCCACAAGCAGCAATTTAAGCAGAAAGCTTTGACTGCCTGGTTTGAGACCCAGCAGGATGTGTGAGTTTAGGCTCTTGGAACACTACAGGCTAATCCTAAACCAGCATTTGTCAGCCTATTGACAGTCTATTGACCCTGACAGTTTATTGTTGTATTTCTTAAAATGTAGAGCCATTTCCTAGTTCAGGAAGAGACCATGAGGGCAGAATTCAGCCAGACCCCACCAAACCCCCTAGGAGATGGCAAGGCTTTTAATTCACCCCAGAGGCTATGGGGAGTAGGACTTGTCCTGTACATTCTTGAAAATCAGAGTCAGTGTTGAGCAACGGGCTGGCTGAAGCTACAGTGCTTTGCCTGAGAGGTCGTAGATGAAATAAAATTCCTCAGCAAACAAAAGCTGTGTTTAGATGTAATTTATGCTCTTCCCGAGATGCAAGAAACCTGGAAAGCTAAGACGTGAGTGAGTCATTTTTCCAGGCACAAAACCTTACTATTAAACACTTAAAATAGTTACAAGTGGGGTTTCCCATTCTGTGGCTTCCTTCATGCTCCTCTGTGCTTTCGATGTGTGAAGGGCGCTTGGTGTTGATGGTAAGGTTGCTTAACACGGGGGGCATCTTCCCTCCCCTCTCACTGCAGGCTGAACAGCAAACATATGCTTCTAACTTCAGAGGCTTCATGATGGTCTATTTTGAGGTTATTTAGGCAAAAGCTGAAACAAGCATCTCTCAGTGTGCATGGTGGTAGGAGCAGGTTAGATCAGATTGGTGTAGCCACTTTGGCAGAGTCCAAAACAAATTCCACAGAGATTGCTGCAAGTGACAGAGGAAAAAAACTGCAATTACTGCAAGTAATGCAACCATTTTTCCAAACACTTGCAGCCAAATCAGCAGAAGTGAAAGAGAATGTCGACAAAGGCAAAGCAAAGTGATAGGGAAGGGAATTGTACACAGAGAGCATGTCCACAGCAGCTGATAGAGGGGAATGAACTTTCTAATTAGAGATCAGTGCAACTTGGGTGTGCCCTAAACTGTGGGTTGGTACTCAGGCAAGTGTCATACTGGAAAATATTCTTAAAAATTGACTAGAAAAGAAAGACCAGTAAAGCAGAAATATTATACTGGGAATCAATGCTACCAAAGGGTTCTGTAGTCTAAGACTTAAAGCTAAAATTACATCTGTGAATTTTGTTAGGTTTTGGAAAAAAAGGAGGTAGCAGTGGGTTTAAAAATATGGTAAGTTCTCAAGATCTATGTGATTGTTGCACAGGAATAGAAAAGCATAAATGAAGGACCGGGGTAAACTGTACTCATCATGAGATGAATATGGAAATAGACAATAACAGTGAAATGCATGAAATTTGCTAAAGGATTCAGGCTAGGAAAGAGCCACATTGATGGATCCAGACATAACAGAGCTGCAGAGGAGCTGCCTCCCCACTACAGGCAAAGGCTACATTTTAATACTTCCTTAATAATGATGCTCCCTGCAATTGTATTTTTGACAACCCCACCTTAAACAGGCCAAGCACAGCCTGCTTCTCCCAGGCACAAAAGCCTGGAAACAACTGTCCACTGCTGGTCATCGCTTCTCCAGACAGGACCTTGCATGTTTCAGATTTCAGCGCAAAAGGCTGATGCCAGATATTCTCATACAAAGAGCTTGGGAGAAAATGGAGCTGAGGGAGTTTAAATACTTTTCAAATAACACCTAACAATAGACTTCATCTTAGCTTCTTAAGAGAAGCTTTTCAAAGCTTTTCAAACGTCATCAACTTAAATTTTGTATAACAAAAGCTGAGAACTAAGCTGCCTAATTCAGGCAGAATTATATCACAGGGCAGAAAAGTTCTGATCTTATGTGAAACACCATGAACGATGCACCAGAGTCATATTATAACAGGTGCACGGGAGTTTTCAAGCCTCTGGCAGGAGAAAATGCATTTTGCATACATGATAGCTGTGGGGAGCTCAAGGCTGCAGTGACTGGAGAAATTGTGGCTCAGCCTTTTGAGATACAGACTCTTAGAAGAAACTGGAGCAATTACAGCTCATCCGTCCTGGAAGGGGAACCAGTGCGTGCAACCTGCAGTGACTGAACTGAAAATAAATTGGAAGGAGCCCTCAGTAGCAGCTGTGGGGATGGAGATGACATGCCTTTTCAGAGAACTATAAGAATATGCACAGGTCCTGGAAGGGACCTGAAGATGTGCTACATACTGGTCTGCCCTGCTGGGAGTCATTGTGCACCGCAAAGACACCCCAGGGCTGTGAGGAGTCTGCGGATGGGCTCAGCTCCGCTCACCCGGCAGCCTGAGCAACCCAAAGCCCAAACATTCAGGCTGGTTCTGAACCCACCCCTAAACTCCACCACCTAGTTCTCCCCCAGCATGCTCTGTCTCTCAGGGAGAAGTTGGCACAGTGCTCCTATCTTTGTAGTGAACCACAGCAAAGCCTTAAGCTTCAACACTCCTAGGCTAAGGAATCATTAAAATCTAGATCTGAATGTGTCCATACGTGACACATTAAAGCTCTAGGTCATCCTGAAGCAACAGTGGAGATTTTGGCCATAAGCCTGATGTAATAGGCTGTTTCAAAAAAGCCAGTCTCAGAGAGGAGAGAAATTATAACCAAAGCAGTAAATCCTTGAGCAGCCCGACTGCTGGGGAGAGAAGGGGTTTGGGCACACGTGGCCATGGACATCCAGGGAGGCTGGAGAGGGGCAAGGAAGGAAAAGTAAGAGAGAGCAAGCATGTGAGTGAGCCAGAGAGAAAGTGGGGGTATGTGGATGAGTGGGAACAGGCAGGGGACCACGCTGTGCCAGGGAGCCCACAAAAGCAGCTGAGGACATGAAAGCAAAAGATCCAGGACAGGTCTTGCTGCTCTTGTAATGAGACATTTTCTTGCCCAAACACATCAAAGGTGCCATAGAGGAGGCGAGTGGAGGGAGAGATATCGCTTGCATTAGTTCTGGCCAGCTGGGGAGCTCCACTACCCAAAATCTGAAGTCCAAAAAGGACAGAAGGCTGTACCCAACAAACTTCAAATGAACTAGCGGCACTAATGCCTCAGCCTCTACAGCTGTTACTCCCCCACTGTCACCCTATCAGGGTCAGGGCTGCCTCTGTCCCCAGGGGCACCAGTTCCAGGGAGAGCCTCTGAATAAGGTCTGATGCTGAGCATTCCTTGCCAAGCGTTAGCACAAGCGTCACAGGTTTAGGATCCCGAAATTGAAGTCTTAACAGCTGCAGGTTCACTTCACCTTGAGATCTACAATGATTTGTGATAAATCACTTCTTTTGATGGCACTGGTTCTGCTCTCAGGCCACTTTAATATTGCGGAGCTATTCCTAGGTTGTGCCAGATTATGGGGAGACTTCAGCATGTAAAAATACACAATAATTTTTCATCTGAATTACCCCAAGCTGCCAGCAAACAGAAATACTGCCTGAGAGAGACTAGTTGTGAGAATTGTTTTAACACAGTGTTGGGTGTTTTGTATGTGGTGCCAAATCCTTTTGCAATAAATCAGAGTTCCCCAGCATATGCCTCTCGGGAGGTATAAAATCACCTGAGAAAGAAATGTTCTGGCCATATGCCTACGCTATAATTCTTTCCAAGGGCACATCACCACCCACATGTAAGCCATGCGGGATGAGATGCTGCTCCCCATCAGCTGCTGGGCTTGGCCACCGCTGACCCTGGAGCAGGGCCTCAGCAGAAATGGTTAACAACAACACTTTCACAGTGCTCATAAAAACAATGAGCTAAACCTGTTAAGTAGCATGGAATGAGTCCCAGTGATTTTAATGGGTTTCATGCTAGTCCACTGGAGGCATTTTGTACCTAGAAGACCCACTTTGTTCCTGGGAGATGAGTTGTCTGTCCTATAGCAGCACACGGAGAATGCAGAAGGAGCAGCCCAGGGAAAGTAGGCTTAATTAACCATTTAATTTTAGTTTTGGAATTTACACAGTTCATTGATTATCTGGCTGCACAGACTCCTCCTACTACTTGAAAGAATAAAATTATCCTAATCTGAGATATACTTTGTCAAGGCCAGCCCTATGATAGCTATACTGCTGGACTGAAGTGGGCAAACAGGCCACTCCAGCAAGACCACCCCTCCACAGCTCATAGGATCAAGAGCTGGACAGAGGAGACCCTGATCCTCCATGCTACTCTCACTCTTGCAAATGATACTTCTTTAACTCTTCACTGGGACTATTCGCATTACAATTTACTCACAGGAATAAAAATACCCTACCAGCTGCCTTTCCTCACTACATCTTTATCTTCTGACTATATTGTCTGTAAGATCAGTTCTTGTGAAATATTGCTCAACTGAATGTTATCTTCTGTGGCCCAGCAGGTGATTTAAAACTGAAAGAGTTGTGATTTAGCAAGATCTGGCCTTTGGTTTTTGTCGGAACATGTGTCTTGAGTCATAAATCTCCTTTTGTTGAGGAGAAAAATTATTTTTAAAACTATGCATTCTTAAAACCAGATCCAATGTCACATCACCTTATGTCATCTAAAAGCCTGGTTTTAGCAGGATGGTTCATATTGTAGTCAGACTACCCTGTTATGAAAGTAAAGTTTCAAAGAGTTTGATTTTCCTTTCGGTGCTTTTCTGCTGGCTAAGAAAAGAAATATCCATCGAGTCCCAGCCTTCCTTATAAACCCTCCAGGATTATAAGTGTCATTGCAAAAGGTTTTACAATTGATTGTTTCCTTATTCCCTTCCAGATTTCGTGTTACAAGCCATAAATGAGTTAAGAGGAGAAAGTAATTCTTTCGACATCCTCCTTTACAACTGAAGAAACTAAAATAATACTTGAAGTTTCCTTTCCGTCTCTGACCATACCAAAGTAAAGTGTAAAATTTAAATTAGCAGGGAAAAAACGATCCTCTGTTAGAAAGACTTAATTGAGACTAAAAAGTAGCCTCCAGTGACTGCACAGTAAAAAGGCAGAAATCATTTGTTGGTGGGTTTTTTGAATATTGCACCTTCCAGAACTCGCACCACACCTCAGGGAACTTGCCATTCCTCTAACTACTCCATCTCATGATTTTCGCTGCTGCAGCAGCACTGAGCACATACAGGACATACACAGCATGGCTGATAATAAGCTAGAGATGCATTGCAAGTCATTTCAGCGCACGTGAACACCCAGCTGAGCAGCCTTTGTAGTGCACCACAGCGTGAAATGGCCAATTTGTCCTCCTTGCCTATGTTGCAGCAAGGTGTGAAAGCCTAAAGAGGAAAGGTGGCTTTCTCCTTTGCCTTTGGGATTTGGTGGTGAGCCAGAAGAGCAGCAGAGTGCTCTAAAGTCTTTATTTGGGAAGCGTGAGATGAAGCAAGATGCAACTCAGGAAAAATTATGACTATCAGCCATGAAGCTCTGTATGACCGTGCAAAGTACAGCAGTTCCCCTGCTTCATGAGGTCTTTTCCTGGTCCCAGAAATCTGACACTGATCCTGCCCCCCCATAGATTTCTTCCTTCCATCTAAGCTAATTTTCTTAGACTTAGCTCATAAAGGGTTCTTTTTTGTGTGGATTTGTGGAAGATAAGGACTTGCAGGGTGGCCAACCACCACGTTGTTGTGGTGGGGAGTCCTGGGGAATTAGGAAGAATGTGAGAGCAGCACAGAGAAGCTACTTCTCCTTTCTTCACCCCCATGTTGGTCTCTGAAAGGCAGCACAAGGGAAAAATATCGCATGATTTTCAGGCCAAGCATGCATATGAGAGAATCATGGTCTAGCCATATATCAGATTCAGACATTAAAGCAAACGCAAGTGGCATTTTGTAAGATTTAAGGATCCAATTCATAAGTGGGTATGTAACTTATTGTGGGTGTTTCAAGGGATGTTTGCAGAAATTTTTATGGGAAAATCTTGCATGTGGTTGGAATTACCCAGGGAACGGGTTTCTACTTTAAAAATAAAATCAGTCATGGGTGTGGTGGAAAAAAATGCTTTGTTGCAATAGCCATGACCAGGGCTCAGAATTTGCTGCCTTTTCACAACTGCAGTTGCCTGAAGTCGACACAAAAAGTCTTCTCCTTTTATAGGGAGATTACAAACAAAGAGTGAGCATGACCTTTCTCAGCAGCTTCCATGGAAGGTGGCACTGGGGAGAGTTAGGGAGAGTTTATTCTTCGATTACTGTGGCTTTGTGCTGCTATAGCATGTGTTTCAGTGGAATTATTCAGAGCTACACTTGTAACACAATCACACCCATTTTGAGGGGATAAACGCACACTGCATTTTAGGTAACAAGAAATGGGCTGGAGTGCCTTAAATAACTCCTTGCCTGTAATTACGAGCTAAGAATTGCTGCATACAAGGTAAAGAAAGCACGCTGATGACAGGAATGGGAAACATGCTTTTTAACTGAGGCAGAGATGCTCATATGTTTCATCAAGCATATGCCCTCTCAGTCACAACCCTTGCACGCCATGTATGCATTTGCATTGCTGCTTGAGCACAGGGTAATGTGCTTTTCTGATCAGATATGAAGCTTGAATCCATTATATGTTCCGTGCCAGACTGCCAGATTGCAAGGGAAGCCTGATCACAGTATTTCTTGGCTCATGGTCCATAAAAGCTGAAGTAGAGGGATGAAGCTGGCAAATGGAAGATGCCAAGTGAGAGTGGGCCTGGCTTTGCCTGACCTTCCCTGCCTGCGCAGCACCAGCGTGGCTCTGCTGGGCATCCCCATCATGCCAGGGAAGGCTCGCCCAGGTGGTCACTGGTCCACCACCCACCCCAACTCAGAGATGGAAGAGAAAGAAGACATCAAAGAAAACCCAAATGCAAAGGCAGAAAAGAGTGAGCTAGATTAGACCCAGCAGAACAACATAACAGGATATTAATTAAAAAAGGATTTCAGCCATTTATTTGATCACCCACCAGTCTACCTGAAGAACTGCAGAACAGTTATTAATACACTAATCAAAAAAATGTGGAAAAATGCAATAATTTAGGAGAAAAACTGTTTGAGGGTCTAGTTGCAAAAGGCATTTGATGGCTTCTGTTATATAAATTGTGCTCCAGTGATAAGGATAGGGCATCAAACTTCAGCTAGGTATTCAATGACAGCATCTGTTTTTGAAGCAGCTGCTATAGTGTATTCACAACAGCCTGATTCTCCTCTCCCTGAAGTCCCAAGGCAAGCCTAGGGCTCACTAAATGTTTATTATTTATTGTTTAATGTTTCATTAACTGAAACAGCCTGAACATTGTACAGGGTTGGCAAACATACCAGGGACTGGAATGTAGGAAAACCAGCATTAGTTTCTGATTCTGCCACTGACCCGGTAATGGACTTTGCATAAATTATTTAAACTTTCTGGCTTGTTTCTCTATATTGAAAGTAAAAATAACTTTTTTTTTAATAAAGTATTTTCATGTCTAATACGAAACACCCTACAACAAAAGTGAATAGTGTATTATCATATTAACATATCAGATAGTCTGTCCCATTTACATGTTACAAATATTATATGGAGAAGTAATTACAACCCATATAAAACCATGAAAAGTTGGTCCATAAGTAAACTGAGCATTAAAAGAACAAACTTCCCTGGAATAGCTGAGCTTTGTGCTAGTACAGGTTTTTTTAAAAAAAAAGAGCTTTAGCCTTAAATCTTATAAAACAGTAATTGTACAGAGAGTGCAAATCAGGCCTTCCATGTCGTATGGCTGAGGGTTTTAGCAGTTAACTGTAACTATATGTTGAATGTATGTGTTTTTCATTATTGGCTAATATATTGTTAAACATAAGCAGACCCAAATGTACACGTGCATTACATTACATCTGTACAAGGAAACTCTTCCCACAGCAAGAACCACTTTCCAAATCTCCAGTAATGACTATTCTGAAGAGCAATTGCTTGGAGCGCTCCCCGCCTGTGTTACGGGACATGCATTGAAGTCTGGGATCAGACATTGCTGGTTTTTCACTTGTGATTTCAAAACTCCTCAGAGCATTAGCAAGCACAGCCAAGCAGAACCTGTGGCACTGCAATCCTATAAACCATTTGATGTAAATTAGACAGCCCTAAGGATAAATGCCTGTCCTGACTGGTCAAAAGAAAGATAAAAGTGATTTTTAAATAGTACAATAGGAATTAGCAAGGCTAACAAGGGTTTCCATGTGGGATATTGCTAAGCTCAGGAAAGCACTCCATGGGTTGGAAAACAAGGGCAGTGGGGCTCTGCAAACTCAGGACGGTATAAATATCTGTGGTGGCAGTGGGAACAGAGCAGCAGAGTTTCAAGAGTTAATAACACAGAATTAAGGCAAAGAAATAAGGTCTCCTCTGTCCTTTGAAAATTTAGATTTTGCTGCTTCTAATGCTGATGCTCAGACCAGTTGATGTTGCCCAGAGAGGTGGTCAATGCCCCATCCCTGGAAATGTTCGAGGCCAGGTAGGACCGGGCTCTGAGCAACCTGATCTAGTTGAAGATGTCCCTGCTCGAGGCCAGGGGAGGGATTGGACCTTGAAAGGTCCCTTCCAACCCAAACCGTTCTATGATTCTATGAACCAAGCCATTGAGGAGAGTGTGAATTTTCCATTAGCTTCTCTGCTCCTCCTCTTTTCCACATATTCTCGGCTATTTCAAGGTCAGGCAGACCTGGAATGCAAGTATAACTTGTGCCACCAGAACATCTGCTATGGGGTATTTCTAGCCCATCCTGGAACAAGAAATATCTGAATCATGCGAGAAAAGTGATTCTCACACAATCTCCAGGCAAAATTTGCAGATAAGCTTAGATAAGCATGATAGCTACAGCTCAGATAAAAGAGCCAGGTCCTCTGCTGTGTCACCTGGCATCCTTCTACTGAAGTAAATGGAGTTCTGCTGATCTGGCTCTGTATCTGGGGAGGGCTGCCAACAGCCAAGCTGCTGTGAAATATTGTTGTTAGAAAGGATGGGGAAAAAATTCTGTTCGGTTGTATAAAAAATTGTGGGTTTGGGGTTTCTCAACCTTGTACAATTCATAGGGTAATTCAAAGGGAATCACTGCTTATGTGTCTATGACACAGGGAAGGTGAGTGACCATCCAGGTCCTCTCCTGACCAAAGTCCTCAGCCAGAGGAACTGAACACCAGGGCATCTCACCTGGATGGGCTGCAGGTGTCCTCCAGCCAGCTCTCCCAGTCCACCCTGCCTTGCAACCACTCTCACCCTCCAAAGGCATGAGTGAAAGACAGAGCTTGCACACATGCATGAGAAAGACGAGCATTTTTGCTTATTTAAAGAACTACTTTAGCAGAGTGAAATAAACAGCATGAGCAAGCTTGCAAAGAATGGATAGCATTAGCATAGAATCTCTTGCATTTTAAAGTCAGCATGTTCAGCCCAGTTTGCGGTGTGGGGGTGTGTGGGGGTGTGTGTGTAAAGAGCTCTTAGTACCTCCATGGTTTCTACAGGGAAAAGATGGGGCTTTCTGCTCTGTGTCACCAAAATTCCCAGGCAACAAGGTAGAGTCCAGACCGGCGCAGGCTGTTGGATTTTACTCCCTTCTTAGGCCTTTCTGAAAAATCTATCACAATGGGCACTGGGAGGTGAAATGCAGCAGAAAAAGGACTCAAAATCTTGTGACCTAAAATTTTCCCACATCCGTCCCGTGTTTTCTGCTGGGATTAGGTTTCAAAGGGGAATGAGCCACAGGTAAATTCCAGGTAAAGGGACTAGAGGTCATCTGCAGCTGGGCATGAGGGCTCACTCCAGACAGCTGTGGTTGGTTAGCTCTCTACAGATCAGGAGTCAAAGGCCTGCACATTATCAGCACTGGGGAAACACACAGCAAAGACATTTTTGCAGAATGATGGTATCAGAACTTTTGGTAAATACAGTGGACACTAAGCCCAATTTGAGACTGAGGAGTTTGATACTGTCCTTGCAAATGGGACTGAAAATTATTCCACAGGTAATTCTTAGTTTTGGGCTGCAGCACCTTCTCCAGCATAGGCATTGGTGGGAAAAGGTAAATTTCTTAAGCAAAATACTTGTTTATGCATTTCTGGATGAAATCCTCATTGTTATAAAGCCAGAAAGGGTTATCCCAATGGCTTTCAGGTTTGCCATGCTTCTGAGCTTCAAGTACTTTGCTGTCTGAGAGTCAGAGCTGGATTCAGGGCGAATGAAGAAAAATTACCTGTATTTGTCAAAAATCCTTCCCGACATGTCTTCTTAATCCCAGATAGTTTATCATATTTCAACAATTATTTATATTGGACAGCAACTATCATCACAGATGCCTATGCCTACATTACAATTACATATACACCTCACTCGCTGACATGATTGCTGTTTCTGGTAGAGTCTGCAGCAAATTAGACCTGGTCCTGAACAGCTCATGCTGTTAGCCTGATGAAATCAAGAAAAAAATGTATCTCTTGTTTATTGAGGAAACAAAGCTGCTTCCATAAATAAGCAGGAGGCACAAAAGAGAAGCAAAGATGAAATAGCACTCTGAGGGAGGCATTTCAATCTTTTTAGAAGGATTTTGGTGCAAAAAAGCAACAGGGAAAGAGCTTCCTTCTCTAAAAAGAACAATCTTACTTTTTAATATACTCAAAAAACTTCAGAAATATTAGAGGCAGTCTCAGCTTTAAACTATGGTAAGGAGCCAGCCTCCTTTCCATGGGTATGGATTTGTTTCCAACAGAATTATATTTTAAAATAGGAAAAAAGAACACAAAAATTGCTGGGGCAAAAACTCATGTCTGAAACCACTCACAGCTCTCTGTTGCTGCACAACACTAATTCTCGGCAATCGCTGAGCAACAGAGACGCAGGACCATGTTCACCGTCATTGCCAGGTGGCATGAGATTCTCCAGCTGGATCAGGTTAGATCAGGAGTGAAGAGAGATGGGGCAATCAGCTGCCATCTGGGGTGGAATGTTCCTCTGCACTAACACGTGTGGCCAAGACTGCACGTGCTGTGCTGTAGCTGCTCTTACAGGGCTCTCAGGGCACATTCAAATGATTTGTTAGACTTCTCCTTTCTCCTCTGGCAATGATTAGAAAGAAAAAACACCCCAAAACCAAAACACAACTGCAACACAATAAAACAGAAAAATAAAGGCTAAAAATATTTCAGAATGGTCCTCAGGAGTTCTGGACTTGGCTGCTGTCTCTGACGTTGGCCTCCTACACAGCCCTGGGAGATCGCTCAGCCGACATGTCCCTCTTTCCTTTTCTTTAACTAGCCAAGATACAATTTCCCTAATTCTGGGATGAGCACTTGGCAGAACTGATGGAAAGTAAAGCTGGCATGAGATGATGGAGATGCAAGTAACCTTCCCCTGCTGATCTATGGCCCCTGCTTTTTTTCCCCTGCTCTCATTACCATCTCACACACCTTACCATCAGAAGCAACATCCTGACAATAAACACACCACAGTCACTCATTCTAGTCACATCCTTGCTGCATTTTGATCAATGAAACACAGGAATGCTTTCATGTTTGCCCAAGCTGACTGGTGGAAAAAAAACAACGAAGGGCTGCATTTTCAGTACCCAGAGCAATGTGTCCAGAGACATTTACAAGCAAAATCACATCAACAGAACAGTACACAAGAAAATTCTCCGTTCCTGTGACTAGAACCCATAGGCATAGCCACATTGGTATACATCAGGGACTCAAGCACCTATTCAGGTTATAGAAATCAGCTTCCAGGCATCCAGTAGACTTTTGTGATGAACTGCATCACAGTTCTGTAGTTAAGAAAGATTAAATTTCATTAAGAGTATTGTTATAGGTCTCACTTTAATATCATTTGCAAATGATCCAATAAAATCCTCAGCCTTTCGGCAAGCCTTGTTCATAATCCCATATCATTGATTAGTTTAAGCAAGCTACAAATGGCAAGCTGTCCAACTCTGCTTGTTAATGCAGGCATCTTCTCTCATCTGCTGTCTCTTTAGAATAACAATGAATGCAGCATCTTTACAATTGCCAAATGCACTTTAAGTTTAAGAAATACTAGCTTTATGTCAAAAATAGGGTTTTTTTTAGGAGCAGAACTCAGTAATCTAACAAAAAAAGAGACAGTTGCAGTGTATCTAGAAAGGATTCGGCTTAGCCCCAAAATTCAGACCTAACCTCTCTTTTCAAAGGTTTTAGCATGAGAATTTTTGGCCAAGCCATGGCACAGCGAGAGAACCAATCATGAATCTGGCTCCCAAAAGTCAGGGCTTCAGCATCCAGACCCATTGCTGGCATTTCCCAGCCTTCAAGAAGAAAGGCTCCCTAATGAGTCTCCAAGGCCTAGGCAAGGAGCCTGGGCTGTGTATGCAGTTGGTCTCCATTTCCTTTGGAGGGTACATCATCCCCAAAGACATCCAAATCAGCCCCAAAGGCAAAGGGAAGTGAGGGGAAATACCAAGTCCTCAGGCAGCTGCTAGGGAAGGCCACTGCATTTACTGTCATTAGCCAGATGCATCACGGCTGGCCCCATCTCTGCCGGGCTCCCAAGTGACAGAGGGTTTATTACTCTTCCAGGCTCCATCCACTACCGTTATTGCAACAAAATAAAATGTAATCACATTTACATAGGATTTTCAACCATCAGTAAGAAATGTTCAGTCTGCAATTGCAGGCACCAGCTCCCTCCCAGTCTCCCATCCCACTCTCCAGCCCACAGCTGACTGGCATATCCTGCCCTTTGTCTACAGCCATTCACAGAAAACTTCAAAGAAATCCTCCTTAAAAGCTCCTCCTGACCATCCTGCCCTGCTGCTCTCCCAGGGGAGCACAGGATAACAGCAATTGAAGGTTTGCTTCCTTTGTACTGTATTGCCGATCACCACGACACCATTAATCACCAGCCTAGGTACTGTGAGGTACCGGACTAGCGCAACAGTAAAGACAGAGGACTTGTGGCTTCAGTCGATGGTACAAATATAGCAGAAGGAATTGTGGCAGCTCCCAAGTAATCACAGGTCTTTCTTCAGATGCTGAAAGCATTTATAGGTTTCTTCCCTCAAAACTGTGTTACGAATGACTGTACATAGTTAGGCTAATGACGGGAAAAAATCCAATACCTGCTAAAGTGTGAGTTAAGGATGGGGGGAAAAGGTCTTGTCTACAAGCTTCGTGTTGTCAGGTATGACTTGAATTGCACACATGCATTGCTTTTAGTCTTTCCTTTCCCTCCTTGTGTATAACTTGTCATCAGGAGGACCAAAGCAAGAGGATTTATTTAAACCCTAATGCTTAAGAAACACTGTACTGCAACTAATCAGATTTGAGGCACTTTAGCATGTTTAACCATTTTTAATATATGATCTGTGGGGTAAGAAATGCTTTGCTTACCCTTCCTGTTACCTGTCCCCCAATCCCCAGGCTCTCTGCAAGGTGCTGCTGTGGGTAGTCGCTGCCCCACATCACATTCATCCCCATTAGAAAGGCTAATGCTGGGATTACAGATAGAGGTACCTCTGCTTCGCAGTTTGTTTTCTCAAGTGGTGAAAGTGCTCTTTCATAAACAGCCTTGTAGATTTGCTGACCTTTTTATGTACTACGCTAATAGATCTCACATCCACTAACTCCCTCAGAAAATCAAGCAATAAAATCTTATTTTCTCAGGAAATTGCATCGCTTGGTATCTTAATGAACACGCTGTGGTTTGTTGTTTTACACTGCATTGGAAGTACCAAGATCAAAGAATTAACACAAGATTCAAGATTAGATCAAGCTTTGTAAGCAAGTGATGCAGTTTTTGTCTTTGATATGCAAACAAAGAATCATTAAATACATTTGATAATATCAAGCTAGTAAGAGGCTTCAAATACAAGCAACCAGTAGATATCTGGAGACAAGCATTTTGATAAAGTAACATTAAAAAGATAAATAAATCCCAATTTAAAACTTCGGAATTAGTTCAATCCGCAATCCTGTGTGTCAGTATTTTCTCTCCGGACACATTACTTTAGGAAAATATGGAAGTAGTGTTGAACCTGGTGAGATTATTTTTCGTATCATCAACAAGATTTATAGTTGCAGAGCTATTAATATATGTGGATGGACAGTGCTTAACTCCATTGGCTTCGTCCTAAACAGAGGAAAGTTTTCAGACAAGCTTTTGAGGTCATCTAGACAACATGTATCAGCTTTGCTTTTTTTAACCTTTTAGCCTTTTGGAAGACATCTATAGAATACCATGAGCTCAGCTGATCTAGATACTTAGAAAATATGATTTATTGTACAAAAAAATAAAAATGTAAGTACCGATCAGTGGCTGCATTTTGTAAGGAGAAAAAGGAAATCTCTGCCTCAGTTTCTCCATCAGTGAGTGAACGAAAGCTTCTTTGAGCTCTGAGTAAAATCTGCTTTTTCATTTTTTAATATTAACATTGGCCATGGACCAAAGCAAGATTGTCTGAAGTACTCATACAGGTAACTAATTGCAGCCCGCGGGTGCTAGGGATGCCCTTTGCTAAAGCCTCCCACCTGAAGCACTGCCATGGCACAGCTGGAGCAGAGTCACGGTCGCCCTCAGAGCCGCTTCCCAAGGGCAAAGCCACTGCACATCTACTGGTGGAGTTTGCACCCCAAAGGTGGGAACCCTCCCACACTGCACATCACCCAGACAGCAAAGTGAGCTTCTGGAAGAGCTCCAGAAAGGGAAGTCATCAAGTTAAAAACCCTCTTCTGCTCTTGATCTTACTAATGACTTTACAACCCCCTCCAGGCAGAGCAGCTTCCCAAAACAACTGCCAGCTCTCCAGCCTTAGGACCTTCTCTGTGCATTCACCCTGGAGGCAGAGGCCAGCTTCCCTACTCAGGCTGGTCCTCAGCCTCGGGCATGCCAGGATTTGTTGCATTTATTTAGCATCCCAGGGGCTTTGCCCGGGCAGCTGCAGGTACAAGGCTTAGCGGTTTAAAGAGGCAATAGGGGCACCTTATACCCACTCAAAGGGGGCTTTTTTTCAGGGCTGTCACAACAAATCACAAGGGGTTTAGATTAAGTCGTTGGAATAAAAGAAGTGTTCAGACTATTGCAGCCACACAAGCTGGCATGCAGATGAGGCTGTAATCTATGGAGGTTTTTTATTTTTAAAGACACAAATGAGCTTTTATTGTTTCAAAGGGGAGACATGGAGAAGTGGGAGACTGTCACCATGGTATGGCAACCCATTCTGCTCCTAGCTTTTTTTATGCAAAAGCCACCAGAGCTTGGCTGATAATTTGCATTAAATCTGTACCTGCCTCTGCGGCTGGACCCTGCACAAACCAGAGCAGAAAGGCTGAGTTCACCCCAGGCCAGCCATGACAGAACACACCACTATTCCCCCAGTTCAACGCAAAAAGAGGCTGGGATGTCACAAACTTCAAGGACAAAGAGAAGCAAAGTGTAAATACAGAAAAAGTATGCCTGGTCTAACACACACACCGCCCCCCCCAATACCAAGCACTGCAGGAACCATCGAGTGCTGTTTTTTCTGGGAAGACTGAGGCAGCAGTATTTCTTGCCTTTTTAACACAGCTCTTTATTGCATGCAGTACTTAGGAGCCTCAATTTCTCCTACTGCACAGCTGGAGAAAAAACACATATTGGCCCACAAAGATGTGTTGTGAGTGGCCTATGAGCAGCAGTCAAAACCCTGCACACCACACCAGTGTCTTTGCCACCACTTTGTGTTTAACGAGCTTTAGAAAAACACCAGTAGCAGAACCACGGCAGATAATTTATCAACATCAACTACAGCCAAATATACACACACTTAGTGCAACACATTATGGGAAAGGCTACATCCTCCTTTTAATGTCCATATCATCACTGGTCCAGAATTAATGTTCATGCCAACAGCATTAATTACCCTGACTTTGATTTCTTACAGAGAAAAGGCAGGCATGCTTCAGAACCACCGAAGCCCTGCAGTCCCTTATTACAGCACACTTCTCTTAAGCCCAGGAAAAACTGTGATAATCAATATTGATTGATCTCTGCGCTTAGCCCCACTGCTCCTTCTAAATCACAAAAAGCACTTCATCAGATAATGCATCTATTTAAATTTACCAAAGAAGAGGTAGTTACGCATAGGCTTCGGTTGCAAGAGTGCACTCTTGCACTGACAACAGAGTGCACTGACAACTCCTAAAATAGATCGGAATAATTAAATGCCTAAAAACACAATGCAAACAGGATTGCTGGCACAGATTTGACTTCGCTGGCTAAACTGCAGGCTGAGGAGCATGGATTAAACACCCTTCAGACAGCTGGACTCCTGCCTGCCCCACCATCCGTAGCTGCGAACCAGCTCCCAGGTTTGGGTACAGAAGCATGGTTGGGATTCTGGAAGAAGAGTCAGCAGATTTGTCTCCTTGACCTGTTAATTAGCACAGGGGTGATGCAGGTTTAAGAGTTCTTTCTACCTGAGACATGGCATAAAGCCCTCATTTCCCACCTCCCACGAACAGTCCCTAAACAAATAAGCCATGGGGATGCTCTAAAGCTGATGTGTCTGGATGAACTCTTCAGGTGGAAAAAGTGGGAGCACATGAGCTCTCTGAAACCCACCAGGAATTCAGCCTCCCACATATGTGTTCAGCAGTGCTACAGCTTAGCAACAGAAACTTAGGTACAAGGTAGAACTTTGCCACAGAAATGAAGGCAACCACAGGTGAGGGGGACAGAAATCAAGGCCAGCAGGACCCACTGTCATTTCTTTGTAGGTATCTGACCCCAGGTGTTAGTGACACCTCAAAAACAAAATCTAAGATCCCTATCCCCAATGTGTATTGCACTTACAGTAACAGAATTATTTCGATTGATTTCCATTGAAAATCAGCCCCAGAAACCTACCCAACTTTCAAAAATTAGGAGAAAGCTTGATCTGTATAGTTTGTAAAGACTGTCAGGTTATCTTGTCAGGCTATTTAGGGAAAAAGAGAGAGAAAAAATTATCTATGGACACCTTTATTCAGCAAAGTTATCCCAAATTCTGTGATTCTGTTTAATCAGGGTGGTGGTCAAATGTGATGAAAAGAGGACCTCAAATTTATAGTACCCATGTGCAATTTGAGATCATGAAAAAGTATTAAATCATTTCTCAGAAAAATAAACAGACTTCCTAACAGCTATGCAAGACCATACTTAAACTGTATTTTATTAGCAAAATCTAAGATGGGCTGAAAAAAAAATGAAGCCTGCTTATTGTCCCTTGGCAGTTGCCTCTATATTTGAATGTAACTTGAGAAAGACAAATAGCACTTACTTCATCAGGGGAGTGAGCATTTTCTCTGGTAGCCAATGAAGCTGCTTATTCTCAGTTGGTCTGCATCAATATATCTTCACTGAAGTCTGTGGAGCCCACCAGTCCACAGCGCTGGGATCTGCACTTTCAAGGGCATAAACTTGACACCATATAAATATTATATGCTTTTCTTTCACTTTGTAGCTCAGAATTGATTCATTCTACAGTACAGTTTCAGAGCTGAGTATAGCATAACTCATCTCCAATTGGCATTTGTCTCTGTGAATAACACAACAAGCATCCCTACATCCCTATGCCTGGCAATGAAGCCTCTAAGAAAGTTATAACTTGTCTTTTTCAGGCTCATGTCACCATAATCCTCCTCTTGATTTACCCTCAGGCCTTGTCTATTCCAACAAAATAGCTTTACCAATTCCTTGCCCTCTTCTCTCACCACAGGCTTTGTTTTGTTTCACCAGAAACTGAACTGAAAGCTAGCGTAGTCAAAACACTGAAGCACATAAATACCTCCCTGGGTAACACTGAACCTGGGTAGGAGAGAACACAAAACCCACAGCTCGCAGCAGGAAAGCCAAATACCCAGCTGCATGTTGGCTGTGAAAGCTGGCTGTAGATATGGATCCAGCATCAAGAGAGGAAATGAGATTTGATGGCTGAGCCTGAGATAAAGATACCCTTTTTCCATCATTCAGGGACAGTGATTTCAGTCTCCAACTTTGCTCAAGGGCAGAGGAGGATCTGCAGCGAGGTGGCTGAGCTATAAGCCACAGGAGAGGTGGGAAGCCTGCTGTGGAAAGAGGGCAGAGCAGCTGTGGTGCTGCCATGGAGCAGATGGAGCCACCCTAACACTGCTGCACATTTTACATGCTTGTTTTACACTTTCATGCAGCGCAGAAGAATTTGAGCCCAATTACTGACTGCTTTTTAAGCTGCCTAGTGAAGAATCCCTTGCCTGCCTGTTTCACAGTACCGGCCCCTCAGCCCAACATGGCCATCAGAGATGGACACAGCATCCGAGACCTCTGTCAGGCAGGGCATCATAAGCAGGCCCTGATCTTTCCATGCTACAAAGAGTCCTGCTCACTTCAGAATTGATGTGAACTTCAGCACCAATAAATCTATGCATAATCTGGGCTTGGCTGAAGATCTAGGCTTAACAAGAATGCAGTTTTAGATACTCCAAAACAAAGGTCGTCATCTACAAGCTTCTGAAAGAACAGGAACGTCCTTAGATATTTCTAAATAACTGGTTCCATATTTAAAATCTGAAACTTGAAATCTATTGATCGGCCTATCTGGCTAAGAAAAAATAATAAATCATGATTTAAAACATAAAGCTGAAGTTAGCTTACCCTACAAGAAGGCAAGTTCCATAAACACCAGCAAGATGCCAGTGGAATGATACAACACTGCAAGCGAACTTGAATTATTCCTTTAATAGCTATCAAATCAAATTCATGGATTCCAATTGCATTCTTCAAAAGTAACCCTACACAGAGGGTTTGCTACACCTCATTGATCTTCCCCTTAACTGGCATTAATTTCCCACTTAACTGACATTAGATTTTAGCTTTATAAAAACTGTATCACCTGTTTGGGGAATACACCTTCTGTAAGAAGCTCAGGTTGTATCCTTAAGGGTGCTGGAAGGTGTTCTTGGCTAAGTAAGTCTTTCAATTTCTCCACTAAGTGTCCTTATTTCAGTCTAAACCAGCTTTTAAGAACTCCTTTTCTTGTTTTTAACATCTTGATTTATCCTGAAAGTGATGTTCATCAAAGCATTTAACTTCTATGTTTCTTTCTCTTACCATATTCCTAAAGCATCATTCTATGTGGACACAACCCATAGAACCTCTTTCCTCCAATTCTTGTCTTATTTTCTCATCTGATTTCTTGCAAATCCCCACAAACCCCCTACTCCAATGTGCCATGGTAGGATTCTAACAAGTGGGCTAGCACATACGGCAGAATGGATTTAGTGCAGGTTGTGCAAACCTTCGCCACATGCCATTTACAGAGTGTGTTACTGCATCGTGTTAGCAGTTTGTCTCATTGTGACAAAGCTACCTTCAGAGAGATATAGAAATCACTAGATGTAAAAGCAGAATCTTGTTCTAATAACTTCTTAGAAATGTTACACTTCACTTTTGCATCACTTACGGTCTTGATGAGAAAGACATCTTGAGCAAGAGATCTTTCACAAGGGAGTCTGGTCCAGAGCTTCCTCCTAGAGGCAGTGGAATAACTGTTTGGAAGAGGGACCATCTAAGAAGTCATCTGCATCTTCTCTTCCCACCCTTTTCACTCTTACAGCTTCCCTTTTCTCTGAAATAGTTCCCTCTTTTCCCTGGGAATTTTTCCCTATTTTCATAGGTTGCTGGTTTCTGGCATCTGCTCTGGTCATCTTCCTCTGCTTGGACAGAAAACCTCCCTCCCAGGGGAGCCCTTGGCCTACAGAGACACACCTCCCTCCCTGCTTCTCGAGGGGCTGGCTCTCCTCAGACACATCCCAGGAGAGGACCCAGTGACACCAAGCATCATAAGGCACTCCTTCCCTAGTGCGCTCTTTCAGATGTCTCTTCTTCCTCTATCACGGAAGAAGCGGGAGAGTGCCAACTGATCCTACTGCTGAAATGAGGGTTTCCTCTTCCAGCTTCAGGGATGATGGAAACTACACATGCTGCCAAACAGAAAAGGTCAGCCTGTTTTTAAAAATCCTAAAGAGTTAGTGATTATTTTTAATGCATTTAATGAGGTGTGAATTGTAGAAGTTCATCTACAGATGCACATTCAAGTCCCTGTTCTATTGCTGCATATATTATAGAGGTCGTAGCCTGCAGACTGTTTTTTTCCAGAGTTTGGCTTTACCTCCTCCTAAGGGATCAATAAAATACTCAGATTTCCTTTCTATTTTAACTGTGTTGTTGAGGGTATCTTATCCTAGATAGTGAACTGCTGGCACTACATATTATACTGCCTATGACCTTTAAAAGAATAGGTACTTCATATAGACCCTAGAAAACCAGTGCTAATTAAAATGCAATACCAGAAAAACAGCACAACTAACTTTCAGCAGATTGCCACAAAACTCTAAGCTGACTCTCGTTTTTCAAAACTCCTCTCGAAATTGTTTTCACTCTCCATCCCAGTAAGGTCAGAACAAGAACATGCTACATCAGGCCACATTTTTGGGGTCACTACTAAAGGACTTCAAGCTAAGCTCTCAGTGACATCAGCTCAGTGCACAGAACTAGGGAGAATTTGCAGAAGTCAAGACAGTCTTGTTGAAGTTGCCCGATTTGCCAACAGACCCATCTTGCAATGGAGGTCTCACATCCTTTATTACAGCAGAGAGGCTTCTGCAGGAATGCCTTCATAGTATTAGTTTACTCCCCTTTGTAGCTTGCCTCAGCATACACATCAGGCAGCCAGAGAACAGGGAAAGAGGAGTGCCACAAAGTAAGCCTACTACAGAAGCAGAAATTTACTTTAATCCTGTTCCCAAAGATGACTCATGTTCTTTAATGGAACTTGAAAGTTGAAGTTCTACCCTTTAAAGTCTTCATCTTCTTGCAGCATTAGTCTCATAGCAATTTTCCGTGTAAACAGGAAAGTTTTAATTACATAATGGGTACGTCTGCTGTTTTCATAAGAACTCTTTGAATCAGATGCAATGCTTAAAGAAAGCTGCTCTTTATTCAAAGATTGGATAATTGAACACTAAGGCTTATTGTTCAGAAAAGTGAAGTGATATTGCAGCACGTGCTAATTTAGTATCATAATCCACAACTCCAGGTAACGCTTGCCGCACTTCATTGACCCTGGCCAGATTCAGACAACATGAGCAAGCTTAGTGCTCCCTTTGTAACATACCCACCTGTGCAAGCCTGCAGCACAAACTCTACTTACAAGGGAGTCCAAGACAGTGATGTCTTGCTAGCAACAACAACCATACCACTAACCTACCTACAGCTAGAAAAAGTGAAAACCATATACCATCATGACTCCTTTCCTGGTTTATATATAGCTATGAGGTTAAAGCATGGTGGGAAATGAGGGTGGAGACTTTCTTATAAAAGCTCCCACCACATGCCTGTGCTTTGTAGGTGAAGTTATGGCTTTAAGATACAGGGTCTTTTCCCCTTTCTTCTCCTCCTCCCCACCCCCCCCCTTTTTTTTTTGTTTTCATTTATAATTCTGTTTCTTATGCTAGGATGAGTGGAAATAAAATGGGTTATATTAGAAAACAAGCATCTGCAATTGTGTTGGCGACTCTGTCTTGCCATTTCTTACTGTGGCTGTAACAGTGCAAAGGACAGAGAAGATTCTAGATAGTCTGTAGCTGCTTATTTCTTTTGGTGTTTGTCTCTTCTATGTATATATTTTTCTTCAGAAAATGGAAGAGCTGTTGAATGCTTTTTTCCATGTTACTTAGCTATACTAAATAATGATAGAATTCCTTTTCCAATTTCAATCAGATACAAGCTTCCCAATTCCTCCAGAATTTTATTCCCTATAATACTTATCTCAGGGAAAAAGATCCTTTGGGAGATTTTGTGCAAAGCTGCTAGGTCACCCCCTGCAGCTGCATTTTAGTTAAAGCTAATCAATGTTTGCCTATATCTGTTACTTTATTTCTTTGTGTGTTAGCTAAGTACCCATGAAATGAGACCAGGTGGTGCTTGTTGGGGTCCTTAAGAAGCCATTGACAAACCCACTTATTAAAAGCTTTTGAAAAAAAGAGTAGGCACAGGATGCAGGTTAATGGGCTATAATGACCTAAAGAATACCTAAGGAACATCATAAGAAAGGCAATTACATCTTTTCCTGAAAGTTGACAGAGTGGCCCCAGCATGCCAAGCCTACACGTGGATGCTGTGTGCCATCCCAAGAGGAAGAAGGCCTCAACATTTGTGGTGGATGCTGAGTGAGGTAGGCTACCTTTAGAGAAGATAGGGGGAGTGAGTAGACAACTGACAAAATGAAATTCATTGAAGAGTTCAAGGTAATCCTCCTTTATAATGCAAATATTTGGTGCATGTTTTTGGCTGTTGTGTTGTACAAAGAAAAATGTATGCTGGCATTGCTGTAGGCAGCTTAATGAAGCTCTTCAGTGCCTGGCAACATTAATAATAGAAACAAAAGGGTGTCATACTTTAAAATGAAATCTAATCTAGCCTGACATGGTATATTGTTTACCTCCAACCTTCCCACCTCCAAAATCCTGTTAAAGACATGAAGCGGCTTTGACTCATTAAGATGAGCAGCAGCAGACCAGCTTAAGCTGTTTTGCTTGAGAAAGTTGATAAATGACTGTTGTCATGAAAGGTGGAGGAGAGAGAAACTGGGCAGCAGTGGCAGGTTACTGGGGAAGGAGAGCCTCACCTTTCAAGAGAAGGGCGTCTCCCTTATTTTACAGTACTGTGAGCTAGGATCTCCAAGAGGAACAGATGGGCTTTACCGCTGCTGGTGGTGTCCATGGTAGGAGATGGCATCACTTCCTACTGTCTGAGGTGGGATGGGGATGGGGGTTGCCCAGTCTTCCCAGCCCAGGGCTTTGACAGGTGGTGGTGTGCCCGTGCCCTGACACAGGAACAGCAGAAAGACCTTGGGTACAGTGAATCAAAGTAAGCTGAGACCATACCTGGGTGTTCTTGTTGGATATGAAGTCCTTCCTTGTCTCTGGAAAAGCCCAGATAGGTTTCAGGCACTCCTGGTTTGGGTGCTGTGAATGGTCCTGCACTGCCCTTGCACTGTAGGATGTCCAGGTGAGAGGCGTGGGAATGATCACACAGCTAGAAAAAATAACCCTCTGGAAATAGTGGAAGGGTCTTTGGTCTTTTAGTCAAGGAAAGACTGAGAGGACACATACTGGCAAATAGGTAAATGCCAATGGTAAAGAGGAAATTAATAAACACTTATGACTACAGGAGAAAGAATAATAAACCTAAAGGATACAATAGAAGAACCAAGCTAAGTATCAAGAAGAGTTGTCCAATAGAAAGGATAATTACTAGAATGAGTTTATCCTTGAAGAGCCGATGAGTGAGCATCAGCTGAAATGCGAGGCTGTTCCTGACTGTGCACAAGGGTGGCCTGGGTTCATGGGGCCTCCCTGCAGAAGGAAGACCTCTCCAGGTCCCTTCTAGCTCTGTTTGCTGTACTTCCTCATCCATGATTTATTAGTTGTCTCTTGTGCTCCCAGGGTGGTTGGCAGGGAAAGCACATTGTCTGCTAGCTGCCTGCCCCACCAGCTACTGCTGGTGGGCAAGAGATGCCTGCAGCGTGTCTAGCAGCTCACCTCGCGCTGCCACTGGCATGCTCCCAGGCACAGCACGCTTCACATGCTGATGGAGCCAGCTTGTTTGTGCTTTTGGCTGGGAGAGTGAAGTAACTTCTGCCATCTCCTCTTCCACAAACAAAACTGCATGCAGTGGGGTGGCTTGAGGGTCATGGTGCAGGCTGGTGGGACTGCGCTTTAATGTTCATGCCTCTGTTAATGAACTGATATTTAAGTAACCTGTGTGCAGTAGAGGGTGATGCTATGGCGTGCCCCAACCCTTTGTTGCAGAGGAATCTACCAGCTCCTTCCAGTGATGCTCACGTGTCCTCTGAGCAGCCCAGCATTGCTTAATGGAGTCAAGCCCATTCCTGCAAGGAAAAGGGCATACAAAACAAACAGAATCCAAGAGTTTCCCTGAAGGATCTTGAACTCTGGCTTTGCTAACAGAGCCCTTTGCTCAGCCCCATTCATTGTGCATGAGCAAAGCCCAAGGCATGTGCAAACTTTTCACATCTCACAGCCAGTACTGGATTTTGCCATGTCGCATGCCCAGCTATAGCATGCATGTCCCTCCTTCCTCACCCCACAGACATTGCCCCATCAGCTAAGGGCTTGCCATTAGTTAAAGCTTTTACCCTGGACACATGGAGATGCTCGGGTAGTGCAGTGCAGCTAAATTGCAAAGCCCTTACTGAAAAGGATGCATTTCAGGTAGCAGAGTTAAGAAATACCAGGATTTAATGCTGTTCATTGTGGGCAGCTACTAATTACAGGATCAGAGGTTAGTTTTTTCCACCAGGTCTCTGTTTAATTCATTCAACAAAAACCAGGTTGTTACAGCGAGAAGCATTAGACTGCTCCAGTAAGTTGCTACCTGTGCAGTCTATAAGAAAGCATTCTCTTGGCTTTCAAAGACACTTAGTTGTAAAACTCCAGGAGAGAGCAGGTTTTAAAGTGTAGTGTGGGGATTGAGAGAGGACTCTTGACACTTCTTTTTGCTCCATGAAAACTCGTGCTATAATAAGAAAATTGACACCTCTTTAATGCAGTGGCTCACTTTTGAAAACTTCAAAACTCTGGCTTTAAGCCAACCTTTTTGCTGGTATAGCCTGTGACTTGTAGTTTCAATCATAACTAAAACTCTAAAAAGCCTCCTAGGTGTCATATTGTATAGTCAACACTGTATGATTTTGATGGCTTTGTAAGTGCCTCGAGTGCATCAGAACGCTAAATTATTGCTGATCTGGACTGTGTATGCAGATCACTTTACTACTCTCAACAGCCACCAAATACAGATTAAATAGCTGATGATTTCAGTGTTGTATATATTCAGAACTTCAGTACTAAAGATGAAAAAAGAGGTTTATTCACTAAAGACAGACAAAAGGTGCAGAACCCCTTTGGAGATCAGAATCACAGAAAACACCTGCTCCAAAAATGCCCACTCAAAGGAAATGGAGATATTCGTAGCAGCTTTCTACAACACTCGTGGCTGTGTCCCTACGGCTGTTGTGCATCATTTATTTTACTAACTTCATTACCACGTTATCCCACACTCTGCAAACGAAGGGTTTATTTATGTTAGTTAACAATACAAAGTCATAAAGGTAAATATCAGCAGAACTGTCTTCATGCTACTGGTAGCTAAAGAATGCTGCAGCCTGCAGACTAGCACGCCATAAATAAAAGCAGTCTTTCAGTGCTGTTCATAGCTATAGCCTTAGCTTCAATGTAAGCATGCTCAGAATATGAGGCAGTGTATAAATCTCTCCTTTTCATTCCATTGCTGCACTGGAGCAATCTGTAAAACATTTAATTTTAAAAGCAAGTGTCCATATGCTTATACACAACATTTACTGCTTCAGAAAAAAAACTGGTCTGTGTTGTGTGATGTCGTTAGTTTGAGAAAATTCTCCTATTACTTAACAAAACATTCAAGAATACTGTTCAAAGATGGCAGCTTTGAAAGACATGTATTTAATGTTTTTCTGATGGTTATGTTTGCACTGAATCAATGGCTGACTTCTAAGGAGCAATCTGGCACAGGTACGATAACACCTTTGCTAATTTAATGTAGAGTGCTTATGAAGCTTTGAAAAACTTACAATAATGACATAATTGAGGACTTTGTGCTGTCTGGATGATTTGTTGCTAGATGGCACCACCTCTCCATATCACGGGTGGCTTTTGCTTCCCATAGGTGTCACATGGCAAATGAGGCAGAGGAGGGGTGCAGCTGTCCCACCTGGCCTCAGGTGCTGCTGCAACCCCATGTAGGATGTCACATTCGTTCGGGTGCTTTAGTGAGCTGCCAGTTCCCAGAAACCTCAGTTATGCACCACCAATGATAATGTTTAGCCACTTATTCATCCTCAGTATAATTGTGAGATTTTCTGTTGTCATATGGCAGTGCTTTAATTAGGGTGTGTAACACATGGCCTCTATAAGATGTACCAATAACTTCTCTACGCACGCTATTTCTTCTTGTCATCTTCATCATGTGCTGAAATTAGTCATTAATTTTCTCTTGCAGCTGCCTCAACAAGTTAACATCATACATATCATGAACAGCAAATTTCTTTTCAATAGCCAATCTCTGAATACCAATTTTTCATCAGTACAACTGATAACATTCTACTGTACTTGTAGGCAGCGAAATATATAAAATACTTATGTAGAAGTGAGTGTACTCTTTAATTAATTTGCATTCTAGTGTGAAAGGTTTCAAATGATAGATGCATGAAATATCTGTATTTGCACCAAATAAAAGGTAAAAATACAGTGACGAAGTATAGTGCCCAAATCAGTGAGGGACCTGATCTGAGCTGTGGCCATTACAATGGCCCTTTATGGAACAGAAAACCCTTTTTCTACTAATTCCTGGAAGATACAAACTTTTTTCCTGCTACAGCTTGTAAAATACAACTTCATATTTTCAGGCTTGGCTACAGCTTGCCTTGATGTGGATTTCCTTGCTCCAAGGAAATCATGCAGTTTAGTCTCATCTAGATGATAGCTTTTATTTGCAGATTTTTCAGTACCAGACTCTAAAGCCAGCTCAGTTCACAATTATTACATTGTTCATTTTCCGACAGAGGTCCAACTGTATGTGTTCTACTACTGCACAGGGCAGCTCCTCCAAAGTCATTAGCCTTCCAATCTTTTTCCATCTGCCAGAAAACTGACTTTGCTTTTTGCTTCGATTTGCTTTGATTATTTGTATTATTCAAATGAACATTTCAATGTTGTTCTCAGATTTTTTTTTTTTAGCATAAAAAAATATCAGTGGAAATCCTTTTGCATATATGTGGCTGGTTTCCCAGCACAAGCCTCCTGGCATTCTCTTCTTGCCTTTCCCCCAAAGGAGGTGTTTCTTTTCCACCAACAGCCATAAACACCAGTAGGATGAGGAGTCCTGACTCTTTCCATTTATTTATTACAATAAACCTTTTTAACATCAGTGTGATAGCTTTGCTGGATCTGTTCCATTATCCCAAAGGATAATGGGGAATGTGAAATTCAGGAGAACTAATATTAGTAGACAACTCTGCAAAGTTTTCTCTGTAACATGAGTTCTCTGATGCTGTTCCAATTTTTCAATATATTCCAAAGGGAGAATATATGATCTACCAAAACATGAGCAACAAGTGAATCACTTCTGGTACAAATCAGGAAAACTTAGATCCACACAGCTCTGCAAGCATTTGCATGTGGCTACATCCTACTGATTTTGATGTCAAATAATGGTCTCAGAAAATAGCCTACGGAGTGAACTTGGAGAGTAGACTGGGATCTTGAGTGAACTAAGGAGAAAGTATTTAACAGCCACAGAATTCTTTGTGTGAAAATTTAAAAAAAAAAAAGTGAGTCCTGCTTTTATTTAGCTAATAAAGCTTTTAAGGTCTGTTCTGGAGTTAGCTTCTTTTTCCAAATATTTTTTATATGTTGGGTGTCTTTTCTTGGGCTGGTCTTGCATTACCTCCAGGCTAAAATCTATGTGAAAGTTTTTATTCTTTCAAAACTTAAAACTCTGGTGCAGTCTCTCAAATGTTTTATTGGGAATAAGGAAACTAAAGTGTTTTGAGATAGTTTGATAAATTCATAGACAAGAAATTATAGGGTAAGAGTAATCTTGGAGTTTAACGCTTGTTGCGGTGATAAATCCATGTGTGTCTGAGCTGTTGATAAATGCCTCATATATTCGTTGATAATGAGTGTTTGTATCACACTTACGTCGTACTAATCTCCTGCTTCAGGGCCTTTCTTTGTTACTCATAGGAGGCAAGATAAACTTTCCTCCACTTGACTGGCTTTTTTAGAAGGTGATGGAAGAGGGAGAAGCTTTCCTTCCTCTGAGACTCTGCAAAAGGGCCAGAAGAGACATGAGATATGCTGATGCTCCTCTTTATGGCTGAGTCTCCAGGCTGCTGGTTGATGTTTTGCTGGGGATTGAATTGCTCATCAGATTGCACTTCAGAAACTCAGCACCCCTTTCTCACTCTGAGCTTTGCACGGTCACTGCGTTCAACTGCAGGAAGCTGTGCATCCGACAGCCCTTGAAGGTTTAATAAATGCTTGGTCTGCTTTGTGTTAGCATTCCCTGTGTGCATGTATTATAATTGTTGGGTTTTACAAGTTCTTGGCACTCTCCTGAGAGCAAAGTCTTTGTTGGTAATTCTTCAGCGAAACATAAAAATGTCTGTTTAAAGACCTATTATAAACCAGACTGCGTGCATGTCCATTTTCACTTTACTGGCCAACAGTGTGTAATAATACTTCAGGATGAAAGATGTTAACCTTACTGATACAAACAAATTGGAGCAATAAATGCATTAGTCAAGCACTTGAGGTGCATAAGGTATTTTTTTGATGCAAAAACTACAACAAGAGAGGGGTTCTCCACTTAATGTGGAGCTACTGAGAGCAAACTATTTCAGTGGACTCTAGAACTCTTCAGCAGAAGTACTTTGCTCCATACTGTTGGAAGTATAAATGAAAAAAATTAAGTGTTTGCATTGAAACAGAGGAAATGCAGTGAAATTCTCTTGAATTCAAGAACAGCAAAAGGGATGACCCTAGTAACCAAAGGCCCATCAGTCTCACTTCTGTGCCTGGTAAAATTATGGAGAAAACTATTCCAGGAGTTATCGAAAAACACCTGAAAGACAATGCAGTCATTGGTCCCAGCCAGCATGGGTTCATGAGGGGAAAGTCCTGCCTAATAAATTTTATTTCCTTCTGTGACCCTCCTAGTTGGCTAAAGGAAGCCAGTCAATGTGATCTTTTTGGATGCCAGTAAAGCTTTCAATACTGTCTATCACAGTATCCTCCTGGTCAAAATGTCTAGCCCACAGCTGGGTAAACACGTAATGCGATGGGTGAGCAATGGGCTGATGGGTTGGGCTCAAACGGTTATAGTAAACGGGGTTACATTGGGCTGGTGGCCCGTCACTAGCAGGGTTCTGCAGAGATGTGTCTTGGGGCCAGTACCCTTTAATGTCTTTGTTAATGATTTGGATGCAGGCCTGGAAGGAATACTAATTATATTTGGTGATGACACAAAATGGGGAGGAGCTGTTGACACTCTCAAGGGCAGAGAGGCCCTGCAGAGTGATCTGAACCGACTGGAGGGCTGGGCAATCGCCAACTGTATGAAGTTTAACAAGAGTAAGTGCCAGATTTTACACCTGGGGCCCTGGCTGTACAGACAGCCTGGGGAACGAGAGGCTGGAGAGCAGCTCCCCAGAGAGGGACCTGGGGGTTCCGGTCGATGGCAAGTTGCACATGAGCCAACATTGTGCCCTGGCAGCCAAGGGGGCCAACCGTGCCCTGGGGTGCATCAAGCCCTGCCCTGCAGCCGGGTGAGGGAGGCGATTGTCCCACTCTGCTCCCACTGGGGCGGCCTCACCTTGAGTGTTGTGGGCAGCGTTGGGCGCCGCAGGACATGAAGGGTATAAAGCTACTGGAGAGTGTCCAGAGAAGGGCCACGGAGTTGGTGAAGGGTTTAGAGGGGAAATGGTACGAGGAGCAGCTGAAGTCACTGGGTTTGTCCAGCCTGGAGCAGAGGAGGCCGAGGGCAACCCTCATGGCCTCTGCAGCTCCCTCCCGAGGGGAGGAGGAGGGGCAGGGCTGGTCTCTGCTCTCTGGTGACCAACTCCAGGGCCCGAGGGAATGGCAGGGAGATGTGCCAGGGGAGGGTTAGGCTGGGCATTAGGAGAAGGTCCTTCCCCCAGAGGGTGGTGGAGCCCTGGCACAGGCTCCCCAGGGAGGTGTCGCGACACCAGCCGGGTGATATTCAAGCAGCACTTGGCCAAGGCCCTCAGAGACACGGTGTGAATTTGGGGTGTCCTGTGCAGGGACAGGGGTTGGTCCCTTCCAGCTCAGGACATTCTATGATTCTATGAATAAAGAGATAGTAATGACAGAGGGTAGGAAAGCCACAGCTTCAAAGCCAATTTCTAGTAGGCTCAGAGACTGTGGATGTCATTAAATATAAACTAGCAGCATAAAAAAGAAAATATGGGTGTGCAACAACAATGAGGTGCGAAAACAATGAGGTGCAAAAAGTAAAAAGGAGCAATAAAGAGGTAGATAACAAAGGGCTGGAATGGTTAGTGAATGCAATTAAGAACTCCAAAGAAATTACAAGGAAAGTAATGATACAGAATAAAATACAGTTTCACCAAACAATGAGCAAGAGGAAGTGTTTCCAATATGAGAAGAGTAAAGCATCAGTGAAGGAGACTGTGGGCTTTCTAAGGCAAAGACAATAATTTCCAGACAATAGATTCAGCCTCTGCGAGGAAAAAAAAAAATTAAATAAATTCCTTGCTTCAATGTTCATAAAGGATATGGAACAGATGCCAAGAGCAGATGTACAGTTTCCAAAAGAAGAAAGAGAAACATTGCAGAAAATCATTGCTGTAACAGCTGATCAAGAAATAAAACAATCTCAGCCATGGGGAAAAAAGCCAAAATTAAACAAAGATCCATCTCACTCTTAAGAGGAAATCCAAAGAGGAAATATGAGCCTGGGTCGCAAACGTTTAAACAGGGAAGCAGGGGCAGAATAAAGGGATATTAAATAGGATATTAAACTAAATGCCCCTGAGCCTCATCTTTCAAATCAGAAAGAATGCAACAGTATGGAGCTTGATTTTGTGTTTTTCTTATAAAGGGTTTGAGGTGTTATGATAATGCAAGCATCAGTTTAAAAAAAGAGAAAAATAAGAATTTGGGTTTATTTCCTCTGAAATGTCCATTTTGTGGCTCATAACCTCCTGGATAGCGTCTTCCCTGTACTGCACTAGATGTGGATCAGATACATCATAAAATAATTGTTTTTTCCATTTTGGCACATTCCAGCCATTCAGCATTACGTTTTCAAGATGAAGAACAACATTTTTCCCTTGTGTTCTTGTGCTTCACAGGATTTATATCAATAAATATGAGCTGGGAGCTGAGGGGAATTCTGATTTGTAAAGTGACCATTACAAAAGTAAAGCATCATGAACTAAAATTAAGCTTGAAGTTTGGGCTTGTTTCCAGTGGCAGGATCCTATTACTAATGATGAAAAGAAGGAAGCAGAGTAAATCAGAAGAAAGTTATCCACGGAGCTAGAAAGCCAGAGCTGTACAAAACCTTATAGATTAGGTGGGGACAGTGTTAACATTTTGATTTGGAGAACCAGTGAGTTAAAAAGAGTACTGATGTAAAGTTTCTGGGGAAAACGCTTTCCTGTCAAACCCGCTCAAACTAACGAGGCTCTGTGCTTCAGCAGTACTTTGCTTAACCCAGATGGATTGTTTTGAATTTCTTTGGAAAGCAGCCAAAATACTTCAAGAAGTTAAAGTAAATTCATAAACTTATCAAGAGAAAAATAAGTTGCATCGTGATATTTACAGAAAAAAAAGTCACCTTTAAAATGCCTTCTGAAATAATTTAATAGATTAAATTTATCTTAAAAAAAATGCTGAAGGTGAGAATAGAGTATGGAGAAAATATCATGGCCTTGCTGCCAAGTGACATCTCTGAAGGCAATGGGTTACACAGGTGTGAGAATAGCCTTTGGCTGGTGGAGGATTTTGAATATTTGTTTATCAGTGTTCTTTCCCCAATGATAACTGAAAAACACTGGGGCCATACTCTGCAGCTATGCACCCTTCCTATCTGCTATGACCCAAATTACTGTCTGTTCTATTTATATATCTACAAGGCACAGGTTAAACTTTCCATATTAATAAGATACTTGGGAAGAAAGGAGCCTCGGGAGGATTCAGAAGGACTGGGACACTTGCACTGGGTACTGAAGTTTTGGGTCATGTTCCCAAGAAGCAGGTATGTCCAAGAAACAAAGTGTGGAGATTGTTTTTTCAAACCTTGGCCTGTTTCAAGGGCTGAGAAGTAGAACCCATTTCTTGCAAGGGAGTATCCGCTCAGAGAAAGGATAAAATCATGGCCACTTTGGTAAACAAGTTTTGAAAGAATGTTGAGAGGGAATAAAAATAAGATTTAAGAGGGAGGGAGTGTATCTTCAAAGTAAGTATTCTGTGGGAGGAAGTCGTGTTGGTCTTTTTGCTCAAAGTGCAATAACTCCCTACCATTTCCTGCACTTTATTAATAACTACTCTTCTGTTTAAAAATATTTTAATCCTTTTCGTAGCTGGAATGACTCATCAGCTCCTTTTTCATTGTTAAAGATGATGTCTTCCAGTCTCACAGCCACCAGAAGAGCGTCCCCAGGGAGTAGCATGGTGCTAAACCAACAGTATGTCCTATTTTGTGCCCCCAGATCCACCAGTCTAATTATTCTTATTAATTTTAACAGACAGCTAAACATCTATGGTTACAGGGAAAAAAAAAGTCAGAAAGCAATGCCATAGTCAGAGCTGATAAAAGAGACAATCTATCATAAGTAAGAGGATTGCTGCTGCATGACTTGGAGATGTGGTCCTGTTTCATAGCCCAGGAATTACAGATTTGCCTGTTGTTGCTCTCAGCATTCATGAATAAATAATCCCGGGGAGACTTCATGCTTTTTCCAGCAGGCCAGTGAGCAGGCTGTGCAGAAAGCCCCACGTCCAAGGAAGAGGTACCATACAAGGGGGCGGGGGTAGCCTTGTTACCTGGAAGCCAGATGAAGGGTTTAGCAAAGGCATGGCCCGATTCTGTCTGCAAGCCCAAATACCAGGGCAAAGCACTGTGTCCTGCCTGGGGTCAGGAGAATGATGTGGGACCAACACAAGAAGAGGGCACTGTGACCAGAGCGGGTAGCACTAGGAGCATGCTTGGGGTAGATGGAACTCAGCATGTTGGTTAGAGAAGAGCCATGTTCACAATGCGTTTGTTCACCCTTGGTGATTCAGTGTTCACCACTGTTTCTACCTCCTTTGAGGGGCAGAAAACTAAGAGACAGGTTTCACTGCTGCATCCTCTCCCTGACAGGGGAAGGAGAGCACTTAATCCTCCTACCCCAAGCCAAAAGTCTATAGTCGGGAGGGGAAGCTCGTTACAAATAGCTTTTCTGAATGATGGAAAATGTTGCCTTCCCGCAACCTTTAATTCCTTTATTTCTGTTCTCTTCTTTATCCCATGTCCCACTGCAGAAAGTGATGCAAAGTTGTTTTGTCACATGCTGTTCCCACAGACGATGGTATAAATCTGCCAGATTTTCTCCTACTGTGAGGTCTTTCAGCCAAGCCCAATGAAAACCAGAAATGTCATCAAGTCAAAAAAGGTGGTGTAAGGACACTCTTCTGACTGCTGGGTTTCAGGCAGAGAGGACAGTTAAGTGTTAAAGGGTCAGTTTATCATACTACATCAGAGCGTCATATTTTAATTTAAAAGTAATCCTGACATTTTTTCCCCACTTGTTTCCTATGCCGGTACCAGTGCTGTAAGTAGAGAAAATTGAGCTTAGGGGATGATGGCTCACCAGTTTTATTATCTGAAGTCTATGAGAAAGGAAAATGTGGTGGAGTCTCCATTTTTTTAGGTCTGTTTTTCAATGCATCAAGACAATAACGCCCTGAGAGATAGGCTATACTTCAAGTTTTATGAGCTGAAGACAGAATTATTGACTTCATCTCTTAGACTGTGTTGTGGCGGAGATCAAAGAAGGTGTTCATAATTGTCTTCTAGGAACCTGACCAATGCCAATGTCACAAATTCAACATTAGCAACCATTGTTTACCACCCAAGAAGGCACAAAGATGGTAAAAAAGTGACATACAGACAAGAGGGAAATATTAGGGGGCAAAATGACTGCTTTCCAAGTCCAAATTTATTTAAGAGTAATTATGAGGAATACTACACATAGTTTAATCCATGCCAGCTCTCCTAGTGAGCATATAAACATATTCATGCTATTAATGTTTCCACTCAGAAGCAAACTGCCATTGCACTATGTGGAAACTTTTTGATATAGAGATGGAAATGACACCTCATTCTTTATGATGATGAGACCTGAGGTCCTACTGCAGTAAAGACACAGTCTCACTACAAGCAACGTGGGCCAAGCTTATGCATAACCCTGCAGATGTTTGAAGAAGCTAATAGCTTGCTTTCCTCAAATTAATTATTTGATTGTGCATAGCTCCCAGGAAGAAGAAACTGAAGCTACCTGTCGTCTTCTCACCCACAAACACAGCAGTGGGTAAGCTTCTTCAGGGTATCAAACAATGGCTTTTTTATTTCAAATTTGAACATTCCTTCTATTCAAATCTAAGTACAATGGACTTTATCTTTGATGGGCTCATGGGCCCCTCGAATGTCAGATCTGTAACCCCGTGGAACAGATCCTCATCACTCCCTATTGTTTTCCACCAGATGAAGATCTTCCACAGAAGCTACATAAATAGCCCATTCATAAAAGTATAAAAACATGTTGTACCAAGACAATAGCCCTGCAAGGCCAGCAACATCCCTGGTGAAGTTAGCAGAACATGCAAAGAATTTGCCTCTCTCCTCAGGCTACAGTGCAGAATCCCAATAGCCATCATATCTGTCTCATCTCCATTTCCATCACCATTTCATAAAGACTGGGAAATAAAGATGAAAAGCAAAACCTTTAGCTACCTGGAGAGCTCCTGTGTTCATGGTGCAAAATGTACTATGATAACGCACAATAAAATAGTCTCTATTATCTAGTCCTCTTTAAGGGGACTTCTTTAATGTTTCAGCTTTGGACAAGTTATTGATTTCACTATTCATGTTCCCATTTCATATTTTTTTCCTTAATCAGGGTTGGCTACTTTCCCTCTATACTGTACATGTACAGAAGGGAAGCAAATGGAGCAGTGATATTAACGGGTACTGAGACCTTGACGCAGGATCTGCTATGGGCAGTTCCTTGGTCTTGTCTATGGCAGTACTAGAGCACCAGGACAGTACTGAGGGATTAATGAATTTAAGCCAAGAGTCAGTTTCCTCATAGTACCGCATGCATGGGAGCTAACATTCATGTAAGCTTAGCCTTCCCTCTTCCGTATGTACTACTTGTATTCCGCTCTGCTTAAAAATTGAGTAGACATTGAATTGTTCATCACAAGATGTGTTTTCAGCCAACATTTGGTCACAACAGGAGTCTCCTTGGTCCTTACTCGAAAAGAATTAGATGTGGAAAAGGTAATGAGGATGTGGATCTAGTTCACTCTTGTATTTACATATGTCCAGGTCCTTTGCCTCTTTTGAGGACATATAATGTAGCATTTATTATGGCACAATGCATTTGTGCCGTGTTACTGATTGCAGTGTTGCAGGCCACTTCTTAAGGTCAACATCAGTCTTGCCTTTACACAAAGCAGAAATGCTCCTTCTACCTGATTAGGCATCACTGCAAGTGAGCAGTGGGAGGCCAAGGATTCGCTAGTTAAAAGGCTGATTAGCCCGTCTTAAAATAAACTTAAATTGAACCAAGGGTGAGTGATCCAGAAAATAATAGAGTGCATCTAATTAGAGTGGAAATGGAACAAACTGTACTCTGTCTTTTTGGCTTCATTTTATATGTTAATGAAAAGTGATAAGCACTATGCCTGATATTGTTAAAGAGCTTGAGTGGATAAGCCTCTTGTCTTCGGCCAAATGCTGCTATCATTTACACCAACATAAACAAGAAGAGTCTCCTTGGTATGGATCCAAAGAGTTGAAGCCTGTGTTACATCACATCAGCCCTAGTACGAACCTTGAAAAGCCCAAGGTTTTTTTCAGTCCTTCACATTACAACCAGAACATTTTGACCTCTCCACTTAACCTTAAATTAAATTTGACTTTGGCTTTTCTGGGCTGGAGGGTCAGTTTACAAAATATTTGGAGTTACTCGGTTCCCACCACTATAAAGTTCAGAGGATGTCAGCTCACAGCAGTACCATAGGTCCCAGCTTCATACATCTGCCCATCATTGTACGTATATGCTGTACATTGGCTGTGTGAAGTACCTTACTTGCATGGTTTTACTTGTGGCAGCTTCTTATACTCAAATTATGCTAAGGCTGGAAAAGAATGCATAGGAAGTTTTAAAGAAGTCTCTGGGGAGGACCTGGAGTTGAAAAGCATCACCAGATGAAAAAAGGAGTCATTGAAATGTGCTGCCGTAATAGGAATGTAAAGAAAACTGTAATATCAGCACAGGGTGCTGGTGAAATTATCCAGTTATTTCAATATCATGTTGTAGATTTCTCTGGTGTCCCGTAGCCCTGTATTCTGTGTGGAATAGCTTAAAAGAAATGAAGGTGCTGCACCAGCAATGCTTGTGCTTCAATAAACATCAGCCTCTCCTACAGCAATATCCTTTAACTATGCAGCTAGGAACAATACATTAATCTCTAAGTATAAACTGAAACAGGGTAGAAAGTTCTTTCCTGCTTTTAATGCTAAAATAATTTCCTGTAGATGCTCTATACCATACTTTCTGCCCTCGAGGGCTTGGTGTTTTGGTAAGAACATACTTGACCGTAGCTCTGAGGCTCACCTCAGAGGTACACCTGGGCTGTCCCCTCACCAAGTGCACAGCTGTATAACATCCTACACAGGGCAAGAGCTAGGATCTGACTCCTGATTTGAATGGCTTGTTGGTCCAAAGAGGAGTTGCTCTGAGCCACCTCCCTTGCCTTGATGTATCTTATGAAGCTGAACGGTACTTTAGGGAACTAAGCCAAGACTTTGTCCCTCCTGATCTGCCCACTTGGGGTGAGAAGTAGCAATGCCAGGTATGGGGTCTAGCAAAGGGCTGGACAACCCTCAGAAAGGTGCCACTGGTGTTCTGCAATGCAGTAAGATTTTCAAGCTGAAGGCTTTGGAGATAGGCCAATTATTAGTCCTTAATTTTATTTTTTTCCTGAGGTGATTTGACCTTCTGACTACGGAGGTTTGCGGGCTGTGCAGCTGTACATGGCTGGGATGTCAACACTGGCATATACAGCTGCCAGCATTGCTCAGAGGTCAAGATCCCGAAATTATGGGAGAGTCCAAGAGGAGAAGGAAAAAAGATAAAGAATGGAAAAAGGAAGGGGGAGAAAAAAAAGTCTGAAGCTTAAATATTTGTGGCAGATCCTAAATTAGAGTGAGAGGTGCTAGTCTCTCCATAGCTGAGATCAAAGCCAGAGTTTGACCATGGACCGGGCATCATTCCCAACTCCACCCTCAGCTTCAGCAAGGCCAGACCGATTCTCCTAACACTTGACAAAGCAGACCTATCCCAGGGTAGAGTTTTTCCAACATGCAGGGAAAAAAATCTGGCAATGCCTCTGGACAGTTTCAGCAATCAAAACACTCAGAGGCCTCTCATATATTTGTAAGATTTTCCTATGATTTCTTGTTTGGTTTTCTTTTTTTAGATTTTGTCTTGCCTTTAAAATGACAAACCTTAAATGTGTTTGCTTTATTCCTCTCTTTTTAAAACAGTTCTTAACTGGGGTGGCAAAGAGATGCAGAAGGATGGAGGAGGCTGTGTGGAGGTCAAGCTGCGCAGCTGTGCCGGGTGCCTGATGGCCATGTACCAGCCCGTAGCTCACATTTGGCTCCGTCATTCCTGGCACAGATGAAAAGTTTTTGGAGGCTGAGGGATATTGGCCTGCCCCCTCCCTTCTCCCTCCATCCCAGTTTATGTTATCCAAGCTCCAATTAACAGCTGAAAGCAGGAATGCCCTTCTCCTGCAGGGTTAGGAGAGCCTCCCAGGACACCACTTAGCAATCCAGCTCCAAAAAGCATGTAAAGGCTTTGAACAATTTGTGAGCGAGTGGTATTTTTATCTATATGGAAATGTCCAGACCTTGAAATACAGACTGTATTTCTGCATTAGCTCAAAGTGAATAATATCATACCCTTGAATTAAATCACTGGGGACGATGATGGTAAATCTGGCTTTATATTGATAGTGTCATCTTATTGTCCCTGCTCTATATCTCCTTCACCATGACAGCGTGGCAATGAAACTCCAGCCGCCAATGTTCCAGTATCCATGTCATTTAATGCAACCGTCTCCAGTCTTACAGAATAGATGGCTCAATTCTAAACAGATTAACTCCCTCTGAGTAGCTATACAAAGGTGATTTATTATCCCCTGGATATGCACGCAAATACACAGCTGCACAAAGAGGTGACTTACATGCCCCTCAAGGAGAATATACATCCAAAGACCTGCCCAGAGGAACAGCAGGAGTAACACTGGGAAACTGATCCCAGCCCATGGGGAATTCATTAGGCTAAATAATATTTATCTACATTCATTTATCTAGAGCCCAATTCCAGGTTCATATGGACTAAGACACAGGTGACTCACTCACTGGGATTTGTTTGTCTCTGCAACACTACTAAACTTCTGGAAAGTTCACAGAATTCAACTTGTATTAATGTTTCTTTTCTATATGTACAAATTTAGAATATAAACAGCAAACAGCAAGTTATTGAAGACAGTCTAGATGCCTGTTCCTAGAATATAGAATGATATCACATGAATTTGTTTCAGCTGTATTTAATATCAACCTATTTTTCTAAGTCAAGACAACATAGTTTTCCTAAACCATTAGCAAGTTTATTGTGTCCTAATAAAAATCGAGATGTCCTGATCAAGGGTTTGATGTAAAACTGAAGGAAACCTATGATAATCATTCCACTGACCTCAGTAAGTTTGGATAAAGACACCAAAATAAAAGTTAATGTGCATCAGGAGAAATAGTGGGCTGGAAGTGAAGGATCATAGATAAGTCTATTGCCTAAAATTGCTGCAGGAATAGTATTTGTCTGATGTTTCAGTATGGTTACATTTTAAAATGTATTCTTTGCATGGTTAGATCAAGCATTTTCCTTAAATGAAAAAAAATTGAGCTGGTTAGACTTCTCTGTTTGAATGCTGATGGCATTTTTCATTTTTATGCCCTTCTCAAGAGCTTGTCCAGAAAGACATGAGATTTTGCTGAAGCGATAAGGGAATTTATACATTCAGAACAGATCTGTACCATTATGACTTCAATGTGTAATGCTGAGGCAATAAAATTTATGACTCTCTTCTTCAGTGCTTTAATGAGGCATTGCCAGGCTCGCTGTATATTTGCAAATGTCTTAACAGATAATGATTTTAAAAAGTACTAGAGTACAGCTGCCAGCACAAATGGCCATAACACCAATTATCTTTGCAGAATTTAGTCATTATGTTGAATCAAAGGCAAAACAGAATCATCGGCCAGTATTCTCTCCAGTTTGTGAGGGAAGTCAAGGGAACACGTTTCTTCTGGACACATCTCCTGTTCGCTTTCCTCCACTTATGCCTCCATTGCTGGCATAATCCCAGCAATTAAACTGAGCCTCCTAATGAGACTTATTATTTTTAATCCAGCTTGTTAAAGGGCATAAGTGTTTTCACTAATCTGTCTTTGGCATGCTTGCTTTTCCAAGCACAGCCCTTCTTCTGAAGGGAGCAGGGATGCCTTGATAGTGCCCGGGGCAGGGCTCCCCGACGGTCACATGGCTGATTGACACCTCGCTTGTTCAGGTCACCCACAAATTCACTAATCAGGCTCAGGTCATGTGGGACCAGGTGGGGATGCTGAGGGGGAGCAGACTGACAAAATCAGTCATGGAAATGTTTACTTGCACTCCGTTTCCCTGCATATCCTCCATACCCAAACACCTGTTGGGCCAGAAAGTGCAAGAGAAATGGGTGGGATCACCTCTGTTGCCTGTCTGCAAGCTCTCCATATTCTTCCATGTTGTTCAGCCTTTGTGGAGTGAGTGTGTCTGTTTGTGGGAGAAATGGTAAACCTCTGAAACCTTCTATCCCTTCTATTTCACTGCCAAGAGACGTGCCAAACCCAGTAGCTAGCTTGTTTAAGGTTAGGCCAGCTACCTATATGGGGTTTTGAAGAGTTCCAAAAAGGTGCAATGACTGATGCTAATTTTATTTTCCCTAAATTCTAAATCAAATAATAGGAAGTAGCAACTTCTCTATTTCCCTTGAGAAGAAGGGAAATTGTGGCCCATTGACCTTTTCATCTTCCCCCATCTCTTGTCCAGAGCAAAGGGAGAACCACTTGAGTGTGATTTTTCCCACAGATACTTGACTGGCCGAGGCAGCTTTGGCTCCTATGAAGAGGCAGGAAGAGTAAGGTACCACACAAGCACACAAAGGCTTCCCCGTGCACTGCCTTAGCACCATGCATCTCCAGCCCTAAGGGCCTCTAGCAGTAGCTTTTGGCAGAGGATTGAATCAGTAGGTGAAAGCTGCTTCTGGTTTTCAAAGTCTGGGATCTTAGGCATAGCCTGCCAGCATCTGGGAGGTCTAAAATAGTTTAGCAGCTATGCTTTTGTAAGATATGAAGGGCTGGTCTGCTAACCATTGACTCAGTTCCCCCACCAGGAAGGTCAGAAGCTTATTCATAGGTCATAGTGAAGTCATTAGTTCTGAATTTCCATCACACTGGACTGCAGTTAACCCAGCTCCTGTGACCTCACTATTTGTCTGAGCAATTCCCCTTGGCTAATACCGAGCTGAAGCCACAGAGCAACATCAGGGCTCTGCTGCCACTCTGCCCTCTCCAAAAGCATCACTTGAGCAGTCACAATTTGCTGACCGTATCTCGAGGACCAACCTTCATCACACTTTCTTGGCTGCTTCTCCCTCACCTGACTTGCTGGCAAAGGCAGGAAACTGCTTATTTATTTAGTTTCTAGGTCAAGTATGAAAGGAAAGGGTGTGATGAGCTCACTGGCTTAATATCCTTAGCTGCATGGGCTGGTTTAAGGTATGTGTTTTGGTAAGGACCAGAGACCAATTTTTCCTGTCTAAATAAAGCAGATAAATGAAATGGAAACATTTGCCTTAAAATCTGTTATGGAAACGTCCATGTTTTTTCCCTCTGAAGTAGATGAGTTTTTTACTTTATCCTCATTCTCTGGGATGCATTTAAGACAAAGACTTTGTCAGCTATACCTTCCTGTGGAGTGCATAAGCACAAGATCCTTAGGCTGCTTGATTCCTTTGCTGTCAAGGTATAGCAGCTACATGTGAGGCTCTAAACAGTCGGACTTTGCTGATTTACTTTAGCTGGGAGATCCTGAAGGGAAAAAATTGATACTGTGGGTTACACTCACTAGTTACTCTCCAGTATCATACCTTACAATTTCTTCTTAATCTTAATCCTTCATGAACACATTCACTTCAGTATATGGTGCCACTGCAGGATGAAGGTTGCCTTGAAATAGGTGCTGTAAAAAACACGGAAGGCAGAGGAATTTCCAATCTAACCATAAAACACAAGACAAAATGGGCACGAAATAGTCTGGCAACTGCCTGCCCAAGCTTGAGACCCAACAACACTTCTGGAGGAGAAGGTCCCTCTGAAATGCACGTTTTGGAGCAGCAGCCCACAGACAGGTAGAATGTGAGCATTAATTTGTGGATTACAACATTGGCTGAGGTTAGAGTGAAGAGTCAGCTCTCTTATGCACTCATGTTGCTAAGAGCAAGTGTTGCTTTTATTTGCAAACCCACAAATCCCATGTGAAGTATTATTTCCCTGTTTTTCAGTGCTAAGAAATGTGTCTATATAAAAGCTCTCAGAAATATTGCTCTAAGGATTCTGTAATTCATTGTAACCCCCAGCCCTAATAACTACAAGGTGATTTGTCATAGATTTCTAAAACTGGCAAGCTAGTATTTCTTGAATCAGTCAGAAAAGAGATACTGATCTATCTTTTGCTTATCCTTTCTTCATCAACAAGTGCAATTACAGAAACATATTTCCCCAGCCCAGGATTTTAGGATTCCCTGTCAGAGTAATTTTCCCATCCTCCAGAAGTAAATCTGAATCCTGTTACACCAGGGAAACATCAACTGATTCATCTTGCACCCCTCATGGCCATAGCTTCCATTTCTACCTATCAAATACATGTCACAGCTGGAATGGATGAAAAGCAAATATATTCTTACAAGCTTAAAACTGAAAGACGTTCATATTGAAGAGAAAAAACAGTCACACAGCGGTTTCCACTCTCTCCAGGGAACAAAGCATCAGCTTCAGAAATGAACAACCTTATGCTTACCGGGGTCCATCTGGGTACCATTTACTGCTGTTATTTAATCAACTCAGAAGCTTACCTGCGCTGGGAAACAGCCACGTGTGAGTGGAGACCATATGTATAGAAGTCATGAACGTGTTGTGGAAGAAAAATGGTGTTCTTAAGCCAAAGAGTAAGCCCTTTCCACACAAAGGTTATGGATGCTTTTAATTCCAAAGCCTCATGTGCCAGGGCTGCAATAATTGATGCTATAGCTTGACAAGCCAGATCAATAATTAATGGTGAGTTTGCTAGTTTTGAACGAAACAACCGCAGCAGAAGTTAAATCTATTTGTACCCTGTCATAGGACTGGTGTGCTTTTAAAAAGATGAGCAGAAATTGGCAGGATGCTTTACAAGAAGTCTGGTAGAGAGCTGGATATTTTGAAGAGTTTAATAAGAGCTTAATTTCATTTAAGGCACACCACATAATCAGGTATAGGGTGGCTCACCTGACGAGTGATTTTTTTATCCCTGTGCTGTTGGGGAGTTCAGTTGCACCATGCACTTTGTCAGAACTAGAACAAAAATCCAGGCAGGCAGTACCGAGTGAAATTGTAATGCAGGCAGCGTAGAGTAAGAATGTCATCCCTGTTTGGTGGGAATTAAAGGGTGGTACAATGCTAACCTTTTAAAAGATCTTCACCCACATATGGACTGTGCCCTTGCCTGAATGGCCCTTACTGCCCCAGCGATCTATTATTTCCAACCCTGCTCTCCTAATAAAAAAAGCTTGTAGGGTCTGAAACCATCATCAGGCTTGTAATGTTGTTAATCCCAGGCACAAAGTAACCAACAGTTAATCCTCAAGTTCTCGCTCAGGGAAATTATCTTGTACCAGCAGTGGGCTGCTGCCTTGTGTAAGCAGGCCAGGATTTGACTAATTTATTATCATTTTTTATTAGAGATGCAGCAGTGACAAGTTAATGTGGCAAATACATTATTAACAGTAGCACAATTAATGCATCATATTGCAGTACTGCTGACAGCATATTCTGCTCAGGGCTGGCTTTGTCAGGAGCACCGTCCACCCTCCTTGCAGTGCAGGACAGAGTCTGTTGTGCCATCGCTTTGTGACAGATGTGCTTTAAAGCGACCACACAGACTGTCCCATCAGACAAGAGGCGACTGTCAGGCATTCGCATTTTTGCCGTATGAATCCAAGGCTCGAGTAACAAGAACGCGGTGCAGACTTTTTATAGCCTGTGCAGGAATGTATGCCTGTTGCTGAAATATTTTTGAACATAGCCAAAGGTTAATGTATGCATTGCCATGCATGTAATTAACACTTCTTTTGCAGCACCTCACCTTTTAATACTTACATAGCTCTTGTCCATTTGTCACAGTAACTGGCATTTCTCCTATTTTTTTATGTTTTCCCAAATTTACAGCACTGGTTTTCTGTCCACCACACGTGTATCTGCAAACCCGTGTCCCAGTCTCATTTCTGAGACCGAGCTGATTTCTGAGTCTCTGCTTCAGCGCACCTTGCAGTGCCCAGCGCCGAGAGTGCTCCTGCCAACCTGCGGGCAGGGAAGGATGCTCTGCACATGTCCCTTCTGTATTCACTCCTCCCAGGATCTCCCTTCGAGCTTCCCCCCAGTACGTGCCTGCAATCTCAGATCCAGCAGCTCCTCTCTGCCAGTTCAGTACCTTGCCAAAGGCCTGCTTCATTCCTGTGTGCTTTAACCCACCCTGCCCCTCCACTGCAACTACCGTTTCAGCTCATCACTAGATTTCCTTTTGACATTTTGACATTTTTGGTCCATCTGCTGAGGGTTCTTCTGACCATGGCATAGGTCAGGGCTCCCAAGGGGTGTCAGTCAACTGCTTCACTGCAGTTTCAGCTTCTTCTGTAATGATCAAGGCTTTACTAGTCCCTGACCAGGAACTGAATCAATTCTGAGCTTGATTGAAACATTCAGTCCATTTAATATTTTAATGCTCAGTATTGGAAGTGAACTCAGTTTTCTTGAACCCACACACTCTGTAAGAATTAAGAATAAGATCATGTTTTCTGTATTATGTCTTTATCTTCTGACAGATTTTTGAGAGGGATTTCAGGTGTCGCCATGCTGAATGGCAGCACGTTGCCCCTCCAGCATGGGCTGCAGGAAGGAGAGCTGCCGTTTGCTCACCCACTTCCACCCTCCCTTGGCTACTCTTTAAAGAAATGATGAGAGTATGCTGTCATTGGCAAACAAAAAAGATGGGGTGTTGCTAAATACTACCTCAGAGTACATACCCAAGGTGTGTGATAATACAAGGGATTTCTTTAATCAGTCTTTAATAATTTCCTGACCAGCTGTCAAAGTCGTCCTTTTCCCCTTCCACACTTTGCTCTAATGCCGAGTTGAGTGTTTTTCGTTAATTTACTGTGCCAAAAAGGCACTGTGCTGGGATGCTTGTCGGTCACCTTGCAGGGATCACGCATCTGCCAGCAGGACCAGTCGCTGGTGATGCACAACGCTGCAGGAGAGGGAGGTCGGTGGTATTAATCTAACTGGAGGGGCAAATAATCTACATTTCAGACACCCAAGTGAGGTGGGGGCTTGGCTGGTGGGATCACCCTCGCGATGGAAGGGCGGCTGAGGGGGTTCAGGATGGGGCAAGGACAGCCTGTTACCAGCAGCGCTGTGTTTGCAGCCAGGACCGGAGAGGGGAAGGAAGCAAGTGAAATACTTGGAGGCTGTTTTATCCCATCCCACTGTTTGTTTCCCCTCTTCCTCTGGCCCTGCTCCTACCATGAAAACACTCCAGGCTGGAGAGGTTCAGCTGCCTTCCCATGGCTTGGTGGTAGAGGTACAAATGAAACTTGAAATGCCCTCAGGGCAAGGAGGACACCATAAAACCACACCTCCTGCTGCTATTCCCATTACTGCATTATCTTTCATAACGGGGGCAATGAGTGCTTTGCTAAGTGAGAGCTTTCGCTGCAGACTGTCGCATGCTGCACCACTCCCTTCAAAGGCAGTGAGGAGTTTCAAAGTCAAAATACTGGGATAAAGAGAGTAAAAGGGTCCTTTTCTATTGTGGTTTTCTAAATTATTCTTTCACCATCATAAAAATAAAATATAAGGGAGGAGAAGGCTTTTAAAAAACTAAAGGAAATAAACATCGACTGAACTCACTTGACTCCAGTCGCCAGATTTGGAATTTTTAGTAATATTAACATATCAGAAATGCTTGTAATTCTCTGAAAACCCAAAGGTCGTCTTGTTTTTGTCTTTCATTTTAGCCTGATGATAGATGAACGAAAGCCCGTATTTTTCCTTTTTATGGCCTAAGATAAAACTTCTGTAAACAAGGAGGAATATCCAGGTCAACAAAGCAAGGACAGGCTGTACCATGGAAAAAAAAAAAAGTCAGCTCAGTTTCCAGAGAGGTGAAGAATCAAAGGGCTTTTTCCCTGCCAGGAATTCCTGTCTCCCAGAGAACCCTGACCAATTTGAAAAGACCAGGAGAAAACTCCCTAAAAATGAGGGGAAGGGAGTTCTCCCCATGGGAAAAGGGGCTGCTACATTCTTACAAAACCCCTACATTTTCTTAACTGAAAGATGGACATATTTTTGGTGTGGTTTCAGTGCCTTACAAATCATTTTGTGTTTTAGTCTCTCTTCTTGTTCCCCAGCCACTGGAAGGGCTGAGTTTTTTATTTATATTTCATAGGGGTAGGTGATAATAATTTACTCATCTTGGAAAGTCGTTAGCACAAGGAGTCCCGCTGGAACATAATCATCTGCAAAACTGCCTGCTCATGAAAGGTATTTGTAGCCTGGCTCCCATAGACAGGGCTGGGCCAAATCGTAGTCAGTCATAAAATATTATTTTTTGCTCTGTTGTTTCCCTAAACCGACTATCTTAAGACAAAAATCCTTCAGCAGGTATTTTAGCCACGCACTAATGATATTGTATCCCATTGAAATAATCCCACTCCCAGTCATAAAAGTCCAAGAGATCTGAAAAGCAGCTCCTTGGATTTAACTGCCCTTAGTCAGCCAAGTCCAGCCCATTTATTTTTGTTCTTCTCCTGAAAGCATTCAATATATTCAAACACATTACGACAATTGCACCGAACCGAAAAAGTAAAATAAAATCATAATAACAAAGGGTATGTGAGAGGGTTCCAAGAATTCCTTAGGAAAATTGTTTCTTATTCATGTGCATAAAAAAAGAGGTTTTTTTTATTCTAGGCATGACTGACAAAAAAAATGTTAGGAGCTAGAGCTGGGAAAAATATTTTGGATTTTATAAATGGTGGCAGCTTTTTCATTATTTTTTCTTGGACCAGCTCAGTGAAGACCAGCTTGTATAAACCATCATCAAATCCAGAAGAACCCTGACTAAATTACAGCAACAAAAAACAGGTAAAACAGAACCCTCCTCAGGAACTTGCAGTGGAAATAATGTTAGGCTGGTTCAGCGAACCCATTTATTTAAGATCTCCGTATTTTTCTAAACTTTAGCAGTGGGCAAGGTGAGCATATTTATTTGAGGAGCTGACTCTGCCACCCTTCCTTGGCCGTCATTGCACATAATTACTGGAAAGATACAAGACACTCCGACATCTCATCAAAACCAACATTTTTTAAAATTTCTTTTTACCTGGTCTATGCTGCAAATGCTGGTTCCTATCCTCATGCTGTTTGCCACACAGGGAGTTTATCACTTAGCTCATGACATGTCCTTCTCCCATTAAAGTCAACCAGACTCATCTTGCATTTCGGCTCCTGAAGGGTCAGGTTCTAGAAACTCTGGCAGGTGATTTGTGCTGGAGTAAATGGCCAGGCCATGAGGTTCGGCAAGAAGGGGTGCAGCCCCCTCGCACCCACCAGCCCCTGGTACTGGCAGCCGTTTCGCAGGGAGGCAGATGCAAAAAACATTGGGTTGCAAGGAGCAAATTGAAACCACAAATAATGCTACAGGGTTCCAATAGTGATCACTGGGAAGGAGTCCATGTAAACAAGTGGCTTGAATAAAATTATTTTCTCCCTTTTTTGCTCCGTTTTGGCTGCCCATGTCCTTCAGCAGCTTTAAGCCCTGATGCAACTCTCCGTAGCTGTTACGGCCCAATTGTTTTTTCCTGCTGCATCTTATTTTAGCTTTTCTATTACACTGGCAGCTGTAATAAAATACGCAAAGTCATGGAAGTCTTGGGGCCACCCGAGTTCAAGCAGTTTTGGCGTAAGGGCCAGCAAAGGACAGAACCTCCTCCATGATAGGGAAAGTGCAGAAACCCCTCCTTCCTGAAGCAGGGCAGCTGCAAAGTCCTGTGGCAAATCCCGCCAGGCATTACGGAGGACGAGCGGGTGAGGGCATCCCCTCTTGTGGATTAAGGACAGTTCAGAGCAGAAGGATTGTAAAGGACAGAAACTTGAAGGAGATGGGAAAGGTCCAGCCTCTTTTAGGTGGTCTTTAAAAATAAATTCATAAATAAAAAATTAACTCAGGATCACTTCTGTGGCCAGGCTTTTTCCCCCAGACACTGCAAATTAGGAATAAGGAGAGACTCTGGTAAATTGGAGCATTCACTGAAATGGAAAGAAGAGGGAAACTGTTTTTTAAGTGGAACATTGTTATTTTTGTCAAGTGTTTACTAAAATACAAGTTGGAAGCTTATTTTGGAAATTCAGCCAACTCTAATATTACTCAAGGCTCAGTGAGGGTAAGTGGGATACAGAATAATTTTTGTGTAGATGTGGTTTACTCTGTATTAAAAATGGATGTAGACTGTCCGACTTCATTGGGCTAATTAATTACATGCTAGCCCGAGTCAGATTAGATAACTGCATTTTCAGCATTCTTACTGGAAGGTAGATGTCAGCCAGATATTTAAAAATATCCTCACCATTCCATTTGCTTCCAAATAGATGTTTTAGCTTTGAATTTGAAGTAGGAGTAGCTCAAAACAAAGCAGCAGACCAGTTTCTCGGCATGGTGATGCCTTCTGGGCCATTTGAAGTACAGATGCGTCATCACTGGTGGAAGATATTTTACATTAGCAGCCAAAGACGGTCATCACTCTGGAGTAGTTATAGATATAAGCCCTGAATATCAGGTACTTGCCATCACTGATTCACATTTGAGAATGTTCTTTTTAATAACATGCCACTTGGAGCAGCATCTCCCATTGCAGTAAGGAAAGGAGCTGGCATGCTAGCATCGTCTCGTGGTACCTTGAAGGGTCTGCAGTGCCATTGGAGCAGCTTGGCTAACACTGGCATGTCCTACTTATGGATATGTGTTAACCAACACTATATTTGTTCTGATCCTCTCTCACCTACTCTCTGTTTTTGCTGTTCCTAGAAGAGAACAGCCCTAGGTCATGAGCTTCTACCTTATAGTTGTAACATATGGGCTCAAACACTGCCTGGCATCTGATGTGGGAAATTCAAGGAACAAGATGTAGTGACACTGCTTGCTAAATGCTGCAGGAATATCACTGGAATTCATTGCTATTTTCATAGCACTATGACAGGAGAAACTAATTCAAGATACCTTGAAAATCTAGCTGATGTGTTGTGAAGGCTGAAACAATATGGGCTGAGAGCAAAGGCCAAGAGCAAATTCTTTCCGAGGAAGCTGAGCCTGTGTTAGATACACAAGGCCTTTCTAAATCAGTGGGTAACATAACGTTGTAGCAAATGCCCCTTGCACAGATTCTTGCCTTTCTAGGATTCAGAAGTTATTGCAGCCGTCTTTTGCCAACCTTTCAGTCCTCCTCCGCTCTGTGTCTCAGCTGCTCAAGCCAGCAAGAAAAATGAAAGAATTAAATCTTTTGCAAACAAACACTGGCAGAAACCAAGGAGATTATCAACTCAGAGAGAGAGCAATCCCCTTTAAAAGTATCTGTCTTTGATATGTATCCTCCAAGGTATATTTAGGGCAGCTCCTGTTGAAATTGGTGACAATCAGGCATTTAGATACCTCTGTAGATACCTTCCCACTCCCCCCCAGCAGTCCTAACAAAAGCTTTTGAGTGCAATCCCCTGCAGGAAGAATTAGTTTGGAAAAGGGAAATGGGTTTACAAGTTGTGAACTCAGACAAGGACATTCAAACAACAAAAACCTGGCTGACTCCTTTGTTCAGCCACAAAAGCCAACCACCATTTGGCTGAAACCTTGCCTTTTCCACTGCATCTTCTTAAAGGAAGGTCCATTTGTAAGAAGCAGATAAAACCAGCTGCCAGTAAGGAAATGTCATCTCATACTAGATAAAGTACATGCTGGGAAGTGGGTGCAGACACTGTGGCTTAGCAGGGGTCAAAAAATACTAGCACCAGCAAGTAAAAGCTGAGGCCATGAGGCTCCTGCAGCAACTGTTCTGCCCATGCTAGGGTGTCACAAGAGCATTACAGCACCAAGCCCTTTCCGACACCAGAAACTTTTATTAGAAAAATAGCACGGACTAGTTCTTGCTGGTTGCCTTCCTCTGCTTCTCGCCCTTTCCCCAAATAGATATGCTGTCTGTACTCTCTTTTTACCGCACAGCTTCTCTCCCAGACTTCCCTCCTCCCCTGAAACCCTGCTAAAGACCAAAGGAGATGGGGCTTGCAGAAACAGAGGCTTTTGAAGGTAGTTTAAAGGAAACTCCTGAATAGCCTGGCCAGGTGAATGCTGAGAGGAATGTGGATAACTGTCTGCCTATGTTGGAAAATAGAAAGGATGGCAAAGAATTATTCGAAGTGTTTCAAGAGGTTATAAATAAAAATAATGCGATGAGATCGCAGAGAGAAATATAAGGCTGAATACCAAGGGGCATTTCCTGACAGTGAGTGCTTTGGGTCTTTCCTAGTGGTTTCTTAAGAGAAGCGATGGCAAAGATATCACAAAAGATGTAACATGGAGAAGACACTGGGAAATGCGCATCAGGCAACACTACAGCACTGGGCAGAGGTGGGCAGAATCAGTCCCCCTCCATCTTCCCTAAGTCCATTGCTTATTAACAGTAATGTTACCGTAATGCATGTCCCCAACTAGCCCGGAGCGATGTGACCACCAAATTTTTGTCACAGAAGTGCAGAGGCTTGTGGGAGTTCCATTAAAGTGTGTTATCCATGGTCTGTAAGGTTTCTGCTAAATTCAGTTTAATAAAGTTCCTGAATTAAGCTAAAGGGTAACTCCTTTACAGATTTTATTTCTATCAGCATTTTTAGCCTCCAGTTAGCAATTACTATGTTACTCAGAACTGATCTTTTTTGCATAGGTCCAGCAATAAAATCACAGGCCAGTTTAGATATTATTTTTCTCGAGGGATGCGTAAGCACTGAAAGAAGAAGGGAATGGTTTTAACTAGATGAGTGACTTTTACTAGTCTTAATCAGAATTTCTTTTAAGTGTAGCCCAAAGTAGAAGAAAAAAAACAGGAAAATTAAAGTTTCTACATTTGTCACGCGCTTTGCACATCAGATTTGGCCCATTGGGCCACTGTGGCCCAATGCCTGCATACACATGAGCCCCAAGCACAGGAGATCTAAGCCTCCCCAAAACCCTGTTCCTGGCCTAGCAGGTGACCTTAAAAATTGTCACTCTGTCCATTCAAATCAATATAATAAATTGGTTTCCTTTTTAAAGGACTCAGGTGTCTGTTCCTCAAAGCTGTGATACAGAAGCTGGATATTAAGAAAATAAATAAATAAAATTGATAGTAGATTTGATTCAGCATAAAACAAGTCCCATGTTAAATCCAAGGCCAGGTTCCTGGATTAAGCATAGGCCTATCATGGACATTTAGAGTTGGGACCTTTTTCCTATGAAACTGAAATCAGGTTTTGACTCTGTGAGACTCTGCACGATGTCCTGCCTTTCTCCCTGTTATCAGGAGGGTGGCCAGAGAGAAGCAGCTGGACCTTTAGCCTCTGGCGCTATAGCTGGGACCTCATATTTAGCACACATTGTGCTATAGGATTAGACGAGAAAGATGTTGTTAAACTTTTCTGTCCCAGGAAGAAGATAGGCTGGCAGATCTGCGTACAAGCATCCCTGTTACTTATCTGAATGTTGAAATAGGAGTGCAGGGAAAACATCAGTTTCCAAATCAATAACATTCGATTTGTACAGAGACAAACGGGTGCAGAGGCAGGGTTGTGTGATAAAGATGTGTCATATTGGCTCTGAAAAACCCAATGGCTTTTTTTTCAAAGCCTGTTGTAATTGTTCCAGGTGTTGGATCTAATCCTGAAAGATCCCAGTGATGAAATGTATGAATTTTAAAGCAGGGGTTACATTTACTGTAACTTCAGAGTTTTTTCCTGCTCCCTTCAGGTGGATTTATAAATGCTTGTTTAGTTTTCTTTCACTGTCGGGTTTAATCTCACCATACAATAGGAGCATGCTACACAGGAATTACTGAGATGGTGAAAATATTTCTCCTCCACCCTCATCACCAGTGAAATTCCTGATATAAAAAAAAACCCAAAGAGGTAAGAGGGCATTTAAGTAACTTTACAGCAACAAAATACAGCTCTAATAAACCATATACTATCCTTTTCTCCGACTACTTCTAAAAGACTATATAAAAATTGCACTGCTGCACGAGAGAGAGTTGGGTATTGTAATATGCTGGAACAGCTCGGCGGTACACAGAGTGCTTAATGACTTGTCTAATATCAAAGATCAAATCAAAATTACTCTCAGTAAAGGATGTGGGTATTCAAATGTGTAATCATGTGCCCTACCCAGGGAGAGCAGTAGGTGACGATGAAAAAGCAAACTCCTACGCAGCGTACTACTTTTTTCTAAAAGTATCCTGAAAATGCAATGCATCACTGGTTAACACTTGTTTTATTAGTAAACATGAATGTCAATGAAATGTTAATGTGACATTTTACTACAATCAGGACATTAATTTAATTATGTAAAGATCCTCATTAATTAGATTCTCTAATTGCTACGTTATTTGCTTCCTAAACCCAAAATTATTAGTAAGATCTTTCTGCAATGGTTTCCACTCCAGTATCTGTATAAAGCCCTGGACCAACAACATTCTCCATGAGCCATTTACGAAACTGTATTACTTTCACAGACATTAGCAACAGAAATGTTTGGTGTTTGTCACTATTGTACCTCCTGCTTTTGCTAAAAAAACAGAATCCCAGACTCACAGAACAGTAGGGGCTGGAAGGGACCTCTGGAGCTCACCCCGTCCCACCCCCTGCTTGAGCAGGCACAGCCAGAGCAGGGTGCACAGGGCCGCGTCCAGGCGGGGTGTGAATGTCTCCAGGGAAGGAATATTTCCAGAGAAAAACACCTCTTACAGAACTAAGGCTTTTCCTTGATTTGGCAGAACATCTTCGTAAAGAGGAAATAATCTGACGAGGGCATATGTGATTCTGTGGTTTGGTTATGTTTTATGGTTCAGTTTAGGTTACAGCTCATGACCTCTGTCAAACACAATGTGAAAGCTCCTCCAAACATGCCCGGAATCAATATCAAAGACAAAGCAGTCACTATCATTTGTGCGAGCATATATCAAAAATCTGCAATGACTCTGCTTCTAATTAGTCCTACTTTGTGACCTGTAGCACTAAGCCTAGTTCCAGGGTTTCTTTGCAGATAGTCATGATAGTCTCTATTCCACCATCACCCTGGAAAGCCAGATACATGCTCCTGGATTCAAAATGCTATTTTTCTTCTAATCACTTTCACTGATTCTTTTGAAGCCAACCAAATCACTTGTAAATCAAATGGCAAAATCCACTATGCTTTCTTTTGTGACCATACTGTATTTTTATTCGACAACCCTGCCAACAGGGAAAGCTTGCATGAATGAGCCAAAAACTGAAACTCTGCTCAGTTTTAAAGGTCATCCTCTGGCCACTGTGCTTGGGGCTGACCACTCCTTCCACGTGTTGCCAGCCATCTGATAGTGCAGGCTGCTTGATTTATATATTTGACAATCAGTGTTTTTATCTCCATCTTGCCCCAAACCTACCTGCCCTATCTGCCCTGAAATTGGAGCAGAAGACTTTGCCAGCTGGTTTATAGTAAACATGTTAAAAACAAGTAGATGGGGAAAAGATTTTCAAGCTTGATGGAGGATCATGTATTTTTACGCTGTCCCCAGCTTCAAATTCAGTAGTGTGGGGCTGTGTTTCTATGTATTAAACACTAGTCTGTTAGTAGTCTTCCACACCTAAAGTTTAGCATGAGAAGTTCCCGTTGCCATCAGTGACACATACTGGTTTTTGCCTTTTCTCATAAATTCCAAGTGCTCTTTACAATGGCCAGGCTCTGAGGTCAAGAGCACTATCCCAAGAATAAAATATTATGTTTCTTTCACTTTAGCAAATAGATATTCAGGAGCATGGAGATATTCCAAGGTTGTCAGAACAATTTCTTTCCAGCTGGTGATGACGGAAGACAGAGAACTACGCAGCGATGAACCACCAATTTTCCTTACTTTGGAGGAGCTCAGCACCATGACGAGCTGAGGACAATTCAGTAGCAATTGAGGTTTTGAGTTGTGTGGGGAGTCGCGTGCCCATGGGTTAGTTAGCCACACAAGTCCTTTCATCCACAGCTCCTTCTCAGTTGTATGCTCCAATATGTAGGTTAGCATGCATAGAGGGAACCTCAGTCAGAAAAAGCTGTTTCTGCCCATCTGTCCTGCAGGACCTGAGGAGGTTTGGCAGCGTGGAGCTCCTTGCAGGCAGCACTGGGATATAACGGGGACACCAGGCGGGCTGTCCCATCCACCTCATTGAGTTGTAGGAGGTGGGCATGGCTCAGAAGAGACCACACAGTCCCACAGGCAACCGCCTCTGGCCCCACAACTTCATTTTCATTTGTTTTCCTGTTTTGTTCTTGTTCTTTCAAGTGGAAATGACTAATTTGTTCCGAAGGACGCTGGTGGAGAACAACTTATTTATGTCCCTTCCACAGCTGGCCAGAGTCTGTGCAGTAAATGCAGGTGATTTATCTGAGGCCATTTACAAGCACAGAAGATGTGCTTCCTGCACAGCACAGGGGTGCACGTGGCTTTTTCCTTCTTTTATTTCCTCTTCTTTTCCTTTTTATGAGGGTTTCCAAATTCGTCTCAAAGGGCAATGATGTTTCTGTAAAATTACTGATTCCTCTGATACCTAACAAAGTGCTCTGCCCCTTTCAATGCAAAAATGTTTTCTGGATGTCTGTGTTTTCTTACAACATCTTTCCTGGTTAACAGTCTGCATACTTGATCAGTCACGACCGCAGCTTCTGAGCTAAATGTAGTAGAAAACCACATTAATGTAATCTTTGTAGTGATGAAATGAATTCAGTACCCTCCATAAATCTTAAAAGTAGTCCTAAAAGCATGAACTCATTGCATATTGCACGCATTCATTGTTACCAGGATCTCATCATCATGAACTTAAAGGTTTTCTTCTTGTATGAGAAACAGAGCAAATATATTGTATCAGGTCTGATGTATTTGCAGTGGCACATAGGCAGCCCCAGGGCTAAGCAGAGGACATCCTGGTGTGACCTGCGGCTGGTTTCTCACAGCCCTCACGCAGTAGCACAAACCAGGGAACAAATGAGACAGCTCACGTGCAGCAGCTATTGCATTCCTTAGCAAACCTCACCTTTCCCTTGCAACAAGCCTTTATCGTCTCTGTCCTTTCTCCTTTCACGCTTTTCCTTCTCAGCAGCACCTTATGCTTTCTGAGACAAGCTTCTGCCCGCCGTCATTTTGGCATACCTTTGAATTGCTAAGAGACATGCTTCAAAAGTCTCATTTTTTCATGTCTCCAGAGATTGTCCAATTCCCAGCGCAGGTTAACATTTCCAAGCGCTAGGTGTTGTCATAGAATCATAGAACAATTCAGGTTGGAAAAGTCCTTTAGGTCATCGAGTCCAACTGTAAACCCAGCACTGCCAAGTCCACCGCTACACCACGTCCCTAAGCACCACATCTACACATCTTTTAAATACCTCCAGGGACAGTGACTCCACCACTTCCCGGGGCAGCCTGGAGCATGCTTGATAACCCTTTTGGTGAAGAAATTTTAATGCTTGTTTGCAAATAGCTAACTGTTGCGGTACATATTTGTACAACACAGGTGGTCCTATCTGCTATTAACATGCTTCCAGGCATCCTAATAAGAAGGATGTTTCAGTGAGACTACTCGTGTCGGAATAATTCCCACACGGTCTGTACAGGCTACGGCTGTTCTGGAAGCATCAGTGGTCAGGAGAAAAGTGTCACACAACTTCAGGAGCACATGGAGTGCAGGCACAATTTGAAATCTTTATTTTATTAATATATGATGTTTGTTTTCTTTTTTGTAATCAGAGGAGTTAAAAGAAGCAACATGATTTAAACCCTCACTTTTCTGTCCTGAGGGACTACAAACACCATTTTTCTTCCTTGATATACCAAGTGAAGCCACTGACAGGTACTGCATTAGGGAGCAGAAACGGTCTGTGCTTTTCAGTCTGTTATAAAAAAAGGAAATGCAAACCCAGTCGGAGTTTGCAGCTGGATCATTGCTCCCGTGTCCCGGGGGCGCCAGCTCGCGTGCGAGCAAGGAAGCAGCTGCACAGGAACACATTGGTGACATTTGTCAGGGTGCTGGTGAACTTAATCTTCATGTCCACCTGCCCTGTTATTCGGCTCCAGTTTGTCTTTTATGCTCTTCCTTCTAGAGGCATTAGTTGTTTATTTCCAGCCTCCGGCTGAGTAGATCTGTGTGTAACTCTACTGATGACACAACCACCTTCTCCTTCTCTCCTCCAGGCCCCTGCAGTTCTCCTGCTGTGATTCCACATTGGAAAGGATCTGGCGACAAACCTGGGGTCTTCCTGGCCCTTTAGATCCAGCTTCATGCCCTTCTACACCCAGCAAGCGAGCTACTTACTCACACCAGGCATATTGCTGCTGCTGGACTAATGGGTTTCCAGGAGGGCATCAGTGGAAACGCATGTCCTATTTGCATTGACATTTACAGAGGTCATCTTTCCCTCCTTTGAAGACCTGCTCGGAAAACAGGCTACACATATGTCAAGCTGCTGCTTGTTTGAAATTGTGAGGAGCAAACCGAATTCTTAATGGGCCTGTCACTGTAAATTTTGAGGTTTCATTGCACTGTATAAGTCTTTCAGCTTGTCTTGGCACTAGTTTAGTCACAAGGAAGATATCTGTGTCAAGTAGTGCAGGCTTAAGTACTTTGAAATGATCATAAAAGTCTCCAATGACTAGCAATTTACAGAACACTACGTTATTCTTAGGAAAAAGGAAACTTCGTGCAAAATCATCAATGTTTTGAATCTCAGATTAATATATATTTACCGCTAGAAGGTGGGAGAGAAACGCTACAGAGATGTGTTGGTACTGCTGCTCTTCTTGCTTGACATCACCTTTGTAGCTCTCTTTCTGGCAGGGAATTGCAGAGCAGATGAGCTGAGGTCCGGAGCCTGTGAGCTGCTCCTGGCCATAGGCACCTCCCAGGCAGAGACCCACGAAGGAGCCCCAGGCTTGTAGAGCTGCTGACTGCCTCAGCGCTCCTCGTGGGAGCCTCCCTTTCCAGCACCAACCCAATACTAAATTAGGTGAAATATTGATTAGTGCAGCTAATGAAAGCACTGTGCTGGAAACCACCATGAAAGGTCGCAAGGCTTACTGGTTAATGGTTTCAATGGGATTGCAGGGACTGACATCAGGACCCAGTGAGAAGCACAGAATACAAGTTTCCTTTCTAGCAGCAACTCTGTTAATCCAGGTAAATATTTCATAGAATGAATGAGAGAGAATGGTATTTTCCTAAATGCATTTATACTGATCCCCTTATACAGGGACAAAAAAAAAAAAAGGAGGGACATTAAAGGGCCATGTACCTAATGCTAATTTTTTAGTACATGTTTTAGTTTGCCTGTGCCAAAAACAGTCTTTCAGGGTGGGAAAGCACAGCAAAAGGCAGGAAATATCCAGTGCAAACAAGACGGCAAACATCTCCAATTTACATCCCCAGATGGTTTCCGCTTATTTTTGTGGACATAGATCAACTGTGGAAAAATTATATCAATAAGAGAACCGTCTCACTAATTTCTTCCTTTTTCCTACCTACAGCAAATGCTGTCAAGTTTTACAGCTGAATAAACCCAGGATCCCCATCAATGAATCAACTTTCCCTGGGCTCAGAGGACCCCCATGACTCCAGAGCGTTTCCCATCCCAGTGGTTCCCATCTTCCTTCTCCCTCTCCAACTGGAGGCAGAAACTCCAAGGATCCATCTCTCTTCTAGCCACAAAAAAAAACCAGCATGCTTTGATCACCAAAACCTGGCTGAAAGTCATCAAGGGACGAGGCCCCAGGCTGGGAAGATTCATAGGCTGTTTGATTACATTGGACACATCTTCCTTTTTCTGCCTTTGGTTTGTATTTGTTCATGGGTAAGAAGCGTGTGATCTTTTTGTAGTATTTAGATAGCCAGCCCTATGGTGCTGGTGTGTCGCAAAGCTGGAGGCAGTAGGCAATCCACGCTGGATTCGATCCCAGGCCACGGCAGGTGCTTTGCACATATTGTCCTGCTACAGTTTTCCCAGTAGGAATGGGGCACTTGCCAGTATAAAGTCTCCTTGCCAGGCTTTTTTTCCCTTTAGGGACTGAAAGAACAGATTTAACCATTTTTGCATTAATACAAGCTAGCAATTAAAAAATGTGTGACCCAATTGTGATTATCAAAACAATGAGAACAGTGCTAAGGTTTTACAATTTATGACAGCAAAATCCTCCACTGAATCACGGGAGTGCCTATCCTACTGCAAAGCTATGATTTCACTGGGGAAGTCTTTAAATTCAGACACAATGAGCTAGCAGGATTTTTTTCAGATGAGTCGTCTCTCGGTCCTTCTCCTGGACCTGGCTCTCTGAATGATGTTCCTCATGGTCACTGCCCGTAGGGTTCCATCTGCACACAGAGCTCAGGTGCTGCTGCCAGACAGACAGACACAGCTTGTCCCCCCCACTGGGCTCAGCTGTGCACCGGGAGCCTCCCGGGCTTTTACCCACAGAAGTATCAGAATCACTGCAAATCTCCATCTTTCGCTTTTGAGAAGCACAAGTTCAAACGAGTTTTCCTTTTGCACAGGAAAAGCCATTAAAGTTTTGGGTTGGATTGCTCTTTTATTTAAAATATGCAAGCAGACAGGAGAACATGTGAGTGCATAAAAAAAGCTTTCCTGCATCTTCAGAAAATAGACTCTTCCAAACCTCAGACCACCCTTTCTTTGGGAATATATACTTTTTTAAAAGAGCTAACTATACTCTTATCTCAGAAAACAAGGGACTCATGCTTGACCTTCTCATGGCAGCTAGAGTACACATGTGAATCTCTCTGCAGATTAAGAAAAAGAGTTAGTTTACACAGGCGTAGCCCAATTTGCTGTTTAAACTCTGCTGAGCTTTTAACGGCAGATCTTTCCTGTCTGATATCCCCAGCCTCCCCCTGCAAAAGCAAGCCCTGGGTGTCTGCAAGGGCACAGAACAGAAAAGTGGGACTCTTCTAGGAAATGCTGTGTTTTCGTTCCTCAAAAAAAAAAACAACAATTGCCTTCAGCTGGTCTTTGTTCCCCCTCTCTTGCCTCCTGGGTGACCACCGGTCATGGCACCTTGTTATACATCACTGCACACTGTGTGTGTCAAACCTTGCACTGGGGCTGCTACTGAAGCACCCAGACACATCACCCTGCCTAGGAATTACACGAACAAACATTTGAATGTCATTTCCCCTGCACAAAAGCTCCTCTGCCTTTTTCCTTTGGCACGCTCCTTTCTAAAAAAGAGTGGTCGTGCCTGTTTTTTAAGCCCAACTCTCTTCATGTGCAATTGCCTTCTGGATCCTGCGGTGCTACTTCCCACATGCGAATTTTTTCCATTGTCCTTGGCAATTATAGGAGTCAAATGCCAAGTGGTGGAAGATATTTCCTATTGCCACAGCATCTGGCTTCCTGGCTGGTTGCTCTGTCAGATGTGCTGCTGACTGTGGAGCTACCTCTGTTCCTGTCATATGTTTAAATTCATGGAGTTACTTCGTTCCCACACGCTGTTTTCCTTTCTCACCTTTCAGCTGCTTTGAACATTTTTCCAGGAATTAATACTTCCTCACGTAATTTCCACAAGTTCAACATGCAAAATATCCCTGAAACAGCTTTTCTCCTTAAGTTAGGAGGGTTCTGGATAAGTTCTCCAAGTTCATCCACGGACACATTTATAACATAGCTGAGTGTTTTCCCATGGCTTTATGGCATATGGTATTTGCTCTGAAAGCAACTATATTTTCTGGTAGCTCAGTGATGCTCTGTACTGGTGACTGTCTCCTTTGGAAAAAGATGTGCTTTCCACCCCAAATCACATTTTTCTCTAAAACATTTTGGAGTGTTGTCTCATAGGAAATGTATTAATTAGGCTTGTTCTAATTACCAGGGGATACAATAGACTGGTCCTCGGTAACAGATAATTTAAAGGCAGAGTTGTTCCCAAAATTGTGCAACACATCTTAGACAGGGGAGACAACATAAAGCTATTGGCAAAAAAAACACTGTCTTGGTTCACTGAAACAATTAAGGATTAGTAGGATCAGACTCAGCAATTTTGTTTGCTTTTATGTTTTTAATAAATTTTGTATAAAACCAGATTCTCAGCTGCTGTAAATCAACATATCTTTATTGAGTCAACTGTGACAGCTCAGCCAGTTGAGAATCCAGTCCCTTGCTTTCATATGTATTTGGGAAAGAGTTGTAAACAATGCTGAAAGGAAAAAAAAGTCTTTCAATAACATTAAAGTTCTGCCACCTGCCAAACAGTTCAAAGGTTGGCATTTTTTACCCATGAAGGAAACTCTACTGCTGCTGCTGAGCTCAGCACTGCAAAGTGCACCCAGGAAAAGTAATTCCCCACTCACTTGTGATTAAAATGGGCATTTCTGTTCCTCAGCTACCAGCAGCTAAAAGGTGGCTGTACTCATGACACCAGCAGCATGGGAGTGCAGTGTAGGGCTGCCAAGCCGAAATACACAGTCAATAGGGGAAAAATCCCTTTGCTGGGTATTTACATTTACATTTACAACAGACCCATTTCTCAGGTGATGCATTGACGGTCCTGCCAGCATTGCAGCAAGATGGAGAGTTACAAAATGATGGAGGAACTCCTGCTCCTTACGGGGAGGGTGCGCAGATGGAGAAGAACAGGTAATACACCCAACAAGGAAGGAGACTCTTTCAAAAAACATGCACCGGTCTTGAGCTGAGTTGCTAAATACTCTGATTCCCACCTCCAGCTTAAAGCCCTACGGCTGCATAACTGCAATTCTAGCGATAGCAGATAAAACAGTGATTCACACAGTAACTCTTGCAGAATACATCTAACAAAGCATACAATGCTGGGCCAGGAAAGTCAGACTAGCCCCACAGCAGGCAGAGAACAGTCCCTGGATGCTCATATTCCTCCCCAGTCACATCACCTCAGAGTGCCACACCAGCCTGGAAGGCCCTCGCTCACATAGGGGTGACTCCTGAGCCCTTTCTGATGGCTGTTGGGTGATGGGATGTGCCTGCTTGTCCCCTCTGAGGCTTCATGACCTGAAAGGAATGAGCAGCTGTTAGACATCACAGTTCTACAGAAGCCAGGATTAAGCCAGAGCATGTGTGAACTGAGAACCTAAATTAATAAAAAACTCAGTATCTTGTTAATTATACCCTAAACCATGTACACTCCATGAATCAGTAGTTTTACAAACCTGCACAACTGTTCAGCATTGCAATCTTTTCTGTTCTGTTACTACAAGAAGATGGAGAGGGTTTGGTTTTTTGGGGTTTTTTTTATGTTACATGGCTACGGGTTACAACACCTTGGAAATTAAGGTTTATGCTACAATGTCAATGTTACTTCAACTACAGAGGAGAAGATTATACAATCTCAGAAGACAATCTGGCAAGAAATTGTTTTTGAAAGACATAAAAGCCAACAGATAGCACTGTTCATCAGCTTCACACCATCAGAAACGATCCATTTCATCTTTGTACAGAGACCGTCCGTGTCATCAGTCACATAATTTAGAGTGAGAAAAATATAAAGATTCTGTTCAGTGGCAATTACAGTTATAAAGGCCAATAGAGAAATCATTTGCAGTGCTGCCAGCTCAGGGATTACAGATTTGATATGTGGTTTCAGTGATCTCAGGGCATTAAAAGTGATATCCCTCTCAGCACGGTAGATTGAAAAGTATTGATGAGAGAGTCAAGATTAGAGAACAGAAGCTTGCTAAGACATTCTTCTGCCTCTGCCCATTTACTGGTACATTAATCTTTCCTTGATCTATTAAATTCTGATTTCTTGGACATTTATTCTGGGGACATGTAGGAAATGAGCTCAACCTATATCATCACACCCGCCAGCACCCTAAAAGGATTCCAAAACCATGAATCCGAAAGGATAGGATAGGAAATATGTCACTTGGCAATGCAAGATATGAGCTTTTCACCAAAGTGTGAGCGAGGCTGTGACTTCCTTTCCCCCTCGTGGTATAGACATCAAGGATTTTTACTAAAACTGAAAGCATTTCCAATTTGCCAAGTTACAGAACAAGGCCATAGCCTATATAATCTTCCTACTAAAAATGATCCTGCACAGGCTGACCTCATAAAAGTAGGTGAGTATATTGCTATTGACTCGTCCAGGTCAGAGTGCACCTGCTTGTATCTAACCTGTATCATGTTTACTCACATAAAAACCTGGGCAAGAAATTCAAAAGCATCTTTGCAAATGCATGTTTCTACCATTAAGGGTCTAAAGAAGGCTGGGCTTTCTAAAATCTGGCACTATGTACTCAGAGCTATTGCCTACTCTCTACTGTCTGTGAGTCTCTGCCACAAAGTCCTTCGGACAGATAGTAAAGGGTACCAAAAATGTAAAATAGGCTATCATCAGTACTTTACAAACACCAGCCCGAAGGAGCGGTGCCAACACTGTCGCATTTAGAGCAACAGGCTTTCTGGAGCAGTCCTTGCTATAAGGCAGGATGGCAAGGTTCAAGCAGAAATAGAGCGTACAGTGTGGGTTTCCCTGCTCTTGCACAGTATCACTAGTGGAAAATTAAGCTTTTATAATTTTAGAACTGCAGCTTCAACGTGAGTTCTTAGGAGCCTTGAAGGGCTTCAGTCTGTTCAGTGCTCAGAAGCTTTAGCCCTTAATGTCCCTCATAATGTGCTCCTCAAAGCAGCAAGTTATCCACTTTGCTGAGATGGTACCTGTGACCATGTGTGGTCCCAGCAGGGCTCAGAGATGTTCCCTTCCGTACAGCCTAGGGGAAGGCTCTACTGTATCCCTATCTGGAGGAACAGAAAGTCTTCTTCCATTCCTCACTACAGCCCACAAATTCATGTGTACACTGTTCAGCCCGCACAGCTGCACTTGGCAGTACTTTGCGCTGCTTCTTCGCCATGCCAAAGGTAAGCCAAGATTTGCCTGAATTGCTGAAATATTCATGGTGAAGCACTAGCACACAGGGAAGTGCGCAGTCCCCGGGGACAGACATTTGCAGCCGTATTTCTGGTTGCACACTGCGCCTGCAGGAGCACACAGCAGTGCCCTTACCTGCGCCTGCATTCGCGGGGCGAAAAGGAGTTCCTGTAGTCGCTGAAATTCAGTTGTCAGTGACAACACTTTGTCCACTGAAGTAAATGTTTTGGAAATAAAATAGGCTTTCATTTCGTTAGATTCCTAGCAAGTTCATACTTACCAAAATAAAAACCTTATTTAATCTCTCCTTAAGAGGTAGCCGACGTACAGAATTAAGCATGATCTCAGCGAATTTTGGCATTTAGAGGGATTTTCAGTATAAAGCTCATCTCAAAACTCTCCTGGAGCCCATTAGTGTTGCACGTATTGTGGTGAGAGTCTGCCCGCAGCCGTGTCATGGCCAGGACTGACCGTGAAGGTCAGGTGTGATCGACTGTGTCGGTCACGGGCTAGCTTTGCAAACAGCATGTAACCCACATCCAACTGACAGGAGATGGCTATTTCTGGCTTATTCTGGAATCCTCTCTACTGTTTCATACATACCAGTATATACATGCATCCTTGCGTATCTAATCACCTTGGATAGGAATGAATGAAAGGTAAAATGTACAAGTATATCCTCTAAAGGATGGTGTTTCAGAACAACCTTTTTTTAGGGAATTGTTGAATATCATTCCATATGTACACAATACCATTACAAATTTATGCATCCATGCTCAGCAAGCTGGATACTTTAATAATAATCATCATCATCATCATATAAAATAGGTCCATGTTGAGCATATATCAGACTTTCAGCTTGGCTGACTATAAGAAACAATTGCCAGATCTTTAATTTCTCCCATTGAACACTAAGGGTATGCAGGGACGTGTCCCTGCTGAGATTCACTTAGCGTCGTTGGACATATCCAGCTCTCCAGTTCCACAACTCAGTAGAAATTGCTTCTGATTTATCTCAGTGTTACTGATAAAAGAATGAAGAAAACTACCACAATGTCCATAATCAAAGAGCTGTACTGTGATGACTTTGAAGGTGCTACGGGTGCAAATGACGGCAGCCCCAAGCGCTGAGTTACAGCCCCCCACCTCTAACTGGAGGTGTACCTGGAAAGGTGGGGAGGAACACAGCATTTAGGGAGCAAGGCATCTGTACAAGTGGCACTGGTGCTCAACCGATGGACTCGGTTCAGCAGTAACCAAACTTGTCTGGCTATGCATCTAACATATTTCTTCCTTTGTGTGATCTGATTTGCATTTCCCAGAAGCAGCCGCAATTTAAGACTTAGAAAATAATCTGTATGTTCTGGAGAAAATCAGACTTTCTTTTTCATCTCATTGTCTCCCTTGCTGTCAAAATCTTATTTTATGTTTTTCTCGTGCAATCCATCATAATGGTGGCAGTGGCATGGGTAATATATCTCTGTGCTTGATGAACTGAGGGGCACTTGCTCATATAACTGAGGGACAATGCTTATATTGAAGTCTTTGTGAAGGACTTGAGAGCATAAGGGGAAAATGCCATATCTGAGCAGCATCTCACTTAATCTCACGTAAAGAAACTAGATTTGCAAACCAAAATGTCCCATCCACATTCAAAGTTAAAATAAATGAATGAACACTCCAATGCATTGAGTCCGGCCAGCCCAGTCTGCCTCATCCAGGCTCATCACCCCTCTGGTCGGTGTTGTACTAGATTTTCTTTATTTTGGTTAGGAAAGAAGAAAAAAATTACTTCTTGCCAGTGTGATATTTGATTAATGGATGTCTAGAAGCACCTGTCTGTGATTCCTCCCGATCTTTTATGGCATTTTTTGTGTAACGCTCATATCTGTGCCAGAAGCCATGGGTCTAGCTGATAAAATACGATTCAGGAAGGAAATGCAGCTTCTCACAATGTGGCATATATTTAAAAATCAGTAAACTAAGCAACAGAAACAGCACATGGCCTAAATACCTTTTCCACTATTTCCAGGTACAATTATGTTTATCCTTGGTGACAAGCTTGTACAACACACCTAGCTGAAAGAAAAGCAGAGAAATGTCTATGATACATCAAAAATAGAGGGGTTTTCTGTCTTTATAATTTTGACTTACAATTCTCTAACTGTGGGCACTTCAGCTCACAAAGTTTTCAGCAGATTTCAGCACTGAAACTAGCCGTGATGCTGAAGAAGTTCCAGGGAAAGGATACACATAACCAGCCTGGTTTTGTCACAATTCCCTTCATTTTTGTGAAAGCCTGAGAAGGAAGACAGGTTTAAGGAATATTCTCGTGCATTGAAATTACAGTCTAGTCCTTGTTAAGGGTAGGGATGACAATGGTGAATAAGCATTGGTTGTTGTAACCTCTAACAGTTATATTTTAAAACACATTTATTGCAGATGAATAATGTATAAGCTTGAAATCACTTCTGAAGGTACTTGAAGGCCATAGCTGGCATGCCCAGCACAGGCATATTGCTTAGATTGCCTTCAGAGTGTTCTGCTTTATTGTCCTGAAACACTGCATAACAACCTCCCCTAAAACATCAGTTTGTATAAATCACACCTACCAGAAGTGGTGATGATTTGTATGAATGAAACTCTTAAAGTTCCTGTGCCTCACGAACACCTCGAGCCCAGGTTTACCATCACTAACTGTTACAACCAGGAATCAGCATCTGATTTTTCTTAGACAGAAATCATGTTCCTGCATCACCACAAAGGCTGTTACATGCCCTCTGCTCGTTTTCAGAAGGTAATGGTTTATTGATCATTGCTGATTGGGCAAACATGCCTTCTGATAAATACACAGACACAAAATCCCAAGCAGTTTAAGTATCACAACACTTTCTACACAGCTGGAGTGTTCACCCTAGTTTCCTATAAATGGTTCCCTTTGCAATCTAAATTCAAGTGGATTCATTTATACTCTGTGCAACATCCAACAGACACTTTGGAGGCTGTCCCTTAAAAAAGCCATGCAAGCCCTGAAGCCTTGCTTCCCCTGTGTTCTTCTTGCCAGATCTCTTCTCAACAGGGAACATGACAGCGAGCCTGGATTATGCCTTATTGCAAGGCATTGGGAAATTCAGCATCCCCTGATCTTCCTGAAAAGAAACCTTTGCAGAACAGATAATACCTAGCAAGCAGTCTTCAGAAATGGAATTTTTTGGCTCTGATTCACTTTTATTAGGAAACCCTGCACAGAAAAATATTAAAAATTAATTAAAGCTGCTGAATGAAATGCATAATCTTGAGTCCAAAAGAATCAAAGTTAACATCACTCCACAGCACTGAGTGTCTCCAGGTACTCATTGAATACAGTCTTCAATTACGCAGTTGCAGGGTTTCCGTTCTTCCCTCGTTCCACGTGTGTGAGAAAGCGAGGGGGCTCTCTGGAGCACTGCCCTGTTAAACACGGAGCTTGTCGGTGTACGGTGAGTCTGGCAGTGGAGTAGGGCTGAACATGAATACGGAACAACTCGGCTTATGGGCAAGCAGCATCCATCCCACAAAAAGAGGAAAGGGCGTGGAGTGCAAAACCTGGCATGTCTTCGTGCAATTAGAGACTGTAGAAATCAGTGGCGACGTGCTAGGTTATCCCAGGAGAGGACCTAGCCCTGAATTATATGGTACATTCATACATGACGGAAAAATCAAAATACCACTTTATTCCACTTTTAAACTTCTGGTCTTACAAGTTCTTGACAACTTCTACCTTCTTTTCCCAGCATTTCTTCTGATGGGACAGCTTTTTCAAGGCTCACAGCAGTAGTATTATTAGTGATGCCATGGCTTAGCCCTGTGTGCTCTTGGAACCACGCCAGCCCCAAAACGTCCTATCCAGCACAGCTTTGCTCTGTGTCCAGTCAGTGCCCAGACCCCAGCAAGGACCAGCTGGGAAAGCAGGGAAAGTGAGCATGCGAGAGCACTGCTGGAGCGGGCAGGGGGCTGGACAAGCATCAGCAAAGCAAGGCTGTGTCTCCAGCATCACTGACAAGGCAGTAAAAGGGCTTGGTTTTACTGAAGGTGAGATGGGGGTCTGAGTTTGAACTATACCCTGCAGCTATAGACTTCTTTACAACTACAGTTGCATTAGCAGCTAAAGCTCGAGTGCACACGGCTTCTCATCCCCTGGGTTTGTGGACGGCGATGCTCTGGGATGATGTAGGGGACTGGGGGCTGTTGGCTATTGACAGCAGAGAACAGAGCAGGAATATTTGGTCTCCCCCGAGCTGTAATGCCCAATGCGAGATGAGCAGTGATAGCTCAGCTCGCGAGCTGTTGCTGCTCTTTCAGCCTTATGCTTAGTACTTTATATCAGTTCAGCCAGCCTATGGTTTTTAACTGATTGCGTTCCTGCTAGCTAGGCATACAAAGCGAGTGCTGATAACCTAAACATTAGAAAAAACCTGGAGCATAAGCATGCGTACATGTGTACTCCATATCCCACATAGCACGGGATTCATCTCCTCTAGCTTTACGGAGTTAAATGTTTCATACCTACTCTAAGCATTGATGGAGAAAAAGAGGAGCACCCAGAGACCAACCCCCCCCCGATCTAAAGATGGGATGACTCTTCCCTTGAGATGTGCAGAGCAAGTTCAAGAAACCACCAGGAAAAAAACCAAATGTCTCATAAATGTACCGAAAGGTGTAATCACTTTTGGAAAAGCTGAAAAATTCTAGTTAAAATAAGAAAATGTCAGCAAGATGCAGCAAGCAGAAACCTGCGGGACAATTCCTGCCAACCAGCATCCACTGGCCCAGTTCTGCTGCCAGTTTTGTTCTCGTGCAAGGCAACTGCTTTCAGGGTAATTTCTCCAGTCTCATACAGAGGTAACTAAATGCAACATGAAATACATTCGTCATGCACAGTTTTGCACTTCTCTAAGTGTTAGGTGAGTTGGTCCTGTTTATATAATGGGGAGTACTCTCTGGCTTAAAAGACCTTTTCTTTTTCCTATAGAGAAGTATTAGGGGGATTTCAAGCAGAAAGTGGTTTCACTGCACAGAGTCTTGTGAATGCACTCCTAAAATGTTATCCTCTGTAGCTTATTCAACACACAGAAAAATTTAGATAAATAAGATTTCTATTAGTGCCACAGTTATGAATAGATGTAAAGTCAAGCAACATTAAAAGCAGTTTCACAGCTGTTTCAGCATAACAATCTCTTTGTAAATAAAGTGAACATTATGTCAAAACAGTTGTTAAAGTGATTTTACTGAGTCACTGGGTGCAAATATCATGTAACTTATCTTTCAATTATTCTTCAGTTTTGTAGATTTCACTAATAAATAACATGTGGCAGCAGGATATTTACCGTCTCCTGCAGATTGCTGTGTAATTACACTTACAGAGATTTGTGGGGCATGTACTATGGGACTGTTATGTCTTTATTTTGGTACATTGCACTCTTAAATCTCTAAGGCATCCCCTCATTCACCGCCGTGCCTGGCAGCCACTTTGCATTTGTTTCAGTAGAGCCTGTCAGACAGCAGACACAAATCCTAATGCTCATCTTCCCTAAAAGATTTGACTTTTGCTGTTTTTCTTAGTACTCTTTTCCCTGAAGGGTAATAGAAGTCTTTTAGACTGAAAACAACATCGTTGTGCCATGTGTGGAGAAAGCAGAGCTGGCTTCAAAAGTGACTTTAATGTAACTTGTAGTTCTGTGACAACAATAGCTTCCTTATAAGCTCTGTATATGAGGGACTAGGAAGAAGAGTCCTATTTCCATGGCAGTTAAATTTGCTCTGTGCCAATCACAGTTCAAAGCAAGCAGAACCTGAGGTCGCCCATAGCAGAGAGCTTCATGGCTCCAGATAAAGCTTTTGGTGGGCGGATCTAATGGCTTCAGGTTTCTCTAACTGGAAGAGGCTCAAGGTTTCTCAACAATGTTGGTAAATGTAGTCTTGCTGCCCACAGAGCAAGGACAAACCTCCTTGGTTTTGGCAGCGGTATCTGGTAGGACATCAGGGGCAAGCTGGGAAAGTTATAGAGTCATAGAGTCACAGAACAGTTTGGGTTGGAAGGGACCTTAGAGATCATCTAGTTCCAACCCCCTGCCATGGACAGGGACAACTTCCACTAGCCCAGGTTGCTCAAAGCCCATCCAACCTGGCCTTGAAGTCTGGGAAGTTTTGCTGGGAAGCTCCCAGGGAGAGTGGGTGGCAGGTGAAGACCTCACTGTCTTTTGTTGGTACACCAGGACCAAACCTAGGTGCTGCTTTGGGGATGGTGCATGTGCACACATGCAGTATGTGTGCCACCCCCAGCCACTGTCAGCCGGGGGAGGGGACCTTGGCTTCCCCATGCCATGCACACATACCCTCCCCTCTCGCCAGGGTGGGTTAGGAGAGCTCCATCGCACGAGTAAGTGATACAAGGGGTCCCAAGGGCTGTGCAGGTCAGTAGTAGCTCTCCTGTTTTTAAAGAACAGCTATGCAGCATTTTTGCTCCCTGACGTGAAGGGTCGTGAGATTTATGTGTCTTATTTACATCTGTGTCATTTTGATGTTAAAGGTTTGGAAGTGGCTGCTATTGGCTATCCTGACGAAATGGAAAATACGAGACCCTGGAGAAAATGTAGATGGGAAATTATAAATAAACTTGTGAGAAGATTGCAATGTGAAATATGTCACATTCTTGAATGATCTGGGAACTGACTAGGTTTGTTCATCAAGAAATTTCTGTGACCAATTCTTCAGTAGTATTTCAAAAACAAGCTGTCCTTTGTTGTTGTTCCTTACTTAATATTACTTTATTGTTCTTCTCTATCCAGCAACCAGTTTACTGCCCCTTTCCTATGTGTCTGGCTTCTGATGGGAATATTTTCCATTAGAAATTTGGTGCTAGTTTAGCGTGGATATTCTTCAATGGTTCCTAATAAAACTAGAGAAATACAGGCCCAAGTATGGGGCAGGTTTGCCAGTCTCACCTGCTCTTTAGCTGGCTGCATGTTTCCTAGAACTCTTAAGGAAATTAGTTTTATGCTGTGTTAATTTTTCCTGTTTATTCCCTAGTGAAGCCAAAAGTGATTTCCAAAAGCAGAGGTCAGGGTAGGAAGAGCGCTGCTTAATTCAGCAGTGTTCAGCATCATCCCCACAACCCACCCACAAAGCATTAAGTGTTGTCTTGACTTTTTAGACATGAAGGCAAATACATCAGTGTTTTAAAGGGTTCTCTCATTAAAATAAACAGCTGAATGACTCTGAATGCCTCCACAGGCAAGTTTGGGAATGATCAGGCACCAAAAAAAAGGATATTATGAATTGTTATGCATCAGCAGTTGAAGGCTGTGTTATCATCTTATCCATGAACCTGTTGTCTCATGCCTGGAGTTGACAGGAAAAAAATGCATTTTGGCCAGTCTTTTGATGTGGACTGATAAGTCACGATGATAAAACCTGCAGAAAAAAGTGTGGGTTTTTTCAGGAAAAACCATTATTTTCTGGTAACACCTCTTCCCTTCAGCTATGAAACTTACTTAGCACTCACCACAGTGCAGTGCCAAGGTCTGCAAGGCCATAAGCAACCTTACTCTGCAGCACAGATGTACCTGCTCTTGTGCATTTGGGGGCCTCATCTGTATGTGCCTCCGTAAAACAGGAATGCCTGAGGAGAGTTAACAACTGAAATTGCAACTGGAAGTTTTCCTCTCTATTTTACTCTGGAAAATGTATTACACAGTAATGAAAATCTCCTTCTGATAGGGAGAAATCTCAGAATTAATTTATCATTGATTTTCATTTCAAGAGTTTGAGAGTTACAGGATCCACACAAGTAAGAGTTGCTATTGCCTTTAGTTTGAGTCAAAAAAAATTGAGAAGAATGAAAAGGAGTTGAGAAGCTACGTGACACTGAGCTGCTGACCCAGTAGAGCTGCGGTGACTCATGTCATACATCTCAGACTGTGAATCCCAACCTCTTATCTTCCAGCATCTGACTGGTCAACGCTTTTCTAATCCAACTATTTTCATGGCTAATTTCATTTGGGATTTCAAAAATTTCTAAAACTGTTCCCATCATCTGTAAGCAAAGACTAAACCGAGCATTTTTTAACCCCCCTCTGACTGCTCATTTTTAACTGGCGTTGTCGCCCATGAGCAGCATTTCTGTTCACAACCTGATTATGCGCCAGCCCTGAGCAGAATGAGAGTGGTTTTTGAAGAGATCAAGCAACAATTGATAGATCAAGGCTAGGAATAAGCCTTCTTTTATCTAGAAAAACTAAAATTAAAACGATTGGAAAAATGGGGTTTATTACTTCCCCAGAGGAGAAGATTAGGGAACCTGAAAGCGAAGGCTGTTGTATTGAATGAATTATTTGAATTTTAACTGAAAATGCAGAGGCTCAAAGAAAAACTGCTTTAGATAGCAGGAGGGTTTTGCCCGTTTTTGTAACTGCTTTTATTATTTGTAGTAAATATATTTGCATAATTTTTACATCCAAAGTATCCCAACTGGGACTAATTACCCACTGTGTTAAACAACATACAAACACACAACAGAGCCAACCTTTGATCTGGAAGATTCACAATCCAGTGCTCAGTTTCAGCAAATAACACTTGATAGGCCAAAGTGTTCATTCTTTTTTCTTTTTTTCCAATTTATTAAAAAGGGCTCTTATCCAAACCCTCAGTGGCCCTTTCAGAAGCTAGAAGAACAAGGAAATACTGTGCCCTGGTTAGTGCAGAGAGCTGGGGTTTGCAAATCAAAGCCAAGTCTCCTTACTCTGGAGCAGACTTTATGTCTGACATTAAGAAACTCAGTTCAGCTCCTCTGCGCCTTCGTTACCTATTTGTAAGATGGTAGCAGCACTCCCCTTCCTCTTAGGGATAGGCAGAGGGCATTAACAGCTGTAATGTACTATGTAAAGACAGTCCTATAAGTATTTAAAAGAAAAATAATATTTACGGTCTTTTCTTACCATCCAGCGATAAAGCCCAAGCCCCTCAGACTGGATGGGCTGGTCGTTCAGTGCAGTTTGTGCTTCCTAATCGAAGCAGTAATGTTTATGGTTTCCAGTACTAAAACTCAACACTTGCAAGGTCAAATGTGTTTGTCCAGCCAACTTTACTATTCCTGATAACATCACTGTTTATAAATACATGTTCCTGCCTCGCTGTCAGGTGTGCAGTGTAACTTCACTGCATTTAACCCAACACATGCTCATAAAACCGAAGCTGATGTTCAAATCCAATTCTACATCATAAGCTGAACCATCAAGAGCAAAACGACAGCTATAAAACTTATTGAGTTCCAGCTACTGGGAGGCTGTAACATGCAATAATCCAGCTGCCTGTTGCGGTCAGTAACAAAAAATGAGCAGATGAGGCTTTTTATCAGATGCACCAAAAATTCCCTAGGCTGGGTTTGTCCTCTTTATTCGCAGAGGGCAAAGCCTCGCTGCAGAGGCAGAGCAATCAGCGACGGGAGCCGCCTCTGCGAGGGGAACCCAGGGCAGAAAACCAGGAGGAGGCAAAATTGTTTTTTTCCCTGCTGCCCCTTTGCTCATTAAGACACAGCCTCCTGAGCCGCCGCTGCCTGATGAGCCGCGGGTCAGGGCAGCGCGGGATCCCGGGTGCCCGGCAGCACCTATAGATTGCACGACGGCAGCTTGTCGTCAGCACATCAATCCACCGGCACCATGCGATGCTCTGGCAGCCGGTGCGAAATATGCAGGGACCTGGGATGAAGATTTGGTCTTTTTTCTATTTCTTCCTTGTATGTGGCAGGGGAAGGCAAGTAGCTTAAGCTGAAAGGTTTCATTCCAATAGCTTGATTTTTTTTCAAGCTGGTTTGCCAGTTGTTCATAATTTTCCACCTTGCCCTCAAACTTGGTTACATTCATCTAACTGCCACTAATATCCAGCCTCTAGGACTAGTCTGAAGCTGAATCCTTGGGCATTAGCAGAGAAGCCCCTGCATCAGCCTCCCTGTCAAGGACTACGCATTTATATTCCTGACGTGGCCTCCTGTTTTCTCCTTCTTCCCTGGGAATACCCATTTCATATGCTGGTCCATACCTCCAGCGTATTAAAATGTGCCCTATACTTCGGCATCTTTGTGTCCAGCCTGTTTGGATGTAAGAGACTGCACATTTGGGCTGGCAGCATGAGCAGCCCTTTGAGGTGCACAAAGGAACTAGAAAGGTGTTATTTCCTGACTGAAATATACGGTCTAAGGCTCTGCAAAGCCCCTTGTGATTTTTATTCCCCCTGTGCTCAAGCAGAAATTTTCCTTTCATTGTTGTCAGGGAAATACTCCAGATTATCACACAGCAAAATCAGCACTAACTCAAGACCCTTAATGAGCCTTGCTCCTGAATTCAAGTAGAAAAGGATCATTAATGTAGGGATGTGACCCCCACGGTGAGTCCACTCAGCGCAGTCTGTGCCATGTAAGCGTATCGTACAGCCGTGGCGAGCATTTTACAAGTACTGCTGTGTTTTGTACTCACGTGGGCTAGGAGGAGGAGCACAGGCGTAATGAGGCTACATCAAGGAAGGGATTTTTGCTTGCAGTGGCCAAGATAAATACATAGAAGTAAAATACATGAAGGGCAAGAGTAGCTACTGTGTCTGGGACACAAGTGGCATTTCAAAGACGATTCTTAAGCATGGAAAATATGACTTGGGGATAACTGCCAAGATCACAGAACGTGGTATTGGCCCTCTGGGTATATCAAAGGACCAATATATGATGATATATATATATATATGAGAAAAAAACTCCTTTCCTGTGCGGGTGCCAGAGCAGGGGCACAGGCTGCCCAGAGAGGCTGTGGGGTCCCTTCCCTGGAGACATTCACACCCCGCCTGGACGCGGCCCTGTGCCCCTGCCCTGGGTGTGCCTGCTCAAGCGGGGGTGGGATGGGATGAGCTCCAGAGGCCCCTTCCAACCCCCGCCATCCTGTGATTGTGTGATTCTGTGATCACATACCTTAACGGTGCCTGCATGCATCTGTGGTTCTGATTACCTTGGGCCAGCTCTCTTGCCCTTTTCCAACTCTCCAGGCCATCTCCCAGCTTTCAGACAGGCTCTGGGATCCAAGTATCTACTAACTTTGTTCCAAAATGTATCTCTAGGCAGTTTCCATCAGCTGAGGATCACAGGCCATAAGGGTGGTAGAAAAAAGAAGCAGCAACTTCTTTCTGCTGGGAGGTTCAGAGCACAGCACTGCCCAAGTACCAAATATTTGCAGAGAGAAGTCCCTTTAGGCAACTCCAAGCCAATTACACTCAAACTTCTACGGCTTCTCCAGAAACTTATTATGAAGTCAGGTTACTAGTAAAGGTGATGCAGAGGGGAAACACTGAGCAGGAGATAGGCTGATGTGGATGAAATCTAGGCATGCAGTAAGAATAAATAATCACTGTAAACAACAAAAATCCTCAGCACCATTTAAAGCAGTAGAGCAGAAGGGTATCTAGAGAACAAACGTATTATTTCCAGACCTAGCCAGACTCCTACACATAGTTCAGTTAGGACCTGCCTAATTATAGGAGTGTGGAAAAGTACTGCCAGCAATACCAGACTGATGAGTACTTGAATTTGTAAACGTATTCATTTGTTGGTTGAGCAGTAACAAGCTCTGGAATAGTGTATATATATCTAACATGATGCTAACTGTGTAATAAGATGCAGAGATGATGTACATGACCGAGGGCTGTTTGGGTACTAAAGGTGTGTGATCGCAGGATAAACAAGGAGCTGCGTTTGCAGAGCACTTAGCAAAGGAAGTTTAATACAGTGCTGGAGAGCTGCATGGTGAATCACCACCATCCAAGAGTTAAAAAGTGTTCACCTCTGTTAAAGAGTAGCCTGAAGGTCTACCTTCCTGCTGCAGGAACCTGCTACTCGTACTAGTTCAGAGGGGGATTAACTCTTCGGTGTCTGAGGCAGAAACCACGTCCTGTGCAGCGAACAGAGAGGCTGTCATGGGGGAACCCAGCCCTGGAAGTGAAGGTGGCCACGGTACCATTGACCCCCAGCCCGTTCCCTGTTGCCCAGTGTTACCGTGGGGACTCAGAGCCAGCAACGTTGTTCATTAGGAGGGACTCGGGAGTGGGTGGCCCTGCGGCAGGCCTGGCAGGAGCTCCAGCCAGCTGTGGCATCCAGTGGGGATGGGAGCAGGGCAGTTTACCCTTCAAAAAAACAAGGGGTGGTCACCCCACATGGTTGTACCCCACAGCTGGTCAGTACCAATGACTCAGGAAGGAAAGCATCCTCTTGCTGGCCTGCTGCAGCACTCCAGCTCCTGTCCTCCTCTGCACCCCAGGAGGAGAAGGAGTGCTGGAACTCAGACCAGGAGACGCCGAAGGGTAATGGAGGCCATGAAATGCTAAGCTGGGGAAAGCCAGCCTGCTGGGCAAGCTCACTTCCTTTCTTTTAACCTTATTGAGCTTATGAATCTGAGGGAGAACTTAATTAAAATTAATAAAGGTAATAAAGGCTTAGGAAGGGGGAAATAGAGCAGCAAGCCCCAAACGGAGAGATGGAGACAAGAGGGAAAAAAAGAGCAGGAAGGAGCAAAACACAAGATTCAGCCACTTGGTTTTCAGACTCCTTTCAGCTAGCCTTATTTTTAAAAAGAGCATGCCTTGAATTGTGTGATGGATCAACAAGAGGTTTTCCTGACACTGGTGTCTCTGCACCCCACCAAGAATGTCCGAGCTTCTCAACAGGCACAGGAGAGGGAGCAGCACCGAGCCCTTCGCTGGATGTGCAAGGGTCTCGATTGTCCAGTGGTGGTCTCAGGATGAAAACAACACAGTTACCTCCATCTTTCTGCCAGCTGTCGAGGTCATCGTCAACAAATGAGGATCGTCATGGGGAAGGGAAAGGATGAACTGATTCTTGCTGTCACTGCATGTTTTCCCAGTCTGTGTCCCCACATCTTAAAAAGTGTTTGTGAGGCCACCCTGGTGCCATTTCTTTTATGGTGGGACGCCCCTGATGGGCTGCTGCATCGCAGTGATGGCTCAAGGGACAGACATCTTCAGGGTGAACATACAGCCCTGAAACCTTCCCAACACTGGCCTCGTGCCCTGCAGCAGCAAAATGGAAAGTAACTGCAAACTTCTGTTACAGAAGATGATCAAATCTGCACTGCAAAACTTTCTTCAGAGATGTTTTACCTTGTTCATTTGACCTTTTTCATAGCAGAAAGAAGGCATCCCTGCAGTGCAGGTCTGGCAATGATAACCCTGTCAACGCCTGCTGTTATTTCATAGTGGACTTTCCTAGGCCAAGAGATCTATACAGAGTCTGAAAACTGCAGCTAACCTGAGTTATATGGACTCTTAGAATGCTTGGGTATTGTCTGAATGTATCTTAAAATCAATTTTTACAAGGGCATTTTGTTTGATATCACAGAAAAATACAGAAAACTTGAAAAAAATTCTCTTTTTAAGTTTCTGCAGAAAGCAAAACAGGACCATCCAAAATTCCCTGAATGTACTAAATTAAAGTTCTGGTTTCACAGATTGAAAACACCTTATAGGAAATTAAATGTTACTCTTAAAGAGATGTCCCACAAGTCAGCTATTTTAAGTGAGGGCAACAGCAATAGGGTATGCTTTATCACTGCAACATTAAGCACTGCTGTAATATTATATGAGAGGGAGAACCTGCCCCTGATATTAAGCATGCCTTAATTATATGTATCTGAGCTTCTGGGTCATGGGCTCACCATGATTCATGGCTTTGAGCTTTGAAGGAGAGCTGACTCCTTGCAGCGCAGTTTGGAGAGCCACGTGATGAGCCTGTTGTGACAAGCCTTTCCTTTTTCTCAGCCAGGAGATGATGATCACAATGAGAAATCCCACAGCCGGGGAGCTGGTTGTGTACCACTGCACACAAGCACCGACACGTGGGCTGCATTGTTTGGGTGCCTGGGACATGTTTTAGAGGAAGCAAAACAGACTGAGTGTAAGATGGTACAGTGCCTGAGCACTCAGATAATATGCAGGCTGGGTGATAAATTGGGAGTGAAAGTAAAAGTGCATTTATCCACTGAAAACTCTTGCCCATCGCCAAAGAAACAAAACTCTGGATGGTTTCCACAAAATCACTGGGGAGAAGCACAGGCCCTTGGAGACAAAGATACAGAATAACAGGCAATAAAAAGATGGCCAGTTTTTAGTGATTGTCTCAGTACCCATCATTCACCTCCTTCACACAGGTTTGAATCCCTGCACGCTTTGTTCATTCTGTTTCCTTGACTGACAAGAAACCATCTGCTTTATATAGTGCCTCTTGCTTTCTTTGGGATTTGTAAAGGAAAACCAACTAACTTTAAATTGCAATTAATTTATCACCAGACACATTATCTTCAGATTGCTTCACTGTTGCTTCAATACAATTCACTGCCTGTCTTTGGTGGAGGCAGGTTTGACACGAACACATCAATCTCTTCTTATTTGCCCTGTAGGTCTGTAAATACCAACTGCTCCCAGGCACCTCATGAGAAGGTGGTTGCACAGCCATGAAGCTGTGGTGAGTCAAAACCTGCAAGCCCGGGCATTCATCAGGAATGTTATTAATGTGCACCATTTATTGAGTTATGTATGCTAATTTAATGGTAGGGAGGGGCACGGCTGGTTAGCTGGGACTGGGGCTGCTGGGATAGTCCAGCTGGTCTCCTTGGGAAGGAGGATGAAGCGAGTCTTTGGCCAAGGTAACTGCCGGGGGGTGATTTCTTCAGAGAAACTCTCCAGTTAGAGCAGTCTGTGGGAGAGGGCCAAACAGACCATGGGGCACAGTGGTGAATATCCATAACAGGCCCTTTTACAAAAGCATCATTCCAGAATATACAGGTATAGCAGGGAAAATAGGATGTACCAAACCCTGACAACACCAGGGCGCCAGCAATTTGTAAGAGGACGACTTGTGCCAGCTTGCTGAAGCTTGCGTCAGCGGTTTTCCAGGCTTCCTCTAGGATTTGTTGAAACAGGTGTGATGCTCATCATCACCAATACCTCCTCCAGGTGTTCACTGCAGAGGGATGAGGAGGAATGCTACAACCGGTGACACATTTTAAAGACTGAAGTTCAAATAGCCAGTTTTAATTGAGTCCCGCTCTTGCTGTGCCGACAGCAATCCATTATGTGCTAGAGCTGCTGGTGAGATGAGCACACCAGGCAGACACAGTGATGGGGGTTAGCTCAGCTGTGTCACACCAAATTGTCCCTTTTTACACCATGAACAAGCCAGCAGTGAGGCCACTCACTGTTGCTGTCACCGCAAAGGCTTGGGCTACTTGAAGGCTGAGGGTGCCGGTGGTCCCACGGCTGCAGGGATCCCACAGATGCACCCACCCCTTGGTGGTCCCCTGCAACCTGAGGATGGGGAAACCAGCCCGGCAGCAAAATGCGCTCAATGGGGAATGGGAAAATGCCAGACACTCAGGGGAAGACAAATGTATGCAAATATAAGAGATTATGTCTAGGAAGGGCAGTATTCAGCGTCAGGTAGCCATGGGTTTTGCTGCTCATCATTTCTTAACACACATTTATAACATCACTGCTCAGGATAATTTATTTGTACCAGAAGGACCCCCCAGCAAAGGAAACCAACACATGGGAGAACTGGGACACGAGGAAAACCGTAACAGAGGGTGCAGTCACAGCTCATCCCCAGCCTGAGAGGATGCTGGGCTGCGTAATCTGTATATATCCAGGAAAAGGTCATTTTGAGGGAGGATTTGCATGGGGGGAAATGGTTTACAAGTAGTAGAAATAAATAGTCCTTGCAAATCACTGGAGGTGAGATAAACCAGCTGGGGCCAGACAAATCTGGGCAAAAAGCAGACTTTTCTATACAGCCCAAAGAAACCATAAAACCCTCCTTGCTGTCCTGCCCCACCACTGTGATTTACACACATGCCTAGCTCAGAAACAACAGCCCACTGTTTTTTATCAGTCTACATTAAAGGCCACATTTTTCCTACACTTAAGAAAAAGGTTTGTTTCGAAACCTTTAGCTTTGTGCTGGGTATAAGGCAAATAATTTTAATGATATTTGGAATAAATTTGATTTAAAAGAACAGGACTTTGAGTCAGGGACAGTATCAGGCAATAGGATAAGAGCCAGACTAATGTTCTGCTTATTTCCCCTATTTAGCTCAACAAAACGAGGTTCAGCAGTTTATTGCTTAATGAAATGTCATCAGGCAGCATCAAACTAATTAAGTTCCTAAGCTAATAAACAAGCCTGGAATATTCCTCCACCCTGTGGCTTCCACCAATCTGGGAGGAAAGAGTGACGGATGGAATGGAAACATACAGAAACGTGTTCCCCTAACCTGCTGCGAAAGCGTGGCATTGCTGGGTCTGAAGGTAGGAAATACAACACTGGGCGCTTTCACTGAGTATTTTGGGATTTCCCAGGCAGAACTGCACTGACCCTGCTGCGACCAGACCGAAACCTGCCTTCAGTTCATCTTTAAAAACGATCCCCTGGCAGCCACCCAGGCATGGGAAATGCACCTAAAACCCCCCAGACGTCCTCAAGGAAGTCTGAGATGCCCTGCAGATAAAACAGTAAATAAGGAGATCAGTAAAAACGGATGATGGAGTTGGGCCATCAGTGAGGATGGCTTTTATACCGATGCAGAAATGGACGTGGCGAATGAGGTAAAGATGGGGAGCTGGAAGCCTTGCGGACCGCTTGTTCCTGAATCAAGGCAGTGTGTGTGCTGATTTATGTGATCTAAACACAGTTGTTAAACATGAATGTTATCTGATGAAGTTTTACAAGCCAGGCTTTTATAAGTGAAAAAATACTTCAGGTATTAAAAATGCAAGGCATGCGCTTTGGCAAGTAGAATGAGATGAGTCATTGTTTCAGAGAGTGGCTTTCAATATATGTGAGCGCTAAATGAATGAAGTTTGATTACAAATCCTCTCCTGAGGTATTTATGGGTGTAATTAGACAGACCTTTTGGAAATTAAAGGTGACGAAGATCTAATGAATGAAATTTTCATTTAAGTGAGGCTTAAAGAATATAACGAATAAGGCACAGGAAGAGTCGCGGGAAGAAAAAACATCCTGGGAAATTCCACTTGCCCTGGAGAAAGAATGAATGCAAGTGAACAGCACAACGTCTACTCCAAATTTTCAAGTCTCCTTAGAAAATTTGCTGTTGCTGTTTGCTACATGGAAAAATGTACATCACATTCAGTTATGGTCTATATTTCATAAAGGAAAATATTGGGAATCACACTGAATCTTGTTGAGGAGAATGATGTAGTGGGACATCACATGAAAGATCACTGTTCCCATCACTTTTACATATTACTTAACTATTTAATCATGCCCATTACATCATCTGTGCTGACGATGGGCTCTCTAAGGAATGCAGATTTTTGAAACAATTCCTGCCAACTACTTCTTAGCCCTCAATATTTCTTTTTTCCAGCCGTGGAACTATGTCAGAGGTACTCAAACACATTTTTGGAAGTTTGGGCTAGAAAACTGCTGGTCACATCTGAACACGGGTGCGCGCTGCCAGAGCTGCAAAGGCATGGTCGCAAGGTGCCACATGTATTGACTTCTCTCCATGGGCAGCCCCTTCTTCCAGCAGACCAGTGAATAGGTCGGCACCAGTAGACAGGTCAGGAATTCAAGCTTTGAGGAAAAAATGAGATTATACAGCAAAGAAAGGAAGCTGATCCCCATGGCATGGGCACCGCAAGAAACGCAAGGTTTGGATCTCCCTAATTTGACATGAAAGGGCATTTTTACAGTGGGGTGGGGAGTGGTTAAAAGCAGCTGGTTTGGGGTTTCTATGTGTATTTCTCTTGGGTCAGAGGCACGTATGATGATCTTGCCCCTTCAAGTGGCTAAATCTCATTTCTTACTTAGAATAAAAACTTTGGCCAGGGCGTGGGTGCTGTCCGAGGATGTGGGTGCAGCTCCCCAAGCACATGCCAGCAGCTGCCACCTTCAGTACATGGATGATCAAAGATGGATCTGGAAAAGTTTGATTAATGCATGTGAAGACACTGTCTCCTCCCGCAAGCCAGAAATCCTGCCAGGAAGAGGGGCCGGTGGCAGCAGAACGTGTTTATTAGAGTAGCAGCTGATAAGCAACCTCCACCCTTGCGGAGGTGGCGGTGGGACTCTTGGCTCAGGGTTTGGAGCAGCAGGAACACAGGCGTGCAGGGGATGGGGCTGACCTCAGACCATCCAGGACAACACTGATTTCATACGTTAGGCATCTTTCTAATAATACATCCAAAAAGACCTCGAGTGATGTCCATCCAGAGGAGGCTTTGGGAGGCTGGAGTAGTCAGGCAAGCAGCAACGGCTTTCTGTGAACAGCCAGAGATTAAAGGCATGAGCTAGTCCTGTGAGCAGAGACAAAGCGGCTGATCCTAAAATAACACCCTGCTAAGAAGGTGTGAAGTGGGGAGAGGCGTCTGGGCAGGGGGAGGGCTGCAAATAGCAGCTATAGTCAGCTGCTGAATATGGTCCCTCAACGATTTGGACGAGGGACAAGCCCAGGTCTCTGCTCTGTGAGGACAAGAGACTCATTCAGAGAGCTAGGATGGCTAATAGGGCATTCAATTATCATACAAAAAAATTAGACTTCCCATACTGAGCCTCAAAGAACATGTGAAAAAGTGTCTTCTAGGTAAATCTAGCCTAGACTACATTTTATGTTGCTTTTGAATATTATATTTTCTTTTGAGCCTTCACCTTAAGCCTTGAGAAATACACCTTTACTTGTGTTACCCCAGGAGCACTGGGTTGCCCATGGGCAGAGCGGTGCTCCCCATTCTCCTCTCATCCTGTGCCAGGGGATGCAAAGAAGAGTGGAGGAGGAACGGGGCGTCATAGCCCCCGAGAATTTTCCCAACACCTTTCTGCAGACCAGTGCTCTGTCTGCACAGGCAGGCCCAGGCAGGAGCCCAGAAGGCACACTGCTGCTCCCACAGCAGCCTTCAAAGAGGGGCCGCTTTTAGGCTGGATCAGCCCAAACGCAGCTGATGAGCCCGAGCTTCAGATAAAGGCAGGATGACAGCAGCCGCGTGCACTGGCAGGAACAGTGTGATGTGATGTGTGATACCACACGGAAATCAGGTTTGCAAATGGTCAGGTAATCGAGCAAATGCTTTTATTGTAGAAACCTGTGAGCAGCAGGTCCCTTCCAATTAGCTTTAACTCGGTCTTCTGCTGCTTTAAACTTTTATTGATGAGCAGGAAGAAAGTGGAAAGCTTGCCCCTAATCAGGCTTGCAGACATCACAGAGGTAAGGGAGATAAGGACAACATGCTGAAGAGGCAGAAGTGGGTGACCTTGATAAGCTCAGCCAGAAAAAACAGCCCAAATTGTAATGCAACCTGGGCAGGGTAAAGCGCCCCAGCCGCTGCAGGGATCTAGCAGCCCACTCCACCTGCAACCTCCTCTGCCACTGCTTAGTATCAAAGCATGCTTTAATTTTCTGAGCTCCTTTGCCAATAGCTGTTTGAATTATCACCTCGCAGAGATAACTGTGAGATGGAGGCTGGGGCATACAAGACCACGGACCAGCGCTTACCCCCATTGGTGTGATGTGTTCTTAAACACTCATCATCTGCTTGGAGCTTGGTAATGAGCAGGGATCATATTCTACTAACAGTCTTCATTCTTTCTCAGTGACTAATCTCCCTCCTTAATTTTAAAGCTTCCCAGCCACAAGATGGACCAAACTTAATTGCCAAGTTTTTGGCTGCTTTGCTGTTCTTTAAAAATTGCCTATTCAAATCTACCGTGACACTTCACCCCCCACCCCTGCATGGGATATTCTGACAAAACAAAGCCCACACGAGGTTATTATTAGCAGGCATGATGGATTTATCAGGAAAATACAATGTAAATCAATTTTAGTCCCTTCCATAACAGATTGACAGTATTTGTGACTGAGGGAAAAAGTAGCGATTGTTGGATCTCCTCACATTGGGAAGGCTCATGCTGCTGCACTTAAAACTAAGCTCTGGAAATAAGGCCTGCGTGAAACTGCGGTAGGATCGGGTACAAATTAATCATTTGGCGGCTACCAACAGGTCCCTGGAAACATGGGACGAAGTATTTAGCAAGGGTCTGTCCTGGAACTGGTTTGGGGCAGTGCTGTCACGGCCCCCAGGGCAGGCTACACTTGACAGAGCTGGGATGGGCAGCGGGTAGAAGATCTGCAAGATCTTGAGAAACTGGAGAAAGACGTGGCAGCAGGGACAAGTGCCAAGTGCAACACTTGGGAGGGAATGACCAACTGAATTAACAGATGATGGAAAAGCAGCCATGGGCTGTTATCATAGGTTACCAGCAAGAAGTTAGTTGTGCTGTTGTAAAAATATTAAAAGAAAGCAAATATCCTGCTTAGATGTCTAAGTAAGGAAAATAGCCTTCTTGAAGGTACTGCTCTGCATGAGCCCTGGAAAAGCTTCATTTGAAGGCTACAGCCAGTTTTGGGAGCACAGCAAGGGGAGAGAGCAAAGCACAGAGCAATAGAAGTGCTGGGGAATCTTGAAGACAAAACATTGGCAGAAACAGTTCAACATCTGGATTGTTTAGCCTTAAGTGAAGAGTGAGGGGACATGTGCTAAATCTTTAAGACGAGAATAAAGTGTTCTCCGAGGACTGGGTGATAAGAGCAAGGAATTGAGGCATGAAAGGGGTGAGTGGGAAATGACGACCCAGACCCCCTTGGGCAGAAGGGGAGCACTTTTTGAGGCTTGCCAGACTTGGGGAGAACACACTAGCCTGGAAAGCATGGCTGAAAGGTGCTCCGTGACTGCTGCTCTTTGTTTCTGTTCCCGCAAAGCTCCTTCATTGCTATCGTGCAACCTCAGCTAGCTATGCTTTCTCCCACCAAGGTATTTCACGTTTTCACATCTTCATTACTTTTTTGTTCTTCAGATAAATATTCAACATGTTCCAGGTCTCTCTTACATTGTGAAAGCACATTCTCCAAAGCCCCAGATTTTTAGCTCTGCCAAGAAAGGGGGGACTCTCAGGACTCTCTCGTGAGGCAAGGCAGGCACCAGTACATCTCTGAATGTGCTGGTTTTCACCCAGACCTTGTTCTCCCTCTGTTTATTAATTGTCAATTTTACCTTCATTTCTGGATTAAGTCACAAAGAAACGCCGGCATGGTTGCATGGGCACAGTTGGCTATAATGAGCCAAGGAAAGTTGTACCGCATGGGGAAGCGGGTCCCAGACACCACCATGGTTGTCTGCCCTTCTTTTTGGTTTTAATTTACTTGTTATTGGTTTAGCATGTGACCACCCACTAGCCTGCAGAAGAATAGTGTGGGCAGAGGACTAGATTAAACCAAAATGTTCCTGCTTAAACTCATGTCACGTGACTTACAAATTGTTGACTCTCAGCTTGGAAAAAACTATCCCCATCCATCTCTGAGCACCCTGTGCTCCCCAGCCCCCCACCACAGTGCCTCCCCCTCGCTGTGAGGGGTCCGGGCTGCCGCAAGCATCCATTTGGAGGACCATCAGGAATACTTTTGAGACTCTCCTGGAAAAATCTGACAACTGGATTCCTCACCCACAAAATAAAAACACCCACGAAGCTGAAAGCACCCACGGATGCACCAGGGACCCTCCTTCCCAGGGACAAAGCTCATCCAGATTGCCCACTGATGAGATGTGCATCCCTGTGGCTTATGCCTGTGGACATAAGTAGGGGTATCAGAGCTTAGAAAGCCCAGTTACAGGATCCCAGTTCATCTCCACAGTGCCACAAAGAGGAGGACCTTTCAAAATCATATTCATTAGCTCCTTCACTAGCAAGGAGCAGCTCCACTTGGAGAGTCCACTCTGCACCCACCTAATATCTTTAAAGATGCAGGTAATGTCTGCTACAAATACAGTGGCTGCACAGGAACGCCTGCCCAATTTGGCTTTAATCTTGTTTTCATTTTTGTGTTCTTGAAGGTTAACTTCAGAGCTGGGAGCTCAGACCCGAGCTCTTTTGCTCAGAGCCCACACTGCATGCAAATAACAGTCCCTTTCTCACACTGCCTTTAACCTTGATGTGAAGGAACTATTCCTGCAGATGAGAAGGGGAGAGATCAAGGAGTATACCAGCAAGGCCACGGCTCTGTGTTTGTACTCCAGCTGCCTGACATTTATTGCAGTCTAGACAATACAAAATGTCCTGATTACGTGGCTCTGGTCCATGCGCACACACAGCCTCCCCCAGGGACAGGGCCAGCCCGGTGCACGGACACAAAGCGGTGTAATGCTTGCCATACAACAGCATCATTTTACCTGTCCTTTTTTCTTTGTTTATATTATTCTGCTTTGAACAATGCAAGCTTAAAATCCTTCATGTGTATCAGCATCATTTACATGGGGATTACTCACCTGATGGTATTGCTCAGATGCCAGAGGAGAAATCATGGTCCTGTTATGCCAGGCACAGGGTAAGAGGCACTTACTGCTCTCTCAAGAGCGTGTAGTCAGTCAGACATAGTGGCAGAAGGAAAGCATGTACATTATCCGTGACCCGTAGAGGGGCAAGGTGCTGTGCTCAGCAGGGGGCTGTGGGTCCTGTCCTGCACGGACTGGCTGACTATCTGCAGGTCACTGCAGTTCCTCGAGCACCAGCTCCGCAGCAGTGACCTGCAGCTCTCCATCACCCCCTTCCTCACCCGAGCACCTAATGAAGCATTAACTGCTATGGACTCCCCAAGAGGAACCAAGCATCGAATGGTTAACACAGTCCAGCTCCTTAGGCCAGAGTGGGCAGCCAAAAAGCAAAGTCTTTGGGGATATTTCTGAAGAGAAAATGGGAACAGAGCTGGGTACTCCTCCGGTGGCTCCAGTCCATGTGAACAACATAACCTCAAATAAAGGATGCTTCTCACACCCCCCACTCCAATAAGGCCTCACCCACCCACCACAAGGACAGTCTGCAGTTATGCATCTGTAACGCAATACAGCCAGCACACAAGGTTTGCGTGTTAAACTACTGAAGTACAGTATGTACAAGTGGATATTTTTCCTGCATCGGTACAATTCCTCCTGCTCCCACCTGTGGTGACGGAGCTGGCCGGTCTCTGGGGGACTCACCCTATCCTTGCAATTCAAAAAGATGAGCATTTATCATCAGAGTAGACAGGAGCTGCCACATAACTTGTGGCAGAAGGTGTGGTTTGCTGGAGCACAGGCTAATAGCCAGAGCTTTCATACACTCTGTGATTGCCTCAGCTGTTCTGCCCCCATCAGGGTGGAAATGAATGAAGGTCCTTGTTGGAAAAGCTGTGCTATTCACACATTATTCAAATATGCTTCAGAAATACCAAGTAATTAATATTTAATGACATCTGTTGTCAAGGGTGAAAGATGAAAACCTATAGAGGAATACTGGAAAAGAAACGTTCTTGCCACAACAGAGAGAGCTGTAGGGGCAGACAGCAGCAGTGGTAAGGGAAGGACACCTGGGCATCTTCTCACCCGATGGCCTCAACACGACTTCTGAATCTCAAGGAAACTCCCACAGCATCCTCGTGAGGCTGATAGCTCCTTCAGCACAGCCCCAACTGCCAAATACCTGAAGACATATTGCCCAGGCGTTGGCTGTATTGCCAGCAAACGAGGAGAGCCTGCAAGGGGGGAATGATACGTCGCTGCCAGTCCTACCTGGACAGTCTGTTTGAGCCACGACTTTATTTCTTACATAAAACTATGCTCTAGCATAACTCCCCTGAGGCAGGGCAGCCTGAGTGCCTGCTGGAAATAACTACAGCAGGCAGGGAACTGAGTGTTTAGAGGGTAAGTTACCCCCTCTTACGTACGGTTCCTTCTGTTATTTCAAGTCAAGGTATATAATTGGGCCAGCTTTTCCCCTTTCTCATTTCACAGCTATTCCAAATGACTGTATTAGCTTGAGGATTAGGTCTCCCATGTGTCAGGCCCCAGGGAAGGGCAGGGAGTTCATCCAAGGTCCAGGCCTTTGTTTGGTTTATGTGTTGTGCAAAGGGTCAATACTCTTGAGGGGCTTTCTACGCAGCCTAAATCATAGCAGATTAATAGGATTTTATACAGGAATGAGTAGGAGTTGCTTTCTACCCTTATTTATTTGGACTGGTGCCAATCACAGCCCAGGGATTTTCCAGACAGCGCAGTCTCTGCTCAGATTTCTCTAAACAAGACTGAGCACACTAACAGGGAGCATTGAGGAAGGAAACAACAACCAAACAGGATTCCTTATAGTCACCTCTTATCTACACTACGTCAGCATTCAGCACGCTGCCCTGCAGGGTGAAAACAAGCTGCCTCAAGGATGAAAATAAAAGCGCATTAACTTGCATCGGAGTGAAAAAAACAAAGGGGCATTTTAACCAGTGGCCCAGGTCAACAGCTCTTCCTTGACCCGTGAGCAATCTGACTGCATGGGGCTCAGAGAAGTCCCTCCAGCTCCCCCAGGGTTTTACAGACAGAGCCATACGAAAAGCTAGTTGGTGCAGATGCCAAGACCCTGTCCACACGGTGGTCAACACGGTAGTTTTGTGAGGTTTCTACCAGGGTAGTACTACGGCTTTTTAATTGCTTAGTACTGCCAGGACCATTTTTTTTTTGTCTGTTTTTCCTGCCAAGAGCGGAGTGAACATTCAGCAAAACACCTCCTTCTACTGCACAAATACACCAACCCCAACTGGTTAAGCCTCTCACTCTGGACTGAAGCACCACAGGGAGGCCCAGGGAAAGCAGTTCCTCCATTTAAAGAGATATTTAAAATTTTGTCTCAAACCTCCACCTTCTGATTTGCTCTCCTTCAGTGATGTGAGAAGGAATGCCTCTTTTTTATCCCTTCTCAGCTGTCCCTACATCCCTATCGGTCACATGCCGACAGCTATGAATTACTGGGCATTTGCCACACTAGAGATACAGGAATTCTTTACAATCCCCTTCATACAAGATTAGCCACGCAAGTGCACAGCGCAAGTTATGGGTTGAGGCAGCACCCAGAGATGAGACTAAAGTCTACTACATTTTTCTTTTAGTAGACCAAAAGCAAGCCCCTGGGAGTTACAAACTCCAAAAAACTATACACCTCGCAGTAAGCTCTTAGCTTAAAGCTGAGCTTCTGGCTCCATCTGCTGCCAGAAAGCTGGAAGAGATGAGAAGGGAACAAGAAGCAGCTACAGCCAAAGAGAAAAGGGGGGGGGGAAGATACAACAAAGCCTGTTTTTCTACTTACCTAATCCATTAACACGGCTGTTGAAAGCAAAAAAACACTAAAAAACAGAAACCAAGAAGACCAGAGATTGCTTCATCATGGAAACTTCTAACAAGTTCAAGATGTGCAGCTCTGTACCGGTTCATGACCGATAGGCATTTGGGTCCTATTAAGCAAGCAATCTATTTTGATAATTTTTAACTTTAGAAAATACTGTTTGATGATGTAAATACACGGTTTTGCAGCTGAAAAGAAGCCCGGATAAAGGACCCTGTCATAAGCATGGTTCCCAAGATTGCCATCAGGAAAAGAGAAAAGAAAAAAGGAGAACCTGCATTACATGTCTTCCTATCTCCCCACTGTTCACGATGTTGCTCTTGTCGTGTTTCACGCGGTGCCTTTAAATCTTGGTTTACATTTATCCATAAACAGAGTAATATATTTTTTATGCCAGTATTTTATTCCATGATTTCATGCCAAAACACACGCACACCTCTCTTGCCAAAGTGCCCAGGCCCGCAGCACAATCGGGCATTATTTCTGCAAACAAAGCTTCCAGTGAAGCCAAGGGCTGCCCTGGGTGCCCCAGGAGTGCTGCTTGGGCTCTTGGGTGCTTAGATCACCTCCCTGTGTTTGCACAGCACTGAACGCAGAGTCACTACTCACTTAGAAAAGCGTTTCATATAGCTGATGCAAAGAAACATCAGAAGCTACTCACAAAAATATGTGCAGGCAATATAATGGAGACAGATTAAGCCTCTGCAGCCAAATGCTTAAAGCACCATTTTGAAGATACATATGTCTACCTTTACAAAATTTTATTGCTGTATATTCTTGTTAAAGAAATCGAAACCCTCTGAATAAGCAATACAGATCTCTTTCAAGTACCATTTTAAAAATAAATTTCAATTACACCAGCAAAAAGCACCACTAAAGAAATGCCATTGCCACATTCTCAACTCTTACTAATACAAAGAAAAGCACTTGAGAAATACCGGGAAGGCACAGGAAGGGCATTCTCTGAGCTTGCTTTTCTCACCTCCTATAAAGTTATGATGCAAAAAACAAACTCATTTTATGAAATGTCTTCTCTATTTTCTTTGCACATTTCAGCGTATATATTACACTAATTTGTAAATGATTTTCAGTTTGGCCTCCTTCAAATTAAACTTTGCCCGGGACCTGCATCTGGCAGAGCTATATACACTTGAGCAATAAGTGGAACAAGTACAAACCCAAAAGCGCTGAATTTCTGGCACTAAGCAGTAAGGACACTTTGGTTGTCTACATGTTTTTGGTAATAGAAGCCCTGAAGAAAATGTCTAAGGCTAATTAAAATCCCAGACAACAAAACCAGAGACTGATTTACAAGCACATTAGTTATACAAGCAGCTATATTTGAGTTTGAGAGGTTTATGTGGTGTCACTGAAAGCTGGCCAAATCCCAGTTTATGCTTGCTAAAAGACAGAAAAAACACTTTCCACGATAAAGCAAACCCTTCTTTTGCCCCCTTTCTCAAAACACACACCACAGATCAAAGGCAGATGATCTTGCTGATAGCCTATAATTTTGCCACTTTGCACACCAGAAGAGGAGGAGCTTTGACATTTCCTTTGGCCTTTGCAGCTCTTCCCGGTACCTCACTGACAACTGCCAAGATGTTATTTACTGTTGTTGAGGTGGAGGTTAATGGGTGACAGGCTCAATGTCTGGGAAGAGAAGTCCTGGGTTCCCGTCTTCACTCCCGAAATATGTAAATCTGTACTTGTTCTAGCATTGAACTGTAATTAAACCAAACGTTCAAGAAAACCCTTGTCTGCTTTAGCTCCTACACGCTCATCCTTACCCTGCTCCCCGCCCCACTAGGTTTTCCCCAGTTTGCACACAACAGAGTTGTTTCACAAGCATGAACAGAATTTGTCCCACCCCCAGAAGGACAGACAGTGACAAACACACTCGTGTAGGACATGGGACTTGCTCATTCAGAGCCACCTCCTGGAGGCACATCTTATCCACCACCGTATCAATGCAAAGGGCAAGAACCACCTGCCGCTGTGCCTTGCAAGGGCCCTGGCCACCTGAAACGTGTATTTCTGCTCTAAGCATGCCCATGAGCTCTGGGGACTTTGCCAACCTCAACACTGCCCCTGAATTTCTGAGCTGCTTAGGCAGGTACCGTGCACCTACCACCCTCACATAGGTAGCTATGGCTGTGGGAACGATGCAGGGTTGAGAGCAAGTCAGAGAACTTTCAGGTTAAAACAGAAAACTCATTTGCCCCATCATTAAATAAGGGCAATTTAAGATGACAGTTTTTGACTTGTCTTCAGAAAGGCTATACATACCTTGATTTTCATAAGCTTGCAAAGAAAAATTGGATTCATGAAGCAAACCTAAGATGAATAAAGCACCCAGAAATCAGTCAGCTACGGTCTGCTGTAGAAAAACTTCTCAAGTTCTGAGCAGTCTTGGCCTAGTAAATCTGCAACCAGAAAGTGGGTTGGACAAGATCAGAGCTCAAATTGATCACCAGAAGCCTGAGAAAAATTCTTAGTAATAGAGGATGAAAGCCAGCAGAGCAGACCACAAAATTTTACATGCATGTAATTCATGCTTATTACACAAATAAAAAAATGGGGGGAAAGAGCTTCAAAGCCGTTCTTCAAAACAGTTTGCACAAAGGCGAGTCTGGGAGCACAGGCTGAGAGATAAAAATATGCTACTGCAGGAAAACCCAAACCACAACACCGGGGCATAAACTACTGCACAGCATACAAGCCACATGAACTAGTCTAGCTCTGCTCAGCAGTAGCGAGGGCACAGCCAGAGCAGTGAATCACAGGAGAAGAGCAAGAATGATGAAGGGCTCTAGAAAACATTACCTCTCAGGAAATAAACAGAATTTTAACTAGAGAAGGAGCAATGACTGGAACAGGAGGGATAAGCTTCAGGCATGTAAAAGGCTGTTGCAGAGAAGGAAAATGATCTGTTCTCTGTGGCCTGACGGACTGAATGGGCAGCAAGAGAGACAGATGGAGAATACGGTAGGATACTTGCTAGCAGTAAGGACAGGGAAGCACTGAAACGAAGGCTGGAGTCTTCCGCCCTACAGCCCTTTCAGGCAATTAGGCAAACAATGACATAGCTATACCTATACACAGTTATATAACTGTGTCCTTTGTCCTTGCCAGCCCTATTACTCTACAAAAGTAAACATTTTGGCTGCTAAGGACTGTTTGGGGTTTACCTTTTGGTCTCTGAAAGGACTCCAGGAAATGCAGTTTACATTACTGTTTCTTTCAGCTATTTCACTCCTTTCCAGTCAGATTACATAAGCACAGCTTTCAGAAATGCCAAACTTCCTAGGCAACACCTTTCTGCATTTTTTTCTCACTCCTAAGACTAACAATCACTCTGACACATTGCCGCTTGCAACAATGAGGCCCTTCCAAATGGAAATCAGTCTTACTTCATCTTCAGCAGATGGCAAGTCATTTTGTCTCACCCAAAACACGGTAGGGTGAATGGTTCTGTGACCCTGACCAGCAAACTTGCTCGTTTCCATAAACTAAGTTGCCTTTAAAATACCACGGGATTATTTACCACTTCCAATTACAAACATGTGACTGCATTTAACCCCTGTGCTTGGCAAAGGGAACACTTTGCATTAGCAGTGATTAATCGGGGTTTAGTCTCAGCTAAAATGAACTCAGTTAAGAAATACAAAAAACAAGCTAGTGCAAGAAGAGTAGCCAACTCCACAACTGCATACCGAACACGGGATTGGCAGGGTCCTGAGGCGCAGAAGTGCAGAAGCACTCACCCTGTAAAAAAGCACAGAAGAAGCTTCCGTATAGTGATCGATGGAAATTCATAGACTACAAAGGCAGCACTTGCTGGGGCTCTTGAGTTTCTGCAAGTTTCTGTGGGGCTTGCACTTTTTGAATACACCACATGTTTTAGTTGCATATTAACTTTTTTTTTAATGCAAGGCATGTTTTAATATGAACATCCAGACGATAGAAAGTTTTGTAACAGTAAAAACAGATCTATATGCTTAGACCCATTTTACAAGATTGCAAAGCCAAACACTGAGACCAGGCTTGAAAACAGCATCTCTGTCATACAATCAAAATACTGTACGTACAGAACACAGCTCGATGCTTCTCAAGTTCACCAGCATAACACCTAGTTTGTCAAACCTTCAGCTGGAGAAGTTTTCTCTAGCTACAAACGAGAAACAAATTCTATCCAAAATGACAAGTGCTTCCACCCTACAGACGTCTCACCAAGGGGCAAAAATGCCAAATGTGATGTTTTGGAGAGCGATATGAGAATGCAAGACCACCCTTACTAAAACATATATAAATTACACTTTAAACTTTGGCGAAGACTTTCAACAATTAAACAGATTTCTACAGGTATCTCCCTATATATGTTCTGACTTAACTGTTCCGCAGGTATACAACTAAATGAACAGAACCTCACCACTTCATTTCCAAGTATTCCAAGATTGGAAACTCTTTAAAATCATTCTTTATTTTCTTCAGAACCATTATAATTTAAAGACACAGCTATCTTTTAAGAGTCAGGTCCTCTTAGGCAAATGGAATGAGAGATGCTTGCTTCAAGAGCAGGCCTTCATCGCACATATTTCAGCACACCACCTTGGGTCAGTCAGCGATATACTTTAAGAGCCATGAGTTCAGAAAGACAGAATGGTCTTATGAATTATTTCGATGCACTCTCTGATTTCATCCTCCTTAATCACAAGCGGAGGTGCCAGCCGAATGATATCACCGTGTGTAGGTTTGGCAAGAAGTCCGTTATCACGAAGCCGCAAACACACCTTCCAGGCATCATAGTCTACAATTAAAGGAACAAGAAAAAAAAAAAAAAAGAAGAAACTTATACTACAGCAGAAAAAGTGGCACAACTGCAGCACGTGGTCCATGGGGCCAAACTGTAAACACCTTGCCGCCTGGCAGTGAAAAGATGAAGCGTGTTCACAAATGAAGTGGTCACTTCTGAGCAACTCCACAGAATTTGCAGTGAACACGCAAGACTGCTGCAAAACTGCAATCTGTCTGAAGTGACCCACAAGTTTGCCTCCAACACACGAAGTTTTGCTCCTTCACAGCTAAGTGCTTGGCTGGATGCAGCAATAAATTTAAAAATGTGAACCATGCAAAGGGGAGGTGAGGAACATCTGGATAGGACCTCAGGCAAGGTAACGTTTGTGCCTGGATTCCAGGGCATCACACGCACGCCTTAGGAAATTACACCACCTCCCTGTAGCACTTCGTCACTTAGCATATTCATGACAAAAATAATTGTCTGCTCTGGCTTCTAAGCAGTTTCCTCATACAGTTCAAGGTGTTAATCCCTAGAAACTTGTTCTCAGTCATTAGGTTTTCCCTTCCTTGCACCCTCCTGTATTCATTTTACTCTTCTATCCTGGAAACAACCAACCTCAGCCAATCTTGCCATAATCTGACAAAAACTAGTGTTCCAGATGTGGCTCGTTTTCTTCTGATGAGGAGACAAAAGGATATTTGTTGGGAGCCAGATCCACCACCAGGTCTGAACATTATCAAATCTTAAAAGAATTCAAATCATTAAAAAGACATAATTGTTCAGACTTACTTGGTAAAAAACCTTATTTTTAATAGCACAGAGTCACTTGAATAAATTTTCAGTAGGTACTACAGTACTATAGCCAAGATCTGAACCCAAACATGATGCCTGTGAGCCATCCCCCTACTCCATTAAGGTACTTTCAATTTAAGTTGAAAAATATTTTTTCATGCTATGATTCTGCAGTTGATTATATCTCTTACCTTTGGTTTCCCGAATTACAATTGCATTTAATAGTCCTTTTCCTCTTACAGAAGTTACAATATCAGATGGTGTCTTCATGAGCTCATTTCTTAGTATGTTACCCATTATTTCTGCATTTTTAGCCAAGTTTTCCTCTTCAATTACCTAAAGGGAAGTCAGATCTAAAGTCAACTGAAGGGCACTGCATTTGTTTTATGTACCATGCTGGGATGGATGACTAACAGCATTACAATCGCTGAGATACAAAAGCTGTTGCATCCAAAGTGTCACTGCAAAGGCTGTATATCCAAGCAGATTAATATTAAGCCTTTACTCATTCATGTTTACAAGAACCAATGATCTCTCTGAAATTTTATTATAAACTAACTGCTTTTCATTTGCCATTATTCACAAGTAAACAGTAAACCTCTGAAGACTTTTAATCTGTCCAGGTCCACATACTCGGTAATAATGAGGTTTTCTGAGTGACTTGCATTACATGTAGTCAATTATGCAGTCACAGAGTAATTAAAATATGCACTCTGGACGAGACATTTTACTAGCTTCTGTTTGAGCTCCAGTAGCATCTGTGTGTTATCAAGATGACAGAACAGCAGCCTCAGCAATATGGTATAGTAATATAAGCCAACTTAAAAATGTCTTTGTGAAATTAGTTGGACTATTTTACTGAATTTACATCAGTGTCTTGAAACTTCCCTTAGATACCTTGTCACTTAAGACATTACGACCATAAGAACACAGAAATTAGAACATATTTCTAGTAAAGACTTTAGAATTTGTTTTGTGATCTATGCAAACAGTTACCCACTACCAGTTTTCCATTCTTACTTAAAGCTAGGTTTCTACTCGTAGCAAAACAAATAATATCATTTGTTTAAACAAAGATCATGCCAGCATGACACCCTTTTTGGTTTGGAATCCAACTCTCTTTTACAACACACAAACCTCCAGTGCTGCCATCGCAACACGGCAAGCTAATGGATTTCCTCCATACGTAGATCCATGTTCACCAGGCTTAATGGTCAGCATAACTTCATCATCACATAGTACTGCCGAGACCTAAAATGGGAAGACCAGCCAATTCATTTACATACGTATTTGTAACAGTAAGCTTTAACTCTGAAGTAAACTTTTCCTCAGGGCTCAGGAAAGGATAATCTTCAGCCTATAAATTACACTTACACTCTCTGTACAGAGCTGGGAATGTATCTGACAATCACATAACAGCTTAATCCCTTAAATACACTTTGCTACAGTGGTAACATATAACATCTAACTACAGTTGAGGGGCATTTCTCCAAACTGAATACTATTTCAAGAGTTTAAGCTTCAATACTCCCTTTAACAACTGAGAAATACCTTCAATCGGCCAAAATAGTTCAAGGCATGTTGTAATTTCCAGCCTAATCAGCAGGAATTTAAGTCACTCCAAGAGGATAAAATCAGTCATGTGGGAATGCCAAACAAATGAAATACTGCCAGTTGCTCAGAAATAACTTTAAAATATATGTTTTAACATACATTAGTATTTTTTTTTCCTTTACAGAATTTATCCAGAAATTAATCACAGCAAGTCTGTGATGAACTTCTCTCCAGAGTACAAGAGACTAACCGGTAATTCCAGAATGAAAAGCTGGCCACTGGACACTTATTTTCCTGACAGGATAATATCGAACTGAAGAAAACAGATACAGAGCATCTATTCAATTAATGGACAAGGGCTAAAACACCTAAAAATCACCAGCCTAAGTAGACGGCATCTAATAACGTGCCACCCTAGCAAGTCAAGTATCAACATAGAAAGTTCAGGACTCTATACAGCCATTTCAGCTCTAAAGTTTGTATTACGTATTCCATTAATTGATTATGTATCTCTCACATGTTAGACTATCCGGGTCATAAATCATAGGTAAGCTTGTAAACACTGATTCCCAACTACAACAAACATCAGATTTATTGTTCATTGAACTAGCAGACTTTCAGTGTTAATTAAAAATCATCATTCAACAAATGAGTATTTCTTTGTTACTCACAGGATATAAGCCACCAGAAAGGGCCTTTCCAAGAAGAATTAGATCAGGTCTCACATTTTCATGGTCAACAGCTAGCATTTTCCCTGTTCTGGCTAAACCAGTCTGTACTTCATCAGCAATAAATAGAACCTTTACAGAGACAGAAAGAAGAAAAACCCACACATAAGAGAATGACTTCCACTACCATTCCTAACTCAGTTCAAACAATACAGCATTATTACACAGTAAGTAAAGACCTGCCAGGTGCATCGCACTAAGTCCTTCCTTTACGTCCTCTAAACCTTCTGTAGACTTATATATTCTGTGAAACTACTAACAAGTGAACACACTGTCCACTCTCTCCAACAGCTTCAGCATATTCTTTTCTACATAAGGCATAGCCCATTGACGCTGTCCAACCAAAATCTGTTTGCGGTATAACAATGAGTAGGATTCCCAAAAAGTTAGGATTTGTCTATCGTTACTCCCAATGCATCGTTTGTACACTGACCTTTGGAAACTTCTGAAAAATGCCATCTTAGCAACTCTGCAGGTCTTGTAGTCTGATGTCTGTGTCTAAATAATTCTGAAAACCTAAATCCAAGTTTTTGATCTTGTTTTCCTAAGCTGCACTATTGTCATGTACTACTATTTGTAAAGTAGCTCTTATTTCTTTCTTACAGGTAAGAATCTCAGCAATAATAAAGAAAACTTTATTAATTACATGTCAATACCTTCCTCTAAAGGTACAGAGGGATTTATGGGTAGCACTTGCAAATTAAGAATCAGAATTCTATTGGAACAGAGACCACGGATTTTTAAATCAGACAGGCAACACCAAGGGAATAAGAAGCTGTAAATCAGCAAACCTTTTTTTGTTATTTTCCTTACACTTACAAAAGACGTGGCCTGGGCCTGTGGGAGAGGGTGACCACATTGGTCCTGGAATGAGAATGCAGGGCAGCCTGCTTGTGAGAAGTAGCAGTACCCAAAGACAACTGAAGGACATGGAAATAGGTAGAAACACATCTTCCCACCCTTCCAGAGACACTGAAGGCAAGTGTCTAATTCAGTGCGTCTTCACTAGCAGAGAAGAGAAATTATGGATCTAACACTCTTATTTTCAAAACTAAACACTTCTTAGTAGAATCCAGGCAGGACATAATATTCAGAATAGGAGTGAGGAATGTGGTATAAACCAGGATCTGAGAAAATGTCAAACAAAAGAACAAAACTCTAAGACTTCTGCTCTTCAGAGAACCTAGAAGACCATTCATAAACATATGACCATTTTCTTCAGTGTTTCATTCTGTGACCCGTTACTGTTACTAACTCATGGTAGCACTTAGGCACTCCAGCAACAACGTCCCTTGACAGCCAAGGTAGAACAACTGCAGTAATTGGCTTCTGGTCCAAGAAACTTATCACGTGAAAAATTAAAAGTTAAATTTATTTAAAATAAATGCAGTTTCAAGAACATTCATTAGAAACTTTAATCAGTGACAGCAGTACGAAGCAGTGCATATTTTTCACTGTTAAGAAGTACTTCCTGGTAAGGTATTGCCAGGAAATATAAGAATCATAGAATCATTAAGTTCAGAAAAGACCTCTAGGATCATCAAGTCCAACTGTGAGAAGTATCCCCACCCTATTCCACTGAAAGAAAAGGAAATTATTAAATAGTATATGAAACCCTATATGTTATATATGAGGATGACCTTACAAGATATGCCAGTAAACACAGTGTGTAATGTTTAAGCCACCTTCTTATAGCAAATTCCTTACATTGTGTTTTGTGCAGAGGTCCCGCACTCCTGTGAGATAACCTTTGTCAGGAACAACCACACCTGCTTCACCTTGAATTGGTTCAACCATGAAAGCTGCTACACTGGGATCCTGAAGGGCCCGCTGTAAAAATGGACATACAGATAGGGAAGACAAAAAGAAAAATAAAAAAAACTTTTACTCGGGTCAAATTCAGAAAATATGGAGATGAACACATGTCGCAGAACCTAGCTCTAACCCTGGTGCTCCACCTCAAATGATGATAATAGTATTCATGTCAGGCAGTTATCCCTGAGTGCCATTTCAGTTCCAGCACAGAAACTTATGTCACTTTTTGCCTGGAAAGATCAGCTGGTGTGCTTGGCTTGGGAAATGACAAACCTTAAAAATTGCAAACCCAGACAAGCAGATTATCAGATCAGTTCACAAATTACCATAGAAATACTCTCAGTTTTGCGTTACCCCATACAAGACAAACAATTGCTCAACAATTCCCTCAAACAAAAAAGAATGGAGCCTCTCCAGAACAATTTTGTCACCTTAAAGCAAAGTCCACAGCTACATTTTTGCACCATCAAGTTCCAACAGGTTTAGAAGTCCACGAGACTCAAGAGACATAACGATTCCCAGCATGAATTTACTACAGCTTTTCTCAGTACTGCCCCATGAACAGAACGAATTCCGTTATCAGTCTGATGGACGTGGATCTAAGTTTCAGGTCTCCAAAGCACATTTAAAGCCTCAAAGTTGGCTGAAAGCCACTAAATACTTACAGGGCTTTCACAATGGGCAGCCTTACATAGGTTCAAATCTGAGGAAGCTTTTTCACTCTGTGACTATAATAGAGAGACCTTTATCTCCCCTAACCAAACTCCTAGGAGGCAAGCACCTCTGACCCATAAACCCTCCAACCTTCACAGGCGATTCACTGGTACTCAGCAGATCCAAAAGGCAGAGGACTAACCAACTTGTCATTCATGGAGTCGATTTACCCAGATGATGGAAAAGTGGTAATGTCAAAGCGATAAGGTGTCCCCTCAGCATCCCCTTCTCCAGGCTAAACACCCCCAGGTCCCTCAGCCGCTCTTTGTCAGACTTGTTCTCCTGACTCTTCACCAGCTCTGTTGCCTTTCTCCAGACATGCTCCAGCAACTCAGTTTTTCCTAATATCCAAGCTAAACCTCCCCTGGCACAACTTGAGGCTGTTCCCTCTTGTCCTAAAAACCAAGCGGTTTCTCATCTCAGAATATGCAGGGAAAAGCTGCTGAAATGGCAGTGATTCTGTGTAAGTGAAACACCAGCCTGGCATGGTTTTAAGGATGCTGTGAAACTGGAAAGACTTGTTTGCAGCTGCAGTGAATTCTAGTCATCTGGTCACTGACTGAATGCACAGCATTTCTGAGAAAAGTAGGTAAAGTTATTAGTTTCAGAATCCAAGTCCTGACTTTGGAATGTACGCTACTGATCTGAATTCCCTTATGGTTTATCTGCTATTCTTCTTTTGTACCTTGAACATCTTAGTAACAAGGGAAATGAAAGAGATCACATGGTTTTCCCTTTTACATCTTAAAGCAAAACTAAATATCAAAACCAAAGCAGAATTTACACACATTTCCTATACATAATTATAGCATATCTATTTCTTATATATGTCTAGATGCATACATCTTCATGTCAAAGCACGTGTTTCAAAGGATAAACTTCTGATTTTCCTGCCTTGCTATTTACCAAAGAGACACTGCAGAATGATTTTGTACAAGAGAATTAAAATTGTCAAATACCTCAAGAGCTGGTAGGTCATTGTATGGGATCACTTCAAAACCTGGCATAAAGGGTCCAAATCCATCATAGCTGGATGGGTCGGTAGAACTAGAGATAGCAGCCATGGTTCTGCCCCAGAAATTGCCAGCTAAAAGGAAAAAAAAAAAAAAAAAAAGAGGGGTACTGTAACAAAACTGACTAAGAGTCAGAACAGTTTATAGGACATCATACTGTCCATTTGGTAATGCATTTTAAGAGCTGTCTAACAGTAGCATAGTAGCATCTTTCCATTAGTTGTCAGCATTTTACATTGATGCCATAACTACATCATGTCAGGAAGATATCTTTTTAAAGAAGATGTACAGCTTTTACATAAATATTATTCATTAAATGCAGATAAAAAAGTAAACATCACCCAGAGTTTGTGTCCTAAAAATAAAGCTGCCAGTAAGTCTAAACCAAAAAACATTTCTGTGCATTTTGAAGTTCCAGGAGAACCCATTTGTATTTGTAAAAATACTGTGGCATTCCAGTATTTGATATAGAAACATCAGTTAAAATGTCTAGGAAGCAACTATCACCAAGACTATGATATATTCTTTTTAATATTTCAGTTAAATCAACACAATCTCAGCTAATCAATAATAAGGTGCTTAGTGAGACAAAGGAAGATTCAATGCCTTCAGAGATTCACAAGCTTTTTCTTGCCCCCACTGATTTCTTTGTGTAGCTGTGATCCTAGGGGCAGAGGATGTTCTCAATCTGCAGTAAATCCTGAAGTCAATTATTACTGACATAGCCGGCTCTAGGGCTCTAGGCATCCCTTCTATTTACACCAACGTAAATAGCATTACACTGTTCACTATAGCAATGTCTCCTAGCCGAACAATCCCTGCCACACTTTGCTGACTCACATGCTTATCACCTCAAGGTCATGCTAGTGCAATCCACCGTATCCTGAAACAAAGCCCTGATGACTGAATCACCTGAAGCAGAGCAGCCTGTCTGCTGATGGCAGGCTGTCCCCATCTTAGCACTCCAGCCTCTGTTTTGGCTCACCATCGACCTCAGACCTACGTCAAGTTCTCTGGACTGATGCTTAAAGCCACTTTTTGTTCTGACCCTACCTACCCAAGAGAACTTTTTTCTGCCAAAATGCTGGCTCCTGATAAGAGGATTGTTATTTTGTTCTAACTACTTGGCACATAATTAAACATTGTGGTTAAGGAGATGGGATCATAATAATGGAGGACGTATCCAGTTCATCAAGGTGAGAAAGCACTTTTTAAAGGTTAATTGACTGAAGAACAAAAATATGCGTGGAAGAGAAGGAGGGAGAAATATATTTGTTCAAAGGCTTCCCAGAAGAAGAAAAAGAAAATCTAATCTAATTGGTCCTAGAAACCATAATGCAATATGCAACTATGAATTTCAATTTATAAATGCTGTCTAATGACAGTTTATGGTTCAGCTACTATGTGTACCAAAAGTCAAAAAGAGTATTTGCAGCTGTAGCAATTGGAAAAAAAGTCAATATTTAAGTAGTAAGCTTGATTCTGGAAGGTTTTATAAAATACAGAACCATTGAATAACATTAGAATTGACAAAAATATTTCAACTGTAATAAAAAAATAGCAAATTCAAGTTATTTGAATTTGAATTTTTTTAGCAAAGCACAATGGTCTCTTCAGGGGCAGGAAACTTCTCCCTGTTACAGAGCCAGGCAGAGCAGGCAGATAAAGGGAAGAAATACACCATGGACTTTCCAGGCCCCATATTTACTTCAGCAATATTGCTTTTACTTTCATTACATGATCAAGACTACAGTATGTCTTGACTGGGTTAATGCCAACTTCTGGAAGACTTTAAGAATGTGGAAGAAAGCCACGGGCAGGCAAAGCGTAAGAGGGAAACAGGCTTAACCCAAATGCGGAATCTATGAGAGGGGTGGCAGCAATCTGAGGAATGAATTAAAGAGAAAGGTATATAAAAATCAACCAATTAGGAATAAAAAGATACTGCACTTTAACATCCAAGCAGTGCTTAAAAGAGCAGAAAGGACTGAATGGCAGGCAGTCACTCAGTTTTTGATGACCAAAAAGTTTAAGTAGTACAAATAAGGTCCACTTTATATATTCACTGCTGTTTATAAAGCTTTATAAACCACCTTAATAACTATGGTTTCCTTCCTGGATTTAAGTTCATCGTCGCACTTCCCTTGCAAAAACAGACATTACACCAGCAGCTCCTGACAAAGCACAACTACCCTCATTGCCTCTTAATGCATACACCTCCACAAGGGAGAAGATCTGAAATGCATTTGTCATAGGAATTATATTCATTCCTCTTGCTTTTACAATCACTTCCATTACAATCACATGCATTTCCTACAGGATGTTACATTTTAAAAACTGTTTATAACTCATTGGAACTACTTAAGGTTAAAAATCAAATAGCCAGAAGCATACACAGAATATTTTGTCAACAGAATATATTTAAGACTGAACTTCACAATTTAGAAGGTGGCACTCAAGAGAACATTAAGGTCCTGTAAGGACTGTTGTAGCCAGAGCAGTAGTTTTTTAATCAGAATTACCAACTGCAGATATGCGAGTACAACAAAACCTATTATAGGTTGAGATCTTAGCTTACATTATTAATATGTCAAAGCTTACAGAGACGTTCAACAGACGTGCTTCAGTGAAAAAAAAATGAAACATTAGGAATACTGCGAAGTAATCGCTACAGCTATAGGAGAAATGAGAGTGCTATATCCAATGTCTAGAGCTCCCTTCCTCCTCAGTACCTCAACTTGAACATGCACTTTACATACCTGCAAATATTATTTTTGCTTTGTATTTTGGAATTCCTTTTACAGTGTATGCCCACTTCCGAGCCAGTTTACAGGCAGTTTCTCCAGCTTCCACTCCTAAAACATAAAGCAATACCATTATCACCCTTGTACACGAGACAGGCCATTGATGCAGTACCAAACATTACAAAACAGTTGAACCTCACAGACAAGAAATAATGGAAATAAAGTTAGTTTTTTACCTGTGTTCATTGGAAGAACTTTGTTATAATTGAACATTTTGGTGACAAACTCCTCATATTCACCAAGTACATCGTTGTAGAATGCTCTGGATGTAAGGGTCAGTTTTTCAGACTGAGCTTTCAGAGCATTCACGATCTTTGGGTGACAGTGGCCTTGATTAACAGCACTGTAAGCACTCAGAAAGTCAAAATACTTTCTACCTTCAACATCCCACACATAAATACCTAGGAAGACAAAGGTATGATCAATCACAAAATAAAAGGAGACGTGAGGTAATACTAAATGATATAAGCTAAGAGCTACAACCCAACCCGGTCAAATATAAATGGTATTCTCGCTATTCCTTAGGGCACACCTGAAGGGCTCTCTAACTAGAAAATAATCAGTTGACAAGGAGAGCATGAGCAACAAACTAGTATAGAACAAATAAATGCCCAATGAGGAATCGAGAAAATAAGTATTTCCCATATAAAGCTGCCATTCCACTAAGTAATATCAGAATATTACTTCCCCTTCAAGTCCCTGTTTTGGGTCCTGAAAAGTAGATAGAGAAGAACACTTTTTGTAAGAGGATTGATAAGAATTGGAGAACAAAACCAACAGAAACCAAGTAGTCTCAAAACTTGAGACTGGCAGCTCTGAGCTGTCAAAACATCTACTGATAAACTATTGGATCACTACACTGATAGCATTTCAATATGAACTCAAATAATTTAACCTGCAGAGTATAAAAGCCCCTCAAACATAATTAAAGGCCAGAGTAAATTTAAATTAAGCAATAATACAGTACACAAGGACTTACACAGGGTTCCAATGCACCTTTCTGTGTTCACATTAACATTAAACCTCTCCACACAAGGTAAGGGAAGAAACAAAGTTCCTTAAAACTTTCTTGCTGAGTTATTCTGAATTATGAATATTATCAGAACTCAGACGTCTGTTTAGATAAACCATTTTAGAAAGACTACAGTTTTATCAGGTGGCTTCATGCATAACGATCCAGTTCTCTAACCAGCAATTAGCTGTCTTTATTTCATCAATTATCTCAATCCCACCCCACCCCCAGCCCCCAAAGGCTCAGAAATTTATTAGGTCAAAATCATTAAGCCATGATCCCGTCCCATCTACACACACACATCCTATCTACACCACCCAGGGAGACCTAAATAAAATACCTTTTCCTTTTTCCAGAGCAACAGGTAGTGGGTGATAATTGTGGGCACCATATTTAGCCTCACGTTCAAATATGAAATCAGAGGATGGAGGTCCTTGAACGGTTTTTTTGGTAGCAACTGAGGTAGCAGAACTCAGTGAAGTATGAACACCTCGACAGAGAACGGCAATGCTCTGAGAGCGGGTTAGTTTGGAAAACATTATTGACTTCAGGTATGCTGTTATAGATCTGGGGGGGAAAAAGGAAAGTTAATAATTAGCACTAAGAATACTTCAGAAGAAATGTATGATGCGATTAAACTGCTTTTACTGCCAGGATTACAGGTTTCTCAACTCTTTTGCAATTCAATCAAGAAAGCTTACATGAAGTATAAATGATTGCGGTACTAGCTTCAAATAAGTATTTTTTTCTATGTTAACGTACACGAACAGAAACAAAACTAAGATGTGTGACTCACCAAATCTATGAAATAGTCACATGATTTTTGCTATAACTGTTCCTTTTTCATTGTGCCTTAAATTGTGACTAGATTTATATAAACTACAATAAGAACGTTAAGTTTATCAAACTTCTCGTGCTATTGAAATGCCTTTCATCTAACAAAGATTTCCATAAAACAAATCTTGTCACAAAATCAGGACGTAAATAACATAATACCAGAAAGAAGCCCCTAGCCCATATACTGTTTAGCTGATAATATTATCAGATTTTATAAATGACTGATTAGTTTTAACTGAGGTCAGCTTTAAGAAACAGAACTTGTGACTTTTTATATAAACAGCATTCTTGTTTTTAAAATGTTGCCACCCACACATAAAGCACTCACTGTTAGTAGCATTTTAAGACCATCAAAAAAACAGATGGAACGTGCTAGTATGTTGGATATTAATGAACCTTATAGCACCCTGTGTTTTCTCAGTAAAACTCCGTGATTTCCCCCAAATAACCTTGTACTGTTAACATCTAAGGATAATCTGAGGGTAGAATTCCATGAGACAACGCACTTGCATTTCTGCCCTGTGCCTTCACCTCAGCCAATGCAAAGATACATCCCAGAGAGGGGAAACCACATTGGCATTTTAAAAGCTGTTCAGGCAAGCTCTCCTCACAGCACCAAGTACTGGGAACGGCAGAGAGCCAGCAAGGAAGCAATGATCGCTTGAGCAAGACCAAGAGTTGTCAAAGCTCAAGTTTCTAGTCTTGCTTATAAACAGCAAAAGGTACAAACCCAAAAGGAAGATTGCAGATTACAGTGACAAGCACGTTGGTTATCAAACACAGCCTCCTTTGAAACGTACTCCTCAGCAAACTGAAGAGTTGCGTAATCTTGACACTGCTGTGCTAACACCAAAAGCATACTGTAGAACTTATTTTATACTTATAAATACAGTATAAAAATATACTTATTAAATATCAACAGGAGAACGCAGTGATGGTTTACACAAGTGTGTTATTTCAGGCTGCTTGCAGAGACAGAAATATTGAGTCACGGATTTATTCCAAATTTATTTTGGAAAAAGGTCTGCACGCTGGATGTGCACCTTAAACAGAGAGGCATTTCTTTCCGCAGGCTCCTCAGATATTACATTGCTGCTCCTCACTTCTAAGCAAAGCCAGAAGACTATTTTCTGCTTCTACCAAAATTAGCTACCAAAATCCGAGTCTTCAGGATGAGTCAATAGCCTCCATCCCAGCAAGATGAATGGCAGCTCCACAGCTCTGGGCATTTACCAGCTATCATCGATGCCATTAAATATTAGCTATTTGTGTTAATACTCTTCAAGAGCATTATTCAAAGATGTTGCAAATAAAAAAGGCAAACACCTCTCTGTGCAGGAACAAGTTTTGACAGAAACTCAGCTCAGCTGCGCCACCCAAAATTACAACTTGCTTAACTCCTAAAATTTAATTGGTCAGTGACATCCCGGCCCCTGGCACAGCTCCACGACAGAGCAGCTGATTCTGTAACACGCTTCTATATTTTTGGAGATTTTCCAGACATTCTTGAAATGAAAGCTGTAGAGAAATGAAACTTTCATCTGCCCTGTAACAGACAGCTACCTTTCTGCATTAAGAATTACAGCCCACCAATTTGAGATTCTTCTTTTACTTCTTTCAGGTTGGAAAATCTTACACAGAAATTTTTAAAAGGTCTTTGCCCTCCATGAGGAGAAATGCCCTGCAAATTACACTAGTGAGGCCACATCATTTTATCTGAAGTGTGGGAGGTTACACGGAATAGGGCTGAGCAAAGCTGAGAATTATGGATGAATCCGGAGTTAATAGGTGAAGAAAAATTTGGTTTTGATGATCAGCAACACAAGATGAACAGAAATTTCAGGAAAGAGGAGCACAGTAAGAGGAAAAAAAACTTTGAAAAACTTATTACCAGCTGTGAGGAAGTGAGAAATATGACCATGCCCTACAGCATGTGGTACCGGAATCAGAAGCCAGGGCATTTCACCAAGTGGAAAAGGTCTTGCATCAGAATAGAAAAGCTACTCAAAGCACAGCTGTGAAACATCCTTGAGCAGCTTTGCTCAAGTGCCAAGCAAGAATATCCAGACAAGAGCACTGCACCTGCAGACCTCGCAGGTAAATTCAATGGTTCTATATACCCAATCCCTGACGTACACTGAAATACGCCCCAAGGTAAATCGGCATATATTATCAGATACATGAAAAACGCTGAGATGCATGTTGATACAGCGTAGAAGAATCCATGCTGCACGGCAGCCTTTACCAAGGGAATACAAAAGGGGTGAGCGCTCAAGAAGACAGGCTACAGCAGGAGGGATATCGGTCTGGACATGCCAAACCACCTTTTCGGGCTAGCACCAAATCACAAACAGCTGCGGACCTAGACTGGCAGCCAAGGCAGAGTAAGAAACCCGGCGGAGAAATCCCAGCCCCACGCCTCCGTCCCTCGGCTGAGGCCACCGCAAAGGCAAAGACACCGCGTCCCTCGGGACCCCACGGAGGGCGGGAGCGAGGCTGGCAACCGGCGCGGGGCGGGAAGGCGGCTCCCCGCCGGCTCGGCCTGCCCAGCCCGCCGGGAGGGCCCGGCACCTCCCCGGCTCCCCGCACAGCGCGGACGGGCGGCGGCCCGGCCCCGCCGCGGCTCCGGCCCTGGCCCTGGCCCTCTCTGCGGCTCGGCGTCCCCGGCGCCGCCGCCCTGCCCCGGGAACCGGCCGCCGTGGGGCGGGCCGACCCCTCCCGCCGCCTTCGGTCTCGGGGCCCGCCGCGGTCTCGCCCGCACACGGGCCGGAACCCGGGGCACGGCGGCCCCGCGGAAGGCAGGGATCGCCCCGCGGGCCGGGCCGGGCCGCCCCCGCCGCACCGGACCGTACCTGCCGCCGCCGCTGCTGCTGCTGCTTCTCGGCCTGGAGCCCGCGGCGAAGAGGCGGAGGCTGCCCGCGGCGCCTGTCACCGCTCCTCGCCCCGCGGCCCGCCACGCCCATGCTCGCTGACGGCCCGCCGCCGATTGGCCGCCTCCACCCCGCCCTCCCGTCCACGGCCGCCTCCCATTGGTCGGACCGCTCCCCGAGTGGCGAGTACGCCCCGCGCTCAGCCAATCGAGATGGGATGCCGGCACACCCGCGCGCCAAGGCCCCGCCCCGGCGGGCGCTGACTCTCGCTCCCCTCCGAGGCTCTGCCTCGCCCGCCGCTTCGCCCCTTCCCTCAGGCCCCCGCCGGCCTCCGCTCCGCCCCACCGAGCTGGGCCTCCGGGACAATTTTTTGCAGGCATAGAATTCCCCATCACCACCCTACGAGGTCCGAGGGCCGGGCCGAGCGCCTTCCGGCCGGGCGTCACCGCTCAGCCGGCTCCTCCATAGTACCCGTCAGCCGTTGGGCACGCTTGTCCCCCGTCTGGGAAGCTAGTAGAAAAGGACGAGCACAGAAAAATTTTTATAGGGATTGGGAAGAAATTGATGGAAGTGGAAGGTTTGTAGGATGATTGTGGTAACTCTTGGCCGGTGGTGGCTGCTGCTCGCCATCCCGTGGCCTGCCTGCATGAGTAGTGGTGTCTGCAGGTCTTTACGGCCCTGGTATTTTTAGAAGTGCTCCTGAGAGGATAGTGGAAGACAGTCCTGTTCTTTTGCTTCACAAGAGCTGTACGTGAGCTTATTCCTTATCTTCTCATACTTGATAGTCTGTGGCTTACAAAAAATAATAGGGATTCACTGTTTGCTGATGAATTCCTTACGGTTCCCTGCCTACGTGTAAAATGCGCCGACTTCCTCCACAGCTCCTCCAGCATGGTACTGTGCCAGGAACTGGCTGCTGCTCTCCGCTGGCATTGACGGAGCCCTGGTCTTCACACCCTGCTGCCTTCGGAGGGAGGGAGGTGTGTGGGGCAGGGGGTCTGCTGCAGGAGGGCCCGGCATGCTCTGGCAGGGAGCTTTCAGCTGGGAGCCAGCAGGTGGGCAGGGGCAGGCTGTAACTAGCAACCCTGACCTTTCCCCAGGTTAAATTACACTTGCAGAGCATTTTGTGACCAGAAAGTCTGGAAGTTTACAAGGAACTGTGTGATGTGTTTTATACATACCTGCTAGTTGTAATCCAAAAAAAGAACATTGAGAACATTTTCCTTTTTATCTTACCCACCTCACTAGGAGGAAAAAAAAAACTCAAAAAGACTCAGTCTTAGCAGTGATGACTGCTAGGTGCCTCTTGCTTTTTGTTCATAAATTGTCCTGACAGGTTTATCAATGCAGGAAAAGAGTTCATTTTTTCCCCCACAAAAAACCCATGATATCCCAGGTTGCCAGTACAGAGAATTTGCATATCTTCCCCCTGCTAAAGCGACCCTATGTTTGAAAATATTCCTGGTTCTTATATCATATCTTCTAACCAAATTGTTCAAACCTCGGCTGTCAGGGAGCAGCATTGCTTATGCATTTGCAGAACAATGCCCTCAGAGAACATTTTCCCAGTGTGCAGTCAGCTTGATGCAGCGAGGGTTGGGAGTAGAACAGATGATACTGTGCTTTTTATAAATATACATACAGTAAGGCTCAATTTGCTAATAGATTTATGTCTCTTACTAGCCTAACTCTGCAAGTGAATAGTGCCCTACATCAGCTGCCAAAGCTGAATGCATAAAGCACCAAAATGTCGTGCCTTAGGTGCAAAACTGCAAAACACATTTCACAGTCATGTCTGATGAATGACTACATGGTTGTAGTGTGTCAAGTTTCTTAAGTCCAGAAGCAGTCATTATCTAGGAGCTATTGAAATCCCTTTAATTCTAGTTAAAGGTATATTTTTTTTGTGAAAAACCTAAAATTTTAAGGCTGAAAATAGCCCATCTGTTTTGAGTATTATACTTGGTCCCGGTTCATCGCTGGTGTAAGGAAAAAAAAACCATAATTTTGTTTGTTGTACACTGACATGTCTTTAATAGCCTGGATAGACAGGGGCCAGGATTTGCAATCTGTGAGATTGATGGGATTTTCCTGGGTAAGAAATGCAGGTTTAAGCCACCTGGCTTGGTGTTTCTTTTGGTTTTTTTTACTTTGGTATTTCATTAGCACAGGAGATAGCTTATCAGTTTGCCAAAGTCATGCTAATGATGCTTTCTACCTATTTAGCCACAAAAATAAGATTGGGAGCTACACTCTTTTTATCTTTCATAGACTCAGCTCAAAAGCAGCCTTTTGCCTGCCTTTAAATGCTGTTTTTCTCAAGGACACTTCCAATTACTTTAGATTCATCCAGCCATACATTTTTCAGAGGAAGCACAAAAATGTAGAAAGGACAGATCTGTCCAAAGGGTTAAATAGCACACATTGTATGAGGAAAATATACATTTGAAAAATTAAAGAATGCAAACGAAAGGCAGCCAAGATCAATTGCTGAATCTTGCATTGAGGCTGTGCCACGTGGAGCTGGGGCCATCCTGCCCCAGGAGGTGATTTCAGGAGGCAGGCATCCAGCCTCACTCCCGGGAAAACGGCGATCACGTACCCAAGTAAACATTGAAGATTTGTGTCTAAAATGCAGAGTTTCAAAATCAAACAAAGAAATAACCCTCAAGCAAGAATGGGCTGCTTTCTTTTGGATTCTGCAAGGCCTGAAAGAAGAAGATAAAAGGCTTGTATGCTCAGATATAGACATAATATGGAATGTATAGGTGCCACATGTAAATGTATTTTTTAATGCTGTTGTGGACTGTTTCTGAGATTAAAAAGTTACGAGTATGAAATAACTCTCAACTGGAATGTAGCTATTCAACACTCGAGAGAGAGTGACTTCCAACCCCTACTTACTGTAAGCTTGATCGCAGTTCTATGCAGGGTCAGCGTAGTCCTGTTGTGGCTCACTTTCTTTCCTCCTTTATTTATGGCACTTATAATCAAGACGCAGAAAACATTCACTTTTCTTCTTTAAATGCTATCAAGTTGGAGTTTTAAATTGTTCACATTGTGCACAGTGGAAGCTGTTACCATAGAACCTGAGGCAGCTGCTCTCAGCCTGGTGTGGTACTTCCTGTGGTTTAAAAAAGGAAAACAGAAGCTTCATGTGCACTGTTTAGTTACCTGTAGATACCTGAAAGACTCCACATGACAGTAACCAAAATATGAAAAACAGAAGACATGAAATGTTCATATTTTACAGTAATTTGCCCCTCAGAAAAGAAAATTTGACCTACTTGAGGAAAGAGGGTTATTATATTCATTCCGCTTATCCAGAAAATACAATTTGACATGTAAGTAAACCATAAAGTTATAAGAAGGAACAAGTTAAGTCATGCCGGTTGTTAGGATTAATTCTGCAGCTCTGTCTCTGGCAGAAATGCTCATTGAAGTCATTGGGAATTAAGCACGTGAAGAGACTGAGGAATTGCATCCCACTTATTGTGGTTATTTAGGGGTAGGGCCAATATGAGGGAATTACAGTTGTGGCCTCCTAAGTCGGTATGGCTGCACAAGCTTCGTGCGCTCCAGGGAGCTGCTGTGGGAGCTGCTGAAGGCACCAGTGGCAGGGTTGCAGTACCCTTTCTTCAGTTTGACACTCTCTTAGGTCTGCTGCAGCAAGTGTCCGAAGTGCCTCGATAGCCAACATTCAGGCATGCGGCACCAAGCGTTCAATTCTGTGATGGCACGAGAGTTTCTTACTGAGCTCAGAGGAAGAGTTCCTCAGCCTAGAGTGAGAGCCAGGGCAGTCAGCAGGTTGGATATGGAGTTCATCCAAGTCATGAGGCTCAAGGTGTAAGTTCATAATTAGCTTAAACCCATACAAGTCTACAGTGCTGGCAGAAAGACAGTTCCAACCTTCTTCTCATCCCTAGGAAAGCCACAAGGGTAGTCTTCACGCTTTCTCCTCATGTTGAAACTGTGCTGCCACTCAGCAAAAAAAATTATGCCTCTCTGAGGCAAAGGCAGGTTTTAAGGCAAACGTAGCGGGTAGCATATGGCCCTGGAGAACTCAACCTACAGTCCCGGTCTGACGCTGTCCAGGTTCTTCACGCCAAACACTTTTCTGAGACGAGTGCGATGGTGTCACGTACTCTGCAGGCCAACCTTGCAGATGTTTGTGTTATCTGAGCAGGGACTGACAAGAGAACAGGCTGCAGTGATGGGACTCTGGTAAACACGTGTAGGTGTGGATGCAGGGAGACACAGCCCATAAACGTTTCTTGGTTTGGCCGCTGACAGAAAGCACCTGGCGTTGTACTGAGCCTACACAGGGGTGAGAATCCTCTGTGGCAGATGTCTCTCCTGTTTGAAAAGATGCCTCTGGACAAGATGCAAGAAGATGAAGGTGCTTTATTACTCTGGTGATAAGATACCAGTGGGTCGGTGGGTGATCTCAAGAATTTTCTACTGGTACACTTCCATCTTGCATTTTCATCAGCGAGAGCTGAAGTTCATGCTGATTTTTGATAGTGCCTTATACAGAAAAATCACTTTCCATGGCCCATATTCATGTTATTCTCATTATTTACTGACAGCAGAATTACACATTAAGACATTTCCTGCAGAATGAGGAACTTTAGTCTTTCCTGCAGCACAGCTAGAATATGTTACAATGCAGTGTGTCAAAACAGAGGAGCAACAAATTGTAATGCATGCAAACCATAACTGCCTCTCAAGTGCAGTTAGAGATTTCTTTTTTAGTTCGTATCTTTCAAGATAGTTTAGCAAAGCATAGCATAACCCCCTCGAAATAGTGCCGTTCTATTGGGTGGGCGTTAGTTAACACAGCTCAAAGCACCATGAACAACCCTTAGAGCTGATATTCCTACTGCAATATAAGCCTTGAGCTATAGTTAATACTTATCCTCCCCAATTTGTTTGTTGGCTTATTTCACAAAGATTTCAGTGATGTTCTGTTTGTTAGATGACAGCATGGGTAACTGAATTATAGAATCAAAATAGCTTAAGTTACTGTCTTCTGTGTTTCCAATGTTTGAACTTATGTTCAGTTCTTTTCCTTTGCAGCTTATCGATGCCTATGCCCAGAGCCTTCCACAAATGAGATGAGACATTTTACTTGTCTGTGAAGCCTGGAGTTAAAGGTAAATGATCAGCTCTTCTATTTCCTGAACTTGTAGTTAATTAAACGGAAGAGCCTTTTTCTATATTTTCTATATCTATGTGATGCTCACAGTTCTGGTGAGCATCAATCACATTCCTTGGGCATCACACTACCAAGAAGACACAAATAGGAGAGTGTTTGGGAGAAACAACTTTCAGATGTACTGAGACAGATGAAAAGAGCTGTATATCATCAGCTCACTAGTGACTGGGTTTAGATTCTTCTCAAGTCCTGACGTGCAACTCTGACAGTTGTGTACCTGCAGTTCCAGCAGCAACGTGATCCAAGTGTGAGATCTGTGAGAGGAGAAATTTGGCAAGAGACTGAGAAGCCACAGAACCCTGATAAATGGCATTTTTTAGCATAAAAATTAGCAGTAGTAAAATAAAATCCAAAACAAATTGGAGGGAGACTAAGTTTGAATTTCAGGCTTTCAGGTGCCTCCTGTATGAGCTTGCTTCTTTTTTGTACAAATATATCTTGGTTTTGATCCTGCAGACCTGCTTCCTAACTTCTGTCGACTTCATTCTTGGATTTTATCAGGACAGTGATTTCTGGAAAAGAGAACTGCTTTACCTGCTCTCCAGACTTTCAAAATCCGACCCAGATGGCAGCTATTACTGTCATGAGAGCACACAGAAAATGAACATAAATACGTCTAACTGTGTAATAAGAATAAATATCTTGTCAATTTGGTTAATCTCAGGACTGAGCACTGAACATCTGGATACACTTTATCTCGGGAGCTGGGAAACTCTTCTCAAAATTCCGCCATGGCACATCCCCGCGGGCCCTGCTGTTCAAGTGTTTGACATTGCTGCAGCAAAGATGGCTAATCTTGCTAAATGGTGAGCACTCATCTGCTTGGGGCTACTGTAGTCTGAAACTGAAGAACTTACTTACATAATTCCTCGTCCAAGTCAGACTTTAACTTGGCATCACTGCAGTGAACGATTAGCGAGGTAACCTATCGCATCACCTGTCACTTGTTGTTACCTCAGGATGACATGCTGTCAGCTCCTGAACTTCCCCGTTCACGACTTTAAACTAGCCTTACATTTTCTAGAATACCAGATAATTCAGAAAATTACAGGCTTTCTTGATAATGTTAGGACAAAAGACTTTGCTTTAAAATCCATTGTTTTAAAACAATTTCTTTTGTAATTATTGTTTCAAAAAATCACACAACTTGAAATATCAGAAATATGACTGGCATATTGCCAACAGGAAGTCGGATCTTCAGAAAGCAGAAAGATCTTGACAGAAGTTACCTATTACTAAACTATCACGCGGCTGTTCCTTAGAAGGGACGAATAAACGAGTAAAACATTTAATCTGTTCTTTGCTTTCTGTGGCTTGTTTATCATTTCTTCAAACTAAAATGCTCTTCCGTGGTAATTTCAGTGAAATGCCGCATTTCTTGAATTCGCCGATACCTGTGACTCTCAGTGTCATTCAACGGAAGGGGCTGAGTGATAAAAGCTGTCAGTCTGACGGCCGTCCACCAGCACTACACAAGAGGTGTCAGCAAAGGTATTGGATGTTGGGACATCATCACAGAACTGACCTAACCTGAGAGGACAAGGTTTCAACTCAGATGACTCTCAATTTATTATGTCAGGTGCTTAAAGACCCACCAAACCTGACATCTTTTAAGGTTCATATTTTGCAAAGGCTATTTATCTCTCTGTATTCTCCCCTTCTTTTTAAAAAAATGAATGTTTAAGGCTTCTTTTTTTAAACAATAGCAATAAAATAACTTCCATGATCAAAGCTACCATAACAAGTCAGCAGAAAGTGTGTAGAAAGGAGTAAAATCATCTGTTTGTGTTGATCTTGTACATAGATCTGGTATCTCTGAAGGTATTTCAGTATGTCAGAAGCTTCTCAGTGGAAGGGCCTGGATCCTGAACACAACTGAAATCCCTCTGCAATGTTACAACATGCCTAAGCCCCATGGAATGCCACATTTTTAATTACATTTTTCATGTGGCATTACACAGAACATAGAAAATTAGATTATCAACTTGAGGAAAAAATCTAGCTTGGGAACTCTTCAGTGTTTGAAGGGGAAAATCTAAGAGAAATTGAGTTTAATATTTGTGGTACAGTAGTAAGCAAAGGTAGTGTTGCTACAGGCTACACGAATCACAGCAACCACAGAACAGCTCGTGTGAATAAGATGGCAAAGGTGCCAACTAAGAGGCTAAAGCAAACCTGTGACATGCAGCTTGTAAATTAGTTGCATGCATCGTGACCTTCCCAGAAGCTTGTATTGAGTACTCTACCAGAAACAGGGCCTGGAACACGAGTTTTCCGTGTCAAGAAAGTGCCGTAAAGATCTGTTCAAGGTGACTTCAGCTGATATGGGCTCATACTGGAAAACAAAAGTCGTGTCCAAGTCCAGTGATGCAAGAACCCTATTATCAATTTTTCTTCAGGAGGATCTCACCCACCAAATATTTTGCTAGACGTCTAGTCTGCCTGTGAGCTGTAAAGCTGCTGAAAATCAGACTTTGATCTCGTCTGTGACCGGTCGGTGGGACCACAGCAACACTTCTCAATCATTCCTGAGTCACCTGACCACTTAGTGGGCTGATGAGGCATTTAATAGATCAGCTGTTATATTTTGTGAGGCCTTTGATAAACACATGGGTACCCTGACTTTCATTGCTTTTGTGAACATGGTATAGAGCGGGCAGGTGGCCAAAGATAGTATCTGGGGTGTTTTATGCAATGAGGTGAACAATAACAAGACTCTAGCTGTGGGACTGAGTATACCAAGACTGGGTTTGCACATACCTGTTGTAATACAACGGAGGATTGGATATCTGTGTCTTTAAAAGGGACTCGGTCTGCTGCGTGCATATCCTACAGGAAAACTGCTGTTTGGAACCCAGCCCGCAGTAACTAATACTGAAACACCTGGCACATTTCCTGCTGCGCATCTTCCCAGTCAGCCCCTCCAGTCGTAAGCACAAGGAGTTAGTTTAGTCCAGCGATCGCTACCTGGAGCCCGCAGGGCAGCTGATATGGGGAACAGCCGCAGCAAACCTCCGCGTTTGCATCTCCTGTGCATCTGCCGTCCCACGCAGCACGGGTGAGTCTTTGTGGGTGTGGATGGCCAAGAGGGCATCTGCCAGAAGGCATTGCTACACACCTCGCAATGTAAACACAACCTGTGCTGCCATCAGGAGGTGGGACTTACATGTTCCGCAGTGACAACAAGAATCAGTGGGTGCGTTCCTTCTGAAGGAGCTGTTCTGCCAGAAGCTGGGAGCAGTGGGAGGCCTCTGAGCTCTCTGTCTGCTCCTGGGCTTGGGCCATCCCTGCCTCTCTCTAAATGGTCCTACTTGATCCCAGTAAGGAAAAAGTCCCCAGTTGAAAACTAAGGGATTCTATCCTCAGCTCAGGAACCTGTGTATAGATAGCACATAGCTTATTACAGATGTCCTAGCAAATAATGGGGGGTAGGAGGGAGGAAGGGGGGGTGGGAGGACATAGACTTCAGTTTAATTTTCCAGTCATGTATTACACAACAAATCATATTGGTTTTCTTCATGAAAAATGCTTGCTCACTGCCATTTCAATAGATATTTTATCTTTTGTTCCTCAGTGTGTTTAATTGTTCAGTGTATTCTTCAGACTTTGCAAACCCAACTACATGAGTTTGTCTTTTTTTTTTAAATACAGGTCTGAAAGTCTGGTTAAATTGCCATTTCTAACACTTCCCTAACTGTGATATCCTGGCATTCCCCCATCTACTTCTTTCATTATCAGGTTAAATGAAGTTGATTTCCAAAGTGCTTTTGTGATTCTTGGACCACTGATAAATATTGCCTGCGCAGAGAGAAGGTACCAAAGAATTATGGTTTTTGTCCAGAGGTGAACACTGTATGAGCCAAGAGCTTTCCCTTTCTACACTTGAAGCACAGCCTACACTTCCTCACTGTCCTGTGAAGCACCAAGTGCTTGCTGTTGCTGTTGGGGAGGTCTCGGGCCCCGTGCCCTGGCTGCCGTTTTACCTTCTGGAATAGAAGTGCAGAGGATATGAGCACGGCTCTGCCGAGGGCTGCGCAACCCAGAAGTCACCATGGTTTGGGCAGCCTCAAACCCAGCTGCCGACGCCTGCTCCCTGCAGACACTGTTATTAGGGACGATATGGTGGGGAAGGGGGAGGCTACCAGCTTTCCTGTTCTCTCCGGAGCATGTGAATTTAAAATCTTTTAATTTAATATAGATGCTTTTTTTTTTTGCTTTTTACACATGGGACTTACTTGTGATTCCCTTTAACATCTATATTCAGCTGCAAGTAAAGTCAATTTTTGTCTGTGCTTGAAAATATTGCACAAGTCTGTATTCAGAATTGTTAGAGATAATGGATACTCAGTGGGGCACTTCCAAAAGCGTCACCAGTGCGAAATGCATAATCTGGACAATGCGGTGTTTGACAGCAATTGCTATTTCCAGGACTGTTTTGAATTACAGCGCTAATAAGTGGCCAGTTGCCATATCCCTCACTGGAAGCCAAGATCACCCACCCCAGGAGCCGCCCCCTCGGCAGAGCAGGAGGGGAAGGGTCTGTCCGAAGGGCTTGGAAGCGTTTAGCCAGAAAAGCTTTGGTGGCCTGGGATCAGTGCCCCAAAGCCTGCAGTGCCATTGCTGTGCATCGCCTTTCCCATGCTGCACGAGGTGCAAGTCACGCAAAGCAGGAACCGTGGTCGTTATGTTCTCTGGAATTAATCGTAAACCTTTTGTGACTCCAGGGCTATAGGAGTGACCGAACGGAGGGGTGGAAAAGAGGCTGGCGTTTCTTGCGTAGGAACCAAGGGTTCAGGTTTCCTATACAGCGCACGTAGTTTTGCCAAAGGCAAACCAGAGAGTCTCAAAAAGGTCCACAAACAGCAGAACTGCATCTTGAAGGAAACAATTTATACTATTCGTGTTAGTTTGATTTGTAACCTTCCCAGTTTTTTGCTACGATTTACACTTTTTAAGGAAAAGATCTAATCATATGACAAACGACAGGGCACGGGTCTGTTTTTCCACCAGAGCTTTCAGTACGCTGCAGGTGACCAACGACTTCGTGCTCTGGTAATGTCTTAGTGACAGCCAGAGAACCAAGAACCCGTTTTCGCATGCACAGTGATGACAGTCACCAGTAGAAGGCCACAAACGGGTCAAGAGGATTTAGGTCTGGTTTGTCCTAACTCGAGACAGGGAAAATGGACTAGGCGAGCCTGCTGGAACGCCTTTCTCCTCCTGCGGGGCTTGAGCTCTGAGCTGACTTCAGGCAGCTACAAAGGGGCAGCCGGCCCGTTAGCAGCGTTGCGTCCTGGCGGCTCAGACACCCGGCACTGCTGATTCAGCAGCCAGACAAGGCGGCTCTGAATGTGTGCTGAGCGGTTGTCATGACCCCATCTTTTGTAACTCTAACGTAAGTCAAATTAGAGTTAAAAAGTTACTTTAATTAACTTGCAAGTAAATACATTCATGCAGCAGTTATGACTTACAAAATCATGGCCCGAGGGGAACCTCGTGTTTTGTTAATAGCTATGCAAATAATTGAGAAGAGGCCGAATGCCTCCTCTGTGGTGTGCAGAGACAACTGCAGGCGATTCCAGTGAGCCTGCCCAGCGGCCTGGCGGCGTATGGGCAGCCGCCTTCCCTGAGCCTGGCCGTGCCGGTGTCACACCTTGGCTCCGTGCGAAGCTGGAAGCCGGGAAGGTGATGCCTGGGAGAGAGGGGTGTCCTGCGAAGCCCCTCCTTGCAGCCGCCCGGGGCGGTGGGGTACCACCTGCAGTCGCTGCTGCATGACTCGGGGCACTCTCCAGATCCACACCCAGTGGCAAAGCAGCCCACGAAGCAAATGCTTCTTCGTCTGAGTACAATTAAACACAATTAAACATGGAATACTTTAAAAAAAACCTTTTTATTTAGACAAACACAAGAGCTAGATAGGATTTGTGAGCTAAGTTTTTTGGTTGGAGAGCCAACGTGTACTTTAAAGCATTCATAAGAGACCAAGGGGATACAGTCTTGAACAGCGTGTTGTAATAATTTGTGAAACTGCATGAGACAGATTTTTTTAAACCAATTACTTCCCATCCGTTCAGGGACAGAGAAGCCCCCAGCTAAAATTCCTTTTCATTCCGGTGCTTGTAACGATGAAGATGAAATGTGATTTTCCTTTCTAACAAACGCTCCAAAAAGCAAAAACCAAAAAGCATGTGTTTCTCTGTTATGGAAAATAGGTCTCGGCATGCTGGAAATTCTGCGTTTTACTTATCTTCTACCACAAATGCCCCATTTTTAAAGAAATGAATAATGTAATCATTTTCTCTGATTTATGTTTTCTGCCTCATTTGGCACTAATGCTGCGTTATTACAGGAACAACTGTTCTCTGCAAAAAGAATGATCTTTAGACATCTCATCCAAAAGCTTTGAAGTCACTGGGGATGAGCTGAAAAGAAAGGCAGAAGGGCCACGTACATCATCAGCAACCGAACGCTCTCCCACTGACCGGGCAGATTTCCTGCTCGTCGCCTGATGACAGGGAGTGGCAATTTCCTACACCTTCTCAGACACAAAGAAAAACTCTCTTCCAGGTAAGGTACCAAGTACACGGCTTGCGGTTTTCAGAAGTCAGAAACGGTAATAAAACTTGGGTCAAACAGGGCAAAAGCAGATGCTGGGGACGTCTTCGCTGGCGAGCATCCCCGGGGTTTGAAACGGCCGCGCGCAGCAGCATCAGGGTAACAGCAGTCGTACCAGGCGCCGCAGCTCCCGCGCTCTCGAGGTTTCAGACATGTGCTGGCAAGCCAAACGGCAACGAGGAGTGTTTTAAAAAGGAACTAGGAGAAGAATCTGGAGGGAATTAGTGTCAGGCATGTGTAAAGAGGGTTACTTTTCCCATCTCCGACGCCTATAATTACATCTCGAACGTGCTAATAAAATCCAGTGGTTACAGTGGGTTTTTTTCTCTTTGTCAAAGTATGTACCTTAAACATGCTGCTGTGACGACTAGGTTAAAAAAAAAATCAACTTACACTTCAACTCGCCATGCAACCACCAGAAGCGAAGGCGTTGCGCCCCGCTCGGAGAGGAGGGCCGAGGCCCGTGTCCGGCTCCCGGGGGCCTCCCGTCGCCCCTCGCAGCCCCTCGCCCCGCCGGCGGCGGCTCTGCCCGCCTCACAGGTGCGGGGCGTAGAAGGGCCCGAGGTACGCGGGGCCGAGGAAGGGCGCGAAGGGGCCGCCGCCCAGCGGGAAGGCGGCGGCCGGCGGGACCAGGACGTTGGCGGCGGCGTAGGAAGGGAAAGTCTGGAAGGGCAGCGCGCCGGGGCCTGGCGGGCTGGGGCTGCCGCCCGCCGCGGCGGGGGAAGCGGCGGGGGCCGCGCCGTCGGCGCCCGGGTGCTGCTTCTTCCACTTGGTGCGTCGGTTCTGGAACCAGATCTTCACCTGGGTCTCGGTGAGGCTGAGGGAGAGCGCCAGGCTGAGGCGCTCGCACACCGACAGGTACCGCGTGGCCCGGAACTTGTTCTCCAGGGCCACCAGCTGCTCGTAGGTGAAAGCCGTCCGCGCCCGCCGCGGCTTGCCGCACCCCGCCTCGGCCCGCCGCCGCCGGGCGCCCCGCGGCGAGCCCGGCTCCTCCGCACCGGGCGGGCGGGCGGCGGGATGGCTGCCGGCCCCGGTGCCGTCCTCCTCCTCGCCGCGCTCGTGCCCCGCTGCCTCGGCGCCGCTCTCCGCCGGGGAGTGCGCATCTGAGGGGAGATGGCGGCCTCGTCAGGGGGGCGGCCGCGAGCCCTCCTCCCGCCCCGAGCCGCCCCCGCCGAACCCGGCTCTTCCTCCCCGACGCCCCCGAACGCGATAAAATAAGGGCGATCGTTAAAATAAAAATAAAGGGGGCGGGAAAATAGGAAAAAAATAACCCCGCCGGCCGTGCGACGGCACCTCCGCGCTCCCCGCCGTGCCATCGCACCTGCGGCGGGCGGGGGCGGGGGGGGGTCCCGTATGGATTACTTACCAATTAAAAAAAAAAAAAAGAAGTTATTAAAGTCCCCTTCTGAGGCGAAATAAATCCCCTCCCCCCCTCCCCATCCCCGCGCTAATGGAGTTTCAGATTTGCGAGGGCCGGATCGATAGATGTCATCTATTAAAGGTAAGTTTTAATCGAACAATATTAGGATCAGGCCGGGGGAAGGAGGTTTGAAGTGGGCACCTGCAAGCTGCGGGCAGGAGATAGGCGGGAGTCGGTAATAGGATATCGATCAGGGGGAGCTCAGGCATCCTCCGGCGGGGCCGGGCGGAGCGATCACCCAGCCCGGCCGGGGGCTCGGGGACCACCGCCCGCCCCGGGGAAAGGGGAGCCCCGGGGGCCGCCCTGCTGCGGGACGGGGGGGGGGGAACCCACCCCGTGCCGTGCCCTGGCAAGAACCGCGGCCCCTCGCTCGGGGCCGGGATGGGGCGGCGAGACCCCCGGGCCGCCCCGTCCTCCTGGGGCGGCGGAGGACGCTCCGCACGGCGGGAGCCGCGGCGGAGGAGGGTGGGGACGGAGACACAGGCCGAGAACTTTTCCCTTTGCAAGATCCAGACTTAAAATACGGCTCCAGCTCCCCCTTTCCCCGGCCCTGCCCGTTCCACCCTCCTGCGGGAGCCCCGCGCCGGGAGCGCAGTTCGGGGGCCGGGGGTCCCCCTCCGCCGGCGCCTCCACCTGCTCGCCCCGCCAGCGCCGGCCGCAGAAACTCGAGCGCGTTCCTACCATGTGCCTCTAGTTTATTCCTCCCGCTGCCGGGAGCTGCAGCGTCCTTTCCTACTTCAACTCTTCCCAAACTTTTCTCCCGCTCTCCCGAGCGGGGGGCGCTGCCCCAGCTCCCCGCGGCCGCTTCGCGTCTCCTGCTGAATTTCTGGGGATCCAGGATGTCTAAGATGGAGAAGGAGATTTTATGATGGATGGGGGCCGCCTTGGCCCCGCGGTCCGGGCATTCCGGCATTACCCCCCCTCCACCCTCCGCGCTTCCCGGAGACCTGCTGGCTCCCAGCGCGGAGCCGGCGGCGGAGGGCTGCGCCGGGCGCGGAGCCGGGTCGCCTCCCGAGGAGGAGGTGGAGGAGGAGGAGGAGGAGGAGGAGGAGGAGGAGGAGGAGGAGGAGGAGGAGGAGGTGGAGGGTCGGGCGGGGAGGGGGCAGAGGAGGGGGCAGCGCAGCCATTGGCACGCCGCCCCCGCGCCCCCTCCCCGCCGCGCTGGCTCCGCGGGGGCGCAGCGGTCGCCTCCCTCCGTCCCTCCATCCCTCCATTCCTCCGTCCCTGCATCCCATCCTCCTGGCGACGGGGCTTTCCCCGTTACCTGCCCCGGGCTGGGTAGGGAGGATGCTCAGCGAGGTGAGCCGGGGGCGGCCCGGAGCCCTGGCACCAGAGCCCGCTCCGTCACCCGGGGCAGCGCGGGGATGCGAGCGCACATCGCATCGCACATCGCAGAGCCAGCGGCTGCCTCTGTCCCCCCCGCCGACCCACCTGCAGCTCCCCCGGGCCAGCGGCGGGCCAGCCGGGTGAACCCCCTGCCTCAGAGGGACCCAGGGAGGCGAGGATGGCTCCCGCATCCCTCTCCTGCACCGAGCAGGCTCCAGACTTGATGCACTCCCTCTGCCAGCGGCCGCTGGTTTTGGATGTGAATCTATTGCACGGTCCACAGGGAGAAATGAGCGACTTCTCGTTTTGGGGCAGCTCAGGGTCTGTCCAGTCCAGACTCTGGGCCCTAACTCCTGCAGCTCACCTGTGGCGTTTACACTAGTGCCAGTTTACAGGCAGGGAAACTGAGGCATGCCGGCGCTGGGGGAGTACCTGCCCCACCAAGCAGCCCCCGACCAACCCTCCCTGCCTGGAGTGGAACTGCCTCGTTGTCTGATCATACCTGTAATGAGGACAGCGTAGGCAACAGCGGGTCAAGCCTCTGCACCTGTCCCGTGACGATGAGCACTCCTAGCCAGCCCTGCTCATTCAAAAACTTCCTAGCAATGTCTTTCCATACATCTGTATCCCTTCAGGGGGATGTTTTCCCCTCTCCTTAGCGTTTCAGTGGTTTTCTGGTTCTGTGAATCAGGCCAAGGTGTAGATGAAGGGGCTCCCTTCAGCCGGAGGAGGCCAGGGAAGGCAGCCCTCGGTGGGAATCTGCTTTTATTCCTAGGAAGAGATGCAGATGACAGCCCTCCTCCTCTTTACAGGTGTCTCAGCCCCAGCAGAACTGGGCTTTCTATTTGCCATTGCAAAGGCATAGGCCTTAAGGTAACAGGAGAGGAAGAAGGTGAGATGAAGATGTGCAGGGTGACATGATTACAAGTAATTGGTATTGTTAATTATGTGGCGGCAGCGTCCAAGAGCCTGTTTGGCACTGGCCGCTGGAATGGGATACCACACACGTGTAGAAGAGAAGGGAGCTCTGTCCTGAGAAGTTCACACGCTAGAGCTACAGACCAATAAAGCTCAGTTCTGGGGTTGCACCCTGCGTGAGAATGAAGGCAGTGGTGAACTCCTGTGTGCTCGCTAAGTATTGCTTAGGCATTTAAAGTTCCTTGAGGTGCAGAAGAAGGATAAGGAAGGGGAAAGGATCAGCTGCAGTTACTGGACAGCATGCTGCAGAAGTGAGATCAAGTACAGAAAATAGATACGAAATCTTAGTGCAGATCCCATTAATGTTTTTAAAACAAGATTCTTTTTGTGGCACAACATCTAGTTTCAAACTACATGGAGAAATCATATGTATTGTCATATGGTAGGTAAGTGCATGGCTGACTATTTTAAGAATGCTCGCAAGCCTTGGCAGAGGTTTTTTTTTGTGTTTTACAGGAAAAAAAAACTCTAATCTGATATATGTGAGACTACAAATACTTCTCTTTGAGTTGTTGTGTCTGCAGGAGCCGAGAAGGGAAATTGTAGCGCTGAGATTAATTTGTGAGCTAGCAGACATCTTCAAACATCATCGGTTTAACACGTGCATGCACAGCGACCTAAAAACATGCACGCGTGTAGAAAGGCACACACGAAAAAGCACACATTGCATGGATTAGTTTTAGCAGTCTGTTTGAAGTTGGTCCGTTTCCCAGCTCAGGCATTAAAATTCAGCCTGAGTGCTGTCTTTAAATTGCTTTGATGCTAGGTGGGTTTCAACCCTGACCTGTCCTGATGGCAAGTGATGGCTGTAACAAGCTGCAGATCAATATTCATAGCGGGTGTCCTGGACTGATAACACTATCCAAGACAATGTTCACTATCGGTGGAGACAGCTGAGATATTGCGCCATTAGTGATGTTGTTTTAAATAACCCGATCCATTTCTGGGTCTATTTAATGAATTTCACAGTTTAGATATTATCTTTAAGGAGAAGCCAGAGGCTATTCCAGAAACGGTGATGCAAATCAATGCTGCCAAGGCTCCTCTGCTTTTCTTAAAACAAAGTGGACTACAATTCCACTGCAGCTCCTTACATATTCCAGGAGTTGTGGCACTCTATTGATAGTATTAGTAATAAGAAAGTATTTGGACTTTATCGAAGGAGAAAACAATATTATCGGTAAAGCTGGAACACAGTTGATAAAATCTTATCTGTGATTGTAAAACGCAGGGGATCAGTTCACTTCTTATATGACAGGTCAGTGTTTTTTTTCTCGGTTCTCCATCCGAAGTGCTGGGCACGTATGAGAAGTTACCGTCGAGGCAGGGCACGGCCCCATCAGCGTTTCGGCTGAGCTGATGCGCGTCTCGTCAGGCTTCTGCTGCTGTGTGGATCAGTGCCATGGTCCCCAAGGGCCGAATCCTGCCCTGCTTCAGTCCCTGCAGACCCGCAGAGGCACCCGCGGCGATACCGGGTGTGATTTGGGGTGCACAGCAAGCCTGAGTCCTGCGGTGGCCGGGGGAGCGGCGCGGGAAGCCGCCCTCACACCGGGGGCCGTCCCACCGCGCTCCCGCTCCCGAGGGGAGCTGCAGGATGGGAACAGGCCGAGCTTCTCATTGCTTCGGAGGAGTTGGAGCTGAATCAAGACCTGGGGTGCTCTTGCAAAGGTATCGCTGAGGGTCTGGAGCCCTTCCTGGAATGACAAAAGCAGTATAAGTTTTTAAGAAAGCACATATGTTGCCTTTACGTTTGACAGCATCTGACTCAGGTGACGAGTGTATTTCAGAGGATGGAGGTTTTCCCGTGGGAACGCAGTGTCTGGGGGAGTTTATCGTGAAAGAGGGAAGGAGCCCTGGCTCTCGCTGACCCGCTGGGCTGCTTTTTTATTGCCGGTGGTGCTTGCCGACCCGTTCAGCGGGCTGTGGGCAGCGAGCAGCCCGGGCGCAGGCACTGCTTGCGTGGAAGGCAGCTTACCTGTGGAAAAGTGCTTACCTGTGGAAAGGGGCAGTCGGTTTGGTGGGTGGATGGAGATGCCGGGCGCTTACTGCTTCCCTGCGATCGCTTGGGAAAACCAAACTTGGTCCACACAGCCACCTGCCTCAGGTGTTTAAAACAAAAATAATAATAATAAAATATAATGATGATAATAATAGAGGCGGTGCGGGGGCGGCACGGGCTGCGGGAGGCCGGAGGGCGGTGAGCCCGCCATCCCCGGACTACATTTCCCAGCGGCCCCCGCGGCTCGGCGGGACGGGGCGGTGCGGGGCGGGCGGGAGATGGCGGCCTGGGCGCGGGCGGTGCGGGGGCTGCTGCTGGACGTTAGCGGCGTCCTCTACGATAGCGGCGGCGACGGCGGGGTGCCCATCGCCGGCTCGGTGGAGGCGGTGCGCAGGTGGGTGCCGGGGGATCGGCGGGGCACCCCAAACCCCTCGGGGGAGGCGGGGCTGGCGGCGTGAGGGGCCGCCCGGAGCGGGGGGACGGACCCCAGGACATGGCGCTGCGGGCTGGGCACCCCAAAACGTGCCATATGGGCCTGGCCTTGGGCTTTGGGGCTGCACCCAAAGGCGAGCGAGGGTGGGAGGTTAAAACCACCCCGGCTGTGCAGCCCCCCCTCCCCCGGGTTGGTGTGTGAAGTTGAGTGGGACAGGACAGCAAACGCCAACGTTTTGGTTCACCTTTGGTGTTTTTGAGGCGTATTTAAAGTGCGAGGGATCCCACTGAGCGTTGCGGATCCGCTGGCCCTGGGCTGGAGGGGAAGGGAGCCGGAGCGGCGCGGACAGATCGCATCCCGCCTGGTTTTGTATTTACTGTCATCGTCACACGTGTAGCAAGAGCAGGCAGGGTATGGGAGCTCTGGCACATTCCCCCAGTAATCAATTTTAAAATATTGCCCGTGCTAAGCATGGTGCTTCTGCAAATTGATCAGCTTGGCTGTCAAATTAGCTGGGACTTCTTGCAGAGAACTTGCAACCCACCAGAAACGGAGGATTTCAACACTGCAGTTAATGATTGCCCAGGTTAAGGTGACTCCAAAGCAATGTATTGTCGTGGCAAGTTACTCGCCAGCGCCCACAGCTAGCGAACTCCCTCGCTTGTAGCTGGGTAATGTAATCCAGTTAACACAAGCAAAGTAACTGCTGCTAAACAGACAGTGATTTCATTTATTTAACTTACCTTACCTTAATTAACTAGGTTGACTTGCCGGTGTGTCCGTATCGGCCCTGCTTGACTGGAGGAGCAGGATGGGGCTAGGGCAGAGCAATGGCCACAGGGCCATCTTTGTTTAAAGACAGGTATTAATTTGTGGGTCTGCCCCGCTGGAGGAGGTCGTGGTTTTTTGGAAGAGCCTTTTGGCTTTATGTGATATTTTGCTAACCCGCAGCAGAAAATCCAGATCCGTTCCATGTGGCGAGTGCTGCTGTGTGTATCCCACTTGAAAAGTTTTAATGTCTAAATACTGAACCCTTGTGAAACATTGACAGCCTGCTTGGCGAGCACCTCTGTGGCTTCTGACCACATACTTGTGGCGAGTGCTTTGCTGAGCGGGAAAATACGCAGGAAGAAATATTGAAATCACTAAAATTAACCTCTAAAGTTTGGTTAAATACATGCCTAAATGTTGGTGGAACCGCCATGGAGAAGGCAGAACTGGAGAAGATCCAAATGTACTGGTAATAAGAGAAGTCTTTGCTGCTTTTTTGCTGTTTTTTGTTTTTTTTTTTTTTTTTTTTAAATTATTATTACATCTTTGTTCATATTCCTTGAAATATACGTAGCGGGCACATAAAGTGTTATTGGATGAATCTTCTGTTTTCATCTACAGGATCAGAGTTTCCAGCGCTGTCAGAAAGCAGCGTTTGAAGCAAATTTAAGGCTTATTGGGGTTCTTGGCCCGTTTGTGGTGCTCAGCTAGACAGGGGGAGCTGTGGGTGCTGGGACAGCCGACAGGAGAGCAGCGCCCCAAGGGAATTGGGTGATATTAGGCAGAGGGAAAAGTTGCTTTTATAAAGACATTGTATTGAAATCCTGTGGCACGTGGATTTTCCAAGGGATCGCATATGACTTCTGTTCCTGTTCCTCCATGTCCCCTTTACGCAGTATTTCAGCGTGATTTCTGTTCTCATGCCTTTCTGTAGCTATGCAACGGGCTCAGGATTCAAGAGAAACCCTAAGAGAAAAGACCGGTAGCAAAATGAAAGCATTTGTTTTCCCCTTGGTGTGCAGAGCAGCCTGTTTGCTGACTGCAAAGGGGCAGGTGCTGCTGGGGCAGCCTCTGCAAGGATTAAACTTCCCTGGCTTTCCTTGTCTTGCTCAAATCCTCCTGGTAATATTGCTTCCCGCTGAGGCTGGGGCTGATGCCTGTGCCATCCAGTCTTTAGGGGAAGGAGAGACTTCTCCTGCTCTCCGTCTTCCAGGAGAACGTGTCTTACCGCCCTGCTGTCACTTCTTGCCGAAGGGCACGTGCTGCTGGGACCGTTGCGTGCGCCGAGTTTGTGCAGCGTGCAGCATGGGGCAGCCCAGATCATAGCTGAGGCCTCCAGGCACGGCCCAGACAAACATAAATAACAACTACTTAATTACTGTTGGAGATCAGGTCATTCCTTTAAAAAACAGGACATATTCAATAATACATGCGTCGTGGTTCATCAGATGCTTTTGATGTATTGATTTTTCTCCTAGGCTTTTAAACTTTATTTTCTGTTGGTTTATAGGCTTTTATTTAATAACCTTGTCACTGCTGAAACCTCCTGCATGGAGGCAACGTAAACTCCAATTTAATTTATGGCAACATCAGAAATATGCCGATGAAACAACAGTAAAACTCTGGCCTTGGACTAAATGTCAGATATTGCAGGCTTTCCCTTGAAATACTGGAAATTTCCATGGGGCTTGTCTGCAGCTTCGTGCACGAGGCTTGTTTCCGAGGGAGTGTGCTGGGAGCATCATGGCTGTTTTTAGCGTGTGTGGGCACCGAGGAGTTTCATGTCAATAAGCAATGGAGAAGCGGTGGTCATAGCTGTGGAAACTGGGGACAGCAGAAGTGAGTATGGAAAAGTGTCAGGAAGGGGAAGAAAAAAGCCAAAACATTTTGGTCGGGTCATTCAATGTAAGTGGTTAAGAATAATCATTTTCCTTGGATAAAGTCAAGTAGCCTTATTTATCTGCCTATTAAGTTGGTCATTGTTCTAGCTCACACCATTTAAAATCTTTATTGACTCATTATCCTATTGCCAGTTGGTCATTAATATTTGTGTCTGCGTCATAGTACAGCTCGGTGGTTTCAAGCAGATGGATTAAAGCTAAAAGCGGCTCTTTTTTAATTAATTCATTTTTGTATCAATTAAAAAGTCATAATTGCAGATAGCTAGGAACTCTATAACTAATTCAAATTGATATGATCTTTTGCTAAAAGAGATGTCTAAAATCTTTTAGTGCATATATATGCCCAATAGGAGTCTTAAATACCAATTTGATAATTCATACCTCAGGTACGGACTCTCATAATACAAGGGCTGACCTGCTGTCCTCAGATCGTCTTGCTACATCATCTCCCACACCATTACGGCAATTAGGTTTGTGTAACAACATATAGTACACACCAATAAGAATCCTAAGTAAACATTTTCATTTGCGGTTCGTTTCATATGACTGAAGCTATTTCAGCTCCTTCAAACTACATTTGCTGGGCTGTTTTTCTTGTTTTCAGCCAAATTGTGCTATGCAGTTACTTAAGTTAGTATTTGAGAGAGTAGCAATGTAATTTCTGCCAGTAGGAGTTGGCCTGTTTTATATTTACGATGGCCACAGGGGGGGTGGTTCTCTCTTGTTTCTTTGTCTTTAGCTAGCAGTGCAGTCAGACGGAGCAGAAAAATGACCAAAGAAGCTGATGGACACTGAAACATCCTGACCAAGATGACATTGAGTAACACTTCCCAGTGCCTTAGAGACCCTCCTGCGGAAAGCATCAGTAGTCACTATCCAAGTTGGTCTAACTTGTGATGAAACACCAAGTTTAGAACTGGGAATGCTTTATTTATTGCTAAGGTACCTGTACCTCTGATAAATTTCACCTGTGAAATATCTTAGGATTCAGTGTGCATTGAAAGGGAATTGGTGAATCAGAGATCAAAAGGATGAACCACAGAAGTATTTGTCGAACAGGGCAGATGTCCTTCCACCCAAGTAACGATAAGGTGAATCTGGATCCTTCTTGTTACTTGGCTGGACAGTGGCAGACAGGCCCCCGTGTGCCTAAGGGCATTGGCACCCCTGGTTTAACCCAGAAGCCAGGATTCCAGGAATGCCATTAAATCCACCGGGGACTGTTATTGTTAACTTTAGGTGGGAGTGGTGGATGACTAGAAAAATGAAGAGCAGCTGGATAAGATCATTTGGCCCTTCAAAACTTTTAACCCGTATCATTACTTGATTGTTTAGTTTACTGTGGCGTACGTTTGTTCTTGTTCTAAAAAAAATCCCTATAGGAGAGTTAAATAAAACACATCTCTTCCGAGCGTGTGCGGTGAACTGGCAGATGCTGTGGAGCAGATGAGAAAGCCCATGGACAAGATCAGAAAGCCCATCGGTGACTTAAAGGCTTCTTCTGGAGCCAGCCTTAACAGCACCTCTGTGCTGTGCTGTTATTGTCTTAATTGATTTACACAGCATTGACATGAGGTGAGCTATTCCCTTTTTATCTTACAAATAGTAGGGAGCTGGTCTCTTACAAGACAGAAGGTGGTTAAACATCCATAAAAGATGCTTAGCCTGTGCTCTGTTATTTGCATTTACAGCTGTGTGCTGATAGTGTGCCCATTAGCATATCCATATGAAAAGCACACAGTAGTTGGACATTTACAACATCCTGTTGTTTGGCCAGTATAGTGCATCTGTTAGCACAACTTTCTACAGAGTCTTTTAAAAAAGCAACGGAAATCTGGGGAGCAGGGAGGCTGTGGAGCAGCTGGACAGTCGTGTTAAAATAAAATACCTGGAGAGACTAACAAGGCGAAGATTGCAAGGAGAACAAACGGAACTGGAACTGTAAAGCAATTCAGCGTGCGGGGGTTTGGGTGGGACAGTTGTGAGTTTACAAAGAGCCATCTGAAAGTGCGTGTGCACCAAGGAGTAGGAAATCTTTGTTATAAGAGAAGATAACTGAACCATGGTCTAGCACAGTCTGTGCAGATGTTCAGAGTTTCAAGGCTTGCTGCGCCTTCAGGACATGTAATAGCAAAGGAGTTGTCCTCCTAGAAGGAGACTTTCAAATAAACTATACAAACTCTTGTGTAAATATCCGTTCTTTTGTTGTTGCACTTAACTCTCTTTGCACGTGCTATCCATGGATCCCAAAGAAGGGTCGGTGTCACCTGCCCTTCCTGAAGCATCGGAGACACAAAAAGATGAAGCAGTTCTGTATTGTTCTGTGGCTGTTCGCTGGCAGAGCCAGAAAGAGATCCAGGAATTGATCCTTGGTGGGTGCAGAGTTGTCAAAGCTCCATTCTAGTCTGTAACACCAGCTATGGCCTCAGTTTTCTGAGGGCAGTGGGCCTTCCTAGCCTGTATTTGCTTTCCTTATCAGCAGTGTTCATTATTTTTAAAAAAAGATCTGTGTCCCTGAAGTTGTGGGTACTCCCAAGTGCTGTCTGCACAAATTGCTTGAGTAAGTGCTTACATTTTTGGAATTTAAACATCATTAACCTTTAGGGTCTTGAGCCACTTACTATCCACCGGCACAATTACGTGCTGTACAAATATTTACCAATAAAGAATAACACTATGCTGATACCTACTACCTAAAGGTACTTGTTCGTCCACAACCTCGTATAAATACTGATTAATCCTTGAAGAGGATGAGCAGCACTCTACCTCAATCTGTGCTTTAGAACTTGACTTGTCTCAGTTTACCACAGCAGGAGTAATTATTTTCTCCATCTTTCATGTTTGGTGAACTCAGTCTGGAATCTTAGAACGGAGCCTGGTTCTTTGCACATCCTCGGCAGTATTGCCATTCACATTCCATGCTGTCTTTGCAAGTGATGCACAGGAATTAGTTGCCGATTGCTTCCAGATTAAAATCAGACTAAGTTTATTGGAATGCAGCTTGGTCTTTGAGCTATTGCAATGAAATAGGATGGTGCTTTCTGAAGTAGGTAATCAGAGCACATGAGAGTGATTTCTTTCTCTATAAAATAGGCTGAATGAAACCTTTTGGCAATTTACTTTCTTCTTCTGAGAAACAGAATTCATTATTTACAAACAAATACCAGTTTGTATACAAAGTAAGAATTTGACCATGACAAAGATAACTTGATGTTGTCTGAAATTTTAATGGAATAATTTGTAGCTGCAGAGGCAAAAAAAACCCAGCTGCTTTTAGCACAGAATGAAAGCTATTGGAGCATGATTCATTATATTGTCCTTAAAAATGTTTTGCTTAATGCAAATAAATACATTCCAGACCTAACTGAATCCCCAAAGTTCAGATTTTTTCTTGACAGCTCCAAAGCAGAGAGTTACCACGTATTTAAAGTCTACCAGGGTTTACTTTCATTATAAAATACACCCATATTTTTGAATCGCATTCGGTATCATGTTGCTGTGATATTACAATCAGCCAGCCGCTACAAGATGAGGTGAGAAGCCCTGATTCAGTTCCTGCAGAGCAGTTAAAGTCTGGGACTGCTAGGTGTAATACTTTAAGCTATTTTGGTAATCTGCAGCAATTAAATGCGTCTTGTTACTGAATGTAATGGACCAGAAAGGTTTTTCTTATATTCTGCTTTGTGCTTCTGTTCTGCAGATTCACTTCAAAAGCATGGATTATTTTTATTAAATACTTGATTCTAGAATTCACTGTTGTGGCATATTGTTGTCTACAAATCTGTAGATAAGTCTGTTGTCTACCCTTCTGTTCAGGCAGGCGGGATGTGATTTACGGTATCAGGTAATTTGGTAATTCTGGTCTCCAGCTGTATTCAGTGGTCAGAGAGAGGCAGCCTTTGTAGAGAATTCAGGGCAAGACGGACTTTGTGTTTGTTTTGATCTACAACTTCCAGTGTTTATTGCTACCTCTGAAAAATTCTGAATGATTGAAATACCTAAATAATGGCATTGGTAGGTTTTTAAAATTTACTTTGAACTACAGTTTAGTGATTTTTCAGTTTTTGCTGTCAAACACTGTCTCAGAGTCGTGTTTCCAGAACCTTTAGTTTTATAGCAGTACCCTTTCTTATTTCACCCCTGCCAACCCTTAAATAACATTGGCCTCTTTTCTTGCAGCTCCTTCATATGTGCCTATTAATCTGCCTTCATTCTTGTTCAAAGGTAATGCCTCCTATTTTTTAATTCCTTTTGCAATCCCTCCTTTGGATTCCATCCAAATTATCCACTTCTATATATAGAGAGAGGTGAGCCATATGGGTCTGGAGAGGAAATTGTGCTCGTGAGATAGCAGATGTAGAGATGAGTTTCAGACAGAAGAATGCGAGGGGGAGCGGGGCCAAAAAGTGCTGTACGTAAGGATTTGTCAGGCCAGCTTTGCTATATAGAGCAGAAAGCTGGACCACCAGAGAACGGGAGTTTTAATGAGCTCGGCTGCACATAGGACCAATGACAGGACATCAGTGAGTGGAAACACCAGGAGATCAGGGGACAAAAGTAGCATCAGAGGTGCGACAGCAAGATTTAAGCAGTTTGGATGTACTGTGAGGATGGCAGAAATCAGAGGAATGGAAAGGTTTGGGCACCAGGACAGAGAAGGAACAACCAGAAAGCAAGCCAAGGTCGCTCTGTCACAGGAGCGTGTGTGGGGCTTCATCCACAGTCCTCTGACCTTGTTGCACCTGCTGAGCAAAACACTGGGAAGTTCAGTGTTTCTGTGGAACAGCGAGAGGGTTGTGCTGTAAAAAGTGGCCAAATGAACTAAGGATAGATGAGGGCTTTTATGGCTGGCCTCCATCAGACTTCTGAAGTAATGTTTTTGCTTGGTGTTATTTCAGAAGCTGAAATTAAAGATGAAAAATGCTCGCTGCTGAAATAGCCACTGAAATAGCATGAATGCAGATTCGCAGAGAAAGTATAGTACATTATTGCCACAAATGCAGTTTTTAAGCACATAAAGCAGAGCAAAGGTACTGCCCCCACCTGCAGGTGGTACTGCAGGCATTCCCACAGCAGGACCCCAACAGGGGTTATCGCTTTCAGCCGGTGCTGAGCCTCTTCTCAGATGTGTGTCCTGCTCTGGCAGTGGGAGGTTCTCCCAGGAAAAGCCTGCAAGATCAGGCTCGGGATTTGCATTAATTCATACATGTAACATAATCTGACACTTCAAGATGTAACCTGTTCATCGCAGGAGCTAGAAGAGGGTCTTTGCCTTCTGTGTACAGCAGTCTGTGACCTGTTAGGTGATTTCCTCCCCAGCAGTGGCAGGGTCAGCCAGTGAGGCTTTCGTGGGCAATGGCAAAACATCCCATTGCCTGCTACTCAGCAGCGTCTGAAGGCACAGAAAATTTTGATACCTCCCTTTGTCCTGGTCACTCACCATTTTGTGGTCTGGATGAGATTTTACCCAGTTACGCAGACCGTTGAGGACTGGTGCTGATTTCTTGGTGCAAACCCCATTTTAATTCATGATTTTGAGTGCGTTTTTTAGATGCTGGCTAAAACCGCATCATGCGCAGTGGTTCTCCGTCAACCAGGCAGGCTAAAGAAGTGGTATAATTTTCTGCTCTTTTCAAACTCTTCTGTATTGACTTTGAAACTAGACAAGTCATTTCTACTTTTGACCATTCTGCTTGGTTTCTTCTTGGCTGGGTTTCATCTCTTCTTGACAGGAGATGTTTTACCTGTAGCATCAGCACCCTGGCCCTTGCAGAGGACGATAAGCAAATGTTAGCCCTGCCCAGGTGGGAGGACGGCATTGCTGCGCAGGTCCTGGTTTTGCTTTATTGTTCGGTTGCAGGTAGATAACTCTCTGGTACTGTTATTTCCCCATGTTTCAGAGATGGTATTAGAGTGCTGACAGGTTTACTCTGAAGCATACTGGTATTTGTCTGCTGATGCAAAAAAGTCAAATAGCATAAGTGCTTAGCATGCTTTCTTTTCTTTTAAATTAAAAAAAAAACCACACAACAACCCCCCCCCCCCCCAAAAAAAAAAAAAAAAAAACACCAAAAAACCACAAACCACTCTGAATAACCAAAAGCAGGATAAAAAGCCAGTTCTGGAAGTCTCACAGCCAGCGCTCTTCCAAACCCCTTTGAAGTTGGCGTTGGACAGTTGCCAGGTTCAGGCCTCTTGCCTCTTCCAGGGTTTTTCTTTCTGTCCCCCTGCCCGTCTGCACAGGACCTGACGGCTGCAGGCAGGACTCTCCTTCTGCTCCCGTGTTAGGAAGAACCTTCACTGCAAAAGAAAGTGGTCAAAGTCTGAAGTTTAGCCTTACACCATGTCCTTAGTTGCTTCTGCCACGTGCAGGATGATGTGAATTTAAGGAGCAGTGATGGCTTCCAGCCTAGATTCTGGACCCATTTCTTTTCCTATCAGTGTCACAACCTTTACATCATCTGAAAGAACAGGTTTTGTGTTTTATATGCCCAAAGGCTGCCCATAAAGGTTGGCAAGGGCAGTTGGTTAAGTCTGCACAAGGTCAGTCAGGATGTCTAATAATTGTCCTAACACTTTACCTGTTATGGAACAATAATGAGAGTTTTTTTCATTATTTTCGGGTGAGTGAACCTGGCAGATGCTGACAGCCAGCAGATGTGTAAAGTTCGAGGTGATTTGTAAGGGACCGGCTCATCTGACGCACGGTAATTGCATTGTGGGACATTGTCACTCAGCGTCGTGTCCTGCTCCAGCAGAATGAGGTAAAGGTCAGTTCAAAGAGCTGGTGTAGCGTGAGGGGCAGCTCAGGGCTGAAATTAAAAACCTCATTTCCATCTCTCCCATATGCATGTGCTCACGGCATGCCTGGAGCCGGGTGGGTGCCCCAGTTCTAGATTGAGGGATTGTTTGGGCAACTGAGCAGTTGTTTCGGTCTGGAGTGGGTTTAAATGCCTCCTCTGGTAAGGCTTAGAAAAAGTCTCCCTACCCACCTGTTGGTGTGTTAGCTCAGTGCTTATCTGTCTGCTTATAGTTTTGGGCTTGGAAGTTTCTTCTGTGACTTGTTCCTTTGCTTCAGCACCTGCGTGCCGTGGCAGCTGCCCGGGCAGCTGGTGCCTGCTCTGCCAGCACAGCCAGAGGGGTGCAACTGGACTTTTCATGTGCTCCCTGCTGCCCTGCACGCTCTGCTGTCCCCTCTGAGAGGGCCTCCAAGGAGATCCTTTTGCTGTAGAGATGCTTTTAGCTGAGTTTGCCATTTGTGACACCCTAAAAGGTCAGAAGCTGCTCTCCCTTCACACCTAGCTCCCCGCATGCAGGTGAAGTTCAAGTTCCCCCGTTCCTGCCTGTGGGCATTAGGAGTGGTGTGAGAGGTCATGTTGGAAATGGAGCGGGTTCATCTAATGATGAGCCTGCTGACAGCCCTGAACAGGGAGTGACAGGTGGCCTTGGGATGCCCGCAGCTACCTGGACCATGCAGAGCCCCCGCAGCATGGAGCGCCCTGCTGCCTGCCTGTGTGCTTGGCTTGCGCTCTCATCAGGATTGATTTCTGGTGCTTCTGGAGTCTGACTGGGATCATTATCACGGCCGCGATGTATGGAAGTCAACTGAAGCCCTGATTGACTGGGTTCCCCAGGTGTGCCTGAGCTTCTGTAATAAAGATGCTGATAAATCTGTTATATGCTGGAGATCTTGATAAAATGTGTGTTGTGTATTTCATCTGCTGTCGCCTCATTCTTCTGTACTCGCAGGTATCTAATCTTTATCTTACAACACATCGTCACATTACAAATTTTGTTCTTTATTCTTCTCCTAACATCCCCACACTTGCTGGCACTAGAAATTAGAGTAACTTGCTCTGCACGTGCCTAGAATGTGAACACCGGTGGCTGGGTCAGCTCAGTACCTCCAGGTTTCCTGTTAAGCTGGCCAGTTTAGTAGCAGTGTTCCCAGTGCAGTATTGACTCTCTGTGCCAAGCATCCTGCCTCTGTCAGACAAGAGACCTTCAAGCTGTCTCTTTTGGTTCCTCCCTGTGCCAAACCTGACCATGAAGACTGAAGGAGAAGTTTTGCTGTGAACTCAAGCGGAGCCAGGATTTCCCCCCATGGAGAACTGTGGTTAAAAGCTCCCACTGATTACTTAAGCTCTGAGTTAACAGTTGTTTGCCGATGCGCGCTGGCCTGCAGGCTCTGCTCACGGTCCCCATGCTGGGCATCAAGGGATGGATTCGTCCCAGTTTGTGTATAATCGTGCATGTACCAGTGAGCTTGGCTGTATCGTACAAGGATTTGGCAGAGGGTTAGCAGAGGGCCTTTTTAGAGATGCTAACTTTGAAGGAAAAGGTGGGTTTTCATTGAAAAGGTATTTTTGTAGAAATAAGTCTTCTCTGGAGTTCTTGATGATTTTTCTTTTGTTTAGCATTCCAGGGTATTTTTGAGAGTCCTTTTCATGTTTCACCAGAGAGGTCCCATTTTCTGACCAGCTTGGTCTAACTCTTTGTAGAACTCACCTGATACTAAGCATTTACTGAGCTTGTTTGTTGTTGTGGTAATTGCTGGTGGCCATGAAGGTGTGAAGCAGTCGAGGATGTGTCCAGACTGCTTCTGCTTTCGTCTTGCCTTACAGATGTTTAGCTCTGTTTTTCATCTAAAATTCTGAGAAAGAAGTTAAATTTCTAGTATAGGAAAACTGAATCTCTGCTTTCACCAGGCTGACCTGTGAGGGTGTATTTGTTTGTGAAAGTAGATGGTTAGTGTTGTTCCTGGATTCATTTCGTTGACCTTTAGGAAGAGAAAGAATAGATTCTTACTGAACAAATGTCTGCATCCAGGCAGTCGTGAATCACAGGATTTTTTTCCTAAGAGTGTGCAGATAGGCTTTGCGTTGAGAATGAGGTTTTTTTAACCATGGCACACTCTATTGAAGTTTGTTATGGATCCAAATTACGCTGCTTTGCTTTTTAACTACAGCTGAAACCGTGTTTCGAATAACAGATGTGGAATACTGTCATCCCACTGTCACACCAATTGTTCATTGTTCTGAGAAGGTCACATCATAATTCATTAACAATAATTATTCCCTGGGTACACCCTGCACTTCTTCACTCAATTGCTTCATTAACTTGTGAGTGAATCTCACATTCACTGCTCCAATCAATGAAGATATATTTATAATGTACAAGTGGATGCTATTAGTTACAATATATTAACTGCCTAATTTAAAATAGAAAAGCTATCTTTATGAAGGGCAATTAACCACTAAGTGTAATTGATAATTCACATACCTATGATTAGGAAAGACAAATAGTAAGAAAGAAATGAATCACCTGCATTATTGAAGAAGACACTGGCGTGCAGTTTTAATGAGCGGAAGGGGCTTTGTGGGTCAGGACCAGATTTCTAAGAATCCTTTGATGGAAAGTTCGTTACCTCGAGGTGGTTTCAGTGTTTACACCAAATGATTGGGACCATCTTTCCTAGAAAAGGAACCCACCATGTTTTGTTGTCTTGAGAATCAATGTAGGGGCTTTCCTAATAGAAAAGTCCTTTTTCATCCTAACACAAAGGAAAGTAATAATTATTTCAGTAAGAATTTATAAGCCTAGCCCCTACCTTACCTAGATATCTAAACCAGTATTAGCTCAGGTCCTCAAAGATAATGAGGTACAAATTCACACTAAAACTGACAAAAGTTTGGCATTTTAATAGATTTGAGGAGTCAAGTGACAGCCCCTTTGGCAAATATTTGAAAAACAATTGTGATACATTTTCAATGCTTCTGATTTTCTGTGGCTACTTTGAAATAAGTTGGTTCTCCAAAAGGCTGACAACTCATCCTTGGAGAAGAGGTCCTTCCGTGACATCCCCCGTAGGTCACCACGGCTTGGTTTGGGAAACAGAGTCACTCAGAGGCAGAGGACTTGCCCGAGATTGCAGGATGCCGCTCCACAGGAACTGTGTCCTTGCCTCTGCGCACTTGGGGCCACATTTTCTTCCCTCGAGAAGCGTTTACCTCTAAACGTATATTAATGAATCAGTTGAAGTACTGTATTTTTCAGGATTAGCCACCAAGTAACAGCACAGGTGTTTTATGAGAGATTAAGTGAAAAATGTAACTGAAGCCACCCCAGTGTTGATAAAAGTATCATTGCAACTAGCTGGCCTCTTACCTGGAGTCTGCAGAAGTGCAAAGCTTTGCTGTTACCTCCAGCAGGTCACTGCAGCAGGCAATCAGTAAGTGGAAAGGAGAAAATCCCAGTTAAAATGCTAATAGCCAGTGGTATCACACCAGGTACTGTGCTCGTGGCTGTGCAGTGCCTTCAGTTCGTCTGTGTCCATGGACTGGTTTAAAGACAAGGAACTGGATTTGGGGAGTTTTGGTGTATGGATGGAGTGTGTACCTGACAGGCTGTGGTATCCTGGGGATGGTGGGCACTGCCTGCGCTACCGTATTCAGCTTAGCTCTCTGCTCCAGAAGGGCAGTTACATGCTATGGCAAGGGCCCTGCAGGTGAAACTGGCTGTAGTGCCCAGAATCAATATATTTTAGGCATGTCTTGGTCACGGTAAAGGATATTGTACCTGTTTTGGAATTTCCTCTTTGCATTTTTATTGTAATTATCCAAGTTAGGTGTGGGACAGCAAAGCTGATACTCTTAGTTCCTTTTCTATGTCCAGTTAACCCTTCTGCTGCTTTTACTCAACAGGATCAAAGCGTCTGGTCTGAAGTTGCGGTTCTGCACTAATGAAACCCAAGCAACCAGGGAGAAGTTCGTGAAGAAACTCCAGGGCATGGGCTTTGACATCTCCGTGGCTGAAGTCACTGCCCCAGCACCAGCAGCCTGCCGCATTTTGAAGGAGCGCAGCCTGAGGCCACACTTGCTTGTGCACAGCGGTGGGACAATGCTGCAGCAGATGCTGGGTCACGTAGGGAGACACCCCAGAGAGATGTGGGCGTTTGCAATAGAGCAGTGAATTCCCATAGCTCATGGGGGGAAGGCCTCCCAGCTGTTGTTTTCCTACAGGGAAAAGCTTTTTCCTTAGTCATGAGACTCTGGAATAAACTTTAGTCGTCTGGCCTGAGCGAGGTCTCAGTTATGGCAGTGGTACAGGGAAAGCATAGAGGAGTCTGCTGCTTAACCACAGAGACTAGGCGATAGGTGAGGTCTTGTGCCTGCATTACATTGTCTTTGTTATCATGGCAGAGTTTTTAAGTTTAAAGTGTTTTCTTCTGTTGAGTGTGGGTATGGAGAAAGGAGGTGGATCCTGCCCTTGCTATTATACATTTTCATTCAACTATCCAAGAGTTTGCTTTGGGTTGAGGTGCCTGGATATAACAAGCTGAGATATAACTGAGATGTGGGTGGCAGGAGCTAAGGCAAGGGTAGGAAATGGTTTATTTTGCTCTGTTGTAGGACTGGTGAATATTACGATCTGGGCAGGAATAGAAAGGGTCTGAAGAGCAGCTGATTCAGACTTGGATTTTTTTTTTTAAATGTGTTGGGGAATGAATGAAGGGAAACATAAATCTGGGGAAAATAATCAGTTCCAATGGCATCTGAAATGCTAAGGGATTTGTGGATTTCATTTTTTTTTCCTCCTTCTGTAGATCTTGTCCCTGAATTTGCTGAGATTGATAAAGCAAATCCAAACTGCGTGGTTATCGGAGATGCAGCAGAAAACTTCACCTATGCAAACCTTAATGAAGCTTTCAGAGTTCTGATTGGGATGGAGAAGCCTATTTTGATCTCCCTCGGAAGAGGGTGAGTTAAGCACTGTTTGTTTCTTCCTCTAGTCTCTATAGTTTTAAATTTTGACCAGTATCTTTGTACTTAATGGAGCCTGGATATCGGTGTGGGCATTCACACTACCAACTTTTAAGCAGTTAATCTATGTGTCTGGACTGGAGGCTGATCTGCTCAGGTATCTGTTAATGAAGGATCCTCAGTGGGTAAGTCAGTCTCCTAACTTGGCCTCCTGTCCTGAGTCACTTACTTGTAGTCTTTACAGGGGTGTAAGGGGAAACTGAGGTGATTACACTGAAATAGGTCTCTAAAAGGAGGTGATACCCATGCTCCCCGTGAGCCACAGTTCAGCCCTGTGCTGATGCAGGGTTGCAGAGGGCACTGGAAGTCACTGAACTTGCCAGGCCGAATCCTCAAGTTGACTTTGAAAATACTTATCAGCAGGGCCTCCGTGCTGCTACAGCACCGGGTGAGACAACGCTTGAATTTCAGCTGTCGATGGTCTTTTTTCTGTAGATAGTGCAGAGTAAGCAGTTGTGTGGGTGCATTTCATCGAGTGCTAGAGGGTGAGAGATAGAGCTACTCTTCTGAGGAGGAATTGTAGCAGCCTTTAGAGAACCTGGAAATGTTCTGGTGTATAAGCACAGCAAATGCCAGCCTCCAATCCTTCAAAGTCAGCATTCAAGACTGAGCTAGACCTTGATGAAGCAATCCATGTGTTTGCAGGTGGTGGTGGTAGGATTAAGTAGCTGTAGTTTCGTAAGCCACTAGGAAAAGGACTTTCGTTGCTTTAAGAGCAAGTCTGAGAGCCTCTTTAAAAGCCCATAGAAATCATGGGGAGTTTGGATTTTGATGTGTGCGTCCCCCAAGTGAATGAGTATTGAAAGGGGCCGGCAGGATTATAGGCACTGCTTGTCCTTTTGTCTTTGCCCCTGCAAGATCTGAGAGATGAGAACTGTTGGTTTAGCTGCTGCCTGTAGCCATGTGTTCCTGCCTGAACTGAAAAGAAATTATTTTTAATAGTGAAATAAACCCAAAACAAACAAAAAAATCCAACAGGTCATGCTTCGATAAAGGGCTGTGGGCGCGGATTTGTGATGCAGTTTGATCTTCCAGCGTCCTGAAGTTACTAATGGTGAGGAGGATCAGGTGGTCCAAAAATTCTCTGCTTCAGCAGTCAGCCTGGTTTCCTCTTCCACGTTCAAATCCTGCCCACATTTGTAGTGGTTGAGATGTGATAGTGGATGTGGCTAATGGCCTGTGTGACGCAAATGACTTCTTGCTATTTGAGTGGTACTTAAAGATGCCTCTCTGAAAGTTGGCATTTGCATCTCTGCAGGATGATTCATATGTGTGAAAATGTCATACATATCACTGTCATGCTGGTGGCTTGAGAATTGCCATACATGAGGCATAAGAAAAGAAGCCAGGAGTTTTTATTTGCTAATACAGAAACCCTCCCAATTTATGAAAGTAGCTGCAATACACAAACTCCCCCTGAACTATGCTGGAGATGGGGGTAGATGTGCTTTTGAAGTGACGGATCCTTTTTTTCATACTTTGAATATCAAAATACATTTTTAATTATTCTCTGAACATTAAAGGTAAATTTTGTCCCCCTGCTTTCACGTGCAGGAAAAATCCAGTCAGCGAATTTGAACGTTTTCCTAAAAACAATTCAGTTAGATGTATTCTGAGATTTTAAACAGGAGGTTATTAATGCCAGCGCTGAATAACGACGAATTCCAGCATCCTTGAAGGAGTTACTCTTATCTGTCACGCGAGGTATGGGCTTAAAAACCACTGCATGTTTAGCTTGAGGAAAGTGTAGTGACAACTTTTTTCAGTGGTTCAATAGACCGTAATGGGCATGAAAACCCTTCTTAGTTTGTGGGTTATTGATACAGCTGGGTAGAACTTAGCAGTGGGAAGGAGCAGTTAAATCCATTGTTTTGCCTTATCTGACGCTCACGATCTGATCTGACACCACCAGTGAAAAGTCCTTACTGTTTCTCAGTTAGAAGGCTAAGGAGAAAATGTTGAGCCAACAGCAGAATGGCTAATGTAAACCAACCAAGTTTTGTGTTATGTAATACCATCTTTCAAAATGAAATATAGAATCAACCTTTGCTGAAGATTTGCAACGTGATCAATGCAAAAATGCCTTTGTACCCTGGGCATATAAAAGTATTTATTTATTTGGTCATTTATTGATGTAGAAAGCTCTGAAACAGACCCACTGTTATTTTTTTAAAATGTTATTTTTAATTTAAAAATACAGATTTTTGGATATTCTGAGCTCAGTTTTCACCATAAGCATATCTTTTTTAGTGATTGATTATTTAGGTAATGGGAACATGAGTTCTGGTAGGTAAGTTCCCTGACTCGAAGAAGGGAGATTATAAATTGGATTAATTGTTCACCTAACTAGAGAAGCCTTATTGATGCAAAGGGCCATATACAAAAACCAGCCACAAGCCAGCTATGTTTTTAACATGCAGAATCAGTGTAATTGGGTGGACCTTAACAAGGTGCCTGCCTTGGGCAAGTAGGTTGGTTTTGGTTGAAGTTTTAGTTAGTTCTAAACCACAACAATTCCTTAGAAAACGAAGGTGTCAGAGTCACTGAAGCAGAATGCCCTCCTCCTGAAAATGGAGTGATTTACATTTAGCATCTGTTTTGGGCTGAGAGTGGGAATTGGCTTTGTAATTTCTTCTGTCATGCCACTGTCAGAAAATTAAGCTGTTTACGCTAGACTATAGAAGGTTAATGGCTGTTCTAGCAAAGGTCAAGTGGTCATTTTAAAGGGAGGCTGTGCTGAATAATCGAAAATGGCAGAAGGATAAGGCATAAAATCTTAACTGACTGCTCATCCTACCTTTTTTCCTGTCATATAGAAACCTTTCTTTGCTCTGATCAGGAGAGCTTGGAAGACCTACATTAATGTGAATTGCTATTCCAGAAAAACACCGTAAAGATACTAACTAATTTTGTGAGCTTTATGGCAATAGGAACATTTTTAGAAGGAATAAAATTTAGCTTGGAGGGCTTTCTTAGTCCCGCTAAACAGTGCCCTGGCTTTCCTCATGTGGGAGGCTGGTGACAAGCAATGATGGTCAGCTGCCTGTGGTCCCTTTCCAGATACACCAAAGGAGGTGTTAGAGCTGCTGGTTGGTGCCAGCCTTCGTCCTGTATCTGCCAAGGGGTCTCCCTCGCTGATTAAAGGAAGAGCGATGTAACTGCTGTCCTTTGTGAGCAGCTAGTACTCTGTGCAGTAAAATACAGGCCAAATTCATCCTTGATATAAGCTAGTTAAATTCCCTTTGAAGCAGTGGAGTTGTGTCCCAGATGCCAGATGGGCATCCGGTCTGAGATCTTTTCCCCAAGCATTGCACGGTGCTGAGCCTGTCCTTTACTTAATTCCTGGTGTTAAATTAAGGCTCCAGAGTTTCTGATGACTTGACTTTTTGTTGCAGCCATATGGACATCTATATAGGCACAGAAATAATAAAATGTGGTTTCTTTGTATTTAACTGCCAACATTTTCATTTCATTGGAACTTTATCACTTTCATTTCCAGACGCTACTATAAAGAAACTGATGGTCTGAAACTTGATGTTGGAGCATATATGAAGGCATTAGAGGTATTTTATAGCTTGCATTATGCTTACTTGCTCTGTGCACCTTGTTAAAAGAGTAACTGGTATAAATATGGGTCATCTTCTGTAATTACTCACCTTGGTGGAGGAAGTTTCCACAGATTGAAACTCATTTGCTGCATTTTGAAGACGGGTGGATTAATTTGTTTTCTGGCTTCGTTCATTTTTAAAAATTTTATTTAAAATGTGAACTTTTACCATTGTAGTACCTTTATTGGAAGTGAGGCCCTTGAAAGAAGGAGTCATAAAAGAAAAGCAGGGAATATTGTCTGCAAGGTACCCAAGAAAAACTGAAGGTCCATTTTATGTTTGGTGTAGCGTTGTTAACACAGCCCTTACCCTTAACAGTTTACAGCAAAAGGCCCTTATTCAGCAAGATACTGAAGTGCGGTCCTGTTTTTAAGCCTGATTCAGTGTGCACAGAACTGGAGCCCAATAGATAAGCCAACCTAAGAAGAGGAGGAGAGAATCATTATTCTCCCTTTTATAGGCTTGCAGAGAGATTAAAAAAAATACACAGTGAATGCAGAAAATAAAGCAAGGTAGAGTAATATACAAGCACAGAAGATAGTCAAAATAATGTATGCTTGCAGTACATTCATTTGTATCTGTGAGTTTTGGGCAGAGTTTTTGCCTCCTAGCTAAGTTCAGGCTTCTAGTTGTCTTGGAAAAATCTAGAAACACCTTTTTCAGCATAGTACTGATATTTAGTTGCAGGAAAATAAAACTTTTCAAATCTGGCTGGTCACATGAATCATTAAAAATATGCCAGGTGGTTGAAGAAACCCTCTACATCTTTTAAGGCCCTCCAGTACTTTTGATCATTTCCTACAGAGGATGTTTGCAATTTCTTTAAGAGTGATGTTCTTCCAAAAATGAGTGATACTGGGACCGAGTCTGAAGCCTGCTCTCGTGACGGAGAATGTAACAGGTTTGTAACTTGAGATGTTTCAGGAGAACTTTCTCTCCTGCCAGAGAGCCGTACATATTTCTGTTATCCAAATTCTCCGATATTCACCTTCACCTGCTAATCCGTTGTGTTATTTAAAGGCAAAATTCAATAATCACGTACCTTTTGTACAAATAACTGGAGTTATGGAGTTGAAGAAATCCTTTTCTGATCAGCGTTTTTCATGTGTCCTTCTCGCTTCTTTTTTTCCAGTATGCTTGTGATGTTCAAGCTGAGGTAGTGGGAAAACCAGCAAAAATGTTTTTTGAGTCAGCCTTGGCAGAAATGGGAGTTCCACCGCAGCAGGTAAGGTTTTTGATGCTGTGACCACTGGCTGTGCCATGCAGCTGTGCCCACAGATGCATTTCTTTTTTTTGGCTTGCTGTCTTTCACGGAAGGTTATAGAAGAGGTTGAAAGGAATGTGGCCAGGAGGAGATGGTAAACTCTGGGTGGATATACAAATATTTTTTTCCAGACCCAGTGTGTTATATATGGTGCAAAGAAATATTTATATTCAGGATCTTCCTATGAATTATTCAAACTTAAAAAAAGAAGGAAAATAAAAATTGTTGAAAAAATGTTTCAGAGGGAAAACCCCCCATGTTTACCCATTCTGTCAAATAATGTGAAGTAGACAAGAGGACTGACAGCCAAGAGGGTAAATGCTGGCAAGTGAAGTCCTATTGAATTTCTTCTGCCTTGTGTATACTTGTTACCCTCTTGAAAGGCATGACATTATTTTCTCTTCTTTTTTGAGGGTTCTTTTTGACTGCCTGCTATTTCTCTTTTCATTCCTGGCTGTCTTTCTTTGCTCTGACTTATGCCATCCATACCTTTACCCATTTTAGAGTCTTCCATCCATCCCTCCATTCTCTACTGCGGTTTGTCCTTCTACTTGTACTGTTGTGGTGTGCTTTCTTATTCACCTTCCTCCCAAACCATATAGTTTAGAAGAACATGCACTTCTGTTGTGAAATTCCTTTATTTGGAGGCTAAAGAAAGCACTATAATAGAATAAAAATTAGTTTCCCCAAGGAATTATGGAAGATATTGTACCTCACAAGATGAGGTCCTGAGTGACTGGAGGCTGCAGCATAGTGGAATTGCAGCCAAAATGTTATTTCCTTTGGTGTCAGACTGACTACCTTTTTTTTCAGTAAAAAGGAAAAGCAGAAGTAAAGTATCTTCTAATTTAGGTAAACGGGAAGCACTGACTGACCCCAAAACTCCTTCCAAGTTATTGGATTCATCATGCTCTCCAGAAACACGCTGAATGTGTGATGCTCCCTGCTTTGTACAGCCCTTTCCCTCCTCTCTGTAGTTGCACCCAGATCCTTTTTGTTGATTTGTTGTTATGTCACACAGGACATAAGGATGAGTATGAGATGACTCCCAGACAGCAATGAATTACACAGTAATAATTCCATCAGAAGGCTTGGGTGACATTATAAACAACAGGAGTGAAGTTTGGGTGGCTTGTAGGTCCCTAGAGCCTGGAGATGAAATTATGGCCCTGTAATTCAGTATGTGCTTGGGTTTTACTTTATTATAGAGTGGGGAGATGGAAAAGACCTAGCAGGCCATCTAATCCATCTCCTTCCCTGTGCAGGAGTGTTCTGTGCTTCACGTTTATTAATGTTTTGTCCAGAGTAGTTTTCAGTGAGCCAAACAACTTGGCTTCTGTAAGTAGCCTGGGGACAGTGTTCACAGCCAAGTAGGTCTCGTGGGCAGGCAGCTTTTTCTGAGATTCACTGGGGTGCTTCCCTTTTAAACTGCATCTCCTTATTTCTAGTTTTACTCCAGGTGACAACTAAAATAACTGCTTGCCTTCCTGGATATTTTCTCCCTCCAATTACTTCCAGATTTGTTATCATTACAGTAGTTGTCTCTTAGTAAAACTGTGTGTTTAGCTTTCAGCAGCTTGCCTTGCGATTCGGTCCCTCTGCACCCTGAGCTGCTGCCGTGCTCTTTTCTGTACTCCCTTCAGTTTGTCAATATCTTCCCAGTTACAAGATAGCTCAGCCTGAATGTAATATCCCAGGCACAGCCACAGCAATTATTCAATCCATTCATCCAACCAACAAACCCAAAAATCCATTTGAGACACAGAATGGCATTTGAAGAAAAAGTAACTGGAAAAAAGAACAAAGAACAAACAAACCCACAGAGCTCAGCCCTTGGATACTGTTTGTCTACATCAGATGCATGAAGGTTTGTGTTTCCTTTCTCCTTATATCAGAAATGATTGGTGCGCAGGAGTAGGAGGGAGGAGGAGTTTTTTGGGGTTTTTTGCCCCTGTGGCCCTGCGTAGTGGCATTGGTTGCCCTTTTCTGTAGGCAGGATGGTGTGGTTGTCCTCAGAAGCTGTTTTGCCCAGCTTGTGGTATGCTTAGACCGTGTCAGCCCCTGGCACCAAGGGAGGGTATCATTACAGGGGTATGACAAGACACTCAAAAACTTTGCTCCGGGAAACAAAATTTGATATAATGCATCACCAGGCTGGCAAAAATGGTCCCACAGGGTGAGCCTCGGCTGGTGGTTCCCATCAACTTCAGTAAGGTTTGTTTTGGCTACGGAAAAGCAGTAATAGTCCCCAGCAGAGACTACTATTTATTCACTCTCTGCTATTTTCCAGAAATTCATAGTGCTACTAGTGACTAACTTTATATTTTGACACAGATTTATTTCCTTATAGTTTCCAGTGTTAAATGCCATCAATTTGATGTAGTCATATGTCTAGTCTGTAGGTGTAATTTTTTGTATTCAGAGAGATTTGAGACGAAGGGAGTATGTGCCTAACCAAGGAGGAGCACAGTAGACACCCCTGCATAACAGCAGCAGCCACTCCGTGCTTTCAGCTGTGGAAAAAATAATCCATGCTGCTAGAATTAAAACCTGGATCACGAGGCACGTGCGTAGGAGGAACAAATCACAGCAGAGCAAACTACCTTAGTTCTGACATATTTTCCTAACTTTTGAGTGCTTGACCTTGCAACTTTAATGCTCTTTTTGAGAAGGATTTGTAGGTTGTTTTAGTTTGTCATACATAATAATAAAAACTTGGTATATGCCATTCAGTGAGTTCCTTAGTAATGTACTGTATTACATTTTAATCTGTCTCCTGAATGAGCTATACTTCTCTGCATTTGTAATGACGTGACAGGGACTGGTTTTACTTGCCTTTACTTTTATAAAATGTTTGCCGATAATTTATTCCACCTGTGGAATGCATTTGATCCATACCATCATTAAACCGCTTTAGATGAGCTGTGCTTTTGAAAACATATTACAATTTTCTTTCACCTGACTTTTAATGAAAAATACCTTTTTAATAAAGCTGTCTCACCACAGTCATTCTAGACAGTGGCATATCTTAAATTTCTCAAGCCGCTTTAATCAATAAAGTTATCACCAGTCGTTTCCCTTGATAACTGCTTCTTACCAAGACCCTGACTTTGCCTTCTGCTGCTGAGATGTTTTCAACCTGCACTTAGAATAGGAGGAACTCCCCAAAGTCCAATTTTCATTTTAACCTTTCCTCAATGGCCTAGAAATAACAGATTGCCGGTATTACTTTAATAGATTGGAAATTTAAACCTCTTAGAGGTAACCAGACCTATCTTATGATTCAGTAATATGACAAAGAATAACACATCTTAAAGGTTACTGAAATGCCTAATTCATATGTTTTAAGGCAGCTGTAACAGTGGATGATTTTTATAGCTTTACAATAAAACCTAAATAATGTTAAGGTTCCGGTAGTTTTATATAATCATAAAAAGTTCTCTCTGTAGCAAATTGTCCTGCTTTAATGGGAATTATGGCAGGTCATACTGGAGTGCATAAACTACTGGTAGTTAACCAATTCCCATTTCTGCCACCTGCAGGTCTCAGGTGGGAGTTAGTGGCGCGTGAGAGCAGAGGGAGGTCACCCCGAGAGTGGCACGGGGGACCTGCTGCCATGCCACCATCTCCTTGTTCACTGGTCTCGACAGGGAAAGATGTTCCATCTCAGAAAGAAGAGTAAAGTGGCCGAGTGACGTTTCAAGCTTTGAGTCCTGCTGAAAGCCTGGCTTTCAATATAGAATTTCAGTGCAGAAATGCTGGCTGGCCAGCAGCCTTTGGAAACCTGCCCTGGAGGTTTAATGTATTTCTTTGTTTCACCTGCCTTGTTGTACAGTTTCTCCCAGGTCAGAGGCCACATGCAATGCCCTTTGCGTGTTTGATGTTTGCACAGCCAGTAGTTCCAAGACAGAAACATAATTAACAGTAATATGGGATCCTGAAGCCTAGGAGATTACCAGCTGGGCCAAGGAGAATAGGGAGAAAACTAAATGCATTGTATTTTTTGCGTAAAGGGGTTAATACATTAATCAAGATTTTGCGTATAAGCTTTATTTCCTTGTGTCCCTGGCACATTTAGCTTGATTAAGGTTATTAAGCAAAAATCTGCTTAGGCAAAAATATCTTTGACTCTAGAAACGTTCACTGAGTTAAATACTCTGTTGAAGTTTGCACACTTCCTTCTGTGCATCTCTCCATTTGCCTCCAAAGTACCGTATGAGCTTGTCCTAGTAAACACTGCATTGCAACAAGAGCATGACCGGCTAGTACAGAATATTGTTGTCTTTCTGCCTCATTCATTTTCTTACTCCGTAACTCCTTTTCTGATCAAACATTTTTCTGTGATATTACTGAATACTAAAACTCTGTTTGCACACAAAAAATACCTAGAGTTCCCATTCACCGCCCCACCAGCATCTCTGAAGGCTTGTTAGTGTTGGCTGCCTCTGTGGGTAAGAGTTGTCAGTCGCCACCTCCATTCAGCTCTGGGTCTGCGGACCAGACACTACCAGTAAGATTGCACGCCATGATGGTGATTTCTGTTTCATGGACATTTGTCCAGTGGGGATTATATTGCGCCTTCCAACCCCCAAATTCTTGGAGGCTGTGTTCATCTCCTCTGTAAGTCGCTGCCGACCTGGGTTGAGTTTGATGGAGACTCTTCAAGAGCAGTGGCTTCACTCAGCTTTGGCACACTGTGCTTTATTTACTGCGTGTGTACAACCACACGCACCATCTCACACCAGCTATATGGCTTAGGAAAATATGAATTATGCCCATCTTAATTCTTTGATGATTTGTCTTAAAAACCAGAGAGACTGTCTCACTGCATTTTGCCCTCCTTTTTAGAAAAATTTTTAACCGATCTAAAAAAAGTAACTTCCGCAGAATAATTGAACACATTAATGGTGTGATCCCTGTGTAAAATGTGAACACAAATGGGATCTTTTAATTCTCGCTTTCAGTGGGTATGTGACCTTTCAGTTTTATATCTTTCTCTCTCTTCTTACCATATTGCAGTCAGAGAGGAAGTTAAACCCAGGTTTGACAGGTAGAGTTTTTTTATTTCCCTTGACAGTGCACCTTTTGACCTCTATCTTCTTGCCAATGATTTTTTAAATCCTAAATGATTTGGGAATAATTGCTCCTCCTTTAGTGATTATTGCCCTTCACTGATAGTAAATCTGTGAGATCCCTGGGGACTGGAGTGCATTTTTGTATGCGTATGCCACAAGCTGGCCTGGACAGGCATCGCTGCGCATCTGCAGCTGCACTTGCAGAACTGCTGGGCGTCTTGCAGGAAAACTTGTCTGGACAGGGTAAAATACAGCCCTGGCAAGCAAGCGAGTGCTTGGTGGGCTGCCCCGCTCTGCCCTTTCCCATTTTCAGAGGAAATTAATTTTTAGGGTTTTGAGAACCCAGGACTGAAATTGTCTTTACTTCAGAAATCTCATTCTGAACTTCTGGGTTCGGGCTGAGCAAGGGCGTGCGGGTGGCAGAGGGCAGGTCTGCTCCTGGGGTCCCCCCTGTGGACTCTCCAGGGTCCCCCCTGCAACCGTTACCTCTCCCCCTCAGGGAGGCGTTGGAAGGAATTTTGTAAGAAGAGGGGATTATAAACTGTTAAAGCCAGTGGTTGAGAATGATTAAATATCTCAAAGCAGCTTGAGGGGAAATTGGTAATGGTGGTTGGCTGGGAGCAGTGTTGCCAGGTTCTTTGCAGCTCTGGATGTAACAGTAGGATTATTCTGCTTTCCTCAGCTGTGCATACATCCTTTATTTGCTAATTACTTAAAATCAACCTGTCATTTTCTCACCATTTCATGCTGGGTTGGTTGTTTGGAGGCATGGTAAGGAAAGGTGAACTATCTACACGGGAAGGCACATTATTAGGAACACAGGCATTTCCATGAGCAGAGTGGATAAGGAAAATGGTCCAATAAAGAGGGGATAAAAAAGACTGAGTCCTCCATCGTCTGGTGGCTTTGAGGAGGTTTGTGCGCAGAGAGCTGCAAAGGCAGAGCTACCTGTCCCAAAGCCTGCTGCTGCTCCTTCCCTACGGGCGTGTTTTCCCCAGCTCTGACCCCTTTGCCACAAGTCCTTATGTCTCTGTGCTCCTTAAAGAGGCTCTCAAAGCCTGGCCACAGCGGAGACTCTTCTAGGCAGAATGAAGCAAGGGTAGGCATATATAAACTGTTTCAAAATAAACCACTTTAACATGAAACCAGACAAATGAGCCCTGACTTGAAGGGGCATCCTATTATGTCCCATCACCTGAGGGATGATGCTCATCCCTCATGTGAAGCGTATTTTAAAACAACGTGGAAGATAGACTGGGCTGGTAACTGCTATATATAATCTTGCACACCGCACCTGATGCATTACTCAAAAGAGGATTTAGTTTTTATCAGCCGTAGCTGTGTCAGATATACGTGTTCCTAGCTCAGTTTGGTTTGTGAATGCTCTCAGAATATCTTCTGTTCAGCTGGGGCTTTAGGTGTATCCTGAGATTCCCTTTACATGCTATGTAATAATTGGGAGAGGATTCTGTTGTAATTAGATGATTAACAAAAATAGCTCTGGAGCTTTAGTGTTTTTAGACTTTTTTGATATGTATGATTTAGTCCTGCCCAGCAGACTGCTTATGGAGTGGGAACTGAAGTGTGTGTGACACACAAGATGAACTGGCTCTTGCATGGTTGCGTGCTTTGTGAAAAAGAGGTGCTTCCATGTGAAGGCAAAGGAAGAAGATTTTGAATTAGGCAGAACTGGTAACGGGAGTGGCACCTGCAACACAGACTTTCTATATGTTTTTGTCCTTAAAGCTGCAGCCAGCTGTATGAAAAAGACTCAGCATTTTCTTTAGATTGCTGCTTTGGGAGAAGCCAATCCCTGCTTCTGCACTGTGCGCCTCTTTCCCATGACCTCGCTGACAACGGCCGATTTTTCAGTTCTCTGCAGATGGAAAAGCGCTGGGTTGACTTTCTGTGCGTGCCCAGCGGCGTCCCCCTTGGTGCTGCTCTCAGTAACCCAGCCGCCATCTAAGGCAACCTTGGTCCTCTTTGTAAATGTGCCTTTTAACCTCCCAAACGCCGTATGTGGGACAAGGACCCATCATGACAGACCCTAGAAAAAGCTCGAACCACACAAAATATACAGGCAATTCCTTTAGTAGGAAAAGAAACAGTTTGCGTAGTGACTCCATGTATCTGATGTGCAGGTATGAAAATAATGAAAAGTACTTGGAAGGAATGGGAATTCAGGTAGGAGTTTCTAGAGTTGCAAGGTGCCATTGCCATTGTTGTGAAGGCCTGGTAGTTATGTTTAGGAAGCAGGAGGTTATGTCCACAAGGTGAAGGTCAAGTGGTTGAAGATGCAACTAATTAATGTATTTTAGATAAAATTCAACTTTGATACAGAAGGTGCAAAAACACGCTTTAAAATCGGGCAGATAAACCAGATCACGTATTTTCAAAGCTGATGTGTTTCCCCAGTACCTCTGTTCTCTTCAAAGTAATCCAGAATGCCTTTGGAAGGTTGAAAGCTGCTTTTTTGCCTTTTAATTGAAGATTACTGTTTTGTGTATATGCTGGTTTTTGTTGAAACTACAAAATGAGCACACTCAACCATTTTTAAATTTGAAGAATAAAAAAAATGTAATAATATTTAATGCAGAATGGTAATAAGCACTTGAAATTTTGAAGATGCGGTAGTTAATGAGAAAGACCCCTTGGATGTTACACTTCAATTTAACAAAGATCTTTAACAAAGATAGGAACTCTGAAGTGAGCATGGATGCGACATGTTTTCATCAGACAGTCAGACAAATCTTAGCACAGCCAGAAGGCCTTTTCTCAGTTACGTTTTTTTTTGGCAATCTACTCAATTGAGTTTATTAGTATTTGCATAGACTTAAGCTGACTGTAACACAAGCCACACTAGGCCTATACATATCCTATCACATTGTGCAAAAATAAATTAATTAGATTTTACAGTGATTTTCCAAATTGCTGTGCCAGTCTGAGTATGGGTTAGGATCAAGCTCTGCGAACTTACACATCTCTGGGCTGCATTAAAAGGAGTGTGGCCAGCAGGGCGAGGGAGGTTCTCCTCCCCCTCTGCTCCACCCCAGTGAGGCCACACCTGCAGGGCTGCGTCCAGTTCTGGGCCCCCCGGTTCAAGAAGGGCAGGGAACTGCTGGAGAGAGTCCAGCGGAGAGCTATGATGATGCTCAGGGGGCTTGTGAGGAAAGGCTGAGAGACCTGGGTTTGTTCAGCCTGGAGAAGAGAAGGCTGAGGGGGGATCTCATCAATACCTATAAATATCTAAAGGTTGGGTGTCAAGAGGATGGGGCCGGGCTCTTTTCAGTGGTGCCCAGCGACAGGCGAAGGGGCAACAGGCACAAGCTGGAACACGGGAAGTTCCACCTGAACAGGAGGACAAACCCCTTCCCTGTGTGGGTGCCAGAGCAGGGGCAGAGGCTGCCCAGAGAGGCTGTGGGGTCCCTTCCCTGGAGACATTCACACCCCGCCTGGATGCGGCCCTGTGCCCCTGCTCTGGGGGTGCCTGCTCACGCAGGGGTGGGACGGGGTGAGCTCCAGAGGTCCCTTCCAGCCCCCGCATTCTGTGAGTCTGTGATCTCAGTGATCACAAGCTGAAGTTTTTAACTGGCTTTTAGAATAGAGATTTCAAGGAAACTTTTAAGAAAGTTAAGCTTAATTTAAACTGCTTGGAGCATAACATAAATTCATCATTAAGAACAAAATAGGACTAACTTCATAAAATTCAACATTTTCTTTGAACTTTGGCAAATCACTTTGATTTTTGTGATTGATTACAAATTGTGCAGATGTGTACTGCACTAGTACATTGCTCGAGGAGCTATAGCATGAATTATATTCAAGGTAGGATGACTTTTAATCAATACGATGACAATATTATCTTGTTTAATTTGTCTGATGGCAGTATTAAACATCAAATCAAGCTGTTTGTTATGTCAAAGGAGTGTGACATATGGCAGAAATAAAATTTGCTTGACGCCAGTTTTTCCCTATTTCATTGTTTTGACAGGCCATCATGATTGGAGATGATATTGTGAATGATGTCGGAGGGGCCCAGCAGTGCGGTATGAGAGCTCTGCAAGTGCGGACAGGGAAGTACAGGTCAGTGCACACCCTACACCCTGCGCTCCGTGGGGGGCAGTCGCGGAAAAGGGGGAAATGAATGTAAGTAATGATTTTTGTGTTCACCTTTCTGCCAACGACACTGTGCTCTGATTTCCTTCCAGCAGACTAATTTCTGAAGGGAGTTGTGGTTTAGAACCTGGTACATATTCAAAGTGAATGCGCAAGAGCAGATTATTTCCATGCTTTTTCCAGATCTTTTCCCGTTGGTAGCACAAACTAGCCATCAAGGTACACTTCCACTTGTAATCTGAACAAACACCTCCTTGCGCAGCAGATAGGCTGGGATGGATAATGACGTTTTCATTTGCAAAATGCCTTTTGGGAAAATGTTGCATGTATGAAAGTGGCAAAAAGGGGAAGACATATTGTCTTTGATCTTTTAAAGGAATATTTTTTGTTAAATGACTGCTACAATTTTTACATCGCTGCATAGAACTGGTGTGTTTCTTGGGTTTTGGTTTATTTTTTTTTGCTGCTGCGTGAAAGTGTTGTACACTTGCTATAAGATGTGTCTGAAACTTCTAGCAGGGTTAAGATTATAAAATTAGACTGTCGACTCAGTGATCTCTGTGGGTCATATCTCACAGCTTTATGAAGGACTCCATATGTCTACTGTTTCCTCCAGACATGTATTCAGCATTGAGATGTCTGGAATGTGAGAGCTGTTTCTCCACTTCCCGTCTTACCAGAGTGCAGGCTTCTGCAGGCTCACCCACTGCTTCCTAATGACCCTTCAAGCTCTTCTCCATGCAGGTGTCTCCATGATGCTGTGCTTTCACTGACCCAAAAGCCACCTCCCTGCAGCTGCTGATAGGAGACCTGAGTGCAGTTAGAAACAGGGCATGGTCCAGGGTTGGCTGGTGGAAAACGAAGCCATCACCTGATGCTCAGGCCAGGTTGGGTTTGAGGTCAGCTCGCGGTGACTCTCCCAGTGCAGTGCAGACATCGGTCCCTACATTTAACGTTCGGGTTCCATAACACTTAGAATCTTCTCTTAACGGTCTCCTCTTAACCGTGACCATGCCTCTTTGTAGTAGGCATCATTCAGCAACAGCATCTGTCATTTGACATAATTTATACAGTTTTTCTTGATTTTCAAGTTCTTGATTTTCTAGTACTGAGACTGTAAAAGAAGGATGGTCTTTTTGGGAGGGATGCAACAAGTGAGAATGGTGCTTGCCATAGGCTGTCTGAAAAGTTATTTTGTTAGTTTTCAAGTCAATCTGTTTCTCAATTTTCCTTTTAGTTTGTGTAAGGTGATAATATAATACCCAGTGCCTTAATTCTAATGGACCAGTAAGTGGCGATTTCTGAGGAGAATGAGACACATACAAGCCAGTACATCTCAAAATAAGTTATCAATCTGAACAAAGCTCAAAAAATCCCAAAGATTAAAAAAGTAAGTATATAGTTTGTGCCGGTGGGATTATTTGTCTGTAATCTGTGTAATCCCATTCATTTCCTAATGGAGAAAATAAAGTTTCAACAGTTGATTTTACCCTGATGTTAATAGGATCACTTTGTGAATCCACATCTTAATGTCACACAGATAGGGGTGTCAGGGAAAGATGTGTCTCTGCACACAGAGGTAAATTAGAGCTTTGCTGCTGGACAGATATCTCCTGTGACATACTTTGCCCATTAGGAGATACGCCACAGGTGATGCTGTATCCAAACTGTTCAGAAAACTGATATAAACCATATACACACGCATGCGTATATAAATATGTATAATCATATGCTGGAAAAACATTTTCTTTTATCAAGTTTGAGTCATGATTTCACAGTTGAAAGAGAGTCATCAGCTGTTTGAGATGGGGAAAAAAAGATGGTTTTCCACTGTTAACATTTCCTGTTTCAGTGTGTGGTTGCTGTTATCTGAAATCATGTACTGTCCTATGGCAATGAAATACAGGTAAGTGTCTCTCTAAATTGAGCATGTGGTCCTGTTTGTAGCAATTGTGAGTAAAATGAAATAGCTCCTATTTGCTGAGAGAGGCCAGGGATGTATTTATTTTTAAGAATGACTGATTTAGTATATGTGGAAACTGAAAACACTCAGTGAGTATTGAGAGGGATGGAAAAGTAACAAGTGAATGAAAGCTGATGGGCAAAAGAAATGAAAAATAAGAGAAAATGTCATTTTTCATAGCTAGTTTAGGGTCTGATATATATAAGATTATGCACAGGTCCTCTCTTTCACTTAGGTGGTAGCTCTTGTTGACAAAGCTGTGTGCTACACCCAAGTACCTCTGGATGGCACCGTTAGTACATTTACTTCAGTATTAGCCACAGCTTCGGGACCTGCCCAGAAAGCTAAGGCTGTTCCTGCAAAAGAAGTGCGAAGCACAAAGGCGTCAGGGTTTTGTTGTAGACCCTGAGTGTTGGTGCTGTGGGATTTCCACAGATTTCGGTTATGAGAGGCTTGCAGCTTGGGGCATGGGTTATCAACGCATTTGAGTTGTCTCTGTGTTTCTACGGCCGTGAGTAGTTTTTTCCATTTCCACCATAACAATGGTGCTTCACTTCAGCAAAACAGAGGCAGAGCCGATTTGAGAATAAAATAAAAAATAACAGAGGAACAATCCCAAGGAATTGTTGCATTTCACAGCATACTGCTGGATAGGTGGAGGTACCATTGTTTGCACATGTTATCCCAGTGAAGACATTTTGCATGTTGTTCTGTATGTCCAAGGGATCCTGTTGTACCCCTCCAGCCTCACCTAAATGCTGTCCCAACTGGCAGACATTGTCACCCCCAGTGCACGAATGTGCATCGGGGCAGCTCTTCTGATTTCAGGGGTCAATGCAGTTTCCATGAGCATCTTTGAGGTCTGCTGCCCGCCAAGTGCCACCAAAGATCACGCACTGCAACACAAAAGAGTACACATGAGCCAAGGTTTACAGTATTGTTCATTGTATTTCAAAGGTACTTCAGCGATCACATGCAGATTGAAGGCTGCAAAGCAACTCGGTGCATCTTACTTGCTTTAATAGGCCAGAAGAAAAAGTCCCCTTTGGCCCTGAAAGCCTTTTATGGAAAGAATCTGTTGATCTGCTGATGCAGAGGTTTCAGCAGTAGATGGGGTGGACAGGTCTTCCGCAGGGTGGGCAGCCTCCAGCCGGGTGCAGGAAGCTGACTTCAGCCTGCAGTGTCACAGGAGCCTTTCTCCGTGGTGGTGTTTGTGCCTTGTTGCTCGGTGACAGTGGTGATGGGTGCCAGCTCCCCGCTGAACTGAGGAACTGGTTTTGTGAATGCGGGGCGGGGGTTGGTTGGCTTGGCAGGCGAGTCGAGGTCCAGAGGAGAAGCAGAAGGGGTGTGCATGGAGAGGAGGCATAGCCCCAGGCTGCCTCCCTCCCAGGGCTCTCACCCTCCTGGCCTCTGCAGGGTCTTCTTCCTTCTTGGCTACTCCCAGGGTGAGATCCAAAGTGTGGATTAAACTGCTGCAAAAACATTCAGTTTTACACCACCTTGCATGGAAGTCCTGAAAATTAGCTCCCTTGTCTCGCTTCTTTCGGATCTTTAAAGTTTAGTAAAATTTGTGCAGCTGATTTCCTTTAGTATGACAAACTTTGCGTGATCCTCACACCTGCATCTATACTTTTCATCTCCTCTAAAGCGCTTAATCCTCAAGCAGGACTTAATCTCAGGTGTTGAGCTCTTTAGATTAGATATAAGGAAGAAATTCTTCACTCTGAGGGTGGTGAGGCACAGTCACAGGTTGCCCAGAGAGGTTGTGGCTGCCCCATCCCCGGAAGTGTTCAAGGCCAGGTTGGATGGGCTTTGAGCAACCTGGGCTAGTGGAAGGTGTCCCTGCCCATGGCATGGGGGTTGAAACTAGATGATCTTTAAGGTCCCTTCCAACCCAAACCATTCTATGATTCTATGATTCTCAGTAGCCGAACAAGGAATGGCGTAGATTAGTCCATGAAATGTAACAAAGCCTAGCTGCAACATGGAATAAAATTTCTGCTGGTGCAAGCCAGGGCAATAATGGAAAGGTGAGGGGTTAAGATGGTGTTTTGAATTGACCTCAGCCAGCGTGGGTCCTCTGGCACGGGGTGAGTAGTTGGGCTGGGCAAGTATAGCCTTTCTGAGATGTGAAATCCAAATATGAAGGGTCAGTCTGGTCTGCAGGTTTGGTCACTCTCAGTTTGTACCATCTACAGGACACATCAAGTCATTGCTGCAGACTCTTGTGTACCAAGAGAAGAAGCTGGTGTTAGTTTTTTTGGCATTGGGAAATGTGACGCTAATTACGAAGTTTCTGTGCACACCTGTATGGAGGCCCTTCATAGCCAACATCTTTCCCATCTAGAGAAGAACATGTACTTGTCTTCCCGCACAGGGTATGTGCTAATTCCACTTGCAGCTAATTGGCCTTGACATCAAACCAATAATTTCCACAATAACTATTGATTCTGCAATACCGCATAATATTCCCGTTCCTCTTTGTAGCGTGCAAGTTAGAGCAGAGAAAAATTACTTTGAGGCTTTTCCAACTGTCTCCCTGTAAAATCGGAAACAGCTTTCAGGTGCGTCAGTGTGTCAAATTGCAGGTGGTTCTTGGCAGGGTGGAAGAATTTCTTAGCCCTTTCTCCTTGTTGTTATTTACAGATCTTGATTTGTAAGTAAAGATCTTCCCATTGCTGGCGCACGGTGGTAGCCAGGAATGTTCATGGCAGTGGTTCCTGCTGCTGCTGTTTGCCTGTGGGCTCCGAAATGGATTCAGAGTCTTGCAGTATGGGTTCATCCCCTCTCAGTGCCCACGTGAGGATTTTTCATTTGATTAGGGATTTAGCTCATGGCTATGGCTGATACTGCAACATCCCTTAGCTGCCTCGTTACGGACACAAAGGATACCCCAGGGATGGAGGATAAAAGGATCGAGGCCTGTGAGAGCTGCCATGTCTCTCCGGCTCTGCCACTGTTCTCCAGGAGATCTGGGTCAAGTTACTTCATGTTGCCATTCTTCAGTTTCCCCACTTTATAATTATCCCCTGAGAATAATTATCCTGACTTTCTTAATAAAGTGGCTTGTGATCTGTTCCTCTTATCTGATTGAAAAAAACATACAGAATTTGTACAGATTTATAGGAAATAGGCTTGCCAGGAGGAAAATCCAGACATGAGCAAGACAAAAGTTGTGACAGAGGAAAGTTTTTTTTTGGTCTGCCATCATCAACTGATTAAGGACTGAGAAAAACAGGGTTGGTCTTTATAATAACCTCCTAAATGAAGTTCAAAAATTATTCTTAAAAACCAAGATTTTCACCCATAGATAAATTCACAGCTGTCACTGTGCTAATAAATGAACGCTCATGACACCTTTTGCAAAGAAATAGTCACATCTTACTGCTCTGCAGAGAAGCAGCATCCCTCCACCCTCGCTTTCTTGCTCACTGCATTACTAACCACAGCCAGGATGAACAACTTTATTAGTCTGTTCACATCTCCTGGGTCTTGATGGAGCGTCCCAGAAGTGCATAATGAGAACAAACAGGCAGAGGCGCTCCCTTTGTGCTGAAACAGAACCAGAAGCATTTCGATGGCCTCACAGTCCTGATAATTAAGCCTGTTTCAAGCGTTAAATGGAAAGACTTCCAACCCTTGTTTACACTGTAAAAAGTTGTATTACAATTCATGTTAGTTAATGTCTTAAGCAATGTTTGTTAAAACCTAGTGTCAGCAAGTCGGTTTTCATTTTAGCATGGTAGCTGATTGCAATCAATCCTAAGGCACAGTGTTATCTACCTTTTATTGCACATTCAAATCACAGTTTGCTCTGTCCACGTGAGAATCTTCACATGTGTTTATCCATTCCTCGGCCACAGTTTGGTTACTGTAATCTTTGAATCAGCTTTGCAGAGGAAGTTCATAGTAAATGCTGCAGTGCCTTAGTATATGCATGCTCATCTGACGAGAGCCTTACGTTTTCCCAGTACATTCAAATGTCCAGACACAGAAATGAGTTTTAGCATCTGGTGCTTCAGGAACGGGTGGCATATGAGAAGGTTTAAGTTCTTGCCGCTGTGGTGTGCTGTTACAATGCAACCACCCACCTTCCAGCATGGGGTATAGCCAATCGCAATGCAAAATAACAAATTGCATTGGAAATGCCTTGTTGAACTACAAGTGGGGAACCTGGGAAGCAGAACATTTTACCCTCTGACTCTAAAGAATCATCTTTTGTGTGTCTTGAATATTTCTGTTTTCTTAACTGAACATAGCCAAGTGTTTACTTTTCAGTAAAGTTACTATTTGATATTAGAAATAGAAGTTGGACTAGGTGATTGTTATAGGTCCTTTTCAACTGAACTATTCTATTCTATTCTATTCTATTCTATTCTATTCTATTCTAAATGCAGATGATACCTGAGCTAAAACACACCTGAAAGGAGCAAGGGGGAGTAGAGAGTTCTGCTATGTTACATGCAGCTAATGTGTAAATTAAATTCTCTTCAGTCTAAAAGAGAAATGGGGGTTTTGGGGTTCTATTATTAGCAGGTTAATTTATTCGTTGGTACCATAATAAACCTTGAGGAAACAGAGTATGCTCAGGACGTAGCCATGCTGGATCCTGCATGTATGCTTGTGTGCTGTTGTGAAAAAATTAATCTGATTATTAGAAAAGAGATCAGTCTGTGATGAGAGTAGGGGCAAGGGTAAATAAGGGAGGAATGTACCAGGTCAGTGAGGAAACGCAATATTACACAGCAGTCTCAACAGTTCTGCTTTCTACCTGTCTAACGACTGGCTTTTCCTTATCAGTCCTGCTCTAATCAACTGTCACATCTCAAACTCTTATGAAAGGAAGCAATTTGCATTTTGCAAATCAAGACAGTGGTGACTGCATCAGCCTGTGCTGCAGTTTTGCTTCCCCTCTTGCTTCACATCCATACAACGCATGCTGTAGGTAGCAGAGACAGCTGCCTTAAAGGTTTCCATTTCTACTCTTTCGAAGTTGATAAATAAAGGGCTGAAAGAGGAGGAGGTGGTACCAGTATCTACTACTAGAAGCAAGGACCTGGGACAGGCACGTGGCTCAGGTGGGCTTGATGTGTGAGACTAAACCAGTTCCAGAGCCCCTCTGAAAAGCATCCAAAGTTAATGGCCATTTTGTTTTTCTTCTCTTTCGCTCTGGTGCCTCGATGTCTTGGTAGTACATGGCAGTCTGGGCTGGCAGCCTTCCTCCACCTAGCGCGGCCATGAACCCTTGTGTATCTGCATGAGCAGCACCAGAGCCCTTGGCAGCTGCTTGTCCAACGAGTTTGTGTTTCTCTCCTCCCTGCAGATACATAATTCAGAGGCTGAGGTGGTGGTGGCTGGACTGCCTGAAAGAAGGCAGCTCAGGGGCTTTCCAGGGCTTTTCTGGAGTGTGTTCACCTCCTGCACGCACCCACTGTCACTGCAGACAGCCGTGGCCTCCCCCAGGCTGCCTGTCGAGAGGACCTGCAGACTCCTGGTTGCCTCTAGCTCCTGCTAGACCCCCAGCCGCCCTCCCTGGCACAAGCCTGAGCACTGCAGTCTATGAGGCAGGTCCTTGCTTATTTTTATCTTTAGGGTCCTTTTCTCAGTGCCAGCCTAAGGCTGCAGTAGACGAATACCACAGCAAAGCAGTCCTGGGAGCCGGCTGAGCGCAGCAGTGTTTCTCAACACTTGTCACTTCCAGAATGCCAAGCTGTATTAGCTTGTTCAACATGTGACAGCTATGATGAATACCATACCAATTGCTAACTACTTTATTTCCGTAAAAATGCTAATGAGCATGTTGAAATGTGCTGCAGAAATGGCAGAGCTGGGACAGCTGCACAATTGTGGTTTCACTAGAGATTTCCTTTTTTTAAAACACAGGTTTCTCTTCTCTGCTTTTTTTTTCCACATAGTTAAATGTCATCCCAGCCCACTTGGTGTGTGGAGTCCTCTCAGCAAGCAGCATGGGGAGCGTGGCAGAAGGGGGAACTGCTCTGACTGATAAAACCAAAGTAAAGCATTGTTTTCAATGGGAGAGAGAAGCAAACAAGAGAGAGGCAGGCCAAGTCAGCTGCTGATGTAATTCCCTTGGAGCAAATGGTTTAGTATCTGAAATTTAATCTTCTAGCTTGGGCTCTTGCTCGCACCATAAACATGCTGGGGAGCCATGGTGCCCGAGCAGTACCTTGTACCAGCGCCGTGCAAGCACAAGACAACCAAGTGTTCGTGCTTTAATGCCATGCTGTGTGGCCTGCAGATGCTGGAGGGTCACCTGCAGGTTTAGCTAGAGACATTTGTTTTTTCCTCTGAGAGTGGGTTTAACCAACAAACCCAGAATGGCTGTCTAGTCCCCGGTGTGTTTTCTGCTCTTGAGGGGCCCTGTGTTTGTATTACCGTCTGCTCGGGCACACGGCCGTGCACTTGTAGGGGAGCTGGGTGCTCGGAGGTGGGGTGCACTCAGAGGACCACCAGCTGTCGTGACTGGTCCCAGAGCCATGCTGGTGGCCCTGCTGCAGGCATGTGGCTTTTCCAGCAGCTGCAGAAGTGATGGAGACTGGTGTTTGTTGAGGTGCATGGGAGTGGGGCTGCCAGCCTGCTGAGACCGAGGGAGCAGCCACAAGACACAGGGACTGCTCCCCCTCCAGCTGCTTCTGCTGGGCTTGGGCTGGTGGCTGGTGTTCATCCCCTTTGGGAGGCATGAAGTGACTTGCCCTGAGTTAAAAATAGAGCACCCAGCAGTCCCAGCTTTAAGTCTTCTACATGCACTGGGAAACTCCGATGGCTCCCTACGTGAGTGGTCATGTACTGCGGCAGGAGTGGGAGCGTAATGTGAGAAAAGGGGTTTGGGTGAAGAGCAGCACTCCCATGCTGCCGCCAGCGCCGGGCAGTGCTCTTCGCTGGGAATGAAGACAGCTTGCAGCTGGTGCTGGGACGTGACTCATGTTCACACTTTGCCCTGAAGTGATTACGATTCTTACTTGTCTGTGGTTTTCAGTCATTGTCAACAGCGTGTACGGTTACACCTCAGCCCTGCGTGCTCACAGGTTGCCGAAAGATGAGCTCATTCAGCATGTGGGGCTGGTGCTGCTGCAAGGGGTTTGTGTCCTGTGTCAAGTGTTTAAACTCAAGCCATCGGCCTCCCTAAAAACAGGGATGGGTCTTGGGCCCATGGGGAGCAGTGCCAGGGAGCCCCGGCTGGCTGCCAGCCACAGCCACTGTGCGCACTGTCACTCACTCTTCGTATCGACCTGCAGCTCGTCCCAAAAGCTTTTTCCTTTTCTTAACTCTGCTCTGACTGAGTCTAAAATGGGCCCGCATGATTAGCTGGTTCTAATACTCTGCTAAATGCTGCTCCTGGTCCGTAGGCCCATTCCTGTGTGACTATCATTTCTGCGACGCCTTCAGGGACTGACTCCAGTCATTTTGGAGGGTGATCTTGACCATGTTTCTTGCATATTACTTATGCCAGTGTATTTCACAGCTCTGGTTGCTTTTCCATTCCCAGTTGTGCTCTGAGTGCCCCCTGAGGTGCAGGGAGAAGAGGGGGTGTCAGGTTTGCCCCTCCAGCTCCTACTCACTCCCAACGCGTTGTAACTGCCGTCAGCCTACATGTAAGCAGAGTTGCACAGCCTGCCGCTTGGTGGGAAGGTTGGCTGTGCAGTGCACGTCTCTGTGGTGCTGCAGGTGGTGGCTGCATTCCTGCAGAAGGAAGGGCTGGGAGTCATCCTGCCCCATTTCTGACGGCAGCAGAGCAAACACCAGAGCTGGTCCACCCAGGTTGCCTTTGCAGGGAGAGCTGGACACCTGTAGGTCTAAGTCCCCTCATCCTTAAGCAGGTCAGAAGCATCTGTTGCTCTGCATTGCCTATAAGGACAGCTCGCTGGGGTGCAGGAGGCTGCATGGGCTCTGGGGAAGCTTCCTCTGCTTCCCCAGAAGCAGGGGCTGGGCATGGACCAGCTCCACCCGCAGCAACACATCACTTGCTTAAATGACCAAAGTGTAACATAGGCATTGGCTGGTCAGTGTGGTGCAAGTAGGGAGATTAAAGCACAGTGTTATTTCACCACAAAGGAGAATCTGGGGAAGGGTGACGGAGTTAGCAGAGCTGGGCGAGTGTATCTTAGCTCAGAGGCTCGGGGCTGCATAATACCTTGCGCTTTGCACGCTGCGGCCACAGAGCCTTTCTTCCCATCCCCCTCGCCATCCCCTGGGACACCACCAGTTCCCAGTTTGTACTGGAGGAGGCGGCTTTCTCACAGTACAAATTTCCAGAGGACTGGGCGGGGCAGGACACAGCCAGCAGTGCTCCGCAGTGCCAGATCAAATTCAGACCCCGGTTTTGGATTTACAGTTGCAGTTTGTGGAGGGTAGGAGGGAGCTTGAAGTAGCTTTCATCTTGGCGTGAACTGCCGGAGCACCATGCCGAGCAAAGCAGCTGCCACCTGCCTTTAAAAAGGGCTCCTGTGCTGCAGAGCCCCTTCACCTGCCACAAAGCCGAGCTTTGTTCAAAGCCCAGCAGGCGTTTGCAGTTGAATAACATGAACTGTTCAGCTTGGCTGTTGGCTGTGTGACACTGAAATCAGGCCTAAAAATAGGAGGATGTCTGACCCTGAAGTGAAGGATTTTAATTCGTAACCCAGCCTGGCGCCCGCCCAGGGTGACATCATCTGGAGGGGAAGTTGGAAAAGCTTCCAAATTTCTTGCTTTGGGCGCAGGAGTGCTAAATGTGTGTGTCAACAGATAATCAGGCGGCATGTTCACCATGACCGTGAATCGGGAAGGAGGGAATGGGGACGGAAAGACCTGAAGGTGGAGGGGAAGGGTCAGAGCTGCATGTTGGAAGGGGGTTTGGAGAGCATTGTCTGTGTATAACCCGAGGGGAGACGATAGGAGCAAAAAAAGTCCCATTCAGGCAGAGCCTGTTCCGTAAACATGACAGTTTTGTTTTCTTTTAGGTGTGCTAAAAGGTACTGGGCTACAGCCGAGGTTCTGACCGTCAGCCCGCCCAGTGATATCTGGCTATATCAGTCATTGTTGTGGTTTGAGACCGCATGATTTAGACTTGCAGGTGTGTGGGTGCTGCTCATGGTGGCCATGGAAGCATCCGAGATGGCCAGGAACTGAATGACCTCCCATGGTTTCAGCTCTATGATACCTGAAAGCAGCTTTGCCCAGGCTAACCTTCAGGGATTTGATCAAAATCTGTGCTGAAGTAGCATGGATGACCTTGCTATTGTTGTTCTAAACCTGAATTGCTTGAACCAAGTTCTTCATATTTCTGTGCTAAGCTTCTTTGTCTCCTTTAAAAATGATAGTGTGTAAAAAATGCGGTAGGCAGTTTTTCTCTGGAACTTGATATCTTTTTCCCTCTGGATGCTGCCAGGTGACTCCTGTGCTCGTCCGCTAGCGAGGACACCTTTACCTCGGTGTTGATGAGTGCACGCTGGAATTCGTTGCTCTTTTCAGATGGTGGGAGCTAAGTGTGATATTTAGATGGGGTGTCTCCATTATCTATTTTCCTTCTGCCTTTTAAAATCTCATTACATATTTATAATGGTGTTATAGCAAAGATGCCTGAAGCACAGCTGTGGGCGGTTGTTGGTCTCCGAGCCCCAAGTCAAGCAGAAAGAACTGCAGTTGCCGTGTAGACACTACGTCAAGAGCATGCTGCTGGGCATTTTTAACCAGCAATGATAATGAAAAGAGGGGAAGAATTTTACCATATCAATGTGGAATTTAATGTGAAACAAACTGATTTGGTTAGAGACTGAGAAAAGTGCTCAGGCATGCCGGCCCTTCTTGTGGTTTTCATGCTCTTAGATCATCACAGCAGTGAAACTCTTACTACAGACAGTCTGGTTTGTAGACATCTGCCACAGCAACAGGCACAGATGAGCTGCTTTTCACTGCATCAGCCTTTGGGTAGGATTTGTCTGACTAAGCATGAGGATATTTCTGGTTGTCTGCTGGGAAATGACCAGGCTGCAGTGGCAAAAGTGTTTCATTGGCACCGACTGAGCCCGTGGAAGGCAGATGATAGCCCAGGTGGGGTCAGGAATTGACTTCCCATACTAGGGTTAAGCGCAAACTGTACCTCCAGAGAGGGGTTTGAACAGTTCTTCCATGTTTTACCCATTTTTTATGTGAAAGCTTGAAGCCTGTCTGACTGAGAGACAGTTCTCTATTTGCAGCTAGACTGTAAAACGTTTTAGTTTTTGATCCCTGATACTTTTTATTAAGAACAGCCTATCTGGAGTAACCGTGTGAAAGGCAGTGACCTAAACCTAAACAGCTGGAATAAATCTCATGTACGGCAGCGGTGGATGCCAGTCCCGCTGTACGTCAGCTGCTCCATTACAGACCTGTCGTTTCATGGGGCATTAATGGAGCTGACATAAATGAAAGCAGGGCATATGCCAGAAGAGCTGGCTTTTATTCTTGCAGACGGAGTTCTTTATTTTTCCTTGCTGGTTGAGGTGTTCTAGCAAACGCTTGACTTCCTTGTCATCTTTAAACTATGAAGAGAGGTGGGGAGTTGGCTTTTACCAAAGCAAATGGACTTTTGCTTTGAAAAGTCCCTTCCTGCAGCTTTTGGCACGACTGATCACCCTGCTCTCAGCAGTCTCTGAGCTTCATGATACAGTAGTTTTGTACAAAGCTGCGTTTTTATGCACACAAGCTTTTAAAGCTGTGTCTCTTTGAAAACACATCCCTCGATTGTCGTCCTGTAGTTTCACACGCAGGGCTGGAGATGGGTGCGGAGGACTTAGCTGGGAAGAGGGAGTGGGCTCAGGGGCTGTGAGGCTGCCGCCAGAGGTGCTGGCGGACACACGGTGATTACCAGCACTGCTGCACGTAGCATAGGTTGTCAAATAACATTCAGATAAAACTATTGTTAAAAGACTGTTACAGCATGAATTCAACCGTATTGTGCATTCGCTCTGAGGAGCAGTCCTTACTGAAATACTCACATCTCCTTCCCCATGCCAAATCCTCCTCTCCCCATTGCACAGAGCACGCACAGCCTTAAATGTGCCAGAACATACAGAGCAACTCTTTCCCCTCGCCGTTCATTGGTTTCCATGTGGGTTTTTCTGCTGTGTCTTTCTGGCAGTTAAATACAAGCATTAATGCATTTATTTCCAGAGTGGAGGTTTGGGATCCTGCCTTAACTGTGCACGCGGGGACAAGGGGCACAGAGGTTAAAACTAATGCTGGCCAAAGGGTCAGTTGCTCACATGCTTAGTTTGAAAGTGCTTGAGCATTACATGGAAGCATGTGTTGGAAATGCCGCTCGCAGCCACCGCAGGGGCATCTGTGTGGGCTCAGCCCTGCTGCAGATGGGCTCCCAGCTGGCACTGGGCAGGCGCTCGGGAAATCACAGTGCCCAGAGGAAAGCCTGGGCATCACGGAGGAAAGGCACAGCTGGGCAGAGGGAGAATACGCTCCTCTGCAGGGCGGCACTGACCCTTTTACTCTCAAAAGCATTCCTGTCTCCCTTCAAAGGTGCCGGTCTCCTTTGGGCTGGCTCACACGGGCTCTGCTGAGGTTGCTCTTCCCTCTGTCCTGGCTCCCGTTAGTGGAGCGAAAGGACAGGTTTTGGCTGAGGACTGTGAGGCCAACTCTGGTTCATACAAAGTGGGTACAAAGACCTCAGCTGAAAGAAGAAAAACACAAAACCTGTCTGCATTTAAATCAGCCTAATTAAAGTGGCTTTTTCCAGGAGCTGGCAGGCACCGCTGCGTTGCCTGCCCAGAGTGATTTGTGCAATTACCGTCTTTTGTGTTTGTCTGGTGGGGTTTTTTCTTACCGCACTCATTTATGGGACATTGCTCAGGGAAGATCACCTGTGTGCAAGACTTCATTTTAAATTTAGAAAGAGGGGGCCAGGTTCTCATCTGCTATAAGGAGTGGCATAAATCGGCGGAGCTCTGCAGATGTACACCTGCTGGTGCTCCGGCCAACTGGGTGCCTGGAAGTAGCTTAGCAAGTGAAAAAGAAAAAAATGGTTTCTCCATCCATCTGGAACACATTGCATACATCAGGGGAAGGAGAGGCATTTGTGAGAGTGAATGCTTCATTTATCAGTGTACAAGCTATTGAAAAGACTGGAAGTAGCTGGAATAATTATAAGCAAGATTAGTCTTCTTGGAATGAAGAAGTAACAACAATCCTAATTTTACCAAATCCTCTGAAATTTACTGTCTATTTATTTAACACCCCGGACCCTTTCCTGCGGCAGAGGATCGGCTAAATTTATGGAGGTGCAGTTTAGTAACCTAAATACTTTGGAGTTCATCTGCACGGCCTGTGGGCTGCTCTGGTTATTTTCACTGTCACCGCTCGGAGGCTGTGGGAACCGGGAACGCAGACGGGAGTGCAGGGATGCACAGGCCAAAAATCAGCTGGAGTCAGTTGGAACACTCTTCTTCCACTTGCTTTGCAGACGAGAAGTAACCGGCCTTCATAGGCAGCTTTAGCTTTTGGTGCTGTTGGGAAGGGAACAAAGCTTCTTCCATCCCCTCTTCAGGAGCTGCCTATTTCTTACTCTTTCCAGCATGTCTTGTGTTTTTTTCCCTGCATGTAAGGAGAGGTAATGTGTATTCAGAAATTCCCCGTGTTGGGAAGGTCACAGTAGCAAGCGTATATTTGGAGAGCTGACTGCAGACTCCCTATGACAAGCCGTGGTTATTACCTGTCCATCCTAGAACCTTGCCAAAACTGAAAACCACTTCTAGAAGCTGAAGTAGCAGCACAAGAAGGAAAATCCCTCTGGGACAATACAGGGTTTGTTAAAAAAAAGAAGAGATTATCCAGAATCCATGAAAATGAAGGCAGGCAAGGGAGCAGAGCTATGGGCCTGGAAGCCCTTTGGCTGCCATCATTTAATATTGGGAGAAGCTGCCTGGACTGGGGTTTAATAATTGTTGCTGGTCTTTTTTGTAGCAAGTTCGTAATTGCTAGGCCTGTCTGCATTTGTGGGTTTATGAGCTGGGCTGCCTTTTGGCTGAATATTTACTCTTTTTTTACCATGAAAGTAATTGTCTTTTCCAGTCCAGCATGCCTTGCAGGAGTTGAAACGCATAGCCTTGATTTCCTATTCAACTATACAGCACTGTGGGATTTTAGAGTTGTTATAAGCACCCACAAAACCCAAACAACAGACATTGAAAGATGAAAATGTTGGTCCAAAGAAGACAGAAGGAAAATTTCCTTTGACTCCTTCTGAGTCAGTGTTTCAGTCAAGAGTTTGGTAGCACTGTAAGCCTTTGTGCTTCAAGACACAAGCCAAATTCTCACTAATAAAATTTAAAAGGCAATTTTCCTTCAGGGCACAAATTCTAATATAAAATCTACATTTTCCTAAACCACTGTCAGAAACTGGCCACTGTTGAAAGTGGAAAGCACAATTAGATCAGGCTGCCTGTCTGAACTGGTGTGGCAGCTCTCCTGTGCTACGCCTTCCTATATGAATAGGCAGGAGGGGTGCGTTGTCACCGGTAACTGCTGCATCGTCACCAGGAAGGCCACAACTCCAGATGGGTTGGGTAACTGGGGAGGCAGGAGGGGAAGAGGGGTTTGAACATGTGTTTGGGGGTGTATTGGGAAGCCTCCGTGCCCCGAGTGCTGAAGCAGTGTCTTTACAGTCCCGTACTCCCAGCTCCCCTGCTGCCATCCCTGCCTGCCCCTCACCTTGGTGGCTGACTCACATTTTTGCATACATCCAAGTCCTGAAGAGTTTGGGTGAGGCGTCAAATGATGCAGGATTGGTGGTTTATTAGGAACGTCACTGCTTTTTAGCCTGGGAGCTGGGAAATGGTTAGTGTGAGCAAAGCAAAGGAAGAAATCTTTGCATTGTTCTTGGGAAGATGGTGGGACAGCAACTCAAAAAGTATCCCCCGCCACCTGTCCTCAAGAGAGCTAACACCCGTAGTGCCAGCTCTGCTCCACATTCGACCCTTTTGTAGGCAGCTTGTTGAACCTGAGAGCTGACAGCTGCTCCAGGTATTAGGAAATCAAAGTGGCTTCCTGACGTCTTTGCATCTCGCCAGGTTCCTGCTGCACTGTGAGCAAAATTACAGAAGCTGGGTATCTGGCAGCGAGGTGCAGGTTTAGGAGTGGCTTCTGGCTCGTGTTGCCAGCTGTGCAGCAGCTCCGGTGCGGCCGTGGATGAGTGCGTGGCAGCCTCGCCAGGCTGAAGAGGCATGTGCAGGTCTGGTCTCTCTCCAGCTAAAGTTGATGGGAGCCTTCCCCATCACTCCTGAAGAGCTGAGAAAGGTTTTGCAAATCTCACATGCATAGCTTTCTTCCTGTTTTCTTTTATTATTTTTAAAACATTGCACACCCCAGTCACAAGGGGCAGAGGTGTCCTTGAAATCCTGACCTGGGATAGCTTTCAGCTACAAAAAAAATGTAGCAATATTCTCAGTGCTGTGTCTTGGGAGAGTGTTTTCATGTCACGTAAACACAGGGTTTCTCAGAAGTTGCTCTAAGAGGCTTTTGGAAGGTTTTTGGAAGCATGTTACAGGAGATGTTAAATAGGGTGGTCGCAGAGGGGGAGACGGAGTAACCTCCTTGCTTTCCGTCAGTGCCTTGGATCCTCTGTTCCAGCTGCAGTGTATATTATTTAGCTCCAAATTGCTTCTTCTGGCACCCTCCTCCCACACACTTGTGTACTAATATGGCCATTCTCAAGGGCTTTGTCCCTGCCAAAGCACAGCCTGTTACCAAAAGAAAAAGACAATTAAGAGGAAGCAGTGGAGTTTGCCATATAAACGTTTAAAACTTACCCACGCTGAATAATAATGCAGAGTGTCGTTTCACCCAGACAGATGCTTCCTGGATCGAAAGGAGCGACTGGATCTGATGGGAATGGATAAACAGCTTTGCAGCTCTCAGTTCCTGCAGCTCAGGTCCCCAGTGTCATCCCAGAGACTGTCCCCCCTGCCTGGCTGTGGATCGCTGCGCTGTCATGCAGGGTGGCTCTGCGTCGGGGAGGCTCAAGGGAGGGGTGTTCATGAGCAGCCCAAGCCCTGGTGGCTGAGGGGTCTAGATAGGGACCTCTGTCCCAGCCCCAGAGTGGTTGATGCTCCTGCCAGGGTCAGTAAGGGTGCAAGCAAGCACATTGCCAGTGCCAGCAGCTCCAGCTGCCTCCTGACGCCTACGTGCTGCAGGCTTCCTGCTCTTAGGCAGTGCCCAACATCATACACCCTTGTCCTGGGGGCAGAAGTCATCTCTGGGTGGCTCTGGGCAAACCAGGGCCATGGAAAACTTCCCTCAGTCCCCCTTCTGTTGCTGGCGTTGTGCCCATGTGTGCACTTCTGCTGTCCTTCCCAGATCATCTGCTGCACAGGTTGAAGTTGCTGAGCAGGGACCTCCTTGCTGCTGTTGGCTGAGCCATTCCCGCGCAGTCCCCTTCGGATGGTGAGGGCATGTCTTGCAACCTTCCATTCCCAGGAAAAGCCAGGCACTTTCTGAGCAGGATGCTGTGGCCCCGCGGTGCCTGGGTAACGAGCTGTACTGGCCCTCCTGACTTTACCTGAGGAACGAGGCTGGGTTGCAAGCCTGAGGGAAAGGTGTCGGGAGAGCTTTCGGGGAAAAGCAAACCAAACCATCACTGGGATCTGTAGATGAAGAGAAATCTGGGGCTGAAAATAGAGTGCCGGACCAGCCCAGCCTATCCTCCAGGGCCCTGCTACACTCCCAACAAAACCCATGCATATGGCCAGGTGGGTTTTATCCAAGAGAGCGGTGCTCAAGGAAAAACATACAGAAAAGCTGTGGTGCTTGTTCCAGCTCACGTGCACCTGTGTTTTCTGAATGGAAAAGTCCACGATCCGGTGAGAGTGGCTGGAGAGAAACCCTATCTTGCAGCCCTCTGCAAGGGCATTGCAAACAGCAGAGACATGAAACAACCTGTACAGGAGAGTAGTTGGTGGCATCCCTCTCACTTTTGCCTGACCTTTTTCAGTGCTCTCTAACTTGATTACCAGCCATTCCCCTTCTCCTCCAAGGCAGCCTGGCAGACGGTGTTGACAGGACCAGCCACTCAACTGGAAGGAGGTGGCAAGAAATGAAAAGCAACAAGAACGTTACTGTCTTGCCCAAGATTTCTCTATTGGATGTGAGGGCTGTGATACAGTATTTGGCTGGGACTGGATCAAATGCAAGCTGCATCCGTATTCAGCGCTGTCTCGGCCGGTTAGTAAGCTAACTTGATCCCAGGTGGCCATCATCTGGAAAGTGGCTGATTGCCAAGTAAATCCAGGAGCTGCTATCTTTATAGGAAACTCCTAGAAGATTGACTAGGCAGTAAAACAACAGTTTTCTATAGCAATTACTCTGTGGGGAATTTGGCCAGACCTCTGCCTTGCAAATGTATAGGACATATGCCTACAGAAATCCTTGAGAGTGTGATAGAACTTAATCAATCCCATTTGTTTGCATGGAGAGTCAGTCCAGATCTCTGGCAGACGCCCAGGGAACGCTGGAGGCAGCATAACCTGTTAAACAAAGATATGTGTGGCCCCGTGAACAGAATACACCGAATTTGCCTTTTTTTACTCAGTCAACCTCTCCCCTTACTTCATCTCAGATGCATGAAGTCTGTGCTCATCCTTTCATTTTCCTCATCTTTTTTTCCTTCTCTGTGTCTTTGCCCCAGATTCCTGTCTTTATTTATTTGTTTCTTTATTTATGTGTTCCCGTGCTTTCTTCTTATGCTTCATTCTGTGCTGGAAGGCAAGACGAGGCAATTGCATGTGATGGGGCTGTTCTGTGACGCCACTTGCTGCTGGTCCCTGTAGGTCCAAGCTGTGCACAAGCAACAGATAGTGATAAAGAGCAACCTGTTGGCATGGTAATGCATGGGGCAGCTGGTTGGACTGTGTATTTATTGGATTGAAGATACAGGCGACATGGAAATATGAAGATCTGGTGGCAGCTTAGGCTTCTCCTCTGTCTCATTTGGCCTGCTGCCTGTACAAATAACATGGAAGTTTTGTGTAATTACAGGAGATTTGAGAAAAGTTTGTCCTCTTGGTTTATCTGTTCTGAGTTTGCAGTTTGCGTACCAACCGCATATTGTTTGCCATCACTTTTAGTGCTTCCCCTTTTTCTCTCTTTATTTTTGGGATCTTTTGTACAGCAAGAGGAAAGGGGACCTTTCCAAAGCCACAGCACTATGTGACTGTAAAACCTCTGGCGGAGTCAGGGCAGGGTATATACTCCCTAGAGTGGCCAGACTCTTACAGAGAAGACAGGCCACTGTCTCCAGAAAGCCATGTGGCTGTCGCTGTGTTGTCAAGCTCATTTCAGAAGATAGTGTGAGAGAAGTGTCCTTTATACTGAGATTGCTGTGCCTGCTTTCCAAGTCAATGCTGGCTCCACATCCAGAGCCAGCACTTGCTATGTAGTTGGGACACTTGGCAGGGATTTCCTGTCTACAGATCGTAATTACTGGGACAGAAAAAACCCAACCCTGAGCCAGTCTTGGTCTTATCTGCTGGGTTACTGAAAGAAAGGGTACAAACCCCCCTGAATAATCCCCCCAGGAGATTAAATATGCTATTTAACACCTTCCTAAAATAGCTAGGACTCAAAAAAGCACCCTAGTGTTGTTTCTCTGCCTTGCAGATTGTCTGCGTAGAGCATTCTCTAGTAATTTGGGTACTACAGGCAGTGCTGGGGCTGTTGCAGAGTGTGGCATGTGACCAGTGTGTTGGGGGGGAAACAGCGGCAGCATCAGAAAAACTGAAATGTGAAATAAGCAGATAAATCAGCCTTGCTTTTCCTACAATAAGCCAGTCTGGTGCACTGAAAAGCATGTGGTCGGGGGAGCAAAACCTAGTTGGTGTCGTGGAGTGAGTTGAAGTTTGGTCCATCATCATGGGAAAATCCCAGGGATTTCAGACATACCATCCAAATCTCACTTCTTTTGTTATTCGCAGGCAACAGCCCAGCTTTGTCTGATTTCAGAGACTAGTACCCACACTGGCCTGTAGCTGGAAGTGAAGGAAGCCCTTCCTCCCTTGAACAGCTGCTCTGTCCCTCCTCTCCCCTCCTAGGAGGGCCAGAATCCTCTGTGGATTGAACCTGACAGTCAGGGACTCCCTCTTCCTTGCCCTCCTTTCCCATGGCAGTGCTCATTCCTTGGGCTCTGCCTTCCTGCCTGGTTTTTATGAACATCTGTGGCCTTGCAGAACCAGCGCACCCTGTTTCTGAAAACCTCGGCTGCGCTGTTGGAAGTCCCGCTGCATCTGTGGATCCTGCGGAGCATCACTTTGGCCAGGCAGCCTTTCCAGGCCTGCATCTCTCCTGCAGCGTCCAACTCCCCATCCGAGAAAGCCATGATTTTTTGTTCTCCAGCAGAGCAGCAGGTCCCAGGTCGTGGAGCCACCTTTCCAGCAGATGGCATCAAAGACAGCAAGTTCCTCCGCCTGACCCGGCTCCCCATCTTGGGCTGGAGAGGGCTGTTTCCCCACAGTCCCATTTCCCAACAGCGCTGGAGCAGCCGTTCCTTAAAAAAAGCAAGCTCCTTAAAGCAACTGAACCTTAGAAAAAGCAAACTGCGCCTTGCTTTTCTCTTGCTTCATCATTAAGTGACATGACCCTTGTCACATGCCAACGTGGGACCTGGTTCTCCACCTGGCAGCGACGCCTGAACGAGTGCTGCTCCCTGCCTTTCACTTGCCTTCAAGTGTTCAGCCATAATCTCGCCTGAAAAATGCTGAAAATGCAAATCTGCCACAACTAAACCTGTTTCACAAGGGTGAAGCTGGACCATGTTCTCCAGGTGTGATGTACCACGGTGCTACCCACTGTCACACAGTGCTGCAGTGTCACGGAGGAGTTTCCTTCCCAGGGAAAAATGATGAAATGTGCCAGTCACTTTGTGACTGGTTATCCTGTTCCCTGGGAACGAGGTGAGCAGAGCTTGAGGAAGAGGCATTACGGGAAGAAAGGGGAATAGAGGGATGAAGCTGAAAGAAAACAAACCTGATACAAGTGCCTGGGACCATTCAGGTGTTTGGGACCATCCTTGGTTACAAGAGCTGAAAAGCTGAGAAGAGTGCTTGAAATGCGAGACCTCTCAGGTGACGCTTTATAACACAATACGTAAAGATTTGGCAGGCACCTGAAGTCTCACTATTAGTATTTTTTGTTGAGAAGGGACAGGTGGGCATGCTTTTGGAATGCTGCTGTGCAATTGTAAACCCTCTATCCCAAATGCATTCCTCACTTGTAGCTTTGGGAAGGTTTATTTGCGCAATAAAATGACCTACTTGACAATACCTGAGGACTTCGCCCCAGTGATGAGCCCATGGCCCTTAGCTCTCACATGCCGTCCCAGGAGACGGGCAGAATTTGGCTTTGCGTGTGCTGAGGAATGAACGAATAAATAAATAATCCTTCCTGGCCTATGCAATTCACCATTTATAGTCATGCAACAAAATCCTGCATTCTGGTTTTCAGAGAGCTGGGGAGTGGCTGGGGGCAGGGAGGGGGAGAGCCTCTCCATCGCTGCAGGGGGAGCCTTGTCCCAGGCACTCGGGGCAAGGTCTGTCTGATGGGGAGAGCTAAAAGGAGTCCGTACTCTGCAAACATCACAGGGAAGCCATCCAACAGCAGCTCCATTTTGAGTTATCCTTGTCTGGTTTCCACATCGCTTACATATATATGTGAACAGAAAGGCCAGAAGGGTTTGGTTTTGTCCTGAGGCTATGGAAGGGCAGCAAGGGAGTCTGTTATTTGCCTCACAAAAAGATTCAGCTGCTGTCCCATGGACTGACAGGGCTTGCCTCTAGTGTTTTGTAGGTTTGGCCATTGACTTTAGGGAAGTCTGGAAAATTCACCTCCTTTTTTCAGTGAAGGCAGCACAATACCTGGCTGGAGTGCTGGGCCCCAAGAGGATGCTGCTTTACAAGCCAGTTCAAGGAATTTGACTTGCATTTCAGATTTTGAAGAGATTTACACAAAAGCTTCCTCAAGGTTGTGCCAGGGGAGTGCAGCGAGGGGCAGGCAGTGATCCAGAGCCAGGCAGTTTGTGACAGGGTGTTGAGAGCTCTGCACTGGCCATCCCAGGCACAAGGACATGGGAGGACACAGCTATGCCAGAGCTGTGCTCAGAGGGATTCCTCCTCTCTTCTTGTGTGCATTATAAAATGTCAAGAGGTTTGTTGTAAGGGGCTGGGATTATCCTGCTCACTTAGCTTTATATAAACTTTTCAAAAATAACATTTAATTTCATCATTTTAGTGAAAGAAACATCAGCTCGCATTCATATTTCACAGATATTCGCATATTTCACAGATACTTGACACTCCTGGGAAAGAGGAGCTCATTTTAGCTTGTGAGATGCCTGTAGTTGCTTTTTGGGGTATGTGCCCAGGTTCAGTTTATCTCAGCTAAAGTAGATTTCCTTTTCTTTGTTTTGTCTTCTTTTTAATTTTTTTCTAATATCTAGTTTATGGGGCTGTGGAAACAGCCATCCTGGTTGCTGCAGTTCTGTTAAAAACTTTAAGATGTTTTCAGCTCATCTGTTTTCGTTGAAGCACTAAGCATGTGCTCAGCTTTAACAAAACCTTAATCTTGTCCCTTAAGATAAGGAGAAGTTCCAGTATCTTGTTGAAAAAGGAAAGATTTGCTCAATCTATGCAGAATGCAGTGTTCATCATAACTCCTGAAATAGAGGTAATACAGAATAAATTTGTGTGCTCCTGCTTAGTTCTCAGCATAATCCATTGATAGTACAATATGCAATTAGCAAATAAGGGCTTCACTCGAAATCATTTTGTCCTATCGTCTGCCTCAAAGCTGGAGCTGAGAAAGGTCTCGGGGAAAAGATTGAGTCTGGTTGCAGAGTAGTTGAATGCACGTCCCCGCTCCCTGCTGTGCTCCTTGAGGGTGTGTGTTCAGAAAGCAGGCGGCTTTAGCCACGAAAGTGGTGTATTACAGCCCTTCTGAATAGCCCACATTACTCTTCTCCTGCAAAAAAAAGGTGGAAGGCTCTTTATCTAAAATCAGAATTGCATGAAAATTAGCTGGGGCTGGTGAAGTAGCATCTGTGTTATCTTTTTCTTAGCCCCTCTTTACCTCTCCTCATCTCAACATGTAAATCCTAACGTTAATGGGATTTATGGCACAGAAACCTCAGGAGCAAAATCTGCAGCTTTTGGAGGAAGGTCTAGCTTAATTTTTTCAGTATATCGTATCACTTCTATTCAGGTTGTTTAGCTGCAGTGAGCTCCTGCGATGGTGTGCTGGTGCTGGCTAACTTTCCTAGCTCTTGCCAGAGTTATTTGGCAATATTTGTATACACAGAAATACAGGCTCACGTGCATTTGAGGCTGCTTCTTTTACATCCTGGAAGCAAATGAGCCCAGCAAAAGGAGGTGCTGAAGGCAGCTCCATTATTAAGCCAATGTTTCTTTTCTTTTCACCTGTGTGTGCTTGTTTGCAGGTGCCCCGGTGAGCACAGGGGCGATGGGGCAGTGGGTTCGCCTTGGGTGGGTGCTCACATGCCTGAGTACAGCCTCTCAACAGAGCCCCTGGCTTTGGGGCTGCCTTCCTGGGGTTTGGCTGATTTTGGTGGCAACAGTGCTGGATGCTGGGTAGAAACTCCCAGCAGCTTTCTCTTGCTTAAAGTCTTCGGTGTGTTTGTTTCTGCCGGCACAAGGCAGAGCGGTCATTGTCTTGTACCCTCACTCACAGCCTTCCTCCCGTCCCTGGGTGGTGGTGTTCCCAGCCCATCCCCAGGTGTGCATCCCATCCACAGCGTTCCTCACCTTCTTTCCCTCCACTCCTGGCGATCGCATTTTGAAGTCAAAGCACTAATGGGGCTCTTCTATTGCAGACCGCTGCTGTCCTGAAGTCCTGTCTTTGTCCTTGAGTTAGACTGAGTCATCTTCTCCTTAACCTCATCTTTATTTCACAACGAATGTGCAGGGTGTTTAGGTGTTTAGACATGGCTACTCCTGGCTGCAGGCTCTCTCCTTTCTGGGGCTGCCAGTGTAAGTGATGTTATCTTATGCTAATGTGTTCACCTTATAGCATCTTCTGTCTCTCCAGCTCTTGGCAACATTATAGGCATGTAATTAGGTTTACTCCCTTCAGTATTCCACTTGGTGCTATGAGCAATTGTGTATCTCACTTCTCATAGGTGGTGGTTGCAATGCAGCCCTTGCTGGGCTCAAACCCTCTCTGCCTTGCTTGTAAATTCATACCTTGGACTTGTACATCAGGCAAGCAGGATTTTTAAATCAACTTCCGAATTCTAGTGTAAACTCTCCTCCCTCTGTTAATGCAGGGTGCACCCAGGTGTGTACAACCAAGGACGTGGTATACTGGGTGAACACCAGTTACTAACTGGGTTAGCATGGCCAGTTAAGGCTGTCTAAAATGAGATCATACTGGAACTGAAAAGCTCACAGATGTCGTGACACTGCCACGGCAGGGCTCAGCAGCAGTAGGGTGGTGGCAGGGCAGGTTGAGAAGGGCTCTGCTGATCCCAGACTCCCCATTCAGGCAGTGATCTGGGTTGAGTGAGGTGACCAGAGCCATCGTAAAAATACTAATAAACTGCTGTATCACAGTCTGGGGGAAGATGTATGGGTATGGTTGTGGGTGTGTTGTAGGTGCTGTGGCACCAAGACCAGAAGGGTTTGCACCATCAGACTTGTTGCAACAAGTTGCACATCTCCGTCGTGTGTTGGAGGTGAGGTGTTGCTGCGTGGCTGTGCTGAGCACGGTTTGCTTCAAGTGTGACCCGAGAGAGGTATTTTGATGACAGGAAGCCTTTAGTTTAGACTGGTCTAAGTGTCACCTCGCATACCGCTTTGTGACACCCTGACTCATAACCACATGCTCTTCCTGAGCTCACACGTTTTCCTCCCCAGCCCTGCCTTTGAGCAACTGCTGCTCTTACAGAGCCTCTCCACCGCTCCTCAGGGCCAGGAGACCAGAAGGGAACTGCATGTTTCTGATTCTCCCCTCAGCTCTGTCTGTCTGTCTGGGGGAAGCCAGTTTAGAGAGTGGCTTCCTTCCACCAGCCGTGTTCCAGCCCAGCATGCTTCTGCTGGAGCTGGCGGCTGGGTGTCCAGCAGCACGCCTGGCCTGGTGATGCTGGGGGCACCTGCAGCAATGACAGCACTTGGGCAAATGGCACCCGCAATGACACCACCTCTCAAAAGGCAAGCCCTGGCACCAAATTTAAATAAATGATGCACCAGCCTGTCGGTGCTTTAACTGCCCAAGTCTGCCCTGTGGTTTTGGGACCCTGCTCACCTTCAGAGCTAAGTCTGCATTTCCCCTGTGCCCTTCCAAGCACCTCTGGGTGGTTTAGAAACAAACCTCTTGCAGGAAGGGTTGCTGAAGACAGGCAAAAGTCACAGCTGGGAGAAAAGGGATCACAGTTATTTTAAATTTGTTTTTTGGTGGTTGGAGAGGTCTCAGGAGTGGTGACTTTTTGACTTCGCAAACGTGTCGCTTCTCATAGGAACTGGGTGGAGATATCACCTACAGCAAACAGCATTCTCCTGCCTCGGACAGCATCCAGCAAAAAGGAGAGGGTTGTGTGTTTTGTCTTAAAGAAGTGCAGAAACAGGTGCTGCCAAAGGAGTGGTAGAAATTAAGTCCAGTGCTTTCCAGGGAGAGTGTCCTCTTTCCAATCCCCTCTTCATTTAGCATTAAAAAGTTGGATTAAAGTAGGTCAGTTCCTCCTAGGGCTGCAAAGTCAAGAGCCAGAGCTGTAGCATGGCACAGACAAGAGATGCAAGCGCTTCACCTCTCAGTCCTGACCTCCAGGACTCCTGGTGTTTCAACCCTGTGGCTTCTGGAGCTCTGCTTTACTTTTCTGATCAGAGATTTGCTTGACCACTACTGATATATGAACGCTAACGCCTTTTTGCCGTGGCTGCTGGTAGCAATATGTGTTGTTTGCTCTCTTGCAAGATAATGATGACCTTCCCGCCCTACACTTTGTGCAAGAGCAGGGTAGCAAGTGGTACAGCTCTTACTGCAGTGATATGCAAAATGCATTTGCACTGAGTGATTCAGAAATACAAACTTTCTTCTTCTCTTCCCCAAGCCACTGAATCGGAGGGAACTGAGGAAGTCAGGATTTATAACTGGAGGGCAGAGGAGGAGTTGCATGGAAGCAATGGGCCAGATCTATATTCTGGCTATTTCTGAGTGCACAAGAAAATCTTATCTGTGTGCATCATTTAAAGCAACATGAATTCCACTTAGATGAAGAAGCTAATTAAGTTCTGCAGGCGTTAGACAACACATTAATATTTTCAACAATTTGACCCCAAACAGCCATTAAAACTCTTTCTGATGGCTAATATATGTTACACGTTTTTGTTTTAATTAGAACAAGATTGTAATCCATACTTCAGTTAGGTTCATTACACTTATAAACTTAATGCAGTCAAAAGATCAATTGGTCATTAGCTAAGTAAGTCCACTGTAATTAACATTTACAGAAAACTTTTAATTGTGTGCTTGTCCTTCATAGCAGTTGATGAGGGAAGCAAAGCCTTTCTTCCTTATGCTGCTGATGTTTAAATCAGGTTACAAGCTCTATATTGTGTGTCCCTAATTCGTGACTGGCTAAACTGCGTTTGTAGAGACCGGTTAGGAAAGACAGCAGCTGGCCCAAAGACACCAAGTCCCCAGAGGACTTCATGGTATGGACCATCCTCTCCCCAGACAGCTGGCTGAGCTGGATGGGGCTCTGTGAGCATCGTGGTGGGCTGGTCCAGACCGTGACGGTGTGGTCAGCTCTGGCCAGATGTACACAGTGGTTTTTTGGTGGAAAGTGGAGCTGTAGGGTCAGGTCTGCTCCCCCACTATCTGCTGACAGCTTGTGTTGGCCTTCTGTTGTGCTTGGGCTCCTGGGGCATCCTGTGCCCTCATCATTACCCTGAACAAGGTGGGATTTCCATGCCCTGCTTCGCTGCAGCATCCTGCCATAGCACAGCCAAAGCACAGGGACAGCCACGGCCAGACACTGAGCCATGGGGAAGCCGGAGCGGTGGACACTATCCTCCCTGCCAATTAGCACAAGTTCACAATGGCTCTGAATTCAATTAGTGCATCAGCCAAGCGGGATCCGATGCAGGGGTGTTCATGGAGAGGGAGTTCTCCGAGCGATGCACTGAAACATTTCATTGACTTGAGACCAGCCACGCAGGGAAGGGATCACTGAAGGGAGAGCAGCACGAGTGCCAGCCAGTGTTGCCATATTGGGGGACACACCGGTGGTGCCTGGGGTTGGTGGCACAGGGCTCCGTGCGTTTTTGGGTGGGCAGGTACAGACACCCACGCCAAGCAACGTGATGGAGGCCATTGAAGCCAACAGGCTGTTGGCCGAGCTGTTGCAGCAAGCCGTGCCTTTTTACACTGGCAGCCCCTAGGTCTTCTCCAAAATTGCTTGTCTGCAGATAATAATGAATAGTCCCTTTATACTTAGTAACTGGGCAGTGCTGGTTTCGCCTCCCTGAGAAAAATCAGCATCCCTCCTTGAAAGGACAGAATTATGCTCCTTTTTCCATATGTGGGCTGCATAATTCACTATAATTTCATTATCTCTGTGCACTCAGAAATACACCACATGGCTCTTCTGTAAGTAGTGAAGATAAGAGGCTACACCAGCATGAATTTTCTTTAATAAGATTACACTATGATAATAGGCTACTAGAATAATTTAGCTCCTAATGATTTTGTTCTTTCTTGCTTCCACATGATCAAGGGCAGTATGCATTAAAGTTGCAGAGGCTTTTTTAATTATGCAGTAGTAAGTATATATTTTATGTAACAGCTTTAATATTCAAAGGGAATTTTTGTTTTTGTGGGAAATACTTATTTCGTGTTGCCATTTTCAAGGCTCTGTGTGTGGAAGCACATGCAGGCATATGGTCGAATTTCTGCAATATACTGGTTGTGTTTTTTGTGGGAAAAATCCAAGTGTTGAAACATAACGCAGCCAACCAAGCTGTCTGGAAGGGGATCAACCTTATAATACTTTAATCTGATAAAAAAAAAAGTAAGAATTATAAATTATTTCTTCATGAGGATGAGTTGCCTAACATCAGGCATTCGAATTAGGAAACATTGGCTCGACTCCCTCGGGGCCTCAGTTTCCCTTTCAGTAAAACAAATTAAAGAGTTGTTGGGACTTTTAAACCTGCCCGAGTGGATATCCCAGACGGTTTATATTGCACTCTGGGAGCGCTGAGAGATTTAGCTCCCTAATATTTGTAAAACTCTCTAAGATCTTTAAAGAAAGAGTGCTAAGTCTTATTTTAACATTCCCAGAGGCAGCGCTGGGTAATGGCTGTCACCTGGATTATATCCAGTCTTGGGAGAGCATAATATCGTCCACGATCCTACCTGGCACTGAAAGCTTTTCTCCCTTCATGGTGGAGTTGGCTTGGCCTTCAGTGCTATCAGAACCTGCTTTGCTACATGGCAGCCTCCCCCAAATCACCGCTTTTCTGGCCTAAATGTGGCTTGATTTGGCCCAATTTGAACAATAGCTCCTCAGTTTAATTTATATCAACATAGTTCCTCACATAAGTGGGAAGGGTGGAGGCCCAGTGCCACACATCTGTTAATCAGAGCCAAATGTCACTTTGCAATTCATGGATGGTTTGTGCAGGCTGGAGTGGAAAGAAGGAGAGCTCTGCAGTGAAAGGCTTTTGAGGTTTTCTCTTAAAAGACTTGTCACTGGAGCATGACATGCTCCCCCACCCTATGGCCACGTCTTTGCGGCTTATGTAGCATAACTGAGAGGACAGAACTCACACCAGCTGGGGAGTTGTGGGCAAAATTTTTCCCTTCTTCAAGGACCTCTCTGGGTCCACAAGGAGAAAGGAGAGAGAGAGATGTCCATACATCTCATGAAGCTTTGGAGATATATAAAGGATGAGGGATTTGCAGCAGATGGTGTTTGCACTGAGGTCATTTGGTCTAAGGCTGCTCACCATTGCCACTTGGGCATGGTGGTGTTCATTTGGGAGTGGTGGTGGGAAGCTTTATCCAGGTGGAATTCTGGGTTCAGGGGCGGGCGGAGGGCACCAGCATTTCAAAGGTGGCCTTGCTCTGTTGGCTAGAAGAAGGGTTGTATAACCCAGTGCTGGGAAACTCATCAGCTGCCTGAGCTCTGCCTGCACTGGGTCTCTCATTCCTTTGCCAGCAGATGGGAAATAGTAGCAGAAATTTTCCAGCTAGATAGGGCAGTGAAATCGGTGGGTACGGAGAGCAGGAGAGGATCAGGTGAGTTTTCCTTTATGGTGGCAAAGGCCTTTCTCTGCTGCTGTTACCCGGAAGGATTTAATGAGTATGTTCTTCAGCTGCTCCTCTGCCATTGACCCCAAGTTGAACCCTTAGGTTAGGAGCTGACTTTTCATTTGGGACTTACAGGGCATTATTCTGCAAGTTAATCAGAGCCCAGATGGCTTAGAAAAACCAAGAGAGCTCCAACCTGAGAGCAGCTCTTGCCATGCACGTTCCCATGCTCTTTCAATAGGCTGGGGCAGCTCTGCCAAGTGTGATTTCAGAGGAAGCTTGGAAAGAAAGTCCAGCTCCGTCTGTCGTCCTTTCTTCGGAGAACTTCTGGTGCCTTTGCGATGGGCAGAATAGCCAAGAGAAAGGGCTTTTACAAAGCTCAGAGCTGTTCTTCTGTGTGTCCTGCTTTCCTTCTTCCTAGGATGTGTCCTTTTCCTCCATGAGTCACCCCGTGGATTAGAATAAGAGACTTTTTAGGGCAAAGAGGACAAAACAGCAGAAGCTCTCTCCTCAGAGCTGTTGTGCTGTGGTCATTTGTTCATGGGTCTGCAAGCATCTGTCATCTCTAGGCCAGGGAGTTTAATCCCAAAGAGCTCTGGCGTAGTCCAAACTGAATTACTTCAGCATGTTTGTATGCGTAGCTGCACGCCGCGCCGGGTGGCTGCCTGCCACCCCTCGCCAAAGGTGGATGTGTTTCAGAAGTGAAGCAGTTTGCACGTACATAAATATTCAGTGCCTGTGGGTGAGCCACAAACTGCGCCAGTCGCCACTTGGCATGTTAAAATATTTCCTGAAATTTGCTGGGAGGGGTGGATGCTCGAGGGCTGCAGGATTTGCCTCGTTAGCAGTAAAACAGCATGCCAGAGGAATCAAACCCCTCCTGCCATGGTGACTCCTCTGTGTCTGGCCACATCCCTGCAGACCGAGGAGGTATCTCTGCCCTTGGGCACTGCTCTGGCATTGACCTTGGAGCCCCGGAGGTCCAGGAAGGGGCCTTGGGGATGAGATTGCTGGTCCCAGCTCCCCACATGGCGCTGTGTTTCCACTCCTGAATTCAAAGGTGGCTTTGCAGGTGCCCATCCAGCCTTCGTCTCGACACCCAGCTCTGTGCACCAAGCAAGCATGCCTTGGCTCTGAGCAAACACCCCTGCTGCTGCTTCCTCCTCCTGCGAGCCGCTTGCTGGAAAACTTCTAATTAAAGCTAGTTTATTGGTCTTGGCCCTTCTTGTTAGTGTTTTGGTTCGGGGTTTTCTTTTTTTAAGTCCCTTTAAAATGTCTGGATAGATGATATCAAGGTTAATTTGTTTGCGATAGGGGAAACATTTTCACATGGTGACTAAATGTTGTTGGAAAAGAGCAAAATGAATAGCTGCTCACTTAATCCTGGTTAAACTGGCAGCTGGGAGATATCGATCAGTGTGTTCACAGCAAACTATCCCTCTCTAATGTGCAGGGTAAACAAGCCTACAACTGCGGTTACCTTAACCCTTCCTACGTCAGTAGGCTCGTGCACTGGTCAGGCACCTGAACCTGAGCATCACTTTTCCTGCTCCCCAGCAGAAGGGCTTTGCACAGGGTTAGCTCCCTAGGCAGGGGCAGGAGGAGGGTATAGCCAGCCTGGGATTGCAGAGCGGTCAGCTGGGTCTAGCTGTCCCTGGGCAGAGCACGGGGATCGCTCTCCTCTGGGGACCCTCAGTGCCCTGCACTCCTGGCCGCCGCTGCAGCCATCACAAGGTATGCTTGAAGTGGATCAGAGTGTTTCATATAATCCACAAAAGCTGCCCTGAGAGAGTACCTGGGGGTGAGTTAGTTACTGATTTTAGGCGTATAAATCAAAAATAGGGCTTGGCCAGAGGGGGCACCAGTTTGAACCTGGTCCGAACTTTGCTGATGTTTCCGAATCCTGCTGCTTCCATCGCTGTTGGTTATTTTCCCACCCATCCTGCACCTCCCAGCCCATTTGTTTGATCATGCGCTCACCTCCAAAGTCATAAACCAGAAAGTAATTTTGAGGCTGCTGAGAGAGAGAAGGAGGCTGAACAGCCCCGACTTTCCTGCTCAGGTGCTTTATTATTCTCACTAAACACATGTTCTGCATTGGAGGCCATGCATTCATAATGCAGCCACTGCTGGGGTGTCTCCAGAGAAAACAAATTGCCCTGGCTTGGGCCTGTCTTCAGTATCCACAAGGTCACTGCATTTTTGGACCTCTGCTGCTACACTGTGGTTGGGTTTCTTTTTGTCCTCCAATGCCCACGTTAACACAGACCAGGTCTAGAAATACCTAGAACTGTGTTCAGCCTCCCAGGGAGCAAGTGGTACCACTGGATGGGCAGTAACACAACAAGGCAAAGGAGCAGCTTTCTGGAGGGTACCCGAAATGTGCTTTCCCCAAGGAGATCAGTACTGCAGCGTCTTAGTTTTATCCTTGGCAAAAATTTCATTTAAAAGAACACAACTCCTGCTGTTGGAGGTACCGTAACTAATACCAGGTCCTGCGCAGAATTAATTCTTCATGGTAGTTCTCGGTAATGATCTGTATTCAGTACTTCTGTGAAAGAGCAGTGGTTGTTTCTTGAATGTCAAATGACAAACTGTTTTTCCACTGGGCGAGCAGGAGGCACGGAGGGGAAGTGACCTCCCCGATATCTCAGGCAGCACCGCTGCCAAAACTGGCAGCTGGCTCTCCCCACCCTGTCCTGCCCTCACCCTTGCTCTGCTTCTCCATCCTGGTGCTCTGCTCACCTCATACTTGACAGGATGAGGGTTCCTCACCCTCCCAGGTATCCAAAGAAAGATATTTCTCCAGATGTTCCTCCTCGTGGCACGTGACAGTCTTGCAGGAAAGTCCGTTGTATGCTATAAAGATAGGCACTATTATAATCACTGTCCTTGGACAAACAGGCTCAGGCTTCCTGTTTTCCTCATTACCGTTATTCCACCAAATATTCCCCAGTAGGTGCATCCACACAATAGCTGACTTTCAGCCCACACTTGCATCCTCTGTGCTCCAGTCTCGATGACTGATTGCTGTTGGACGACGTCTCTCCAGGATGCTGATCATCCTTTACAAAGTTTTCTGTCCCTGACCACAGGGTGGGCCAGCTCCTCCTCCTTGCATCCAAGTTTATGAGATACAAAGCCGTGGCAGATGAAACCTATCTGCCATAGGTGAGTGGAGTTAAGCTACTTTACAGCTGAGGAAGCAGGCATAAATCAAAGTGGAGAGAGTAATGGAGTTCTGGCTTTATCGCAGGGTGCTGCTGTTCTCTTTTTTAGATGGTAGAGAGCATTGTCGTCTCTGAGCTTGTAGTTCAACTGTACATGCAGGCTTTGGTGCCCTTACTGCATTCCCTCGGGTTGGTGGCGTCGCTCGGTTCTCCTTTGGACACATGCTTAACTCCCAGAATGTTGGCAAACATTCATTCTGCCATTCCCCAGGGGACTCAAGCGATACTTTAGCATATTTGCATTTGAATTGTCTTCATTCCAGCCTGGACACGTATGGTGTTTCTTTGCTAAAAGAGTCATTGAGCCCAGTCATAACTGACCGCAGCATATTTTCGCTTTGCAGAACTCTTTCAAGCCCCAAGGAGATGCCAGGGTGAATAATGGGAGTGTTTGCGGGCACCCAGAGAGCCTTCAGGCCTTGTGTTCATCTTTACCTCTGAGTGTAACCCCTGCTCCATAAGCCCTGCCAAATCTTGGTCTGTTCTTCCATCCTCCATATGCTGCCTTACCGGCCTGAACAGCCATCTCTTACTTCTTAGTCTGTCATAGGAGAACCACCAGTTAGCAAAATACTCTCAGTTAACCTTACTGAGTTATGCCTAAGAGCATAACCTACCGAGCTGCCACTACCCTTGTGTTGGCAGCTGTTCATATCTGTGAGATGAAAGAAGGCACAGGTGGTGCTTGCTCTTCAGAAGTTGGGTTTTGATGCGCCCCTTTGTTAGTCTGACACTGATGCTGCTGGAGGAGGCTGAGGATCTCCTGTATCCCCATCCCTTTTCTGTCCTTTGATTTGCAAGAGCCTTGTGTCTCCTTCTCACCCAGTGAAAACCTGAACCAGGTGAAGGTGCAGGCAGAGAACACTAGGGGCAAAATTGTTTTCCTACTCAGAAGCAAGAAGCATGGAACCTGAGGTCACTCCACAACAGCCAGTCGCCCCTGACTGGTAGTACAAGAGGCCCTTGTCTTGGGGTGATCTCGCCCCAGATGGCTTCCCTGTCCACCTGCCCAAACTCCCCTGTCCTTGTCTCTGTCCCAAAATGAGGAGTAGAGAAGGGGACCGGGTTTCCCAAGGGGTATCTTCATAGTCACTGGCCATGCTGTAGGCACATGGGCAATTTGGGTATGACAGGCACTGAACTGATGCAGCGTTCTCCTACGTGTTATGCTCGGATCTGTTTCCCTCTAGTTGCTTGTAAATGTGTTTGGTTACATTTACGTTCTGCATGTGGTATGTGATTTGGACAAATAAGTGAATACGTGGGTCAGTGGGCAGACAGGTGGTTATTTTAACATCTGGGGCAAAGAGAAAAGCTCCCTTCTTTTATTATTGTTCCTAGGGACACGGAAGAGAAGGCTCTTCATTGTTGAGTTATATATCCTTGCAACCTTGAGGGTGGATCCTGATTCCAGGTTATGCCTGGAAAAGTCTGGTGGAGTCACAGTGTGGGTTCATTCACAGTAAATAAAACCTAAGTCAGGGGAAGGTGGTGGGTTAATTATCTGCCGCGTGGGATAGTGGTTCTGAGGGAAAATAAAGAGGCTTCTGTGATTGCTGAAGTTGGTGTGTTATTTCTGTTTTACTCTTCTGCAACATAACTGACACCACTGATCTCTCCTCTGCCTCGGGTGGCACATGTTTCATGGCCGTTAGGAGAAAGCAGCTCTGTCTTTCATGTTCCGTAGTGTGCTTGCATTTGCCCCTTCTTCGTCTCACAGCCTTGGTATCACTGGTATTATGACAGAACATGTTCAGCATACAGCTATTAAAATTGTAGCTCAGATGGTGCTGATCGGAGGATGACATCTCCTGAATAATTTATTTTAACTGAAAAGATTTGTAACACTTAAGTGTTAGCAGAACTCATTTTAACTCTTTTTGAGGCAGCTGCTTGTTGAGCTTCACTTGTATGGGCAAGAAGAGGCTTGGCCTGTTCAAGCATGGGCTGGACATCCAAAGGGTCAGCCAAAGCCACCACTGTCCTTAGGAGCTGTGAAACTCTTGGTCATGGTTCTTTGGAGGCTGGAGGAAGAGAATCTCCAGAAGGACTCCAAAGGGAAGCTGGAGCTGTTGGAAGAAGCAGTCATTAACAGTTGGTTCCCCCTACTTTAGGAACAGTGAGCTTTTTCCAGGTTGGAGTGTTGAAAGAGGCTGTAATTACTGGCTGAAAAATATTTACAGTAAGCAAGGAATGGCTGGCTACCTTTAATTCCTGGCAGCAGCTCAGTTCCTTGGGGGCAATGACTGTAAGTACTTGCTTTCAGGAGTAGGTGCTTCAATCCCCTTGTCTGTCAGGAACGCACCAATTTGTTGCTGGTCCAGGGGTTTGCATGGGAGTAGGTGAACCAGAAGGAAGGAGAGTGGTTTCTGTGATCATAATCCTAACGCTTCAGACATCTCTAAAGCATGTTGGACCCTTGAGAGTACATGCAAACGTTGTCTAGGTGGGAAAAGCAGACTTGGTGTATGATTAGGCGATACTCAGAGCATGCTTTTGTCTGTGCACTGCTTTTCATTCCCAGGTCTCAGCTGGTTGAAGGCTGGGTAGTTTTGCTCTGCTTTATATGTGTTGAAATTGCAATGTAGACTAATTGGTTTGTGCAAGGTCACAAAGATATCATTAAACATGGGTGCCAAACACAAGACTTTGGGTTTTGATTCCAGCGTCTGTCATGGGACTGCCACAACTGCTACACAGAGCCGTGCAGTTACTGCATGGGATCTGGCTTTGCAGACCCAAGGCTTGGTGCACTGGAAGGAAAGCAGGGCCGTTACTTTCTTGTATACATTTAGTGAAAACTTTGTGCAGGGGACATCCTTGCACACAAGCAAACAACCCAAATTTCCAAATTTATGCTGGCAGAAATCCAGTCATGAGGCAGAGATCAGCTCTAGGGTTTTTTATCAGTTATATTCTTGGCATTGGTGTTAGAAAGGCCAAGATCATTTATGTGATGGTTGTCTAAGAGGTCTCTTCCTCCCTCTTTTGTTTACATACAAGACATTACACATAGAGAGACAAATCCTGCTCTCAGCTGTGTGGGACCGGTTCCCACTGAAGTCAAAGGAAGCTGCTCATAGATGGTAGAGACCAGAATTTGGCCCATACTTTATGGGCAAATTTATCACTGAAATTGCTGTGCCCGCACTGCGTGCCCCACAGGCCGCTGCTCCAGCCCAAACGGGCGCAGCGCTGATTTGCAAACAACTTCTCCCTCTTGCTCTCTCACTCTTCTTCCTCTTACTGCTGGTCTTGTCGCTTGTAGAATTGTTTCATTGCCTTTCAGTAATTCCTCCAGGTTCCTACCAAAACTGAGTTTAACAGTTTAGATAAGACACAGTCTGTGCTTGAAGAACACAAAATCTGTACTGGGGAAAGGGAATGGAAAGGCAGAAATGCCCTTATTTCTGGTTTACGGATGAGGCCCTGCAACATGGAAGGTGAAGCTCTGATGTTCTTGAAATTGATGCCAAAACCCGTTTATGACTCCCAGGAGGCCAGGGCATCGACCTGCTTGTGACTGATCCATCCTCCGGCCCCTGCTTGGACACAGATTCATCCATCACTGAATCTTATCCCCACTTAATCTTCAAGGGACTGGAAACACCTCACTCTTCTATATCTGGCTTTTTCATAATAAAGTTTCAAAGTGCTTACACAAAAGAGGTAAGTATTGTTATTCTCATATTCCAACTGGGGAAACCAATACGCGGAAAGGCAAAGTGACGTGCCTGAGGTCACGCACCAGGCCGGTGTCAGAGGCAGGAGGCAGTTCTCCATGTCCTCTGCTCCTTCCCAGCCTCTCTTATAAAACCAAATAGCAATAAAATGAAACCTTGGCTCATACCAGGAAAAATGAGATTTGGAGCTGCGTCAACTCAAGATCAACCTTGGAGTCGGTTTGGCTTGGTAGAAACCCTGGAGTTAATGACCTCTGCAAAATGGATATATTTTTGCATAACTAAATTCCAAGAAATAATTAAATCCCTCTTAATTATCGAGACAGGAACTAGTAGGAGAGAAGAGCCAGAGTCGTTAGGTCATATTCATCTTAATCTATCACCAGGCCTAACAAAAATTTGTCTTATGAATAAATATACCCTATAAATTAGTCTAATAAATTTTTTCCCGTTGAAATAAGCTGTCTTCCTGCTTTATGTGTCATTTTAAAGGAAGGTAATTGAATATGAATTTTTTTCATATACAGAGAAACACACATTCAAAATGGGTAACATAAATGCCAGTGTATATATGTGTCTGTGTGTGTCTGTGTTTTGGGGATGGTGTAGACATCTGCGTAGGGCATGTCAGACTGAGACTGACTGACTGTTCGATAGCTGTTGGCGTGGGGACGGATACTGCTCTCCAACCTGGGGAAAATTCTCCTCAATTCCAGTTTCTTTGTGCATTAGCAATTACTTTCAAATGTTTAAAACTCAACAGCAGTTGCCAAAATCTGTGTTGCCTCCTGAAAAAATGCTCTTAATTTCTTTGGGTTTAGATTCCAAATATGTGGCTAAACTAAGCTTGATGATCGCTAAGGTTTGGTTTTAGGCAGATTGTGAGTCCACACACAGAGTTAGTGTCTGGAATATGGACACAGCTGTGACCATGCTGGAGCTATGTCTATGAAAATATAAAAACATTACTTTTAAAAGAGGTTAATCTTTTCCACATTTCCTGCTATGGTTGGAGGTGATTTCCACATTGTTTTGTTCTCAACTGTCTCAGTGCTTTGTCTTCTCATGCCTGAGAATCTCTCCTTGCAGTGATTTTACAGCCTCACGTGTTACGTACACATGAAAAATGGTTGGTTGAGTAAGAGGTTTTTTGGTTTCAACCAGAAAAGACATATATAAAGTCACTAGAAAGTGGCTTTTATGAAGGGAGGCACATATATACCGTAAAAGCAACTGGAAGGGTCTCTAAGTGAGATACAAAGGGACTTGCCATGAGCAGAAGTAAACTGAAACTGGGTCTTCCTCTTGATTTTAAGAGTCCATGTTTTAATACCTGTGAAATACAAGTGCCCGTATGCACCTCACTGGCTCTGCCAGCTTCCCACTACCTTGTTTACAACACAGTGTGCAGTCTCAGAGTCACATAAAGCTGTCAGACGCATGAGGATGTTTCTTGCTTAGGCTGGAAAGTGAGGGAGAATATTGCATTGCTTCAAAACTGTAAGGAGAAGGTTATAAAATTATCATGCCTGTAAATTCCAGATGTGGACCATATGACTGCAAAGCCCTTCTCTCTGTCCTTGTTTAAATGGACTCTCTCCTAAGCCTCCTCAACATCTGTCTACCCTGAAAGTGCAATTTTCCCTGTGCTCAATCACATGCACAGTGTAAACCTTGTGCTGGGACTAAAACGTCTTTTGAAAAAAACATTATGCAACTGATGAAGTGTTTGCTTGGGATTAGGTGCCACAGTTAATAGAAGCATTAAAAAGTGTCTCTGGCCACTGTCCTGTGTCGCAATGGCCTCATATCTCCTCTCTTCTGAAGATGGATGTCCATCTGGTTTGAGTGGCTTTTGTCCTACTCCCTGGGCAAAAAAGAAAAAGGAATACTGGGCTTTTAAAGATGGAAAGTTATGCAGCAGTGCTAAATATATCAGTATTTCTTGGACCTGAACTTAGGATAATGCTGTTCCAGCAACACTTCCAGCACAAATGTAAAAGAGGCAAGTCTGCTTATAAGCACTTCAGGGTGTTGTTCTGATGTAGGGAGGTATAGCCACGTGTAAGGGCGGCAGCTTTGGGAAAGCTGGAGAGCAGGGCTGCATTTGGGGAGCCTGCCTCTCCACTGCTGGGTTGAGCCCGTGCGAAGCATTCGGACGTGTGTCATCTTCCCAAGAACGATCAAGTTACACGCCTTGAGCTTTGCCATAGTAGCAGAGGAAGGGAGAGTACAAAGGTTATGGAAAACAAAACATTAATTTTCTTGACCAGCTGTGTTACAAGCAAAGTGCAGCTTATTTATACTCATGGCATACCATTCATAAATCAGGCCTGCTCTCCAGCAATGCATTTAATGAGAACTATTAAATGATTTCATGATGTACTCATCGTTACCATCTGATAAAAACCAGCGCTCCCTCCAAGGACTGGGACTTTTCAATTGCAGCTTTTTATGCTCGGGGAAGGAGGTGCAGAGGAAACAAAGCCCTTGGCAGCATCAGACATGTTCTGCGGACGTCTCTGCCGGGTCATTGTGTCGGGAGAATTGATCGTTTGCTCAGACCGAGCTCGGAGTCTTGCAGCTTTTAATTAGGGAGATGGGCCGGTGACGTGAATAGCCCTTTGGTTTTATGTAATACCTTTCATGTAGCAAATACCCGATTCTGATCTCACCTCCATCTGCCAGCGCAAATCACGGCATTGCTGGCCAAGGTGGGTGCTGCTCCCCAGGGGTGTGTGAGGCTGGACCCCAGCCCATGGTGCATGATGAAGCCGGGGAGCTCCAAGGCATCCATGCACAGGCCCTGCATGTCTCCTGTGCTTGCAAAAACAGGGCTCGTTTGCTATTTGTGTAAGCGAGTTCAAGCCAAAGGGACGGAACCCGATGTAGCGTGGCATCCAGGAGGCTCCCCGGCCCGTGGGGGTTGCGTGGGCGACCCCGAGGGCTTGTCCCCATGGGAAGGCACGTGCATGGCGATGGGGATGCAGATCTGTCTCCAGCCCTCTGGATCCCCACCAGGTTTCCAGGCAGGCGAGGCTGGAGCCGATGGCTGCACAGAGCCCTGTAAGGGCTCCTTTGTCAAGGGCATACCCAAGCATTAAAATCACGGGGATGGCTAATTTATGTGAGAAGGTTTTCTATGAATCAATGGAGAGGGCATTGCTGCCCAGAGGCTTGCCCCTCTTGAAGTGTTTAATTGCTAATCAGAGTCTGGATTCAGCAGCTCCCATTCTCTGACGCTTTCTGTCTCTGTCAGTAAAACTGGAGAGGCTCATGCTTTGTAACAAAGATGTTTATCTTGCCCAAATTTGTGGGAAGCTCTAGGAGGCTGTCGTTTCTTACTGCATAGCTTTAATGGCGAAAACAGTTGGTGTTACTTATTTTCCAGCCAGATTTTCTGAATGGGGGCTGGGAGGAGGATGCCTTAATTAATCCTTTGGGAAAGTGGTTGGGATTCTGGCTTGTTGTTTTGGGCTTATATCTAAATAGTATCTCCCAGATTCAGGGTAGTGAAACTCAGGTCCGAATGTTGCCTCACCTTTCTGCATCTCTCTAAAGGGTATTTTTTCTTTCTACTTCAAGCGACCTGCCCCATTATCCCAACTGAAGTTGTTGCCAGCCTCTGAAGCCTGCTTCTTCCAATACACCAGGGCATCAGCAGTCTACGAGTATCTGTGGGCCAGCTTAAATAGTGCTTTATTCCCCCTGAAAAGTAATGCATGGTCATGGTGACTGGGTAGATAGTATAAATGTCTCAACAGACTATAGTCAACTGAAAAGAGAAGGTCTCTGTACATGTATTGGCTGCTTTTGGCAGGGGCTATTGAATTTAGCTTAGGAAGGTACCAAACGTTCATTTTTCTACCTGTTTTTTAATCATCCTGACAATCTAGATACAGCACCTGTGTGGAGGACAGCCTTCAGGAAGGTGAGGTGGTCCCTGTGTAGCACAGTCCCCAAGGGCTGGGGGTGCTGGTGGGCTGCTGAGGGGCTGGGGCTGGGTACCTGTGTACCTCCTGCTACCCCGCTGCGGAGGGACACCGGCAGCGGCACTGCTGGAGATTGGGGTTGGGGCTGGCTCACCACCGGTCCCAGCTCGCAGCTGTGCTTGTGTTTTACAGCCTCGTTAGAGCTTATCACGTGGGTGGGTTTCCCTTGCGTTGTCTTCTGGAAGCCTACCAGCCCTGGAGAGCAAATGAGCTGGGTTGCTTTAGCTATGTGACAATGGAGAGATCACTCTATTGATTTTTTTTTTTCCCCCCAAAGAAGGCAGTGCCCTTTATTGGGGAGGAAACAGCTGTTATGAAAATCATGTGCGTGAATGGCGGCGTGGTTTAGCATTGACTTAAGGCTTGTCTTCATCAGCAAATAATTTTCAGCAGAGCATGATTTCACCATAGTATTTACTGTGATCTGCTGATAATTACCTGAGAACCTGCATAAATGTTAATTAAACATTTTTCAGGCCGTTTTTCATATGATCTGGTTTCTTGGGATTTCCAGAGCTTTAGTATTCTCTGAGTGGTATTTGCTGGGTTAGCTGCAAAAGCACAAAAAGCCTTTGTTTGGAGTCAGTGTGCTGACATGTAAAAGCCTGACATGGGATACAAGCTACCATTAGCCACAGAGGCTAATGAGTTAAAATCAGATTAGAGTAATGTAGGCAGAGTTAGCTTTAGAAACTGTGAGTGATCACAGGCTTTTCTACTTCTAAAGGCTGGACAAGTGACATCCAGAATTAGGAAATATAGTGAAGTTGCTGGAGCCAGGACTCAGGCAGATGCCATTCAAAGTCAGAGTTTGCGGATTGCCTCTAGCAATTATCTGTAGTTAAATTTTGTAATTTTAATTTTCCAGAATGTCCCACATTGTTTATAACTAGAGTTAAGACTAGTGGTACAACAGAGACAGCTGCTCTCCCAAGCCACATGCCTGTTTTTTTTCCTTTGGTTTTGTTTGCTTGTTTGTTGTGTAAGATTTTAAGGCTGGCTCATGCTAACCTGGTTGCCATCCACCTAAATTTTTCTCCTGTAAATAACCTCTCTTCGCCTTGCGGGTGTTATTTCCCATGGGTCCCATCAGGTGTCCTTGCCCACGGTGCCTCAGGAGCTTGGCTGATCTTACTTAATATTAATGAATCATCAAGTATAGGTAACTGCGAACCAAATCGTAACACAGTCCATATCAAAAGCACGTTATCTAGAAATCCAGGGCCCTGAGTACAGGCATGTGGCAAATACACACCCATGGGACGTCCAGGAACGGCAACCCAGTACTGCCCAAGGGAGAAGCGTCAAGCAAATATCGCCTCCTCACTGAGGGCAGCATAGTTGTGGAAGCCTAGAGTTGGTTTTAGTGATATTAAATTGGGCAAAAAATTAGAAATATAAAAAAGGGGGGTTGGTAGCAGAAGAATGAAGGCAGGTGCAGAGCACAGGAAAGTATTCCTACACTGGAATACCTGAAGTAACCGAGAGAGCTCCTAAATGTTGGAGAAAACTCAGCTTATCCTCCTGGTGACTTCAGAGGGTTATTTTAAGATATAGATATTTTTACTTTGTTTTTACCTCAGTGTTGTAGAGCTCTGTAAGGGAAGGTTGGAAAACGACTTCTTGAAGCGTAACCAATGTGAAGGGTCATGTGGTGGCAGCTGCCAGACCTGTGGGTTTTAGGATTTGCACAGCCTGTGGGTTTTAGCCTCCGCTTTGGAAGCTGAATCAATATTTTGTTAGGTTTTGCAGCAGAAGGATGCCTAGGCAGCATTTTTTCAGTGCTTTTTCTTCATGCTGAGGTTCTTCAGCCTGGGTTGGAGTTAGTACTCTTGCTCAGGATTTACCCACTCTTGTGACCCACAAGAGGATTTCACACCTGACTTTACGGAGCAGTGAAGCTGGCTGGTGGACTTTGTCATGAGTCAGGGCTGGACTTTGAGGGTACGTGGAGGAAAGCACATTCCCACCAGTGCCTCCCTGCAGGCACCAGTCTAGCTGTTCTGGGCTCACACATGCATCTTTTTCTTCTTTTTTTTAAGTGACATTGAAAAATGCAAGGGATGTAGAAGGGACACACAGGTGGAGTTTGAAGGTTGGGGGAAATACCTTGCATTTGGGAATGAAAACATTTTGTTTGTATATTTGGATGTGGATATTGTTCAGCTGCAGACAAGGAGGGTTAATGGATATGTCCGCTTCTGCTGTTGTGTTAGGTCACTACAGGACTTCTTCAGCCTGTACTGGCTAGTTACTAAATGCCGATAGACGCAGTCATAAAACCTGCAGAGTATTGCATATATTGTGAGCTACTCGAAAAGCTCACAGTATAAATATGCACGTGTTTGGTGTAAAGCAAACACGTGCAATATTCTTAAATGTTCATGGCTGTCTCAAGACATGCCCATTTGTATGAACTTCGGGCAACTCCAAGCTGCCCTGCTGTTTCGATCCAGCATGAATGTATGAAACGGGAGTGAGGTGCATAAACAGGTCTGGAGGAAGGTTTTCCGTTTGCTGCAGGTAGTAATTGATGGTGGGAAAGCAACCGGCAATTAAACCCCTTACATTGCTGAGCATTGATGTATAGTGCTTTAAGTTAGAACATTTCCTGTAACGTTTTACGTAATGAAGATGAAGTCTCTCTCTTTATGATCTAGTAAAGTCCTTTCCACACAAGGACTTCAGTGGTTGATTTCAAAAATTTCTTTATTATACTTACATACCCACATAGCACACACACACCAAGCCTACATTTCAAGTTATTGCTTCATTGTAGACTGGGAAAAACCAGCAGAAAAGATTGATTAGCCCTCCACAGATTGCTCTTGGCTGTCTTGAATGCACTTTGGAAGGCATTGGGTTTGTTGGGTTGTTTTTAACTTCATAGACAAATATCTCCACCCTAAGATGCCTTGCAAGAATTTAGCAATATGTGCAGAGAATAGTCGTCTTGGCTGTTCCACCTCCAGTACAAAGTGATCCTCTGAAGTATTTTAAGTAGTAGATTTTCTCAAAGGTATCAAGCATGCTATGTAAATAAACTTCATTTCAAGTCAGTTTGGGTTACAGAAACAGCTGGTCCACAGCTAGAACCAGTATTATGGGCCTTTCATTCTCTAAAGCATTATTCTTCACTTGAAGTTAGTGCAAAGAGAGGAAACTAGTCTCAAGAGAAATGCTCAGATAAAAGCAAAAGCTACAGATACCAAGAAGGTGAAGCAATCTCAAAGCCACTGTTCTTGCTTATTTGGGTTTTTTCTCCTCTGTTTTAAAACTGTAAGTCTTTTTTTATTGGTTTAATGTTTAAGAAACGTACCAAGTTTGATCTGTTCCTAAGAAATACTGAGTACTGTCCCTGAGCAGGTAGTGCAGCAGTGGAAACTGAGCTGCTGCAATAGCCTTACTAGTGCTGTGAAGCCATTTCTAGTGCTCTCCCAAGACTTGCAGGCTCCTTCAGTTTTCCCTTGGGAGAGGTCAAATACCTGCGATGGAAAAATCTTGCATTGTGTGTTGCACTGGAGGTGGAGGTATCATCCCCCTGGGCCCCCTTTCACTCACAGCTTTTCTGGGCACCTTGCACAGCCTGATCATTGGCTTCTAGGTCTTGGAGCTCATGAAGAAGTGACTCAGAAACCATCTTAGCCTTACAAGGATGAATATGGCAGGGTCTGAAGACAAAGTGGTGGCAGCAGTGGTGCCTGGTGTCGTTGTTCTGAGCGTGAAAGGTGCGGTATAAAACTAGCAACGTCGGAGTCCTGATGATTTTGTGGTTTCAGGCTGTGGTTTGCATGTGAATAACAGCCAGCAATAAATTGCGGTGGGAAGTATCTAGTCAGTCGCACACAACCTAATTTAAAGAAGCTATTTGGAGGTGCCCACAGTCTTTATTAGCCATTATATTTATGAAGGCGGCAGCCAGGGACTGATGGAGAAGGTGGTGCCAGAGGCTGTGCAAGTCCAGCACAGGATGCAGACATTACCTGTGCAGAGCTTATGGGCTGCAACACCTTGAGCTGAAACCACGTGTCCCGAATGCTTTACCACTCAAACCCGAGTACCCATCAGTCAATTGCTTCAAATTTGGGATTAGTTATTTGATATCATAGAGCAAAAAGCCCATTGACTTGACTGGGACAAGATATTTAACAAAACTCTTGGAAGACTTCAACAGGGCCAGGGTTCAACAGGCCACACTGAGTCTGCACAAGGCATGTGCTGTAGCCCTCTGCAAGTCGGACACACCAGCAACCTTCATCTGAGGAGCTCAAAGCTGGAAGGAAGCAAATATAAACCTTGGAATATTCTCCTGGTCCAAGCAGAGGGCTGAGAGCCAGGAGCACTGGGGATTTAATCCTTACACTAACAATGTTAGCTTAGCATACTTTCCGGAATCCGTTCTTAAGCACAAATGTAGATGTGGTTTGACACCTTGAAAAATGTGCTAGCTAGCTTTCCTCAGCCCGGCGTCCCCTCCCGTGTCCTGCCCAATGCAGGGACCAGGTGGAAGAGAGCCAGGAGAAGGAGGGTGCCGCGGCCATCCCTGCTGCCTCCCTGCGTGGCTGCAGTAAGCGTGTTTCCAGGACAGCAGTGCTGCACATTTCCTGCTACGCTTCAGAAGAGCTTGAGATAGTTGGACGAAGCACGGTTCATAAATGGAGCATGTCATCATTCTTTGACCAGCTTCCCATCTTCGTGAACGTAATCAACAGTGGACATCCCGATTTCTCTGGAGGGAGGTAGCCTAGCCTAAGATTGCCGCCACCAGTTAAAAAAGAAAAGGGATCCAATGTGGGCTTCCTATTGCTGGTCTATACAAGATCGTATTGTTTTCTGTTGGCTTTGGGACCCTGCTCCCCAGCGGCCCCGTACAGTAGCCCAGGGGCTGCAGGCACACAGCACAAGGCTTACTTTATTATCCGCTCAGCTGCTGGGCGAGCCTGGTTTTCTCATCGCCAAAACAAAACAAAAAGCAAAGCTGCTGATCAGCTCCGTCACTTTGGGCAGCTGACGCAGGCTCTGAAAAATAAATGCTCTGTGGGCAGCCACCTTTGGGGAGTCGTATGCCAGAGGGCCAGAAAGAGCTGCTGTCTGGGTGATGTGCACTGAGCCGTTCCCCTTACTCATGCAGTCTCTGCTTTTATAGTAGCCACTGGCAGAGGCTAGAAAGAGCTCAGAATAATCTATGGGAATCTGTTACTTAAAAGAAGAAAATTATATTGTAGTAGAAATCCAACATCTTCAAGCAAAGGCTGCATTGCAGTAGGTGCCGTGCAGCTAGAAGAGGATACCCCCTTGTCCAAAAGCTCACTGTCTGTAATGCAAATGATGCTGTATGGATACATCAGTAGGCTTGCAGATATTCAGAAAGATACTTCCTAGGCAAATGAAGTCTCATCTCCGTGGCACTGCGGTCATGAAAGCGACTTTAGGCAGACATTCACAGCATGCAGACTTCCAAAAAGAAGGTCATGAAGATCTCATTTACAGAGTGGCTTAAGCAAATGAGCCAAAATTTGGAATAACTGTAGCATAGTTTCTGCTTTAGAAGGGGCAGAAGTTTCTGAGGAGCACCCTCAAGTTATTTGGATGGGCTCTGCATGCTCAGGTGGGACTGAGCCGCTTCAGAAGGCGTAAATAATGCACAGACTCAAAACTTAGGCTGAACTCTTGCTGGTTAGTTCAAAAGCGTATTCCCTTTTGTTATATCAGTTAAAAGCATGAGCATGTTTAGAAACAGGAGGGTTCCTGACATCCTTGAGCGTAGTGAGGTTGGATGTAATACTTCTATCTGGTCTGGGAGGAGAAGTCAGACAGAGACCCCGCAGAGAGGTCCTGCTGTGCAGGGGTTGCTGCGTGACCATGTCATTGCCTTGCCCAGGCTGAGGAACTTTGCAGCCAAAGATGTAGTGTGAGCCTCGATTTTCCAGACTGATTTAAGACTGATTTAGTGAGCATCATCTGAAGACAAACGTTCTCCTTAGGGTAGCTCAAATCCTTGTTTGGTGACAAACAGTCTTTAAATGCTGTATCTTTGAGTGCCTCATTTAGAGAGTTACATTATCAGTGTAACTTTGGCCCGATACTTTTTAAACTAATCCAAACAGCGTTTGAAATCTGAAATGAAAACTTCTTACTTTTATAATCTGCAAAGCTTCTTCCTTGCTAGTATCTGGAACTACCAGAGTTCTGCGACTCAGATCTCCATGTGTTGCTTTGGAAATGCAGAAGGCAGCATTCATTTTACACATTTCATATGGATTATGTAGGCAACATATTAAAGGAAAGCAATGAAATATTCTTAGGTTAAGGTCTTTAAAAGCACCTAATAGAGTAAGATGCCTGAACACCACTGAGCTTCAAATTCAGCCCTTGAAATTAATCTTTCCCACTCTCGTGTAATACTAAATCCCATTAATAGCTAATGCATTGGTTGCATTTAAGATGCACATCTGTTTGTGTATATGCACAAAGAAAATATTTATGTCCAAATTCTTTCTCAGAGGCATTTAAAATTATTTTCTACTGAATTGAGTAAGGTCACTTGGCAGAGCCATGCAGGTCAGCACTAATTAATCCAAGCAGGCAGAGCTGAGTCTCACAGTGCTCACAAACACCCTGTTAGACCGGATAGTTTGGCAAAGCAGGGGCAGTTCTCAGATTTTCTCAGCAAACAGCATATGTGCATTTAACTTTTGAGGGGGAGAGGGAGACTTGCTTTCATTGAAAACATCTGTGCTGTACTTGCACTGCAGCAGTAGGTGCATCCATACGTACAGTGCAGAGCTTCTGATGCCCCAGTCCACCCCCATCCAACCTGGGGGCTGTTGCACTTACACAAACATGCCTGGCATATACGGTTCATTTATACCATGTGTTCACAGACTGCAGTAATGCAAGACATAGGATTTATCGTGGTTAACTTTATCTAAACTTCATCTAAAAGTTAAACCAGATTCTTTACGCCTAACCCTGTCTGTCGAAGAACTGGTTCTAGGGTATGAGGTCGTCATCTGTTTTAAATAGTGTCAGTAGGAAAAAAAATAATCTCTTCCAGAGGATATTTCCTATCCGGACTTGTTATCTAAGAAGATGGGATGAACATGGGATGAATACTCTTCCCTTTCCCCTTGGAGGGACCTGTCCTGAGGAGGAGGCTCCTGAAGAGGTTCAGGTGACCAGCCTGGGCACAGCGTCTTGCTTTTGGACAGACAACGCTGGGTAAAATGGGTCTGAGGCAGCGTCATGGGGGAAACCCAGGTGACCAAGGGGTGAATGTGGACCTCTGCGGAGGCAGACGCGTTTTGTGTTCTCAGAAGTTTATTTGCTTCCTCTAGCTGTATTGGTTGGACTAACAGAGTAAGTTGCGCAGATATTACCAATACCTGTCCTGACTGCATGAGATGAATTAAAATTCTTTCCATGGGGCTGAGGATGGCAGTCACAAATGCCGTAACCCTTCCACCTGAGTCTTCCCTGAGGAGTCCAATCAGGTATCCATCATCCCAAGCACAGAGCAAGGCTGGCTTTTGAGCCATAATGGCTTAACCTTTGGATTCAGAGTTGGATGGGACCGCAGTAGGGCCCAGCTCAGGGCCCACACGATGCCTTCAGCATGTCCAGAGAAGCGACCAGAGCCCCATGTGGCAGAAGGGGCTGGTTGAGTGTCTCACCATCCTGATGGTCACCAGGCTCCAGCTCTTCCTGCAACACCAGCTGTCCCCAGGCCATGTGTGTTCAGGGACAAGCAGGCTGGGAACCAGTCCAAAACCAGAGCAGGCGTGTGTGCTGCTCCCTCTCCTCCACTGTAAGGCTGGTATGCACGCTTTTAACGCCTGGCCTCTGCTGAACTGCTTTTGCTTTACAAGATGAGAGAGCTCTGCAGTTTGACAAGGAAAATTGCTGCCCAGATGCCTGAACACCAGTGCTCTGCTTGTTTAAATATTTGCTCAAACCAGCTTGACTTGCCAGCGCATTTTTGTGTGAGGGGTTTTGGAGGGGGTGAAAAGAAGTCAGTGCTAATAAAATCGCATGGTCTGGTATAATGACATGAGAGCGTTTAGCCAGCAGTACCCTCTGTCCTGATGGCAGCGCTTCGCATCACATCTCCCCATCGCTGCCCCGCATTTCTTCTTGCCTGCGTCTTACTTAAGATGAATCTGTATATGTCCTATACACAGCCTGTACAAAGACTGTGTATATACAAAGACAGGACTTTTAATCTCCAAAATTCTTAATCTGGTGTGTTCACATGCACTGTATTTCCTGAGAGAGAAAATAAATAGGGATGGGTGGAGGAAAACAGCTGCCTGCGTCATCCGCTTCCTCAGCGTTGTGTGTTCAGTGGCCGGTTTGTGCGGTGTATCCTGCAGAAATGGCAGGAATTGGGATTATTCAAGGGATGACTTACAACTGGCACGAGTAAAGGTCGTGCCTGTGAAGAGGAGTATTGGAAATACTTGTGTTGACCCTCTCCCAAGCTTTATGTGTACTATCCACAGAAGTTTGCCACTGCCAGCCTCCCACTTGCGATCTATCCTGGTCACCGCTGTTTCTTTTACTTCTGTATTTTAACAAAGCCCCACTTGCTCTGAACCACTTCATACCAGCAGTTATCATCACCGTTTCCGACCTCCTCCTTGCTCCCCAGTGTGATGTCCTGCATCGGATCTTGGCGCTATGAGTATTTTTAAAAGACCTGGCAGAAGACCTGGTCGAGCAAACTGCCGCAGGGACACCAAGCGCTCCCCTGTGCACCTGTTTTAGCCCTACCACCACTCTCAGCATCCCCTTCTAAACAGTTATTTCTGAAATTGTGTATCTGAGCTCATTAGTTAGAGCATCACCATGCAGCCAACTGATTAGAAACAAAGAAATTACCACAACACTCCAAATTAAATTTTCAGCACATGTACATTTGAAAAGTACAATTGTTCACCCCAGGAAGTGCCTTGAAATTCAGAAAAACAAAGATCTGGGGAATGTTTGCTAGCATTTGCCAAGCTTTTTTTTTTTTTTTTTAAGGTAATTTATGCAGGAAGATATCTCTGTATCCCCTCAATCTCAGGATTTTCCTGTATGTTGAGGCGTATTGCCTGGAGAGTTGTTGTACCTAAGCCGGTTTATTCTGCTCAGTTAAAACTGTGGCAGTTTAACATAAATGGGAATGATTAAGAGGCAAGCCCACAGACTTCCTTCAGATGTTAGCAAACAATTTGGCTGTTAATTTTTACCTGTTTGTGGATGCTTGAATTTAAATGAGTCACGATTAAACACAATTAGCTGTGCGCGCAGTTCTGGGAGACAAGAGAAGAGCAATGGAGGATGCTGGTGTGCTCTGACACAGGTTTTCTTTCCCAGAGCTCTTGCAAGAGTGTTGGCCAGGAGGAGGTGGCATGGCAAGGTCATCTCTAGAGGTCACCAATTTCTGCAGCAACATAGAAGGCATCCCTGGCTGCGTGGCTTGTGGTTAGAAGTTTCTGTTGATGGTGCCTGCCTCCCCAAGCAAAAGCATCTTCCCAAATGATGGCAGCAAAGCAAAGGAAGGTGCTAGATGCTTTGTGGGAACAAACCTGCCCTGGGTCAAGCATAGCAGCTCTCCAAAATCTAGTGTTTTAACCACAAAAGCCTCTCTTTCTGTTCTGGGGAAGATCTGGGCATGACATGAGATACAGGATCCAGGTGCGGGGTTCCCTGAAGTTCTGGGACCTGCTCCAACACTGGGTGCATTCAGTAGCTTTGGTGCAGGGCTGTCTCTCATCGTAACGTTAGGAGATGTGCTCTACAGCCATTCATCAACCGCCCATCAGTGTGCTGTCAGTCACTGTGATTTATTTGGGGTTTCGGTGCCAAACTGATTAAATTGCACGTTTCACAAAAATGAGAGTTTCACTCATGGCACTGAGTAAAATTATTGCATCTGTCCAAAGAAACTAGCAGAGGTTACAGTGTCTGTTTACATTCTGCATAAAGAAAATCTTGTTAAGCTCTGTCTCACATATTTTACAGCCATAGTAAGAGCCCCTGAAGAATACGCTGTCAGGAGAAATGGTTTCAAGCTTTTTTATCTAATTTTGTGCAGCAGAAGTATATGCTGTTTAACTCGGGAGTTAGTGGGAAGTCTATGTGGTGACACAGACAGTTCCCCTGTACAAACAGAGGGAGAGTTTGTGGGATGGGTTTTACTTGCTCTCAGAAAGCTGTGCTGCTGGAAAGGTCAGCAATCGTGGGACACACAGCATTACAGATCAGGTTTGCCAAATGGCTGCAGCTCTGTATGCCGCCATGGGAGTTTGTCTGCCTTTTTCAAATTAACTTCTGAGCCTTGCTTTGGCCTTGCATGGTGTTTTTCCTACGTACCCTATTTTTAAAGATCTATGCAAAAGCTAATTTTAACCTGTGATACCAATCATGTGTTGATCAGTCCCCATCTGCTCCTGTTCTCTGAAGTCAAGTTTCGGCAGGCAGGTCTCGGGTTGAGTTAGATTCTGGGGCTGTTTCCATCCCTGGGGCCATGATTATCCATGTCGGCTACCTCCACTTAAGACTTTTATCTGCTAGTATTTTGTCCACACAGTAATCCAGCTGTTTCATTTTTGTTCTCCATATGTTTTGTTGGAAATGAGCACAAGTGAGGCGTTTAGAAACTCATTCCAACCGGTGCGTGAAGTTTTCTAGGACAGCACGATGTGAGGGTTTGGTGCTCAGACTGGACGCACCCCCTCGTTGCTCCCAGTGGGGTGTTTGGCTCCCAGCTCAGCTGGACACCTCCGGAACCCAGCCACATGTTTTCCTTTGCAGATGTTCTGCAGCTCCAATTCCCTTTGGAGAAATGGTCCCGCCATGAGAGCACCGTTTGGAGCCGGCTGCCAGCAGCATCCGATGCCTGCCCTGACCCACAGACTACACCCAGAATCATAACTGATATGGGAAAGAAAAGGGTTAACCCAAAGTCTGTGGTTTTAGAGGCATCCTTTTATGCTGTCCCTAGCAATGCTCTCGTCTGCATATATTTGCTTCATTCACTTTAAAGACTTGTAGTAGTTCCTGCAAAGGACTATGCAAACCAGTGTAGATCCCTTCATCCATCACAGATACTCAACTGCATCTGGGTGAACCATTGAGAAAATTACAGAGCAAGTCAGGGCAATTCGAGACGATTCCTGATAGCTGAGTCTAGGCAGGGAATTTAGCTTGTCAGAAGAGATCTATCCAAATGGAAATCTGACCCAGACAGTAAGTGAACCTTCTTATTCTTGCAGAAGCTGATTTCTCACTGCCCCTTACGACCTAGGATTTGGTTTTATGCTTCACCAGGAGGAAGCCATCGCTTTCTGCTAGTCTGTAGCCCCATGCTGGAGCTTCTCTCACCAAGTGATCGAGTGAAGAGTTAAAATTGCAGAGCCAGTTTTCTGCAGCACCCCACTGCTTCCTTGATGTCTCAGACTGAAGCATTGATCTGAACTAACCAGTTTAGTATGGGCGGAGGATCTGGCTCAGAGCACATGGGGCTATAGATAGCTGCTCAGCTTCTGCAGCACTGACAGTGATAAATGGTCCCTGGGGACAGGAGGATGTTTAGTCATCTCTTGAGGATGATTTGATGGATGTGAGTAACTACAGAGTCTCCAGACCTCTGTCCATGTCGCATCATGCTAAAGATACTTCATGTCTTTAATGCATTGTAATGTACAGATCATTTCAGGTGGCTTTTTCTTTTGAAGAACATATTCTCCTGGCATTGCCCTGTGCACAGAGGGGCAAGCACAGCTCGTGTGTCCCTGAGCCCTCACAAAGCACCAGGGCCTGAGAAGGACCACCCTGGATTTCAGAGGGTGCCTGTGCTAAGCCACTTCTTTCCCTGACCGCTTCATACACCAACAAGGTGGCTGTGAAGAGACGATGTAGGAATGAAGTGCCACATGTCACAGCTGTCATGGCCAGCTTGGGCTGGAAAATGCTACTTGTGTGCCTGCCCATGCAGGCTGCGGTGCTCAGCCACTCCGAGGGGTCCTGCTTTACTGAAAAGAGTGTTTCCCAAGGCTGTAGCTGATTTTTCACAAGCAAGTTTGTACGCTGGCCAAGACTGCTGACAGCTCAATATTCAGCTACAGAATATAATTTTCTGTCACTTTGATTTATGTTCTTCTGTGCAACCAGAGTCCCACATAAAAAAAAAAAAAATCAGAAGTTTATCTTAAAGTTAGCTCAATGCAAGTTTATTCTTCAACTGGCCTGGCAAATTAAAGATATTTTTAGATTACTTTTTTTTATTTCTGGAATATGAAAGAGAAAAGTACTAAAAAGTAACCTCCGCAGTCAGCTTTGTGACCCGCTGTTGTGATGTCTGCCATTGTGCAATGCAGAACGAGTCATTGCCGTCAAAAGAGGAGCAAAGCTGAAACCATGAAAGCAAGATCTGCTCTTGGCTGAATTTTCTACCTGCACCCAGTGGCCCTGTCCAGGGAGGCTTTGACGCACCGGAGCAACACCCAGGAGGACATCAGGGCCAAGCTCCAGAGCTCAGTGCTCCACTGAAGGGTAGCTTAAAACTCTCAGTAACCGAGGGTTTCTCCTGGGAAAAAGCCTGAATCCCCCCAGGGAGGGCTGGCATGGAGCCACGGCCTCCACTCCCTTCGGATGGCAGCAGAAGGGCTCACACTCCAGCCTCTTGGGTTTGCCTGAAGGTTTTATGCCTGAGCTCGCTCTTCTGCCTCGCTTCTGGCACCCAGATTTGGGCTCCTGAATTGTTTCGCTGCATTTGGAGCATTGCTTCTTGGCATTAGTGTTGGGGGATTATTGCTTGCAGTTACCTTCTGACACATGCTTAAAAGAGCAGTACTGAGCTGGGGGGGCAGGAGGAAAGGCATGGCTTGGCTATTTGTGTGCACTTGTGTGAGTTACAAAGCATTCTGTGAGACAAAGGAAGGGGCCGCATGAAACAGCTCTTGGGGTGGCACTGACAGGAATAAAAGCTCTTAGCACAGCCCTAGGAAGAGGCAAAAGAACAGGGAAGTGTGTTTTATTCCAGTTCTCTGCTTTCCTACAGAGTTCAGACAAATTTATTTATTGCATTTCCCCCCACTTAGCAGCGATGAGCATATAGGTAATCGAAGACATGTGACATGTCTCAAAGTATGACTCCGAAATGTGCTGTGGGCTGAAATGAAGTACATTTTCCAGCCCAGGGGTAGGGGTGGCTGGTGTGGGGACAGCGTGGTGTCACGGGGCTGGTCCCCACCACGGGAAGGAAGCGGGGTCCTGGCTCAGCCAGGCCAGGCAGGGCAGGCACCTGCTGAACTGCTGTACCCCATCTGCTTTAATGGGAGACATCTGCTGCCCGAGGGCTGCATATTCCCCTCATTTTCTTCTGGATAAAGCCCCTAAAGTATTAGTAAAATGACTGTGCTGTGAGTGAGGCTGTCTGTCTGCAGACACGGGCAGCAGAAGGGTATGTTAGGGACCCCAGCTGTAACCCTGTAGGGATTATGTTATCAGACTGCAAAGCAGAAGAGAATTGGGTTCGGATGAACAGTAGGGTGTAGCAGATAAAAATGAAGCCCAGGTCCACCCCGGCGGTCCTGCGGGGCAGGGGGTGATTGGGCAACACGCGAGGGTGAACCTGTAGCTCCCCTAGAGCTAAGGTGGTTTTAACATTAAACTCGCTGGAGCCAGGAATTGGTGGCTGGCCAGCCTGTGTGTTGTCATCACACGTTATTTGGATGAATAGGTAAAAACACCTTATTTCCTAATTTGCTTTACTGCAGTGTATGTATATATACACGTACACACACGTATATATACACACACACCCCCCCTTCTGCAGCACACATTTAGTGTATTCAGTGACTGACATTTAGGTGCTGAGTTACAGGTGGATTTCTGTGTAGTCAGCACAGATATCAATCACAAAATCCTTTTAATAGATCAAAGAGTGCTGTGTAATTGAAAATTTCTTGTAGAAGGGTTCATTTCAAGCAGTTCTTAAAATTTTCTCCTAATGTAAAAGATGAGAAAGAAATGTTTTTCAGGGTGTAGAATGGAAAAAAGTTTTGATCGTTACTTTTTTTAGATCTCCACTCAAATTAAGGATTATTGACAAGAAATGAGTATTTTATCATGCTCCCCAAAGGTATTTCTGTATTCATAAAAGCCTCTTGGTTAAAGGAGGGGCTGACCAATGATTGCCACCTAAGGGATGGATAGATACTGGATTTTTACTTGCTTTATATTTGAAGGTTTTTCTTCATAGTGTATTAGAACTTGCATTACCTTCAGCAGCCTAAACCTTCAGTTGAGGAAAACTTAAAAACCATCCTAACTACTGTTCTTATTGCACCCTAGCCCTGTAACAAGATAGAATGTGGAAAATTTAGTAAAGTCCCATGGAATAACTTTTTCCCTTTTAAATAAGATGCTTTTATGACAGTCAGCACCAACATAGAGTCCATTTCACGGAGCCATCGTCCTTGTGCCAGACATGGCTTTGCAGGTGACACAAGGAAAGCTGAATATCAGTGTCTTTTATTTTTCCTAGTTGCGCACTGTAACTTTGCAGAAAGTAAAATCTCAAGCACTGTGGGCTCCCGAAGGAGGCCATGCCTTTGCAAGGAGCTCGTGTACTCGGACGTTAGGAGCGCAGCCAAAAAATGAACAGAAAGGAAATAGCCCTGGGGAGCTTCAGTGCTGGAACTGAAGAAATAATTTGGTACTTGTACAGACAAGTGCTCACCAAATTCTGCACATCATAAATAATAATAATCTCTGTGCCTCCTATGCATCCACTGGGAAATGCATCTTCCCTGCTGAGAAAATGGCCCGTGCCAAATAAAGGTTTGCCCTTTACAGAGAGCGAGAGAGATGGGAGGCGGACATTAGGGCTTTCATCTCTTTCCCAAAGGAAAACCATTAAGTGTATAAAATACGTATGTTTTCTCTTCAGCAGCTGTTGGGTTTCTCAGCCCAAGAGCCATAACAGGACCATGAGGTTTGGAAAATTTCTGCCTCCCACATCCATCCCCCCCACCAGCAATGCTGCTGAATCAGTAAAATAGGATTGTGCATCTGTGCCTCGTTAGGCCAGTACCTCTAATTAAACCATTGGCAAAAAATGGTTTCAAGCTGCTCTGGGGAGGTGACTTGTGGTGGAGGGTGAGTCTGAGTCTGACCCTTTTCATGGTAGCATCTGAAACCACCACTGTTAGATTTAAAAGAAGATGGTGGTCCTGCAAAATTAAACCCTACCAGAGCCTTCCCATTCACTGAAGCTATGTACAGGCCTTCTGTGTCTCTAGGTTGGAAGTGAGTTGTTCTTTCTTTACCTATTTCTAGAGAAAAACCATGGGAGAATAGTTATTTGCACAGTTTCACAGAATCCTAAGCTTGCAGTGAAACGTCCTCCCAGCAATGCCTGTCTGATACTGCTGTTGCCTGAATGAAGTGCCATGTAAGTTGTAGTGCATTAATTTGGATGGGTTAGTTAACGATGTAGGTTGTCTTCCATACAAGGCTTTGCAAAGTTTTGCCCAGCTCAGTTGTACAAGGACATGGGATCTACTGTAGATGCAGGAAACACATGGGTATGGGGGAGGTTGGGGGAAAAAAACAGAAGCGGGAGGAATGTGAAACCCGGGCTCACCCGAGGGTGCTCCCTCTGGGGCCACCTCGGGGCTACCCTGGGCTCTGTGAGCACAGCAGCAGCAGGACGGCTGGGGACATGGGACCTGGCTGGGAGCCTGTCCTTGCTCAGCCATGCCCTTCTGTCGCCTTTGCAGGCCTTGCGATGAAAACCACCCCCACGTGAAGCCTGACGCGTACGTGAACAACCTCGCCGAAGCAGTTGACATTATCCTCCAGCAGCTGTGAAACCGACGGCGCTGTGGGCGACTGGAAGGAACAAGGAGGAGGCCTCGCATGCAGCCCCTCAATGAGGCCGCTTCATCCCCGCCATGAGGCCACTTCATCCCCTCCCGCCTCCATCTGACGTTAACAGACCCAGACCCAGCCTTGCCCAGGGTGGCGAACACCTGCAATCCTAAATGTTTCGTGTAACGGTACTAAAACTATCTACTGACCTCCTCAGGGGAATGCTGAACTTGCTGTCCTCTGGCACGTCTTGAACATCTTCCCCTTGGTGCCCTGCCCCTGCCAGCACAGGCAAAATCAGCTCTCCCAAAAGTGCCAGGCTTTTCCCTGGCTGGGGCTGAGCCTCGTCTGTCTGAGGGGAGCCCTGAGGGCAGTGAGGAGCCTCTGCCTCCCACCATGCTGGGAGGCTCTGTCCCTCTGAGTCTTTGCTCACACAAGGGACCCAGCCCGGAGATACCCAAGTGGGAAACGGGGGGCGCTTCACGGACAAGCTTTGCTGTTTAACTCACCCTTTTTGTGCCTTTTGGGATGCCCAAGATGGGATGAGGGATGTCCTTGAGGGGTGATGGAGGCTGCCAAGCCCTGGGCTGGGGTGTGCCGGCCCAGGCCTGCTCTGCACCGTCCCATGTGTGCCTCTTGCTATGGGTGGCACAAAAACCCTGGGGAGGGGGACAGCCCCAGCACCCTTGGCAAGCTGGAAACCATGTTTCTGCCACATTTAGCCCCTGTCCAGCACCGCCCTGGGTTAGGGCTCCGAAATCCGGTAACGCTGCGTCACATTATGGAAAACCGTGTTGTCCTGTGGGGAATAAACCTCATCCTGTGCATCTGGAGCATTTGTTGTTATGTTCGGTCACATCAGCGCTGGCGGGGATGCTGAGAGGATCTGAAATGCTTTTCCCTGGCTGGTGTAATCTGGGGAGGGCTGTGGGGCTTTTCCTTCTCTCCGTGGCGGGTCGTGCAGGCAGACAAGGCTGTGGGGGGACGCAGGTTTCCTACCCCCGTCCCGTTACAGCTCGCCCGCGCCTGGGCGCTGTCGGTGTTGAGCCCCGCACAGCTCCAGCTCACCCGCCGGCGGGTGCTCCGGTGGCGAGCATCGCGGGACGGCATGGCAGGCGTGCTTCGCTCTGCCATGAAGGCCAGTGCGGACAAATCCGCTCCAGCCGGTGCTGGTGCTCCTGCTTTAAGTTTCCAGTCCCAGCTGGGAACCAGCCTCTGGAAAGCACCAGCTCCATCAGTCCTCCTGTCACAACTATAAATTCTGCTTTATAAATATTATGTGGAAATATTTAGCCACTTTCTTGCCCTCTCAGTAGGCATTGCTAAACTTTCCTCGAAGTCTCCTAGATACCAAAATCACACAGGCACGTACCATTCCCTGATGGCTGTAGCTACCTGAATAGGATGAACCTGGCCTACCTGAACATCCCCCAGGCCTGATCCTGCCCCAGCACCCAACGCATCAGTTTAGCCCCAGCTCAGCCCCATCCTGCTGCCAGGGAGTGCTCAGCACATGCAGGGCTGTCAAGTGATGCTCCATTAAGCAGGGATGGGCATGAGATTTTTCTTTTTTCCTACTCAGAATAAGCATTGCTAAAATGAGCTGCTCCCCACCGCTGGGCTCCAGCAGTGCTCCAGCAGATCCCTGGGGGTTTTTAGTTTCTCTCACCTGACATTTTTACAGTGCAGCTATTGCAGCATGCATGGCCACACCAGGCTGTGCTGCACGTGGCAAGGGCACGGCAGGGCTAGGAGCTCAAACCAGGGAGCAGAAGGAGAGGCTGAGGCTTGCTCCATCACATCTTCTGCCCCAGGGGAGGCAGAGGGTGCCCACCTTCACCAATGCTTGCCAACTTTGCAAGGGCCGCCAGTGTATAGGCAAAAAATAGGCTTTTAACCAGTGTGTCAGCAGTTCTGCACCCCCTTGGGTTTTAGGCAAGGCTGTGTGCTTCAGTGTGAAGTGGAATGAGACCGGTTGGGCTTTAACCTGCTTCAGACCTCCCACAGGACCACAGAAAGGTATGCCATTATGCATGTGTTACATATATTTATATACGTGTATGCTCAGGCAGTGTGCTCTGGCCGCTGCCTGCATTCAGCTACTGCTCTCTGTATTTGCAAGTGGGACATGAATGACGATTCCAGCTACGTTTCCAGCAGTCCCAACAGCTGAAGATAACCCCGGTCCCTGAAGGACACCGAAGTGACGCTCCATGTTCCTGGAGCAGCCTGTGAGTGTTGGAAACCCTTGTTTTTCAGAGCTACCACGTGGCCACTGAGCTGCACAGCACTACTTGGGGCAGTGGGCTAGGAATTTAATCATATAAAATAAATCACATCTGGGAAGATGATCTTAGTGCAATTTTTGGGTCTGTCTTAGTATCTTTTTATCCTCTGGTTAGCGGTTCAGCCAAAGTGTACAGCGCTGTGTGCCTCCACACACACACAGAGGATGCTGCAAACCCTGGTCGAACAGTGGCAGATCACTGAGCAACTTTTTTTATCCTATAATTCTTCATTTTTGTTCTATTACACTAAGCCTATCACTTCAATCGGATTAAGTTTAGGCAGATAAACATCCTGCCATCTGTCATGAAACTTTTAAAATTGTTTGCTCACTCAAGGAAAAGCAGACGTTTTCCTTTGATTTACAAAGGCTGTAGGAGATAGTGCCCTGTTTCCCCAAGAGTGTATTTAGCACCCTGTATGCCCTTGCCATGCTGTGGACTCCTGCCTTGCTCAGGTTTAGATTTTAATTTAAGGGGTGGGACATTGTCCTTAAACACAAGCGTAAGGTGCTACTTGGCACTTAAATGTTGATTTGCATTTCGCTGTTTCCTCTTTGGCTGGGTTACAGTGAAAAAACATGCCTGGGGTGGCCATGGGAGATGTGCCCCCACCATGGGGGAATGCATCACACCTGCCTGCATGTGAACATCATAAAAAAATACCCATTTTTCTGGTGCAAGCCAAGGCCGTAGCTATTTCTGACATGGACACCTCGATGAAGGGCCTCAGCTTTCCTCACCCACACCCATTTTCTGGGCTCCCCCCCTGCCCCCAGCACCCATGGACGTGCAGCACAACCCCTTCAAGGAGAGGAGAGGCCCATGGGGCTCCTGCACCCGCACCCAGCTCTGCCCCATCAAACCCCAGCCCCGAGGGGTAGCGGCGTCCCCCAGCGCCCCTGACCCCACAGCAGCGCCTGGCCATGGGGACAGCACAGAGAGGCGAGACGCCAGGCAGGGGTTATTGAACCAGGAAGCTTTATTTACACAGTAAAAGTAACAAGCAATTTCCTGAGACTGAGCTGCTCTAGTGCAATCAAGTCATGGAGGGGTACGGGTGGGCAGCCTCCTCGCCCGCCCGGGGAGAGGGCAGCCTGCACCGGCGGGGGCACCTCGGGCAGCCCCTCCCCGGGGACACGCGCGTCCCGCTGCGCTTGTGCAATTGCCAGCGAGACTTGGCTACTACAGGTCATAGCTTCAGAAGGCTTTTTTTTTTCTTCTTTTATTTTTTTTTGGCCATCCTCTTCTTTTGCTTTCTTGAACATCAAACCCATAAACGCTGTAAAGCACTGCTACAATCCTATCACATCCTACGTTAAGTCTGTCTGTTAGCCCGTTCAGCCAGGAGCTCTTTGACAATGCACTTGAAACACAACTTTATTGGCCAAATAGGCTACGCTATAACGTGGAAAAATTACAATCTATTTTACAAATACTTCTTTTTGTCTCTTTTTTAATGTAATCTTTCATAGAACAGGCTCGAAGAGCTGCATCTGCAAACACACAGCAAACTCCCCGTGTGCGTGCTAAGACTTTTCCTATTAAAATCCATTTTTCAGGACTCATGATGATGAACACTTATTGCCGCTGACAGAGCTTGCTGGCGTCCTGAGATGGCTGCTGGCCAGGCTGGGTCATGCCTTGGACAAGCCACCGAGTCTCTCCACAATAATGAGCCTGTGTTAGCTACCTAGCAAGGAATAACATCCATTGTCTGCATATTACTTTAATATCACATTCTGGCAGCCGGCAGGAATTTGCCGGGGAGGGGGGAAGTTACCAAAAATCTGTGTAATAGGTGAAGTCCTTACAAACCAAGGGCAGGACCCCCAGGGGGTCCTGCTCTCCTGCCGCGGTTGCTGCGGGCGTAGGGTTTGTGTCTCCTGAACCTCCCCCACGTGCCGGGGAGCAACGCCACTTCTGACTTTACAATCAACAGGATGTCCCCTGAATCTGAGGCACATACTATATTATATTTAATATTTTTAATTACTTTATTTATATATATATTTATATATATATAAATCCACAAATGTTTTACCTCTACAGAGAGAAAAAAAAAATTTAAAAAGTAAGGCTTTCTTAAACTGAGAATAAGTACATGAAATCATACAAACCCAACAACGAAATACCCAACAGAACACCACCGTGGCCTCAAAACCGTCACTAACTGTAGTCTGTGCCTACGCTGACGTGCCCAGTATAAGGCCATGACTCATTGGAAAAGCGTCTTTAGTAAGGCAAACGGGTTGTGCTGTATGTAAACTGAATGCTACGGCTACGTCGAGTACAGCTGGGTAGTGGTCCATCGGTCACCTTCCTACCGGGGCTGGGGTTAGCATGGCACCGGTAAGCAGCCCTTGGAAAGAAAACAGAAGCCCTTAGGAATTACAGCCCCGGTGATGCACATGTGAGAGCCCACCCGGAGCTCTGCGGCAGCAGCCGGACATGGATTTGGGTGAATTTGCCCTTTTTCCGGTCAGTCGGGGAGACGGCAGCTGAGGGGGTGCCCGTGGCCAGCGGGAGCTGTGCACCCTGAGACCGGGGACGCGTCAGTGGTGGCGGGTATCGAGCATCAGGAAGACTCAAAGACGAGAACTGTGCTGTGGCTGTGCCGCTGCGGGGACACGGACCGGAGGGGCAGCCTGGGGGAATGCTGGCATGGCTGGACCCTCCCAAAACCTCGGCGGCAGGCAGCGCCTTCCGCTGCAGGAGGGCTAACAATGAAGCCAGGATGTATTTTCTTTTAAACAATGCATCAGGCGACACTTCAAAAGAGCTGGAGGGTTGTCCAAAATGAAAAGACATCCCTGTCATCCCTTCCCCAGAGATTTGGGGCTGGCCCTGCCTGGCAGCACCCGGCCTGGAGGGAGCAGACGTGGCCACCACCACCAGCAAAACCTCTGCGGTGCCAGGACAGGTATAAAGCTATATAACAGCTGATGGGTTCCACTGTGATGGGAGACACCACACGTATCCCAAACCACCGCAGAAAAAAGTGCACTAACATAACCAGAAATGATGAATAAAACCTGTACCAGCAGCTCTCAGCCCCTTCTGAGTTACGGACTCCTAAAGCTTTGCCAACGGGTGTACCGAACCCTGTTAAAAAAGGTCATGCCTGCAACTGCTGTTGGTATCGATGACTTTTTTTTCCTTTCTTGCTTTTACAGAGCTCGGGAAGTAAACCCTGAGCTTGAGGGAACCTGCAGAAGATGCTGGAAGCCACTCGTACAGCTTTCCTAGAGCTTTAGACAAACAAACAAAAACAAAAAAGAGGGAAGAAAAAAAATATGTGTCCTTCTAAACCTGTTAGCAAGTGGACTGCTTATTTTTACCGAAGAGAATCCATATCGTACAAACATAATGGTCACCACTTTATCTGTGCTTAAAAAAGGCACAGGAAGAGGAAAAGCTTTCAGTGCTGCTACCTGGATTTTCAGCCTTTCGCCAGCTGATTTTTTGTCAAGTAACCCCGCAGCATGCCTTGGGCGTGCAGCCCCTTCACAGTAAGACAGAGCAAAAAAATAAGAGGGTGGCAGCCGTGCCTCAGGGAGCAAAGAGGGCACAGCCACTAGTAAATGGGTAAATGGCCTGGCCCCGCTCAGAACCGGGTGTTGGGAACCCGAGCAAGGGCAGCGCCAAGTTTCCTCCCAATGGTTTGAGAGAGGGGAGTGGGAAGAAAAAAAATAGGGAAGAAAGGCATTGGAGCATCCTTGGGCAGCTGAGCACTGCTGCGGTTGCTGCCCTGCGTTGGAGCTGTGCGGGCTGGGGGTCCCTTTAATTCCTCATCAGGAAAAGGAAAATTTGGGGGGGAGGGGAAAAAAAAGTAAAAATCCAGCTTTTACCGTTGTTAAGTTTAAGCAAAACACTTCACTTGTGATTTCCTTCTCACGGCACCGCCAGGGACGTGGGGAGCAAGGGGGGTGCTGGGGCCCTCTGGGGTGTGGCAGAAGAGGAGCCGCAGCCGCCCCCACAGCCACCAGCCAGCGCTTGGTTTGCAAATCTCGATATTTCGGTTCCCCCCCACTTTTTCCAGTCCCATGGGTGGTGGTTTCTCCTTGTGTATCCCCTAATAAACAAGTGCGGGTGGGATCCACGGGAGCGTGGCTGGCCCCATCAGCTCCAACCCTATGTTGGCAAAAGCCATTTACTCGCCAAATGCGAGTTTTTGGTGATCCCTGTGCCTGGTTTCCCCAGTCGGACAGGCAGTTTCCTCCAACTAGCTGATCTCTGGCTACAGTAGTTAAAAAGAATTTCAAGATTTACACACGCACGCACACAAATTGCTCTAAATACCTGATGAAATTTTGGCAAAGCTGCTTTGTCCCCTCCAGCTGGCAGGAGGGGAGCAGTGGCAGGACCCCGCAAACCCCGTGCTGGCAGCGAGAAGCCCTCCACGGCTCTGCTGGCAGCCCCCCGACCCCAGGGCGAGAGGACCCACTCCCTCCTCAGTTGTTTTCTATCTGCTCGATATCTATCTCACCATCCAGCTGGAAGAGGCTCTCGGCACCCGTCCCACCACTCCGCCACGCCGCCCCGTCCTCCTCCTTCCCACCACCCTCCTCCTCCTCCTCGCAGGAGAGGTCGTCCCTGCTGGCCTGGCGCTCGTCAGCCCGCGAGCATGGTGGATCCGGCACTGGGGTGCAGGCGGGGGTCCTGCCCGGCATCACCTCCGGGGAGCGGGGGGCCGCGGTCCATGGCTGTGAGCTGGGCAGCCGCTGGGAGCCATCCTCGGCCGCGGTGCTAAGGCAGGTAAGGCTGTTGAAAGTCTGGCGGTTCTGCAAAGGCAAGGGGAAAGAGGCAGCTGAGACTGATCCTGAAGCTGTGCTGTGCTAGAAGTTACATGAGGTGAGCCGAGAGTCCCGTCCCCCAAACCTGCCAGCCCATCCCAGCAGAAAGCAAGCAGATGGGCTGAAATGCTCAGCTCGCAGCCGCCAGGTCCCCCAGAGCTGGGCAGCCACTGCAAACTCCCACCTCCCCATCCATGGCAGCTCCTGTGCCTCTCCCATCCCTGCAATGGGCGATGGCATCAAAAACATCCCCGCCCCGGTCCAGATCAGCCCCATCACCACCTCCAGCCCACGCACCTCCCAGTCACATGTGTAAGGCAGTACAGAGCCGTTCCGCCAAAAATAAATTGATGTTTCCAACAGTTCCATTTATTAAAGTAATTAAGACAAACTTCAGCCCTTTTTTAGAGCAGCTGGAGCTCATGTGCTGCTAAACCCTCTGCTGTCGTGGCTCAGGGCTGTCCTCTCTTATTTAAGACCATGTGAGGTCAGTTCTCTGTCCCTTGTCTCTCTAATGAAGAGGCTCCGTGGCTGGTTGCCTTGGCCAGAACCTTGATTTAGTTTATGTACTGTCACATCTTCAAAACGCTTTCAAAACTCCAACAACGACGAGGAGCTTGCAGGCATTCAAAACCCTGCGCAGCCTCCCAGAGATGCCGTCTGACCACAGGCGTGCTGACCTGACAGGGCATGCCTTTTACCCGAGTTGTTTTTTTAAAGGAGCAAACTAAATCCTAATTAGCAAATGCCAATGGAAATAACGTGGCCATCCCGCTGGCTGCAGGGCAGAGCGTGTGCTGTGAGCAGGAGAAGACCGAGGAGCATCTCAGCAGCTGGTGCGAGCCTCTTGCAAGAGCCAGCGGGCAGAGCGATGGTGCTTCACGGATGCCCGGCCATGTCCCACCTGATGCGCCTGAATGTGCATCCAACAAACACCCGAGGGGGAGGCAGCCCCCATGCTAGCTGAAGGTGCTCCCCTGATCCGTGGCCTCCAAATCCTCAGACACCACACCGATAACTAGGTATGAGCACACGAGCGGCAGTGCTCCCCCCCCCACATTTGCCTTTCCTGACGTGGGATTTATGTGCAGTATGAAACCTGAAGCATATTTGCAATGAAGCGGGGCTCCAGGTTAGGAGATTCTTTGCTTTTAAAGATCCCTGTCTCAAGGGAGGCTTTTTCTTAGCGTCAACTGAACCTGCCATGATGAGAAGACCGCAGCATGGGTACACGGCTTGTATATGGTCTATAGGCTTTAGGAGATGGGCACATGAAGAAAAACTACTCTAAAGGAGAAAAACTACACTCCACAGTAAGTTATGGGTGGCTCATGTCTTGGTGGAAATACGGATCAGGTGGGATTCCTCAGAGGCTTCACCAGGGCCTGGCAGCAGTCAGTGTTTTCTTGAACAAGCTGTCTGGTGGGGTTAAATCTGCAAAGACGGACACTGGCAGCTCCTTGAGAGTCTGGAGCAGCACGAAATTGGTAAGTCCAGATGAGTTGACCTCTGAGGAACAGTTTAGGATAAGTGGGTTTAGGCTGGAGACAGCAGGAAGGTGTAGGGGGGTGAATTGTGCTTCCAACAATAAAAATCCTGGAGCACTGCTAAAGATTTCCACAAGCTGTAAAATGTCATCACCAGAACCCGTTAATATAGGTTAGACAAAATGTTGTTAAACTAACATGGATGTTGGGTTGCCTGGGGATAGCAGGGAGGGGAGGAGAGCACTTTGGGTCTCTCGCACTCATTTATCTGGGGGAAGGCAAACACCATGCGGTTTCCATCGCACACTCTCTCCAAGAGCCTGGGCCAAGCTGAAGCCGGAGTCACCAGGAGAGTGTTGATACCTGGCAGAGTCTGCCCTTGCATGGCTCATGACCAAAGACGCAGCCTGAATTCACAGCCTTGCTCCAAACATCCTCACCAACGTTCCTGGGGAATTTATGCACATTTGCTTGAGTTGTTTTTCTTTCAAATCCAGGTAAGCTGGGAGTAACTCCACCAGAATAACTTACTCCAGGCTCTAAATAAAGCAAAATCATCCTTTTATGTATCCCCTGAGGGATGCAGATGAAAGCCCCACCTACTTCACACTCCGATCATTTCTTAAGAAATCCAAGGTACTTGTGCCGAATTCCTACCCACCGGCTACGCGCTGCCAAGAGGCTTTGGGCACTGCGCTAAATGACGTACCATGGTAAAAAGAGTTGTTGCTGGAGATGACACAGAGGCTGCTCTATCTAGAAGAAGTTCCTGCTGCCCAAAGAGTTGGCCACTGTGAAAGCTGGGGATGACATTTCACATGGCCTTCAGTCTCTGAAACCCTCTGAAACCCACAAGCCCCAAGCCCGCGTGAAAAAACAGGCATTTGTCCTCTAAAAACCCAACTGCACCCAGCCCCCACTCCATCCTTCTATTTTTAAAGTACAAGCCATGCTTCTCCATGCAGTCTGTCTTCTAGGTGCTGAATGCGTAACAGCTTCAAGCCAAGATCTGCACATTGTGGTTAATGGACAACTTGGAAAAGGCCTTAGGACATTGGAAAAATACTTTCTAAGTACTTAGAAAAATTTGCAAGAGGATTTCCAAAACTGATTTAGGTACTTGAAAGCCTAAGTCTCCTGAAAGCCAACAGCCCTCTCAGAAGCGCAAATCCTTTCTACAAACAAAACTCTGGCACTTCTGAGAATGTCAATTTTTCTCCTTCTGCTAATCGAGCTCATCTCCTGGCTCTGGCACTTCCCTGGGCTTGGTACCCAGGTATGGCTGTGCTGGGCTGCTGCAGGTGGGCAAGAACATCCTCCGAGGACGGAAGATGCCCTACAGCCCTTCGGATTTGGAGACAGGCAATGCCTGTTATGATGAATGAAGGAGGATACAACCTGGAGAGCAACTAAACAGGTCCGTGACACACCTTTCCCAGACAAATGGAAACTGTTTCCAAGCTCGGACACATCTCGTAGAACAGCCATGAATGTACTTGACTTTCAGGGAAATTTTGCATTTCATTGGACTTTGGCAAGATAACCAAGCCAACAGCCTCATTTTTCCCGCTCAAATCCACACATGCTGCAACCCAACATTTTCCATGCAGAGCCTTGAGTTGTTCCAGGTAATATTTTTACCTTCCTTGTAAGGGGATGGAAAAAGCCTTCCGACAGTCCCGCAGCTTCCAGAGCTGCAGCGGCTGCTCATGGAGGAAGGCCACGTGCGGGTGCCAGGTGGAGGCACTCTCTCTGACGCAGCTTTGCCGGTGCTCCGCTCGGAAAACAAGTTTTCACAGGCATCAGCTGCTGCGAAATCCCATGCCTCACCTTCCCAGTTGGGGGGGGACGGCCGCCACGCAGCCGGGGTCGGCATTGTAAGGGTGCGGGGAGGTACGTTTTGGGGAAGGGTCCCCCCAAGATGGTGATAACCGAGCCAGCATCACCCGCACTGGCTGTGGAGCTGTGGCGGACCAGCCACGACGATCAACGCAGCGTCTGTTCTCAAACCATCAGGAGTATTTTGCTCAGTTTTTTATTTATTGGGTGAATTTAGCGCGTGCTGACAAGCTGAGCTGGCAAAACCAGGCAGTCAAGTTCTCTATTGATGCCGGCCAAAGAACAGTTTTGGTGGCACAATGTGGTGCTTGTTCCCCGTGGCCAGGCAGCCCTGGGCCCCCTCCGAGCCCCTCCACAACCTTGTCCTTCAGCACCAGACTGAAAGGGGTAGCAGGCATCCCAACTGCTCTTGATCTCAAGAAAACCATGGGAATCCAGGCATCCTCCCGGATCTGACAGAGAGGGCTTTTGGGAGATGCTTGTGCCCCTCCTGACTTCACCCAGTGAGCATCAGTAACGTACTTTCCACCCAAAACACTTTTTGCTTACAACCGCAATAACCCATTTCTGACCATTTTGAGATGCTGGTTTGTCTCCCCCCATCCCTCCCTGAAACTGCAGCAATCCAGCACGCTGGGCAATCCCTCAGAGAGAGGAAGAAGATGAGACATTACTAAAGCAAGCACATTAAAAGTAATTTTAAAATACAAATAAGAAGCCCTTGGCTGCTCAGGACGAGCCACAGGGCTGCCAGCTGACCTCCAGAGCAAAACCCTTGCATGATGACCAAGCTTAGGCTACGACTCCTTCCCGCAGGGCTCTCGTGATGCTCTGCACCATGCAGGGACCAAGGCTAAAAGCCAGGAAGGCTGTGAGAACTGACTCATCCCCCACATCCATCCTTTTCCACAGGCTTTTCCTCCCCTTGAATGTGTGTCCCTGTGGGGGATGGGGGCCGGAGGCTGGCAGCCCCGACAGCGAGTGAGCTGGAGAAATCCCTCAGCAACATTTCTTCATATAACTCTTCCCCTCGTAAAACACCCAGCTGTGAGATTTTCCCTGAAACACGTCCCTGCAAACACCATGGATCTGCTAGAATAAATATTAGCAGGACCGTGATCTCCGCAGTGATCACGGCTTTTGCACACACACTTTTTTCCCCCACCCTGCCAGGTGATTGCCGCAATTTTCCTGGGGAAGGTGTAACGCTACAAGCTGTCAGCACCACCGGCCCTACCTACCAAGCTGTCATCACCTACCGTTAGCACACTGGGCTACAGTTGCTTCATAAAGCTGAAAATAACCTGGTGCCAGAAGGAAAGGAGGAAGTGGGCAGCGAGCGGTGCTGCTCCGTGCGGGGACGATGCAGCTCTGCCAGCCCTCCCCATCCAGCACCAGCCAGCAAAGTCTCCTCCACTGGGGGCTTCTCTGCCCAGCTCGGGTTTAAATCACTCTTGGAGGCACACTTCTCCTGTAAAATACCTTCAACCTGGGTTGTTATCTGCTGTGTTTGTCGTCTGCATCACAGCAAAGACCTGCCTGGCATTTGTGTCATGGAAAGTGCTCATCCATGCTGCTAGGATGGCCAGGTGCTGGCAACTAGAAAATGGGTCTCCTTTGGTTTTAAAGCTCCACAGAACTTCACTATAACAGCTGCTGTTATCCAGGCCAGGCACATACGCACACATACATTGCTCTCCCCCACTTTTAAGGCACCCACAGTCTTCCCCAACTCCATCGCCAGGCTGGTGCTCCCAAGTGAGTGGGAAGGGGAGGAAGGGAGACGGCGAGGGAGCTGCACCAGGCAGAGCAAGGAGATCTGCTTCAGGGACTGCTCAGCCCTGAGGCTAGAACAACCAACTTCTCTACGTAACAACGAGGAGCATCTCAGGAGCTTTGCCAACAGCCCCCGGCTGCAGCACAGGCGCTGGGGCCGCTCGCTGGCCATGCACGTTACCGGCTCGGCAGATGCCCCAGACAGGTCTCACCAGCACCTCGCTTGCGGCTGTTTGGCTTCCCCAAAAAGCAGGAGATGTGGCTGTCTCGCCCCGAGCAGTGCTGGCGACCACTGCCGCACATGGCTCAGCAGCACCAGCTTCCAAGATCAACACTGCCATTGCGGCGGGGGGGACTTGGGTCTTACACAGACCCCGTCCTCCTGCAGAAAGAGCCTCTGAGCAATGAATGAAGTGTCAGGAAAGAAATGACTGAAATAGGTGAGGAAGGAAAACACAGGAGGCAGTTATGAGGCATATGAAACACAAACGGAGCTCATGTGCCTGGTGCGGAGCCAGAGCCGGGTTATGCACAGTGGTGCCACGTCAGGGAGCTCAAACTCATCCACTGTTTTGGGTTAGATTTTATCTATGGAGGCACTGAATAATTTGTAGGCACCCCTGCACCCTTCATCAGGCTGACGTGCGGCAGAGCGTGCCTGCAGCAGCATTCCCCGTACGGAGGGGATGGCTCCCCGTGCTGCTCCCAGCAGGTACCACGATGCTGCCCTTGTTTTCAGGGTCTGTCTTCCCAGCTCTTCCCCATCTCACCAGCTAATGAAGAGGAATATTTACATATCCCCAATCCTAATTTTGCAATAACAGGCATTGGCGCTTAGATGGTGCGTTGGAAGTCTACAGCTTTAGCAGATAATTTTGCTTTTATTCTGTTTGGTGTGAAAAACAGCTTTCACGAGCAGGCTCAGAAATATCTATTATCCTACCGAGTCACTTCACACCACAGTATTAAACAAACAAAACAAAAAAAAGCAAGAAGGAGGCTTTAAGTCATTAATATTACTGCTGCGTCTGGATCCTGTAATTTGGATTTACTTGCAGTTTTGCTCTTGTCGTCAGAGCTCTCTAGCTGCCCTAACAACAGTGAGGATTTTTAGTGGCTTTCCCCAAATGCAAAAGAAAAAGCTGTCATATCACCCACTGATGGGAACCACCCTGGTGCTACAGAGCCCCAGGGAGATTCAGGAGAGGCGCATCCCCAGAATCATGGAGAAATACAGCAGGCATGGCTATGCATGGGATCAGAGAGCAGTGATGCTCTCCAGGGCTCGACCGTCCCACCCGTGTGCAGCACCGCAGCATCCTGCACATGGGGACTCAGTCCCAGCGCAGCCTCCCGGCCCATTCCCATTCATAATGATAATTGGAGGAAATCCTCATTTCCTGCCAAGAACAAATATTTTCCCTAACAGACACTGAACCCGTCGCTATGAGCGGGAGAAATCCATTCGCTCAGACAGGTCATTAGGCAGCCCCATGAGCAACTGCTGTGTATTTATTTATTTCCAGGTTGTCCACCCTTCCTGTGCCCAGCCGTTTGCTGCCTCCTTGGCTTCTTCTCTGCATCCCAGGAGGCCAGAGGCTGCTCCCTGCTGCAGCAGAGCATCCCCAGAGCACTGCAGGGGACTCACACCGACACACTCAGGGCTCCTGAGAGCCTAGCAGAGAGGGTGGCATTGGGGCTGGGCTGCTCTCCTGATGATGCTACTGCAACGCCACGGGTTTATTTAACTGGAGTGGTTCTGGCATGAGCAATGGTGAGCCTGAACCCGGCTCGTCCCCAGAGCTGGGAAAACTTCAGGATTTGAAGGGGCTCATCTTCGGGGAAAGCCAGAGATGCTGGTATTTTGACATGTCCCAAGTTAGGATGAAACATCACCAATATGGAATTATTATTTTTTTTTAAAATCACCTTTTTTGAGAATCTCAGCCTTATTCCCTTTTCATATTATTTGCATCATTATCAGTAAAGAAATAATATTTCTATTCTACTACTGTGCTCTCACTTCGTGCCCTAAATTAGAAAGCAAGACCTTATAGAAATCAAAACCAAACTTCCAAAAATCTCTCATTCAATTCCCTTAGCAAAATGCTTTCTGAAATTCTCTCATTTCACCAAATCAGTCTATTTCAGTGGAAACCTGCTCCAGCTGAACACTTCCACCTGACTTCTCCTGCTATAATTCATGTAGCGGTACCAGCAGATGCCCGGCATTACGTCCCACACCAATCTTGTCACCAGCATGGGGACAGTGTCAGTGGACACCACCTCCCTGGCAATGACATGAAGCCTTTATTTGCACCAGCACTTTGATTAATATATGCCCCAAAGTGCTTGAGACAAAGAGGTGACTCCCTCTCGGGATGATATTGATGCAGCAGGACACTCCTCTGTGCCGAGGAGATGCAGAGCAGGACGGACCGCAGCAATGAAGAATTGGGGTGGCTGCAGGTGTGGAGTATCCCATAGCTTCAGCAGCACTGTTAAAGAAACTACCAGCAAGTAAAGGGATAAAATCATATCACGGATGACCATAAATCCATAATTTATGGAAAGGCAGTGCTGCAGTGTGTAAACCTGGGACATCAAACACGAGGCAGGAGGTGCAAGCGTGTACCTAATCCCAAATAGTTCCCTGTGCCAGCGCCTCACCTCCCGCAACACACAGGGAGCAGGCTTAGCACATGGTGACTAATTGAAGGCGCTAATGGTAGCCTGCTTTTCCCCAGGTATCACATTAATGTTGGGTTGGATTAAAAATGTGAGAGGAGTAAGTAATCTGGAGTCATGTACCCATAACTTCTCCTACGGAATAATTTCCTAAGTGGGTGTTCAATGGCTGGGATTCCCCGTGTCTTGTCTTGGCAGGGAAAACGCACTGAGTGTCTCCCCAGCCTGGGCACGGCCTCTGGCTCTGTTTTTCCAAGCTCAAGCTGGGACCTGGGGTACCTGCCTCTGGAGAGGGGACCTGTGACGAGCAATGGCTCACGTGGCGATTTATGCTGTGCAGGCAGCATGTCACAAGTCACCATCCTCCAAATAACCTCCTCAAAGCACTTAAATACCGATTGATCCCCACACCTCGGATGCAAGGCAGGTGACAGCCCCGTGATGAAAACAGGCAGAAAACCCAGGGAGCAGGTGATAAAACCACCTGAGCTGGACACACCAAGTGCAGGGCAGACCCCCCCGCACGATGCAGGGTGCTACCTGGGGCAGCCGAGGATGCCTCCCATCACAGGCACCTGCACCCACCGTCGCACCCAGCACTGTGGCCTCCTGCAAATTAAGTGCAGGCTTGAAGTACACATCACTTTTCCGACACAGTCTCCATTTCATGCTAAACCTGAGCACCTTTCTCTTGAAAAGAAATCTGAACTGCCCTCCTAGTTTATTTAGTACTGCTTTCTGAAATGCTCTGGGAGAATTTTGCAAGGCAAGAGACTCCCAAGTAACTTGTGATCCATCACTACCAAAATTTTGCACTGAAAAAATATTTTTTACAAAACCAGCAGCTGCCCAGGAGGCCACAGCCACGTTTCCCTGTGCCCAAAGGAGCCGTTGCCACTGCTGCACTGGGCCTAGCCACAGATCCAAAATCTGCACCCTGCTCCATCCTTCAAATCCTCAGGCAGAAGAAGATGTGATTGATGAGGCACCTTTGAGGGGAGAAAAGCCCGCCCGCTGTCTGCAAATCCTGCCACTGCTGCATTCACCTGAACCGTGGGAGGGAGCAGCAAGCCTGGAAATATCCTGGAGTGCTGGGGTTTGGGTGTGGGTTTTTTAAAAACAGCATGAACAACCACTTTTGGCTGCTGCTTTTGAGCATGTCGAGTCACTCAAGGATGAATCTCTGTGCTTTATCAAAACCATTCTTCAGGTCCATGTAGCGTATGAGTCTGTGCACCAGAGGGTTAAACAGCATGTGGTGAATCAGATGCGCGACCTGGCGATACAGTCAGATTTTATGTGTGTTTGGGGCAGACACTGTCAAGCTTTGTTTGTGTTTCCAGCCTTTTCCTCCCATGAGTGAACAAGGGGGCAACACCTACCACACGTCCCTGGACCCTGCAGCGGGATGGAGCCGGGAGCAGGGATGGAGCTGGAAGCAGGGAGCTGCATGGCCCTCGGTACCGCAGGGCCGTTCGGCACTTGGACTCCCCCTCACCCCAGCAACAGATGCTGCTGGAGAAGCCCGTCCAGACACACAAGTCCTGATCCGTGCTGGAAAAGTGATTTCATGGCAGAAAATCCCATGTCCCTGGGCATGGTCCGTTTCTGCTTCCACAGCTGAATTTATTTTCAGCCCATTGTGTTTGGTGAGTCACAAATTTATAACTGGGCAGATGGGACCATTTCGACTGTAAAATCAAAACAATGGATGTCATTGCATTACATGTTATTGCTATTAAAAGCTCTGTTGAGTAACTAAAATAGAGCCTACTACAATAAATCACCTCCTACAAGCATCCTCTGACTATACCGAAGTACCCTGCCTGAAATGGTCGGTCCAGAGCTGCAGCAACAAATCAGCTTTTTATAGGGAGACGGATCTTTTTTGTGTGCTACTTCTGGCAGTGATATGACCCGCTACCTAAGAGCAAGGTTTTATTGCTGTGGGTAGCACCCAAATTACATCCTACCTGAGCCAGCATGGCTTAGGCGCTTATGGGCAGGGGTAGGTGAAAAAATGCATTGCCTTCATTTTTCCATTTGGGAAATGAGACAGGGAAGCTCCCTTGAAGGACATTTGCAGAGGAGGCAGGAACGGAGCTGATGCATATGAGGTCCAGTCCAGTGCCATATCTTCAAAAGCATCCATTCCTCTTAACATATTGCCCTCTGTACACTAAAACATATATCCACTTGGATATATGGCCAATCTATGATGCCCAAAAAAAAGCTTTCGTTTTTAGTGCAGTATAGGGAAAAACTGATGCAAAACATCTCTGAAAGCAATGGAAATATTTCAGGGGTGGAGTTCCTTGCAGTGTACGAGCATGCCCGCTGGTGTCGCAGGCAGGAGGATGTCAGCAATGTGGGCAACCTTAATGAGTACCACTTGGTCCACCTGCCTCGGTGCACACCAGCCAAGACGAAGTTTGCTGTACTTCAGCAAATCTGGAGACTTGTTTGTCAAAGGAATAGAGAGGGAAAAAAAACCCGTTAACAGTTCGTGCCAGGAGTAAACATCACTATGAACCTGATTTCCAATATTGGCTTGAATTTTTTTCAACTACTTTTGTTTTTAATTTAAAAAAATATACTGGGGCAATGAATGACGATGGTGGCATGTGTAACAGTCTGACCAAAGTTAAATCCAGCTGGCCTCTGAGGTTCTCGGCACCCTCCGAACCAAGACATTTTCTTTTGATCCTGTACCGAAGGCTTTTTCCCACCAAGCCACAAATTGACCTTTGCAGGCTCTCATTTGTGTTTATTTAAAAAACACTGGGGCTTGGAAGCTGGAATCTGTCTCAGAAGTTACATCAATAGCAAACTATTTCCTGGGATACGACTGGAATTTAAAACCTCCAGTTTTTTGCCTGTCACTACCTTTTGGCAATATTTGCCACTGGCTCGAGTGGGTGCTGACGCCGACTGAGATCAGTACCGCCCCTCCTGCCTTCACCAGCAAGCCTGAAAGCTTCCAAAATTTAAACAGAAAATCTTCTCAGATGGAAATTTAGAGAATTTTACCCCACGAGGAAAGAGCTGGGTGGTCAGAGAGGAGAGGCCACTTCTCCCATCCTGCAGTTTGAAACTTCTCCTTACTCAGCATCAAGACCAGCCCAAAACATTACCAAGCTGGTGGGCTGTTTAATTCAGCTTTAGGAGTCTACGGGCTCCGTCATGCATGGATCCTCATGGAAACTGCCATTAGTCCTTAGTTTGGAGGGGACAACAAGGCAGGGGACAGCCTGGCTCCCAACCATCAAGATCTTTACACACCCCTTTACACACTCCTCTGGATCTCCAGCCCAGGCTGAAGCTGATTTTACCCCTGAAAAACACGAGAACCACCCATCCACGTTTCAGGAGGATGCTCTTGTGATTCCTGTGCAGATGACTCCATCCTGCACCAGCACGTGCTCCCTGGAGGACAGTGAAGTCACCCCATGAATGGCACTGCCTGTCTACGGCAGCCAGCACACAATGTGAATAGTCCCGTTATACTCAGCTCCCACGTCTCAGCACCCTTACCATAACAGGCGCGTGTCAGGCACAGAGTCTTCTATGTAACTCCTCCTTATCAAGCACACGCACAGAATCCCAGAATTGCACAGGCTCGAAGGACCTCTGGAGCTCATCCCATCCCACCCCCGCTTGAGCAGGCACCCCCAGAGCAGGGGCACAGGGCTGCGTCCAGGCGGGGGGTGAATGTCTCCAGGGAAGGGACCCCACAGCCTCTCTGGGCAGCCTGTGCCCCTGCTCTGGCACCCGCACAGGGAAGGGGTTTGTCCTCATGTTCAGGTGGAACTTCCCGTGTTCCAGCCTGTGCCCGTGGCCCCTTGGCCTGTCGTTGGGCACCACTGAAAAGAGCCCAGTCCCATCCTCCTGACACTCACCCTTTAGATATTTATAAACATCGATGAGATCCTCCCTCAGCCTTCTCTTCTTCAGGCTGAACCAACCCAGGTCTCTCAGCCTTTCCTCACAAGGGAGATGCTCCAGCCCCCTGAGCACCTTGGCAGCTCTGCGCTGGCCTTGCTCCAGCAGTTCCCTGCCCTTCTTGAACTGGGGGGCCCAGAACTGGACACAGCACTCCAGATGTGGCCTCACTGGGGCAGAGCAGAGGGGGAGGAGAACCTCCCTTGCCCTGCTGGCCACACTCCTTTTAATGCACCCCAGGACACCATTGGCCTTCTTGGCCCCACGGGCCCGGTGCTGGCTCAAGGTCACCTCGCTGCCCCCCAGCACCCCCAGGGCCTCTCAGCAGAGCCGCTCTCCAGCAGGTCCCCCCCAGCCTGTACCGGGCGGGGGGTTGTTCCTCCCCAGGGGCAGGACCCGACACTTGCTCTTGTTGAATTCCCTGAGGTTCCCCTGGGCCCAGCTCTCCAGCCTGCCCAGCTCTCGCTGGATGCCAGCACGGCCTTCTGGTGTATCAGCCGCTCCTCCCAGCTTGGGATCGTCAGCGAACTTGCTGAGGGGACGCTCTGTCCCGTCGCCCAGGTCATTGATGAACATGTTGAACAGGGCTGGACCCAGCACAGACCCCTGGGGAACACCACTAGTTACGGGCCTCCAACCAGACTCCGCTCCGTTGATCACGACCCTCTGAGCTCTGTTGTTCAGCCAGTTCTCTGTCCATCTCACTGTCCTCTCATCTAACCCACACTTCCTTAGCTTGTCTGTGAGGATGTTATGGGAGACAGTGTTGAAACACTGTCTTCCATACACCAGTGAGCATTCACCCAGTGCTTCATCCTCACCACCTTCTAAGCTGGTGTCCACTGCTGCCAGTACCCTCTCCTCCAACCTTCCTGGCCCATCTGCAGGGCAGACAGCTGTTTATGGTGAATTCATAACCACGGGAAGCCCTCCATAACCCTGGGGAGATGCAAGGGCATAGTATATTTTAGTTGCCTTATTTGTTCTATAGCAACTACTCTCTGTCCCACGTACTATATAATAAGGAGCTTCACGGAGGAGAAGTAGTTTGTCAGCTGTCTGGGACAACTCAGTGTTCCTGGGTACAACCCTTGCAGGAAAGTAAATGGATGTTAGAGAAAACTCAGGAGAAGAAGACATCAGCAGTACAGTATTTGTTATGAGAGATGCAGCTCTTCAAACTGCAAATACTTTGAAGGCTCACAAAGAAGCCAAAACCTTGTGGAGCCATCAGAAATGGGGCACAGGTGCCACCCCCAGCTTTCCCTGATTACCAGTGCACAGATCCTAGCAGTGCACTTACAACTGGCAGGAACCAATACCTCTCATCACACCTGACAATTACTGCCGGCGGTGCTATGGCTTACACCCCACACAGAGGTTTGTGCCTTTCTTTCCACAGCAAGTTGTATTTCCAAATGCTACAACACCACCTTCCATTTCCAGCCGAGGCTACCCCTGCTTGAGGTTAGTGCTGCAGGGAACAGGGCTGGGGTTAAACAAATACATATATTATTTTTTATATATATATTAAAATTATTCACTTTAAAAAAAAACACCTGTAAAAAGGATAGCTGTGTTAACACTAATTAAAATTTCTCAGTAACAACCATATCAAAATTTTACAAGGCAGGAAACAGAATGGGCAAGAGATAGCGAGGGCTTGTTTTGCCATTGCCAGGGATGATTGCAAATTCTCATTCGGGCGGCCGTCGTCAGTGTGACAGACATGTTACGCCTCCGTTGCAGCTCCCCACAGCCTGTGTGAAGGAAGGCAATCTGCTCAGCCAGCACACACACGCCAACATCAGGGCTGGCCCGTGGCTCAGCTCCCCATAGATGACTCAGACAAGGCACCGAACACAGCGTTCGCAGTGCCACGAGGCGTTTCGGCACACAGCACCCCAAATCCTGCAGGAAATGTTGACACAGAGACGCTGGGAAGCAGCGGATGCGGAGGTGGGAGATGGCAAGTCCCAGGTCACCACACAGCAAGGTGCCCTTTGGAGAAGAATTGCACCAGACCATGGGAGAGGAAGACCAAGCAGATGTCTCTCCACCACACATCATCTCTGGCAGACTCTCGGGTTTTTTTTAGAAAAATCCATTTTTCTCACAGCCAGCTTCTCCAAGTGCCTTGCAAAAGGTGAAACCACATATTCCTGCCAAAATCAGCCCAGCTGAGAGGACATTTGTGGTCCAAGCCACCTCCCATCACCCTTGCAATGTTGCTCATCTCCTATATTTTTTAGGCTCACCCACATCAGAAAAAGAAAAACAGCTCTTAGAGAAACCTCCCATTTCATGGGAAAATCTGATCCCAACCATTTCTGATCACATCCTGCTGGTATGGACACAGTCCCCGGAGCTGTGAGACCAAGAGCACTGTGCCTAGGAAGGAGACCACATTGCCACGAGATTAACTAACACACTGTCAGAACAACTGCTGGGATTTCGGAGGTGGATGTTGCCCTCCTTAGGCTTGTGCTTTGCGTGGAAAGGGGAAGAAAAAGCTGACAGTGGAAAGCAAGCCTGAGCCCTGCACCGAAATGAGAGGATGGTTGATGTCCTCCTTTTAAGGGGCTCAAGGGTGGTCAGAGATGCCAGGCAGCCCCCCCAGTACCCAACTCCTCCTTGCTTGGGGTGAAGAATAGAAACCGGCCTTGTCACATCTCACCTGCCTCCAGATGCTGGGGATAATTAAATGACACATCATTGTCACCCACTTGCTTGAGTACGGCCCGCCGGGTTTACACCCGGTTCGAAGGTGAAGAGGCACAAAGCAGAGAGCATTGGCGAGAAAAGAGCAGAAGGATTTTCATGGTGCTGTGGCTTTTAAAAATTGTTTCAAAGACAACCATGTTCATGGCCTGGTTTCTGCCTGAAGTTGAAGCCTCTCTGGTTTGGTGCCGTATGCGTAAGTAAGAAGGGGAGCAACATGGGCTCACCTCCCCTCTCTGAGCTATGGGAATTGCAGAGAGAAGAGACAAAACCAGGATCCCGAGGAATTAAAGGCAATGCTTTCCCAAGTATCTTCCCTCCCAGCAGAACTTTAACATTTAGGTCTCTTTCTTAATTAGCCCAGTTATGTGGGCATGTAATTGCTTCCAGGAGCGGCTCCCTTCCCTCCTGCCTGGCCTAAATATCCCTCCTGGTATGAAGAAAACATTTCTTTCAGGTCAAATTATTTTTATTTTGATTATGGTACCCAGTTTCAGGCCTATAAACACATGTGGTTACCAGCACAAGCAAAAAATTAACCAATCTGCTGCCAGAGCCAGATGCTGCTGCAGCACCCAGCACCCCAGGCTCAGTCCCCAGCTCTGCTGTTAGTGCCCAGGGACTCACAGAGTGCCCCGCACCTCAACTTTGCCATCTGTTAATTAAATGCTTTGAGGTCTACTGGAAAGCCCCGCCTGGACACTGACTTCCCTTTGCTTTAAATCACAAAGCCAGACCAGAGGGCACATGCAGCCATGCAGACTCCTTGCCATTATTTCAGCTCTTCATCTGAAAGCACCTACTTTCCAGTCTCGTTCCTAGAAAGGCTTTAAAAGCAGCCTGAGGGAATACGCAAACCTGCAGGGTTTTCTCAAGCACGCTTATCCCCCATCTCCCACTACCCACAAGGAATTAGCTGGTTTTCCCAGCATTCCCATCCCGGGGAGGGCTCTGACCATGCCCCACGCCCCAAAAGCCCGCCCCACCAAAGGCAAGAATGCTCACAGTAACTTGCCTAATCCTGCTCGTCCCTCTGTGCCAGTCCTCCCACGCGGAGAGCAGCCAGCCAGCACTGCTTTTCATAACTGAATAGCTACGAAAACCCTGGCCCTTGCACAGCTCCAGGCTTTGCTTTCTTCCCACTCTGCTACAGCCCTGCTGCCCCAAACCCAGCAGCACATCCCTGCCTTGGGGATCCACCTGCTGCCACGGGCACCCGAACCCAGTTGGCTTCCCTCCTTGGAAACCAGGGATGCTCCACGGGACATGCCTTGGGCTGGATCCCAGTTGCAGAGGTCCTTGGCGATGGTGGTGGTGGTTGTTGGTGCTAGAAACCACCGGGCATTTGGCAGCAGCCCTGGCCACCCTGCCTGGACCAGTGGGCGAGGAGGGGATGGGAGAGGGGGTGCCCATCGCTCTCACTACCACCAGCACAGGGGGAGATGCTGTGCCAAGGCAAATCCTTCCTCATTCCTACAGGGCTCGTGCCTCGCAGCACGGGGCTTCAGGACCCTTTCTTTATCTTATCGGTTCTTGCAGAGCAGGAACCACCCTGACAACTGTTTTTGTCTAATCTCATGCTTGAGGGTAGATGAGTAACGCAGGGTGCTCAGGCGTCACTGTCTCGCTTTGGGAGATTTTTTGATGTGGAGGACAGTAGCCAGAGAAAACACTGGCTGAAACTTTCTTCGTCAAGCTGAAGATTTTCCAGGAACATGGACTGGGCTGCTTCCGGACATACAAGTGATTAGATTTTTGTCATCCTTGGGTCACTTCCCTGTGCCAAAGCCATGACTATCCAGATTATAAATGTGTGCCTAGGCTCAGCATCCACCAGAGGGAAAGGGAAGCTCCTGCTGACCCTCTGGGATCCCCCTGGCCAAGCCCTGTTTTCCAGCCAACAAATTTTTCCCCCTGGTCTGATGTGATGGAGAAGCTGTCTTTGCCCCATGGCATCCCTGGAAGGCAAGGAAGGTCAGTGCTCTGCTGGGAGCACTGGTGCTGTTGTCGGGCTTTGGCACGCTGCAGGCAGGGCCAGCAGCTCATGGCTGCCCCAAGGATCCACCTGGTGAAATATTTTGGTCAGATGTGCCACGTGATACAGTTGGGTTTTGCAAAGCTTGTTGGGTAGGCTTAGCCTAACAGCTGAAGCGCTCAGTTGGTGCCACTGGGATAATTAAATTAGTTTACTCTGCAGTTGTAAGCCAGCAATTTCAGGCACATCTACTGCAAGGGAAACGCGTGTGTATCACGTCTCTGGGTGAAGGTGTCCATCCATGTCCTCCAAGAGCCTCACCAGAGCCTCGAGGGAGCAGCTGAAGGACAGAGATGCTGGAAAACACTGATCCAGCCCAGCTGTGAGCTCTGCTTCAAGCCTCAAGGTCCCACTGTCTCCTCGTCATGTCCCCTGTCCCGCACAGGGCCGGGATGAAAGGCTGGGGAGGGACCCAGGAGGGAGTCAAGGACTGCACCATGTGCTGCTCCTCACCCACCACCGCAGCTCTGCGCCACCCATCAGACCTTTTCCTCCCAAAAGGTGGAAACCAGAGCCCAGACCCTCTCCTTCCCTAACCATTGCATGAACCTTCTGCACCAGCACAAAAAGCACTTGCAGGCACCCTTCCCGGAGGCAGTGACCTCCTTCAGAGACCCCAAGCAGCACCAGGAGTGTTGCGTGGAGAGGAAGGTCTGCACCTCTCTCCTGCCGAACAGCCACTGCGACACAGCCCACAGCCCTTCCCCTGAAACTCGATTACCAAATACATCTGCTCCGGTGACACGCTGCTGCTTTTAGCGTCCTGCCTATTTTGTAACTGCAAGCGTTTGTTCATGCTGCTTCTCAGCCCACTTCCATTTACTGCTTCTCTTCCATGTTTCCACTGATGGCTGAAAATCGTAAAGCTCACTTTGGATTACCATGGTGAACAGGATTTAAGAATGGCTTGCAAATGGTTAGGGATTTGGGGAAGAGATGACACCCCAAGGCTGCTGAGGAGCAAGTCTAGCCCTTGCAAGGACAGAAAGCAAGACCCCCTTATGAGTGCACGGTCTGCGGGAGACGGTGGCCCAGCTCCCAGTGGTCCAGAGCAGTTTCCAGGCAGGATCCAAGCCTTCTGTGCTCCCCGAGGATGCGCAAGGAGGACAACATGCCAGGCCTCACTGCACCTTCACCCTCCTGAACCTTGACACAGAGCCTAGGCCTTTTCTGCCCCTCACCTCACCCCACCAGCGAGGGGCCAGGGGGGCACCAGGGGCTGGGAGAGGACACAGCTGGGACAGTGACCCCAACTGACCACAGGGATGTCCCACATCATATGGCATCATCACCAGCATATAGAGCTGGGGGAGAAGAAGGAAGGGGGGGACGTTGGGAGTGATGGCATTTGTCTTTCCACGTCTCCATTAGGCGTGATGGAGCCCTGCTGTCCTGGGGATGGCTGAGCACCCGCCTGCCCACGGGAAGGAGTGAAGAAATCCCTTGGTTTGCTTTGCTTGCATGCACAGCTTTTCATAGAATCATAGAATCGTTAAGGTTGGAAAAGACCCTTAAGATCATCGAGTCCAACCACTAACCTATCACTGCTAAGTCCACCACTAAACCATATCCTCAAGCACCAAAACTGCTTTACTTATTAAACTAGTTTTATCTCTACCCATGAGTTTTCTCACCTTTACCCTTCCAATTCTCTCCCCCATCCCACCAGGGGCAGTGAGCGAGTGGCTGCGTGGGGCTGAGCTGCTGGCTGGGGTTAAACTGTGACACACTTACACACAAGTCTGACACACAAGTCTGACGTCCGGGTGCTGAGATTTGTCAGATCCTTTAGCTGCATCCTCCACCCATGCTGGGGGCACCCCCATCTGGCACGGGGTCCCCGCCGTGGGTCCGTGGGATGGAGAGCCATCCAACGCAGTAGCCAATGTGGGGACTCGGCCGTTGGGGTTGCTCTTGTTTAGACTCTGTGTTTCGCTGGGGCCAACCCAAAGAAGCAGGTTAAGAGGTTCAGGATGCGATCCCAGCCTGGGGTCCAATCCCTCAGAGAAGGGACCGAGCCAAGCGCACAGGCACGCTGTGCCTGCAAAGCCTCGCGCAAACTCTGGCAGGGACCTGGCAGGGCTCACGATGAGCTACAGCCAGTGCTAAACCCCCAGTGGGCACCAAGAGAGCTGGGAAGGAGCATTCATGTGCTCTCAGGGCTGGAAGAACAGCTACAAAAGGAAGCTTTCCAAGCCCCAGCGCAAACCTTTTATTCCCCAAAGTCTGCAGAGTGGAGCACTGGCAGCAAAATTAGCTGGACATGATGCCCCATCTGCTCGGTGCTGCATCGGGGCTGCCCCGCCGCCAGTGGGATCTGTTTGGGAGTCTGCCCTACCTTCCACACCACCTCCATGCCCTTCATTTGCAAATTAAAGAGCAACTAAAAAGCAGAAAATTGAAGGAGCCTTTGGAAAAAAAGAGGCTTCATTGGCATTTGCAAAGATAAAATCATTAATTCTTCTAATGAGGGATTAAAGTCTTGGAGCTTGCCATGGCTGCAGCCACGGGAAGATCACTTCCCACTCCTCCATGCTCTCCTTTGGTGCCCCTGTGAGCTGGCCCAGCATGAAGCGATAAGCAAAGGGCAGATAACTTCTGCTCTGCCCTCCCAGAGCTTCTGAAATGCTCATCTTACCAAGGTGCAAGCACTGCTCAGAGATGGTAACCATCGACAAGCTCTCAGAAGAGCCAGGCGAATAAAAATAGTCCCATCCCTTTGATCTCTTGCCTTTGTTCAGCTGTGAGCACTCCAGCAGATGCAGCTGGGGCACACGTGCATTATACCGAGGTTTTGCAACTCATTCAACATTTTGATCTCACGCTGAAAAGTCGTGATGATCAGGTCCACCTCCTCCCGAGGCGCTGAGCAGCTTGTCTAGAGGGATATGACGGGCATTCAGCTTTGCAAGACCAAACCACTGGTCATGGCAAGCAGACGCGCCAGTGAGCAACTGAACTAAGGCGCTCGCTGGCACGGGCATGACCGGCTCCACATGCACAGATATTGCACTGGATTTTGTTACCCGTGCACCCACGCAACCACAGGTGCTACTAACACGTCTCCGTGCCAAATTGCTCCGATGCAACAAAACCCAGTGATACGCAAACACGACCCTTTGCACGGCTCCTCATCAACCTTTGCACACATGCCTGTGGGGGTATGCAAACCCCCACGCGAAGTATAAATGCAAGTTACGCTTTGCATTTCCAAATACAGCCCCAGAAAATGCTGTTGGAGGACATGTAGATGAGGAAGATTTCCCCGGCCGATGCTGGGCATGCAGAAAGAGGAGCAGCCTATTTCCCAGCCCCGGCACCTGCACTTGGGGCTGCATCCTTCCCCCTCTTTCCCTGGCCACTCTACACCATGGGCTTTCAGCCTGGCTGGCCCATTTCCACAGCCATGGACCTCTTCCCACGCTGGTGGGTTATTAATGGAGACTCGAGGAAAGCTGCAGTCATCAGCATGCGGTGGCAAAGGCAGTTCTAACGTGCTGGCTTTAAAGCGAGGAGCTGCCTGGGAACAAGCAGTGGAGCCGCTTGCTGAGCGAGCTGGGGGGATGTGGTCATCGCTTTGCATTGCTCCCCACGGATCTGATGCCGATCTGGGGACAGTCGCCTTTGTCCCCTCCCCACAGTGGCAGCTCGTGGGGCTCCGTGCCTGCAGGCTCCAGGGCGGGGCAGGAAAGCGGGCAGTGAGGGGGCAGCCTCGCCATCCCTGCCACCGGTTTTGAGGCGATTTGTGTCTTTTGCAGGCTTTGGTTTGCCGGGAAACTCCCGCACGGGCTTGCAGGACGTCCTGCACTGCACATGCAGGTGAAGCAACAAGTGGCTATTTATACAGAGAGAATTAAGAGGGGGCAATTGGGCTATTCCAACCTGCAGCTAGGTTTTAATAATAACACATGTAAGTTGTTGGTACCACCCATCCAGCTTACCAGTTAATAAAATAAACTTAACATATTGCTGGCATGAAAGCAACCCTCATGTTTTTCCCCTGCTGTCACCCAAATATGTGATTCCCTCATCCTTTTTGTCCTCTAAGCTCCTCTGGAGGAGGAAAAGCCAATCTCTTCCTCCAACACCACAGCACTCCTTCAAACACCCTCTGCACTGCCAAGCAGGAAACGCCATAAAATATTGCGTTCCTCTAAGAAGGGAAAATGCACATACAGCATCGGATGTCACCCCGCTGCGGAATGGCAAGGGGAGAAACCTCTTGGCTGTTTCTCCATCCCACCCAATGAATCGCTGCCAGCAGTTTCCCTGCGAACACCAAGGGGGTGCCTCGCACCAGGTGGGCTTTGCCAGCCACAGCTGTACAAAGGAAATTGGAAAGCAGATGCTCCTGACACAGTTGCCTCTGGGACAAAGCGCAGCAGCACTGCACAGCCGGTGACTGCGTCGAACTGAAACCACGGGGGAAGTTTTCTGGCCGGCAGAAGGTGACAGCCCTGCCTGGGAGGCAGCCAGGGCAAAGCCCCTGCTCCTGCAGCAGACCCCCAGCTATCTCCATCCCACACGGAGCTGGTGGTGTCATTGACTTTACAACTATAAGTTATTGATGTGGGAAATGTCAAGTCATAAAACTGCAGAAAAAGCAATTTTACGAGTGCGAAATGGAAATGCTGCTTGAACTGTCCTTCGATGCAGCCTCTCGCTTTGGCTCTCACTGAAGTCCAGTCACTTGGTCTTGCTGGGAGAGAACCCAGGAGCAAAATCCTACCCGATTCGCACTTCAGATCTGTTATCTGGCTTTGCTCGGCAGATTGAAGAGGGAGGTTGTGCTCTGTGTTTGTAACTGAAAATGAAATGTGATAACATCTCCAGAGTGGAAAATTACAGAAGCTGAGCAAGTAAAGCCCACAGTGGTATGAATTCGGCTCCTGACAGAGCCAGGGCTAGGCGCCTCGGGGTGCTGCCTTCACCTCCTCACAGCAGGCTCAGGGCTCCTCTCTCCTGAACTCAAAAATGTGGGGTTTAACGTATTCCTGCTTGAAACATGTGCCAGGAGGAAACAACAACACGGTGGACTCAGCGTGCAAAAATCAGCGCAGAACAGAAATGCAGGGATTTATTAAAGAAATCCATTTGTAGGGGAATGGGTTTTCTGCTCAGACAGGAGGATGAGCTTCCCTGTAACACCCATGATACTCTGCACAATGCAGACCCACCTCAGGAAGATGCTGAAGGATTTTTAGCAAAGCAGAGAACAGCATCACCTTGCTGCTGAGCCCTGCAGGGGCCCTGCAGGGACAGCACCGCCACCTCTTACCTGGGTCATCTTGGCAAGGTCCAGCGAGGGCCGTTGCTCCTGAACCTCCTCTGGTCTCCGTCGCTTGATCCCAACCTTTTTGTCATTCAGGACACAGGGCTGCGAGCGGCTTCGGGAGAGTCCACCAGCCCGTCGCCCCAGCTCCGGTGTGGAGGCGGGCGTGCTGCTTGCCGAGGGTGGGCAGTACTCCGAGGAGGAGAAGCGGTCGTGTGAGCAGGAGAGGGATCTCTGCATGTCCACCCGGTCTCCTCCGTGCCTGCCGGTGGCTGATTTCCTTGGCCCCGTGCCGGGCTGGCACCCCAGCCGGCTGCTGAAGGCGGGATGCTCGCAGGAGAGCAGGTTGGACCGCGAGGGCAGGCTGAAGCTCGAGCTCCTCTGCATGGTGGCAAAGCCGTTGGAGTAGCGTTGCACGCTCCCGCCGCTGTAACACCGCCGTTTCTCAACCGGGGTCCAAACCTTCGAGCCTAAGGGTCTCCACGAGGTCCCGCAGCTTGACATTTCATCCGAAAATGAGAGCGAGCGGCACTGGCGCTTGCTGGGGGGGGCTGAGGGGTTGCCGTGGGGGTCACTGAGGCTGAGGTCTTTGATCAGGTTGGTGACGGAGCAGGTGCTGGCCGTCTCCCTTGGCCAGTGCGAGCCCTCTTCGCCCTTGTCCGACAAGCAGTCCCAGATGCTGGCGCCCGGCTGCTCGAGCTGAAGTGGACATTTCCTGCTGAGATCTCTCCATCTGTCATTTTCTGGTTCAGAAAGGAGAAAAAAAAATAACACACATTCACAAGCATTAGCATTAATTAATTCTGCGATTCGCTTTCTATGTCCATAAACAAAAAAGTAGCATATGGGATGTTTTCCAGTACAAATTAATTAACTCTTGGAATATGGTTTTCTAAACTGCCAGAAGAGTGGTTGCTGCAGTGTAGATGGAGAGGGAGAGTCAAAGTGATAATCGGAGTAGGAGCAAAACTGCTAGAAGATAAAAACATGCCTTTGAATATCCAGGTTGCACTAGCTAAGGGAAACTCAGCAGTATAAAATGGTACGGCCGTTGCCTTCTCTCTGTACTAACTCATGTCTCAGATGCGTGCGTCCTAAGTTCCACAATCAATAATTGCCTAGAAATTCTCAAAAACTGGAAGTGAAGAGCACAAAGCTGTAGCACCGCTGGGGAGAGATGGACCTCGGGGGACAAAACACCAGAAAGGAGATGAGATAGCAGTTGGGATGGTCCTAACAGAAAGGGGAGTGCTCCCAGGCATCAAGCTGCCTGCCGTTGCACAGCAATCCCAGGAAGGTTGTCAGAGCCTACGGGAAACCAAAAGCCATCCTGACACCCATCAGGTTGCCTGCTGGAACAGCATTGCTCCAGTGAGATCAACTCAGCCCCACTGAGGCTCTGTGCATCTTTCCCAAACCAACCCAAAGATACTGTTCTAACAAAAGCTGGTGCACATAATAAGCTCTAAGATGGCTGATGCTATAATAGCTGCACGATAAACCTCCAGCAGTTCTTTGTAGGATGCTGTTCTTAGGTCCTTGTGGTGAGGTTCATCGTCCATCTCCCCTCCGACCCCCAAATCTGGGGCCACCTGGGTGCTCTGGCCCAGGTGCCCCCCTGCCTGGTTACCCGCACGGAGCGTTCCCGTGCTACAGAAACCGGGTACCCACACCCTCCTAATCTTCTGCAGCAACCTGGGCTTAGCAGCTCTTTGGGGTTGCCTTGAAAATCCCAGTTGTAGCTAGCACAGCCAATTGTTTGCATTTCTGTAACCAACATAATGCTGAACCATTTATTTAAAGTAAAAAAGAAATCACTTAATAGGTTCACTTTTTTAAAAAAATACATTTTAATAACATTTTCTCCCCCTCTCTTTCTTTCAGCTCGCTTACACAGGAATTTGTTCCTCCTGCAAATTTGCCTTGCATTAAGTCTTCCAATGCAGTGCATCAAAAGATGGTGGTGACCTGCTGCATGGCTTCAGGGCCAGCATAAAGATATTCCTTTTATCAGATGGGTTTTGCGGTGCCTGAGTAAAGCTCTGAGAAACCTGCACCTCCAAAGTCTACAGACTGAAACATATATGGCTATAGGCAGCTCCACATAGGAAGACTGCAAACCCGGCTACAGCTGTATTCAGAAATTCCACTGATGACTGTCAAAAGAGAGGATTAAGGGTGATGATCTCATTCCCACGCACAGTCCCGCTGACAATAGAAGAAGAAAGCTAAGTATTGTCAAGGTCTGGCTCCCCAGCACAGGCTGCGTAGGTGAACGGGGCTCTCTGCAGATACGTTGTTGACACTCAACAGGAAAACCGTGGTAGGACAACCCCATCAGCTGCTGCAGTGGAAAAAAGTAATCACCCAACAGACGTTTTTGTCGTCGGCTGCTGCGAACAGAGGCAAACCATGCTAGCTAACCGTCACTGCAAAGTTTCATATGATCATATCTAAATTGTGCAATATTTTTAGGGGTTTGAGGGATTTTCCACTCAGGCAACTGAAGGATGAATTAAAAGCTGTACCCAGCCTGCAGCTGTAGGTACCAGTCTGATAGCGAAGATGCAACGGTGCAGAATGCTTATAACCAGGGATCGGTTTCAAGTCGGGAGGTCAGATTTGGGGCCCCTTACACCACTCTTGGCCAGTTTTCCCATTTCTCCCTGCATCCAGCTGCTGCCGTAACAGCTCCAGCCACAAACAACCTGGCTCTGCACTCAATAACCACACAGCATTTTAACTGTCACTGTCCTCATTTTAATAAACACAATGAACAGTGAGAAATCTGCACTAAACAATTACATCTACACTTAGATCTTTATTATCTTCCCCTCCTTATTATGCTGCCAGCAGAGAGATTTCTTGGGTCAGGTCAGCAGACAAAGGAAACAGAAATAGAAGCTGATTTTTCATGGCAAGCTGCCACGATCCTCCAGCCAGAGACGTCACGTTGTACAAAAGGCCTTGGTGAGGAGGATACGAGACACCTTCCTCTTTCACCCCTGCTTCAGCACAAACAGCTATAAATCTTCCAAACCTTGCAAAGAGACCGGTAATCGCACCGTTATCCCCAGCGCCAGTTTGGGGTTATTTGCTTTTCCCCTTGTGCTTTGAAAGCTGTTTTTTTGGCAGGGCAAGGCGGACTCCCTGGCACAGCCTGACCCCCCCAAACCCCCGAGCACCACTGCCTGGTCCCAAACTACCAGATAACCCAGAAAATGGTTTTTCACTGCAAACAGAAAACTGCTCGCCCCGAAACAAAATAAAAATGGGACAGTCGAAGGGCTGAGGGTATAATTAAAGGACTCAGGAAAGCCTTACTGAGGAAAAGCAGCCAGTTTTCTGTTCAATTTTTTAAAACCAAGATTCTCATCCTGAGCACGTTGATAACGATAATTGCAGCAGAGCCATTAATACTGCTGCAGTTAAGCATGTATTAATTTTCTTACATTACAAACCTCAACTCGGTTTACCCTGAGGCAGTAATTTGTTCCACGATAAAACCTACCACAAGAACCCCTCGGTTTGTAAGTGAGTTGCTTCGCTGGAAAACTCTTCTTTGCCTATTGGAAAAATGGTAGAAGAACCAGAGCATGATGTAAGTGTGGCACAAGAGGCTCTTCCCCTGGTTAAACAGGTCCTTCTTGGCTGTTAGCGTCCTTGGATGAAATAGCATCTCACTTTTAGATTTTAACTTAGAACTGCAAAAATAAACACTTCAAGTCACTTAATGAGCATGTCCAGCAAATTTCTTTTGAGATATTTTGATCTGCAAATCTGCATTTCCAGGGTGAGGCAACGCAAAATGAATTTTCTGGCATCTCTCTGGTTGTGAAATAGCTTTCCAGCTCCCAAGACACAGAGGGGTGTTATCGGCAGCCTGGGGAGGACTGAATTTCTCATCCTGCCCTCTCTGGCCATGGCAGCAGGATCCTGAGCCCTCTTGCAAACCATGCACAAAGCAGGAAGAAATTCAGACCGTCAAGAAGCAGCATTAAATCCAGGTTACAGCTGCAAGCTCCCAGGCTGCCCAGCCTCAGAGGAACCCAAACCCAAACTATTTCTGCTTTGCAAAGCAAGGCTGCGCTGGTTAGCTCTGATTCAGCCCTGGAAAGAGTGATCTGAGCCCTGGCTCCCGCGTCACCCTGCCAGCCTGCACGCCTTCGCCCTGCCCGGCCTCCAGGACAGTTTGGTGGCAGAGCTGTTGACCCCAGGGTGGTGGGGAGCAGCCCCGCCAGGGATGCTCTGGGAGGGAGATGTTGGGTGCTGGAGCACTCAGGCTGTGGGTGAAGAGTGGTCGTCGCTGCAAGCTGCAGCATCTGCTCTCTGCACAGGGCTAGTGCCTCGTCGGCACGCGCCGGCAGGACTCACCGGGCTGGGCAAGCGGCAACAAGCCCCGCCAAGACCCGGCACGTCCCGGGCTCTGGCTGCTGGGCAGTCCTCACATGGTTTATTTTCCTCCTCTCCTATTTTCAGAGACAAGCCAGAAGCCGCCTACATATGAGCAGGGCTCAACCTGCCCTGGGACCTTTGGCAGCATGCTCAAACACCATCAGCACTGCTATCTACTCCTAAATTTCCTTTTGGGCAAAACCACGACCTTCACTTTTAAGAGTGAACATAAACCCTTACAACGTCCATCTGTTCTCCCATGCAACCTTCACCGCATCAAATGAGCCCAGTGGTCCGGGGCACGAGGCACTCACAAGCTGAAGTCTTGTCCCAAAACCAAGGAGAGGGGTGGTGTTCTCCGAACATCCCTGAGAGCTCCACGCAGCCCTGTGGAGAACGTGATCCATCCTCAGAGCATCAGAGCCCAGCTTCCAAACGCCAAGGTCCAGGTTTTGCAGGAGCAGGGCACGGACACGCCAGGGACCTTGCAACTTCAGGATGGTCGCAGGCTTTTTAAACAACTGTCATGCTCCTCTGGTGACACAAAGTAAATTTTAATGACTACGTTCATAACCACAGAGGAGGGTGTAAAACCAAAACGCTGACACAACTTTAACTATAGTGACACAAATGTGCTGCTATAATATTTTTACAGTTCCTTTTTATACATAATGCATGATCCTTCTGCTCAAGTTTCCTCTACGTTCTTTTCCCGTGAAATAATTTACATTAATACATAATTTATTATGGCAACTTGTAAAGCAATTACGGGTTTCAATCAATTTTTCTTCTCCTTTTTGGCAGATAAATTCTGTTTGGATCCTAACCCAAACACTTCTCTTCACACGGGTGTGCATCCAATTCCTTTTTTTCCTACATTATTCAAGTCGAATTTCAGTCTCCCAGTCTCCGTGCACAGGGAAAAAGGCAGCCTGCATTTTCCACTGCCCCCTGTTTATGTTTGAGAGATGATTTCTAAATGTGGAACAAATTTAATGGTTGTAATTAGCTGATGGCAGTGCCATAGAGCCTTCCCATCGCAGAAATAAGATTAAAATACGATGCGCAGAGCTGTGCTTCAATGGGAAATGAAAACAACAGCCCCCAAATCTACCGCCAGAGAATAAACACACCAGTGGGCTGCGGACTCGTTGTGCCAACAGCCTGCACGGGGGAGGGAAATTCCCTATCTCAACAGTGAAACATGCCTTGCTCTTCAACGCGATCCTCTGGCGATGTCTCCCCACTGCAGCTACGCCTTGTTGGCTTTTCCTGAGTGGCTTTTTCTCTTTGTGGATTGACTGTGCTTGGACATGCACCAAGACGCTGTTCTACACTGATGGCTTTCCAAAACAACCCTGAAATCCCATCCCAGGAAATCCCAGTTCAGAAACAGGAGGCGTGCAAGCCCTGCACTGGGAGGCAGAGTGGCAGGCGGGCGCTTTCAGGATGCGATTGAGGAGCATCACCCCAAAGCTGGACCTCCTTCTGGCTTCTTGGCTTTCCACCATCACCCATGCGGTGTGAAAAGTAATTTCCAGGTAAGAGGTGTGCAATGACAAGACCCAAGGCTGCAAACCTGCCAGCATGTTTGCCTCTCGGACCGCCAGTGTTGCCAAACTGTGCCGGTGGAGGAACGTGCCGAAGGACGGACGAGCTGACCTGTGCGTTCCATCTATCACCCCGATCTGCCACAGCACTCTACAAGGACAAATTCTGGAGGCACTTTCCAAGGGGAAAGGCAAATGATGGTTACTTTTAAAAGAGCACTTCACAGAAGATGTATTCAGGATCCGTCTCTGATGGGCTCAAACCCATCCTCCCCTTCCCTTTCAACAAGGAAGGCTGTGCATGCAACACCTGCTGTGCTGGGACTCTGATCCTACAGCCAGGGCAATTACACTTGCAAGCACCTTGTCACAGCCTCAATAAAACCCTGCCTGCAGCTTGCCTCAAAGATAATTTCTTGCTTACACAGAAAACAGGAGGCCATGGCTGTTGGTACACGCCCAACAAGTTTCTCTTAGAAGGCTGGGCTAGTGCAGCCTTTAGACACTGAGTGCTGTTCATATACCTGCTAGGGCAAGGTTAAGCAATGCTGCCAATGCCTTGTTAAAATATTGTAAATTTTCTTCTGCCATCCACCCAACGACAGAAAAAATTCAATACGGGAAGCCAAAAGTAATGTCCCGACTTTCTAACATGCTGCTTTCTTTCTCTAGCACAGTCACGGATATTTTTACTGGGGGCATGTGATGGAGACTGCAGAGGAAGGAAAGGGAAAAAAGGAGAAAAAACAAACCCTTTCCTACACCACGACAATTCTTATACTTCCAGGTGTTCCAAGGATCCATCATGGAGAAGGGAAAAATGAAATTGTTTAATATATAGGTTAAGGCTTTTCACCTTTAACCTTCTTCCCAGCGAAGGCGTATATAAAGTTAAAACCCAAGATTTTAGTAATATTACCATCACCCTGGCAGGGGTATTTCCTATAAATCTAAAAATCAAAACTTTATTTAGGTCACCTTGAAAAGTGGATCTAACATTGCATCATCGACATATCAAGTCTTTAATAATGTTTACTCATGTATTGAGTTACATTACAGTCTATAATTGATTTTCAGATTCTTCCAGTGTTTAGTACCTCACGAGACATCTACATCCAAGATGCTTGGGCCTCAGTTTACTCTTTTCCCCCCACATTATGCCACGAGTAAGCAGGACCCCAGCCTTGCCATCTTGGGCCAGCTGGGTTTCTTGGTCATGGTCCATTACGCACCCCTTGAGGCTTTGACTCAACTTCTTCCTTCTCCTTCCTGGAGATAAACACTCCTGAGCCAATGCCTATGGGAAGCTCCAGGGTTTGGATGATGCTCACTCTGGCAGCCTGGCCAAGGCTGGGTCACCAGGACCAGCCATGAGCTGCCTTCCTGCCCAAAGCTGCCCTCACCCCAAAAGGCAACAGGGAAGACCCTGTGCTAAGACCCTCAGCCTCTTCTGACTAAAAACCCAGAAAATTCAGCCCACTTCCCTCCATCTCCTCAACATCATACATGGGACTATAAGTCTTTGCCTCCTGTTGGCTGTGCTGTCAGTCCAAACTTCACTGTGTTTATCTCAGTGCTTTCCACCAACAGGGACATGGCTCTCTGACCTGAGATATTCCCCCAATTTTGCATTTGGTGCCATTATAACCATGGGACTTATTTAAAAAGTCAAGTGAGTTTTGACATTGGATTAGTCTGTGACCGTGGCCCATGTTTGGAGACAGCAAGAAGAACTCTTGGCAAAGATGCCTAAAATTAAACCCAAGCCAACCAATGCCCTTGCATGCTGGAGAGACTGGCTCCTCTTGACTGGGCATGATGAAGACTATTAAATGGCAAGCTGTTATCAAGGAGATGGCATTCGGTTCCTTCAGAAAGAGGATAATTTGGCAGCCAAGGAAGATCAGCTTTGTAAAAGCTCTTAAAGACAAGCTGCTTTTTAACTATACGTAGACTCTTCATATCTGTTGAAGAGCCTGCCAGTGCCACACGCAAGACAAAACCATCTGCTGGGTTTCTTTGTTCCTCACTCATGTTTGACAGGCTGGAGAAAGGGAACGGGCTGTCTCTACCCCTTCTTGACCTGGAAGCTTGTGACTTTCATCTGAAAAAATCCAAATGCTTTCCAACTTCTCCCATCCACTCAATGACTGGAGTTATCAGAGTGCTTGGGAAATGCCTCCTGCCAATGCACGTGCTCGGCTCCCATTAAGGCTAATGAGAACTGTGTCCATGAAGAAAAGGGGCAGCCTCTTTGTAAAGTACTGGCTTTCATAGCAAGTAGCTTGGCTCAAACTTGACCTACAATTTTAACTGGATTTTGAGACTTTGCCTTGTAACAGGCTCCCCACTACAAAACCCAAAGAGCACAATATGACAGCACATCCTCCAGCACTATCATTTTTTTAGGATCACTGGCCAAGGCACCAATCCTCCATCAATTTTGGTGGCTGTTCAGCATAAAAATTGACAGCAGGCTCTGACACAAAAGGTTTTAAACATCCTATACCATACTTATTGTCAAAAGCATTTTCTATATTGTTTGAGGCCTGTCCAAGTGGTAGAACATTTTAGTGATAATACTGATATTTATGACTTGCATAGTGCAAACAGTCAAGAGCCACAGTTGTGGGCTGGATACTCAAACACAGTCTCAGACCCAAAATGCTTATGACCTCAGCTGTTCAAGTTACTCAAAAAATAAGCAGGCATATCAAAGCATGAGGAGGGGGAAGGAGGTAAGCAATTCACTCAGCAATGGCAACGGGGCAGGACAACCACCTCTGGGAAGGAAGGTGGCCCAGGCGTGATGGCCACCACTCGTGGGTGGTGGGGTGGGTGCTCCTCCATCCCAGCTATCTGGGGCGGGTGGGTGGATGCCAGCCCCAGGGTCTGCAGGGGAGCATTCTTTTGAGAGATCCATCCAGTCAGGACATCTTCCCGCCCACCGCTACAAGGAAGCAGGAGCAGAAGTGGAGTAAATACGGACAGAAGTTTCTGTTACTTACCCATCACGCCACAAGAGAAGAGGGTAGGTCCTTGACTCATCTTTGGAGTGTGCTGCAAACAACCAGAAAAACTATTCACTTCTCGCAGACTCGACCGGGGCACCAGAAACCACCCTGCCTCCAGCCTTGGCAAAGCCGCGCAGCACCCAGCAGGGAGAAGAGCCTTGGGCGCCCGCGATGGTCCTGTTTTGGCAGGGACTGGGGGACAGACAGAGTCATCTTCCCTCAGTGAAATAAAATTTAAACAAACCCTGCTGCAGAGAGTTGGTGTCGAGCCCTGAGCTCACAAATCATGGCTCCTGCACCTCATATTTACCCACGGGAATAGCTGCAGCAAGGTACCCAGCTCCGGGACCCAAAACACCAGAGAAACTAAACCAGGACCTGCAATTCAGTGGTAATTCTGGATTGGGCAAGAAAGCAGCAGCAGTGGTATCTGAACCCCATCCAAGCCCATCAAGGCCTCCTGCCTAGGTACAAAGCAGTTATTTAGCTTTTTTTAAATGTATAGTGTGTTTCTATGGCAAGCCGTCCTCACCCCAGCACATTGATTTGCAATAAAAATAGGGAAAAACACCACTATGTGGGGACAAAATAATCCTGGATGCCTTTTACACTCTTTTTTTTCTACGAATTTTCCTCTTGACAGTGTAAGAGACATCATCAGACTTCCAAAAATGGGCATGGACAGTTTTATGTACAATAAATCAATATGTCATCTGCAGCTACATGCCATTTCAGCTATGTCTGCAAAAACACACTTCCATACTAATTGCTCTTTTATTATCCCCCCAAAATATCCATATTCTGCTTCTGAAGGTCTTCCCTGGCAACACCATCCCATCTGACTGAGGCTTTACATCACCTGAGGGAAGCACCAGCATGACCTCCCCGTTCACCCATACTGTCATAGCTGTGCTTTATCTGGCGTTAGGCCACCACATTCACGTCTTCTCGCCTGATCCATGTTTTACATGTTGCCTGCTCACATAACAATAACAACAATGAGGTACCAAATGCTGGCACTTGCCTGTGCAGAGCAATCCAACAGAAGGATCCCACTTCATATACAGAACATTGTACATATTGAATATAGAGGGATGTGGAGGCAGAAAACAACAATGGGGTGGAGAAGGTAAATAAGGGTTGTTCACCTTCTTTGAAGCATGTGCCACTTTTCTAGGTGAAGTCAGGCTATTTCTATCTGTCAAGCCCCACTTTATGAAGTGGTAGAATTAATTCAGAGACAGCGAAGACAGGCAGCTGTCTCCGAAGAATGGCCAAAGCAGGGTGGCGATGGAAGTGGGAGAAGCCCCAGAGAAGGCAGCGGTTGTGCCAGTGCCCATCTGTGTGCCAGCCCCAAAGACCAGCTACTGCCTGCAAACGTGGGAAGGGTTAGGAACACTTTTAGATGACATATGTCTCATATTGAGTATAATTACCATTTTGGAAGAGTTTCGTCTTAACACCAAACCAGGAACTGAACCAAACGAGCCCATCAGGCGTTGGTAGGCAATATTCCCACTGCTCTGACATTTATTTTCTTTAGGTTTTGCTTTTTGGTCTTTCCCATTAAGTCAATGGAAAAAACCCTTGCTTTCTTTGGTGGATCAGACTTCTGGTGAACATCTGCCCCAGTTCAACAGCCCGGACAACTCAGCAATTCAACTTGTGTAACCAGGACTATCACTGCACTATTGACCCAGCCCCAGAGCTGTGGGAGACACTCGGCAAACACGCAAGGGCAAAGTTTCATGTCACAGCTCCGCACCTCCCCTGCCTGCCATCAGGCACTCTGGGTGCCCACACCTTCCCACAGTAGTAGAAGAAACAACTACTCATCTGCCTCTCTGCAGCAAGTTCCCCTCCACCTGCCCCACACCCCTCCTGGGGCACAGCAACGTCAGATGCTCAGGCTTCCCCCTCGCCGTGCTGAACAGCAGCCGCGGGAGATGCTGCCTTCCCAGCAGGAGCTGACACTAAAGCAAGGATATTTTTCTAATATATCAATATCATTCCTTCCCAAATCTCACCCTTTTAAGGCAGGATTTAAGCTGCCTCTGGCTCGCTCGCCTTCTCCTCCACCGCGCATTGCCAGGGCAGCCTGCCTTTGCCCCAGCACGCTGTGCTATCTGCCTGGGAAGCCCGGCTGGACAGTTTGTCATCCTCAGCAAACTTTGGCATTTATATTTCTTTTATGCTCATAATGCCCATTTATGGCTGATCCTGCCAGATGCTTCCTGCCGTGTTCCTGCAGGCCCTTATCTGAGGCTCTCAGCACAGCCTATGAGGAACAGCCTTTTGGTCTAATTTATTCTCAGACTATAACCATCTCTCCTGGAGAACAGAGAAGAAAATGTCCATGACCAGCCTCACTCTGGACTTTCTCAGACAGCTCTCCATCATCCCTTTTCTCCTCCTCCTGCCCCTCAGACAACGTGTTGCCCCTCCCTTCCCACTACTGTAGGTACGCTCAGCCCCACAGCCTGGCTCATCCCTTGCAGCATCATCTGGGCTGTTCGCTGCCCCTAATTTGGTATTTTGTTGTTGCTCATTTGGCGTGGCTGGATTTGCATCCCTTCAGGCTGTCAGTGAGACTGTTAAGTACCACAGCGTTGCCCTTCACCATCTCCCACTTAATCCTGCTCCCCACTTGCTCATCCTCCTATTAATGATGAGCACCTGTTTGATGTTGGTGAAGCAACTTCTCACCTGTGTTATTCATGGCATTGATTTTAGTTTTTAATGCTGTTTATTCCATTGAATGCTTACTGAAATTCACATATGCAAAAGCCACAGCACTCCAATCATTTACTAATCACCTGCTCCTTGGATATTAATGCAGCTTGGTAGAAATCAGTGCTATAAACCATCTAAAGATCCGGCCCTGCAGCACAAAAAGCCTTATTATAAAGCTACAGCAAAGCTCTCAGCAGCAAAATAGTTTTGAACAAAGATTTCAAAAAGCTTACCAGCTCAGTCCTGCATGTTACAGAGTCAGCACCTTTGTTTTCCCGAGTTTTGGTTAAGATCATCACCATGGTAATGCAGTCCTGCCTTGGAGTCCATCAGGGTCCAGGCGAAGGGCGCCGGCAGCCGTGGTCTGGCGAAGCTCCTCTTTCAGTGCATGTTCCCTCGGGAAAGGCTTGGCCCCGCCGGCTCCCACCGGCTCCTTGGGGGATGCACAGGAACAGCCTCCGAGGGCAGAAAATTCCCTGTACACAGAGAGAGAGAGAAGAACAGCTTTAAGGGACTTGCCTGGGGAGATGGCGGGATGAGGGTGGGTGTGCTGGGCAAGGGGCCAGCACTGCCTGAAAAACACCCCGACGGCAGTTACTCCAGGGGAGTATTTATTTTAGACTCTTAAGTATTGCTGGTGTTTCTCTGCACCCCATCAGCGCAGAGGTGTTTCGTGGGGTGGGCATTCGCACGAGCTGTTAGAAGCACGTAAGGTACACAAGGTGATCCAGAGGGACACAAGTATTTATTTCAGGCAAAGGAATAAATAAATAAATAAAGTTTCCTCTGAATTCTCCCATTGAAAAAGGGAACTCTGTCCCTTATATCACAGATACTGAGGCTTTGATAGAAGGGCTCGTTAAAGCCCCATGGTTGATCTTCCAGAAGCCCTTGTCCCCAGACCAACCGGCAGCACATGTCCAGCAGAAAAAGCCCATCCAGCATCATTAAGGCTGTGAAATCCCCTGGACACTCCCATCCCACCCCAGCTACTCCCTGATTCTCAAGCCATGAAGAGCCCTTTGAGGAAAATACAAGGCAAAGAGTTGCCTGCAAGGAAGGCAAGAGCTCCCTGCCCTGAAATCCTAAGGGCCACACTATGCCTCTTGATCTTCACCTATTTCTTAGGTAGTTTTAGGTAGCAAAAGCTAAAGGCTGCACAATGAGGAGAGCAAATGAAGAAACAAGCTACCAACCAGGCTCACACAGCACCGCACAGACCTGACCATGAGCCGTTGCCCAGCTCTGCCTCACCTCCTGGAATTCTCTCCAATAAATTTACTCCCACGTAGAAGCAGACAGATTGCAGTTCCAATCTGATTACAGAAATCAGTGTTTCCCCAAATCGCTCCTCTTGTTTTGCTATTTTGTTGCCTTGCAGTTAATGCAAGCAAACAAAACCACCACTTGCACGATCTGAAGAGCATAAACACTGATGTTGTAACATGCAGTCAAAACCCCATTGCAGTACTTAAGGACGATATTTGAGAATATGCCACTAAGTATTAAACCTCATTATGAACTGATATGGCTTCTCTTCCCAGCTCGTAAATCATCTTTTCTGTGTTTACTCGGATTAGAGCTTGCAACGGTGTTATGAGTAGCTCATTTGAAGGCCAGCTGGCTGGTAAAGAAAAATCACCTTCTCTTATTTTGTGAGGACAAAGTTCATCCAGAGTGCAAAAACAGGATTGAGAATCAATACATTTTCCAAAGACACTGTTCCCAAGGGCACATGTTCCCAGCTTCTTAAGGGACACTGGTGGGCTTATAATACACAATTTACTGGGCAACCCAATGACCAAATGGAAACCATCGAATAGAACTGCAAAGCACTTCAAACCATCAAAATGACACATAATTTACTGAGCCCAGATCACACATCTGTACTGTGGATAGCCTGGGCTTGTGCGAGTAGCGCACGACATAAGGGAGAACGGGGTGGCTGGGGGATCAGCAGACTATCACAGCAATGTGCCCCCATCACCACGGGGCTGCAAACCCCCTGGTGATCAGGCAGCTCAGACACCTCTGTTACAGCACATGGACACCCAAGGTTATGCTCAGGAGGCTCCCTGAGCCCTGCACTGGCGCCAGCTTGGGTACGTCAAGCTGCCTTTCAGGAGCAAGCAGAAAGTGTTGCTCTACGGTCATTAATACGTTCCATAGGAGTTTTACATTTCTGCATTTTGACAGTCCTTGCATCAAATATATCAGTATGCAGCAAATCCTAGAGGTCCTGCTCAGGAGGGATGGCTGCTTACACCAGGCTCTGAACAAACACAAGAGGATGGGATGCTCTCCCCAAAGGGCTGCCAGTGTCAGCACGTAACAGGGGACAGATGGGGACAAACTGAGGACGCATGGAAGTGAGGACCAAATAACATGGGAACAGCGATACAGGGGAAAAATAAGCAACACTGGTGGTATGCTTGCTGCTGAAGCCTCTAGTGTCTCACAGCACCGGTACGGGGCCCCAGCAGCACGCATGCGGCACCGCAGGCAGCTGCACAGCACCCCATCCTTGCTGGCTCATCTCCTTTTCCTTCCTGTGAGTGCTCTGCCTGCAATTTTAGCCCCGCCAGCTACAGTGGTTGAGCCGCAGACCAGGGATGGGGAGCAGGGTAGTGGCTGCTCTCACTGACGTCTGAGCTGGATCTGCCACAACAGAGCTCCTATTCCCCAAGGAAAAATCCCCTCCTACCAAACTTATGGTTGTAGCAGCCTCCCAGAGACCAGCATGCACACAGCAGCCCAGCGGACAAGAGGCACTTAGACCCCGGTACGTGCCTTCAAACTGGGGGACCTAAGTCAGGCTTAAAGGTTTAAAGCCCCCGCAAAGATTGAGGAGCAGGAGGCTCTTTGGGAGGCTCCAGCCTTCCCCCAGTGCTGGGGAAACCCCAGGAGCACAGCTGCCAGTGCCCTCGTGCTCATCTGTGCCATACCATAGATGGCTAAAGCACAGGAAGAGGACTAAACACACCTGAGGTCTGTATTTTTTTATCTGCCACAGTCTTGGTTGTGCCTGATTCCAACGCAGAGATAGTGATGCTTGCCACGGGGCTGGATTCTGGGGCCGTCGTCGGTGCAGCGGCAGCAAGGGAAGCAAAGATCAAACAAGCGTTCAGAGCAGCATGAAAGCAGTTAAGCATGGTTCCTCGTTAACAGGGTATGATTTCTTCATGAATAATTATCTTTCCCTAAGGTAATGATTAATGTTGCTGCAGCAGACTCCTATACACACCCAGGCGTGCGGCAGCCAACAGGCAGGAACAGCAGCAAGTACAGGCAGAGGCTCCCTGCCTGAGCCGGACAGGCAGCAGCGCACACCGCCTCGCACCTCCCCTCTCCCTGCTCCACTGCATCTCCTGCAACTAATACAACCCTAATGACAATGCAGCAAACTGCTGGCCATGCTGCCAGCTGGCATCACCCGGCATCGGGTCCGGGACGCGCTTTCAGGTCTGGGCTCTTTTGTTTTAGCTACCGCTTGGTTGGGGTTTTGAAATTATCCCCACCAAGCAATTGCAATAAAATGGAAAACTTTCCAGTGAAATGTGATCTTTGGCTCCCCATCCTGCTTCACCGGGCTCCTGACGCACAGCATGACCCAGCGCGGTCCTGCCCCATCATGTCCTCTGGATGCAAACAAGTGCTGCGGGACTGAAATGCTTCTGCAGACCTGGGATGTTCCCCATCTTGACTCTGAGGAGGAAACTACTGTGTATTTATAGACTGGAGGCTTTCAGACACACACGTTAATAAAAAGATACTCTTTGGAGACCATTAATTATTTTAAGACATGTATTTCCTCATTTGCAATCAGATAAAGGAACTATTTTCATCCCTCCATCAAGGTTAAGTTTAAACTTGGGCCATGGACACTGGGATCAATGGGATCTCCTGCGCTGCATGGGGCACCCATGAGCAGCACTAGTGCATGGAAACCCCCAAATTTTCACGAACCGTGCTTTTACTGTGGGTATTGTTTCAAAATACAGACCGAGCGGAAGCCTCTGTGATCTTTGCAGTTGTGGAGGTAGAAAGAGGCTTTTCTTAGAGCTGCTTTCTGGACAGTATCACAGCAACTGAGTGTTGGCCTTGGCAAAAAATTGCACTGCACAGAGAGTAAGTCAGATGATCCAACTTTCACCCATTGAAAGGTAATGCTTGAGAATGGATGAGCTCCTTACAAGGGACCAGCAAGGGGTACAGCCCTAGAGCCGCTCACCATGGGCACAGAGCCCTTCTCTGCAGGGAAGTCCCACTCCCCGCACGACGGGTGCTACCGCAGTGGACTCTGTGCAGCTGCCGAGTCACAGCCGTGCCCCATTCACCTGCTACACTGGACCGTATGGAAGAGAGCTTGGGATTTAGCAAACTGCCTGTCAGATGCTCTGCCACGGCTGAAGGGAGCCTGAACAGTAACCAATATCCCATACCCATACATCTGACCCCCAGCAGCACTCTTCGTGAAGACAACTAAGGACCAGCATCACACAGATTTCCACTTGCTGTGGTACCACCACTCTCTGTACAGAGAACATTCAACCACAACCCAGCTCAAATAATCCATCTCCAGACACACACACTGACATAAAACCTACTTACAGGTAGAAAGGGCACACAGGAATGAGGAGCTGTAGCCGTATTTTGCATACCGATACACCTTGCAAGCAGCACAGCGGGATCGCTCTCGGAATATAAAACACCCGCCCCTGCTTTATTTTTAATGCTGCTCAAAGCCTTCAGTGTAAAAAGCCATGACCCATGCAGGACCCCCTTCCCACCCCATGCCCCAGCACTCCCCATGCTCTGCCTGAAGAAATACTCAGGCACCCTTTTGACTGCACAGAAAGTTTCTTAAACGCCTGCAAGAGGAAAAGGGAATGATTCCTGACCTTTACTTTCTGAATGAAACCCAAGAGTTGCCTGTCCCTCTCCAGGCAGGGGATTTCCAGCCACTCCCAAATCCCTCTCAAACACTGTGAAAGAGGAGGAAGGACAAACACCCAAGCCCAGCCTTCATCCTTCGCATAGCTGCGGACTTGGCTCCATCGCCACCAGCAGCGTCATTCCAGAACACTACAGTACAACTGAGAGCACGCTTTGGCTCAGCAAAAAAATATTCCCATTGCCACACGGCAAACTCCGGCCGTATGGCTCCGGAGAGCCAACGCTGATGCTACACAAAGGCTCGAGGTGCTTCAGGAAGCAGGGCTGGAGCAAGCCAGGTCTCCCGCTCAGTGCATCTGCCGGCAGCCGCTGCCCCAAGGTTTATCCCAGGGCAGGAGGGCTCAGTAACTCCAGTTCAGAAGTTGCAAACACCACCAAAGGAGCAATGAACGTATGCAAGGACAGAGGCAGCAGTTTGATATAAATGGCTCTCTGAGAAGAAAACCAGTAAATGCGGCTTGATGGTGGAAAACACCAACCTCACCTCCTCCAAGCAGAAAACAGGCTGAGCGAAGAGCCGGCATGATGACAGAGTTTATTTAACACAGTTTAGACCCACATGTTTGAAGAACCAAACCTAATCCCTCCAGGCCAAACTGAGCACATTTCTAAGGCTTAACCACCCTCCCCCTCTCACCAACTAAACAGAAATTCCCCTCCTGCTATGCAGATCCCGATTTCTCCACGCAGACAGACTGCCACGGAGCCTGGGGTGCGAGCACACCGCGGCCGGCCAACCCTGCTCCAAACGCTACAGGTGACTGACAAGGAATTTGGGGAAATAGCCAAAACTGGTTACTGCAATTGAAAATTGTGGGGTTTACGGCTTTCTACAGAGCATCACGTTGCAAATTTTATCCTAACTAAAAATCATGTCCCACTCCCCATCTTTCCACTTCTTAGGGGGGATTCAGGGCTACATTGCATCTCTTCATTGCACAGCCTGTCTCACCATCAGTACTTTAGAGAACACCGAGAGGCACATCTTCAACTTATTGATTTATTGCATTAAGATTTTGGGAAAATCCTTGAAGCCTATCATTTGCATGCAGCTAAATGTGGGCTCATTTCCTCACTCAGGCAATAATTTGCCTTCTGCACCCCTTTCTCAAGCAGTCTTGCTCAGCATCTCACTCTTCCTGTCATTAGTGAATATTGATTTTACTTAGGGGGTAAAAACCTCCAGTAAATGTGAAAGATGCTATTCAGGGCCTGAGATTATGTCTTTACTCTCTGAAAACGCTCCATGGACAAGTCCTGAGTAAACGACGTCATGAGTCAGCGCACATGACTTCAAAGGACAGAATTTCTGTGGATGCAGCCACATCACGATCATCCCCTGGGATTCTGTCATGAGGAAAGAGCTGCCCCAGGCTGCCCAGCCTTCGGAGGAAAAAGGCTGCAGCACTGCCCTGTCTCGCCCTGAGCCTGCAGTCACCTCCTCCTGGTCCACAGAGTCTTCCCCAGCTCCTGCAAGGTCAGGCATGACCCTGCCAGGAGGTCGGAGAAGGGCTCCGGTGCCGGAGACCACGTATCCTGCACAGCACTCCCCTCCTGCCCGACTCCTGCCTGGCAAGGACTCAAGCTTGCCACATGCTCCAGGTACTCAGAAATTACTAGCCAAAGAAAAGGAAGAAAGAAATGTCCTCTTCTGCCTGCTGCTCGCAGCTAGTCTAGGATTTTCCAGGGCTAACAAGACACACTTTCAGCATTAATTAATAAGTAGACTTGCCTATGCTTAACATTTTTAACAGCTGGCATAGCAAAGGGGAAAGCAGTAACGGGTTGTGTTCAAGATGAGTGTCACTTCGTAGGTCTGCACAGCCTCGAGAACTGCATCACCTTGTTGCTTACAACCAACATGAAGGAACGGAGGCTCTCACCAACACAGCCCCGTGCTCGCGTGTGCCACAGAGCTGCCAGCACAGGACAGCCCAGACGGAGCCGACCTCTACAGCCACACTAACAAAATCCACCAGAAGGAGACCAAGGTTTACCACAACAGCACCCATCTCGAGGGGCCTCATTAAGAACAGAAAATACAATGTGCAGCCACCACAGATGGCCATGTGCAACCTGGCTTACGGAGGTCTGAGGTTAACCCTCACTACCAGCAACAACGGATGTACAGGGGTCCTGCCCACAGCCATAAATTAACTACTAAGCAAATAAAAATCTACTATTTCAATCCGATCCCTTGCTCCAAGTGCCTGGGTACCGCCTCAGCCCAACGCCAAAGTCACACAAGGCCGCGGGTCCCCAGCACCCTGAGTCCCAAACCACACGTCCAAACACCCCCAGCCTCTAGGGAGAGCCTGAAGTCCAGGGTCACACCCAGAGCTACATGTTTGGGTTGGACCTCACCTGCAGGCAAGCCCTCACCAAAAAGAAACAAGAGCAATTAAGGAAAATTACACACCATCTAGTTGAGTGAAACACATCAGGTTTATTGCCCCCACGCTCTCAGGGAATAGGAGTGGCAGGGGAAAGACTCCCTTACACACGAGCAGTGGAAAGGGACTGAAAGGACAGGGTAGGGGCAGAGGTGCTTTGTCTCAACATCTTAGCTTGAAGAAAATGGTGTTGGCAGTGACTTTGCCTTTTCCTCCCTGGCAACTGAAAAGGAAAAGAAGAGAGCAAAATTAGTCATTGCAAAACAGCAACCGTCAAGCAAGAGGTGCGAACAAGAGACTGCTGGTCTCCAGCAGAGAGGTGCCAATGAGACATGCAAAGCGACTACACGGGACCGAGCTCACCGCACGAAAACTCATGCACAGTAGTTAAAGAGAAGAGCATAACCATTCAGAGCACTAACGTGGGGTCTTCAGTATCTCTTGATTGCACATTCAGCCTACGGATGAATTTTCATGGGGACCAGCATCAGACCTTCAAAGGGAGCACTCCTTAGCTGGCCACATGCATAGCAGCTAACAAGCTGCGCCAGCCTGAGGGTGCATCCCCAGCACATCGCTCTGCCATGGAGCAACGCCGGGACCAGCTTAGCCCAGACCTGCTGTGGGGGGGCTCAGCCCCATGAGCCCAGCATCCTCCTCCCGCAGCAGGACTGGTCCCAGGGGAGCCCCACGTGAAGGCAGCCCTCCCAGCAGCCACGCTGGCTTGGGGATAGACGCTGACAATATTTCTGCAGGGCGCCGACATTCAGACATATCCTACAACATGGTCTCAGTCTGAAAAACATCTGTAGAAATGGCACGTTCTCTTTGAGCAAACCTGTAGCCATTGCCTAATCCGCTCGTTAGGCGACTGCTGCTAATTTTAAGTGATATTTCCAAGGAATATTGGAAACATTGGTCCAAGGGTTGTCTCTGGAGAAGAGCAGTTGAAGCAGCAGCAGCACTCTGGCCTGCTGGTCCAGCGAACCATCTCACCTTTCTACTTATTTTTTTTCCCCCAATTGTGAGATTTATTACAAGAATTTGCAATGGTCTGTGAGACACTGTGAGTGTTGGCCATGCTCCCAAAAGCTGAGGAATTGCTGAATTGAGAATTGCTTTGGCTGCTTAACCTCAACAACCAGGGATGCTGAACAAGCCAGCAGAGTCCAGGTTTACTTTTAATTACCGCTTGGAGTGTGCTGCTCTAGTAAACAGACACAAAAAACAGTTCTTGTTTCTTCCTTACAGTCTCTTCCCACATACAACCTGAAACGTGTGAGACAGAGACAGCAATCACAGCCCGACCATGCCTTTTACAGACTCACTTCTCAAGCATAAACTATTTCAAATAGCACATAAACCCATCTTAATACCTACCTCTATAACACGACGTCCACCTACTTACAGCCCAATGGTAGCACTCTGAGGGTTAAGGGGGCTTCTTGGCCAGCCCGAGCCTCTTTGCTCCAGAGCTCTTGGCGTCTCTGCGAGAAGCACGTCTTGCAGATGCAAAACGGGCTCAGTACTGCAACACTGACCATAATTCTTTCAACTCATCGGTGACCACCAAAAAATCACCACACGGACCAAGTACGAGCAAGATCTGGGACATCTCGTAGCATAATTAAGCTTGTCAAGCACCAGAACACCATCATCGTTCTCAAAACAGATTTGGATACTGCTTGCAAGTCAGATTTCTCCCTTTTTCAAGGCTGAGTTGGAGAGTTGGTAGAGGCTGACAGCCCCTAAAGAAATACCTAAATTTAAAGTAGGGAAATACTGGAGGTATGCAATTGCCAGACTCCACATCAACTCCTACCACTGCCCCTTTATGGATAAATACCCTAAGATTGCAGAACCCTCACGTGAAGCCCAGCAAAATGACCGCTTAGGACCTTCCAAAACTTGAAATTATCTACCTGAACTAGGCAGGCAACATTAAGAGCTTCAAATGGTTTCAGCCGATGGTCTCTGTGCCCACACAGGGTACCACACATGCCCTCTGTCACCTTCAAACCCTACAAGACCACTGTTTGCATCAGACCAAAGTACTTCTGCTCTTGGGCAATCTGTGGGGTTTCATTCCTCAGCTGAGAAATAGCTCTCAAAGAACTCCTTGGCTCCTGAAAGATGAACATAGAGCCTTTACTTATCCTCCTAGCAACTGAAAGGCGCATTTCCCTGCCGTTTGTCCATTCGTTGTCATCAACATTGGCAAGAGAAAGGTACGGTAGCGACGCAGCTGCAGGAGGAGGAAAGGATTCCTCCAGGGCCAGGAAACCTTTGCCCACGCTGCCACCTCCATCTCTCCAGCACACCAGGAATAAATTTCCAAGCCCTGCATCTTACATAAATCTTTTTAACGAACGAGGAGCCAAACATCTGTGAGTTGTCTGAATTAGCGTGAATTTGGCAGACTGGACAGCAAACTTGTATCGCCCTGCAGCCTTCAAATTGCTTGTCTTCCTCAGGTTCATTAAATACATAACAATCTGTTACCAGAAGAAGGTTCCTACGTGCATGGGCTGCCAAGGAGCCGGTCTTGATAGCTTTGGTGGAGATGGGGGAATGTGTGGGGCGGAGAGGGGGCTCTTCCTAATTCAGTAGAGCAAGGAGACAGCGGGTTGCAACCACCCTGCCTCCTCCAGCAACCACCAGCTGCATGGCAAGGCTATTTCCAACACATAAACCTGGTGCAGCCAAAGCTGGAGGTGATTTTGGGAAGCACTGCAAAAGTTATGCATACCCACGAGCAGAGCCCTGAGCACAAGGCATCCCCGATACTTGGGGAAAACAGGGTTTTCCCACTGCTGCTGGGCAAGCCCAGCAGCACGGGGCCCCGGCACACAGCAAAGGCATCGCCAACGCCAAGCCACAGGCAGAATGGTCTGGGATGGGGAATAGTACTGGAGGCTTCACTTTCCCTCAAAGGAAGTCTTTCGCTACAAGGGAGCAGTCAAAGCAAACACCCACTCACCTGTTTACTCATTTAAATCAAAGCCAAAGCAGCACCAAAATGCACCTGACAGCATTTCCACAGAATCATTCATTGAGAGTTTGGACTTGGGTTTCAGCCGGTGTTTTTAATATCACAGGGAGACGCTTGCGAGGCTGGAATAATACAGAATCTGTTGCTATAACACACTCTCAGCTCCTGTGAGGTGTCAGCAGCACGTAGAGCCCAAACCTCCTGCAGGTTTGGCTCCCTCGGGGGCTCGGCAGCAAAACATTTATCCGCAAGCCACTGCAAGCCTGGGGGTACGGCTCCAGCGAGCCTGGGGGTACAGCTGCCCCGAAGCAAGGTACCCACCAGGCGATCATTCAGCTGGAGAAGTAATGCCCACAGAGGACAATTTTCCTGGCATTGGGATGCTTCATCGCCTGGAGTTGTCTAATTCCCATGCAGCTGGAGCAGGGCAGGATGAGCCCCACTATAGCTTGGCACCCACACAAGCCCAGATTTTGCAGCCCAACACAGAGACGAGGGGAAAAAAAAGTGTAAAAAAAAAAAAAGTAAGTGGAAATGAAAACAGTCCCTGCTTTTATTTGGGCTGGCAGAAACACCATCCTGCCCAGCTTTCCTCGAGCTCATTTATGACAGTGTGAACATGCAGTAAAGGGGGAAAAAAAAAATACTGCATTTTCCACCCCAAGAGTCTCCACCTCTGGATACTCTCCATACATCCCTCTTCCTCCCACCCCACAGGTGAAAATCAGGAGAACAGATTCCTGTGCTGTGGAAACAGTAAGCCCAAAGGACAGAGGGGTCAGCCCCGGCACCAGTGTGGTGTGAACCACGAAGACCCCTCCCGAAAAGGCATCCCGAGGAGAACTGACCTAAATGCTGCATCCCACCCCAGCTCCAAAGCTGCCAGCAGGTTATCGGGAAGGGAACCGCGCCAGGTATTTTGTCAGTGCACAAACATGAATGATTGTCCAGTACAAACAGGGCAGCAAAAATGTCAACCTCCATCACATGGACAAATACGTACCAACTTGCTACACTAATGAGTGAAGGAATTAATGAATCCTAGAATTTATAAATCATTATGAAGTCCCTAAAATAATGACACCGCCTTAATATGCAGGAGACTGCAAGTTAAACGTCAGGCTCTTAGAAAACAAGATACAGGGGATTTTTACAGACATTAAGGATGACAAAAAGTCCCACTGACAACATCGCTCTGCAGCCAGAATGAATGGCAGGAACATCAGTCATGATGCAGAAAAGGGAGAAATGGTTAATATATACTTTAACGCCATCCTAAGGAGAAAGTAAAACGATACAATCACGTTTGTCAAGAGTAACCTGGGACGATATTAAACAGCAGGCACTAAATATAGATCTTTCTTAAACAACAGCTCCAAATAATTTACACCTTCAACTTTTATAAGATTGTGCCAAAAAGTCATCTGAGCCATCACCGCCGATGCTCCCAGAGGACAGGCGCAAGCCAGCGCGGTAACCGTGATGGCCCCGACAAAACGAGCCCTGCAAGGCTCCATTTTCAGTCCAAGGACGGAGAGTCAGGAAGCAGAATTAACAGCGAGAAAAGAGCTCTCGTCTCACTTGATGTCTTTGTGCCGGTAAGAGGGCGCTGGTAAAACAGACTTCATTAAAGTGCACAGAAATGGATGACAGTTACTGATAATTATTTAGCTAACACATCTCAAACAGACCTGCAAATAAACTGGCAATACTGGCTTCAACAGAAACTAGCCTTTCACCTTAAGCCATGTCATATTTCTGGCAGTAATTTGGAAGGAAACAGGAAAACCAGTGCTGTGTAAGTGACTCAAGACTGGCCGAGCACTAAAGACGGAGAAGAACAACTTGACAATACAGAATGGAAAGAAGCAACCAGCACAGTTTTTAACTGAGACGTTACGATACGCCTTAAAGAAATAAATCACTTAAAAGACACTCACCTCGAAGGCAGGGGCACATCCCCAGGCCCCTGCACCGCGCGGCAGATTACCAAGGCATGTGGGAGATATGTCTGCAGGCTAGATAGATCAGGGATCTCCAGGAGACGAGATGGTATTGCCTCTGTACTCCGCACTCCACAACCACTACGGGGATCTGGAGCCTTCTGCCACATCTGATTAAGGTCTGGAGAACACCCTAGGAGTAACTGAGGGACCTGAAGACATGGGTACAGGGCAAGACTGGAGGAAGGTGGAGAGGAAATTGCTCAGGAACGATCTGATCACCTTCAGAGAGGGAAGGAGATGCCGAGCAGGTCCTTCAGAGGGAGCAGACCGGTGGTGTAACACCACCCAGCGCTGCGGGAAGTCAAAAGCATGCAGGTGCAGAGTAAGGGTGAAGCGCTATTTTTTCCTGAACAGCAAGGACAATAACCATTACAATAAATTAATGGTGCAACACATGACTGCAGCGGGTTCTCAATCCTCGCTACGTTTTTATCTCTGCATTGGATGGCTTTTAGAAAAGCTGTGCTCCAGCGAGAATTAATTCAGAGAATTATTAAAATTGGTGATACAGGGCACAGTCTCCAGGAGCGTGGCTCTCCTGGCTCGCTGCCCTATGCCTCGAGTGAGCTGCTGCACACCCATGTCCCAGCACAGTCCCCCAGGTGGCTTGTGCAAGGACCAGGAGGGAGGGCTGACAAACCAGCCCCTCCGACGCTGACCAGGCTCTTGTTTCAGCTCTAACACGGCTCCTTAACCCGCCACCTTCACAGTGTATGGTGGGGGTACGCAAGAGGCAGGCACAGGGAGGGCATCGACAGTGCGATCCATCCCAATGGGGAGTTGGACTTATTTAAATGCAGTTTAAAATACTTAGCAACTCACCCGAAACCTCCATGGGAAAAGTAATATTCTACCAACAACATAAACCATGTGCAACCAAAGATGTGGGTGATAGTTTCTAAATTAAGCTATCGGTAACTGTAAATCTTCGTTAACCACAATGCTTTCGCTCCGAGAAGCGCCATCCATCGCATTGTATCTCAATTATAACACAACTGATAGTCCAATAAAGAGATAATCTTTTTCTGGATTAACAGAGAAGCTACAAAACCAAATGTGGATTTTATAATGCTTTCTGTATCTTCATAATTGTAACGGCTCTTCAGCTTTGGCACACAATTGTAGCTTTTGGCCTCTATTTAATAGCATTAAAACTTGCCCTTTCAAAAATACTATACAATGTTCATTTCTAACAGCTGGGACAAAAAAAGCATGCGATAATGGGGTTGATAATATATATACTTGAAGTACTTTTATAGCATCAACAACTATTACCCAGCACACCAGGAGGCTATTTGCGGTAACATTAAGGTAAGCACACAAATACAAAGCTCACAGTTATTGTGACTTTCCCATATCACTTGAGAGAAGAAATTGCTACCACCACCTGGCCTAAACTGCGCTGCTGGACTATCCTAACCAGCAAAAAGACTAGTTGTCTTCATTCATGCCATTTTCCTTCCCAAACGTTTCCCAGCGGTGCAGAATAGCGACAATGGCGGTTGTACAACTAGGGCAACTGAGGCAGAGGAGCACGAAGGCTTGCCTTGGGCCACTGCAGGAGTCATCACAGGGTAAAGGACAAAAAAAAAAGATTTCTTAAATGCAAGAAAGTGCATAATGTGCTTTAACTCGTCCCTGAGGAGACCCGGGATTTAGGAGCAGAATGAGGGCTGCGTCTCTTAACCCCTCAGTCCAGACCAGCCACTGAGAGCAAAGCAAGCTGCTGGTGCACCTTGACAGCAGCACCATTCTGCACCACCACCGCCCCCGAGTCCCGCTTCTCCTCTGCCATCAAAACCGACTTTTGGTCCTTCCTTTCAAGGGCTGGTTTTGAGCCGAGAGAGGGCGAGCAGGTTTCCCAGCTGCCAGATCAAAGTTTGCCAGATTTCATTTTCACAAACCCTAGGAGATGTAACCATACCTAAGCACAAAACGGCCACAAAGTAGAACTCCTCTTTCACTGCGATCCCACACCTACCGCACAGCGCAAGCCCTAAACTCTGGCTGCCTAAAGCAAAAGCTATGGCCAGGATCCACAAATATCAGGAGTGATACAGCCCAAGGGATGCTTCAAATGGACTACAGAGGAGTGACACCAATGGTGCTGCTGCATTTAATCCTCTAAAAGCAAAAACCATGACCAAGTCTCCCTTGGGCTTTCTCTTTTAGGGGGGAGGTACAGAAACTCAAGATTTTTGCACTCACTCAACCAGTTCTTAAAATATTACTCAAATACAGCGATTACAGAGGCAAACTGGCCTGGGAAGCCTCACCCCCTGTGCAGGGACCCACAGCCTGCGGTGCCGGGAGCAGCCGTGCTTCATGCAGGCTTCAGTGCTCCTCCAGGTCAGTCTAACACAGTTTTCTCCTTCCATGCATTTCAACAGAAGCTTCTAACGTATCAAACCTTACTTATCTTACCCAGCGTTCGTTGGATGCATAAGATGCGATATCTTACATATCTAACAGATCAAACATCATAGGCTTCATAACCCATGGATCAACCACCTGAAGCCCAGGAGGAATTCTTGCTGTAAATTAATTGCGTAATGACACTTTAATTTTCAATACCTACTTCACCCGTTGATGACTAAAAGCTCACGCATCCACAGCTTGTGCTATCGGAGCTTGCACCAGCTTGGCGGGGCTTCAGAAATAAGCTTTTTGCCTGGGAATTTTTGTCTCTCTAAAGGCAGCCAACTCGTAAAAGTTTGGAAAAACAAAACACCCTGAGGATCTGCTCTCCAGTTCACTGTACCAGAGCCACGTTCTGCATTGCTGCTGTAAGCAAATAGCTGGGTTGCAGAGAGCCGGGCTGTGACTGCGGACACGTAGTGTGACCTTGGAAAAGTCTTTTTTTATAATTATAACACGGCCACTCTCACAGGGATACTTGAGTGCAGAACCAGAGCTCCAGGGCTCAGGTCTGCTGCTGCCCCAACCACTTTCAAGGAACTTATGGAAGGTCTTATCTCTAATGAGAGCAGTGGCACTTGTGCCGTGGTTGGCGGGGAGCAGGCTTGGGCAGGGACGACTCCTCGGGGCGCAGAGCAGCCCGTCAGGCTGAATGACCCAGCAGGCTTGCAGGCACAGATGAGTAGCATGGTGGAAAATTCCCTTCTCTACGCCCGATTAGTTTATATTTAGCTCTCCGGGGAGCAGACGCACTGGAGGAACTGTTGTTTTGGTGATATTTTTGCACAGCCCCGCGGAGACCCCTGCAACGCAAACCACGGCGTTGTCGGGGGAGGCTGCCAAGAAATCCTCACTCCACCCCCACATCAGACCAGGCATGTGAGACTGCCGATTGTCGAAGCCCTCTGCTACCCATTAGACCTCCTTTTTTTTTTTTTTGTTCTGTTTCCCCGAGTCAGCAGGCTTGCTTCCTCTTCCTCCTCCTCCCCGTTTTGGGAGAGAAAGGAGCACAAAAAAAGTCAGCCGTGAAGAGGGTTTGCTTGAGGACCTGCAGAAGAACAACCTCCCCGGCTGGCCTGGTCCCCCACGGCCACCGGAATAAAATGTGGGCTGCATTTGCAACTATTTCAACCCCAGTTTTGGTGAGGGCAGACCTGATGCAAAGGCTCTGCTTCCCCTCTCCCTCCCCTGGGACATGGGAAGGAGACCCGAGCCCTCCGGGCTGAGCTCTTGGAAGAGCTAGGAGCATCTCTGGCACCTTGCCCTGCCCCAACCCGTTGGTCCAAAGTCTGCTCGGCCACAGCTTAATGTCCATGAGGACTATCCCGCAGCAAAATCATTATACAAGCCATGCGATATGGAAGGGGGGGAAGGGAACAAAACCAAAACCAGCCCTTTCAACCCAGGGCGTCCTCTTTTCTACCCGAGATTTTACAAGGAAAGCACAAACTACCTCCATCCTGATAAAGATCAAGAAAAGAAACTCTCCACAGCATTACAAGAATGAAAGAAAGAGGAAGAACAGCCTCAAACCACGCAGCTGTCATTCGAGAACTTAGAAGTCAATGGACAAATTGGAGAAGCCTCGCTCTCCTCCATCCCCCTTCAGGACATGGTCCGTCGTGCCTGTTCTGCACAGAAATAGAAGTGTTTCGGCAAGACGCCGTATGCCTGGTACTACCTATACCTTTGCTGAAAGTGAAGCAATTCTTTCACACTAAAAAGAAAATAATTACATATAATTAACTGAAGCGTGTTTGGGGATTTATATTGGTATATGTTTACCTATTTGCATGTGTGCATACTTATGCACATGTATTTATTTATGCAGGTATCCACACCTGAAAATTAGCCTACATTGATGCTGGCTCAGTCCCACGGTCTGCTTGATCTCCTTATGTAAAAATTTGATCTCACTCACAGAGATCAATTATCTACTGAATTGATTTGCCCTGATTGTACATGCAAAGTTTTATATCTGACAGCCTGAGCTCTTAGTGATCTTCCTCCCAAAGTCCATCTGCTTTCTATAACTGAAGCGGACCTTGGAGACCTTGGCCTTGTACAGAGCTGGAAGTTGCAAAATTTCCCTCCCTCCCTCCTCCAGGTTTAACCTGGAAATGAGAAAGCCTGGATCCAGGGATTCAGATGCAAAACCACCTGCACACGTGGCCATGCTCCACCGGGCCATGCTCAGCAGGGTGTCCTTCTCTCCTTTGAAGTGAAGGAAATAATTCCACGGCAGGTTGTTTTGGCTGGGTTTTTCTGCTTGGGTTTTTCCCCACACATCTGAAAGCGAGGAGGCTGCGTCCTTCTCTAAGAGAAGTGAACACCCCTACTCCTGCACCCCTGGGCCCAGCCACGCCAGAGCCGGGTCTAACACACCCACCACCACAAGCATCCTCAGGTTCCGGAGGATTTTGAAGAATGAAGAAGTAAATCAGAAGTTCTCTTTAAACCTACAGTGAGCCACAACAGGTAAGGATAGAGCAAACGGCTCTGAAATTCAGGTTTTTTTACTATCACTCCAATTAATCTGTTTCATGACCCACCCCAAATATTTTCTCTGGAAACATTACCTATATTGTTCTGGGGTTTCTTTATTTCTTTTTCCAGCCCTCAGCCAAGCCCTAGTAAATATTTCTGCCCGTGTTGGAGGCAGGCTGAGGGAATCTCTGCCTTACACAAGCGGGTGCCTTGCAATCGGAGGGAATGCAGCGGCAGCCCCCCGCGCTCAGAGACACCCGATATTGGTGAGAGACAGGCAGAGACGCTCACGGCCCTCCGTGTTTTTACGGTGTTATTGCAAGACACTGCTACCTCTGCAATTTGCAAGTAGTTTTTAATCTGTCAAAATATACTTTTATTATTGTTTGAGGATTCAAAAGGAAAATATGCACATCTGGTTTCAATCGCAAACTGAAGTTCGGTCTATCAGCCTATTTCATAACAAATTATGCTTACTTTTTACTCCAGAGGATTTCCTAAGGAGGGGGTGCGCTGCCAAGGTACACCAGCGTCTGTGGAGACCGCACGGCACCGAGAGAGAGGGCGGCACTACCCAGTGACAGGCACCGCGCCGTTGAAAACTCACTCTCTCTGTCCAGTAAATTAAATCCTAAAATTATTGAGGAGAAAACGCTTATTCATGAAACCTTTGTGTACATCTATAGGTGAAATCTTCACGTACAGTATGATCCGAACAACCTGACGTCACTGAGCGGAGAAGCAAGACTCACTGGCTTTCTAGGACAACTCTGCTGCCAGGGCACTTGGCAGAGCAAGGAGCAAAGCCTGAAGCCTTGTTCCTTGGCTCCGTCCCTCGCTGCAGCAGCGCTGGGCGCTGGAGACCCCCTCCCTGGGGGCACAAGGCGGCTGGCGAAGCCCCGCAGGACGGGCCTGCGCCCCTCCCTCGCCACCGTGAGCTACCTTGCACATGCCAGGCGTGAAAACCGTGGCGGGGCGGCACGGGAAGCGAATGCGACTGCCCCCGGTTGGGCTGGAGAGCATCTCTGCAAGCGATTCTCAACTCCATCCACGGCTCCCCTGCGCCGCAGCCCCCCGTCAGACCCCGCACAAGGGGAGTTTTGTACCGAACGCGCCGACATCCACATTTCAGCCCCACTAAACATCCCTCTCGGCCCGCAGAACGGAAAGCACGTGTTGATGCGTTCGTAGGAAGAAATTACAGAGGCAAAGGCAGAGCGATCCGAAGCGGAGCGGAACGCGCGCTCCCCGCACGCTGAACTTTGGGGAGGCGACCTTCCCTCCCGGCACGGCGGCCAGGGGACCCGAGCTGGCCCCGAAGGGGCGCCCTCGTTCCCGCCGCAGGCGCTCAGCCCCACCGGGCGCACCCCCGGGGACATCCCTGCTGCACCTCGCTCCCTCCGGACGCCGGAGGCGGCTCCTCCCCGGCCGAACCGCGCAGGACCGGGGTGCCCCGCACCCCGACACCCCGCTCCCCACGGCGACCTGCGCGTCCCCGGGGTGGCGAACTCGGGGGGGGGGGGGGGGGGGAGAGGGGCGGCCCCGGCGGCACAAAGGCGGGCAGCCCCCCCCCAGCTCCGCCCGGGCGGAGGCAGGCGGATCGGAGCACCGGAGCGGGGCGAGGATGCGCAGCGGCGGCGGGGGATGCCACCCTTCCGTGGGGCGGGGGGGGACCCCCGCCGTGACCCTCCGCCCCCCCATCCCCTCCCCGCCGTACCCCAGGCAGGGCAGGGCGCAGCGCCGTCCTTTGTCCGCCACCCCACACACACACACACACGCACACCCCCACCCCGTGGCGGGGGGGCGGGGGGGCACGGCGGGACCCCCACGCACAGAGATACCGCGAGTGACAGCGCAGGGCAGCCCCGCTCCGCGCAGGGCCCCGGCCGGGTGCTTACCGTGGTGGCGGCGGCGCGGCCCGGCCGGGCCGGCTGTGGGCACCGCTCCGAGCCGCGCTGCCGCTGCCGCCGCCGCCGCCGTGCTGCGGGCGGGGCGGGTGCAGGGGGGAGGAGGGGGAGGAGGAGGAGGAGGGGGAAGAGAGGGAGGGGGAGGGGGAGGGGGGGAGGAGGAGGAGGAGGAGGAGGAGGAGGAGGGAGGGAAGGAGGGAGGGAGGGGAGGAAGGAGGAGGAAATGCGCTTGTCACTTCCTGAGCGGGGCCGGCGGAGGCAGGGCCCGGCCCGCACCTGCGGAGCGCCCGCCCCAGGCCGTGCGGGGGGAGCCGCGCACCGGGGGTGCCGGTGAGGGGGAGCAAAGCGCCCCGGCCGGCGGCCTCAGGGGGCGTCCGTGGCCAAACATCGCCTGGAAGAGCGTGGCGGGGGGAGGACAAAAAAAAATATCAACACAAAAATAATAATAATAAAAAGGAGGGAGCCCAGGCTGCCAGCAGGTGTTGAGCGGTGCGGGACTGGGGGCGCGGGCGCCCTCGGAGCAGCCCCGGCGGCCCAGCAGCCCGGCACGGCGCTCCCGGCCCCGCCGGGAGGGCGAGGGTGACTCCTGGTGGCCCGTCCCGCGGGCCTGGGGAGGCTCCCCCAGCGAGAACTGCTCCTGGAGTTCGAGTGCATCACAAATACCACCCTCCAGCATAGGGTCCGGCAAAAATATCCCACTCCTCCATTTTTCCGCTGTTTCTTTTGGGAAAAGGCATTTGACAAAACACAAGCAGAGTGAAACGCTGCCAGACGGAAGGTGGCCGTGGGTCATCTGCAGTATCCAGAGACACGCCTGCTTGGCTCTGCTCGGGAGATGGCCTTTAGGAGTAATCTGCTCCAACAACAACATTTTCCATCCATCCGAGCTGAACCGCGCGCAGCACGTAGGCTTCTTCTGAGAGCAAGAGTAATTAGCAAACAAGGAAACTACATGACAGCTAAAAAGAAGATTTAGAACTCATTACAAAACAGGGCCTAAACATTAATCTTGAACATATGCAAGCAGACAACGCAGATGTCATCAGGAATGAATCTGAGGCTTCGGTGTCTCAGTTTCAGCCAGCCGGCCGGCTGGCCGGGCACGCCACTGGGATGGCAAGCGGGAACGTGCAAGGGCATGTGCGCCCTGAACGGAAAGGGAGGCTTCACCCGCATAACTCGGCTGTGCTTCTGACGTCCTGCCCCGCTGATGCATGGCCCAAGATACCAAATAAGCGTCGCAGAAGACTACCAGTATTTAATGTAATAAAGAAGAAAGGAGGAGAGTAAGCAGAAATAGCAGAAGAAAATTTAACACGGGAGCAGCTCCCACCGGAATAGCGAGGACTGATGTCAACAAAAGTGGCTCCGTACTCGGTACGTATAAAATTAGGCAGGAGCGGCCGGTGTGAGTGGGCTACAGACAGGAAGAAGGGCTTTTGCACCAAGCTTGTCCGTCCCACTCAGTATTTGCTTTTCTTATCATGTGTTGAGAGTGGTAGCAATAAAACACTTGCAAACTCCTTTTCCAGAACTTTGGGAATCAAGTTTGAAAATGTTTTCTTATGGTTTCCCAGCTGAATATTTCAGTAATAAAGCTTGCAGCGTAATTGAATCCATTCCCGTGGCAGCCTTGCGCAGTGCGGGCTTGGTCTCCAAGAACCAAGCGGAAGGTTGCTTTCTGTCTGCTTCTGCAGCTCCGTCCAAACCCAGCATTCTTTACCTCTCATCCTCTGTGCTTTCCAACAGATGAGTTGGCTGCGGAGCGTTACCGGTGTGCGTGAAAGCCTGTTGCCAAAGCACAAACCTGTTTTCCATAGATATTTTCAGTAATGTTGTTTGAATGTACAGGCTGGCCATAGGTCCCTGCTCTGGTGACACTGCAGAAGACCTTCGTCAGAAGGGGAAAAGACAGAAATTGCTTTCAAGCTTTGAAGAGCTGGGCATGAGAGTTTAGTCATCGTGGACAGAAAATCCATTCAGTTAAATTCTGAGCCGATTTTATTTCTGTTTTTGTCTCGGATGCCAGCACCTTTGCTACCCACTGACTGGAAGCCTTCCTTACAGAGATGGAAACTCTGTGGGTAGGAAAAAAGCTAACAATCCCCCTGATCCTTCTGCAGCCACACTGGGGTCCAAGTCCCTAAAACATTTCGATGTAACTAAGCCCTCTGGACAGACACAATTTCCATCACATCCAGCGCACAGGATTTGGCTGCTCAGTTACAATCCGCTCGCTGTGTAGCCTTCCCAATGCTTCACCACCTCCTCCAGCTGGTTGTTATTCAAGTCAGACGCACCGTGGTTGCTAATAATTTTGGAAGTGTCTTTTCCGTGATGACCTACAACTCTGTGCTATTCTGAGCACCTGACCATTCCCACTTATTTATGGTTTATCCTTCTGCTTCTCCTGCCAGGCCAGAAACACAGGTAAGGGACTCGCCCAAGGCCACGCAGAGAGCTGGAGCGCCCCAGTCGCAGGCTGGCTGTGCTGGGTGCCGCATACTCACAGGGACATCTGGGCCCCACCAAAGGTCTCCAGCAGCACTAAATGGAGACCAGTTTCAGAAGCCACATTCCAGTTTCAGGGGAAATCTGGGAATTCACAGAATCTAAATAACAGTGAGCAGAAGTATTTTTAACAAATATTTCATAGCCAGGGAACAAGCACATCTCTGTAATACAATCAGGGAGTTCTAGGTCAGAGAGTATCTGAATCAAGGAGACCTGATACCCTAAACAAGTGAAGGGTTGCTGTGCAGGCAGGGTTGTAATGAGGAGTGTAGTTCTTACTACATATGGCACGTGACGGGATTTGCACCAAACCTAAAAATCCTTCTTTTATTTCACAGGTTATTTGCTGCACACGTGTAAGAGCTTTGTGTTTCAGCTCCCTGCTGCGCTTTGCTGCCTCCCTCCCTGCCTTGGCAGAGGGCACAACTGCTGAGCGCCAGGCTGCCCCGGACTAGGTGCAATGGAAACAGTTGACAGAAAAAATAAATAGACCGTGAAATACATACGCAAACCCTATGCTCACTTGAATGCGTTAATCACTTTGTCAGCCATGTTTGCATCTGAATCGGCTTAAGATAAGCCAAGAGGTAGTTGTCCATCATTCACAAAAACCGAGGCAGCTGAGGGCATGCCCAAGAGCAGCACGCTACGTTGGATATACAGTTGGAATATACGTTGGATATACGTTGGAAATACAGTACCCATGGAGTTCGGGTGCCCTGGGGTAGGGCAGCAGTCAGTGAGGCTAATTACTACTGCGAATTGGGGCGAAAGAGCTTGAAACACCAACTCGGGTTTTAGGGGAAGCATTAGAGAAAATCTGACCATTGAACCTTCAGCCTGCTTTTTCTTGGTTGGTGTTTCAGGCTGGGTGCTGGCTTATCACACCATGCGTGCACGTCTCTGTGCTGCTAATGAGAGGTTTCAGTTCACAACCCTATCAGCATTTCAAATTACATGATAAATGCACATTCTTCCCACTTCTGCTCGACATGTGATGCTGTCCATGAACACTTGGACACTGGAGTGACTGTGCTGAGGTTCGTTACTGTTCCATCACTAGTGTTTATTAGCTCTGGCTCTCCAGCACGGGCTTATGCACTTGCGATTATTCTGAATTTATATGCTACCTTGCGGCGACATCATTTGTTTGCCTGAGAGCACGCTGTTTAACTTCCAGTAACCTAGAAATGAGCTCATTTCAAGCTATACTGTTAGCTAACAAATGGAAATTAAGCCACAGGTTGGCTTTTCCCTTATTTGTGTCAAATAAAACACGCCAGCATTCCTTTTCCCTCCTTTGTCTTGAGGCTGTAACATCTCACCCCTTTCAGGGAAAGCCCTAGGTACCCATTAAATGTTCCTCAATTTAGCTGCTACCCACAAAGGTTAGGTCATGCCCAACATACTTCCAACCAAGGCATGCGATAGAGCCGTCCCCTCCGCAGGCGTCTGTACCACCCGTTCAGCCAAGGGGTTGGTAACGCTGCACAGCGCAGTTTTCCCCTCCTCTCACCCCAGAAATGGCACCGCACAATGGGAATGCAAAGGCAGCTTTCCCTACAGCAATGCAAAGGCCTGGCCCATTTATTTTCTACGTGCTCTCCACATATTTTACAGGAGACGATTCGATATGTTAAAATGCTTAGAGGGCCTATAAAATAAAGCAGTTATTGTTGTAGCAAGTCGTGTTCTTTACCTTTCGGCACGCCAAGATTAGGAAAGCAATCCGAGTGCCAAAACACTGAAAATTTTGCTGTATGTCGCTGAATACCATACTTAAAGATTTTGTCTGGTATGAAATAACATAAATTTTGGCAGTCTTTTACCAGGCACCCTGGAACACAGTGGAACGGACATAGCAGAGTATATATACACAGATTTTCCTTACAATGGCTACAGTGCTGCCAGTGCATTCCTGGAACATGGAAATACATGGAAGCCAGCATCAGCGATGAAGAAAAGCTTGCTGTGCTTAAATGTACCAGAAAAGCTATTCAAGAACTCATCCTTACGTAAAAATAACTCCAAAGGTTCTGCCAAGATCAGTGTCAGCCCCGCTTCGTAGCTTCACAGCTACCTATCTAGCTTGTACACGTGGCTTCCCCTTGCACGCCTGGACACAAAGCCCAGTTCTAAGTGAGGGGTTTTAGTTCATCCTCTCATTTGCCCATTCAGGCCTTTGACCCTTCGGCCCCACAGATGTCACAGAATCCTGTGCAGAACTGAAATAATTTGGATGCAAATCATATGAGAGAATACCTTCATTTCTAGCCACAGACATGCTCCCTCAGACAAGAATCTTTTTCATTGCTTAAAGACAAGGAGGGTGAGCCCATAATGCAAACAGTTATTTCAACCTGATGCTCTCGATAATTATTTGAAGAAATATTCTCCTGACAGAATAGAAAGCCTGTAATTACATACTTCATCATTGCTGGCCCTGTCTGGAAAAGCAGCTGCCACAATTCTGTTAGTGTTTCTGATATAACCCCACAGCTCTCAAAAAAAATTGTAGCTCCCAGAAACTCTTCATTTTGGACCACAGAATTATACTGAAGTTCAAGAACAGAATATTAATTCCATACCTTCCGAGCGTTCCAAAAAAATTAACGTTCAAAAACCAGCCTACAGAAAACAATGCAGTTGACCATTTATGGTCCTTAAGGACCGTTAAATGAACATACTTTCTTATAAATAACAAGTTGGTCACCAAGAGGGAAGTCGAGGAGTAAGGGAACATTATGCTTCCCTCTGCATTTTCTGTGTTGATTCAGTTGTGTCATGATTTTCACATCTGGTATTTCTCACTTTTTAATTTATATAAACACGATTATAGAAGTATTTACTTCAAGAAAGTACTGTGATGCTGAAAGGGCAAAGGCTTTTTGTCTTGAGAACCTATTTACCCTACACTCTAGAGTCTCATGTAGAAACTCCCTTAGATCTGACATCTCAAATCAATACTTAACATCGCTAATTCCACTTGGACTCCTCTTTCAGATATTTCATCCTGACAGTTCACTTCCCTGATACACCCCATAAAAATCCAGGGTAAAATGCTCCAAGCTCTTTCAGTATTACGAGCCCCACAACAAATACAAAGGCCTTTCCCAGTAAATACCTCAAAAAGAGAATCCCTAAATGAAGCTTGCTTGGCAATAGGAGGTATCAGGAGTCAGGTATCAGACATCCGAGCTGTGCTAAACCCAGATGTTGGTGGAGGTGCTCCTTGTTAAGGCTTACGTGCCAAAAGTCATCCTCCATCTTCCTGGAGTAAAAGGTCAGTACAGAGAGAGTGGCACACGCACTCTCTCTTGATATGCACAACCCGGCTCACAACTACCCGTTCCAAGTAGTTCATGTATCACTGAAGTTGCACACCCTGCCACTGAAAACACCTGAGAGAGAAGATGAGATCTACCTTGCATCCACGCTTGAGGTTTAATTGCTTGGGGAGCAAGGGAAAGATTTAATTTCAAGGCTCTGGATCCCTCTGGAGGACACTGGCTAACGCCTCCCTTCCCTCTCCAGTCTTTCCTGGCATCTCATTGATTTCGGCATCGGGCTCATGCAAAGCCCACCAGCACCAAGAGAATTTCACAGCACGTTGCACATCAACAAGGAAACATAAACCCTTTCTGTTCCGCCTACGTTTCATGCAAAACTAGACCCAGATCCAGGAAGGTATGCCAGCTCTGCAGCATCATCCAGGCTAAACCGGGTACTGCAGGAAAAGCCTGTGGGCTCAACTGCTGTCGAGATCCATGGAAGGTGTTAGTTTTACTACCCACAAACCTCATATTTGACAGTGAAATCCCATACACAGTCTTCAGATAGCAAAACAATAGGAGTAGAACATATTTCAAATGCTGCATTTATTCTTCTGTAGTCTGGTGTTGCAGCTGAAACCAAGAGTCAGACAACTGTGTAGTCATAATGATACCAGCCTTCATGAACAACCATGACATACTCGCCAAACTGCAAGAAAAGAGTCGCTTCTCCTAACCCTCTGCTTATTACTCTGCCTCTTAAGAGTTTTTCTCTGAACAGCATCCACATTTAGAGTTCATACCTTCATGAAGAACCATCTAGCAAGAAAAACTGCCCCAAATCAAGGACATTCTTTTTACTAGTCAGTAAAAAGCCATTGCTCAAGTCAGTATTAAAGCTGCTACCTAGACTCCACTATTCAAAAAATACCAGGTTTCCAGCAGAGCAGATTTTAAATAGTAAGCCTTTGGTTATTATTGCCATGAAACAGATCTCCTAAAACACATTTTACAAGCATTTTTCTACTCTCCAGTGACAGTTGAAAGTGCTTGGGCCTGTCGAAGAATATGCGAACTACAAATCAGATGCAAAAATTAGGTTCAAGCAACAGCCTACGTGCCCATTTAAGGCTAAAGACGGGCCGCTACAAATTTAGGAATCAGAATCTTTCCACTTGTGAGGGCCACTCCATTTTTCCACTCCCCACCCTGCCTCCCTGTAAAGACACCTATCTGCAGGCTCTTTTTTTTCCACTTCCTTGAGCATGTTACTAGAAAACTTTTACATAGACCTGAGAAGCAGATAGGCACATGAATTCTGCCCCAGAACAACACAGAGACATGAAGACGACTGCCTATGGACAAAGGCCAGACCCTTGTCCACGGGAAAAACACATTCCTGTCCCAAACTCCTTCAGACAAGCAACATTTAAGGCTCCCAACAATAGGCTCATGACACCTTCGGGCAGCAGGCTGACATTCTAATGGCGACGTTAGTTTGCGTATCTCCACCTTATGACTGGATCCTGTAATGCCAAAGGTAAAGCAGAGGAAGCACATACGATCTCTGAAGGCTTGCTGCCTATGGAGCTATATATAGCCCAGAAGTGGCAGGGAAATGCTCAGAGTAGAAGCCCTCAATAATCCATGACCCCGGACAAATAATGAGATAGGCTGGAAGAGGAGACTGGTTCTCAGCCTTTCCCCAACACTAAGAAGCCTCCCTAATAGAAAAATTATTCATATGGGAGAAAATAATTATGACAAGAAATAGTTGTCCAGAACATTTGAAAAACAGCAACATGATAGCAAGATAAAGTAGTGAATTACTATCATTGCTTCCAAATGCCTTCCTAAAAATACTAAGTGCAAGTGGTTGATCATACAACTTTCATGACATACTTATGTGATTTCTGATGCTAGAATTTCTGTGTAACCATTTCCAGAAGCTTATTTTCAGCTTTACAAATTATATAAAAATATTACCTAGAGAACAAAATCTAGTAATAATCAGTCCTGTGAAGAAGAGAAACAATATTTGCCCTGAACCTTACATATTTTACAGAGTGTAAATCTAGTTAAATTCCTCCTAATTGATTAAAAGAAGATCCATGACAGCCATGAATTTATTTTCAACCCATGATTAACCACATATCATGCCTTCATTAGCGAAAAATACAGAGGGGAAGAAAACAGACGCCCTAAACACATCCTGCCAGAGTCCTTGTCAATTAAAATTTGGTCGTATTAACTCTACCTGATGCCAAATTGGCTACAAAAATGTCAGAGTCTTTTCATTGAGGTTATCAGTAGTGTACTTTGAATCCTTTGTACTACTCCATCAAAAAAATCCTCTGTCTGAATTACCACTTACGTTTCACAGCACTCCTGTTGGCTGCTGGAAGCCTGCTGGGCAGATGCAGTACATCGTACTACAATAGCTAGCCAAATGATAACAAGACTGTGGTTTCGGCACTTGAGTTAGGAACCCAAGCTCGGCCAAATATGCAGAGAGCTATTCACTGGGACTAAACTTTCTCACCACTGCTGATAGACCATTCTTCCAATGGGACCAGTATATTCCACTGTGCAAAAAGATGTAGAATTTAGGATTCCTACCTTGAAGACATCACCAGATGGATCACAGAGGCATGACTCACCACTGTGAAAATAATGCCTCATCTCCTGTCCTGGGAAAGGACTAAAAGTATGTCTTGACCCTTAATGATCTCCTGGGAACTAGAAGTAGTCTGGGAACTAGGAGAAGCACTTCTCTGATAAGCAAACATGACCTTGCCCTGTGAAACAAAACCTGATTGCCTAATAGGGCCTCCTTGATGTTTGAAAGAACAAGTTTATTGTCACCTGCAATGCCTGTGTTTGTCAAGGCATGAAGAAGTCTCATTTTCCTACCTTTCAAGCAATAGTAGTATTCTGAAAATATAAAACAACAGAAGGAATAAAGACAAAGAAATTAAGAAAAAGGATCACACACAGAATTTTTTTTAAAAAGAAAAGAATGGATAGTTACACTTTGAATTCTTCTGCAGTTACACAGCTAAAATCTGTCCTGAGAAATTCACTGGAACACACACAGCCATTGTTGGCTCTTAAGACATTACTATATAGCGAATTAATAACAAGACAGGCATATGTCACATGCTGGTGAGATTGTAACATCACACCTTTATATATTCATGGGATCAGTGTAAATAACTGATGAAGCATGCATGCTGTCAGGCAAGTGAGATTTTAAAAACACTCAAAAGCCTCCCTCTGTGGGAAAAGAGTTGAGCTATTGCAGTTCTGGAGACAGAACTATGCTGAGTCTGAGAACCTCTGAAAGCCGGAATTTAAAGCACTAACTGGTCCCTTTTTTGCAAGTGCTACAGCTTTTATATCCATTTCCCTCCTTAACAGCAACATTCATGTTCACCTAAGAAAAAAATAAAACATCCAGCATTTACATTGCAAAAGCTTGTTCCCTGTGACATCACACAAAAGAGGAATGAGATTTTTGCTTTGCAGAATACCTTTACCTCCACTGCTCTCTGATTACCAATACAGAAATTAATTACCAGATAATCTTTATGTTCCAAACACAAATATCATTCAGTTATACTGGTCTTCATATTTAGAATGCCTTATTTCTCTCTCACTTACAAACTTGCAGCTTCCCTAAAGCAAGTGAGGTTGTAGCAAGGACAAAATTTATGGGCAAGTTATGCAAAGCTGAAATGTTTCTAGGGCAATGTTTTATAGTCCCTTAGAGTTCCATACAGAGTATTTTACTGTGTACTCAAAGAGCATTTATTTACACACGTGTCTGAGGTTTTCTGTCAGGTTTAAAGTTCAGACTTTTCTCAACTAATCTAATTTGTCCAAGATGGATGACCTCGCTTTCTTCCTTTGGAAAACCAATGCTGTTACACTGTTTCCAATTCTTCCTCCAAAGCAAAACTTGGGTGTTGGCAGCTCCTCCAGAATTTCAAACCCTGCCAGACAGAAATTAAAACGCTTTTATTAGAAGGAAGTAATTTTATTCTCCTCTTGGATTATCCTTTGCAAACCATTCTTTATTCGTCTGGAAAACTTGCAAGTCAGTTACTCTGTAAGTTTATAGGACTGTATTGTTATACTGCACCACTGCTTTATACAGCTGAAACCCTTCCATAGATAATAAAAATCTTAACTGGCTGACTCACACAAATTAACGGCAGAAAAGATGATAACCTGCCAGTAATTTTAGTTCCCGAGAAGGGATGGTCGTTATAGATCCACACCAAGTTTCAAGCCTCGGGCATGAGATTCAAGAGCTAACCGGCATGTAAAAAACACCCTTTCCAGTGGATCAGAAAGGCCACTGAGGAGGTGACATAAAAGGTCACAGTCACAGACTTGCCAGTTCCCCTAAATAAGGGTAACAATGTTATCCCAATTTCAAAGCAATCAGATGGGTGAACCGCGTCTGGTAATAAAGGACCGAAAGAGAAAAAATATCACCCAGGTATAGAACCCCCTCCTTTCCCAGTGTAACTAGACTGAAATCCCTGTCCTCCAAGACCTGTCCTCCCTTGGCACGTTGGCCCTGGCAAACACAAAAGCTGTAATTCCTGAGGAAAACAGAGGGAAAATAGGCTGAAGCATTTACCAGTCACTTTACCTTGTCTAATCCTGATCTGAGAAAGTTGATATGATAACACAGACGTTAAAATCTATTCATCGCATCGTTGAACAACCGTAAGTTGGCAGACAGTTCTGTTCAACTGCTTACCTTCTCTGAACTCGTACAACAGCTCCTCCTTGGTCCAGTTGCAAGATGTTACGAGGAAAAAGCCCTCTGGTTTCAACATGCTGCGGAGAGATCTCACGTACTGCTTCCTCTTTCCCTCCGCGTTATCAGGATTAAGGCTTATGGCATCAAAAGTCCCCTTGTCAATGCAAATCTCAAATCCTGACAGCTCAGCTGATGGAGCCAGGAAGTCTTCCACCTAAACCAGAAGTCTACAACTGTGAAAACAATCTTCTACTTGGGAGCTCCTGACTCTTTAATGCAAACCAAGACTTGAAAATAAAAAGCCTCAAACCTGACGATAGGTGTGCTTAGGAAAGGGTAACTCACGAGCTTTTCACACTTTCAATGCCATGTCAGCTTCTTTCTTCTCTACATATTATGTGACAATCTAATTGCTGTAAAGCCCGTGTATACACCTATCCATCTAAACCTCAAACTAACGTTCTTGAAGGTCATTCTTTAAATCATTATTTGTACTTTGATCCCTGGTTTCCTGGTTTCCTAGGTGCTGCCTACTTGGCACTGTGCAAATACAGAAGGATACAGTGCCTGCCACAAAGAGATCACAACTGGCATACAGGAACAGAGACATACAGGTACAGAGCTGGAGGATAAAAGTGCACAGCAGAGAGCGAGCTCAGAATGAAAGGAAGTCACAGCATCACAGGATGGCTCAGGTTGGAAGGGACCTTTGGAGGTCATCTGGTCCTACCCCCTGCTCCAGCAGGGCCTCTTGAACTTCCTGCTGCACAGCTACTGGTAGGGATTCTATCACTGAAGGGTTTCATCCTCTATCTCCAATCTGAAATTCAGAATGTAGCAGCTAAAATACAGAACTCGCCAAATGGCAACCCACTACCTCCTGCTAGAGGTAGGGAAATCTTGTTAGCCCTAATGACTATTACAAACAGCAAAAACATAAGACCAAAAACCTTCTTGTAAATAGAGATTTATTTGGTTAGAGTTCTCTCACAAATAAATGTCAAAAGACATCATTAATATAGTAATACTGAGTACATTTGAATATCAATTAGGTCACTTAATCTTGGGCTCAATTGCTTTCTATTTCCCCAATAAGCTTTCTCTCAAAACTTACCTTTAATTTAATGTTAGACATCCCTTCTTTCTCCCTTACTTTTTCTGAAAGCTGTATTGCAGAAGGAGAGTAATCAATCCCAGTGAGGTTCCTGTAGCCAGACTTTGCCTAGACAGAAGCAGAGAATCTTAATCAGTGTGATAGCAATTTTTTTTATCCAGCAAGTGTATTCCCTATGTATAATTCATCCCATCTCTCCTTCTCCATCTGCCAGAAAAAAAACCCTTTTACTAATTTTTATTCCTCTTACCACTACAAGAGCTAAGTAAGAGACTTTTTAAGCATTAAGCATTAAGAGCTAAGTAGCTGGGGGAAGGAACTGAAATTACTCCATTCTGCCTAATACCTCATCAAAAGAACTGTTGACTGAAAGCTGGTTTATGTCAACAAGTGGAAAACTGAGCAGAACTGTGAAAAGTAACACCCTGGAGGGGAACAGGCTCTCTTATCTGCACCAAAAGTAACCTAGAAACCAGGAATTTTCAGTGATGAGAACATGTGCCAATGCCAAATGCTTCAAAATAAGAAGAAAAACTCCCTGGCACTTACATAACATTTGAGATTGAGCAATTATTTGGTTTATAACCGAAATCATAAGAGCCCAAATATGTAATATTTTATTAGTACAGTAAAACCTTACATTTTTCTAATTATTCATACTAATGTCTATTTGAATGCAATTATTTGCATGCTACAAGGGCTTTGTATCAGCAATTTGCAAGCAGATTATGCACCACATAAAAAAGCATGCAGAGACTTTCTGTTAATCCAGCTTTGAAGTAAGTAACAATAACCCCGTTCAGCGACCTCAGGCAGTGAGATCCTAGCAACCCCTTTGCAAAGCAGATGGGCACCTTGTATCAGCCGGAGCTGGGCATGCGGGACAGGGCAGTGACACACCTTCACTCTGAGGCGGAAGCTGAAGTGACCAGACCTGGGTATCATGTGCATCAGTTGGTCTCACTAGATCCAAACCTAGGAGGAAGAGCTATGGTCTTACGGCCAGCTGCAGGCAGTAACAGCAGAGGAAGGGAAGGGCCTTGGGTATGTTTTGGTTTTGAACAATACATGGACTTTAGCTAGCATTAAGTGATCAGCTGCACATCTACTTGTTCCAAAGGCTGACACCTCAACAGCGAGGAAAACTACAGTGTGAATTTTTTAAAACGGTCTTTCCTCCTTCCAGCACCCCTTCAGCCCATGTGAGCTCAGTACTAGCCAGCTGTTCTTAATTGAGGGATAATTTCAGCTAAACACAAAGACCATGTTGTTTGCATTTGATGAAGAACAGTGTATTGCTCAGGCTTCTGCCCACGTTCCTCCCCAGAGCAAACCAAGCTTCCTGAGATGCCTGTGCTGAAGACTTGGGGGTGGAAGAGTAGTTCCCACAACAGCTCCTCTGTTTGGAAAGGAAGAGCTTGAGTCACTTCAGGGAGTTCCCATTCACTCCTACAGTCTCCAGGGCAGCAAAGGAAAGTTTAAGGATAAACAAAATTAAATGCTGCTAAACCTGTATGGCCTGACTACGTATGGCCAGGAAGGGATCATTCACTCAGGTGCCCAACGTGAGGGCACTGCATCCTGCAACTGGACCACCTGTCCTGAAGGTGGTTTTTACACTCTTCTGCTGCTTCTTGCAAAAGCAGATTAAATAGCAGAAGGTAGTTTGCAATGTTATCAGCACAGCACCATATTTGGGTTTCTGGTGCTGCCAGGCAGACACCCGCACTCAGGCGGTGAATACCCTTCACTTCAGAGAAGTTTTTCAGTACTGTTGGCTCCCACAGTACTCGGGGGGGGGGGGGGGGGGGAGGCGGGAAAAAAGGGTCAGAGCTCCATGTCGCAGCAACATTTTCTTAGGAGAGCAGGGATTTTTGGAAAGCAAAAGAATTAGGTCATCGGTGTAGCCTACCAGATTCCTGAAGTTAGCAGGGGTAGGACTGTGGTCTACTGCACATATAAAAGCAGCAAGGGGTCCCGTTTATGTATCTGACATCCTCAAGCAAGCAGAAAGAAGAGAGGAAGCCTCCAGCAGCATTTCTCTTAGCACTTACAGATGGGCAGATCCCTGCAGTGTGCGTGGAGACACTTAGCAGCATGCTGGACGTTTTGCCTTCTAGCTGGGTAGTGGGGCCAGTTTACAAAGGATACAGCAGTCTTTCTTGTTTTCGCTTTATTTATTACCTGCTTTTCAGATGGCTATTCTGCCTCCTTTTTGTGCAATATTCCCTGCTGGAACTGACACCTTCTCACTTAGACCTAGCTATGTTTAAGAGTCATTTTCTTACTAGACTCCCATTTACTATTCTTTACTGCTAATGGCATGCCAGGGGTCCAGTATTCCCCAACGAACCATACTCTGGGGCACCTCTTCCTGTTCTGAGGATGGTGCGATACATGCCCGCAGCAGCCACCTTTTACAGAAGTCCCAATGCTGTCCTACATGACTGAAGTCTGACTGCTGCTTCCAGTATTGACACTTCTACCACATTATCAAGTCCAACTCCAGCAGCAGAACTGTTCTACGGTAGCTGATGTGCTTGCCAAAAGAATCCTAACTTGATTTTCAAAGCCTAGCAGGTAACACAGAAAAATTTCTTTTACATCAGGTAAGCAAGTGAGATCCTGAATTATTTAGAAACAATAAACAATGTAATTTTTGAAGTTACTTTTCAAATGGGAACTGGGCTGAAAATTTCCTATTGAAGCAACCACAGTACTTTGAGGCCCTTAAAGTATGGAGGGAGGGTGCTCTTCTGGCAGCTTAATAGTTTTTAAAAGCTAACAGGCTGCTGTTTTCCCATTACAGAATGAAAATCAATTTCAGATTTTTAAGTGGTGCCAGTATAAAATTGAAGTCTTATTTATAAGATTTTTCTGTCAGATGTTTCAACAATCACAGGCTTAACTAGCACTGCATTTAACAATCACCATTATTAGGCTTTAAAACTAATTCATCTCAATGAGATGAGCAATTTCTACTTTTGATAATATGACATCTCCTGTGCTGCAACGTAGCAGCCAGCCCCCACAAACGCTGTAAAATCTTCTAAAAATCAAAGTCCACGTCAAAAAAAATTCCATTATAAACCTGACTTTGATTGCCATCCCTTTCCATTTCTACAGTAACTAATGGAGCCAATGGAGAACAATACAAACTGCAACAGTATGACAGCTCCTTTCTTTACCGACTCTCCCGTATTCAATCAAGAATAGGAAAAAAATACCGCAGCTCCTAAACATCCTGTATCACTGTATAACAACGACGTTATAACACTTCAGGTTGTTATCTGGTAAGGTTTCTCCACCCTGACAGAAATGGATACTTCTCGAAAAGAGGTGTTATCAACTTTTAAATTTTTTTACATTAAGAATTTGGTTTTAACCACTTTTTACATTGATAACGAGTATTATTATCAGAGTATGGAGAAAGACGATTTTGCACATGAGAGTACATTGTGTATTACTCAACGATTTCCTTACCTGGAGCTGTTTTACACAACAATGGGAAGAAAAGCATTTTTAAATGGAGGGAAACAGAAAAGTTAAGCTAAAATAAGGGATAATCAGACTGGCTGATTTGAAGAAATACTGTAAATTTTCAATGCTGAAGTACTGACACTCCAGGCAGCACCAAGAAGGTGGTCTCAGGGGAGGCTTAGACTGGATATTAGGAAAAATGTCTTTACTGAAAGAGTGGTCAGGCACTGGCACAGGCTGCCCAGGGAGGTGGGGGAGTTGCCATCCCTGAAGGTATTTAAAAGACATTTAGACGTGGCACTTCAGGGCATAGTTTAGGAGGCCTGTGGGTGCTGGGTTGACAGTTGGACTTGATAACCCTAGAGGTTTTTTCCAACATTAATGATTCTATGTTTCTATGATTCTAAGAAACCAGAAGTTTGAGCACGTCTAACAAAAAGGCAGATATCTCCATTCAGCAGAACACCACACATTCTGTTGCTAGGTCTGCACTTTTAAAACCCCCTAACAGCATTGCCAGTGCAAGGAGTAACGTACCAAAGTCCCACATGCTGCCTGCAGTCACCTGCAATTATGTCTTGTCCCTCTGACAGGATGTTCTTTAGGGCATATCAACAGCACCAGGTTAATTTCACTTATATACTCCTAAACCAAATGAGAACACAAAACCTGATGCACAGTAACCAGTGTTCTGCTGATGGGAAAAAAAACACAATATAGGTTTTAATTTAGGTTGCTTGCTTTTTGTCTTTCACTGAAATTATAGCTTGCCATGGTTACTATTGCCACTTGTGAGAACCGTGCTTGAACTACTGCGTTCAGACCATGATTCTGTACCAAAAGCACAAACTTTGCAATATACCAACCAATTCAATCAGTAAAACACCGTTTCCAGTTCCAATGTCAAGCACAGAGCTGTCAAGGGGAATCTTTTGTTTTTCCAACCATCTGATTATGCGAACCATACTTTCTTCTCCAAACCTATGAAAAACAAAGGCTCAGGTAATTAAGATAACAAAACCGTGCAAATAGCACAGCAAATTTATTTCATCGCTCCCTCTCTCCAGCTTTTGCAAAGCACCTTTTACTGCAGCACCTAAGTAACAACTGACATAGTTCATATTCCATGTTTGTTTTGTTTAAATTAAAATGAATCACATGGCTTTAAAATTCACCAAAGCACCAACTCTGGGAGGTCAAGCCCCTCCATATATTAAAAAAGGCAGTGGCACTGGCAGCTTGCACAGTTAAACCTGAGCCCAGGGATAAAATACACATTTATTAGTAACATACACCACAATTACCAGCTCACTTTCTGCATAATGGCAGTTGTCCAAGTGCAACTTAGAAATCTGCATTGTAAAATCAGGCAAGAGAGGAACCAGTGGCTTCAAGATTAACATTTCCCATCATTTTTCCAGCATCGCAAACTATTCAGCAACCCGCCAAACGGCTGCCTGTGTTTTTGCAATGTCTACTTTAAAATCAAAATAACAGAAACACTCTGGTGGAGTTATTTTATTTACCAAATTTCCCCAGCATCTCCAATATCCTGAAAAGTTTGCAGTTCTCTTTCGTACGCGGCATCCCAGCTAGAGTCGGGGGAAAGGATACAGTATTTCAATTAATGCTGGAAAAGATTTAGATTAAAGAGTGAGGGAGGAGAGGGCGAGAAGGCTGAATCTACGCAGCAGCGCCACTTCATGCCCCCTGCATCACCCGGATTGACAAACTGCTCGGGAACACGGTGCCCCCAGGCACCGAGCTGCAGATGCCCGGAGAGGGAAGGCTGAGGGTATCTGGGGGCCTCCGGCTCCCCGGGCCGGGCCGCACCGCCGGGGGGTACCGGGAGGACCCACCGCCCCGGGCCAGCCGCGCCGCGGCCCATCGCCCCCGCCCGCCGCAGCGGTGCTGCCACTCACTGCTCTCTGGTACCCAGCACCGAGGGGCCGAACGGCTCCTCCCCACCGCCCGGGCCCGGGCCCGGCCCCGCGGGGCGCCCGGCCCTCTCCCCCGCCGCCGCCATGCCCGCCCGGAAGCACCGCGACACCAGGCACCATAGAGCGCTGCGGCGAGAGGGCCCGCGGCTGCCGCTCTGGCGCTAGGAGGACTCTGCCCGCTGCCCGCCGGGCGCCGGCGGCGCCGCTCCCTGAGGGCTGCGGGGCGAGTGTGTTCCCCCCGCCCAAGTCGAAGTGTTTTATACTTTGCTTTCTAAGAAACGGCAAATCTCCAAATGGCCAGATTTACATCACTGCAATCCATATGGATCACCTGAAATCAGCGCAATCTTTAAAAAAACGGTTTGTGCTCTCCATCAAACCAACACCCCCAGGCCTCCTAAACCATGTCCCCAGGTGTCATGTCTATATGTTTTTTGAACACCCCCAGGATGGCGACTCCCCCACCGCTCTGGGCAGCCTGTTCCAGTGCCTGACCTCTCAGTAAAGAAATATTTCCTAATATCCAATCGAAACCTCCCCTGATGCAGCTTGAGGCCATTTCCTCTCATCCTATCGCTCGTTACTTGGGAGAAGAAACCAACCCCCCCCTCACTCCAGCCCCTCTCAGGCAGCTGCAGAGAGCAAGAAGGGCTCTCCTCAGCCTCCTCTTCTCCAGGCTAAACCCCCCCAGCTCCCTCAGCCGCCTCCCAGCACACTTGTGCTCCAGACCCTGCCCCAGCTCCGTTGCCCTTCTCTGGACACGCTCCAGCCCCTCAAGGGCCTTCTTGTCCCGGGGGGCCCAAACCTGAGCCCAGCATTCGAGGTGGGGCCTCCCCAGGGCCGAGCACAGGGGCCCCATCCCTGCCCGGCTCCTGCTGGCCACCCCAGTGCTGACACAAGCCCGGGGGCTGGTGGCCTCCTTGGCCACCCGGGCACTGCTGGCTCATGCCCAGCCGGCTGTCAGCCAGCACCCCCAGGGCCTTCTCCGCCGGGCACTTTCTAGCCCCTCTGCCCCAGGCCTGGGGCGATGCCTGCGGTTGTGACCCAAGGGCAGGACCCGGCACTTGGCCTTGTTAAATTGGAAGCAGCCACCCTGCTGCTGGATAATCTGTGCGGGGAAATAAATACCTGCACAGGCATGAAGCCATCAGGCACCTGCGAAGCCTGGAGCGTCACAGGGCATCTGCAACAGGAGGCTGTTTGCAAAGTCAGAGCTAAAACTTTTTTCCTTTGCAAAGCAAAAGGAGAACGGAAGAGTCATGGGGGCTTAGTACGTTGAAAACATCATAAAATGGAGTGCCTAAACTGAAAAATCCAACAAACAGGAGCTACAAGCAGCACCGCTGCTCCGGCAGCTCCGGCACGGCTCCATCCGCGCGTGCTCTGCAACTCCTCGCCCAGCCCTGCAAAATCTGCCCGACATACCCACCTCCCTCGCGCCACTTCACCGGTTTTGCACGGCCTCATCGCTCACTTTCCTGGCGGCGCTCGCAGCCCCTCCAGCGCCGGCCTTGGGCGCGCAGCCCGCCCGGGTGAGGGGCGCCCAGCCCGGCCCCAACGGCCCAGCTCCCTACCTGCCGCATGGAGCTGGGCACCGGCCCCCTGGCCGGCCCGGCCCGACACGGCGCCGGTGGCGGTACCCCTCAAGGGACGGCGCAACCCGCCCCGGCCGGGCCGTGGAACGGGACTACATTTCCCATCAGCCCTCCCGAGGCGCGGCCGGAAGTGGGCGGGCGGGCGCGCGCGGTGCATTGTGGGCGCGGCGGCGGCGGCGGTGGTGGTCTTCATCATGGCGGCCTCCATCTCGGGCTACACCTTCAGTTCCGTCTGCTACTACAGCGCCAACAGCAGCGCCGACCACGTAGGTGCCCGCGGCTGCGGGCGGGCACGGCGGGGCGGGGCCGCCTCTGGGGCTCCGGGGCTCGCTTCCCTCCCCGGGCCGCCGCCGGTGGGGCCCTGGCCGGGGGTGGCAGCGGGCGGCGGCAGCCCCACTCGGCTCCTGCCGCTGGCACGGGGGTGCCCCTCGCCGGTGGGGGTGGCCGCGGGGTGCCGCCGGGCCCCGGCCCAGGGACGGGGGGTGACTTGCAGACCCGCTGGGCCCCGCTGCTGGCCGGGCCGCCGGCCTCCCTGCGCGCCTGGGGCGGGCCGAGGGGGACGGGGGGGGGACGTGGCCCATGGGCTGCACCCCGCGGGTGCGGGGCTCCCACCCCGTAGGGAACCGGCTCCAGGCAGAGAATGCGCCTGTGTGAAAGCTGCGTGTGTTTGCGTGCGTGTGGCAGTAGCGCTGTCTTTTCGGCGCCGGCGACTGGTCCTGGTTACGGTGCAGAGCCGGGGTGTTTCTAAATCCCTCAAACTTCTAGGCTGAGACTGCTCCCTCGTCTCCGCATTGGGAAACGGTGCACCGCTCTTTCAGTGCTTACGCCAAAAGCTCTTGATTTCCACCTATTCCCCTTATTTTGGGCGGAGATGGAGTATAAAATATGATTTGAAGTTACCTCCTGAGTTTTGTGATCCCTGATATTGGTCAAGGTCCAGCCCAGTCTCCATATGTAAATTTGAGTAACCCTCTGCAGATGGAAACTCTGCTTCCCCTCGGCTTTGCAGGAACAGCACAACAGTGGTGCGGTGCACCACGCTCAGGCCTCCTCCTCCTCATCCGCCCCCTGCCTGTGTAGCTGGGGCTGCTGCTTTGTGTAATCCCTGTTTGCCTTGCATCAAGTGGCATGTTACCTACAGAAGGTTTCAGTAAAACATGATTTTTGGACAACCTCCTGTAGTGTTGTAAATGGATGTTGGTAAGTCAGAAGGTCAGTCTTCGTAAACCAAAGTATAGGTTATACCTACTGCAGCTCAGATATGCCTTTCAACCTAAATTTTTGTTTTAATTTTTCCATTTAATGTTATGTAAGTTACAATAAATGTCTGTATAGCAGGGTTTTTTCTATTTTTAGTCTTTTTTTTTTTTTTTTCCTTGGAATTGTAGGAAGGATTTCTGCTAGGAGAGGTGAGACAAGAAGAGACCTTTAGTATTAGTGATTCACAGATCAGCAACACTGAATTTCTACAAGTGATTGGTAAGTAATAGAACTTTGAGAAATTCTAAATGCATTGTTCAGTTTTTCAGTTTCCAGTACAACAGTTCAGCAGGAATTACTTCACTTGTGAAACCAGCACAAGATGTTCTAGTCTTTCAGAATTGAATTTGCTACAGTATTTGTGTGTTACTGGTTGAGATGTGAGGAAAGGAAACAGTCCTTTGCTAGATATGGGGTTTTTATGCATCTCCTTTTGTGGAAGAAAGATTGTTCATTGAAGACGTTTATCTGCATTTCATGATGGAGGAATTCTTTATTTGGCTTTTGGTCCTGAAGGGAGTTTCCTGCCTGATATGGTTGCCTAAAAACAAGCATGTGCTCAAAATAAAATGAATGCATTGCTTGATTTACTAATGCTGAAAGCGGGCAGATTTCCAGTAGGGGGTTTGGATGGATGGATGGATGGTACTTGATGACATAATAAACTGTCACAGCAAGGTTTGACAAATATTCCTTGGCAAATAATTTATTGATAAGCACAAGGGCTGTACAGCTGATTTGTTGTTGTTATGAAAAGTGAAAGAAGATCTAAGGACTTGCTGTTAAGTGTTGGTGGTTGAAGAAGATATTTTTATTCATGAGTTTGACGCAGTGGCATGGTTTATAGAAAATAGCAGCCCTCTGAAAGAAAATGCCTGTTTTGTTTTATTTACGTATAACCTGATGTTAAAAGACATCTAAACCTTCTTTCAAAACTTGAATGTGTACGTACCTGGCTTTGTGGATCTGATTCCAGATAATGTAACAGGGTCTGCCTAAAGCTTAGCTAATACACAAATATCTTGTGATTGACTTTCAAATGTTATTCTGATACAGAGCTAATGAACTGTGAAAGCGTGTACTGTATTGTGTTACATCTCAAGATACTTGCCACCTGGAAGTAGTGATGGCTGTGTATACAAGAATCCAGGAGGTTAAGTAGTTTCCTGTTCCAGTTATTCCTAAGGAAATATGTGTGATAAATTGGATGTGTGACATGCTCAATTAATTAATTGTAATTAAATGACTAAATTACAAAAAATCAAGGCATAGGTTTTTTTGTGTGTATAATCACTATCAAAGTATTGTGTAAAGGAAGGCAGCTGATAGCTATGTCTGGTCAGACAAAGCTAGGTGTGACTGGTCAGTGGTAACTGACCTTAGTTATTGTTGACTGTGTAATACAGTAATGTCACCAACTGCAGCTGCAGTGTGGTTTCACAAACCAAGTGTTTGCAGTGTTAAAAATTATTCAGTTTTTAGATAACTCTTTTGTCACATTCCTGGTTACAGTTATTTCTGAAAAGGGAAATTAACTGCCCCTGGAGATCTTCTGTATGTTTTTTTGTTTACCAAATCTTTACTGCAATATTTATTCATCAACTTTAGCTCTCCAACTCCCAGTTCAACTTGTGAACTGAGATTGACAGTTTTGTGGCACAGTTGTCGCAGGTGAGTTTTAACACTCCTGCATGTCTGCTGTCTCAAAGCTTAGTGGTGGTGTTTGAGTATATATGTGTGTATATAGAATACATACAGATAGACAAAATAAGTCAATGTGTAAAACTCAGATTTAGAATGATGGCTGCTTCACGCATTCTGAGCAATAGGCGTGTTGCTTCCTGTTTTTCAACAGGCAAGGTCTATGTAGAAATGTAATAACTCAAGAATCAAGTATGTATTCTCAGTAGTTGTAATCAATATATTTGCTGGAAGGAGTTGGTCTAAGCTGCAATAATTAAACTTGCTGACTTTGAGCAAATCGTTTCCACAGGTTCCTGTATGCCAGTGTAAAAATATGGTGTTGATGCACTTTTAAACAATTCCAAATGAAGTCAGTCAGTAACTGTAACAGCAGCATCATGAGGTGTTCTTGCCTGTGAAAATGTACGGTTTCTCAGGCGGTACATCTGCCATGGGTGTTCAGAGTCTTGTTTTGCTAGCGGCTAAATATGCTGAGATGCTAATGCGTGTAGTCTGTTGTTCTTGGGAATTGTGATCAGATTCTGACTGCTGAGATTGCAGCCATGAGCAGCCTGTGACTTTCAGAACAGCAGGTGGTGAGTCACTCTCCAGGAAGGAAGAGTCTAAACAAAGTTACTGCTGAATACTCCAGCGGGGTTCTGATGTAGGAGCTTGAAATAGTATTGCTGTAGAAGTGCTGTTTGGTTGAGAAAATACAGTTTCAGTCAAAAGTTATGTGATCAAGGTATAATAATGTAAATAAATCATAAGCTGTGTTTGGTAAAAAGTCAGAAGTACTAAATGCCAGAAAAAAGTAAGTCGTATTTGGTGTTAGAGAGAGAATGCGGATTGGATTCTTGCTCTTTTCTCACTCTTCTCCAAGATTACTGACATGTTACAACCTTCACTGCTTAAATAAGCATCTTAGCATTTATTACAACCTCTTCAATGAAAAAAAAATGCTGTGACTTAATACTATATGTAAGAATTATAAATTGCAGCTAATCATTTGTGAGCGGTGTTTAACCCCTTTTCTCATCATAGGTTCTATTTGCCTTACCTGGTTAAATACTATCAGAAGTGTGTATCTGAGGCTCAGATATGTCTTTGTGTATGTGAGCAAGTGTATGTCTTATTGTTAAAATATTTCCTCTGTAAAATGGCAGATTGGAAGGAGAAGGTAGTTTTCTGGGTATGGTGCTGTGTCATCAAGTGTTGTTGGGACACTAAGGGCAGTGTGTGGTCTGACACAAATGTTTATTTGCTCAGTAGCTGTGATGTGGAAAGTTCATGCAAGATATGCTGCTGTAATTTCTTTTTACCTTGAGCAGTTGGACATGTGTTTCTCTCTGTTTGTTTGTTACAGAAATCCATAACCATGAGCCTTGTTCAAAACTCTTTAGGTAAGCGTTTTCTACTGTCTTCCTGTGTTGGCTGCAGAATGTAAAAATAGGTAGCACACTGAAATATATTAGCATTTCACACGCACCTACAATGTTTGCCTTGTTTGCTCATCCGATGATATTTAAAGGAATATGCATAAACGGCACCAGCATGACAATGGAAGTATGAGTTTACAGTTTCAGTAGCGCTTCCCTTAGGTTAGAAAGGGTGCCGAGGTAGCTAGGCTTATTTCTCTATCTCTTTGAATTTGCACCTCATGTAGTGGAGGTGGGATAGCAGTCAGACCAAATCATATCACCCCGATAATTAGGATGAACATCAAAACATTGTGGTCTTAGGTTAGCTCTGCTTGGACCTGGTGGGTTACAGGACACCTTGTGTGCCCTGACCATAGTAACTTGCTGGGTTATTAAGTTGTTTTGTTGTTACTTGTACTGATTTGTACCAACTAATTGTTCTGAAACTTTTGGCTTACTAGTTCTGATCAGCCTTCTGATCTCCTGTATTCCAGAAATTAAATTAAATATAGGTCTAATATATTCTGTTTAGCAGCTTTCATCTGTTTCTGTGTAGCTTTTCTCTGTAGTCTTCATTTGTTACACAGTGGCGGCTTCTAACTTGCTGTCTAGAAATTCTTTTTAGAAGGAATTCCCAATTAATCTCCTCTTGTCTTTGTTTAGAGATTTCCAGCCAATTAAAAAGACACAATACCTTAGATATTATGATTGACATTAGTTTCATTAGAGAGAAAAGCTGCTATCATTTGCTGTCTGATAATTACAGAGAGGGTACTCTTAACCCAGTGATTTAAATGCTAGAGACTCTATGCATCAAGATAATATCCCAGTGTCTAGTAGACTCTTTCTGATTCCCAGTCAGGCTTTGTGCAGTACATATCAAAACCAATCACGTTGGCTGCTTCTCCCCAGTCAAGAAATTGGATGTTAGTAACTGAGCTGCTGGAGGAAGGGGAAGAAGTCTGTATTTCACTGCATGCTTTCTGTCCAATAAAACCAATTAATTTATTTACTTGAGAGCACAGGAGAAACTCACACGGCTCATCTAGCCTTTATTGGTACCAGAGCATGCTGTTGGTTTCTCTGTTCCGTTAGTTGTAGCAGATGCTGATTTTGGGGCATTCTACCTTATTCTTTTGACTTAAGTGTAGCCAGCCTGTGGAGGCCTATCACTCATGGGATTCAGTGGGAACTGAATAAGAAGCAAGGATTTTAAAAGGACTGGTTTCTCTGTCTGTGCAGGTTTCAAATGAAGGTGTTTCATTACATACTAGTTGTTAATCCTGTAAGAGAATTATTCTTACAAAGCATAGAAAGAGAAAGAATTGGATATCTGCTACTTACCAGAATATATAAATATTGTGAACATTAGTTGAAAAGATTATGCAAATATTATGTAGTATCTCAAATTAGCTGTAGTCTTTAATATCCGTAATAACTTGCATCTTGAAAGAAATTTTATTTCCACCCTTACTTACCAGCCAAGTACTGAGCTCAGGATTTTCTGTCATGGTTTTTTTTTTTTTTAACTCCACACACAAGAGTCGAGATCATAGACCTCTAAAACAGAGTGTTTTCCTGCACTGCTTTAGGTGTTAGTGATATCAGCTCTTGAAAGAGACTAAGGACTTGGCAGGTAAGTCAAGGAGGAATCTATTTTCAAATGTTTCTCTTTTTATCATGAAGTGTGATCTACTTGAATTTATAAACCTGTCTGTGTAGATAGATTTATAAATTCTTAAATCTGTCATATACTCAGAATACTTGTCAGGGTTTGGGCCTCGCTTCTATAAGCAGAGCCATATGGAAAGACCATGATACTTTGGATTCTTGCTAACCTCAATATAACTGTTTTGGCTTCAAGGGTCCAGTCATGTGAGTCTAATTGCAGGACTGGAGCTTGAGAAATTGATTTATAGTTGCATGTAAAATGACGCTGCTTTCCTTTCTTCTTTGGCAGGTAGGCCTCGTATTATCAAAGCAGGGTTTTACAGAATGCTGGCCAAAATAAAATTATACAGTCCACTTCTGTATGTACCCCTTGTTGTAAGGCCTGGCAGTGAAATACTAGGCATCAAACTAATGTGTGCAATGAAAGCGCTTTAAAACAAATAATTACAGGCATCTTGTATTTCATTACTGGTGGTTTAAAAGGGGCTAGAGTTTTCACACCAGCTAGTCTTATGCATAAAATTTAAATGCTCTGCATCTTCCTCTGAGCAACTGCATATGTCTATTAGCTGTGCAGTCAACCTAGGCTTCTGTGCTCCACATAGCACCCGAGTTGGATATCTTAAGTAGGTGTTGTGGATACTGACCTATGTTGATAAAGGTAAAACTATAGAAGTTGCTTTGTAATGTATACAGTTCCATCTATTTGAAGAACACTCAAAGTATGAATTATATACTTTATGTATAATGTATGTTTGTAAATTATGTACCTACCTTTCTCTCTTCCTTTTTGGTTCAAGCTTTTATGACTATGCAGGCAAGGTTAACGAGGAAAGTTTGGACAGGATTCTTAAAGACCGAAGAAAAGTAAGTTTTCTATCTTTTTCTCCTGGTCTAGTTATTAGAGCCTCTAATTAGAAAGAACAGTTTTGGGAAACAAACAAGGAAAGGTAGTCAACTGGAAGAAATATTTTTCATTCACAAATATGATGGTTTGTTTTGACCCAAGGCTTATCCTGTACAGAAATTGGTGGATTTGTGGCACTTAGGTTAAATTGGGGGCAATGTCTAAATTCCCTGAAGAAATGCAAAGGATTTAAATTTGGGTCTCCAAAAGTGAAGGACTATTATTAACCCACTCAAATTTCTGCGCTAAACATGTGGCATAATGATTGTGTACTCTGCTGCTGAAACCAACAAGAATGTAGCTGACCTGAAAATCTCTTCTAAAGAGTTCATTTAAGAGAGTTGTAATAATATAGCCTTGTAACTGAAACTTTTGCACTGTCAGTTTTAAACTGGAAAAATGGCTCTCAGTTATGTCAGATGTCATAGCTTTACGTCATGCCTCTGTTGTTAGTAGCACAACTAGTATTAAGAATATTAAATTATAGTAGTTATTTAGAGAAGAGTCAAACCTCTTTCCAATGTTGCATCTCATTCCATGCTTGGAATTATCGAATAATTGGTTCAGAATTTGGCATGAACTGATCCATCAAAGAGCAGAGCTGAAGGCTTGGTTCCTTATGCAGTGAACTGAATCCGCCAGTCAGCTTGCCCTGGCAAAAAAAAAATGACGACTGACTTGCACAGTTTAATTTGTGGCAACTGTGGACCGTGTTGGACCTAGCAGGAAAGCATCACTAGTACATGAATATGGCTCACGAGGTCTCGTTAGTGCCAGAGCTAGTACAAGGTAGGGGTGGTTAAAACAAGACCTCTTTTCTTGTTTGACTTATTTTTATAAAGCAGCAGCATAGCCGTGTCGTTCCAGCTGCTTGTAGCACTGCTGGTGGCCTTTCACCAGTAGCAAAGCTGACTGTCAAGACCTGTTGGGCTTTCTGGATTTCTGTCCTCTACAGGTGACTCGAGTGTAACTTTGACTAGCCTGAGTGAGAGTGCCTCCTGTGTAAATTGATTATCGTTATGCAAAGCGCACGTGACAGTTGCTCAATTGCTAATTGAATTTGCAGTCTTTACTTTGTGTTCACCTTACCCACCTGAACTGTGGGCTTTTGCTTACAGACAAGGCTTTCGCTGAGGAGGGATCTTCAGGGAAGCAAGTCCTAAATCTGTGCAACTTCAGCAACACTGATGATTGTAATGCTTTTGTTCTTGTGTGTTTCTTCCAGCAAATGCCCTCAGAATAAACTCTGTGTATACTACTCTATTTATGCTGAGTACATAGGTGCTTTGTGTGTATATTTACACATACAAACATGTACATCTTTATGCTGATGGAGTGAGTTTCCAGTCTCAGATCCTGAATTCTGAAACCCCGTGACTCTACTCTAGAACACTACAGAGCGTATTAAGTTCCCCTTCAGGAGACAAGGCAAAAAACATAATTAAAAATGTTTATGTCCCACTAGTTTTCAGTTGAATTTTATTTTGTTAGGACTTACCTTGCAGAGAGACTCTGGCAAGATGCATTATCTGGGGTGAGAAGGCAGGCAAAACTGGAGAAATTAAAACTTGCAAGTGTTGTGTGAATAAAGCAACACAGATTTAATGACATTAATTGTCATCATGTCAAAAAAAAAAAAGGAAATACTGCTGTCTGGGAACGAAGACAGTCTTGGATTCTCTTTTCTTAGCAAACTGAGCGCAATTTATTACATTCAGATTAAATAATTGTACAGATTTACTAGAAAAAGTGAAACACTGCTTCCAATTTTATTTAACATAGGAGGTGTATTGTTTAATATGTAGAACCTGCTCTATTCCACTGAATGTATACATGCAGTCTTAATGCATAACTACGTGATAGTGCCTATTCCTGGGACTCTTCCTAAACCAAATTGTTAATGATGTGCTCTTTTTCATGAATCTCTGAAATTAAATGTTCATTTACATGAAGTAAAGGAGTTTAATGCATGTTGTATTCAAAATAATCATTGAATTAGAATGGGTCTTATCTGATGTGCATACAAATCTTTCACAGTTCAGTACACAATGAGATGATTTTATTGTCGTACACAGCAGATTCGTCCCATATGTCTCATGAACAGACATGAATTTGCAAATATGTTTGTGAAGCACTGGAAGCGTCTTACAAATCAACACAAGCGAATAGGCAGTTGAAATATTTAGGCTAAAGAAAACCCACACCTGCTCTGTTTGAAAACAGCTCAAGTCTAATGATTGGAAGATGCTCTCCATGGTTTGTTGCTAAAATTAAACAATTGAAATATATCGGAAGTGGGATCTTGAATGGCACAGAGGACCCATGGGTGTTCGTAGCACAGTAAGGTTGAGCAATTAATAGTTGTAACAAGATGTCACTTGTTTTGGTTTATTTAATAGGTGCAAGCCTTTAGTAATTCAGTCTGCTTTTGTTGTAATAAAGCTGTTGGCTAATTCACGTGATACCGCAGTTTTAACAGCTTTATTATATAAGAAGGTAAATCTGTATCTCTCCGTTAATAATTGGTTCTTTTTTTCCTGATGTACTTTGATTACAGAACGTTATTGGATGGTACAGATTTAGGAGAAACACTCAGCAGCAAATGTCATATAGAGAGCACATCATTCATAAACAGCTGACACACATTCTTGGAGTGCCTGATCTTGTCTTCCTTCTCTTCAGCTTCATTTCCACTGCAAATAACTCAACACATGCTTTAGAATATGTGCTTTTTAGACCAAACCGAAGGTAAGCAATCTCTGTATATGAGCCAATCCTCATTCTTTTTCTTCTGCTTCTTATTGCTAGTCTTTAAACTATTTTGAAGTTTGTACAATTACATGTAGTTTGTGTAATTATGTTTGTCAATCACGGTTTGGCTTTGTGTTTGTCAAATGATGTCTTGGTGGACAACTGTTAGTGGTGACAGCTTTTCTTTTTATCTCTGCAAGTAATTTATAAATTAAAGTTTTAGGGTGAGCAAAAGTTTTTTTAGTCTTTAAATCTTTAGACAAAAAACAACAAAAAAAATTAAGAGAAATCAGCCGTCAGTACCATGTTTCTTCCAATAGACCTGAACATAGCTTCACCTGTCTTGTAACTGTGGTAGTTTGAATGTACAATTAAAAGGTTCTAAGAAGTATGGAGGTAGGTCCGTCTCAAGGGAGTTTTTGATCATGCTTTTATTTTGAACACAGCTTCTAATATTTAGCAGCTTTTGTAATAAACCTAATGCAGAAGCCTTAAAATTAGATGAGTTGTGATCATCAGTGAGATGCGATAATATCAAGGCTATTGTAAATGATCTCTTGAATATGAACTAAGTCTTTCTAAACTTTCTCTGCAGGTATAATCAAAGGGTGTCACTCAATATTCCTAATCTAGGCAACACTAGTCAACAGGAATACAAAGTTTCTTCAGTGCCAAATACTTCTCAGAATTATGCCAAAGTTATTAAGGAACACGGGTAAGGATTTTTCCTTTGCAAATGAAGTACAGTCATCACGCTCTCCATTATGTACCTTCCAAAGAATACTACAAATATGCATTTCAAGCAGCAAAAAACTAGTTCTGGAGGAGAATGGTCAGTTCTGTGTGTTTTTTTCCTGCTTGGAACTGAATCTTTTAGAAGAACAAAGGGCACTTGGTGCACTAATCAGAAATGCAGAGTTGGTATGGCCGATCAGTGCTGTGGGCCTTCTGGCTGGAAGTTTCTTACATGATTTCCACCCCCGCCCTCCAAGGAATTCTTTGTGCAAGCTTGATTTAAAACTTGAACTCTGACTTGGAAGTGTTGAAGTCTTGTTGTTTTCCTTAAGGAATTTTAAATAAATGCTGTAAATGCAAAGTAGCTCTCCTGACTGTTAATGGTGAAATTATACAAGCTTAAAGATTTCTGCATAAGTTTACTCTCATTCAAATGGGACTTTATTGTTCCAAAAAGAATTTTGGTATGGAACATGCTGCTGTCCGAATTTTGGTTCTTGAGAATATGGTATGTTTTTAGCAATATAAAATAAAATACATTTTAGAAACGTAGCAGTAGACTGCTTAATAACAATTCAAAGAGCCTGAGCTAGAAACTTATGTTGTCTTTTCTAACTAATGATATCTGCTTTTTTTTAGTACTGATTTTTTTGACAAAGATGGAGTGATGAAGGACATCAGGGCTATATATCAGGTTTATAACGCGCTTCAGGAAAAAGTACAGGTAACTTCCTTTACTTTATATTGGCCAGTATGCATGTGGCATCTTTTGTTTGTCCGATAGTTAAACTAGGAGTGGAGAAGGTGGAGAGTTTTAGAGCTCATAAACAATTTATCATGAACTGTAGGAAAATAAGTCTGACTTTAATAACTAAATGTGTCAGTTTCTATTTAATGCGTGCATTTGCAGTGGCTGCTGTAAAAGTGGTTGATATGAATATTATAAATTCTTTCTCTTTTAAAAATAAGAATTATTTAATGCGTAATGATTTCTGGGAGATGTTAGCTATTTTTAAGAGTCTGTGTTGAAGAAAGCCTTGCTGAAGGTTGTAGGGATTTGCACAGGTTTAAACGCTTGCCTGTGTGCGTTTAAAAATGACTCCTGGCTCTTGGTATGTAGCATGCAGCAAAGAGCTCCATCTGTTAGTTAAAACTTGTGAATGTTTTGTGTAGAGCACAAGTGAATCCTGTTCCAAATGTGGCAAAGCATCTGAAAGTGCCTTGAGTGTCAGATCTACTAAATGGAAGCTTGTCAATTCACAGCTTGTCCTATGTGAAGAGCAGCGTGGCTGTGCTGCCTCAGGAGCACACACATCTGCTAATTGTGTGGTAGTCACAGCTTATTTCCAGGCTTTCCCCTTACATCTGCCCTGGAGGGACTTGGGTCTCTGCTCCAGCTTAGCTTTGCTGGTTGGCACACCCAGTAGGGAACAAGGCAGGAATCCCTCCAACCATCCCCTGACCCTGCTTGCACAGGAGAACTATTTCTCAGTGGAGGTTGCTACTCTCTAACCTGCCTTGTAAGGTGGGTAACTCGCAACGAGAAGGCAGACAGCTTTCATGCCAGCTTTGGGAGACATGAAATATTATTTTCAGAGGTCTATCCCATTAGCTAATGGTATTACTCTGTAATGCTGTTTTTGCCAAGAGTGCGCATATCCTTTTGTGCTCTTGTTGTTGTTTGAATTGGTGTCTGGAAAAATGGAAAATGTAACATCATCAGGGAGTTGCCTTCCTACCTGTTAAAACGATGACTTTGTATTTCACCATCATGCTGCCGTACATTGTTTACAGAGCTTAAAAGTAACTTAGGTGTAGGCTAACTTGAGGAACTTCTGTCTTTAAAGCAACTGTTTCACAGAGAATGTTACAGGACTGGAAATAAGTTTTCTGGCAAAGCAGCTGAGACATGTATTTGCATTATTCACCAATTACTTGGGAGGGGAGGGTTTAAACTTGATAAACTTCTGAAAATTAACTATGCTTTCTATTATATATCTAATGCTTTTCAACTCTATAAGTAATATCACTAATAGTAAATTTCTGGAGAAGAAACAGTAAATGGCTAGTGACTTACTGTCTAAGACTCACCAGTACTTTGAGTTGTATGCTCTTCAAAACTGATCATGTTTAATGATAATGACCAACACTTAATTTCTGAAGAAGTAATCAATATCCAGTATAACCTGTTTGGATTTAAAAAGAAATCAATATTATCCGGAACTGGTCTTTAAACTTAGATCCTTCTATGAAAATTTCCCATTTATTTTCTAACCAGTATAGGGAAATCTTGTTGAAAAATCTGTATCTTTTTTATTTAACTGAGGTATTAGTTAGGAGATCAGCCTGGGACAGTTGTCTCTTGACTCAACTGTTTCATACTGCAATTCAAATTTGGTCTGGTACAAAAAATATGCACCTTTATGCTACATTTTAAAATCATGCTACTATAGTATCATTACTGACCTAACAACAGCGTATTTAAAAAAAAAAGTCTCTTCCACCAAGTAGGAAGAACTAACTTTGGATCCTATTATGAATCATCCTGTAATGATGATTTATTTGGAAATGCTTTTCCTATCATGCAGCAGTGGGGAATTGGCAACAGCCAGTAAAGAAAAAGATCTTCAGGCTGAATATTATGGTCTGATATCCTTAACTCCTGCTCTTAGTTTTGTGCTTCTAATGGCTTCTTGTCTGGTAGCAGCTGTATTAATGTTGTTATGAAAGCTTTTCGTGTATTTTTGCAAAACCTTAGCATATCTTACGTTTTTCTCCTAGGCAGTGTGTATAGATGTAGAAAAAAGTGAACGTGTTGTTGAATCTTTTCAAGCTGATGTAAACAAGTTAAAAAGGCAAATCGCACAAAAGAAGAATGAAAAAGAACAAGAAATAAGTAAGTCGCCTTTTAATTTTTTTTATTTCAGAAGCAGGTGCTGTGAGGACAAAACATTTTGTAGAACTGTTTTGAGTTGTATTGCTGATAGCTCATAGCAAAAGAAAGAAAATCACATTGGGAAGGGTATATAATGGATTTACATTGAATGATACCTGAACTGTGAAAGTATGTATACTGCAGTTTTTTCTGTAGGAGTCATCCAGTGTTAATAAACTTAAAAGATGGGGAGACAGAGAGAGACAGACAAAGCTGTAGAGAAAGAACGAGAAAGTCAGTTCTGGAAATAACATGGGAAAAGATTGGTTGTAGGAAAGGAAAAGTGGATCAAAGCCAGGAATGGAAAAAGCAAATCTAAACACTGGAGAGATTCTGTTTGAACTATTACATAGAAACAGGGTACTATGTTTACAAGCCAGTAGCTATTAGTGATTTTTTAAAAAAATCTTTATTCCCTTTCCCACTTCCCAAATACAAGCCCAGCACCAGTTAAGTTAGAGGTCGGTTATATGACTGGACACCAGACAAACTGGGTGAAAGAAAATGAGTGCTTAAGTGAAGAACATCGCTGTAGATCACCTGAAGTGTTGAGTTCTGACTTTGTAGCTTTTAGTGGATGTATCAGGTTTTTCACCAGTGATTTAGAGGAGACTTCTACGTTTTTATCCTTCTCTTCCCCTTCATAGTTACTGAAACCTAATTTAGTCAGCATTTTTTGCATTATTTGCTGACTTAGTGGTGAACACAATTAGCATTGAAGTACTACTTTTCAACATTGAACTAAGTCTTCCCAAAAGTCTGTTTTGAAGTCATTCTTACATTCAGTGAGAAAGTAGAAGAAACCATTTAAATGCAGAATATTGTTGGAATTTGCCTACCTATTTGAAGTACCATGTCGTCAGTGATATGAATTTCAATCTGTATTCGTTTTAATTCCATGAAGCTACTGAAATATTGTCCTTCCACAGAGTGTTGGGAGGATTCATTTTTGCTGGAAGCTGAATCAGGTAATTCTTTGATTTATTCAAGGCAATATAAGCATGATGGTCTCCTCTTTCTAGTGGAGCTCTGAATGCAGAAATTACACTTCTGCTGTGTTTTGAAGACTGATATCAGTATAAAGTTGATTGGGTTTCAGTTTCCATGGTGCAAATAAGTCCCATTAAAAATCCATGTTTTTATTAGGGTCGGTTCTGCATTCTGTATTAATAATACAAGTTTTCGTAGCCTGAATTTAGGACTGGTAGGGAAAGGCAGTAATAGGTGTGTGTTCATGGGTTTTTGTGCTGCTCCATAATTTTCTGAATCAGTGAAACCTACTGTGTGAGCATACTTGGCTGGTTGCCACGCTGTCCCTCCTTCCTAAAAATGGAATGTGGCTTCAGGAGTCTTTTGATTAGCAGTAGATAGGTTTTTCGAAGAACCCGGACCTTTCCAGGGAGATATTGCTGATCTAATTTAATGTGTGTGCATAAGGGAAGACTGAAGGAAGAGAGTAGGAGCAGAGAATAGCCAAAGGGGAAGCAATATATAAAGAAAAAATTCATAAGCAAATTACATATTTCAGCAAACACTTTCCCATGTTTTGAAATGATAAGCAAATAAGGAAATTTTGTAACTTTAGCTGCAAGCTTTTATTATTTGTATATATCTTGCTATCTGAAGCTGTGTAGGAGACTAAAAGATGGTTTAGATGAGTTAACACCCTAAACTGTGCAATAGGCCCCTCTGCTGCTGTGACTGGATATTTTTATTTTCTCCAGGCAGCAAGGTACTGTTATCATACACGCATTTTAGAGCAAAATTTGATCTGTCAGCCCAGGTTCTTCCTCCTCTGAACCTCAAAGATAAGGTAAAGATCCAGTATCGGCCACAGACCATTTGAAAGATGGAAATGGCATGAGTCACCACTGTTTCCTGCTTGGCTCTAGATGAAACAGCCAGGGAGCTGATACTATGCACGCTAGTGAGAAGTGGAGATGGGTATTTAGTGTGACTGGAGCTGATCCCAGCCCATATGGCAAAATATGGGGGAGGAGGAGGAAGAGCAGTCGGTGCTAGCCTGTAGATACCACCAGTGAGATGCAAATGCTGGACTGAAAATTTATGCCAGAGCAGATAATCATGTGAGAGGGCTGAAATAAGAAAACACACAGCTTGTATCTCTGCAATATTTTTAGATGTGAGTAGCTAAATACTGAAGCTGGCCTTCTGTTCTCTCACCTTCTCAATATCGGGAGAATTTCCTTGGGTTTAGTGAGTTAAATGTTCCAGTTAATCATTCTCTGAGGTGGAGGAAAAGGGAGCATTTGATTCAAATTCCTGCAGTAGCATTGTGTGAAAGCTTGTTGTTCCTACAAATTTTTGGTTAACAGGTTATGACTTTAACACTCTAGCATACGAGTCAGTTGAGTTTTTTTGCCAGATCGATGTAATAATTTGGTACATGTAGAAGCATGTTGTAGGGTATAGTGAGATCGGTGTGCTTCCCAGATGCCAGGAAATCTCCCGCAGTAGTTCTCGTACTGGGGACCAAAAATGGAGGGCTGTTATGTAGTCACCTGAGGGAATATGCTCTTCTTATTACTGAAAACATATCTCATTGACTTGATTAAAGGAACTCCTCAGCCTCAATTTTTATGCTTTTTTCCAGATGTATGGTGTTACAGTAAGTAGAGTGGATACCATTTTGTCTATTGCCTAGCTGCAAGGCAGCTTTACATATCCTGGTGTCAGTTCTGACAGATGTTTGGAGATTAATAACCAGTTAGAAACCACTCAAAAACTTAAGTCTCTCCCAGTGCTTAACAAACCTTCCTGCAAGGAATTTTTTCCTCATATCTAATATATACTACTCTTAAATTAAGCTGCCTTCTGCTTACCTTTCCCCAGCAGCCTCTTATGTATATTTGAAGACTGAAACTTCCCTCAGTCTTACCTAAGTATCCCGGTTATTGCAGTCTTTCCTCTTAGGTCATGATATCCAGACCTCTAATGAGTCCTTTTCTTTTGTAGAGTTTCTTCATTTTTTGCCATTTCTTAAACTGTGGTGTTCAAAATTAGATATTGTTTTCCAGTACATACTGAAATAATACTTACCTGTTTCTCAACAGTGTTATCAACACTAGGTGCATGTTGATGTTTACTGTTGATGTGTGTAAACTATAAATTGTGTTTCTTTTCTGCAGAAGGATGTAACTGTTCCTCATGTTGCAGTTCGTGCAGTTCATTATTCCCATGCACGTCTTCCTCAAATTATTTTCCAAATCATCTTATTTAAGATCACTTTGAAATTCCTGTTCTGATATTCTGTTATACTTGCAGCTATTACTAGCATAGTACCATCTGTAATTTTAATAAGCATGTGCTGATTAAATTCCGTCATTTAGGTTGTTATGCGAGTATAATTCCGGTGCAGAGCTGTGGGAGCTTATACTGGCGCATCTTTCCAATGTGACTGTTAACCGATGTAATTATTCTACAACCAGGTTTTCAGCTGGCTTTTTTTAATCCTCATCGTGCTTATGTTACTATCTATTCATTAGGATACATGGAGATGCTGTGAAATCCTTCAAAGCAAGACATATCAGTGGCTTTTGGTCTTGCTTTGATTGATAAAACCACATGGATTGGAAACAGGCCCTGTCCTTAGTGGATAAATTTATTTATAGCAACTGTCTAGCTGTACAATTGCTTAAATAGAAGTCAAAACATGGAAGTGGTGGCTTTACCCATTACGCATGGCTTTCATAGGGAACAGATTTCATTGACTGTGTCTGACTTCCAGGTACAGTGAAGAACATAGCATACCAGTGTCACACTAGTGCAGGAGCCCTGGATGTGGATCACTGTGCTGGGCATATAGAAACACAGGTTCAAAAGGTGATCCTTGCTCAGCTAGCTAGTTAGTGATCTAAATGTGAGGTATTGTGTGCACATGGGTGTTTTGGCCTGCAGGTGAGCCTGATACGCAGTGGTCTCAGCAGCCTGCTAGGCTAATCACAGGCATTGGGAGGGAAGGTTTTTAAAAGAGTAATTTGAAGGAAGAAGGCAAGGTAACTTCTTTGCTGGTGTTCATGAGCTTGTCCCCTAGCACAAGGGGCATTGTAAGGGAAAGTATAGAGATGTGATTTTTAGGTTGCAGTATCAACAGTGGAAGCTGATACTGTCTGATAAAAATTGAGTCAAGCTTTCAGTACTGTGTAAGACATAGGTGGAGAGGAGCAGGCACGATGAGCCTTAGCGTAGCTACTTTCTGATGTGAGAAGGAACAGAGAAATACAGAGGGAAGATTAGGTGGAAAGAGCAACAGGTTATGGAACCTTCCTGAGCTGTGTTTTTAGGGAACTTAAACTGGAGGAAAGTAACCGTACAGGATGACTGTGCACATACTAATATAGCACACTTGCACTTATATAGTTTATTTGCTTTCTGATGCATTTTGGTTTTGAAATGGGACCATTAGGGTAATCAAGTTGCGCTAATAGCAAGTTTCATGGATTTACTGTTAAATTTAGGGAAAGATATTTTTTGTCAAGCTTAGAGTAGGATTTAGTAATAAGCAAGATTTGACGTGACCGTTAGGGATAGTGCCCAATAGTCATCAATATGCAAATCGGAATTGACAAAGATGAGTAGTGGGGACTGAGAGAAAAAGATCCAGTGCTGGAGTTTGAAAGCCATGCCAGGGACGAGCATCTAATAATACCAGGCAGAAAGAAAGAAGAGAGAACAGCTAAGGGCTGGATGAGCGTGGAATGTTACAGCTACATTACATAAAGCATATTGTAAAGTAAGCATTAAGTACATCGATGTTCTTTGCTTTTGTAGGAATGCAGCAAGCATTTTTAAGCAGGCAAATGCCAACAGATAATTTGGAACCTATGTTTGTTCCACGAATGTCCTACACTGGATTTGCTGTGGAAGGCTGCACACTTGAAGATTCAGATGTCTCTGATCCTCCCCCTCCGTATTCTGATTTTAATGCAACCAATCAAGAAAGTACTGTCGGTCATGGTCTTCTAGAAAGCAATGTGTTTATGCCTCGACCTCAAGCAGTAGGTTCTTCTAGTTATGTTTCCACAAATGCAGGATTGAAATATTCTGGTAATGGAGCATCCATGCCATCTTCCCAAAGAGCGGTTGGTGACAATGTTGATGAATCAGAAGACAGTGATTACGAAAATTTGCTTGAACCTACGGAGTCATCTGACAGTGAATACTCACAGACAAGGGATTCACGACCTTCAGCACATCCTGATGGTGATTCCAGGAACACTCAAACTTCTCAGATTTGATAGGGGGGAAGAAGATCCACATGACACTGTTTTTTCATAATTGTTACAGAGAGATTTTGGGGATTTAACCTGGAGGAAATGAACTACACAGGATTACTGTGCACACAAAATGTAGAAGACTTGCACTAGATGGTTTATTCACCTTGTGATACATTTTGCAAGTTTTATAATGGAATCATTAGGATAATCAAGTTGTACTAATACTGATGAGGTTCATGGATGTACTGGTAAATTTAGGCAAAATGAAATTTATAGAGATCTTGTAGCTTTTGTTGCTGTATTTTCTTTAAGACAATAAATTGGGATGTAGTAACTAAGCACAGTTAGTCTACAAATAATGTTCTCAAATCAAAACTTACCTCTTGCACTATCATGCCTTGAATTTTAATTTTTGAAAGGGAATAAATATATCAGCCGCCTTCAAAATAGCTTTCTATGGTAAGCCAAATTGGCCTTTGCAAGCAAAGAAATTTTGATAATTCTGAGAAGCCTGACTGGAACAGATGTGGTCTACCTTCCTCTATTGGCATGCTCTTTTAACAGAGAAGGGGTTTGTTTCAAGTTTTTTACTAGCAGAATGTGTGTATCTCTTAAAATGATGGTTGCCTTTTTTTTCTGTGAAGGGTTTGGGGGTGGGGTGACTGGTAAATCATCCAAATGAATGTCATAAATATAATTATTCTGGTTTCGCTGGGTTTACAATGACTTTATGCCACACTAGCCTCATTTATTGTCTCATTTGTTATTTTAGCATAAATACGAAGTGCACATACAGGAGTAAATGACTAACAGAAGTAGTAAATCCCATCATGATTGGACTTTAGAGTCTGCAAATTACAAACATCAGAGACTGCTTCTTGCATTTTATTTGCATCTGAATATTGGATTTATGCTTCTAGATGAGTTATTTTCTGTAATAAATAGGGGAATAGGGTAGGAGAAGATTGTTTGGAGAGTCCCCTGGGTTTATTACCTCTTTTCCTCTGGGTGAAATGTGTAAATTATTATTTTAATTTGAATTACAGCTCTCATCAGAAAATTACCGTTTGGGATAAATGAAGTGTGGTATATTTAGAGAATTTAATGTTTGGATGCACTTATTCTTATTTAAATACTGCTTGTATGCTAACGTCACCCAAAATATGTGAAATTGTGCCACTAAAGTTTGTATTATTGGACTTTATCCCTGATCTGTAAATGAGAAGACTTTTAAGATGAGGTTATCTTAGCATTTATTGCTTTGAGGTGTCAATAACCACTTCTTTGGTTACACCCAGAAGAACAAAGCAGTCGCTTAAAAGTTCAGATATATTGGATTTACAAAAGAATAAAATTTCAGTATGTATTGTATATGTAGGCAAAAGTCTGTTTGTTAGCCTCTCCTTTCCTGTACTAAATTAAGCAAAAAGTGACTTTGGGAAGAAACGAGATGTTAAAATCTCCACTCCTCTCTCGAGCATTTCCACCTTTGAACATCTAGTGGTCTGTTTTAACTGTTTGACATTATTCTCATTAGCCTTAACTTGATGCATTTTGTCTCTGAGTGTTGCGATCCATTTAACAGAGGACTTGCTCTGGTGTTATCGCTGGCTATCTGCAAGCACCTGTGGTTCAGGTGGTACAGCTGTGTGTATGTCAGAATCAGAATTGACAAGATGGCAACTACCGTTTTTATTTTTACTCCGCACAGAAACCTGCAAAATGTACATCTCTGACAAAGCAGTTAAATGTGACAATAAAATCTTATTTAATCCTGTAATTTATATTTTAATATTTGTCAGGTTCCACATTGGTGAAATAACTCACCAGAAAACAGAAATGCAGCTCAAAATTGATGTGTAAAAGCAAGTCTGTCTGTAGGACCAAGAGGGGGATTTGATGGCAGGGGGAGGCGGCAGCGCTATACCTTGCGTATTGCATAGCTGCCACACGTTCTTACTGTTATGTTGATACAAAAATCCTTGTTCTGGAATATTTTCCTAACAAAAAATGTCTTGAGTTCTGCTTGTTTTTACATATAATATGTAGGTGATTGGAGGTAGAACAAGTATGTAATCGTGTCCTCTACCTGTGCCTATCTGCAGGTACTTTCACTTATGGTAACTGCTTGCTCATAAGAACAACGGATATGTTTTTATTAATTTTTTTTTAATTCAGCTAATATTCTGGTAAAAACACATGTGAGTGGGCTATACTGTTTTCATTACAGTCCTGTTAAGGGAAGAGCTTTAATCATAAGAAAATGAGAGCTTCATACCCATGAAGCACCAGGTTTCCATGTCTGACTCATGAAGAGTTTCTTTTGATTATTTTCAGGAGCACAAAACCCAGCACCAAGACCTGTAGCGATGTCCACTCACTAACAGGTAGGCAGCACTGAAGAAAAGCCCCTAAAAACTGGCGTCTGTGCCTTCTAGTTCAAAATCCTGTAGTTTCTATGGTACAATGAAGTATTTTCCAGTTTATTGTTGTGAGAAACCTAGAATTGCTGTTTCATTTATTTCCAAATTTACTTTGTTATTCCTCCCCCCCACCCCCAATTGTTCATGGCTAGAACAGGAACACACCATATGGAAAGTCTCAATAAGTTAGAACTATCACATATGCTTACAAAAGAAAGCTTCGCCAAATACTTCTGAAATTAGCTAGGATTGACACTATGGGAGTGTCCAAATCTTCTGTTTGCTTATGGAACGGCGCATGTTGGCAGAAAGAAGCGTGAGCATCTTTAATTTGGGCACTCATGTCTATGCAGGTTTTGAGTTCTTACCTACCATCCCCTAAGTACTCAGGGACACCTTGCTGGCTCTGACCTGCCCAGAGTTAAAACTTAAGAGAAGCTGTTGCTGCTACATGAAGCAGCAAAACCAGATAAACAAGCGAAGACCAATTAGCTTTCCTGCTAAGTGAAGAGATGCTTCAGACCATGCTTAGAGTAACACTAGTATCAGATCAGTACATTTTACCGTCTGTTGTTCCTTTTATTTAGACTTAATGCCTTTGATTACAGGAGTAGACAGCATTTAGAGAAATCAATATTACTGCAGATCAAACTGACAGCAGCATCTTCTGCCGTATCCATCGCCCCCTGCTTGCAATTACTGCGGGGGAGAAATCCTCTAGACGTGGAGGGCGCATGGCAGGCGAGCCTCTGCGATCGGATACGTCTGTTGGGCCGGTTGTTGGTGCTTTCCTTGTGGCTTCTATGGGTTGTCTTATGCAAAAGGGTACACCTTCATGCTTGGTCAGTGCTTGTCTGTCTTTTTGACTTGCCAGTCTGTCACTTCGCTTTTTTTCCAGTACCGCAGGTGCTTGTAAGGTTAATTTTAAGCCATTTGATAATAGACGTGCTTTGCTTGGTTCTTCCATGGCTGCTTATGTCTGTAGGTCAGCTTGAAAGGTGTCAGTCTCTCTGGTTTCCTCTGAGAAGAATCTTCCCCTGGCTTTCTCTTACCATATAAAATAACGGTGGTTTCACATAACTATTTCTCTATCATGTGCATTTATTTGTGCTTTTCCAAATGCATGTGTGTATATTTGGATGTACATACACCTTTACTCTGCTCGCTTCTATAGCTTATAGATTTAGGAAGAAAACAAGCTTAATCAGAGTTTCATTAGTAAACTGCTAAATACCTGGACACCTGTCGTAGCCTGTGGTCAGAACAGACAGCGACCCTAACATTGCATTGCTCAAATTTGCATCTGTCACCTTCAAAGGAGTCCCGCAAAGCTCTCACCTGCTTCGCGTTTCACACCTCATCTAACGAAGTGTAAGAATGTTTCTCCAGATTGACTCCTGTGTTTTTCTTATTCTTCACTCTTTCTTACCTGTAAATAACCTTCTGTTGCATAGCAGCATCCCAGCCGCAGTTGCTAATAGAAGGAAAAAAGGAGACATTCCCTTGCTGTGAACAAAAATAGCTGTGAATTCCTCACTGGGAATGGTTTGTGTTATTCCTGCTGGTGGAAGCAGAGAGGGCTGTCTGCTGTACTTACCAGCTTCAAACAAAATTTGGGGGGGTTGATCATTGTTCATGGGGGACAGAGGGGCTAAACAGGGCAAAAAAAAAAAAAACCACCTCAGTGTTATTTTGACTGAGATGTGACCAGGCTGTGATGCTCAGGTATTACTGAGTTGAGAATGACAGCTGGGAGTTCGGGGGAGATGATGGATCAGCCCTGGACACTTGGCCGCGTTGGTTTCACTCCTTTTCCTGTGATAAACCAGCAGTTGGTACAGGTGTCCTGCCCAGCCCAACCCCCTGGTCTGGTGTGTAGCTCGTGCCTAAGGTCTGCCAGTCTAGGCCAGTGCTTCAAGATGACCATGTCTTTTCATAGACTCTCAGGGAAGACCTTTGTTTCCTACCTAGATCTAGAACTGAAGGATGGTCCTTGCCCCTTCATACCAGCAGCATCTTTGTACTTCAGGTGTACCGTAGCAGAGGGCATATGCAGTTGCCTTGTTAAATTTGCAAGCTCTTTTATTGCCCTCACAATTGATTTCGGTTGAAATCACTTTCTGGCATTTTTTTTCTTTTTTGAAAGCCAAGCTTCTACCCTTCCCATAAATCTGGTGGTCATTTTACCTTAATGATGTCTCTGAATCCTTCTGAACACAGACTGCATGTCTGGAATGACCAGAAGTACTTACCAATCCCCTTGGAGAGCAAAGCACCCTCAGGGCGGATCAACAGTTTGTGCAGTCGTGGGGGTAAGCCTGCTGCTCCGTTATGCTGCCAAAGGGAGCAAATGCTGCACTCCGCAGGCTTGCAAGGCAGAGAGCTTGGAGGCTCAGGAGAGCTCGCTTTACAAAAGCTCCAGCTGCTTCAGCCTCAGTCAAGTGCGCATTAGGAGCTCAACCTTATTTTGAGAGACTTGCAGTTCAACTTCCCGGGGCAAGTCCTGCAAATGAAGATGGATGCCAGAGCAGGTCAGCTGAACACCTCCATGGAGGACTGTAATCTCAATACGTCAGCATCTCTTGGCACCCATTACCAGACCCAGGTGGGTTAGGATCAAATCCTGCAGTAGACTGTGTGTCAGTGGAAACACAGGAAGGTAGTTTTTCCTCTTTCTGACCTTTAAACAAGATGTTAACTTGCAGCTCTTGGCCTTTTCCCTAGGCATTATCCAGTGAAAAGAAGACACCTTACTGCTTTTTCCAGATTTATTGTGGAAAGGGTGCCTGCCAAGCTCTGCAGAAGTAGCTCAAGGCCATCGAGGCAGGGAGGCTGCTGCTTCTGCAGCACTTGGAGGTTGCTGCAGGGTTTTGCATTAATTACCTCTGGCTCTCCTGAGACCCTGTGGTGCACGGGGCGTGCTGGGTGGCTGCCAGCACCAGGGCTCGTGGTATTCACCTGCCACCAGAGAGAATAGTTGGTCATTTCCCTAGTGTGGATTTGTGTAACATATTTATTTCCTCTGACTTTATTGGAGAAGGTGTTAGGAAGGAAAAATCTGAAAATCCTCAAGAGTCAGTAATAGCCTAAGCATACAGGTGTTTTGAAATTCTTCCATTATAAGCAGTAATTTTTAAAAAAATTTGTTCCAGAGCTATCTTCCTGTTCAGCATTTTTCTTTGGGCAATTTTTTTTTTTTCCAAAGGAGGGAAAAGAGTACTGCTACGGGTTTTCCCTTACAGGTCTATTTCCACCATGGGGATTGCTCCAAGAAATTTTTTTTTGTGCCAGTTTGTGATTTCTAACACATTTTCAAGAGCGAGAGGCTGCTACAGCTGCCACCTTGAAGCTGTGATCAGAGATCATTGGTGGTCTGTAGTACTAATAAGGCATAGCTAATTTTAGCCATAAATGGAGCCTTCTTAAATAAAATATTCAAGAGTCATGGAGAAGTTCATTAAACAGAATTATATTGCTCAAATGCTGTGGCTGTAACTTCCTAGTCTGAGCCGCAAGAGTTCCTGGTTGAAAGGCAGCACCGAAAGCACTGCTTGCTATTCAGCTAGTTTTTGTCTTAAGTAAGCCTGTGGAGAGGTTTGAATTTGCTCCTCTGACATGGGGTCTGTCAATGTGAGGTTGTCTGGATGCCTCGTATTCAATTAATATGAAGCACAAACACTTCACAGATAATTGTACATTTTGTCTAAGCAAGTGCTTCATAAATCTGTCAGATCCGAGGATAACTCATGTTTGGTGTTAGCTATAGTTGGTTTACTTTTTTTAGGACTTTCATTTTATTAAAATCCATATAAATGGCTGGTGAAGACGCTTGGGGGAGGGGTGGGGTGGGGTTGGACTGGCCCTTGGGCAGCTGTGGTATTTCTCCTGGTCCTGGGCAAACCAACAGCAGAGTGACTCTTCTCAGACTCCAGTCTAGTACCAGGGAAGGGCAAAAGCAATGTCCTCCACCTGTGATGCCTTGAGGTATGAAGGCAGGTAACTTCCCAAGTACAGCTGTGCCTCAGTGCTGGCCACGAATTAGGAGACAAGTATCTTGTGGATTTGATGCCTATGAGCACTGTTTTCTCATTTACCAGGGCGTGTTTGGCAGGTTAGTTATTCCTGTCTGTGTCCTGGAGTCTCAAAGTATCGCTTTGTGAGCAACCAGCATTACTGTGAACCTGCATGTCTGGTTGTCGTGGTCCTCTGTCATGGTTTTAGCTGGGATAGAGTTAATTTTCTTCACTGCAGCTGGCACAGTGCTGTGCTTTGGACTTAGTATGAAAACAATGCTGATAACGCACCGATGTTTTAGTTGTTGCTGGGTAGTGCTTGTACGAGTCAAGGACTTTGCAGCTTCCCATGCTCCGCCAGGTGCACAAGGAGGCGGGAGGGGAGGGGGCACAGCTAAGAGCAGATTCAAACTGGCCAAAGGGATATTCCATATCATGTAATGTCATGCCCAGTATGTTACTGGGAGGAGATGGCCAGGGGAGGGAGGCAGCGATCGCGGCTCGGGGACCGGTAGTGTCAGTCGGCAGGTGGTGAGGGTTGTATTGTTTCTTGTTTTGCTGCTTTTCCTTTTTATTATCATTATTTTTATTATTATCATAATCATTATCATTATTTTATTTTAATTATTAAACTGTTCTTATCTCAACCCACAAGTTTTTTTTTTTTTGCTTTTGCTCTTCCAACTCTCTCCCCCATCCCACAGGGGTGAGGAGAGTGAGCGGGCGGCTGCAGCGTGTTTAGTTGCGACTGGGGCTGAACCACGACACCCTCAGATGCGGTAGAGCCTCCCAGCTGATAGGCAAGATTCCTGCACAGAATATAAAGTTATTTAGCTCTGATGGAATTGACCATCTTTGGACAGAAATCTTCCAGCACACATGTATTTCCCTAAGTGTGCTGTGGATTAAGCAAGTGGTGGATAATTTTGAGATCTTTCCTCACCTACCAGGGAGATCTGTCTAGAGCAGGCTGGAAGGCTAGATTAGAAAATGATTTTTTTTTTCTCACTGTGTGTTTGAAGAGGCTGCCAAAGCAGGAAGGTGAGACTATGCCAGTGTAGAGGACAAAGAATCCTTGTTTGCTTAGAGCACCATTTAGACCCCAAAAGTTCCCAGGAGTTGTGAAGGTAGAGAGGGGATGAATTGTATATGCTGATTTGCTGAATGCTGTTAAAGTTTTGCTGCGATTGTTGTTTGAGTTTGGTTATGAGTGTCTGTCATATAAAAAAAAATCTTTACAAAATAAGCGTGTCGCATTGTTCACCTCTTCTGTGTCCCCGAAGGACTCTCTGGTTAATCAAATGCGTTAGCGCTTAGCTTCTGGAAAGCAGGTAGGAGCTGCTGGAGCGCCTGGGGACGGGGCAGCCCTCGCACTGGTTTTGGCAGCCGTGCCATGGCATTTCCTTCCCTGGAAGCAGAAATGTAAAGACCCATCTAGGAACCACTGGGAGATGTGCAGTTTAGGGACAAGGCAGCCCAATCTCAAGGACCGCTCAGGGAGAGGGGATATAAGATGGGAACCCAAACTCCACTGCGTGTTGAACATCCAGAAAGGGAAGCATGAGCACGGCTGTGACACACACGCGCACACACACACACACACACACACACTCCCCAACTCCAACCAGCAGTAAACTGCCCACCAAGCCATGATAAGCTTTTATTTTGGACCAGATTCTGGCTGGCAATCAAACCTCACACCCATTACTTTCTCTGAGCCCTTGCAGGTCTGGACCATTCATCTGCTGGCTGTCATGCCAGCAAAAAAACACAAGGCTTTGGTGTGCAGAAAGATTAATGCTTTGCTGACTTTGAGTATATTAAAGTAGCTGTCACTTGCTAATAATAACTCTTAACGTAGTGATGTTAAATTTAATACAGCCTGAATACTTGAAAGATCGGAAAGCTGAACTTCTGGCAAGTACCGGTGTGCATCAGCCGCGGAGCTGAAGGTGGGAGTCTTGATTCCCAAGCCACTAACTGAACGCTGGGTGAGTCCTCCCACAGTCTCTCCTTGCAGTCTGCCTCTTGCATTGTGCTTCCTAACACCCTGGGCACATCATTTCCAGTATTGCCCTTCCATGTAAGGGTCTCAAATAGTGTATGAGCAGTCAAAGTTCTGACATCCATCCGTGCAGAGAAGCTGCATTATTGCTGTGGTGCAGGAGGAGGGGGTTGTCTCCTGCTGACCCCTATGTGGTGGGATGGTGATGAACCTGCCCGTGCATCCCAACTAAAGCACCTGTACCTCTCCTTTAGGTAAGAACTATAATTGTTGCCTGACCTTAAGACATTTTCCCTGACTTTCTTTATAACACTGGACTCCTCAGGCCTTTGTTTCAGTAAGTGCTGCTGTGCAGGTCGCTCATTTTCCTCTAATGTTGGGAATGCTCTGTTGCACATTGCGTCCATGGCGGACCTCATACACTCTTGGAAAGCATGAGAAACGTAGTATCTCTGCTGCCGAGGATGGTTGGGTAATGCAAGGAGGCCAGGGAAACCGTGGGGAGTTATTTTAACAGAGAACACAGTATAGGAGACAGTTACACCAATACAGTATTACGGCTGCAAAATGGGAACTGCCTCCTCTACTCAAACAGGATTACCAGAATTTAGAGAGAGGATGGAGAATACTACCACAACTCACTTCAGCAGGGAAAACCTCTGGCTCTCCTAATCCTAGGTCGTGCCTCAAACTTCGAAGTGCCATGCAATAAATCCCTGAAGAGAAAATGAGGAGATAGGCTGACCAGAGGGACTGGCGGCCCGAGCTCCCGTGGGGCGCCTACCTCCTGGACCTGCACAGCTCTCGCACTCCTCGCCCTGTTGGAGAAACACCGGTAGAATGGAGAGAGGGACATGACAGTTATAAATGCCTAATCCAGGCGCTTTGGTGGGATTAAGGCTGTTACTTTAGCAGCAGGTTTGTCACCTTTTCCTACTCCTGGTCAGTCCCTTGGCTGCTTGGTGGAGGTGGCTGAGGAGGGGGGTGGCTCTCGCTCTGCCATTTATAAGTGGTTGCTAATTGTCCAAATCCAGATAAGTTGTTGGCTTTGGTATGTTTAAGGGATCTTAACCCAGCGAGACCAACAGTCATGCCTTTTCCTAGGACATAAAAACAGACACGTTATGATGGATGCATGGAGCCTAGCACTGCTATTCCCATTTTTAACAGCTCTCCCACAGGTTGCTAACAGGGAAATGTTTCTTTGCATCCTGCCGAGCTGATGATTTTGGACTAAAATCCTTAAATCAAGCTTTTATACCCAAATTCTAACTATGCCTGTTGAGCTCCCCTCCAAAAACATACCTGTGCCTTGGTGCTGGTAGAGCTGGTAAGTCTTCAAGAATAAATGAGGGGGTTCTGTGCTGCGATGCAGGAAGAGGCATAGACGCTTTAGCAGTGATTCAGTGAGCATTGCTGTGAAAAATCACTCTGTAATTTTGGTAGTTCATACCGAGCTACTTGCCCGTGTGGCAGAGGAGCCAGGGAACTTCTCAGTTCATTTATCAAAGCAATTGCAATTCAGAGCAGGTAAAGCACTAAAAAAAATGCCGAGCAGCGAGAGATCACTTCTATGGTGTGTTGTAGATGCTTTGTGTGCAATCGATGGGGACAGGGAATGGGACTTATCTCAGTCATTACTTCTGTGCTGACATTCCCAAGGAAGGTAATTGATTTGGCAAGATTTAAAAAACAGTCTTGGCCTTCAGTGTTGAGAGAAGGGTCATTTGAAAAACACCCGGTGTTGAATTAAGCCCGAGGCTCTCGACAGGCTTACCTCCTTTGAATCAATGATTTCCAGACACCGGGGCCTCCCTGTGCCAAACCCAATCATGCAGTAACTCCCTTTGTAATGCTGGAGTAACGATGGTGGAGGAGGCAGAGCAGTAGGATTGCTTTGATCTCCAGCTTAGACTGACATGTGTTACAGGCTGTATCAGCAGAAATCCACAGTCGTACTACCTGCATTGCATGGAAAGCCACCTGATTCCCTTTATCTAGTTGTCCTAGAAACCCCACCATAGCATGTTTCATCTTTTGCTCTTGGGAATCAGGTTTGAGAAGTCCCTTTCTCAGCAAAAGAAATGGGTTGGTATCAAGTCCCTTGTAACTGTGATTTCACAGTTGAAATCACAGTTGGTTTTGGCTTGGCTTGAATGTTATTTTCTCTGTTTTATTGTTCATGTCTTTGTCATTAAGTACAACTATTTTGATCTTACTTTTCCATTTCATGGATGAGTTTGATTTGAGGGCACTACAGAGTTGGATGGGATGCTGAATGCATTGCAGGATGAACTCTTTTCCTCCCTCCACCCCTGCCCTGATCTATATGTGAGAGACCTTGTCACTCATTGTCCCTTCGCCCTGTTTTGTTTGACTGGTCCTTGCTTTGAAGAGTTTAAAATCTGTCTGTCTTTATGGGACCTTGAATTGGGCAGGCCCTTAGTCTCCATTGTAATGCAGATAATAAATGTTAGGCTTTCATTTTCAACATTAATGCAAGATGTGATGGAATTTTGGCAGTAAGGATGAGGGCTGCTCTTGGTTGTGGCATGAGGCCATGGAAATGAGGAAGATTTTTTTTCCCCAGTAAAGAACAGTGGCTGTGGAGAAGCAAAGCAGCAGCACTGTGAAGGTGTTTTATTTAAGTAAATGCCAAGGAAGCCGGCATGATCGCATTTGTGCATGTGAACTTCCTTCAAGGTGCCCCATCCCTGGAAAAATTTGGTGTCAGGGCCCTGAGCAACCTGGTCTAGCTGAAGATGTCCCTGCTCGTTGCAAGGGGGTTGGACTAGATGAGCTTTAAAGATCCCTTCCAACCCAAACAGTTCGATGATTCTAAGATGCAGAACTACTTTTGGTTTCTGTTGACCTTTCCGTTCAGGCTAACAGATGCTCATGGCAGTTTCTCACAAAGCCCAAAGCCCGTGGGAACAGAGGTCCGACCACGCTGCGCAAGCGAGCGCCCATCCCACCTGCAGCCGTACAGTGCCCCTTTGCCGGCAGCTTTCTGTGAGCCGCCGGCACTCCCCTGCCTGTGGCCGCTGGACCAGCCTGTTGACGCTGCAGAGAGGTCTGCTGCCAGCTCTCTGTAGTTTGAAGGGAAACCCAAACAAGCTGTGAATCAAACCAAGTATGTTTTTCAAGCTTAGCCTAATCCTTTCTAAAGCTTTATTAATGCTGAGTTAAATTCAAGCCTATATGTTAATTTTTATTTCCTCTTAGGCTTTCTTCCTTATTCGTTTCAGGACTCGCCAATACCTTGATTCACATTTAGAAAGGGGCAAATCTCAGAGTTTTACAACATAGTTTTTTGAATCACCTGCAAAACTGTGAGTCTGCATTCCTTTTTCATTTAAAATACCTTCACCATTTAATTATAAATTTCAGGTAACAAAAAGCAGTAGCATTTCCAGATGGAAAGAAATATGCTGTGTGTAATTCAGAGAGGGACTCCTGCTTGCAAAGTGATGTTTCCGCTGCTACCAGTGCACCTCTACCAGCCAGCTTTAACAGCATGAAGACTATGCTTTTTTGCACATACATGCTCTTTTATGAAGCTGCTGTTGGAGCTGCAGCTGAGCCTTCAGGGATGTAAAGATGTAGCTTTATCCGTCACTGAGGAGGACCAAGCAGGAGCTCAGGAGGATGCCAGTGACAAAGCAGCTCGTGAATTGAGACGCCTGGCATTCAGTGGCAACAGCCTGAGCTTTCAGTGGCAGCAAGAAGGGTTTTCCTTTTAGGTCTCTTCTGAAAACTGTCACTCATGCAATCTTCTCTAGCCTTGTATAGTCTGACTTGTATCTGCTCCAAAACCTGATTTTTTTAAAAACTTTTTTGTGTCACACTTGCAGAGTATGGGGAGTGCTGCTATTTTTGCAGGAGACAGACGCTGCTCTGTGAGTAACAATGGCCCCCGGATCTCCCCAGAGCAACCTTCACATCTTGGCCCTGATGCTCCTCAAGGAAGAGCTGAACCGCCACTGGTGCCAGGTTGTATAGGCAGATTTTCTCCTGCTTTCAGCACAGGTGATGGAGAGGAGCTCTTGGCCAAGAGCATCACAGTGCTGACATCCACTCAGTGTGCGAAAGTTGAAAAGACAGATGTGTATCTTTAACCTGGGAGTCCTGCTCCTGTGCCCTGAGCCAGGCAAGCTCCGAAAATCCAGCATCCTTGTACATGGTGTGTCTTTAACTTCAGTTTTAGCTAATTGCTTCCTAATCCTGGGAGATGCCCAAGGGGACGTGGTGGGATGCCTTCCTGGTGACCAAGGCTTTTGAAGCCTTCTCTCACCACAGGGCTGGCTGAGGCCACCAACAGCTGTTCTCAAGCCAGTCCTCTGCACAAAACAAAAACCCATCAGCAACCTCGCTGGTCCCGCACAACGAGGGAAGGAGGGAGCACTGCTTGCAGCAGCAGTGGGCTTGCAGCAGACCACTTCTTCCTGTGCACTTAACCTGAATCCCAGAATCCCCACTGGTGGGGGCTGGAAGGGACCTCTGGAGCTCATCCCATCCCACCCCCGCTTGAGCAGGCACCCCCAGAGCAGGGGCACAGGGCCGCGTCCAGGCGGGGGGTGAATGTCTCCAGGGAAGGGACCCCACAGCCTCTCTGGGCAGCCTCTGCCCCTGCTCTGGCACCCGCACAGGGAAGGGGTTTGTCCTCATGTTCAGGGGGAACTTCCCGTGTTCCGGCTTGTGCTCGTTGCCCCTTGGCCTGGCGTTGGGCACCACTGAACAGAGCCCAGCCCCATCCTCCTGACAGCCACCCTTTAGATATTTATAGGTATTTATGAATGCATGTGCTGTGTCTCGGGGGGGCACGTGTGATATTTAGTGTGAGATGCTCAAAGGCAAAAAGTGTTTCCTTCTCCAGTGTTGAACACAGGGCAGTTTGCCCTTGCACCTCTGTCCCTGTAGATGCTTGAGAGGGGTCATGCCAGGTCTGCACAGGACTTGGCCATCAACACAGTCTTCGGCCATGCTGCTGCTGCTGGGCAGGAGCAATGCCCTGGCTGCACTGCAGTGCTTATTACTGTGGGATTAGCATCTCCTGTGCATGCTGTCCTGCTAATCATGTCTCACCTCCTGCTTCCAGGCATGGTCATTGCACCCAGGTCTCTCTTGGCCGCACGCAGCCTTGCCATGATCTTATGTTCCCACTGTAGCGGCAGCAGGCAGCTTTGGGGAGCGAGGCCATGAAACGGTGATTCCCTGCGGTGGCACGGGTGATGCTGAGCACTGAGGGAGCGTCCCGCCGTTGTTACCATGACACCGCTGGCATCCTCTGCCCTCGCTTTTGTCTGCCCAGCCCCTAGTGCCTGAATGCTGTCATACATGGGCAGAGAGCAGCGCAAGTGCTCTGCTGTTGCTTTAAGAGATGTCTTGCTTTCTTCTGTGTGATGGCTGTGTATTGCTAGGCATATTTCTCCTTGCAGGACAGCACTGTGCGTGCTTTCCAAAGGGGATAAGTCATGAAGCAGGCCAAAGTCAGGCTCCACACCAATGTGTGCTCTGCAGCTTTTTCTGCAAGCACAGAAATGGCAGCCAGGAGTTTGCATTTCAAGCTCACCCCCAGCAGTCTGAGGACATGGCTGAATCTCAGTTTGTTTCTGTTCACCTGCTAACACCTCTGACCCACTTATAAGGGATGTGGTGAGGGTCCTGAGTAGGGTTGGGTTTGTGGTTTTGGCTGGTTTTTGTTTTATTTTTTTTCCCTACAATGCTTTAAAGCATTGCAAATATTGGTATCTTCCTTTATTGAAGCAGGAGACTTAAGCTAGGATTGCTGAAATACCTTGAGGGGTGGGATGTTCCTGATGGCACAGACACACAGAGTCAGCCTAAAATACCAGAACTCAGTCATTTAAAAGAAAAAAATAATCACTTTAAAATTCTTCCTGCAGGATTTGTGTGGGCACCTGTGTGGAAGTGGAACAGACCCTGATTTTCCAAGAAACCTGATCTCCAAACAGCCAGCTCCTGCTGATGGGTGATCTGTGCATTTGCCAGGCTGTGATTTTTAAAAATCCTTTTTGAGTGCACACAGCAGTACTTGCCTCCATTTAAAAAACCAACAAACAAAACAAAACAGAAGTGTTTGCACTTTGACCCCTGAACAAGCTGCCTTAGGGCATTTGGAGGCCCCAGGTGCTTGTGCTCGGATGGTTCCTGTTTTTCTGGGGCCCTCCTGGCAGGGACTCAGCCACACCCTGGGGGAATTGCCCCCATGCAAGGTGCTTGCTGCCAGAGAAGGGGAAATGGTAGTTGGAGTATAAAGAAAGAAATGTCTCCCTTAACATGCCTATCCCATTAAGCAGTGCTCCCAGCGAGGCGGGGTCAGGGCTGCCACCGTGATGGAGCCCAGCTCTTCCACCCAACCCTCCCTGCCATTGCTCCTCCAAGCCAGCATTTGCATAAAATGGTCTAAAAATAAGGAAGCTTCTGAGTCCAAGAGAAGGCCTCAGGCCATCCGTGCAGCATATTTTCGCTGGGGCTGTGTTTAGTTTTGCCTTCCCAGCATCAGCTGTGTTATCCCAGTTGCTTGTCAGGCTGGTACGTGCACCCAAAGTGGCGACGGCACGCTGAACGGTGCGTGCATCTGGGATGGGAGGAAAATAATCCCACTGGCAAACATGACCTTCCGTCCTGGGGAACTGCAGCAAGCAGAGCTTTACCCTCTGCTCTCACATGTCCCACCGAGGCTGACTGAGCCAGGGATGCTTGCAAAAATCCCAGGCCAGCTCCATCTGCATTTTCCCTGGCTGAAAGGAGAGCAGAAGCAGGGCTGGCACCTCCAGATGCCAGCTTCAGGAAAACATCAAATCACAAGCTTCACCTTACACTGCATGCTGTGATGGGACAGTTTGTATACTTGAGGGGAGATGTGCTGGGGTGTCTCACGGGGCCTATATTTGGAGATCAACTACACGAGGTTGGAAATAGCTTGCATGCTTTGAATGTGGACTTGGGATAAGGTGCTCTTTGCCTCAGGTGACCCCGATGCTGATCTGTCTCACAAATCCTGCCTGCTGGTAGATGTTCAAGCAAGATCTCTTCCAAAACATCAGCCGTGCCAACCTCCAGTACAACAGCAGACCGATGAGCAAAAGGAGCAGGAAGAAATCTTGCAGGCCAGCGTCCTTCTGAGAGAGAAGGTGAGTGACTTCACGACGAGCAGCCTACCCCAGTCATGCCTTTCAGCTGCAGGTCCCAGTTGGCTTTGGTAACCAACATAATCCAGTGAACTAATGTATTCAAAACCTGAATTTTCTCTGAACAGATGGGGCTGTATGTTTTTTCCAGTATCCTGCTGAAAATAGTGCCAGAAATTTTGTTTCTGAATTGGAAGAGTTTGAGGATTTTCCATTGATTTCTATTTACGGATCACTACGATGGTATTGACTGGGTTCCTGGGTGTGAGGTTGTGGTAGCAAGTATGTTTTAGTGCTAATGCAGGACTCACTGGCAGCTCTCGGACTGCTTTCTAGTGAAGTTTTACATCCAACAATTTGGATGACCCTCATGAATGCATGAGAGTAAAGTTGGTTTGTTTTAACTTAAAGGTTTTTTTGGACTAATGAGTGATCTACCAGAGCTGCTGAACTGCATTCAAGCCAGTTTCTAGCAAGGAGGTGGAATTTTGCGTGTCACCAGCTGATGATGTAATGCAGTTATAGGACTTTGGGTCCATGTAATTACTTTGATGGATAAATTTTGTAGATGGAACTGATCTCTGGGAATAGCATTTAGGTTTTTTATCTATCTCCAGAATGGGTTACGGCATACATTGTGGCTGCAGGGTGTTGCAATTTTAATAGGATGAGAGTGAAAGACTCAAGTATTTAAAATTATATGCTCAGGTCTAAACGGCCATCTTAGCTCTAGATGAGAACAGGAACACTGAAAAATCGATTTTCTGCATGAATATTGTTTTGTAGTTGCGTTTGCTAGCTGCAAAGCAAGAGGTGAGTGGTGTGCTTGATAACTTGCCTGGAGTTTTTGGCAGGTTTCCAGATTATCAGTGGTGGACTGGTAGCGTTCAGGAGAGCGTTCAATGTTTTTGTAGGTAATAGAAGAGTCTGTGTTGAAGCTTAACTCCACCGGGCCTACAGGCTAGCAAGGGCATTCACTGAAGCTGTGTGGGATAGCAAAGCTACTTCAGTGACACTTCACCCATATGTTGAAGAGCTGCTCCCCACATGGGTTTGCAAGTCATCCTCTTTGTACTTATCTGCCTTAATTTAGTAAAAAGCCTGAAATGGTTAATTTTTGTTAGTTTTGTTGTTGGGGTTTTTTGTTTGGTTGTTTGGGGTTTTTTTGTTTTGATTGTTGTGTTTTGTTTTTTTTTAATCTGTGCTCAGGTTTCTTTTGTGTTTTACTGCCTGATCGCAGCTTGAGCCTGTGTTGGCTGGAAGACTCATGAGAGAGCTGGGGAGCAGTTAAATGGCTTTACCTGGAGGCCCTGAAGCCCATCCAACAGGCAAAGGAAGGTGAACTTTTCAGTTTTTCAGAGCAATGTGGACCACCCAGCCTCATATGTGCACAGGTCTAGGTTGTCATGCCAGACACAAATGCAGTAGCATCCTTCGGAGTCTGCTGGGAAGCCTCATCTCCCAAATGGCAGTGACAGGTTACACTGGTGTGGGCTGGGGGTGAAGGTGCAGATCCAGACCCAGGAAGCCAACCCGCAGCTCTGAGCATGGCTGGGCCAAAATAAGTTAAACACGTCTTGTGAGCGAGGCAGAGAGCAGGATGCATCTGGCTCTTGTCTGATTTTCTCCACTAAGTGATGATTCAATTCTAGTGTGGGGACTTGGGAAGAAATGGGCTCTGCTCAGCCTTCTGGACCAGCTGGGCTTTGCTCACCCATGGGCAAACCTCATGCAACCTGCTCCTCCTGAACTGTTCCTCTGAAGAACACCCGGGGAAGGTTTGAAGACATAAAATCGCAGAATGCTTTGGTTTGGAAGGGACCTTTAGAGGACATCTAGTCCAACTCCCCTGCAGTGAGCAGGGACATCTTCAACTAGATCAGGTTGCTCAGAGCCCCGTCCAGCCTGGCCTTGAGTGTTTCCAGGGATGGGGCATCGACCACCTCTCTGGGCAACCTGGGCCAGTGTTTCACCACGCTCATTGTAAAAAAATTTTTTCCTTATATCCAGTCTAAATCTACCCTCCTTTAGTTTAAAGCCATCACCCCTTGTCCTGTCACAACCGGGTCTGCTAAAAAGGTTGTCCCCATCTGTCCTCCAGTCCCCCTTTAAGTACTGGAAGGCAGCAATAAGGTCTCCCCGCAGCCTTCTCTTCCCCAGGCTGAACAACCCAAATCTCTCAGCCTGTCCTCGTAGCAGAGGGGCTCCAGCCCTCGGAGCATTTCTGTGCCCCCTTTGGCCCCGCTCCAACAGCTCCATGTCCGTCCTGTGCTGAGGAGGCCAGAGCTGGAGGCAGCGCTGCAGGGGGGTTGCCCCAGAGCGGAGCAGAGGGGCAGAATCCCCTCCCTTGCCCCACTGCCCACGCTGCTGGGGATGCAGCCCAGGACACAGTTGGCTTTCTGGGCTGAGGCTGATAGGGTTTGCAGGAATCATCTTCAGACAGCAGGGTGAGAGGGAGAAGACAGCCCTGCTGAGGGTGAGGAGCACAGAGCTATGGCGCTCGGCATGGCAGGTCAAGCAGCTGTTTGTGGGAGAGCCTGGGGTGTGCAGGAGCGAGCATGAGTTGTGTTCATGGACCTTGGGTGCTCTCACGACAGATGTAGGTCATGGAAACAGACTCTGCTCATACCACAGTGAGCATCCAAAGTCTGGCTTTGCAACACAGTGTTGGAACTGGAGAAAGGCAGTCCTGCGAGCTGACCAGAGCAGCTACTCTCAAAGACCCATTCATCATCACAGACTGTCTCTGAAGGGACGGACCGAGCAGATCTTTGAGGGTATTCTCTGTGTATGTAACCCCGTTTTTATTGCACTGGCTTCTAGTCATAACTGTGTCTTTTTCTTTTCCCTTTAAAATAGCATTTTTAAAAGAAATCCTGTGCAAAGGAAAGGGGAGCTTTTCCGTGACACACTGACCGGCAGCAATCAGAGGACTGCATTTTGGCAGTGTATTGCTGAGTGAAAAAGGGGATTTAGTTTCTGAAAGAGGAGCCCAAAGACAGAGAACCCTTGCATGTCATCTGGAAAAAAGCATATAAACGCTTTAAAGTGAATGCCCCACAGCGGCGAACTCCAGGCACGTTTGTATGCTCATTAGATATAGCTTTGCATGAATACAACATTATTATTTTACAGAGGTGGATAACTGGTGGCTCGGTACCTGACCCGACAGAAGGCACTGGTCTGCCTTACATTTTCTTCTTTTTTTTTTTCTCTCAGTTATCAGTTTTAGTAACTCTGAATAAATCTCAGCTGTAACTGCACAGTCATTGTGGGGGGGAATTATAATCAAAACATTTCTAATACGAACACTGTGATTTTTTTCCCTTTTCCAGAAATAACGTTCACAGACTGACACTTGCTATTGTGCTGATGCTCTTTTTGCTCCATCAAACTTCTCTGCAGATATTTCATCCACTCTTTTTTTAGTTACTGTTACAAAAGGCACTGACTCAAGACTTTCAGAGTTGTTATTTCAAAAATGGATTCCGAATAACAACCAAAAAATATTTTTCAGGGGAAGGTGAGAGAAACAAAGAAGTACTAAATAGAATGAAGTTGAGCGCAACTTTTTAGCAGGTGCTGGAAGAGCAGATCAGTACGTTTACCATCCCTTTGGTCTCTGTCTCTCAGGATGTTTTATGCACAGGTAAGACCTTGAGGAAGACCAAGAAGAGTTTAGGAAGAGCTGGTGTTGACAGCCCATACTGCAGTCTGGCCAGATGAATGGTGCAGTCAATCAATAATGGAACGACTGCAGAGACGGATTGCTGGGATGTGTGGGAGAGGTCTCTGAGGAGACGCAGGCTGGGCCCTTGCCGGGTGCTGGGTGCTGACTCCGGAGGCTGCACAGAGCCACAGCATGACGTGGCAGCCTGTACTGTTTACCGTCTGCACAGCATTAAATGACCTAGCCCCTATTTAAATCATAGACTCTCTTGACAACTGCTGTCTGCAGCAAGGCTTTGGCTGCCCTCCCTTGGGGCGAGGCTGGAGGAGTGCAAAGTGTGTTCATGAAGAAGAGCCACTGGTAAAAATGGATGAGGGTTTTTTTAAAATGAAACAGCTTCAGTTTTTAAAAACTACTAACATCATTTATTCACTAAATATCCCAGCTGCAGTTTTCATTTTGTTTTCTACATTTCAAGAAAATCTTCAGAGAACGTTTCACTCGGTGAAACCGACTGAGGTGAGTAGATAAGTATTTTGAACACCAGACTGAAGGTCAGCTGCTGGCCACAGCCTTGAGAAGGTAAGGTCCCTATGTCACTTGGCTTATGTCTGATAAAAGATATATGCACATTTGTCTTCCAGAATGTGACCTGGCAGTTTCTGATTTCATAACTAGAAGGACAGATGAGCTACAGAGTCCTTGGGCAGCTTTACTCAGTCTCTTCTTGGGAGCTCCTCATTTTTAATGGACCTGACCCATGCCGCCCCATTGCAGTTGAGCTAGGTGATTATTGTAGGTCCTTTCCAACTTCTATTCTATTCTATTCTATTCTATTCTATTCTATTCTATTCTATTCTATTCTATTCTATTCTATTCTATTCTATTCTATTCTATTCTCATCAGGGACTTGGCTTTACTGCGATGTGAAATGCAGTGCCTGGGCATCTTGTAAAGGTCTGTACCAGCCCCTGTGGGCTCCAGGGAGCTCCAGTCACATGCTTGGTGGAAAAGAAAGGACAGACTGTGAAGTGCAGAGCCTTTGGCGAAATGCCACGTGCAGCAGGGTCAGGGCCTAGGAAGCAGCTGAAGCAAAGGAGAGACCGACCCTCAAACAGGTGAAACGTTCATTGTTGCTACTGGCAACGTCTCTTGATTGCACAGTGTTTGATAAGACGTGGGAAGTTAGGGAGGAGGTTGCTTCATCCATCTAATGCTCCCGTAGGATGTGAACGTGTCTACCACCCATTTTTCAGTTGAGATCATTACAGAATCTACAGTGGCTATTGATCATAAATTTTTTATTCAAACCATGTTTGAGAGAAAAGCCTTTTCAGTCCAAAGTGAACCTTTCCTGCTGTATTTTCAGGTTAATCAACAGTTCTCATCCTTTATGAAGACGATCATAAAGCACATGTTCCCTCTTTAATGCAGTTCTCTCTCACTTGGAAACCTTTCCCATCCCTTCTCTTTTCCAAAGCAAAATCATTAAAATCAGAGGCTGATTTGCATCCAAATGTACTTATTTTTTAATGTTAACTGGAAAAATAGCACAGATAATTTTACCATGACAATATTGTAACGTATGTATTTTTTTTTTTCTCCAGACAGAATAGACATTACAGTAAAAGCCTTTCTATTTTGTAATGGGTTTGGTCAGCTTCCCACCCTCCTGGATTTGCCCCGGGAGCCGAGCACTGACCTTGCTTCTGCCCCGGCCCCCTGCTCTGCCCAGCACATCACTGCCCCTGCCCCGCTTTCTCTGCTCAGCACAGGCAAGAGCTAGGCACTCTGTCTGAGGTGAGGGCTTTTCTTTAAACCACTGTTGGAGTGCATCACCCCCTGCTCGCTGCAGCTCCAGCAGCTCAGCCCATCTCCCTGCCATGCTCTCCCCAGCCCAGAAAGGGGATAATAATGCATAATAGGGGACAATAGTGCATAAGGATTAATATTTTAAAGTGGGTTGAGGTTAAGAGGTGTTGCATGGATCTGATCTGTGCTATTTGAAGGTCAGCAGAGGCTTTAGGATGAGGATGGAGTAATAGTACTTTAAGAAATAATTATGGTTTATTCTTTTCAATTCCAATTATTTTCTGGAAGAACAGCAAGTAGTTTTAGTGTAATGGCCATGGAAGTCAATCACAAGACATACAAACCCTGCACGACTCTCAACAGTTGCATTAGCCCTAATGCTTTCTCTCTTCAGCATTTAAATATCTGCTTGCAAAATAGTTTATGCAATGCATAAATATTAAAGCACATAATAGATGATTCCCTACATATTACTTTTTCCTTTCACCCACGGATGATTTTTACTCGCAGCGGTGGTATATCATGCCACGCAGCCAAACCCAAACCACATAGCCCTGGGCTACTTGTCCCATGTAACCCATGTAATGTGCTTCTGTGGCCTGGACATCACCTCCTGTGTGGTGCCCAATCTGCCAACTGATTATTTTTGTTTTCAGATAAATTCTCAGACACGGAGCCACCAAAGCAGCTGCCTCTTTGGTCCTTAAGCAACGCAGAAAGATTGCCTGTTTGATCAACTTGTGCCTGTATTGTGTGCCATACGCTTGGGTGGAAGTAATTTATTGCACTTTCTTCTGCTCCTGGCTGTACAGCAGGTATTGGCATTATTGTCTGTGTAAGGTTTAATATTCAGGTCAAGCCACGCAGTTGCACATGGGCACTAGATGCCTACCTGGCTAAATGTGCCTGATGCGGCACGTGTGTGCCCCGGCGCACCCGAGTGTGCAAACCCAACTCACGTTAAGCGCATCCATCGCTGCTTTTACCCTCTGAATGAACAGGCAGTCCTGGGCCCGCAAGCGCCGCTGGTATTCAGTACCAGTTTGTTGGAACACATGCCCATCATTTTATTGAATGCACTGCATTATTCATCAGAGAGATTAAAAAATGGAGTAGCTATTGTTGGTCCTATTTAAACTTTCAGTTCCTGCAGCACTGAAAGGAGCGGTCATTACCTGGCTCCTCTTTCAGGGCAGCTCCGATTTGCTGGGATGTATGTTTCCTGGGAAGCTCTGTAGGGCTTCTCAGGGCTGGGATGATTTATTTATAGGAATGACCTTACAGCCACTTTGAAGATTTTCTGCTGACATTTGTGCACTGCATAGTATTTGTGACAAGAAATTCACTGTATTTCTAATTCCCTTGTCAATTTGCAGAAAGTTTTTGCAATCTCTTTTATGGTTTATTAAACTCTCCAGAGTAAACCATTGGCCAGAGTTACAGCTTGGATGCCTCTGTGGCTCACTCAGAAGGCTTGCTTGTTTTCCATGCCCACATTTTCAGGTTCTCCCTCTGGATTCAAAGCCCAGCGCTACTGACCTATGGCACTAGGTAGCATTTCTGTGTTTTCCCACAGACTGCGCCCCTGCAGCAGCATCACAGCGTCCCACAAACCCCCAAAAGACACAGAGGTCCTCCTCCCTTGTGCTGCTGCCCAGGTGTGTTTGAAGAAGTATTTTCACCAACTAAGCTGCAAATGTCTCCAGGGACACTGCATTTTCCAAGCCTGAGATGCCTTTTCTAGCTATGACCTAGGCAGATTAATAAAGTGCAGTTGTATGACCCGTGGGCTTGGCCACGCAAACCTCCGGGGATGTTCTTGATGAGCAGGAGTCTCTGTGCTTATCTGGGCAACGTGACTGTCCTTTTTGTGTCCTGTTTATAAACAGCCAGGCTGGGTTGACCTAGAAGGGTTTTGTTTGTACCCGTGGTGCATGGGTCTGTGAAGGGCTTTAAATAGCTACTGGCAATTATTTTAGGATTTTGAACAGGGAAAGAGCTAGTAAATGTCTTTGGAAAAGGTCTGATTAATGCAGCGGGAGAGCATGGAGAGCTGGATGAGGGAGGTGTGGATGCAGCAGGGCGCACAGCTCCCCATGTGCAATGGGATGTGCAGTTAAATGATGCTTCTGATCACGGCTGTGTATTTGGTAGAGGCAAATTGAAGGCTGATTCTTCTGCTGAAGCTATTAAACTTCTCCAGTTTGGGATCGTTGTTAGTAAATCATACCTCCCCTTTAGGTGGGTAAGGGCAGAGAGAGAAAGAAATTATCCTCAAACTCATCACTAAGTTGCCACTACAGCAGGGGTTACAATTTGGCAGCTCATGCCCACTCCCCCCTGCCAAGACCTTCTCCTCAGGGATTTCGGCAGCATTAAATGTCCCCAGGTGTCTGACAGACATGACACAGTGTCTCTCTGAGACCCTGCACTGATCCCCTCTGTCCGGGCTCAGTCTTCCACATGCCACGGGCGGCCACCCGAACAGTCCTTGCACCTTGCCTGCCCTTCACTGGGTTGATCAGAGATCCAGCCCTCTGCTGCTTCATCAGTGAAACACAAAGCATTAAAACCCCTTGCAGAAGGATGAGAGAATCAAGTAGATGCAATGTTTCAGACCATAGCTCAGCACAGCTGCACAAAACACTGAGCACGAGGCAGGCAATGGCAGATCCCATCGGTTCTGTGTGGAAATAAATATGCTCCTGCGTGGCATAGTCACGTCTCCAAATGCAGCTGGCTTCATGCAGGGAAAAAGTTAATCTCTTAAAAGTAAAAGCCTTAAAAATGTTCCAGGAAATAACTATGGTTTATTCACAGGGGTAGAAAGCAAGACAGCTAAGGGAGAGCAAAGCAGAAGGGTGCTGGGGTGGCAGGAAGGCTTTGCCGATGTGCCTAGCAGGCGGCTCAGGTACGGCGAGGGCCAGCGGGCAGGCAGCGGCCAGCAGTGCTGGGAGCTGACCTGGAAACCACATGGCCTTTGCTGATGCTGAGAGTCATTCAGGCTGCCAGGCAGGGGAGCGTGGAGCTACAGCCTTAGTTTGTTTATAGGGTGTTTATTTACAGCCCTTGTGCTAGCCAGGTTATTTTCTAGCCTGATTTCCCAAGAAAATCCCACTGCCAGTCGCTGGGCTCAATGCTTACCTCGAGTGGCTTCTGGACATGCTGCCTGCTTCAGGTGGCTAACGGACAGGGAGATGTTCAAACCACGTGTAGTTCCCAGCGGTTTTGTGAAAATCAGTGATGGGTGAGGGCGAACAGCCCTACCACTGCCTGGGAAGAAAGCAGACGGGCACTGCCTGTCTGCCACTGCGCGCCTGGGCACGCATCCAGCCCGAGCAGCAGGCCCTCCCACCACCCGACCAGAACATGCGAAAGAGCAAGCAACGGCATTTGTGTGACCACCACTAGTGCTATCTATAAGCCAAAACCCAGGCTGTTGCCCATTTATATGTGCACCACTGATCCCTCTTGTCACAACCCCCAAAAAACTACAAAGAGCGTGCAGTCACCCATCACTGCAGGCATCTGGTTAGGGGTTGATGGGCCTGGATCATGCTTGCTTGGGAAACTGGCTGGTGTCTGGTGGACAAAAATCTCCTAGCGAGGCCCAAATTTTGTGAAGGGACAGGGACTTCTTCAGGTGTTGTCCCTCACCCTCCCCACTCTGTTCCTGCAGGACCATGTTGGTGGCCTAAGCCGTTTAATGCTGGGATAATCTGCTTTAAATTTACTGGTTCCCACTTGCCACCCTAGGCAATATGGGGTATGACGAATGCTTCGTTTTGTACACAGGTTTCCCAATGAAAGAAGGATCTGTACCAGAAAGGACATCTTGAATTATTCTCAGGTACCATGTATCTTGCAGCAGAAATTGAGATGGTCCATGATCAATACCCTGTAAGACGTCCAAGTAAGAAATGACAGCAATATTCAATTTAGATAAGGCAGATATTGGCAGTTGGGCTGGAAACTTTCTGAAAATTAGGTGAACTAAACAGTTAATGGTTTTTAAAGTGTGATAGTGATGAAAGGATTATTAAATCCTGAAGAAATGGGACCAGATCTTGACCCTTGTCTTGGGTTAATTGTCTTCTGTGGAGACAGTACAGCACCTGGTGTTTTTCATAGGGTTTTCAAATGTTTTATGCTAGAGCAAAGGGAAAAAAACTACTAAGCTGCAATTTGGACCAGAGATGGGAGTTTTCTGACAAGCTATAATCCAAAATCTTTGAAGTCTAGGGGAGCGCAATCCTTTTAAAGTATCAAACTAATAGCAGTTCCAAGCTGGGACATCACATGCTGTTGGGGAATGGAAATTCAGTTGTGCAAAACAGCTAAACATAACAACTGCTAAAAGGGAGCTTATTTTGTGGAAGAAAATAGGGAGGCTGACCCTGTAAATTTGTTCTCTGCATGTTCTGCATGAGGTTTTTGGAAATGCCCATTTACACAAAGCAAAGGTTAACCCCTGATTGGAAAAATCCCTAAAACCCTACTCTGCTTGAGTCTCCCCAGTGCCTCTGCATGGTTAAGGGTTAAACCCTGAAACCCATCTCATAGGCGAGTGTCTCGACTGTCTTTAAAAATCGGGTAAATAGGACTTGGGAGCCTGCCTTTAAGCTCTTAATCAGAGGACAGCTTCCAGCCTATTTTTGAGAATTGCTGCTAAAGTATGTGACTTGGGAAAGTTTTTATAAAAAATCTGAAAGCAAATCTTCTCCCCAGCTTGATTTACAGAAAATACCAAAGTATTAATTGTGGCCTTGTCCACACACATAACTGATGGGGTAAACAAGGGAGGATTATCTCACATCTGACTTACCAGGGGTTGTGGTGACCTACCACAAGGTTTGTTTTAGCATTTTGCTTTTCATACATTGTAGTTCTGGGTGTTTCCTTACAAAGCCATATCTGCACTTAAGAAAACAGAAGCCCAGAGGCACCCATCCACAAATGTAAACATATCACAGAAATGCCCTCAGCAAGCCGTGGTTCGCAGCTTCACGCAGCGTCACGCAGCTTCACTGTGTTCATTTATAGTCTTATGTGGGGTTTCCACAGGGTTCCTCACCTATATACAGAAAAGTGCAATTTTTCTCCTAGTAACAAATATTCATTATTTTAGCTTCTGGTCACCAAAAGCACCCAATTTTTTTTTAATTAATTTTGACTTTTCTGTGCCAGGTCTCCACATTTCTTCCCCTTGTGCTGACTTTCCTTGTCTATATGTGATTCATTTAACCTTTCCAAAAAAAGCCTAGGGAATTAGATTAATGGGACTAATTAATGAACTATTGTAGCCATAAGACCTCATACACTTTACTTACTAAGTACAGTACATCATCCTTAACTCAGAGGTCCAGAAAAGGTTGTTAATGAACAAATTTTGCCATCCTCGGTACTATGTGCCTACTGCCAAACAGGGGCTTGGCGGCTGCGCCCCAGGTGCTGAGGCAGTGGATGGCTGCCAGGAGCTCTGCTGTGGCTCAGACATCGAGGTGCATCTGCTGCTCTGAATCCATGCCAGGGAAATGCACCGTATAGCTGGAGATTTTATCACAGAGCATTGTAACTCAAGAACAATAAAGCAATTAGAGTTTGGGCCTAAGCCTACAGCGCTTGGAAGGATGACAGGCCAGGCCTTTATGGGGACTAGCAACAAGGTTTGGTGGCTTTATCTATCAGTCTGAAAATGACTTACTCTCCCAAAGGCTCAGTAAAGTGAGTTTGGGGCTATGCACCCTTTGCTGCAGTTTGAGGTCTTTTCCATCACCAGGCAGATTTGTGCAGGTGGAGATCAGAGATTACCCTACCATAGCTTCCCTGCGGAAGGTGGTTTTCACTTCAGCAAAAAGCGAATTTGCAGAAGGTCAGGTCAAGAGCAGTAGCTATCTGCACTCTCTCAGCACCTCCAGTCCTTTGGCTGGGGTAAAGCAAAGGATGATCGACGTGGTACAGCAGGAGTATGTGGTACATCATCTGCCTTCAGGAGATGCATCTGTGAATCGAAGTCCATGCCTCAGCACAGCCACAGTGGGATGCTGCGTGTTCTGGACAATCTCATGCTCTAAGACAGGGATGGAGACCATGTATCTGACATTGATCTTTGTTTAATGTAATATATTAAGCAATTGAAACAGCAAGGACCTGGCATGCTCTTTGGCAGGCAGCCCATGCTCCTGGGAGTACCACTCCATTTGTTGTCTTCTGCTGTGCCCAGACACTGCCTCCCCTCTGGCAGCAGCTTTGGGGAGCAGGACCAAAAGCTGAGAGGGACTGCAAGGACAGGCAGGCAGCAGGGACCCTCCTCCTGAGCCCACCTCCCTGGACTGGTTTTCTCTGAGCAGGCTGGGGGCTGGAAGATCCTCTTTTTTTGTAGTAATATTGACTTTTCTGGTGAGCTTTTTCCTCTGGGGTAGCTCCGGCATGGGGTGCAGAGGGGGCACCAGGGAAGGCTGTATTCTGGCAAGAAGCTGCTTTTGCTGCCCAAGGCAAGGAACGCTAAGAGATAAGAGAGTGCACAAATCCAGATGAGATTTGGCTTTTACTAGTGGCTTTCTTACAACGTGTATCTGTGTATGTCTGGAATAGTTCTGAAGACACACGGTTCTCTGAGCACAGGGAGGTGAGACAGAGCAGGGGCTCCCATCTTCCCCATTCAGGATGGTCCCAGCAAACCTGAAGGATCCTGACCATAATGGCAGTGATGCTGTCTACCCAATTCACCCAGTTCTCTGCTGGCACTGGACACAGAGGTAGGCACCTCAGAAACCTGGAGATGGCAATGCAGTGATTACCATTAACTCCTTGTCTTGGTGCTGGCACTAAGGGGATCTGCCTTTTGCCAGCAAACACAGAGTGTCCGCTGGGAAGTGGTGGCTGTGGTTTAGTCAGACCCTAAAGCTTCACCCATCCAGGCTGGAGACAGAGGTATTTGTCTCACCAGGGAGAGTCATTTCTGAGCAGCTTCTAATCTGGGAACCCACCTTCATTAGGGAGAAGCCTAACAGATCCAAGCACCTAAGAGCATCCTGAAAAAGGAGCAGACCAGATGGCTGTCTGGGGCTCTGACAGGTTGGGGACCGAATGCCTTCCCAAGTTCCTTTATGAGCAGAATTTTCTACTTGTTTATGTCAATTTTGCCATGTGTAATCTGTTTGGCCTGCCTGGAGGAGCAGCAGGGCACTAATTAATTAATGATCACAGGAATGACTCACTTTCCTTGTGCCCTCCTGTGACACCTTCTTTGTCACAGTAGGAAGCAGGAGCACAGATCCTGTTCCAGGCTGCTCTGGCCTGGCTCCTGGGTAAGGAGGCCAGCAAAATATGAATTTACAGTGACCATGCCGTGTTTGCCACTTTCCCAGTGTCACCACAGAAGAGCAGCGTGGGTGTGAGCTTGCTCCATGAATAGCCATTCTTCTCTCACTGTTCCTGAGGAAAGCTGGAAACCTTGAGATTTTAATAGCATAGGGATTAATGCTGCCTGCTTAAATGCAGAAGACAATAGCTCTGTAATTAGTGTGACTTCCTAAGCAAAAATGGGGAAGCTTGCTTGCCCTGCTACTCAGGAAAGAGTTCAGCCTGGTCTGAGGGCAGGCTGGGCAGTAAGGCTTGTACCACCACCACTGCTCCCCAAAATGCAAAGGCTTGTAGAAGCTCCACCACTTGTGCAAACCCTGTTGCGGTCCACGTGCCAGTTTGGGGAATCCTTAAGGGTGGGAAGTCTTGCAGGGCGTTACGATTCTCTCCCCACCCACAAGCTGTGGTATAGTGAGAACACAGAGCTTACATCGCATTTAGGACAAAATAAAATTCATCCAGTTCTGACCACCTGCTCCAGAACAGGAGAGGTGAGGTTGCCCCTGCAGGGATCCTGCTGGCTAATGCAAACCCCTGTGCGCAGTGAGTAGGGTGGGGAAGGGATGCTGGGTCGGGAGAAGCCAAGCCAGTAACAGCTCCGTGGAGGGGTAAATTGTCTTTGTGGGCGGGCAACAAGCTATTTGTTGTGGGCAGATTCCCTTCCCTCTGAGATCATCTCAGCTGACAGTCATCAGACATGGCTGAATTCTCCATTACCCAAACAAGGCTTGGTCATATCCTCTTATGACAGCTTAGAGTCTGTTATTACTGTTTATTACCAGATTGACCCAGGACCGCGGGGCCCAGCCTTGCTGCTCTGCCTGCAGCTAGCAGAACCACGATGAATGCAGGATTCAGGAACCCTTGCTGCCATTAGAAATACTATAGGGGAAAAAAAAGCCTATGCACCCAACACCCAAAATCATCAATGGCTGTGCCAAAAAAAAAAGCTTTTTTAATTTTTCTTTTTTTAACTGAAGGGGAAGATTTCCATGTAACTTAGCATTGAAAAACAGACTGAAGAGTGACTGACAGAGCCCCTCAGAGTTCCACTGTACATTTCTTTTTCATGCTACACTGTACAAACACAAGATTAAACACCACATGGCTTTCTTTAGGCCCTGGCCAGGCAAAGGTTAGCAAAGAATTCAATTCTTATAGACATCTTTATCAATCCAGCATGTATGAGTTTATAGCAAAGAAGAATGTGAGCACTGCAGAGAAACTGACGGCCAGTAAAAGAAAAAAAAAACATAATGAACTAACTTATTTTCCTAAGGATATTGTTGAGAAACTTCAGATGAGCTAGACCAGATAACGCGATACAGACCTCAGCAAATGCGGTGAGGTGCAAGCTAAACTGGTTGTTTACTTTCCTCCTGCTTACATTTGTGATCTGTAGCTAGGAACGGAGATTCAGTTCCCTATTTGTTTAACGGGAGATGATAGACTACTTCAGGATGCAGAAGCCTATGTTCTGCCAATTCATAGTATAAACAGACAAAATATTTTCTGGGGTTGATTTGTAAAGAACAGCTGCTCTTTAAGATGCTGTAGGTATCACAGAATGAAGCGTCTACTAACAGTGTCTATCAAATAGATTTCAACCTCTATATAAGCTATGTTCATTGAACAAGCTAATTTTACTCTGTAAGAGTTAAAGGTTTCCTTTCAAAAACCAGAAAATATTCACAGACTTAGAAAGATAGAACAGACTTTTTAAACAAGTCAATCGTAGCACTTCTAACAAACTTCTAGAGACAGTGTAAAAGTAGAGCACAAAAAGAATCATTACTGCAGTTATTTACAGCAGTGCTTCTCTGGTGTCTGCTAATTGCCATTACAAAATCTGCAGCCGCAGAGTTCGGTGACTGGCAGCACTGTCACCTAACACTGGTGTTACAGGTGTGCATCCTCAGCGCTGGTATGAGTGTTAGAGGGACCTCCCTCCTCTCTCTGCCCCAGATAATCCTCCGCTTCTGGGATAGCATTAACGCGCAGCACATCTAACTGAAGAGGGTAGCTTGTCTGGGAGACAGGCTGGCAATGGCAATTCCTGGACAAACCAGTCCGATCGCAGGCATCACTCGTTAAAATGGACCGGATCTCGAGACAACAAAGAGGAGACGGGGGAGAAATGGAGGCAAAATGGCTCCTGGGAGTCCAAGTGAACTTCTCTTTGTAGTCTAAAAGGTTTTGCTCTACAGCTGGAGGAAGTCTCTTCCAGTTTGTGAACTCTAGGATGAAAATAAGGGCATTCTTGCTCACAGAGAAAATCTATTTTGGAAGACCATACACACGGGTGATCTGCGGTTGAAGCCAAGGCACTCTTGAGCATCTGGACCGCAGCCGCCTTTAAGTAACATTTCCAAACATTCTTTACTGCCGCCATATACTGCTGAATACACAGGGCTCACTTTGCCTTCGCCTTTGTCACAAATCCAATCAGTAGCTGGTATTAGCAACTCTAATATCTCTTTCTGGCCCATTTTAGCTGCTGTGTAATCAGCAGGGGAGTGGCTCTGTCCTTGGCTTGAGAGCTTACATCTGCACCATGGGATACAGTCTTAAGCAGTCTTAAACTCGCCAGCTTTCCATACTGAGCAGCAGCAAAGGTGTAATTCCAAAGTCACCCCTTTTTTTGTCCATTCCTTGCTTGCCCCTTCCTCCAGGAGTATTTTCATTATCTCAGTGCATCCCTGAAAGGAAGCTTGGTGCAAAGAATTCCACCCAGACCAAGAATGAGATCCTTTAACATTTGCTCTGTTTTGGAGCAGAAACTTTACAAAGTCTGCATGTCCATTTTCAACAGCTGGGAACAGCGCAGTGTTTGCTTCAGTGGTAACTTCTTCGGGGTCAGTCCCACCTTCCAGAAGAACGCAAACACTTTCCAAAGACCTGTGGCATGCCAAAAGGTGCAGCGCACATGTCTCTTCAAACGTCTTTGAATTTATGTAGTCATCAGATGGAGCTGTGCGAACCAGCAGCCTCGGGCGTTCACGTGAAGCGTGAGCTGCTGCTTCATGGATTGGTACCCGCTCCCTGTATTATGGAACATCAATGCTGTAGCCCTGCTTAATTAGTTTCCTCAGCATTTTAACAATCTTTCCCTCAAACTAATTTGACTAACCAGGACTTTTAAAAAAACCCTCACAAAATGAATACTGAACAATTTGAGCAGATACTGCAGCTGCTGGGTGAGGAAGGCTTGAGTTATGAAAATGGGGAAATTGCTACTCTACAGGAAGATGTGAGCTAAATACTTCCTCTGGTGTGGGAAGTGCTGTCACAGTGATGGAGAAGAACAGAGCACCCAAGGAAATGGGTACCACAAGGAAGAGTAATGAGTGGCTGGCAGATCTAAATAATTTTCCTGTGTAAGTGTTTGGTAGTAACTGTTAAGGACAATTACACAGGATCAGGACTCACCTTTTAAAAATGTTCTATGTAAGGAGAGGAAAAAAATGTGCCTGAATATCAAAATGTTTTACTTTAACATTCTTCTAGCATTTTTTTCATCTCCTCTTAGTCATCTTTTTTTGTGGCTGAATGCAGTTCAGTTTTTCATCCATACCAGGTAGCCTCCGTTGTCTTTTCAGTTGTAAAACTATATGGTGTTTTAGAGACCATTTATTTAAAAATAGCATTTAATGAAGGTGGTTGCATTACATGTAACCCCTGAGATAGCTGTCTGGAGTGCTGCATAAATTATAGCCTCTTCTACCAACCATTTAATGTAAGTAAGATGGAAAAAAATAGCATGCAGATGATGATGAAAGGCAAGAGCATTTATCAAAACTCAAGGTCTTCACACTAATGGTAAAAATTTTCTTGTCTCTGCTGGGGGTCACCTTGTAGAAAACCAGCTTGCATGTGTATCTCAAAACATCAGGACTAAATTAGGTCTTCATAATGTGACTGTAGTCTGAACTAGACTGTTTGTATTCCCCTGAGGGGTCAGCGTGCCTAGGATGTAACTTGTTTAGCCTAGTTTAGATGCAGTGAAATGTACTGAGAAGTTTTCAAGTGTGGTGAGCTGCGTATGTTGCTTTCTTCTTGCATTTAGGAGACAGGACATCTCAGAACAGCTCGTAGGTAAATGGTTGTTGGAGGGAGGGCTGCTACATGATAGGCAAACTACTTCCTTTTAGATGGGAAATACTGCTCGCTAGACAGTTTCCAAAATACAGATGTTGTGGTAAATGGCAGTTTGTTGAAACCAAACTGTTTTGCAGAAGCTAATGAGTTTCAGCGCATTTTTGAGCTACACTAATAAGTGCTCCAGTCAACTCCCTGCCAGTTTGCCAGGGGGACTGGGAGGTGGCTTGGACTGGATGGATTCTTTCTCTGAGGGACCCCGCGTTGTGACGAGGCATCCCTATCACTTCAGAGTCCATCTCTGGACCAGCCACGCTGGGCTCCTGGGCTTGGACACTGGAGACCTTAGGAGATCACAGTGAGCTTTGGAGAGCAAGTCCCAGAGTTCCTGGAGAAATTACAAAAGCCCCAAATTCTGTGATCATTTCATTTTTTGTTTTAAATAACATTGATGTTTTTCTGGCAAGTTTTCAATATTTTTTCTCTTGTAGAATTAAGTATTTTAGAACTTTAAAAACTCAAGCTGAAAAGAAATAATAATGGCCTTTAACCAGTTCCAGTTATAAACTTGTACAATAAATATAAATTAAATAATGATTTTTATCATGTCCCCTCCAGTATTGGCCTGGAAGGAAAAAAAAAAGCCAAAGCTTTTCTTGGTGTTCTAGGTTAATGGCTTGTGTTTCTAACCTAGAATCTCTTTTATTTCGTGTAGCCTCAGCCAACTTGGGGTTTCATGATCTCTAGTCACATTATCTCTCACTGAAAAACAACAAAATCGAACTTCATATAGGCTTGCAACACTGAAAAGAGGCTGAGTGTACATGTTTTGGAGACAACTAGTGCAAACTTAGACTAAATAGTAGAAAAAAAAAAATCAGTGTCACTCAGACCCAGGACACAGGGCCCAGAGAAGCTGTAGGATCTCCATCCTTGGAGGGATTCAGACTCAACTATACAAGGCCCTGAGCAACATGATCTGACTTTCAAGCTGGAGCTAACTTTAAAGTTATCTCTGCTTTGAGCAGGGGGTGAAGCAGAAAACCTCTGGAGGTCCCTTTCTATGAAATCATTTTATGATTCCATTACATTATCTGCTACATATTTAACACCAGAGCTGTGTAAAACTGTAGATGATGCCTACAAGTACAAAGAAATTATTGTAGCCAGAGTGACGCACAGTCACCTCTGGGAGGGACTACTGTAGCCAGGCAGTCCAAATGCAATGACTGATGGTACTGGAAGAAAAGGAATACGTAGGTATTCTGCTGTATGAGAAAATTAGCTAAACAGAGCATATCTACCCAAAAAGTAACCCAGAACATAGACTTATTTTTCCTGGAATGTTCTAGGAAGACCGTGATTACTACGAGATGTAAGGACCTCAGCCTGAGCAACCTCCTGGTGACAGCAAATCTACTCATTCCTCTGTACTAAGCTGGGATTTTGGTCCAGCACTGGCATCAAAAGAAATATCTTCGGCATTGTAGAACTGGCAGTCAAAAACATTGGGAAAAAAATTAACCTATTTGTAATTCTCAAAAACATTTGAAATATATTTTTAAATGAAGAGTTTTAGGAACAAATATTTGTGGTTCTTTTTTTGTCTTGACTTCCAGTTTCTGAACCTTCAGATTGCACTGAGGTTATATTTAGTCCATATTTTATGCTTTTCTTCACCGCCTTGGGGATTAGAAGTCTACTTTGAAAATAAAATCTCAGAGTCTAACTTAATCACTTGACTCTAGAGGCAGAAGGTCTAGGACAGAAAGCAAATATTCCAAGATAAAAATTAAAATAATGAGAGTTGACAGAACTGTGATTTAACACTATTTAACTGAGAAGATCTAACAGGACCATATGGTGAGGCAGTCAACAGCTCTAAAGGGAAGTCGAAGTCCAATTCCAAGAGACTTTTCTCAAGGGGTTATCAAACTTAAATAAGATGAAGCTATTTTGATTCTGAGCAATACACCAGTGAGACCTTATTTGGAATATTCTCTGATCTGAGAGGAAGACAGCCAAGAAATTAATACGGTTCAGCTTCGGAGATAGGTGCTTTGAGGGAAGACCAGCTCCACTTGACCTCTTCGCTGAGTGCCTTAGAACGACGTGAAACCTCTTGAAGACTAAGCTATCTGGGCAAGAAGCATACTTGGACTAAGAGAGTGGGAAATTCAAAGGCAGGATGGCAAGATAAAAGAAACAGCACTGAAGTGAAATGGCAGAACTTCTGTTTCTTCTGCAGAATGGTAGGAAAGCACTAATCTGAACAGATTTTAGCTCCATTGGAGAAACATGCTTCCTAGTTTGATGCAAGTAATCAGCCCCCTTCATCTGAACAGTGCCTTCTGCTTCTGTCTTGTGTACCCTGGAGTCTATCTACATCAGTTGCGTAATAACTATTACTAATATACTCAGTGTAATGTGATTTTTCTATACTGATCAAGTATGGCTTGCGGGCAAAGGTCCAAACCTGAACTTTCTCCCTGGGCCTTGGGTGTTTGCCCAGGCCCCTTGACTGTAGCAGTTGACTTGACAGACACATGTGTGGCGGGATTTCTTGAGGAAAGTGGGCTCCATGAAAGCTCTGGCACTGCAAGAGGAGCAGTGCGGTGTCCTGGAAGAGAAGCACGTGAATCCCCCTGCTCAAGGATATCGACGTTTGTTAAGGCTCAATCTCCAGCGGAGGAACGTGACCTTCGTGAGACTGAGCAGCTTCACCAACTCCCAATTATTTCAGTGGGAGCTCAACATTTTGCATGATTTTGTAAAACTGGCTTTATTGATTAAGCTGAATTGCATTGGGCTAACATAAGTCAGTGGCTCACTCTCTCTGCTTTTGTTTTTCTTGGTCAGTAATGAGGTGTGCAGACAAATGATTATACAGGGATCTGCCTGGCTTATGACATCAATCGCTGAGACAGGAGTTTACCCCTCAGTTAAATATACTTCTGAATTCTCTAACACTCAGTCCTTACTCTGACCTCTACAGAAGGTCTAACTTGCTGTAATATTTAAGCAATTTCAGCTGTACACAATCCCAATATATACTCTAAATGGTCCTTTTGTGTTAAAGCCCTGTAAATTTAAACCTGTCGCTGGACATGGGCAGTTCCAGAGCTGTCTGTCATATGGAAGCGGAGGCTGTTGAAGCTTAAACTTTTTTTCAAAGAGCTTAGGCGAGACAAACTCACATGCAGTTGAGACATGTGGTTGGAATACTGAAGCAACACATTCCCGAATCACAAAATCTGTATTTCGCATGGTGGCAAGGATTATATGGGAGACAACAAACCTATTTTTTATATGAAAGCAGAAATGTGTGCTACAGAAAGCCTATTTATAATACTGCTTACCTACTAGATAGACACGTAAGAGCTATCAGTGGGAGAGAGTACTGACAACAAGCTAATGAGCTCCTGCTGCTCGATAAATGTCTTAGCTTAGCTTCAGCATTTCTTTGTGCAATGGGAGGGAGACAGTGATCCTAGACAGTGTTCAAGTGCAATTATTTTATTCTGTTTCTCCCCCTCATTTTAGCATAACATACAAAAAGGGAAGGCCGCTTCTGTGATGCCTGATACAATTAAACAATGTTTAATTACTAAATTATTTTCTTTTAAAGTTAGGAATAAAAGCAGTCAAAGAACTGTCCTTCCAGGAAAGTAACCTGGTTTGAAAATTATTTATTCTTCTGCTTCTCTGTTTATTTTCCTCTTGTTGTATCTGTAAATAAAGCGTAGCATTATGAGGTATCCTGCTAAATAGCTTTCTGTAAGATTAAAAGTAAGAATAAGATTGAAAGCTATTTTTTATCCAGTTGTTGAAGCTGCCTATTTGTGAAGGGAAATGGTGGGAGAAGGTATAGATTTTTTGCAGAACATATCTCTAAAATAAGGCAAAGGTATTAAAGTAATAAGAATTTATGGCTCAGGCTAGGCCTGAATTAAAATAAAAATCTATTCTCCTCCAAAATTCAGGACTTTCCAGAAAATCATTCCACAGTTTACTTCCAGACTCGTGTGTTCCTTACTTTCATCAGTTACCATCCTTATAAGGTCTCCACTAATAGCATTAAACTGTCCCTGGTGTCACCGATATTCTTTCCCTACCTTGCTAAACCAGTAGTGTGGCGACTGGCAGCGTTCCATTAGCTATGCTCCCTTGAAGTCTCACTCTTACCTGTTTCGTTTGCTGGTTTTTATTCAAACTGTGTGTGTTTAATCCTAGATTTGCTCATAAAAAGGGTAAGTCTCAATGAATGGGTAAGGGGAAGGCTTCTGAGACATGCAATGAACATATCCAGAACCCTTAAGCAGTCTATCAGAGGATTACGTCAACTCAAAGATAGATTTTGCTCCCTCTGGCTCATCAAATAATCTGATTAGCTGGCACTGATTATGCTCGGCATGATGTACTACTGTGTTCTGTAAAGTGAACACAGAACACCCCTTCTCTGTTGCCTTGTACGCTCCTGGATAGCCTTCTTTTACAATAAATTCCCTTTTCGCTTTTGCTGACCACTAATGGCTGCTAACCTTGGCTCAGCTTTGGGGCATATTTATGCCACCTGATAACACTGCCTTGCTACGTAGGAAAAGTGGTGTGCTCACCTAAAGCAGAAAAATGCATGAGTTCTTGCCTCTCAGCTTCACAGCCAAACCTACAGCCTCCAAGTTTAGCATCTCTGGCTTTTATATGATGTCTGGGGAAGGGTGATGCCACTGGTGGGACTCACTAACGCCAGTACTCAGAGGAGGGAGCTGCCTAACCTAGGCACCAACACCAGTGGTTGTATAATGCGGTATTTTTATCTAGCCTGTTAGCAGCATCGGAGGAGTCACTGTTACGCTTACCCCACAATTCTGTCAACACTTCTTTTCTCTGCTGGCAGGAGCATTTTGGAGAGGTCCCAGTGCTTGGTAGTAGTTAAATCTGTCATTGTTGAGGATAAGAGAGATGCTGGCCATTGCACAGGAGAATCCAGCCTCTTTTGGCCTGACATTTCTGTACAGCAATTAGTTTATGGATTTTAGTCCATTTTGCTCATGGATTTTTGTCTCAAGTCCTCACAGAGGTCTTACATGCTCCTAAAGGGACTCAGGCTGCTGCTTCCTTTTATAGTTGCATTGTTACGTGTCATTGTCCTCCCTCTTTAAGGGGGCGTTCGAAGAGCTTTTTGCATTTTCCTGTTTTCTTTTCCCTTTGCTTTTAATACTCCATTTCACATTTTCCTTAATTATTTCCCTCTTTTTTCTCCTCTTCTCTTTGTCCTCCCCCCTGCATTCTTTTGCTGTGACAATCCTGCTGATGCATGCTTAGAGCAGCGGCAGCAGCCACGCTGTGCTCACCATCTGGGATGGGCAGATCCTGCAGCCTCCTGGAGTCTCCAGATCCATACTGAATGCACATGCTGGACTACAGCCACCCCATCGCCTCCCAGTTTCCCATTTTTCTCCATGCGTGTTGCTTTTCTGTTGGCCATCCAGCACAGGCTCCTTCACCTACTGAGCATCTGCCCAACTAGGGAACATTTCTAAGATTCCTGATCATGTGGCTCAAACCCTTCAGCTGGAAAGACCTATCCCAATGGATTTACTCCTTCACCCCCCCTCCTCAGCTCCCTGCGGAACCAGAGAGAAAGCAAGAAAAACACGGTGCACAGAGAAGCTTTCAATACAAGTGCTCCCCACTTTTAACCTTTTTTCTTTTTGCTATTGAAATACATTTCAAAGTGATGGAGGAGATAACAACTCAGCACACACTTTTGTCATATTGCTGCACAGTTTTTCCTAGCTATACTAGTTTATTCTCTATCTTTCCTAGCTATTCTGTCCCTAAAATAATCACACGCACCTCCCACCTCTGCTGGGCATAGATCACCTGGAGAGGTGTGAGGTGCCTATTGCTGGCCCCATGGAGAACCACGGTGCTTCTGAAGTAGGGCAGCCCCGAGGCTGAGGAAGAGGAGGAACACATGGGCGAGCGTTCGCTGTGCGATGTGAGCTGCTCCTGCCTCTGACTGCCCTCTGGGAGAAGGGGTACAGACAGCGAGGCAGAAAGGACCGCGTTCCTCTTCGGTTCCTCTTCCCCTGCCCCATGTGGTGACATGTTTTGTGGCTCAGGGTATGGGATAAATCCTCACTTTTCTTGTAGTAAAAAAGACCAAAGGGAGAAGGGCTTGATCCACGTGCATGGCATCCCTTCTTAGAGCAAAGCCCCTGGGGAAGACAGAACAAAACCTGTGACTCTGAAAATATTTTATCAAGTATGGGGTGTGTTGGGTTTTTTTTGAGAAATGGCTAAAAACTGAGCCATCGGAATGGGTAGAATTAAGAAAGCCATTTCCCACTGGATGCAGCCATGAAGCCAGACTGGGGCTCATGTGAGGGTGGTAGCTCTCCTATCATGACAGGGAGCAGGGGGTAATCACAGGGAAGGACCCTGCGTCCCTTCCCTGCTCAGAGGTCAGCTGCAAATATTTGAAGCTTGTTTACAGGTCTCAGGGAGGCAGCCGGCAACAACATGCAGCAGCATTATGCCTTCTCTGACTTCATCCTCGTCTGGATAAGGGGATAGTGATCTAGCTATAGTTGAATATTTTTATGTTTCAAACTGAAATGGGAAAAAGAGCCACAAGTATGAGATTTACTGGGTGTGAAGGCTGAGGCTGACTCAGAGAGAGGATGGAAAAATGGTAACAGATCAGTCAATCATTTAAAATATCCTGTTCTCAAGAGCTTCAAAAACTGTGCTTCCTTTGGATTTTTGTGCATTTTTATTCCTCACCCTTTAACTAAGTGTTTCAGTTCAGTTTGCAAGTCTTCCTTGATCACAAAAAGCCTGAAAACACTGAATAAAGCAAAGGCAGGCGCAGGATTTGAGGAGCTGCTGTGAGCAGGGAGTTCTGCATATTCAAAGTTCAGCTAGTGAGAAATAACTGCCTGGTGAGCACGTACGTCTCCGCTGCTGGATAAGCCGAGGATGAATTGCCTAACGGGAGCCAGCGCTCTGCCTGAGAGCGAGTAGTTACCAGGGTAAAGAGAATTACATAAGAGCGAGATCTGCACTTATACATCGCTAACTAGATGTAATCTTTGCACTCAGGCTGAGGCAATTCTGCTGCGCCACAAAAACAGTCCATGCCAGCGTAAAATAATTCGGTGTATGTCTTTTTTTGCTTACCTGAAGCATAATTTTGCTTCACCGAGTCCCCCAGCTATTGTACGCAACATCTAGAAATACGCTACTGCGAAATGTTTCGAGTTTTTCTTTTAATTATAGCTTTTGGTATCATTTGCTTGGTTATAAGCAGGGTGAATCAGAACAGAAACGTCAGGGAGGATTGAGGGGAGAAACCTTTTACTAACAGTAAGCATCAGGACAGAAGAAATAGGGCGTCTTGCAAGGCAGCGTGGTGCAAAGTGCTCTTGTTTAATAGGAGAGAGCGGCAATTTGCAATTCTGGGTTATTCTGAAAAAAAATCCTAAATTTATAAATTCTTTACAGAAAAGGAAGGGAACTTCCCAGCCATCTGCCTTGCTGGCTGCCAGCAAGGCTCGCACCTCAGAGGCACAAAGGACTCCTGCTTCAGGCAGCCTGTGCTACTGGCTGCTGCACAAGCGCTGGCAGCGCGGCCCCGGCCGACGAGGGGGAGGAACCAGGTGGGTTTCTGAGCTGGGTTCCACCAATATTTCTGCTAAATTGCACGACTCGCGCGCGCCGTTCGGATTTCATCAAATCTGTGAGTTCTGACAAGGAAATTTACTCTCAGTTCTTTCCTGAGCAGCTCTTGTTCTAGAGGAACTGGAAGGGAAGAAAGGAGATCGGAGAGGCCGAGGAAGGCTGAGGAAGGTGGGGAGAAAACAGCGGGCGTTGGAAGAACAGGGATTTACCATGTTTGAGAAGTGGGGAAGAAACCAAAGCTGGAAGACATATGTGTGCAAACCATATTTTTAGATGTGAATGGAGGCGGAGTTTTGCTATGGGTTTATTCCGAGTTAGAGAGGGCAGTTGCACACCCAGTTAGTGAAGGCACATAACCTCCAAGGCATGAGTGAATTCACTCTGCAAAGCAAAGCTCCCAAAATAACATATTAAGTTGTCAAATGAGTACGACTATTCCAGATTCCTTACTAGGGAGTTAAAATTTGTCCTTAAACTGGTGGAAAAAGATGAAAATTTGGGGTGGAATATAGGAAATTAGTACTTCCATACAACTTATGCTACCTCTAGCAAAAATAGAATTATCTTTCTGACATTTAAAAAAGAAAAAGATGATGAAACACCAAATCTATTGAGAACTGGGTTATCAAGTCATGTAGATTTTGATTTCTCTCCAAATTAGAAGTCTGAAAGCTATTATTGGATAAAATATACGTGTAAATATCAACGTTCTAAACCGCTGAAAGGTCATTCCTGTTGTATTTTATTGTTTAAGTCCAGAACAAATGGCAAACTCCTGCAAGGTAAACCTGCGGGAGATGCCAGCAGTGTTTTGAGATAAAGGCAAAGACGTGGCTTTAGGAATAATATCGCCAACATTAAAAACATCCTGTAATTTGGAGAGACAGCCAGGGTTCGCCTTTGAGAGTAACAGCTGTAGTAACTATTTTAAAATTTGATTTCGCCACGTGTTTGCCTTCATGGACCCTACAGGCACCTGTTTCGTCCCCTGAATGCTTCTGTTCTGCAGAGCAGCTATGCAGATACAAAAATTGCTTGTCTCTAGAATTATTACCTTTTTCTTTAGTTGGTCATTATTTTTTCTTACCTATGCAAGAAAACTCTCTGAAGAGACACGAGTCTGGCTTCATTAAAGCCCTTTTCTGTGTTGTAGAAGTACGTTAATGCTCCTAATGTGCTGCAGTACACTGTGTTTTGTTTAACACGTTTCCGTGATCACCAAATGGTTTCCTGACAGGTTTAAGAAATATTCTGGAAGAATCTGAAGTGATGTTTCCCCCAAAATTATATATTAATTTTATTTTCATACTTTTTAATGCAGTCTAATCTATAAAAATTATTTATTATGCAAGTGTGCTGGGGAGCGGCTGAGGGGGCTGGGGGGGTTTAGCCTGGAGAAGAGGAGGCTGAGGGGAGCCCTTCTCGCTCTCTGCTACCCCCTGAGAGGGGCTGGTGTGAGGTGGGGGTTGGTCTCTTCTCCCAGGTCACTAGCGATAGAATGAGAGCAAACAGCTTCAAGTTGCACCAGGGGAGGTTTAACTGGGTATTAGGAAAAATGTCTTCATTGCAAGAGTGGTCAGGCCCTGGCACAGGCTGCCCAGAGAGGTGGGGGAGTCGCCATCCCTGGAGGTATTTAAAAGACCTGTAGACGTGGCACTTCAGGGCATAGTTTAGGAGGCCTGTGGGTGTTGGGTTGATGGTTGGACTTGATGATCCTAGAGGTTTTTTCCAACCTTAATGAATCTATGATTCTGTTCTATGATTTTATGATTTCTGGAAACTTCCCATTATTGTACAGTTGTGGCAGCATTTAGATTTATCCCGCCACTTGTTGTTCACTTACATGACAGCTCTTCCATCATCTTGCCTAGATGCCATGAGCAAGGGATTTTCTGAATTATTTCCAAGCATGGAGATGGCACGATTCCTTAAGATAAGGAATATTTCTTTTACATGACTTACCCAAGTTCATCTGGATCTTCTATGTGGGCATGTGAAAGAAAATACAGTTGTCCCCATCTTTCCTATAGCTAAAGATACGTAATTGGTGGTAAGTTTCCCAAAATGCAGACCAGGGCTGAACTTGTTCAGTGGAGTAAGAAATTTGGTAAATAACTTGTCTGGGAGAGACAGACCACATTACCCTCCCCCCCAGCAGATTTTTATGTTTATAGGGAACTAATTTAATTGCAAATGGAGACAAATTTCTATTTCAGTCTCCACAAGCAATTACATTTCACTTGTCCTGACTCCAGTTTTAGTTGTTTGTCAGTTGGACAAAGGGATTTTCTCTAGCGCAAGGCATCACTGCTCGGCTTGAACACCTCGGGTACTTTTCTTTTGTGTTGATGGAGCGAGGAGGGATGGATCCAGCTGGACAGAAGAGGCTAATTTCCCAATGCAACCCCTTGCCCAAGGCATTAGCCAACAGAGCCCGCTCCACCGCCTTGGCTGGGAACAGGGCGCAAAACCATAGCAATAAAAAGTGCTAGAACATCTGAGAAAGCCTGGAATAGAAAGTAGGAACAAAAAAGTGAGGTATCAAATGATGCAAGATCCACATGGGAAGAGCGAGGATGTGGGGAAATGCACTTTTTCTGTCAGGGAGCCTACACGAGCAGCTCAAGGAAGGTGCAGATGCAACCGCTGAGCAGAAAGCAAAGGAGATGATTGCACAGCCAGCACAAGGACTGAACCCAAGGGCTAGTGGAGCACTTGCTACTGGCTTTTTCCCCCTGGAAGAGGAATGGGCTTTGCACCACGACTGCTGTTTGGCCAAAGAGTCCTTCCGGCTGGGGCAAACACCCAACGGCCACACTGTGGACTTGGCATGCTGTGTTGGGAACGGCCAGTATTGACATGTGGAGGAAACCGTGGTAGTTTATTTCTTAGCAGTCCTCAGAGAACTGTTTTCCAGTGGAAGAACTGAAGGAATTAACAGGAAGGCAGCAAAGGCAGGGGGCTGCAAAGGCTGGGTGGGAGACCCTCCATCGTGATCTTTATGTATCGTAGGGAGATGTTTCTGTCGGGACACTGGGCGAATCGGCTGCCGCAGAGCGGTGGTTCCGACGGCTGCTCTGCCCGGTGCCGTCGGGCGGGCGTTGCCTGAGGGATTATTTCCGTAGGAGCACTGATGCCGCCGTACCCCACCGCCCGGCGCAGCGTAGGCCCGACTCCGCTCCCGACGCCGCCAGGGCGTTACTCTGAGGCGGGCCTCGAGGGCAGGTTGGCCTCGGGGCGGGCCGCGGCCGCGGGGGTGCGTGGGGAGGGCGGCAGGGGGTCCCGGGGGTGCGGGGGGAATCCGGGTCCCCCGGTGCGCCGCGGGGCGGGGCGAACCCAGCGGCAGGCATGACATCACCCGTTCTCCCCAAAGAGACGCGCGCCGATTGGCGGAAGGGAAGGGGCAGGCTCCGCCAATGGGCGCCGGGCAGGGCGGCAGGCTGGGCTGACGTGCGGGCTGCTGGCCGTATGGGGGTTTATTTTGCTTTGGGCCGCTCCAGCCGCCGCCATTAGAGGAGCCCGGGGAGCGGGGCGGCAGGCCCCCCCCCCCCCGCCCCGCCGAGTGGGAGCGCCCGCGGCCGGGGCAGCCCGCCGCGCTGGGAGAGACCATGTCCTGAGCGGGGAGAGGACGCCGCAGCCAGCGGGCCGGGGGGGGGGGGGGGCGGCGCGGCTTCCAGCGCCTGAGGGACGGCTCCCGGCGGCGGCGAGGTAAAGCCCCTCTCCCCTCCGCGGGCAGCGCCGGGGCAGCGGCCGGGGGGCGGCGTGGGGAGCGGCCGGGGCCCCGCGGGGAGCGGGGCGTCCCCCCGGCGGGGCGGCGGGACACCCCCGTCCCGGCACCGCCGGCGGTGAGAGGGGCTCTGGGAAAGCCGCGTTACGGCAGCGAGAGCCTCGGTACAAAGGCAGGAAACTCTGATTTTTCTCCTGTGGCTGCTTCTCCAACGCTGGGCTGCAGTACCTCGGTCTGCTGGGGTGAGATCATGCCTCTGCTGCCTCCCACTTCTCTCCCCCCCTCCTCCTTTTATTCCTTTTTGGATATGCCTCTGTTGATCCCTGCGCTGTGGTGGCGTGGGTGATGGGAGCTACCTGCTGGTGTGCGAGTCCTGGGTAGCAGAACTTCCACGGTATCGCCTATAGTATCACCTATTGCCGACGCTTCATCCGAAATAAAGTACGGTGTGGGAAGTGTTTCAAAACCGAGCTTGTTTTTGTGAAGTTTAAAAAAAAATTGGAAAAGTTTGATTAGCGAGTGAGGCAAACCTCAGTAATCCACGCTTGCGGTGCCTTCCTGGCTTCGCCGTCCCACGCTGCGGCAGGTTCCTGCCGGGATAAGGTAAAAACTTGTGTGGGGAGGTCACGGATGTGTCCGTGAGTCCTTCCTTGGGAGCGCCGAACGGCGTTCCCTCCAGCCCTGAGCCCAGGTCTCCAGCGCTCCGTCCCCGGAGCACTCGCCGTCGCTTCCGAGCAGCGGGTGCGAGAAACGGTGGGAGAAAATTAATCTGGGTCTCCTGCGTGGCAACACAGCGCGGCTGCCGAGAACTTTTTGCTGCCACGGTGACTATCGGCGATAACGATAACGACAACTTTTTCTAGAATTCTTGGGAGTCGGTGTAGTAAACAAGTGGTGTTTGACAGGCTTAGTGCTGTGTCTGCTCACTGGGTACCCGCTGTGCCGTGAGCGGGGCAGCTGGCGTGTGAGTTTAACGCATTGATACGTTTGTTGACGCAAAAATTGAAAGGTGAGATGTCTACTCGGTAATACCTTCCTCCTTTCTCTAACGCATACTGTGTTGAAGCTCATTCTGGCGTGAGTGGAACCTTGTAACAGTAGGTCAGGGAAGATTTGTTGTGTTTAATTTTGCTTCTGCTCATGTAGCATTTTGTCGTTGGTGACTGCAGAAGAAATTTGTGATGCCCATTTCTTTTTGCCTTTTTTTTTTTCTTTTTTTCCTCCTGTTTTTCAGCAGTTACTCAGGGAGGGGGAGACAGGTAAGCAGCAGGAGGTGTTCTGGAATTCTTATATTTGCCTCTTTCCAAATGCCAAGTTGAATTGGTGCCTCAGCATGCGGAGTCTAGCATGTCATATGTAAAAGATCACTTCTGATTACTTAAATTACTGTCACAGTATTGAAAGAGAATAATGCTTTTGGATGCATTGCATTTTGTAGGATTTGTGAAACTCCAGTTATGTGGTGTAATTCTCTTCAAGGAAGAAGGTACTACCTTTACCTTTCTTACACCACTTAAGTAAGGACAGGCAGACGGGGATGATCGATGAGGCCATAATCTGTTATTGTAGAGTTGTATCCATTAGCATTTTCTCAGAAGTATAATTAAAAATATTAATTTAATTGGAACGCTGAGTGGCATAAAAGCATCAATGGGATTCATCGCAGAAGTATGACTTAAATTGGAGGCTAGTTAAAACGCAGAATTGGTCAAGGCAACGTTTTCAGTCTTCTTTAGCCTTGTGTACGGTCATTCTAATTGTACGTCATTCGATATGGAAATCCCTTCCATCTTTGGTGTTCTTTGCAAGATGGATCTGTAGCTAAGTCAGGAGTGTAAGTAGAAAATACTTTACTGATTGTATGGGAGGTTATTTTTAATACAGTCAATCAAATTAATCAAATGTACTCTCAGGCACTTTAATGTGAGATTTACTGGCTCCTTCATGTGGTATTAACTTAGGTGTTAACGTTTCTTTTTCCAGCTTCCCTTTGCCATGTCAATTATGCTCCGGATTGAGATTGTGCAGAACTTTAGATCGATCGTTCTTTATCGTGATGTACCATCTACTAGTCACAGCAAAGCGTTTAAACTCCTACTGCCAGTTCTGTTGGTACTCTTATGCCCCCCACGCGCACACACACACACCCCCCCACCCCCCCCCCCAAGTTGAAGACTGGGTTATTTTGAGCTGTTCAAAATCTATGTCAACAAGTAATTCACATTTTAACTGCATGAATTATGATACACAGTCTCCTGGTACTAAAATGGAACTAAACTTTAGTTTGGCAGCTGAAAATGGCTGGCTTAGCTGTAACAGAGTTCTTAATTTTTTTGATTTTTTTTAAAGTAGTACTGTGTATGAAGAGGGAAGTGAGGCGAAGTTGAAAAGAATGTTTTTTCAGTACAGCTGATGAAGAGCTTACCACTTCACTTGTCAAATGGCATAGCTTGGTAAATTCAGTTGAATAACAGGTAATTATAACTTTGTAATGTCAGTTGAATGGAATTTGTTATACCTTAAAAAGAAAACTTCTATCTTATTAAGATCTCAAACATTTCCTGGTATTTACTCTTTTTCACAGCATAGCTCACGTTGTTGTAATTTGCACAGAATTGGACTGAGTTTGTGGCTGTTCATTTTTGCATCATCAATTGCTGAAGCACAGCTTCTCATACGTATGTAGTTAATTCTTTTGGAACTTTGTTGAGATACGAGATTGGTAATAGGACTGTTATCTTTTCGGTATCTAACGGTTAACATACTTTAAAAGAAGAACTGTAGTACTTCAACATCAATTCTAAGAATATGTTAGTCTATAGTAATATGGATGATTTTGTGTTTCCTTCTCTTGTGGCATGGGCAGGTCTTCAGAAGCTCTGTAGTCAAAGGAGTTGTATCCACCTGGCATTTTTCAGAACAACTTTTTTCCTGTGCTGCTGTCCCATTTATGCAAAAACTCATTTTGGTGAAGATCAGTGCGAGGAGAGGTGTGGAGGGGTGGAGTAGGGAATGAGTGCAGTGATGTTTGAAGAAGGAACTGTCTTCAGGAGGGGGGCGGATATGGTTTGAGAAAGCAGAAGGAATGGTGCATTTTTTTTTTTACAAGGAACACGGGAGGGTAATACATTGGAAGGAGCGGAAGTTGCTCGTATGCGCAGAGCATCTTGCCTACGAAGCAGCCAAGTTTGCAGCCCTTTTGCATCTTTTACTGTACAGCAGATATAATTAAATTGGCATTTTTCACTTTGGTTATTTAAATTTATCCTAATGTAATCCATTCTACATGTTATTAAAACAAGGATACTGTTGCATTTTTTTTATTTTTTTTAATTAAGGTGGAATTTTGTTTTGCTGAGAAAGGCTGATAAGTTTGCTTGTATTCACATGTGCATGTTAAACTAATGAAAGTACTTCTAAGACAAATGCTGGAGAAGGCACAGAATTTATATCTGTCTTTAAGGTTGAGTTCAGAATTGAGCTGAAATTACTTGAAGTAATGAGAGCTAGGTACAAAACAAATACCAGGCGTGCAACCTGCCGTCCGGGGGGTGGGGGGACTGGAAGGATGGACCTGTGTCTATTTTGGTAAGTGTAAACAGGACTTCTTTCTGAAACTGCCCTCCTTGTGAGTAAGGAGGCTGCTGTCTTTTTTTTCTCTTTTTTTTTTTTTCTTTTCCTCCTCCCACTGTGCCAGAAGCCAATACAGGGTGATGTTTTATTTGGGTTATGTTTGCCATTATTTTTGTAAACAAATGGTAAGGTTTAAAAAATCCTCCATGTGATTCTTTTGACTTTGACTTGATTTAGCATTTGGTCTTGAGTAGCTGTTTTTAATGAAACAGAAAAAGTCCGAGTTACTGGGGAGTTTACAAACTTTAAGAAACTTCTGTAAGTTATGTTAATGTTCAGCTGTCTTCTGGATATTCAGGAGTTTGCTTTCCTGAGCTAAGGAAAAGAGTCAGAACCACGGTTTATGTGACTCTGGAAAGAAAAATAAATTTGGGTGGTCTGTTTTCAGTAGATTAAAACTATTAGGATGAAATAATCTTTTAGTGGCTTTGAAGTTGCACACACTTTTGTAGGTCCATTCATGTGAAAACCATGCAGCTCTTGGTGCATAGTCAGTTGATTATCTGGGAAGAAAATGACTGTCAAATGTCACGAATATGGATAATTCCAGCAAAAAATAGGAAATTTGCTTTCTGGAGGTGATTGTTGGTTTATAAGAGAATCCTGTTTCTTGTGGTTGTAAAGGTTCTAAGTGCATTGTGTAAGTGTTGACTTGTACTTCTTTCAGGCTAATGGGCTTGAAAGTGTTTCTTCTGTCTCCATTCATTTTCCCAGTATCTAAGAGGGGATTCAGTAGACAGCTGGCGTATTTGTTAGTCTCTGCTATCTGAATACTCCTGTGAAACAGCCTCAATCTGCAGGTCTGAGTCTTAAGTCTTCTGCAGTTTCAAGAAGTGTTGAGTATGTACTTGTTTTCATGCTGGGCCTTTTTTTTATTTTCCTTTTTTTTTTTTTTTTTAGTTCACACTGCCATAGTAAGCCAGCAGTACTTTGTACTAGCTGTCTTAACAATGTCTGATTGTCGTTTACGCCTTCTGTGGATAGGCCTATGGGTTTAGGTTTTGGCTACAAAGGCTCCCCCGTACTGTGTGCTTGTTGAGAAGCTAATTTTCATCTTGCTGAACGGTTGGAATGGTCTGCTGGACTTTTTTTTTTTGACCTGTGCATTACTGTTTAGGCTGGCAGGGATAAAAAGAATTGTCACCTCATGGCTTTTAAATGGTTTATTTAAAGAAGGCTGTTCAGTGTTGTCTCTAGCAGCAAGTTATTCCCGGCCCCCAAAAGCAAGTTTACTGTTTTCAAGCTGTTACTCTGAAACTTTCTAGCAGCGCAGAGTACCTTCCAGTGATTAACTTGGAGTTGTTGGATATGTATTATGAGCAAAATACAGATTTCTAATCATAAGGTTAAAAAAAAAAGATTAAAAAACCCCACCAAACCTGATACCGCTCCTTCTCTACGAGTTTGCATTTGTTTTCCCTGTGATATTTGCTACTAATTCTTTACACTGTCTTAAGCAGCGACATACACAGTAGTGGTTTTTGTGTGCTATAATAATAGCGTTTTTGCTTCTCTTCTCCCCTCCCCCCCCCCCTTTTTTTTTTTATACTTCACTGTCTAGCCAGTGTCTTAAGAAGAGCTGAATAAAGTGACTGTAGCTTGTATGGCTTACTTGAACTGGAACTAGTCTTAAATACAGCCTAATTGCAAATGTGTATACCAAAGACGGTCCTTGACTGTATTTGAAAGTGGCTTGCCATTAATTAGGAGGAAACCACATGATAGTTGATGTTGAACGTGTGTTTCCTTGTTCTATCTGGTGGCAGGTGGTTTTTTTCCACCAAATGGTGAATCTGTCTGCATCTAGCCATGACATGATTTATGGTCAGCCAGTATCAAGGAGGTCCAGAAGATAATTACAAGAACTGAATGTCAAACATACAAGTTTTAATACAGTGTTCCTCGGTTGTTGGACAGGTTTAAGTGTTTTTAAGTTTTAATGTCTGACTCCATGGTGTGTTTTTATTCAGAGCGTGACATCTGGTTTTCCTCATCTTGTGTGAGGATGGCTGAGATCTAAACAAAAATGAGTCTCGTGTTTTAGGCGTATAGTCTAAACACAGATAAACTGTCTTTTTGTATTTGACCTCAGTTTTTATAGAGTCCTCTTGTTCAACTTGCATACTTTGTCCAATGCAAATAAGAAGTTTTAACAATTCTGTTGTGTTTTATTACATATGTGTGTTACTGGATTGTACATATTGAGTCAGTATTAATCTGTTGCTGATTGTTCACGATGATCGGATTTGTTAAATGTTGCTGGCTGTATTTATGCAAATGTTCTATCATAGCTCATTATTTTGAGTTGCTTTGCTTGATTTTTGATTAGTATTGCGTGGGAGATGCTGTGTATTACGTAACTGTTGATCTGCTTACTCTAATTTTTGCAAATGATACAGGTTTCTAACTAAGCAGTTGTACTTAGTCCATCCTAATGTGTAGTAATGTCTCATCTAAATAGTTGTTCACTTTCAATTGAGTTTAAAACAAAACAAAAAAAACCCTGAAAAATGCAACTATCTCCTGAAATAAGAAAGAGGACTGAACTACAAGCTGCTGGTACTGTTTTTATAGGCTGTTTTCAGCAGTTAAGGTTTTCCTATCTTTTAGTCACAAATTTGATAGAGCTCTATGTAGTTTGACCTATTTGCCATCAGTAACAAATAAAATGGAAACTTGTACTTTGCAAGTTACACAACAGGACTAACTGTAGTGGTTAAGAGCACAAAAATGCTTCAAGGGACAAATATAAAAACAAAAAAAGACAGTGGAAAAGGTGGAAGTTTAGTATTGTCAAATATCTGTTAATTCTGTGATGAGTTTTCAGGTTTTGCATAAGAGTCAGTTCATAGTTAGGTCTGCATCCTAACGTGAAGTTCATTGTCAATTCTCGTATTTCAGATGTCTCCTAAGATTTGTAATCTCCCGAATGTTTGAATTCCTACTACATAAAACGTTTGCAGAATTGGGCATCCTCTTGCATTAAAACTGCATATAAATTGTCTTGCTTATGCAAAGTCAGGCTTTAAGGTCTATGTGAAATGATAGCAGTTGGATTGGAAGTATGAATAGATATTGAAAGGAAAGCTGAAACAAAATCAGCGTAATTTTTCTGAATACCATAAGTACCCAATAAAGTAGGCTTAAGATGCTTTGAAATGAGATGTGAATCCATAAATCAAAATGAAAACAATTTTTTATTAATTGTATGTAAATGGAGGCCGTCAGAATTCACCCAAAGAACAGACTACTGAATGTCTTCAAAAGTTACTATTTTCTCAGACTTTTTTTTTGGTTGAGAACTGCATTTCTTGAAGCGTGTTTCTTTGTGAAAGATCAAGTCTGGATTTTAACTAATTGCTCACTTACAAGAGTAGATGAAAAATTGTACATAATGAAGGAGGTCAGGCCTAAAAACCTGCAGTACGGAGTTACTTGTTGACAGCCTAGACTGTCTAAACTGAAGGAAAATGCTAAAACTCTTTTTAACGTAGTAGATTGTAAATAGTTACTCAGTTATAACTAAAACATTTTCAGTTTTTGTTTCCTCATGCACCATTAATGTTCTAGTGTGTAGATTGTGTTGTGATTTACATAGCAATGATTTGATCTTTAACAGAACTGAGATTTGTGCCCATCCTAACTGCGCAATGATGCCTCTCTTAAGGCAGCAACATTCTTCCTGTTACCCCTGTTATCCGGAGCAAAGGAATGGCTCTACTGCTGAGGAGAGCGGAGGTGATCCTTGTGTGTTTCGAGAGCAGTGCTCTTGCTGGGATGACGATGGGAAGGATAATGTATTTTGGCAAAAGCCTCTGTCTTCCACCACAGTTCTTGCTTTGTATCTGTAATGTTTAAGAAGGGGGTTTCTGTGTTCTGTAATGGTAGCTGCAGTCTGAGACGGGTTCCTACTGTCTGTACTGCAAATAGCCAGCTAGGGTTCTCTGAAGAAATAAAAATTTTGTAAGCGAAAAACTCCACCCGGTAGAGCAGCTTGCAGAAAATTACTTCAGTGCTCATCTCCTGAGATGACAGAGTATTTTCTTGTTTTTGCTGATCTGGTTGGGGCAGTATCCTGCTCGTTTTTAAGGAACTGTCCCAACAACCAAAGCAAACTGTGCTTACTTCTTGCTTCAGTGTAACGAGTTTATCCAGGCTAATACAGAAGATATTTGTGACCTTGCAGTAATCTTTCTGTTCTTTATTATAAAAATAGTTATTGCCCTTACTGCAAAGCTTCCAGATTCAGGGCTGGTCTGATTTGGTTGTCCCATTGACAAAGTCAGTGTTCTTAATTTTTTTTTTAAACTGATTTGCAAAGATGATAATGGAACTTACTGTTAGTTCCCTTCAAACTATAGCAGCCTAGGTTCAAGTTTTATGCTTTTAATATACTGATCTGTTGAGGCTTTGCTGAATTCTTGAGAAAGCAGTTGTGCAAGAATAGTGAATAGCTGAAGGTGGAGTAAGTGTAGTAAGTTAAGAGAAGAAAACATCGGTAAAATTCCACTGTAGAAAATAAGGCAAGGCAAATTTAATATGAAAATGGATTCTTAATACTTGGCAATAAATTTCAAATAGGTTATTTTAAAATGTAAGTTGTTTTTGTTGAAGTGTATTGACAGTGCGATACTTCACAAGGATTCTTGGACCAGATAACAAAAGTGAATTTGAGCCACTTAAATAGCAATGTCTCTTATGTAAGGAATCATTGAGGAATTTTTCAGAGGGTTTACAAGTTTGAAAGAAACAAATTGGCCTTTTTGATTTAAGCTTGTGTACAGCTGTGTTATCTTCTAGACCTTCCTACTGGCTGTATTTAAAAATTGGCAAAACTTTTGTTTGAGTCCCTTGGTACAGCTCATATGAGCTTTAAAAAGATACCGTGGTTAGAGGTAGCAGGAGCGACAGTGGTTATAAATGCATTTGTGTGGAAACAGTGAAATCGAACTGTTGCTTTGTTTCCTGCTGTGAACAGGACTCAAATTAATCTTATGCATCTTTTAAAAATGTTCTGCACTTTGACAGAACAAAACCAGCTACAACTATCTGAATTCAGGCAAGTGCATATTTTATCATAGTCATTTAAGGTGATAATCCAGATGTGTGATTTTAACAGGTTTTTCTTTTACAGCTTTAATTAGAGAGCTTATTTGTGTATAAATGAACTTCAGTTTTCTAAGTAGTATGCTAATTTCTTATGGGTAATTGGAAGAGAACTTGAGGTAGTGACGTGCAAGGGGGAACACTTCTGAAAATGTGTCAAGTTATGCTGGGTTAATCATAGGCAATTTTTCTTAAAAAGCTGTTTGTTCATTGTGTGTATATATAAGCTTCACAGCAACATTATCCAGCTGTTAGTGAGCAATTACAGCTGTCAGATTGAGACCCTTTCATGGTAGATGCACATTTAAATACACCATGTTTCATAATACATGAAGAATACAGTCAGTGAAAGTGCTGCTGTTTGATCTTTTGCTTTGACTCGCAGTCCCGTTCCTCTCCACTCCTTTTTGTGGTTGGATTTGTGAAAGGTGTTACTTCTACACTCATAAACTGTTGAGTTAATAGATTCTGCATTTAGTTATAGAGGCTTCTCTTTCTTTCAGAACAAGATGCTTCTGCTTATTTTGTTCCTCTGAAAAGTTGCTTCAGTGTTTTAAAATAAAAACAAATGAACCAGCCTGCCTTTCTTTTGGGAGCCGCCTAAGAGAGGCAGCAATGTCGGGGAAGGAGGGGGTGGATCTCTTGCCTTGCAAGCCTTGCTGAAGGCTTAAGTTCATCCCTAAGCTCCCTTTTCCCTGCAAATACAGAAGCAGTTAGCATTGTTTGAAAATCTGTACACATGAGCAAAACGAGTTAAGGTGGGAACACTGATTTGATCAGTATAATTACGTAATGTTTCTGCCAGCACATATGCCAGCACCATCCCAGCAAAAAATCTGTAGTGTAGACTGGTCTAAATCAGTGTCTGGCCTGTTTACAGGAAAGGGCTTGATCATTTAATGAAATGGACCTCCATGCTGTTCCTTGTTTGAGCCAAAGGAAGAATAACTTCTGGACACAGTGAATAATTAATTTGAGGGGAGTATAATATATCCCATCATAAAAATCTTATTTGAGAACTTCATTGTTTCTTCCCAATTTCTATGTGCCATTTTGTGTTTTCCCATGTATCTAAAAAGAATATTCTTAAAAGTTGAAACAAGGGGAAGAGAAGTTTGTGGCTGTTCTTGGTGACCTTTTCTGACTGACTTTATTTAGTAAAAGGATAGTCTGCTAATGTGTTGATTTTTAAAATTATTTTTCTTTGTTACTTAATTTGTCAGAATTTAATACGTTCTCCTCTTTAAAGTACTGAGTTACTCTGCTGGTCTGTCGGGAAGGTATTTAGCACACTGTATAAACTGATCAATTGGAACTTGCTTGGAGTTTTGTGGGTTTTAATTTCTTGTCTGCTCATGCCTTTGGACATTAAGTCATGCACCTGCACCTCACAGTCACTGTTGTGCTATTCCTCTGTGAGAGGAGGTACTACATGATTCAACTTCTCCTCTGCGAAGAATCTAAAATAACAAGTTAACTTGAAGACAGAGTGGCAAAGAAGTAATCCTGAAAAAATGTAACAAGCTTCAAACTGCTCAGTGGCTGGATAATGATCCCGTATCACTAGAAAATCAGATGGTTTTGGTGTCCCTGGGGTGGGGGGCAGCTGGGGGTCAGACCAAGATCTAAAAGTAAAAGGGAAAAAAAAAACAACCCTGATATGTGAAAGTGCTAAATATCCTCATCTAGCTATAGTGGGTGTTGGCAGAACTATCAAAGAGGAGAAATCGCATTGCTCCATTGAGCCTTCTTATATTCTTTACTTCATAATAACCTGAGGCCTCGTGTTTGGAGGTAGTGAGCTCACATCTCGGAGGCTTTTGGAGCTGCAGGTACTCAGCCTCTCTAAGAATTATGTCTGAAAGCATCTAGCTTTTTAAGGGCCGCAGAGAATAATTGCAGCTAAAAACCTAATCTCATGATATATGTGAAAGCTTTTCTGTGGCACAGTCTGTACTGTGCTATTTAGCCTCATAAATAGTATCTCAGTATTTGTTTAGAGTGTTTTTGCAACCAGCTGCTTTTCAACTTGAGCAGCAATCTCCTTTCCCAGTCTTTATGTCAGTAAAACAGATGATGCTTTGTTTTCTTGCCCCATCCCAAATGTGGCTTGGGATTTGTTTGCAGTGGGAACTGTTGGGTTTAAGGCTTTACAGACTAGGACAGGTAAGAGACCGTTTACAGTTACAGATCCCTCTCGGGCTTCATCACACTTTGTATGCTGATCTAGCTTTTGATTGAAAGCATTACCTACTGAAAAGATACCAGCTTCTGCTCAGGTAGAAATTATTCTCAAGCTTGTGTTGGGCATTGAAGTATTGGGACAGCCACTTTCTGGTAGTGCAAGTGAAACTGCTCTTGGTGGCAGTTGGCAGCTGCACAGACGGGGCACTGCTTCCTTCTCTCTTCTGAAAACCATGTTCAGCTGTCTTAAGTTCCTAATTAAGAAACATTAATATCTCAGGAAACTCTCTACTGTTTAAAGAGAGAACAAACTTACTAAGAAATGTTAAAGCCACTAAAAAACTGGGAATTGGGGAAAAAAGCCTTGACCAAATGGAATAGATAAACCTAGTGTATAGTGTACCCATAAAGGAGATGTTTTAGCAAAGCTTTAGTTTGTTCATGGAGTGAAGAAACTGCTTTTCCTCCAAGTTTTTGAAAAGTCGTCTTTATGAAGTTGCCTTTAGTAAAATCAAGTTGACTTTGTCTCCTTGTGTATGTATTTTTCATTTATTTTATTACAGATATGGGGACCCTAGTATGGTCTTGGCTCTTTTTTTTTTTTACACATTATGCACAGGCATGGACTTCTCTGAGCAAACGGTGTAGGGGAAGCAGTAGGAAGTCTAATTGCCTTCTCAGCACATTCCTTAGTCTGACACAGTTTTATAACATATAGGTGGGAGTGAAGTGCTCTGCAGGCTGTGCAAACAAGGAATATTAGAACTCGAGCTTTATGAGAAAGCTTTATGTGTTCCTGATTGCTCATCTGCTTTCATGCAGCGTAAATAAGGATCGCTGCTGAAAAGGGTAGTCCTGCCCTCTCCTCTGTCCTGGCCATGCGATAGCCCCTCATTCATGCAGCACCTGATCTGGTGAATAGATCAGAGTCGAGCTGTTGGAAAAAACCTATGCTGCCTGCTGGAATCCACAGAAGGGCGATAGTAGCCATAAGGGTGACAAACTTTAAGTCAACATTTGCTATGCCTTGGTAGAGCGACGTGTGTGTGAAGGTATTTCAGTGAAGAATGTACTAACTCATAAAACATTTCCTAACTGGAGAAGAGGTATAAACTAGTTTTGAGTTCGATGTGTCTAGTTTTGAATTTAATCTTGTTGTGTAACTTCTCCTTTGAATTGTTGTTTATGTTTGAGTTTTTGTTTTTGTTACACAAGAGAGTCGCAATGTGATGAATGAGGATTGTCAGTCAGTTGATATGACACATTGGTATTTTAAACAGTTTGCATGCTTAAAAATAGAACATAATTGAGTCTCATATGTTGGATGATGATTCTGTGGTAAGGGAGGAAATAGACTGTATATATTTTTCTATTTGTCCTTCATCTACCTGCCTCACCCTTTCCCTCTGTCATGCACTCTACCCAACCTGGAGGGGATCAAAACTTTTTTTCCTTCCCCATCCTAAGTTTCGGACTCCAGTAAGAGTGTTTATAGACATTTTGGTGTGAATTTGACATTGCTTAAATCTAATTCTTTTACTTCAGCAGGTTGATCACTTGTGTGGCGACTGGTTCTTTATTGGTTTATTTTAACCAGTTATATGTTAGTCTCACCAGGTCATGACTGGGTTTAAACAAGTACATTGGGATCAGATTAGGTGTGGCATTTAATAATTAACTTTCTGGTTACTCAGGTCCAGTAGGAAACGTATAATGAGTCTGTTTTCATTTTGTTTACAGGAATAGTTATCTGCTTAGTCTCATCCTTCATATTTGACAATCTGAGGAAAAAGTCTGAGCCAGCATGAAGACAGAATCCCCTCTTCACTAGAGAAAAAGTGAGTTGGAATTAGATTGTAATCTGGATTTGTAGAATGAAAATGCTATGTTAGCTTATCAACACATACAGCTTGTGTGCATGCTTTCAAGTGGTATTTTAACTTCGTAGCACTACTGTTATGAGTGATGTCCTATCGAGGCCTAGTCTTGGTTAAGCACACGCATTAAATTTTCAAATGTATGCGTTTTATGTAAACTCCTACGCCCTACTTTTCCGAAAGAACTGCTTACTCATTGTATAACTGCCCACCTCGTACACTCCTTCCAAATCCTGTGAGGTCTTGCAACAGACCTTACAGGATCTAGGCTCTGTGTTCCTTTTCTTGTACCGCTGTATTCATATTGAGTTTTATTTCAATAATTTAATATTTGTGACTTGTTTCTGTAACTGTATTGGTCTGGTCTCCAGTATTCTCAGTGCTTAGTGTGTGTCTGTTTTCTGAATTTGTTTTGGAAGCCTCTGTTCAAATCTAAGAAATTCTTTAAATGCAGGACTGAGGTTTTTTTTTTTCATTTTTGCACAAGAAATCCTGAATTCTACATTTAAAATGCTGTTAGCTCAAGTCTTATCCTTTTCATAGTGGTTTTTCTCCCCCTAAATGTTCTAATAGTATCAAGAAAAAAAGATTGCCCATCTGCCCAGCCTGATTTTTATATTTGATGCAGTACATATGAACTGGGTTAAATCCCATTTACTTTTTTTTTTTTTGAAACAGCTCCTATGCAACCATTGCGTACTAATGATGTATTCTGATTACTTAGCTTTCTGCCTGACGCAGTTCATATCAAGAAGTGCACGATGACAGAGCGTGGAATTAAATGGGCTTGTGAGTATTGTACATATGAAAATTGGCCGTCTGCAATCAAATGTACCATGTGTCGTGCTCAGAGACCTAGTGGAACAATTATCACAGAAGATCCATTTAAAAGTGGTTCAAGTGATATTGGTAGAGACTGGGATCCTACAAGCACCGAAGGAGGGAGTAGTCCTTTGATATGTCCAGATTCTAGTGCAAGACCAAGGGTTAAATCATCTTACACTATGGAAAGTGCAAATAAATGGTCGTGCCACATGTGCACATACTTGAACTGGCCACGAGCGATCAGGTGTACTCAGTGCTTGTCTCAGCGCAGGACCAGGAGTCCCACAGAGTCTCCTCAGTCTTCAGGTTCTGGTTCAAGACCAGTCCCTTTTTCTGTTGATCCATGTGAGGAATATAATGACCGAAATAAACTAAACACAAGGGCTCAGCACTGGACTTGTTCTGTTTGTACATATGAAAACTGGGCAAAGGCCAGGAAATGTGTTGTGTGTGATCATCCCAGACCTAACAACATAGAAGCAATAGAACTGGCAGACACAGAAGAGGCTTCTTCAATCATAAACGAGCAAGACAGAGCTCGATGGAGAGGAAGCTGTAGTAGTGGTAATAGCCAAAGAAGATCTCCACCTACAACCAAACGTGAATCTGATGTGAAAATGGACTTCCAAAGAATTGAACTGGCCGGAGCTGTTGGCAGCAAGGAAGAACTTGAAGTTGACTTCAAAAAACTAAAGCAAATAAAAAATAGAATGAAAAAGACTGACTGGCTGTTTCTAAATGCTTGCATTGGTAAGTTGTTTGCTGCTACCTTATACTGTTTTGTCTGCGGTTAGGTGTTTTGGGAGAATGAAGAATTAAAACATGAACTTGACATTTGATTTCAAAACAGCTTTTTTAATCTCTGCATTTTAATTTTAAAAAGTAAACCAACTGTAGAAGTTTCTGAAGCAGTGCCTGCTAAGAGAGGGTGCTGAGTTTATCCATAATCTGGACAGGGTTAGACATGGTTCCCAACTGTGTTTGGACTTTTTTGATCTTTTGTAGAAATGGATATCCTTGTAATCAAATCCTGTTGTTCTATGTCGTTGTTGAAAGGTGGAAAAACTACAGAACAGTGTAATGCATATAGTACTGTGAAAAATGCCATTACTAGATAATCAAAATTTCTCTTCTTTTTGCTATGGCGAGATACACTGGTAGAATCAGCAGCTGCAGCTTGGGAGTATTTGTAAACAGTGTAGAGCTTGCAACGGTACAAGATGCTCTGTCAGATGTTAAAAATAACACCAAAATATGTAGCTCCAAGAAACTGCATGTGTAATACTGACCTTGAAAGTAATAATGTTGTATTAATACAGATACTGTGTTGTAAATGTTTACAGGCTTTCTGAAAGTATTTTTGTAGTCAATTGCTTAAAAAAATTCAAATACCGGTTTTGTTTTGTATTTTAGTGCTTTCCTAAGGAAATTCTGGATAATTCTCCCAATGCTGTTAAAGAACAGAGACATGTAAGAGCAGGGTTTTCTTCAGTTATTGACCTTGTGAGTTAACTTTTGTGCTGTAACTTCCCAGAAGCAGATATCTTGTGCCCTAGCATACAAGCAGGTTAAACACTTGAAATATGCAACTATTTTTAGAGTAAAACACTTCATTTGAAACTCTGGTGCTACTAGCATGTCTCATACTGCTCCTTAATGTCTTGTGAAGTCACTTTATGGTTGTTATAGTTGAAAAACTAATCTGTGGAGCTGCTTTATTTAATATATTTGATCGGGTATAAATGGTTTTGTGGGTGTCATGCGTTTGGTTTCTCTGAGCTAATAAATATTCCAGTTTATTTTTGTGTTGCGTGAATAGTCGGATGAGCACATTTCCTTTTTAGAATAGTTAGATGCCTCAATATTTCCTGATACCTTCAGCTCCTTACATGCTAGTAGATGCACAGTGCGTTTTCCTTCTGAAATGAAGCAATTGAAATTCTGTATGGTATTTCATAAGTTATCAAATACCCAAGGTCAATTGTTGGACGTCATTCCTGTGCCTTACAAGAGTCTTATCTTGCATTCTGATAGCAGTTGTATTAAAAATTAGGGGGTTTTGTCTTCTGCTTTTTGTAAAGTGAATTTTTTTGGACTATTCCACTGTTACTTAGGATATTCCACACTTTCAGATTTAATCTGTGTGGGATTGGTTATGTTTCTACTTAAGAACATGAGTTTTACAAGTATTCAATGTTGCTTATGACTATACAATTGTACATAGAAATTATGTAAGGCAATAATGATTTGGTTCTTTTAGAATGAAAGTAGTCTGAAGGTATCTTGAAGGGATCTTGTTGAGAAAGCCAGAATGCAAATGAACAATTTCATGGATTCCCTTCTGTAACTTAAACACTTATCATACTTAAGCTCTTTTTAACTGAGAGGGGAAAAGCCAGCAACCAAAGCTGTTAATTATCAGTCCTTCATTTCAGAGTTTCATTTTGTGCATCACAGATGTCATATTTTTCCAAATACTCCTTGTAGCAGGGATAACCTTAGGAATATTGACAAAAGCTTCGTGGATTCTTTTGTGGTTGTCTCTGGATGTTTTGCGGAGTGTATCTGTATTGGAAAGGTATACCAGTTTAACCAGTAATTTTAAAAGCAATAAGCCACACTTGTGCTGGTTGTTTTGTTGTCTTAGCGTGACATACTTGAAACAATTCAAGTGTCAATTGAATAATTTTGCCTGAAGCATATGTCCTTACCATTGAAATCAATTGAGCTATTGTGACTTAGTGAATTGCTGCTTGCTAGGCAGCTGGAGTTCCTGCGAGCTTTTAGCTGAGCTGAACACTTGCTAGTCCTTAGCCAAAAGCCATTATAAAATAGGACAAGTTCATGTTAAATGTCAAGGAAGTTTGCGGAAATTGATGGAGTAAGAGTTGGTATATAGTCTGTTACCACAGTCCAGCAGACAATTGGTGGCTTGGTAGGATTTGGTCACTTCAGACTGCGCACCCACCTCAGAGCTTAAGCTCTGTTGGTGTGGAGTCTATCTTAAGTGAGAGAGATGCATCAGTTTAAAGTTTTTGGATGTGCAAAGTGTAGCTTTCCCTGAAGTTAAAGATTAGAGGAGCAGGAGTAGGAGTAATTATTGGTGGACTGGTTATTTTATTTTCTCTTTGAAGATATTATCTTTCGCAAGGTCCTGAGGAAAATGATGCTTTAGGACAGCTGTTTACTTGAATTGAAATTCTTTTTACTAGACTTTAAACTTACTTGTTTTTAATGAAACTTGACATTATCAGACTGCTTTTTTTCCCCACACTTGTTCTTTTTAGCTGAAGCATGTAGATGTGTATCTTGTGTGGATTTAGAAAAGTACCTCTGTGTGTGTGCGTTTGTGGTTTTCTTGTTTTGTTAGAGACACCCATTAAAGCTCTATCCACCTCAGTAAATAAATACGCCATCAAGCCTTGCAAGTCTAGGCTGTACAAAATGTGATGAGTGCAGCTCTTGCACTGAATAGTTTCCTTGATGGAGGATATTCTTTCTGAATCAGAAGGATTAGTGGCATTCCCCCTTTCAAACTCTGCAAGGAAATGTACTTGAATGTTATTTTTGTTATTGACTTGGGTTTTTGCAGCAGCGGATGTATCTGTCAAATGCTTCTTTCTCAAAAAGATGAGATCTTAGAACTGCTTCATTTAGTTAAAATTTATTAAAATCAAAGCAGAACATCTAGTAAGTATAGCTGTTGAGTAACTTCACTTGCTACAAATGCCAGTTTGAATTTAAATGAGAAGTTTCAAATGGCTTCTGCAAGGACACTGATGCTTTCTACTGTACTGGCCTAGTACAAGGTTAATGTAAAGTCCAAGGTGACTCTCGTTTTCTTGGGGGAGGCAGGGAAGCTAATGTATACTTAAAATAAAGACAATGGAGCTTATATAACTCATGGTGTCTGTGCCAAAGAGACTGTAAGAGGGGTTTGGTGGTCTGTGGGGCTCAGGGGATCTGATGGGTAGGAAGAGCAGTACCTGCCAATGGGGCCTAGTGGGGCTGGTTACGGCTGGCTGTGGGTTTAAGTAGTATGACCATCTTCATCCGTTTGTGAGTATAAAACCTTTCCAGCGTTCAGAGTTTGCTTGGGGCTTCCACTTCAGTACTTGCTGAAGCTTCCCCTCTCCTGGCACTTCAGGGGTGGGTTTTACAGAGGTGCTAGTGGAGTGTGGTTGCTGCAGGGCACTGCTGGGGATTCTTGGGTTGTGTCTTTAACTCCTGAGCTTGAGCTGTAGCTCACAGATTAAAAGTAAACTGCATTTCTTCTCATTTCTCCTCCAATCCTGCTTATTAACTGCTGCAAGAGAGTGTGTTCTTTTCTTTCGGTTCAGGTAGGTAAGATGGCTACTACCATCATGGGCCAGACTTCTGCTGCTGGAGTCGGTGGCTCCAAAACCAAGCAGACACACATTCTTCTTAGCTGTGTGAAAGAAACAACTAAGAGCATGTTTCTTAAACAAATCCAAAATATTTAGAGCAATCTGTAATGAATCTTGTTTTGCAGTACATCCTTAAAAGGACTGTTAGTTCATTCCTAGTATTCCTACATATGCATCTGCTTAGTTTTTCCTTTGTCGACCACTTTATCTCTCTTAGTCCCCCCCCCACTCTGTCCTTTTCTCTCTTCAATTTTCTGAAATAGTGCCAAATGTGTTACCCAAACATTCACAAACCCTGTGGGAAAGGAGAGTTGTTCTGTCCAGATTTAGGTATGAAGTTGGCTGGGCATTGTGCCAGGCAGCTACAGGAGAGATGGAGGCTACCTCCTGATCTGCGTCTTGCAGAGCATGTGGCCCTTCACTGACGGTGAAGGCAGTCTTCATGAAGGGGCTGATGTACCCAGGTGCCTTCACTGCCACCCAAGGTAGCTCTCCTGGGTGCTTGTTTCTGTCCTTCTCCTGGCATGTTTGCATGTTGGTATGCAATGGAGTGTGTCTGGAAACTAATCTTGCTAAAAATGAAACCTGATAACTTGATTAGGGAATGTTTTTGTGGGGGGTGTGGTGGTTGTTTTGTTTGTTTGTTTTGCTGTTTCAGTAAACCCAGAGTCCTTCCCTCATCACATCCACGGTACAGCTGAACCTTGCTGGGGTTGTTTGTGCTGTAATAAGGGAGCGGGAAGTGTATGGGTGGGAGCAAGATGCTGGAGGCGGGGAAGGGTCGTGCCCTGTTCTTGCTGGTGTCAGTTTAGGCTAACTTGAACTGTCTGGGGAAGCCTAGTATGAATTAGTCACTGACAGGTGATTGCCTGCCATGCCGGCCTTGGCTAAATATGGCAAACAGTGCCTGTTGCGATGGCTGGGGGGGAAGAGTCTCCGGTGTGAGCTGTACAGCCTGGCCTCCTTCCCCCGTTCCTTTGTGATACTGGGGAGTATGACTTGGCATTCTTGTCTGCTGTGCCAGGTAACAATGATGTAAGCTTGCAACTTTCACCTGGATAAGAAATCTTGTATTGTTGTCTGTGTCCTATGCATACATTCTGGCGTAACTACTTCACCTTTGCGTGTGGGTATATCTTTCAGAGTAGGTAAAATGCTGTATGCCTTACTCATTGGTAGAAAATCTTTACTCCTGAAACACTTCAATTTTGGTCTCTTGGCTTCTTTTTTTATGCTAAAAATAATTTAATAAGTGATCAAGTTAAAAATAGCTATTTAAACTTGCCTTGGAGGCACCGCTGGTTAACTTTAATATAATTTCATGATTTTCCACTGTTCGGCCTCCCTTTAGGGTGCAGTCCTGCAGGCAACCGATTGGCCTTTAATGCGACAAGGGATGTGGATACCTCTGGCAGAGAGGAGAGGGGATAAGGACATCTTTCAACGGTTTTTCTTACATGTGTGCTGCTTTGGCTTGTAGTGACATGTTAGAAATATACTACATGGACTATGTGGGGGTAAAAGATGTTTGCATGGAAAAATAATAGGCGATAGTAATACTCTGGTGCGTTAGACGGCTTCAAGTTTAAGGTACGTGTCGTCTTGGAAGTTATTAACTTTAAGCTGATGCAAGTTGCTGAGCTTGAAGAAATTAAAAAATGGCAGTATACAGAAGGTTCTGTCTCAGGCTATCGTTACCTAGAGAGTGATCTGCTGTTCATTGTGTGCTAATACTAACCCGGGAGGTCCTGAAGGAAGAGGAGAATAAAGTGAAGGGTGTGGTTAGAGACCCATAAAGGTTTTTCAGACAGTCCCTCTATTTCATATTTATTGATATGTCATATTTGTTTGCAAAGGAGTACTTCCTCTAAGAGGAGAAATTCTTCTCAGTCTGAATGTTTTTGGTGCTCAAAATGCCAAAATTGAGTAGATATTGATAATAAACCTTCCTTTATGGCCACCTGATGCGCCTCTGGTGAATAGTTGGGAGAGGATGAGGGCTGAGCTCCAGAGAATGCTGCAGCTTGTGTGGTCAAACCACAGCTCCTCAGCTCTCTGAGCAAGTAAGATTTTTAACAAGTGTCAGAATTAGGTTTTAATGTGTAGGTTGATCAGCCCCTCACTTGCTGGAAGGTCACCTTGGCACTCAAATCAATCTTAAGATCGGTCTGTAGATGAGTAAATGAGAGCACATACATGATGTAGACCACTTAGTTGTATCTGTAGGAGAAGAGAAGCAGCACAGGGCCCCATGTTTCTAATCTGCTCTATGTTACAGAGGGTTCTGTCTCTACTTCTGACTTTTAAGTTGTATAATTTGCTTGTTTGAGAAATTTGCCTTCTATAACCAAGCAGTTCAAGGAATAGTGAAGTTGATGACGATTGTCCATGTACCACAGTGACCTCCTTAAGATGAAGTGTTTCCTTTTGTAGTCCATTCAAACAAGAGAATGTATTGTTTACAGTAGCACTTCTACCTCCTGGAATCGAAGAAATCTCGAATCTTTGGGTTGTTCTTTAGATATTTTATCTAAACAGAGGCATCTTAACACTCTTCCATTAATTTAGCAAGAAGTTTTGAATTTATTTTAGCAGGTATGCTGTTGAAATTGTCTTTGGTTTTGCTTGTTTCATTTCAGCTTAATCCTGTTCAACCTTTCCAAAGACTTAAAATGCCTGCCCTGTAGTATATGCAAGGCTGCATATGTGCCTCTCGTAGAGTGATGCTTTTACAGTTTTAAGCGTTGGGAGCCTACTGCAGAATCAGCTACTGTAGGCTATGTGACCCACTGCTTCCTGCTGCTCTGCAGTTGCTCATTTGTCTTTACAGCAGCTCAGCTGAGGCATTGTTGAGGAACTTTTAACTAAATTGGCAGCAAATACAGTTGAAGTGAGAGTTACTATTGCCTGTTGTTACTTTCTTTTAGTCTCTCACTGCATATTTAAACCCTGCCGCCTTTAGGAGCTGTTGCGTCCTGACCTGCCAAGGCAGTGCTGCTGCCCAGTTCTGTCTGCCCCAGCCTCCCTGCTGCCCTGTAGAAAAATGGCAGAACAGCATCGGTGTATTAGAAAGAATTTGCCTATTTCATTTGGAAGTTGTGCCAGCCAGTGTGCTCCAGAGCTATCAGAAAGATAGTGAAATAAATAAAGGCTGCTCCTATAGGATTTTCTCTGGAAAACTCTTGCATCCGGCTGCTGCCAAGGCATTAGGACTGTGCAATTAGAGCAAACAGGATTTAGTTTTCTAGATATGCTTGTAAGCTCTCGCATATTTTCCAAGTCTACTTAACTGCACTAAACCCAATAAATATTTATGTTCTAAAGAATAAACTTAATAGCACCTTAGCTGAAGTAGTAGGCTAATTATGGGCTTATTTAATATGAGCAAAGGTAGTACCTGATATCTAATAAAGATGATGGTGGTAATGGTTGTAGTAGGAAAAATGCAGGATCAGGATGGTACAAGTAGTTGTTACTGGTTGATTAACGTTTTTTAAAATTTAGTCTTTTTAAATAACCTTCTTAACCTCTGTCATGTATCTTCTCGTGCATACTGAGATTGCATATTCCTGATCTGCGCTATCTGTAAGAGTTGGGGCTCTACTAGAAGAAGAAAAGCCCTTGGCTCCCGGTGCTGTGAAAGAATATTGCAATAAGAGGAAATGCCTGAATTGCAAATGAGAACACAGTTGAACCTGTAAATGCAGAGTATTAACTTGCACTTGAATTTTCTCATGACTTGAATGCAGAACTTGGCATTCTCTCCTGTCACTTAGGGTGTCAGTCTACCAGCGTGTGTTTGTGCATTAAGCAAAGCACAAATTGGGGGGGGGGGAGGTTGCCTCCCCCAGACCAGTGTCTTCAGTTGCAATAATACCAAACTAAGGTTTCTGGAGCCCACTTAAAAGAAAAGCTGTTCTTGCTGTGGATCAGGAGTAGGCATTTTGTCGTAAGGATCTGTTTGCATTTGTGTAGCTCTTGTAGCTAATGAGAGCTGTGCCCTCACGAGAGGCCTAGCTGCTGGAGCCCTGACGGGCACTGTGCAAACAATCTTCAGGCAAATGCCACTCTTCCTTTGACATTTTAACAGTCTGAGGAATGCAGTGGGTGTCAGTGGGGAATAATCCAACTGGCACGGCACTGTATCGGAACACTATTCAAGGGCTGCTTGTGTAACTAATCAGGCACTTGTGTGTTATGAAATATAGTGAATTGTAACATTGGTAAATATTTCTGTAATATTTCTTGTAAATAGTGTTTTGTTAAGCTTTATTTAAATAGACTTAATGAATTGGAGGCTCTCATTCATCTGACAGAAATCAAAGCCATTGTAGGAATGTGCCTCCTATTGTTATTAAAGGCATATTAAGACCTCATTTTGGAGTGGTGAATCTGAATTTAGGAATTGCAGGCGGTTCTTAGGAATGTTGCATGTAGGCAAGTTTACCCCATAGTTGTGGGGCAAGATTTGTGTTTTCTGGTTCAGATTTCTGGCAATTTGCCTGTTATTGGTATATTTTTGCTCAGTGTTCGCTGCAGCCTTGGATTGTACTGACTGGCACTGTAAACAGGCTGGCACCTGACGCGCCGCCAGGAATTCTCCCTGTTCTTTTGAAGCAGCTCAAATGGAGTAGATGTTTAGTAGAAGGAGTAAAGAGGAATTTGGACTTTTCTTGCTGTGGCTAAGAGGGACCAAAGAGGTTTGTAATGACCATAGAGCGTAGGCCCTGTTAGTGATGCTCTGGGTACCTGGGTCATGGTATTTCGGTGCAGGTTAGTACCAGACGTTAGAGCATGCAGCAGGTTTGCAAGAGAAAGCTTGTTATAAGGAAATAAACTTGTAATGGGCTCTGTGCAAAAAATTATGCAGAATGAGCTCTATATAATTTGATTTTTGTGTATCATGTTTATCTATTGAGGCTCAGTTACAAAATGGTTGGTGCATGCAGAAGTGAGTTTGTCTGGACTAGACCTAAAAATTTCCCGAAGCTTTTTTTTTCTTCCCTCCCCACCCAACAGCCACTTGGCTGTTTGAGTTAAGGAATAGAGGATGGCCAGATGTGACGCATGCAGATGGTCACATCGCCATCCCTCCATGAGCTCTAACTGTGCTAGTCTGATGTGTCATTTAGCACACCCTCACTGCTCCTCACTTTTAGATAAAGTATTGCCAACCCTATACCCAAACCACATTTAAAACCTCAAGTTTTTCAAATAATGCTTAGAAAGCTTATAGAGTTTGCCTGTTTTTGATGCATGTCTTGATCTTTAGCTTGAACTTTGTCAGTGAGGTTTAGAAACGTACTTTTAAAATGACAGCGTATGTGACAATTTCAGTCATTAATTCTAGGACATGGGGCTTTTAGGAATGTCAAGTATTGCAAGACGTGGGAATAAACTGCAAGAACTGGCAGTGCTGCGAACAGCACATGTCACTGATTTGGATCCTCATTGCAGCTTGTAGTAGTTAGTGCTTGAAGGCATTGCCAGACCTCGCATGACTGCCTCTCAGCATCAGTCTTAGACCTCAGTTGTTGCTGAGGCTTGCTTAAGAGTGGGATGGTAATGAGTTGCCTTAGCAGCTGAGGGTGGGTCCTTAAAAGAGTAACGACAAATATGAATTGACCCGGCACTGACTTCAGGCTGTACTGCACGGTGTGTACTTGACAGGCTGGCTGACTGGGACTGTTACAATGATTTGGGTCTGATTGTTGTTGAAAGATCATTTTGGGGATGTTTGTTTTGAATTTTGAAATTACTTTGGGGTATTTGGATTGTCAGAGTGGCTACCTACCAGGCTTTGGGTGGTCTTTGGTATGTTTGTCATTGGGTGGTGCAGTGGAAGGTACAGACATGGTAACTGGGGTCTTTCCCCTGTCAGTGGAAGCGGTTAAAATATAAAAGGGTATGAAGTGGCAAAGCTGTAGCATGACTTGTTTTAAGAGGGTGGGTCATGAGAAATTGTCTGACTTTGAGATGTATGTGTACACACATGTACACAAAACCCCCCGAAACTCCAGCAAGTCATTTTATTGCATTTGGATGGAGTGATATATCACAAGTGGCCTTGGTGTTGCCTTGTCAGTGACACAAATGCAACTACATGGAAATAAAATGCTACACTTGGCATTCTTGTTATGGGTACAGCATATATTGACGAAACTGTACCTTTTGCTTCAGTGTGTTTTAGTTCCACCCAGAAGTGGAAATGTTGCAACAGGAGCACACCTACGTTGGTCACACATCCCATATTGCATTCCTTTGATGCGTGTTTTGGAACATCTTGAAAATCAATGAATTTTCAGAGTTCGTTTCCCTTCACTGAAGTAGCTTTTCTCCATCAGTAGCAGCTCCTTTCTTAAAAAGAAAACATTTTTTCATCAGCAAAGTTCTAACTCTTATGGAACAAGAACTAAAGTTGGACAGACACAACTCTTGTCTAACTAGTTCTTGAACTCATCTGGTCTTACGCAGAATGAGACATCAGTGTTGGAGTGGAATGGGAATGTCTTCCTGTACAGGCAGACCAGAAACATGCACCAGAAGACTAAGAAATTGTTGTCCTGTGTTGTTTTTATTCTGCCCGGTCCTGTTAAGGCTTTTGAGTCCTTGATGAATAAGATGTTGTATGACTTAAATTTGCAGTTAAGTTTGTATGCTGGAACTTCTCTGCTTTAGACGACCGTTGAAATGAATAATTAACTTATCTGTAGAGGCGTACTAAGCAGAGCTGATAACTTTGTAGAGAAATGTCTTGCACTGATAATCCATTACCCCCTGCGTTTTTTCTGAAAGCTTTATAATCTCTGTATTAAAAATGATAGACTTTTTGGCTGAGCTAAGAATGCTTTCCTAAATCCTGGATTAACCACCAGCAACCTAGTGGTTAGTGTGCTTCTCTTGCAGTAGTCAGTTCAGTTTGTGTTGGGATTTCTGGTTTTGGTGGGGTTTTTTTGATTGTTTGGGGTTTTTGGGGTGATGTGGTTTTGGTTTGGGGTTTTCTCTGTGTGTGTGTGGCTTGGTTTGGGTGGTTTTTGGTTTTGGGTTTTCTTTTTTGTCTGCTGTTTGAATCTTAGTCCTGAATCAGAGTGAGTGCACTGGTTGGGACTTACCTCTTTCCCTTCTGACCACTTTTTGAGTCTTGGTGAGAAAATTGAGTGAAGGACAGATTTGAGTCTCAATTTCCAGCCTCATGGCCTCTGCTCAGCTGCTGACTCTTAGGAGTTGGCAAGGAGGTTTAGCTACAGAAAATAGGGGAGAGGGTTTTCTCATTTCTGTGATCTGTGCTCTTACTCTTCTCAAGCTGCTGCAAATAGGGCTGCTTCTCAACAGCAAATTAAGTGTTCTATTTAGTTCTCTATGAAAGATGGCTTTTAAGATCACTTTTCTGTTTCTCAATTCAGCATTACACTGTTCTCTTATGAAATATATATCTAAAATAGAATCTTTATATTTGAAGAAATTTCTAAAGTCTTATATGGAGCCGATACTGTTAACGCCACCACATCGTGTTGATGGTGTGTTCTGATAATGCCACTAAGGAAAGCATTCAGCATGAATGGCTTTGATATGAAGCATGGTACAGAAGTTAGTGATTCCCAGGGACTCTAGAAGACATTAGGGTGTTGTCATCCCCTGCCCCCATCTGGCTTTAGAAAGTACACACAGTGTGTGCATGTAATCTCTCTTTAATTCAGTTTTAATAGAGTACCCTGAATGATGACTGTGTAAATGCAATTAGTAGCAGAGATGGTGAGCTGAAGAGAAACTTTGCTCTGTACCCTCTTCCAACACTGTTTGAAACTATCTGGAAAAACAAACAACTTGTTATTCCAAAAACCTTTCAATAGATCTATTTCTTAGATCCAGTAGTTTGTTTTTAAGATAAGTTGAAAGATATAATAATCAAACTAATCTCTGTACTATGAATGAATGTCCCTCAGTACTGCTGATCAAATGAAACGCTAGTGAGTATGTTGTGCTTGGGTCTTCAGCATCACTTCATAGCTGGCTTTTGATCTGCCATATCTTCCAACTAATTTGGATAGTGGCAATCATCTAGGAGGTGAGGTAAATGTAAATATTTTGTAGTCTTCTGTATAAAAAACAAATTAAAAATCTGCCTGTTTCCTGGTATGCAGTGGATCTTCATATATTAGATCTGTATCAGAATAGATAGAGGAAAACTGTGTTAAGTAAGGTGGTTTGATACAGAGTGGCTCACTCACTAGCTAAAATGAATTGCATGTTTTTCCCTTCAGGAGTTGTAGAAGGTGATTTAGCTGCTGTTGAAGCTTACAAGTCATCAGGAGGAGATATTGCCCGCCAGCTTACCGCAGATGAAGTACGCCTGCTAAATCGCCCTTCTGCTTTTGACGTTGGGTACACGCTTGTACATCTGGCGATACGCTTTCAGAGACAAGATATGCTAGCAATTTTGCTTACGGAGGTGAGTTACTTTGGCCCTTGCATAGATTGAATAGGAACCTTATGTAACTGTACCATTGTTTGCAGCCAGTGACGTGTAACTTCATTTGCTAGAAGATAGAGGCTAATATTATTGGAATACATGAATTGCTGCTTTGTGCCTTTGTTGATGTTTCTACTTAAGAAATGAGCTTACTTAAGACTGTACGTATGTGGTGAGCTTGAGGATGCTCAGTTTTCTCCTTAATGAACAGTCTTGGCACGCGTTCTGACCTTACTGGCGGTGGAAGCGAGCTATTGTGAGGCTTCCTGTGCTTTGGGTGGGGGAGAGGAAATGCCCTGAAAGCAAAACACTGAGATCAATGAGAGCATAGGTTTTTTTCTGAGTTTTCTTAATGAATAAGTCTACCTGGTCTTTCTTCCCTGGTTTTCCTGGGAGCTTTTCTAGAGAAAGGCAAATTCCTTGCTTTGCAAAATAGCTGCATTTTTCTCATTCTTCGCCCATTTTATAGACTGGTTGGTACTTCCAAGTGGTCTTCTTGCTTTTATATGTTCAATTTCCTTGTATATTTTTGCATGGCCCACCTTGTTTCTGGTGGTCTTTGCCCTTCTCCTCCTAGGCCCATAAGTAATTCTGTTCTTTTTTTGCCTGTTTTCTTCATCTCAGACTTCTGTTTCCTCACCTGATCAGAGCCGATTTTTATTCTGCCTCCTTCCCTCTTTTGATGCTTAATGCAGTTCTGAAAGTGTGCGTGCCTGAGAAGCGCGTAACGATGCGGAATGCGTAGGTTTAAGTAGTTAAAAAAGAGAAGATGAAGCAAGACAAATGTAGGTAAAGCCTTGAGAAGAGTACATATTTACATATGGCTAATATCAGTAGTTTTGTGCTGCATACAGAGCTGCCTGGGTGGATGGAGTTACACATTTAAAGACAAGTTAATTGGCTAAAATACTGCCTTACAGATTTTTCTGTTTTGTTTTGTTTCAGTTTCTAGGAATACTTACTCAACATGCCATTTGTGAAAGTGCTTAGTGGTGTTTGAGCCACAGTGATACTTTCCTTTGCTAGGATATTAAGTAGTGAAAATGTGGAAATGTGTCTTAAAGGTGGTTGTTTTTTTTTAATGTATCCAGTGTCATCCCAGTGTCACTTGCCCTGTGTCATTGAATGAGTTCCTGCTGCCAGTGATGACTAGAGTCTGGAGAAATTTAAGTACCTTAGCTTAACAGGTTTTGGGAAGATTCTTTGTAGGAAACTATCTTGTGCTGTGGTAATGAAGTTCTTTGTTAAATTGTAGACTGGGCTTATGCGTAAGATTTGAGGTGTATTTCCTATTGTTATCTAGCTCTTACCTATTTTTTTGCTTTCCTTTTCCTGCCGGAATTGATCACCTGTTAATTCACTTCTTTGATTTAAAGAGGTTTTTAACCAGCTTTATGGTACCAGCTGCAAGACAAATAAGATGTTAATTCATTGGGAGTCACTAAACATTTAATCTTTCAGGGTATCAGTGTTTACACTTCTGTTGCATTACTTGCTAACGAAATACTGTCTGCTGGTGGCTATCACTCCTAGGTCTTTGTATTTAACTAGAAATAATATTGAGTGCAGTAACTGTTACGTTACAGGTATCGCAACATGCAGCGAAGTGCATTCCTGCCATGGTGTGTCCAGAGGTCACAGAACAAATCCGTCGTGAAATTGCTGCATCTCTTCATCAACGAAAGGGAGACTTTGCTTGCTATTTTCTGACTGACCTTGTAACATTTACGTTACCTGCAGGTAATTGCAAAATTCTTCATACTGATAGAAGGGATTTTATTGTCACCTAGTTATTTATTAAGTTTTAATAGCATATATCAGATCTAGTGGTTGAATTTGCTTATTAATATTCAGTTTTTGCACACTTCAACCCATATGTTGTTCCTGTGAAGTGAACTTCTGTTGCCCTCTTTAGACATGAGGAAATTGAAGAAAAGTGGTGTATTTTAAGGAAAGGCTATGTTTAAAGTTAAGATTGGAGCCCAGATGTTTCTGGGCTCTAATACGACTTTTCACATAGCTATGTTAGCTTTCAGTCCTTTCCGTTAAGGCCCAGAGCTGTTCTTTGTGCTTGTACCTGGTTATAGCAATAGCACTTTCTGAATACCTTTGAGGTACTCCATGATCAAGAGAACATTTGTCTGTTAACAAAAAGCTATTACAGTACTTCCAACGTTCGGTAGCTGTTTCCTTTGGTACAGTTCCATCTCACCTCTGGTAGCATTTCTGTTAATCGGCAGATCCGTTTGTCTTTTTTATAAAGCAGTAGCATTGTAAAAATTCTATTTGGAACCTCTTTGGTTGAGTGTTACCTCATCTCCTCCTCTTCAAAAAGTCTGGATAGTATTTACCACATAGTCTACAACTATCTGGGGTGCTGGATTCAGTCCTAATCTGTGGGTCACATCTGAGAGGCAGATGGCATGGGTGTATAAAGTGCCTAGGGACTAACGCTTCGTTGCTGTTTGGGGGAGAGAAGGGAAGGAGGGACAACAGAATGATGTCATAACACACAGGAGAAATGTTGCTCTCACCAGAACTGAGGACTTTGCTCAGTATTTTCGAGAGTGACGTGTTAAACCACTGTGCAGCTTTTGACACAGGTAGTAGGCATTAAATAATTAAGGAATAAGTATGTTCAAAAGCTTCTGTACATCAAGAGTGTTGGTGTGTTTCCACTTCCATCACGCTTAGTCAGCTGGACATCTTTTGTAGCTAACAGTTAGCAGTTGATCTCAAGGCAGCATTTCCAAGGACAGTGGTATAAATCACACAATCATACTCAGATATTACCTATACAGTGTAGTTTAGGAACCAGTTTCCACTCAGTCTTAGAGCCCAGTCGTTATCCTCTAGACTGCCTGAAGGGATACTAGATGTTTCTGTTTAACACTCTGATTTTTACCCCCTTATTAAGCTTCACAATTGTGCTGAAGCTGACAAAGTTTAGTTCCTGATCTGCCCAGCAACCCTTTACTACTCTTCCTGTATTGAAATGTAGGCCATGAGCAAATCTTGAAGGTGTAGCAGATGTTTGAGTTTTAGAACATGTTTATTTTACATGATATAGGAGTTACAAGAGTTTTCCCCATTACACAGTTTTCTGGCTGTTGTTGTCGGTTTTTAATAACGGTAGATCCGTTGCAGATTCCATCTGTAAAGAGAATCCAGTCAAACTTGGAACAGTTGTCAGTAGTGCCATTTCCCGTGTCATAGCTCAATAGTTTTCCCAATTCTTGTTTTCTGGCTTGCAAACCGTGGCCTGCAGACCATTGGGGTTTCCTGAACTATTTTGTTGAAGTCTGCATGAAGTGACTGAGAAAGTGGGTGTTCTGTACAAGAAGTCTCTTGGGAAATTGTACCTGTCCATCGGGGGAGACTGGGGAGGGAAACTCATTCAGATGGGTGGAAAACTACTGCTTAGGATTGAAGCTGTCCTAAATAGAATAGGGTTGAATATACTTCCCCCCACTCCCCCAAGTGATTTTCTACTTTACTTTCTCCTTCAGAGACATCCATTCTTACCCTACGTGAGCTGTGACGATCCTTTCTGCATAAAAGGCGTGACAGTCACTCTGAGGTAGAGCACAACGACATAGATATGTATGAAGCCTATGGTCACAAATGAGATCTGAAAATAATAGCAGCTCTTCAGAGGAGACATTAGGGATGATAGGGCAAAAGCTGTTGCGTACGTTCTCCTGAGCATCAGCTGGTAACGTGTCTCTTTTACAGTGACATTAAGAGACTTTTGCATTTGCTTTCTGTTTTTCCAGATATTGAAGACTTACCACCCACAGTCCAAGAAAAGTTATTTGATGAAGTGCTTGATAGAGATGTTCAGAAAGGTAAATGAATCACAGAACGGTTTGGGTTGGAAGGGACCTTTAGAGGTCATCCAGTGCCATCCCTGCCATGGGCAGGGACATCTTCCACCAGATCAGGTTGCTCGGAGCCCCGTCAGCCTGACCTTGAGCGTTTCCAGTGATGGGGCATCTGCCACCTCTCTGGGCAACCTGGGCCAGTGCTTCACCACCCTCATCGTAAAAATTTCTTCCTTGTATCTAGTCTGAATCCTACCCTCTTTTAGTTGCAAACCATCACCCCTTGTCCTGTTGCAACAGGCTCTGCTAAAAAGTCTGCCCCTCGGTCCCCTGAGAGTGGCTAGAATCTCTCCTTGCTTTTCATTAGGGAATATTTCTGTATTTAAAAAAAGTGCATGTGTGTATATATGTGGCTTTGTTGCCTGAATTTGTTTTAAATATAGATTTCATGCTTTCAAGTTAATCATCAGTTTGGAGTTGTTCTACATTTACAATCTATTTATGAGCCAGAGAGAATGGAGACTATAGAAATTATGCTTGTAATATATCTTTGAATTTTAAAGATTTTTAAAGCTTTACGGTTTGAAGTCACAAGCTCTTTAAAGAAAACCGAACAAATCTTTCCGCTTCAGTAACAATTCTCAAACAAATGATGTGATGCTTTGTTTAAGGCTATGGTTTGTTCTGGTTTTTTTCTTCTTTTCTCGGCAGTATTTTGTCCAAGGAATGCCTTTGGCCGTTGTGGTTCACCATTTTCGTAGTATGAAGGAAAACTTAGTTTTATTCATGTAAATGGGTAAACTGTTGAGATTATGCCATTACTGTGCTGTTAAGATTCTCTGAGACTTCAGATGAATATAGGTTTTAAAAGAGGCTATTGTCATGTTGCAGAGCTAGAAGAGGAATCTCCCATTATTAACTGGTCACTGGAACTGGGTACGCGCTTGGACAGCAGATTATATGCACTTTGGAATCGGACTGCAGGGGACTGCCTGCTTGATTCAGTACTACAAGCCACTTGGGGCATTTACGACAAGGACTCAGTGCTGCGGAAAGCTCTTCACGACAGTTTACATGACTGCTCGCATTGGTAAGTGAAGTTTTTACGCCAGCTTTGCAGATAGCTTTCCACGTAACTTAGCAATTAATAGTAGTGTAGATCAGAAAGAAGCACAACCGCCGCTCCCCGATTTACTACATGAATCATGCTGTGACTCAACATCTCCGAGGCACACAATCCACAGTAATCTAGATCTAGCGCATTTTAAATGCAAGCACTGGAAACTTGGATGTCCTGAACTCAGTGACAGTATGTGATACTCAGCAAGTAGCATTGAAAACAGTGAAATATTTTATGCCATCAAGAGTGTGCTAACCATAGTTAGGACTGGAATTGACTTGCAGGGTAAATCATGCAAGTGCCATGCCGTGCTGCTGGTGGTGGAAGCTTTGCAGAAGATTGTTGATAGAAGATAGCCTTTTATTCCTGTATAAACTTTTCTGCATTTTCATTCCATCAGCTTAGTTACAGCTTTATTTGGTACTGCTCTTTTTGTTCCTGTTCTGTCTGCTAAAATAATGGCAGTAAAGCAGAGTGGTGGCATTTAACTAGCGCTGTCATTTGGTCATAGAATTAATTTGTCATTCTGTAAAACAACTTCTGTTGTTTTACATCGGGAACTTTCTTTAGTCCAGTACTGTGGTTGCCTCTGCTGGAGGAAAAATTCTTATGGCTGGACCCTCAGCGGTGACCGCTAGCCCTCAAGTGTGTAATGGGACTAAGGGAAGAGATTGATAAAGACTAATAACATAAGACACAGGCGATTAGATTTCTGATGTTGTTGTAGTCAAGGGGAAGAGAAACACTATCGGCAGCCCTGCTAGAGAAGGAGCCTGACCCCTTGCTCTGTGTGCTGTACAAGAAGTCAATAACAAAGGTTAATTTTAGGCATATGTACAAGCAGCTTTTGTGATTACTGTCCCCAGCTGCCTGAAGTTTGGAGAAAACTCCCCAAATTAGCATCCGGAGCTGGGTTCAATAAAGTGGTGCATCAGCAACAATTCTCTCAAGAACCTGTCTCCGAATGGATCTGTCACTGCTTTAGGGTTGTTTATAATGGAGCATGCATCTCGAGCATGCAGGAATGTCCCTGGCATTGCAAGCAGCTCCCCTGAGGCCAGAATAGAAATTTATGATAGATCAGGTTTTGTTCTTTATGGTAACAAAACCAAGTGTGGTATCCAGAAACGTGCTGCAAACTATTGAGGTTTAAACCATTCTTTCAAAGGGTTAGTGTTAACTGTTGTGTCTAACATAACGCTCAATATTTTGAGTGTATTAAATCTGGTTAAGTTTTTAGTTTGTGTTCTAGACAGAATTTGCATTTTACTCCGAATTTACTTAATCTTTATCCTTATCAGAAGCACAATTTTTTTTAACCGATTCATGTGTTCCTTTACAGCTGCTTGAATATAGTTGCCTGCTTTCAGTCTGGATAATCTTATTTGTTAGTTTGTCATCAGAAAAATTAGTAGATGCCTTTTTAGTGAATTTCTGTTGTAAGTGGATCATCCTTCACATCCTACACTTGCTGTGTAGATTCTGTGCTGTCCAAGATACATTGAATTTTGTGGGATAGGATGTGTAGCAGATAGAAAGTGATACTGTCGTCACTGACTTTAATGATAGTTGCTGAAGCAATAGGCTCTTCAGTGCAATCATAAGTCTCAGCAACAGTATGTTTAAACTTTTATCTAGTGGAATTGTTCTTCAAAGCCTTCACAAAGACACTTAAAAATGGGTATTTTTATAGTCAGACACAGAACACTCATGTAATTCATCTGGCCTCATTTGGTTGTGTTTGTTTAGATGCTGAACAAGTAAGAATCTGTTTACTAGAGACAGCCTAGTGTCTGGTACTCGGAAAAAGCTCAGTAGTGAAGTTCCCAGAGGGTTTGGCCTGTGGAGTCATTTCCACTCACCTTTTAAATGACTATGCTTCCTTAGTCTACTGATCTGTCCCTTTTTGTATTCCCCCATTAGCTTTCCGTGGAGAATGAGGGGCATAAGCCCTAAGCTGGCTTCCAGAGTTGTTTTTTTTTTTTTTTACAGATGCATTCAGTTCTCTTGCATTAAATGGAAAAGTTTGTTTTAAATGAGATCAAAATCTTGAGCCTTGACTTCTGCCTACAAGGCTACCTCCTGTGAACATCTACAGATAACTGTCTGTGGCTGACTAACTCAGAGAAGGAACTTCTTAAAGAAAACACTTCCACAGTAGAGTTTTTGTGGGGTAGTCTTTTTCTTTCAGGTTTTTCCTGTGTGTGTGGTTTTTGTTGGTTTTTTTGAGCAGAATCCGATGAAGCTTCTTTCAGGAGACCTAGCAATTAATTCATTTAGCACGAGGTGTTTGGTTAGACATTTCTGGGGGAAAACGGGCAAAATAGCTCAGTTATGAAGATGGAAGCATTTGATGCATTTGGATAGAAACTGGAGCATAGACAGATCCGGAAGATTCCTTGTAGATATGTTACTGTGAGTAAGCACATAGACCTATGAAAATGTCTTACCAGTAGGTCTTCTAAACCATGCAAACGTTTCACCTCTACTTGGGAAAGCCAGCCTGGCTGGTGTTACAGACACCAAGATTTTGGGATGGTTACATCTTTACTGAAAGCATAGGAAAGGTTTCTTACATACACACATGTTCACTGTCTGTTAATTTTCTCAGATTTTAATTAAATGAGTTCATTTCAATGACTTTATTAATAAGCTGAACTTCAGAATGGTTTCTTTGTATTCACAGTAAAGGCCATTGTTTAAAAGTTGGCTTAGCACTCTTCACTAAACCCGTGTTCCTCATGTGAAGTTGTGGCCATTCTATAGTGCAGTGATTGGACTAAGTTTAAAATTTCAAAAGGGGAGCAACTGCTTCTTAACATGTAGGTAATTATCTTTGTAACGATTAAAAAAGATAAAATATAGGCTAAGTTAGCCTACAAAAATGCCGATTTTAAATAGAAAAATAGAAATCCTGTGACTTTGAAACTTTCAGTGTAAATTGGATTAATCCCACTTTCTATATTTGATTGTTATCCACGCTGCTTTATAACTATTTAATATAATGTGAAATTACCATACTCTTTGCTCCAAAAAGTGATAGAAAACAGATTCTGCCTCTTAACCATGGTCTATTTGAAGTTGATATGCAAGTACTTTGGAGTTAACTGGCTCACGATATGGTCAACAATAGAGAATACCTGTATTGTTTGGGTGAGAAGAATGAGCGGCTCCTCTTGGGTGAAACGCAATGTCTTGTTTTTGTTCCCTGGACATCAACACTTGAATAAGCCTAAACAAGGCTTCAAAAAGCCCCTATTAAAACAAGTATCAAACTAGCCAGCAGCCTGTTAGGAACTTGCATCTATTACAGCATGTTTGCTGTAGGCATTGTGATTCCAAGTGATCTCATAAATGAGATTAGCAAATGGAGTCTCCTGAAGATTAAAAAAAAAATATATAGTTTTATTGTTATATACTCTGTCTTCCCCTTTCTGTACAGAGCTGGGATAAAGAATTAAAAGGGTTGAATATTGCTATCAGGTGTATGGTGGTTGAGTAAATATTTTTGTCTTTACCACTCTTTCTTTCTCTCTGGCATTTTAGGTTCTATACACGCTGGAAAGAGTGGGAATCGTGGTATTCCCAAAGCTTTGGTTTACATTTCTCGTTGCGAGAGGAACAGTGGCAGGAAGATTGGGCATTCATACTCTCTCTTGCAAGCCAGGTAAGAAAGCTTCTGTATAAGATGGCTGTTAGAAAGGATATTTTAATCTTTCTGAAAAGGAGTGTCAAAAACTCAGAGCGTTCTTCAGGAATAACAATTTTCATATATAAAGGAAAACATCATTCTCAAGCCAGCAGTCTTAAAGTATTACTGAGTAGGCTCTTCCTGCCAAGATGGAAAAGTTCATTTAAAATTCTAATTTTGAGCTTACCATTAAGCATTACAGTAAAAAAAAGTCTGTTTCTTTTGGTGTCAGAGTGAAAGCTGTAGAATTAACTAATATGCAATCCTCCATTTCATGTCCTGCCTCCTACCTCCTGCAACACTTAGCTCCTAGAACATACCTACAAATACCTACTAAAACTTCCAGCAAGCTGATACTTTACAGCTCCCCTCCAAAATGAGATTGACATTCCTATAAGCTTCCAAGTATAGGAATATCTTTAACTTCTCTATAAAGTATAAACATGATTTTGGTGCTACTTGCTTGTGATTTATTTTGGATGTGCTCTTTTCCTATCATCAAAAGATATTTACCTTAACCTTTCCTCAGATGAGTGAATTATTTTTAGAGTAAACATTGTGTAGAGTTTCACTTCTAACTGGGCAATGAAATATATTAGATTGCATCTGGACAATAGGACAAAGAACTATTACTGACAGATGAAGTTCTTGTGCAAGCTGAAATGGTTTTGCTTATTTTCAACCGATATGTAATAGTCTTCCAGTCTTCCATTTTTTCCTGTCAAAGCGAGATCACTCTTAAAAGGATTTTCTGTCTCAATTTGGAGACCGTATTTCAAATTTCAAAGTAGAGAATGATAAGTTCTGTTTCAAGTGTTGTCTGTCTTTCTGTGTTTGGTTCAGCCTGGAGCGAGTTTGGAGCAGACACACATTTTTGTACTTGCACATATTCTTAGAAGACCAATTATAGTTTATGGAGTAAAATATTACAAGAGTTTCCGAGGAGAAACATTAGGATATACCCGCTTTCAAGGTAAGCCTTTAGTTTTTCAAATTTGGTTTTAAAAAAGGTTCAGTTATAAGTCATAAATGTAAAGGAGGTTGAAAGGAGAGTGATGTTAAGTTCCTACCTGGAAGAGGATGGAATTATGTTGTAGGTAAGTTTTTGTTAGCTATTAGAACAAAAGAATCCCCTCAAGACTCGCAGTTTTTCATTGTATAGTGGGCAGTCTGCCCGTAGCCACAGTAAAAATGTGTTTTGACCTCCACTCAACATGCCTTTAGCCTATAACTTACATAAAATACTCTGATTGTGAAAACTTACCAAAACTTGTGTGGTTTGTACTGCTGTAAGACACAAGAGGGTTAATAAATGGAATTTGGAATTCCATTTGCTTGTACTAATGGCTGTAAATGTCCATTTTTTTCTAGTAAGCTGTATTCAGGATTTCCTGAAGGAGGCTCATAAAGCTTGTAGCAAGGCAGGCGGACGGTGTTTACGCTGGCGTCGTTTCTCACCCAAGTGACAGCAGTATCTGCTGGGTGCTCTTCCAGCACGGAGGGGCATGCCTTGTCGCTCGCAGGAGGCCATTTGTGGAGCAGCCCTTCAGAGCAGTGAAAAGGAGTCACGATTACAGCAAGGGTGTACAAAGAAGGGTAGAGAAATTTAAGTAGGGTGAAGAATGATAAAGTTGAGCTTTTGTTTTTTTTGGTAGTTGATTAAAGTAAAAGAGGCAGCAACTTGAATGTATGCCATAGAGGCTGAAAAGGAAGGAATTCTGTTCGTAAATGCTCTACCAGCAGTTACAATGTGAGGTGTAAGATTGGGTAACTTAATTACAATTACGAAATACTGGTAGACAGATAATGTAAATCTCACTTTCTGTAAAAGTGAATTCCATGCTCTAGTTAAAAGGAAGTTTTAAACTTCTGTTTCAGTAATTCACACTTTACAGCAAGTGTGATGTAAATACTGACCTATTTCTCAGGTAGTTCTATAATTTTGCATCGCTTGATCAGGTTCTTTCTGACTTTCTCTTCCTAGTCTTCTGGGCAAACAACCTCGCTATCCTTAAGATGTGTGTTCTGTTTTTCAGGCCAAATACATGTTTGGGACACTTTCCTCCCTCTTAGATGCCAACACTTCAGTATTTTAAAAACACAGGAGGGGATTGGGAACATCTGTACATGTAAACAGTAAACAAAAGTGATGTGGAAGGAACTGACCCAGCACTGGGGCTGTGTAGCAGGGTGTTAGGGCATTTCTTTTGCCTGTGGTTCAGCTTCCCAGGCTCAAGTATATCTGCTTGAGTACTGCCCTAGGGTTGTATTCACCCGTACATCCCTATTTATGTATGGCTTAGTAGAGGACTTCCTGAAATATCTCTTAATGTGATTTTTTTTTTCTTAAACAGTACACTAACTTTGGAAGGTGGCAAACCTTATATAGAAGAACTCTAGGTTATGGGGTTAATGTCACATTATTATAACTAACCTATATAACTGTTTTAACCTACTATAACTATTTAGAGTCTTCAGAAAATCTGAGAAGCTGTTTGGCTTGTAAGTTTGGGGCAGTGACAGAACTTCTTTCTGAAAGGAAATACTTTTTTGAAGAGTAGAAAAATTTGGTACTCCTTATTAGTTACATGTTATCTTTTATTTGAGATGAGGAAAGGATAGACTGGGAAAGAACAGTTATTCATGTGATATAGATCAGACGCTTCGGGTTTGTGTTGCTTTTAACGGAAAGGCTGAGTAGTTTGCAAAATGTTTTTATTTTAGAGACTGGGCATTGAGTCAGGCAAGTGTTACATGGCCTACATATGCTGAAATTGTTCTCTTGCCCCGTGAACCAGAAGGTGACAGGGTGTCTGGGACAACCTTTTGCTAGACACGCGTTTCCAGGAATTTAGTCAGACAAATATTTTTGACGTGTGATTTGCTTGCCACAGGCCTGAGCCATCCATACATAGAAACACACGACATTGTGAACAGGTGAACTTAGGAGTCCTGTGTCAAATTACCTGGAGTTACTTCTATCCTTGTCCAACCACATTTTTGCGGTTAATGTGTGCTAATTAAATGCTAGCAGCACAGCTGAAACCAAACAGCCGTGGGATGCAGAGTATCCCAGCATGGGCTGCCAAGACAAGTCTCGTGTAAATGGCGCAAGAGTTGCTGTTCTGGGCTTGCACGTGCTCCTTCGGTGAAGCTTTGAGGAGTGCTTGGGCTTCTCTGACTTGCTGTATAGCACCCTGCCTGTGTTCTAGATCACGGTCACCAAAAAAGAAAGAGGAAAGAAAGGTGGTGGGTTATAATAGAAAGGGGGAAATTATTTTTTTTTAAAACACTTAATTAACGTCACAGTTCAGTTTGTAGCACCATGGAAGGCACTGTAAACCCTGCATCCACCCCTAAAATCTTCTCCCTGATTAGAATATTTTTGTCCAGGGATTCCTTGTTCCAATTTGGCATCCTTGCTGTAACTGCTGTGAATCCTATAACTGGCAGCCTCCCTGTTTCCTAGATTGCAGTTGATTGTTAATGCTTCTTAAATATTAAGGCTTTGACAGTGAAAGATGCATTTACTCAGCCTTAAGCATGCTCCTGGTCTAGCCGCATGTATTTAGTGGTATGAATAGACAGCTCTTAAAATTGAACGGGGAAAAAAGGCGACTGACTGAAATTATCATCAAATCGGGTTGGAGAAGCTACCTCCGATGTGGATGGCTTCCAGGATAGGTGTTAGCGCATGCTCGTTACTTTCTGTGGCTTGTGTGCACACCATCGATATCGTCACACTACCTTCTCAGCCTGTGTAAGACTGACTTCTGCAAATCTTCAGAGCACTAGATACTCTCCATGGTAATGCCTGAAACTCCCTTCTTGTGCAGCTCATCGCATACCGCTGAGGAAGAATGAAAGGTGTAATACAGCCTTCTGACTTGGGGAAATTATTAGTGTGGTATTTTTACTAAGATAAAACCACAGTGTAAAAACTGTCCAAAAAGTTGCTGAATTTCAATGTAGAGATTACACCAAGGTACACAGATCAGTTCCACTCCTGAAGAGGTCATGTAGCTATGGCTGACCCAGAAGTTCTGTGTTGTTAGATGAGATGTGGGATGTTCATAGAGATGAGACCCTTTGCTTGTCTGGGCTACAGAAATCACTGATAACATTGAGTAGTGCTTGGGACCAAAATCTCCCAGTTTGGGGCAGCAGGGAATTAATTGTCTGTATTGATTGGCAATAAATCAAATTAATCTTCCCCAAACCCAGTCTGGTTTGCCTGTGATGGTAGCGGGTGAGAGATTTCCCTGTCCTTATCTCGACCCACAAGCTTTTCATTGCATTTTCTCCGCCGTCTTGCTGAGGAGGGGAGTGAGCGAGCAGCTGGGTGGGTAGCCAGCAGCTAGCCGCGGTGAGCCCACCACGCTGCTGTAAGTATCCCGAGCACCTGACACGGTCTGTGAGTGGAAGGAGGGCACCTTTTGGTATACCTCCATGATCATAACTTGTGGAAGAAAAGGGGTAAGCGGTCATCCTGAGCGTGCTAATGCTTTCAGTTCTGAAAGGCCTCGGTGACCTAACCAACGTGTGTATAGATAGCACATACGTAAATGAAGCACGCCATATTAATAAAGTAGTTTCCAGCCCTCAATGCTTGATTGTTTTGCTGATGCTTCAAACTAAAGCTTGGGAAAAAATTCATGAAGTTACTTATTTTCTCTGCATATGCATGAAGAATGAATTTCCAGGAATTGAGGGACTGTCTTCGTTACGTTTGACTGTTAGTATGTTCTTTTCCATGTAACTTTGAATTTTGAGTAAATGTAATGGCTTGAAATTTTTTGGCGAACACTTAACCCTTGTTCTGCATTTTTTGTGTTTAGCACTGAATTACAGTGAGACTTCATTGTAGTGGGGAGGGGAGGAAGGGAGCAGTAGGAAGGTGTTAATGGATTTACCCTTAGATCTAGATGTGTAAAAACTTGCGTGAATCTTCATCTGAAAGAAATGGAAAGACTTAGGTATTTCTTGATTGCTAATTCAAGAACGGGGGAGAAAAAAGGGACAAATATTTACCGGTAGCCCCCACTAATTTTTGTTGCAGTGAAGAAAGATGAGTTCTAATCTTAAGTAAAACCTCCAAAACCCCCCAGATTTCTGTTTTAGCATTGCCCTTCCATCTCCATGGATGTTGGAGGAGAAGTGAAGTGCCTTGTTTTGCTGCAGCGTCTATTCCGAACTTGCTGGCAGCAGCTGTACTATGAAAGGTTGCTATGCTACATGTGCACTTAAGTTTATGCTTGGTTATTTTTAAACTGTCACAAGGTAAGGCATGCTTTTGCTTAAGTTGTCTTGCAGCAGTACATACCAAGAATTATTTATGTTCCTCGAAGAAAAGAGTTCTAGTTTTATTTTGAGACTTCATGCACCTTAAGCGAATTACTGTCTTTATTGCTAAAAATGGTGGGGAGAAAAGCTGTGGGTTCTTTCAGAATCTCTGACATCAGTAATTTGTTTTATCTGAGCAAAACAGTATCAGCTTTTGGGTGTTTTTTTTGAGACTGGATCTGTATAATTGATGTGGGTTAATTTAGTCTATTAATAAAATGTTAATGAGAAGTCCCATTGTCCCTGGGATAGGCTACATACTTAGGTACTAAAGAAAATTTAGTGCAATAAGTTCTTTTAATAACAAGTTTCATAAGCAGATGGTGGAATTTTTGTCCTGGTAAAAACAGACATCTGACTGTAGCTTTTATTTGTGTGATGCAGAATCTGATTTTTTTTTTTTTTTTTCTTAAGAAGAGTTACCAAACATAAAGGACTGCTTTTCTAACCTTTTTTTGTTCATCACTCTACTATAGAGAATAGATTTTTTAGGGGAATGCTAATGTGATATTGGTTGTAATTATAATGGCTTTTATGTCTAAACTCGTACAGTTGCAGAGATACTTGACTAATCTCCTGTTAACCTAATAATAATTAGCTGAACTGAAAAGCGTGACCTATATTAGTGTAGACCAAATTACGTTTTAAATGCTTCTAACGTGCTGCTGTTCCTGTGTTCAGCCAAAAGCGAAAGGTTTGTATCAAAATTCTTTGTTGTCGGACGCTGCAGTTCTGAGCGTCACCCTTTGTTTTGTCGTAGGTGTGTATTTGCCTTTGTTATGGGAACAGAGTTTTTGTTGGAAAAGTCCGATCGCTCTGGGCTACACGAGGGGCCACTTCTCTGCTCTGGTTGCCATGGAGAACGATGGTTATGGCAATCGAGGTGCTGGTGCTAACTTGAACACTGATGATGATGTTACTGTTACTTTTCTACCGTTGGTGGACAGCGAGAGGAAATTATTGCACATTCACTTCCTTTCTGCTCAAGAGGTAAGAAGCGGTGGTGTAGCTGGTAGCCTTTGTCCCGGCTGCTTCTGAGCTGTGCCCGCAGCAGCCTCTGTAGCCCCGGATGTTTCTGCAGTTCAGAGAATTATAGGTGGCATGCGGTTCTGTTTAATTAATACTACTGCTTTCCCCATCATTTGAGGCGATTCTGAAAGATGTTTTCCCACAAATCCGATGCTTATTTATAGCTCTGTAAATTAAATGTGACTTCACTGTGCACATGAGTGCAATTTTAATTGAAAATGACCCAGAAATAAGGATTCTGGCAGTCTTACGAGACTGAAATAAGCTTTTTTTTGTTGTTTTGCTTTGTTTTGGGTGTTTATTTTTGTTAAGGGATGCAACATAAATATTGGCCGGTAGTTTACAGCATGCTCTACCTCTTTTTCTAATGAAACTCAACTCATTTCTTCTTCAGTAACTATGATAAAGACGGGGAGCCGCTTCAGTAAAGCGTGTACATGGAGGAAGGGAGGGTCAGACAACCTGAAGTAATTTCAAAAAGTAGATATCCTGTAGATAAAAAGTACGGGCTTTAAGTCTAGAGAAGGTTATTTTTTCAGCAAGCCGTTTGTAAAGACGTTTGTAAAGGCTTACAGGAGGAGATGTTTCAAGAACTGCTAGAGTCCCCAAAACTGCTTTGTAAAGCCAAAAGGCTCTTTTAGGAGTTACCCTCTGTATAGAATGTGCCTACCATAATTAGCTGCTCACAAATAATTGAGATATAGGAAGGCTATATGGGAAACACATTTGAAAAATTTAGGAGGGAGGAATAGCTGAGAGAAGGGAAATGAATAAAGAAAGGACCTGGGAAATCAGAATATTTCCAGAGCCTTCAAATTTTGGTTGAAAACACAGTGTGCATCAGTTTGGCTTTTGGAGACTCCCAGCTGCAGTGAAGCAGTGTGCAAACTCCGTGCTCCCCTAGCCTGGGTGTTTCAGAATATGCTTAAAGTTGCTGGTGATGTTTCAAGCCTCAGTCTCAATCTGTTTTCTCTCCCCAAAGATAGGTAATGAGGAGCAGCAAGAAAAGCTGCTTCGGGAGTGGCTGGACTGCTGTGTGACAGAAGGAGGGGTTCTCGTTGCGATGCAGAAAAGCTCTCGTAGGCGCAATCATCCGCTGGTCACCCAGATGGTGGAGAAGTGGCTCGACCGCTACCGCCAGATCCGCCCTTGCACGTCCCTTTCCGATGGTGAGGAAGACGAGGATGATGATGACGAATGACGATGAAGAAATTGAAAAGAAAATAAACAGCGCAGAGCGTCCGACCTGGAGTTAGCGTTGTGCTCTAGCAGCTCGTTGTGGAATGACCCAATTCTAGGGGAAACATGCTGTTAAAGGATTTTTCTAACCGGCATGGAGAGAGTCTGGAAGCTCATCTGCTGCGTGCAGAGAGCGGAACGGGCTGGACTACAGTTTGTATAAAAACAAAGAAAAAGAAACAAAAAACAGCTAATTTTATTATCAAGACAGAAAAAACCCATTTTTTCTTTCTGATTGTAAATCTGTCTATAAATGTACCGCATGTGGTTGTGTAAGAGGTTGTGTAATAGGAAAAGTATACCAGCATCTTAATTATTGCAAAGAAGTTTTTCAAATAAGGGCACTTACGAAAGCACATGTTGGATGGAATCTCTTCCCTCCGAGGTTCTCTTACAGTAGAACTTGGTAGCCTGCATCACCTTTTAGATACTCTGACACATTTCCGTGAAAGGCCCTTTTATGTGAAATCTCACTAGCGCCCAGGTCAGGTTGGGAGGTTTTTTTTTGTTTGCACAAAGTATCCACAGCAAGTCACAAGCAAAAATCCATTCATTATTTTACTAATATCTTAGTTACTGCTGTGCCCAGATAATAAAATCTAAACTCTACGGAACAAACTGGAAGAGAAGCTAAATTTTTCATTGAGTGAAATTATTTGTTTCCTGAAAAAGGTGGGTTTTTTTCCCTTTTTGGTTTTTTTTCCCTTTAGTTAATAGATTCCTTTCAGTATATGTAAGAATATTTATTCAGAGAAGTGACCTAAAATATAGGGATTTTATTCCAATGAGCATATACTAAACAAAGTTTTGTATGAAATTTGAGAGCTCGGACATGACTGAGAATTTCATATTGTTGGAACTCCGCCTTGCTGTGGCACAAACTCTGTATCATTTTATCATTTATTCTTTTGTCAGCATAAACATTGCTGCAAATGAAAAAACACCTTTTTAAAGGGTTACTCCTCAGTCATTAAACCTAGTGAGAATACACTTGGCAGTTCTAATTAAAAAGAAGAATCTATGCTAAAGTTGTTTCTTAAAAGCACTGTTATATATTTCTCAGTATGTAAACCTGGGAATTTCTTGCATGTTGATTGATGTGGCCATACTTAAACTTATGTAAGTTCCTAAGATTGTAAGTTCAGAGTATATTCTCCAGTAGAAATTCTATTATATTTGATAACTTTAGCCATGTAACCTGTAATGGATAAAGTTTATCTAAAAATCTCACTTAAACACTAAAGGTTAATGCCAGTTTTTACATATACAGTGCAATTCAGGTTGTCTTGAAAAGCACTTTTGATGGTGTGGTGGTTGAACAAGGAATTTTGCAGTAGATGAAATTGTTTTGATTAGAATTTGGAAAGAAGCCCCATAGCACATATTTTTATGTAGGTCAGAGCTATGGAAACCCTGAGGAACTTGCTGCTTTTTATTCCAAATGCTGCTTAGATGGTGTTGAAATGTGCACAACTCCTACATAAACTTGGTGACGACACCAAAAGTATAGAAATAATGAAGTACTGTATTACCTTAGCGATCTTTCCCATCACAGGTTCCAGTGAGGTTTATTATGAAATGTCTTCACCTTTTTTTGGCCGTTAGATCTCCTCTGATCGGTGCATGCGCAAATGTTCAGGTAAAAGAATGCATGCTTATCTGCGATGTACGTATGATTTACCTGAACTAAATAGGCAAACCGCAGATACTAAAGAGGTTGTCACAAGCATATGGTCCTGTTTAGAGTTTGCGTTCCAAATTGGGTTTGGGGGTTTGTTTTTTTTTTTTGGTCCTTTTTATTACCTTGCAGTGAAATCCTTTTCTACCTTGTCTAGCTGAGGACATAAAGCTTTTCTGTCAGGTGGAGAGAACGTGGAGTAAGCTGGGGTGAGAATTTCCATGATCTGTCATGGCGTAACACTGCTGGAGGTCCTTCTTGTTCAGGACTAAGTAGGCCAGCTTTAGAAGGTCTTGTTCAGCAACAGATCGCTGTAAATTCAGCTCCTAGCTTACCCAGGACTAGCTTCCCTGCGCAGGCCACCGTTTGAGTGGACAAAAGGATAAGCTCCTACCTTCAGTAGGTTACTTCGAGGGGCGTGCAAAACGCTGTGCAGAGTTTTAACGTGTCCCCCTCCTTTGCTTTCTGCAGTACTGTTCCGTTTAAGGAAGTAAAGCTTCCTTGTAACATGGGGAGAATAACCAATGTGAAAGTCTACCTTGAGCCAAATTGGAGGAGCGCACCTTCCTTCCCCCATCCCCCGCTGCTGTACGTGGGCACCTGCGCTGTGGCCTGACGTCCCCAGCCAGCGCTCCACCATAGCGAGCGGCAGTTCACCACGCAGCCAGTTCAGCTGCTTTTCAGAAGCATGCACCGCGCTCTCCGGTTATTTACCTAGTTCTGGTGTGAGAGGACAGTCCTGGTACTTCAGAGCTCTTGGCTTTCTTGATCATTATTGTTTTGTTCTGATGTGCTGTAAAATGGTATGTTCAGGTTAACATGCTTCACGGGTCATTTCAGAACTGGTGAAGTATCTTTTTTTCAAAATTGAAGTAATCCAAACCTCATGTACCTGTAGATTAAAGAGATGCAAACCCCTGCTTTGTGCTAGCACAGTAGTCAGTGTATGTTAATGGATACTCTCCTCAAATTACACACTTGAAAGTCTACAAATACTGAGATTAATTTGCAAATGCTACCTTGCAGCTTGTCGGCAAGTTCTGCTCTTTTAGCCAAGTATATCTCTCTCTATAAAATCGGGTTTCTCGGTGTTACTTTCCTCCTATTGCTCGCGGTATCACATGCGTTCCCAGCACAGAACTTGGCTTTTCATTGCTACCTCCTTTACATCTGGTCATTTTTTTTCTGGTTTTATTTATGAACTCCTCAGTGAAAAATCCATGTATTTCTCTTGTTTTTAATATATTAAAATTTAGTAATTCCGATTCTGCTGCATGGCTTATGGCAACTATCACTGGGCTGTTTACTCCACTAACAAAGTTGGTTTGTGTGTGTTCAGAGACCTTTATTCAATTGCCGCTTTTCCTGTTTTCCCTTTTGGTTCAGTAACTTCCCTTAACCCCTTTTTAGGTTCTCCTTAGTGTCTGTCACCTTCAAGCTGCTTTTTTCTTTAAGCTATTTTGACACCTGTCATCCCAGGAGAGCCTGCCAGCCTGTCTCGAGTGTGACGACAGCGGTACGGCTCCGGCAGCAACGTAACGGCACAACCCCTCAGCAGCAGCCGTTTATTGCCCGTGTCTTTCCCCAATAACGTTCCACTGGGGAGCTGCAGCGTGCCGCTTCCCGGCGCTTCGGCATATCTCGGTTCCGATGAGCCTCTTCCCTTTCCGCTTCCACAGATCTCCTTTTCGTGTGTTTGGCTGGTGTTTGCGCTGCAGGTGCTCGGAACCCAACAGCAGAGGGGAACTCCGCAAACTGTTGTTACTACAACACGGCCTTTAGTTTGTAACCCTCCGTTACAAACTCTCCGTTTCTGCTCTTGTTGAGCTCGCGGCACTTCGGTCACAGCTCCCTGCCTGCGTTTGCATCCATCTGTGGTTTCGGTTGAGAGGGAGGTGGGCTGAAAAACACAGCCTGTGCCGTTCCCTGGGGCCCAGCTAGGCCGCTTGCTGTCCTGGCGCGGGGTCTGCTGCCGGCAGCGGGTGCGCGAGGAGCCACGGGCGCACGAGCCCCTGCGACGCAGGGCAGCACTTGCACCTGTCTGGGATGCAGCTGCTTTATTTAAAAACAAAAAAGCACCAGAGCTACTTTATTTTTAAAACAACTCCAAACCTTAAGGTCAATTAACTGTTTTCCTCCTGGTTTTTAACCGTTATTTCAGTGTTTCCCAAACACCTGCTCTGGAACTGGCCTGTTTTACCCTCATGGTGTCCGTGGGTAACCACTGGTGTGCTGTTGATCACTGGCAGTGTGCTCACTCATCTATGAACGGTGATTTCTGGTTTTTTTTCTTTAATGTGTTTGAAGCTGGTAACTAGTTCTCAGTTTAATTGAAAGCCAACAAAATACAGTTTGATAACACAGACACTTTTTGGTGTCAGCTGTTTTTTTTAAGTCCGGTTCCAGACCGAGCTCTTTGCCCGCTCTAAGGCCACGTGCTGGTGCTCTGCTGCACTGTGAACGATGGGGCGGAAAGCAAAGAACGGGCCTTTTGTCTGGCGAGGCTTGATGCTGCCACCACCTCTCGAGCCCGGTTTCAGCCTTGTTCCCTAGTGGTTTGTTAACACTTCGTTTCTCAAGTACGTACAAAAAATGTTTGAGGTCTTGCTGCCTTCATAGCTTCGTGGAAACGACAGTGCTCTGTTCCTGCCTAGGCTGCTTATAACGTCCCGCTTCATTTCAAATAGTCACAAATTACAGGTAAGTTTACAGCTGACGGGTAGCACCACCTGATAGTCTGGGTATGAAATGAAATCCAGCGTTTCCCCAGCAGCACGATTTTAAAACTGACCTGCACACAGCCGGCTCGAACCGAGCTCTTGCTGCGCTTCGCAAAGCCGAGGGCAGACCCGCGGCCGATGCACGTCACGGCTCCCTGGACGCGTCGTCCTGGCGCTGGCCGTGACGCGCGCCTCCAGCTGCTGCGCGAGCGCCGATGTCGGGCTCGAGGAAACCTCGCTGCTCGCCGCGGTGAAATGCCGCTGGGTTTCGGAGGAGGACACAGCGTGATCGGCGTCGCGTTTCCGCACCTGACGGCGCATTTGCCGTGTCTTCGGCTCAGAGCGTTAGCCAGAGCACAGCGAGCGCTCTTACCTTTCAGAAGTTATAGAAATTTTATCACTTTTTTTATTGAAAACTGCACTGAACGCTAAATGTCCACCTTTACAATAAACAAATACAGTAACACACTAAAACAAAACATACTTCTGATAGCCATTGGTTTGTTTTTTTTTTTTTTCTGTTTGGGACAGCTTAAGTTTTTTTTTGTCACAGAAACAGGAATGTACCCATACAAAGGCTCAAAATAGGCCATCTTTTTTAAAAACAAAAAGGCGATGATTCACAAAAGACTATGAATATAACATGTAACTAGTTGATACAAATCTAATAGGATTTGTTAAAATCAGTCACATCTAATAACACGCTTTGAAGTGTTCTTGTATAAAATATCACGTGAAGAAAAGAAGACTTTTATCAATGTCTAAAAAAGTGGGTTTTGTTCATACAGTCTGACAAGTTACCATAAAAAGTGTTTCCTGAGACATAAGGAAATGCAACATTATTCTTGAACCCTTTCCAGCTCAAGACTTTTTCCACTTGATAAAATAGCTGCAGATTTAAAACTGAGAAAATATATTTGAGTACAAATAGTGTGTGAAACGTAATACTTTCTTCTTTTTTTTTTTTTCTTTTTCTTTTTTTTTTTTTCTTGCATCATTGCAGGGCGTAGGTGAATGCACAGCTACTTTATTCAGTGTGTTGGGCAGAGAAGAGACTGGCAGTTCGGCTTTTCGCCGGCCGGGGAGGGCAGCGGCCGTTGCCAGGAGCCCTTCCCACCATCCCCATCCCGCGGATCCCGGCTGGAATGGCTAGAACTTAAACCTGGCAGGAGAACTCCTGTTACACGTCACTGGCCCTGTGAGACTGCAAAAAGGATGATTATTATTAGTTAAACTTTCATCCACTTCTAAGCCAGTACTGATGCCTCCCCTTAGAAGAGGTAACCAGATAAAAGAGTAAGGAAAGGGCTGAAGCCACATAATGGTTTCCTCTTACATTTCTATGTTAACTCTGTGAGGATCGCTTAATGCAATGGTTTGAAAACAGGCGCAGAAGCCCTGTCCTTCCCAAGGAACTGGGGGGGGAGGGGGGAATCTATTTTTATTCATGTGATTGATGCACAGATGAAGGAAACTTAACACACAATAACAGAAGTTGATCATTACTGTATCACGTCCTAGTTTTCAGCGCTTCGGTAAGCAGGTGACTTCTTCAGGGCTTCTCCCCAGTCTTGGACTGCTATCGCTTTGTCATTAACACTGGAACATCAATGATGCGTCTGTCCAAAATCAATGTTACAAATTTCGTATCAAATTCTCTTTTAGTTCATGTATAACTTCTTTTCCAATGTCTCTTGGTCCCAAGTTTATTGAATGATTTTTAAATTATCTGCTATTGCTCGTTGGGATGTTCCCTGTTGTCACCGTGTTTTGTGGGCTGGTTCGGCGACGGAGCTTGGGAAGGGTGTGCCACTGTGGGAAGATTGTGAGTAACAGGGATGCCGCCAGGAATGATGCCCTCCATAGCTGCCGGTATGCCTCCCGGTGCGACGCTGACCATCCCAGGTGGATACCTGGGAGAGGGGACAGAGAGAGGCGGGTTTGTCACGTCAGAGCTCACCCCGGCCAGCGCCAATCCCCCAACCACCATGGAGAAAACAAGCGGCAAAGATGTTCCACCTCTCTCCTAGAGCTGAGTTTCGTTTTTCCCTTTGAAGGACAAGGGGTAGCTCAATGTTAAACTGGTGCTGCTGTGGGTCAAAGTTGCTATTTTTTTATTTAATGTGCATGACCCCTCCTCCCTTCCTTTCCTGCTGGTGGCTTCATCTTTCCACTTGGATAGAAGCACTAACAGTTGTGGCAAGAACTGCCAACGCTGTCGCCTTGTGAGGTTACCTTGTTATAGTCAGAATTATTTGAAACTAATGCTGGTGTAAGCTTAATGCCCAAGCTCAAAGCAGAGCTTTGCAAGCGACGGCATCACACAGATTTTGCAACCGAAACTTGGTTTTGGTTTTTTTAATTTCTGCTTTTGGGGTTGGTTTTTTTTTTTTTTGCTTTATTTTGCTTTAACCCTTGAGCAAGCTGTGACCGACGGCGTATTTGAGTGCTGGCACTACTTGACAAGCCAGTGCAGTTTATGCTTTGAAAGGGGAGGAAACAGGTTTTATGTAAAACCCCAAACGCTCCAGTGACGAAGATGATGATCGTTCTAAACCTACGCTGCATTGTTTGCCTGAACTTGATGATTTTAATACTAAAAGAACATACGAGAGATTGTGATACCAAGACCAATTTCCTGGTGCTTAACTGCATGAGGAGACAAATAATTTTGCCAGTCAGCTGAGGGAGAAGAAAACAGGTACAACTACACAGCAGCCAGCTACACAGAGTCTTCTCACCAGGCGAACGTTGCTTGCTGTTCCCAGGCTGTTCCCCTGATCCTGCAGTGGGGAGCGTAACCCCGCCCCCCCCCCCCCCAGGTCGGAGCCAGTATTTCTTAGAGGCTTTGACTAAACTGTAACCTTTGTGCCTGGAATGGAGGTTTCTTGTCAGCAGCACCTAACCCCTCAGCTTTTCTGAAAAGCTGTTTGAACAGAAATCACTTGCTTTTGAGTGCTTTTCCAAAAAAGCTGTGCTTGACACCTGTAGGTTGAGGCAGACTCTTGGTCTCCCTGTAATAGATGGGTACAACTTAATTTCCATTAACGTAAACCAAATGCCCTTGGCAAAAGGAACCGCTAGACTAGAAGCTAGTACAAGAGAAAGGTAAAGCACAGCCGAGCATGACTAGTCCCCTCCAAGAGCGAGCTTTGCTTTTTCGGCCGCCCTTCGATGGACACCAGGACCGCGGGAGCGGTGTCTGAGCTGATGTGCTGCACAGCAGTTACCGAGCAGGGCACTCAGGAACCCATCTGCTCCCTTTCTGCACCCACTTGTGGTTTGTTTTCTATGAACCCTAGGGCAGCATTCCATGAGCGCAGGAGGGCAGTGGCTGTCACCCCTGCGCCTCTAACACTGCTTTGCCTTCGTGACCCTGATTTCTCCCTCCTCTCCTCTGTTTCCCTGTTCCATTTAACTGTCAGGTCTCTTTTCTGCAGCTCTTTCTACAGAGCTCTGGAGTGGCCTTTGCTGGGTAAAGCTGTATCAGCTATAACCATTCCAGCAGGACCATAGTGAGGTGTACAGGTTGGACACAGCTCTTGAGTAAGCGTCAGCTACGATACTGGGGCTGCGTCTTGTTCTGTACCTTCTAGGATGGGAGGAAATGGCCTCAAGCTGCATCAGGGGAGGCTTAGACTGGATATTAGGAAAAATTTCTTTACTGAAAGAGTGGTCAGGCACTGGAACAGGCTGCCCAGAGAGGTGGTGGCATCACCATCCCCAGAGGCCTTCAAAAAAATGTGTAGATGTGGCACTTCAGGGCTTGGTTTAGGAGGCCTGGGGGTTTTGGGTTGGGGGTTGGACTTGATGATCCTAGAGTTCTTTTCCAACCTTAATGATTCCATGATTCCAAATGGTTGCTGAACTATCAGACAACCGTTCTCTTTTCAAAAAGGCTAATTTCTTGACTTGGTTAAGGAATCATTTTGAATCGTCTCTGCGATGCCGAACGCTAGCATGCTGACTTAATCGTCCCTGCGTGTGAACGCCTACACCTGGTTTTTAAGGTGAACTGGATCTTCCTCATGCAATCAGAAAGCACAGCTGAAAAACAGGGTTGGATCTATCTTCCACTCTAAGCACAAGGCAAATATGTATTCCAAGAGTGATGCTGAGTTTGAGAAAGGAGAAGAAATGAGAATTTCTTGAGTTGTCTGCAGGGAAGATGTGATGTGGGGGCAATGAGGCCTACACCCCTCAATCTGTTGGCTGTGTGGGGACTGAGGGACCCCGACACAAGCCCCTCCCTGCTGCTGCCATTGCCTTAGGGGAAGGCGGAGGGGGAAGCGGGAGGGGAAGGCACGTTTTACCTGCCAGTGACAGTGGTGAGCTGACCCCGGCTGCCAGCTTACAGGGGCACCGGGGCCGTGGCTCCCGAGGAGCTTAGCATGGATGAAGCACCCTGCGGAGGCAGAGGTTAAGCTGGGAAGCCAAGGCTTGTCCCCAGAGTAATGGCATTGCTCACGTGCTTCGGAGCAGTCAGGAGCAGGACCAAGGGCAATGCTTTCACCAGGTTTGGATGGTTCAGTCTGCATGTTCTGCCAGTCGAAGTGAGCAATGTGACCTGCAGGCAGCTGTGAGCGTCCACGGCACACGGACTGCTCAGGGCCTTGCCCTCTCAAGGGCTCTGCTGCCAGATACGCCCCTGCCTGCCTACGCCCTCTAACATGGCCTGATGTGCCCCGCAGGGATCTTTTTTGTGTATCAGAGTATTTTCGGCAATGGTGATATGCTGAACGCTGCCCGTGCTCCAGCTGAGTCCTCCATCGGCATGCTTTGAGCTGTCCAAAATGGAGCAATAAGGAACCCTGATCTCAGGGATTTAGGTGGAAATTAGGCCACCTGGCTATGGCCCTATATTTGGAGTTTTTTACCCTGGCTCACTAACCCACAAGCTGGGCCAGGCTCATAGCCCAAACAGTCAGTGCACAGACAAATGCAGAGCAGATTTGCAATTGCTTCTATAGTTTAGAAGTTACATCTTGCTTGTTTGTGGCTCTGGAGCCCTGGCACTTAGGGAGATGCCACACAAGTGACTGCTGGCCCACCAGAATGAAGGCTTTACAAGCAGGAGGATTTATAAACCCGTGGTTTAATTGAGCAGTGTTAGTAATTGCAGCACTTTGACTTCTGGTCCCCAGGGAGGGGGACTTTGCAGTCACCGGCTGAGCCAACGCAGAAGCTGTAGCTTGGGCTTTCATGCCCACTTTATGGCTGGACTCCCAACCCACACCTCTGCGGGGGAATGGGCTGCTGTGGCGGGCCTCTTCTCCGGCTTACCTGTACGTGGCACCATTGAGCTCTGGATGAATTGCTTGCTGATCTATTACTGACCACGGAGCTGTTGTGACAAAGAAGTCCTTATTCACGCAGTTTCTTAGGCTTTCTGGGATGCGCCCTGGAGTTGGTAATAAAGGTAAGTATGCGTCAGGCGAGTCCTACCTTTATCATTCTCCAATAATATGATACAAGTTTTCCATTTTGCTATATTTGTCAGTATAAAGGCGGGGGGGAGAGGGGGAAGCGCAGAAATCCCATATCCCTTGTTTCAGGACTTTTTGTCTGTCCTGAGGTGCAGGGCTGGAGACCAGTTTCCTAGCCTGAGTCCCAACTCTCTGCTTTCAGAGAAGCTGTTGGCTTGAGCCTGCTGATTTCAAAGCAGGGGCTAGCCAGACACAAAGCTATGCCACCCAGGTTACCAGATCGGGCAATTTTTAGGACAAGAGAACCCCTCATTTGCTGGAGGATTGTGCCCACCATCTTGGAGCAAGCTCAGTTAGAGCAAGAGTTGGACACAGGTGCCTTCACTGCTTTGGGATTTGGTTTGGGCATGTAGCTGGCTATGGTCTGCACCGTCTCTCGGGTTAGCACCATTAAAAGGGGCAGCAATTATTGCTTCACTCTCCTTTTCTTCCCAGTCATGGACACTAGTCTTCATCATGCTGTACAAGTGCCCCACTGGTTTAAAAAAAGTTAAACAGACCAAAACCCACAAAACCCCCTCACTCAAGCACAAACATGCCCAAATGACAGAAAAGTAAAGTTTGGTTTCTCAGCTCTTCTGCTGGAAGAAAATCGGGGCTAGACCCCTTTCCCAGTCTCCTGCTGAGACACAGGCATGGCAAAGCCCTGTCTCTGCCCCTCCTGGCTCCCGTTCCAGGCACAGACATGAGCTAACCCCAGCTTCCCCGCTGTACAGGGTACCTGTGATCGCACGCCGTATTTCAGTAGCAGCAGCTTCTCTCATCTCTAGTGATGCCTGCTCGCTGTACCAAGCGGTGTGTGGAGTACAGATTAAATTAGGGGCGTCTTTCAACGGGCCTTGAGCAAAACTGGGAGCAAGGAGAAAAAAGAAAGATCAATCATTGTTTAAAAAGAGAACAAAATATCCTTTGAATGGCAAAAGGCTTGTGGCCTGCCCTCTGCGTATGCAAGCCTCAGGCTCCAGTCCCTCGCCTGCGGCACCTGGGCAGAAGGAGCCCAACAGCATCCTGCCAGCCTGAAATGGCTACGGACACAACAGGGAGGAAGCACAGCTCCAGTGCAGGGTGCAAACTGAAAATGCACCAAAAAAAGAGCCAACAGGGCTGAAAAAATCACAACCTACCGCGTGGTCGTTCATAATGTTCCCACAGCATTCAACACCTGGGGGGGGGGTCTCTGCAGCCATGCGGAGGTGCAGGACCAGGGTGCAGGTCACCCAGCACATGGTGGGAGGGGGTGGACATGGGGGTTCCCCCTTTGTAGGACCACACTTTCTTTTTCTAAAAAATTGTTTCTGAAAACACAAGCAACCTACTAGTGCCACCCCTCGCCCCAATCTGTGGTGAGAGGAGCTGCACTCCCACTTATAACCAACCCCTTCCCAGCTAGCAGCAGCCACCTGCGGGCAAAAAGGCCCAACACTCAATGTTTTTCTAAAACACAGGCTGATTACTTGTTCTAAGCTCCCAGTGTCCCTTCAAACACCTGTAACCCTGGTGCCAGCCCACACCTGATGGATGCTGCAAGGGGCCGGGCCTTTTCTCAAACCAGCAGGACTGTCCCCCAGCGCTGGCATTGTGTGACAGGGTGTGTGGCTGTTGTGTACCCCCTGGCCACGCCACTAGACAGCAACCCAAGAAAAAGCCACAGCTTTACCTAAATGGTTCAGACTCGTGTACGTCAAGCGCGGCCCCTCGTATCCGTCCCTCCTTCAGGGCTTGAGTTAAGGCCTTCTCGTCCACCAGCCCCCCGCGCGCCGTGTTCACCAGGAACGCTCCCTGCCTCATCTGGTGTCAGCCGGGGAGAGAGAAATGAGAGTGAGCTCGGTGCAGTGACCCAGTCCTACCCCTGCCCTCACGCAGCAGCAGGCGCCCTGGGACTGCACCCTGCTTGTCATGCTGAGCGGCTGTGCTCCTGCCCGAGCGCAGTCCCCACCCCGGGGCATGTGGGTTTTCTATGGCAAGCCCAGCTCTGGCTGGTATCGGCAAACAAAACCCACTGCTGCAGTCACCTCTGTAGGGCTTGCTCACCTGGGCGCACGCTACCCCCCGCCAGAAAACACCATGGGGAGACAGATGGGCTGTTGGGTACAACCAGCCAGTTCAGAAGTAGCCCGTGGGCACAAAGGCATTGGCTCACTGTAGCCATGACCACAGAGGGACCCACAGCCAGCACCGATGCTTGGGGTTTGCCCACTTGAGAGCAGAGCACTCGCCTCGGTCGTGTGCGTGAGGCAAATTACCTGCTTAATCGTGAAGTCGTTGATAAGGTGGTGGTTATGTTCGTTAAGGTTACAGTGCAACGAGACACAGTCGCTCTGATAGAGCAGGTCCTGGAGTGTGTAGACCCGCTGGACTCCCAGGGACCTCTCTATCCCGTCCTGCAGGTATGGGTCATAAAATATCACGTTGAAGCCAAATGCCTTGGCTCGGACTGCCACCGCCTGCGCAGTGCGACCTGTGTGCGGAGGAAAGAGAGGGGGGAAATTTAGCTGAGTCCCAACACCCCAGCTCCACACAGCTGAGCTGCCCCGCGGTCTGACCCAACGCAGCCTGGCCCAGGGACTGCCATGGGGGGTCCCCTGGAACCTCCTGGGCTCCCGAGACAGCCCCTGAAGGGATGCTGGCTGGAGGGCAAGCCCAGGCCACCCTGCACAGGGAGGGCTGTGCTTGGCTCTAACAATTGTGAGATGCTTGTGCTAAATTTAAAAAAAAATAAATCAACAGAATGAAGAGGGAGCCCATTAGGTACCTGCCAGCTAACAGCCATTTGAACACGTGGGGCATCCATGGCCACACAGATCTGGCAGGGAAGGCCCAACATGTAGCTCAGCCCCACCAACGTGAAGCTCTGGACATCACAGAGAAACACTCCTCTGCAGCACTGTGTCTACCAAGAAAATCCCAGAAAGGAAAGAAAAAAAACCACGCTGCCTCTTTTAGGCAACTTCTTTGTGATAGGTTTTTCAGCCTCTCGCTGAATGGCTGGTTAATTGGGCATGACGATGACAACTGTCGTGGCTTGGAAGCAAAGGACTACTACAGCTGCTGTGCTGGGGAAGGATGTCCGCGGCATTGCTGGAGACCCCGCTGCCTGTTCCCACCACGGGCTGCACAGGCTCTGTATGCCCTGTGTGCCAAGCCTCCGTTATTTATCTATCAATTTTTCCAGCTAGCAGCAGTGCAGCAGCCAGCACGTGCCTGGTTAGTGTTGCACAGCGACATTCCCCGTGCATGCACACACCTGACACCATCCCGTTGCACCAGAGATGCACGGTTGACCGGAGGACATCAGCTGGGTGCCTGCACGGAGGTCCAGCTGGGAGCACACAGCCGGCCATGCACTGCTGCCCTCACCCTGGCCCTGCCAGACAGACCTGGGCTAACCAGGACCTCCTGCTCTAACCTTACCTACCCGCCTTGCCTCAGTTTCTCCATTTAAACATGCTTATATGCCAACTTTTTGCATTAATTAGCCTAGGGCTTTGCAAGGTAAGAGCATGAAGCAAGCAGGGAAAATGGTTGCTGCACAGAAAGCGAGTTGAAATATGGCTGCACCAGTCGTGGTTGCCGGACCGGCAGTGCTCCCTCACCGGCAGCCACTCGCCAGCAGCCAGAACTGCGCCCTAAACCGGCACTTCACCAAATCGCCTCTGCTCACTTTTCTGCCACATGTGTCTGTCTGGCTGCCAAGTGCCGGGTGAGCTGCTGTTGCCTGAACACATCTCCTGAACCATCTTGCGTATGGCTGGCCTTTGCTCCCAAAAGGGATACCCAAGCCCCCTTTTCTGTCATCAGAGGTGCTGATGCTATCCTCTGATGCTGAAACTTCCTATAGCTAGGGTGAACTGAAGACAAACTTTGTTTTATGCAGCCCTGCCACCGCACAGGGCAAAATGGCTCAGAAAGAGCCGGGTTGGTGTAGCGGTGGCTCAGGGACGGAGATTTCAGGAGAGGACAGCAGCACTATCAGGTGTGGTACCTCCCGGGGCACTGCCAGGTTTCACCAACACTCCTCCAAGGGCTCAGCCACAGCTCACAAAATACAGCTCCATCCCCGATTCACACCAATCCACTGTGGTGGCTCTGGGTTTGAAAAATGCTCATTTTAGGTCCTTGCTCAGGCAGTGAAGCGGTGCTGAGTTGTCCTCAAAGACCGCACGTGGGGCCTGCAGCACTCCATGCACCATTCGCAGGCTGCCCTGCCCTTCGCCAACATACCGAAGCCAATGAGGCCGAGCGTCTCCCCCCTGATGCGGGCGGCGCCGGAGGCCACCTCCCGGATCTGCTCCACGCTCTGCACCCGCGTGCCTTCCCGCAGCGCCTGGTAGAGCCACGTGTTTCGCCGGTAGAGGTTGAGGACGTGACAGACGGTGGAGTCGGCTGTCTCCTCCACGGCGGCCGAGGGGATGTTGCAGACAGCGATCCCTGCAGAGGCAACACCACAAAGCATGGCCGTGGCTCAGAGAGGGCAGCCATGACCACCCACACCACAGCAAAGTAGAGGGGCTCCTGGTCCTTCACCCTCACACCTCCCACCCAGCCCGTCATTTTTTAAGCATTTGGAGTAATGCCTTCCCGGGATTGCAGGGTTTACATACAGCCTGAAATCTCTGCAAAAAATTCTCATTACTGTGACCAGTAATGCTCAGGGGTCCTCTACACCTCAGCAGCTCTCTGGAGTAAGCACAAGTGCACATTACAGGGGCAACAGCTACGCAGAAGTAACTCCATCAGCAGAGGTTTGTTTTGCAATAGAAAGGCTTATTCTTATTTAGTTTAATCTGCTTTAAAAGTGACTTAAATCGTGCTGTCAGAAGTCTCTCCTTTTCCCCAGTAAGACTGTTCAACCATTAAATTATTTAGGGACCAATAATTTGGTGCACTCGAGCAGGATGGTGCCCCAGGCTGGTGTGGCAGGGCCAGCTTCTCCTTCCACCACCAAGTGCCAAGAGAGTCAGCTCAAAACACCCCTTGGTAAGCCTCCGCCCGCCACAAACACTCACCCTCCTGCAGGAGGAACCGATCGCTCCTACCATAAAATTTGGAGGCTTTCCCAAAATTTGGGAAGGGCAGGGGCATGGCTGCACCGGAGCAGCTCTTCTACCCTGGCACCACCACTGCCGGACACTGCTGCCTGCCCCGGTGTGGGTCTCCAAAACAGACCTTTTGCTCCTTTGCCCCAAAAGGTTCATTTTAAACCGCTGCGCTCCTGCTTGGAGCCGCAAGTATTAAGTTTGTGGAAAATGCCTCTCCAGTCATTGCCCCGTCCAGACTCTGGCTCAGTAACGTGTGTAAGGGTGTGCTTCATTTCACGTCTGTTCAGCACAGCAGTTAAGCACATGCTTATATCCCACCAGATTCAATGTGATTTAAACGCTCATGTAAAGATGGATGTGTATTTAAGTGCTTTACTGGACTGGGGCCCTTGAGTAGAAACCATGAAAAAAGAGATAAAGACAGAATAAGATATTCAGAAAATCCCCTTCCACTGGGAGGGGCACCAATTCAAAATCCAAAATGTGTTTCCCATCCTCCTGCCAACCTCCCTGCTCCCAGGAGCCTGCTTTTCTGTTTTTAAAACTGTTTTCCACCCTGTGGCTGTTTGAAAGACCTACAGAAACTGGGAGAAAATGGACTGACCCTACAGAGCAAAAAAAAACCACCGCCAACCAACCCCTGAGAACAGTGTCCACCTCCTCTCCCTTTCAGTTGACAGGGACGTGATGCTCTGGTCCCCGTGAGCTCCCAGAGCTGATGCTGTCTCATTTTATATTTCCCATCTCTTCCAAAGAGGGAACTTCTGATTTACCTTGGGGACTCGGGTGCAGCCCAGAAACCTCGCAGACCGCCTGCCCAAGCCCCTGATGAAGGGGAACAAGAGCTTCCCAAGAAGACCACACATTTAAGTATCAGGCAACTGCTCCTGCCCGTTTGTAGGCAGAGGCTGTGGTTGCTAAAGGGGAAGAGACAAGAAGGCTGGAGGGCGACGGGCAGCTCCAGCAGTGCTCCCCATCGGCCTGCAGCTCCGCCAAGGGTCCCCATCACCAACCCATCATCAGGCTGGCACTTGTCCCTTTTCCAACGGACCGCTTGCTTATACAGCTGGATGGAACTGGGCTGCCTTTCCCACAAGCTTCTTATGCTGTTATTTATTGTCACGTCCCCACGAGCTGCCTGCACCAGGGGTTAAACACCCACGGTGGATGGTTCAACACCAGCATCTTGTTCTGGGGGTGTCTTCTGGTGGGTCAAAACTGGTCCAGCCAGGCCGGCCAGCCCGGTGCAGGCGGCTGACAGTGCGCAGCCAGGCACCGTGTTTAGACACTGGTCATTTATTGACTGCACAGTTTAAAAACTACCTTATGGAAAGCAATACCAATTAAACTTTACACTACATTTGTGGGTAGTCATTACATTTTCTACTCGAAACCACATCATTTGGCCACCCAATTTGCCAAGTATAAAAAGGATTATACTGCAGTATCCCATTACTTTATTCGTTATATTTTTCCTTTCTTGATGTTCAAAGCCTCAGAACATTGTTATAATGGATAATAACAATAAGAGTTAAAAACATGAAGAAACCATTACATTGAGAAGACACTGTTCTCCTCTCGAAAAAAATAATTCACTACATTGAGAATTGCTTTTTTAGGGTGACTATTTGAAACTCTCTTATCGCAATTATCCTTGTAAAATGGCTCATGTGAAATGGCTGTTATTCTTCACTTCCCCAGAGATAACCTTTAATACAAGATATCCTAAACACTATTGTAGGACTGCTTGATAGACTGAATCTTGGGATCAGATGATCAAAAACGGTTGTAACTCAGCTGCTAAAATCACGGATACAATTAAGCTCTCCCAGTTGGGGGTTTGCAGACTGCCAAAGGTCTCTGTGACCATCCAAACCAGTACAGAAATCGGGGGGCCCCAGCACTGTCTGACAGCCATACAACACAGCTCACACGCACCCCCTGAACCTGGGCGTGCAGAAAAACCCCACAGCTGGACACAGGGGCTCCTTTCTGAGAAGTGGCCCTTTGTGCTTTGGCAGTCCACACAACATGACCCTACACTAAATTCGTTTTTCAAGTTGCTGAGGCGCCTTTGATGAGATGGCAAAGGAGGCAGCACCAACCCAACACACAATTCCTGCTCTACCACCAGACATGTTGCCTTCCCAGCGTAAGCATGACTCCGAGAACCAAATCAGACCAAAACAGAATAAAACACCCTTCCTCCAACTTTACAATAGCTAGATAAACCCTCCTGTGCCAGGAACAGAACAGCCATGCCAATATCCGTCAGTACAAGGGGGCGCCTGCAGCTAGGGACAGCACGGGGGGAAGGAGGGACTCAGATGGGGCAGTTTTAACATAGTATGAACCTAAAAGCTGTTTGCTAAAACCACACCATTTTGTTTACTTTATGGTCAAGTTTTCGTGTCATAATATTCTCTACAGGCAAAAAATGTAAGCTGCACCTGGAATTTTAAGAGCTGAATCCATCCCCTTTGGGAGGTCCTGCCTGCAAGGCCACTTTGCTAGCACGCTCCCCTGGGAAGCAGCCCGTACTTGTGCTCATTTTGGAGACTCAGAGGGGTGTGGGAGGGAACGGGGTTGCAGAGCTGAGACCTACCAAGCTCCCCCGCGGCTTTGATGTCAATGTTGTCGTAGCCACTGCCTATTCGAACAATGACCCGTAAGGCCTTGAACTTCTCTAGATCTTCTCTAGTCAGTGTGATGGTGTGGTACATCATTGCCCCAACAGCTTCATTTAATACCTGGAACAGAACAGAGATGTCAGAAGCCACCGGGACACCTGGATGGGACACCTGTAGCTCCTCAGTCAGGAATTTTACACAGTAAATTGTACATTTTTACCACTGGCCTACCGTCTGACCCAGGCATGGTGCAAGCCAACACTTCCAGGTGTCACCAAAACTGTCAGGGGTGTGACCCACCGACACCCAGGCCATTCCCTTTGGAAACAGACTGGATGGATGTCCAAAAATTACGATGTTACATTGGGGGAGCCATGGCAGAGGAAAACTGAGCCTGTCGCTCACCCAGACCCTTTTCCAGGTGGTTATCTGCTAATCCCTCTGCTTCCAACCAGCAGTAATTCTGCTTTTAAAAAGGAATTCGGTTTTATGGCATCATCCGTTGTTTTTGAACACAACTGTGTGTCACTCATAACTCCTCAACCTTCTTTTGTATATTGGAAGTACAAATACCTGCCACACTGTTCACATTAACCTTTCCTGTTTGTTTTCAAAAGTACCTAAAAAGATCAGTGTGAGGCTGTACAGTCATGTAAGGCTGTACGTCATCCCCTTCAATGGAGATTCCAACCCTCACCAGTGCTCATATTAAGCTACCTTGGTGCTCTGGAAACCCAGGACCCATCCAAACTCTCCAAGACTGACTCATCTGTCATCTACCCACGTCTCATAAATGACCCCATCTTCCTTCCCCTGCATTTAATATTTGAAGTACTGAAAAGATCAGCACTAATGCTATTTGTAGTTCTCTTTCCCAGATCCTGGAAGTGATTTCTGATCTCTTCAAACCTCATTTGAGTTATCTAAATATGCACAAAGAATAACTTTAAACAAATGTTTACAATTAGTTCAGCTTCCAAGCAGAAACCCACACCCACACTGCAGGGATCTGCCTGCATGCTGCTCAAACCTCACCCGCTCACTGCTGGGGAGAGATGAGCTGCTGAGGTACGGGCAGCACACGAGGAGACCCATCAGCTGCAGTGTGGGATGGCGTTAGCAAAGCCAGAACAACTGCGCCGCACCCCGGGGAGGTGCAGAGTGCTGTTACTGCTGCACCGAGCAAGCGGACTTCAAAAAAATGAGAAACATTAATAATATTGATGTTAAAAACCTGATGCTAAGAGATAAGGTGACTTTTCTTTTCCAAACTATCTGGCTTTTTAAAACAGCCTCGCTGAATTTTAATCTACAGCAACTTCTGTTGATGTTATCTGCTGACGGTCTCAAAGTGCAGCTTTGCACGTGTTTTTTCTCGAGAAGAATTGGAAGAGGAAGGCCAGAGCACACCGTCCCCCAGCCTCGCCCACCCGCACCCTCGCAGCTCACGTTACCTTCTCGTGAATCTCCTGAGTTGATTGTGCGTCACAGAATGCAACCGTTGCCAAGTCCTTCAAAATGGGCATCTCCACCGTACAGTCCCTCCCGTCCAGCAGTGCCACCAGGGGCCGGGGGTGCATCGGGCCGTTCATGATTTGAGGGCGAATACCTGCAAGCAGAAGGAGCGCGGCTTTTAAAGCAGCGGCAGCGGAAAGGTTCCCCCGGCAGCGGCGGTACCCGTGCACAGTTCCTGTGTCAGGTCAGAGGCAGCGGCATATGGTTTCAGCTTGCACAACAAATTTCAGGGGATGATGGCAATGCAATGCCAAGTTTAGCACAAGGCCTAGCTTTCCCTCTGGAAGTGTGGCTGCAGTTTTGCCCCAGATGGAAAGAAAGCACAGTAAGACATCCAGGACAGGGATGGACAACTCTATTTCGCCACCTGTGACTTTATGGGGATGTGTCTCTACTGTGCCGATCCTCACCGACACAGGCCGTGTTTCAACCAAACCGCGTAAGCCAGAGCTGCCGGCCTCTCCAACTGTTTCATTTAGCATCTTAGGAGTGAAACCCAAGCCAGCAGTAATTTTTCCCCCTGCCTGCAGGAGGTCTGGGATTTTGTTCCACAGAGGTACACTGGCACTCGGTCTGTTTTTTTGAGGAATGACTTTACCATTTTGACCACCTCAGAAAGACAAGTCCAAACAGACATCCACATTACCGGGAAATCACAGAAAGAGCAGGGCATCGAAGACCTCTTTAGCATACAGGCATAGATCCTGTTATATTTCCAACTACCAAAAGGCTTCAAGGTGGGAACAGCGAAGCTCAGCTTACTTTGTAAAACCAAACCCAGCCTATCCCCACATCCCGCAGGATGCTCTGGGATGTGCCGCTGGAGCCAGCGTGAAGGACCCACACATACCGGATGAAATGGCTGCAGACCCTGCTCTGCTGCGGCAGCGAGCACACTCGTGCCAGTGCAGGGCACTGCTCTTCTCGCGCTTACGCACACCTCGCTATGGGCTGCTCCCTTGAGAATATGTGTGTTCAGGGGGTCCGTTCAGCTGTGCTGCGCTTTTCTTGTTTCACTACATGTTTTCCAGGCTGAGGTGAGGAAAGGAACAATCACCACCAAGGGCTGCAAAAAGCCAATTTTTATATCCTATTTATTGCTCTGCTGGGGATTAACCGGTTCATTTTTGGACAAGTCACTTAGAAATGTCTCTGCCTCCTTTTACCACTCAGTAAGGGTATTTATTACTTTAGGACTGTACAAAATATCTTTTTTGGCTACCCAGGCAGTTTCTGGGAAAAGCGTAGGTGGGGCGGGCGGATGTTCTGGGCACAAAGTGGTGTTTTGTTTCTGCTGCCGCACCATGAGATGGCCAGGCCTGGGCAGGGGGTTGGGTTCGAACCTTCAAAGCCCCTCACAAGCAGCGTTGGAGAAGCCGCTCTCTGCACAAGAACTTTCCAGGGCTACCAGCCAACATCTGTATCGCCTTTAGGCATAGCAGGTGTGTGATCCTTTTATTGAGGGGCTAACAGACAGAGCTAATGCCTTCACTACATCTGGGCAAGAGAGCTTTTCCCTCCCACTCTGCATCACAGGTATCACTACTTACTTGCAGTAAAACTGCTGAAGCTGGTGAGCTGGACAAGCACGGGGCTTGGCTGAGGGAGCTCCGTGGAGTCGGTTTTGGGTATTTTGGGGGGCCAAACATCTCACATGAGTATTACAGAACAAATGCTGCTCTCTGTGGCAGTGTTTGAGTAAGTCTGACTAAAGCCAAGAGCAGGCGGCTCCTTTGCAGGCCCTTGTGCGCAGGGCTGGGTACCGCTCCAGCCCTCCGGACTGCGGTCAACACCAGGAATCGTGTCACTGCAGCCCCACGTGCCAGAAAAATGACAATGAGGGAAAGAAACTAATGAGAAGAGCAACACACTGATTTCTTTTTCTTTTTGTTTTTTAAGGGAAAATTAAATGTGCCTTTTTGTCCAGATTGCTGTCAGGTAAAGTATTAGCAACATCTCCACCAGCTCATGTGTATGTGACAGACGCAGGCACTACGGGGCCAAAGCGATGCCTCCCAGACCATGCCGGCACTAAGAGCATTGCCCCAGGGAGGGATTTTTGCTGCTGCGTATGAAACACGGGGACAGCACGTAGTTACATTTATTTTGCATGGGAAAAATTAACCCTATGGAAACAGGCAGGTTTAACAGAGGGGGTATAACGGCTCTCCGTTCCTGTTTCATTGAGCCTGCTTTAAGAAATGAAGAATAAAGCAACCCAGCAGACCTGACTGAAGATTGTCAGCATTACACATGAACATTTTTGGAATAGGTCCTTCTCTCTGTCCTTCCTACTGAGATCTCCATTAGAATGTACTGGAAGTAAAACATCATGTTTGCATGCATTTCATCCAGATGGAAGTGCAACTGTGTCAGTAGGCAGGGTAGAGTGCTGAGACGATTTGGATAACCAAAAGAAGCTTGCCATAAGCAGATAAACAAGAATAAAAACACGGACAAATCTCAGAGTGCTTACACAATCATTACGTGAAGCACTATACCGCAGCTAGATTATTTTCTCAGGTTAACAAGCGAGTGAATTATAACACTGACTTAGACGCTTACGAATGTATAGGATCTCCAAGGCTTAGAGCATCACCTCTCAGCCTCACACCGCAACTGTAAATAAAAAGGAGTCTGATGCAGGGGCAAGGTGGCTGTGGCGGACCCTGCCCCAGGGTCCACCGGCACCGTCCCCACGCTGGGCAGCTGCCTGAGCTCCGCCTGGGCAAGCGGAGCTCAGAGCTCAGTGCCCACTGGGGACCAGGAGCATCCTCAGGCAGGGCAAAGAGAGGCTGGTGGTGCCTTCCTGCGAGCATGGCACATGAAAGACAAAACCATGGGTTATCTGAAACCTTGACATTTAATCTGAGCCCCAAAATAACGGTTTTATTTTGCTGCCATTACATAAGCTTCTTTGAAACTCAAACGAAACACAGCGCTTTTTTTTTTTTTTTTTTTTGAAACAGCATCTGTGTCTTTGCTCGGGATTAGGGATGTAATTGTGCATGATGACACAGGCTTCTTCAGCACATCACCCTCGCCCGCACACAAAAGTGCAGTTGCCAAGGCTGAATGCTGGCTGGAAACTGCGAGGTAGTCAGAGGAATGTCTCTCATTTCTCCTGCCTCTATGAGGGAATTTACTTCAGCTTGACAAGGAAAGTTTTGAAGCAAATCAATACGAAATGAAGTGCATAATGTATGGAAATTACGTTTTAATAAAAACCATTGGCAAGTTTGCAACTTAAACCACGGTATATTTTCCTCGCCTGCCTCCCTCGTTGCCTTTCCACCACTCTGCATCTATTCTTCACCGTCCTGGTTCCTACCTCCTGTACAAACACATTCAAACCACAACATTTGGGCTGACAAAACCACGCTAAACTCGGTACGCTTTTCTTTTTACCCAAGCTCATACGGCACGTTTGTTCTGCGTGCGACTGCTTCATTAAGAACGAGGTATGCCACGGATCAGAAAGTAATTAAACAGCCAGACACTCCCCCCCTAAATTCTGATAAAACATCTCAGCCATTAACCCTTTCGCTTTGCCACGCGTTGCAAAACCACCGGGCTCTCTCTGCCGAGGGGTTTGATGCTGCGTAAACCAAGCCCGTTGCTGCCGCCCTGCGCGCGGGCAGGAGGCAGCAGAGCAAGCCAGGGTGGCGTGGGCAGGAGGCAGCAGACCAGTTCTCCGTGGGGCTGGGGTGGGATCGACTCTCCCTCCCAACAGCCTCACAAATTTGGTGGCTCCCCCGCCATCTGAAGCTGATTTTTGCCGAAAAAGCCCCAGCCGCTCTTGCAAAGTTGTGGCAAATATTGTTCGATACGTATTTTTCCAGGCGTTTTCAGCTGCCCACAGACCCTTGCCCATTGCAGGGAGAGCTTGGTAAGGAAGAGGGAGACGAGGAAGGATTTATGGAAAGAAAAAAAAAAAAAAAAAAGAAAGGTTTTGCAGTCACAGTGAGAACTCAAAACTCCACCCCAGCTCACAGGCAGCGCTGCTTGTTGCACGCAGCCCTGCGTATAAAGTGCTTTTGTTTCATTTTTAATACACAAAGCCTGCTTGTCCTCTCCTGCCGCTCCTCCCCTTTGCCACCCACTTGTATCCGATCCCAATGGTACCCCTGCCAAGAGAATTAGGGAGCGCTCCCTGCTAAATGGCAGCCTTTGTGTGACCGCAAGACGGCTGGTACTATCTCACAGAAACAAAAGCAGAAGCCATTTGCCTAATTCTTACTAATCTCAGTTGCCTACGCCACACAGCATAAAAAAAAAAAAAAAAAAAAAGGAAAAAAGGCTTTAAACGCGTTCACTTGCAGTATATAAAAGTGCATCAAGAAGCGATCCTGACACTCGCCTGAATTACCCGTTCACAACAAAGTAGCTACAGTTTTACAGTCAACTACACACTTTATTAAACAAACAGAAAAGAAACAGGAAATTTCCCCTTGCCTGGAAAATGTTGCCTCCACATTCTTCTTCTTATTAAAAACCACACATGGCAGTGGAGGAGGAGGGAGGGAAGAGGAGGGGGGGGAACCCACACACGATAAAATACTACCACTTTTCAGTGCGTTGCCTCTCCTTTCGTCTACGAGGGGGTATCTTCAAACAAGCAATCCCGCGGCCCACAGCTGCAACATCTCAAGACAAATGTCTCTTTGAACACGGAGGGAAAAGAAAAGGCTTTTGTCCTGAGCCACAGAAGAATAGTCTGAAATTGCGAGAGGAGTTACAGTCACCTCTGCGCGGCTCCCAACTCTTCAGAGCACTCCCTCCAGACTTTGCCGAAGCTTTTAACTAATCGTAGTTCTTTCCCAGCCCTTGAATAAAATCATGTGAGTGCCAGCCAAAAAATCTTATGCTATGCACACTAAAGGGTTTGTATATGTCACAGTTGCTTTTTCCCCCTTCCACTCCCCTCCTCCTATTGACTTGCACATACGGCGTTTTTTTCGAGTCGTCTCAAATGGATTTAATCTGTGCCATGCTGCGTTTTATGTTTGTTTGGGTTTTTTTTTGTGTGTGTTGGGTTTTTTTAAACTCAGAAATGAAACATGCCTTTCCATGCGGACTATACTGAACGAGGCTCCAGAAACAGGCTGATAGCCTTTGGCAGCAGTGGCAGCACCACAAAAACAAACACAAAGCACTGGGGGAAAGCGAGGCTGTGTTGGTCTCATCTAGCACCCAGAAACTAAGGGCCAAATTCTTTCTTGATGTGTAAATCAATGGGGTTTCAGCATCAGAAATGACACTCGCTTGCTGGAAGGATTCACATTTTCCTGGAGAAACCCCATCTCCTGGTCCTGCCCAGTTCATCCCAAATAGGTAAAAGCAGCCCTGTATCATCATCATCCCAGTCCCAGACTCCTGCAGAGTGCAGGGAAGTGCTGCTGTGGTACACGGAGAAGGAAGGCAGGTTGTACCTGTGCAGTGCCCTGTCCCCAGCGCGTGCAGTGGCTCACGGCTTGGAGCAGTTGTTTTTTTCTCTTTCCAGTTACCATCATCACAGCCAGCAGCAGCAACAGCTAGAGACAATCCTCATCCAAGAAATAAGGAAAAAAATCTGCATCTCACTCCCAGTTTAATACTGTTAGCGCTGCATCTTACTATTTGTCATTCCTTGGCTAAAGAGGGTACAAGTTAGTTAACAAGGGATCTAGGTGGCTTCATGCAAAATACCTTGGATCCACCAAACTGATCTTCAGCCGTGGAAGCCAAAACCGAACCAGAGCACTGTGCGTGCACCGGCAGCAGGGGCTACTGTGCCTTACCTGGGCCAGATGCGGTACACGGGGAAATGTATCAGCAGCAAGGTTAGCCCGCGCAGACCTGTTGTCTTCCAGCACAGTTTCAAACAGCATGACCCCCTCCCCTCCACAGACTGGGGGGATCTGAACCACCCAGAGCCAGGCCAAGGGAAACACCCAGAAATCGGTAGCAATTCATCTGCACACGCAGTCCTCCACCAGGCCAGGGTCCCGCTGACCCTGCCGGATGCTTCCGGATGCCCAGGAGAGTCCTTGAATCTGAAGATGAGGTCAAGAATAAGGAGAACAAAGGTTTATTACCTGAAGCTGGTACTGACTTGCAATATAAATATCAGAAGATCTGTCAGCCTCCTTAAAATCCAGTCTCTGAGTACAAGACACGGGGATTTAGGCACAGCTTTCTCTTGAACTTACACTGCCGTTGCTTAAGCGCCTCAAATTTTCCACAGATTTACTGTCCCAGCCATCACTCCTGCTACACAAGCCAGAAGGCTGGGGTCCCGCAGTGCCTTTCCGAGGTGGCTCAGGGGTCCCCATGCCTTGGCGGCCTCTCCATGGTCTGTAACCTGGCACTGATCCTGCTTCAGGGCTGCATGGAGGGGAAACCTCTGGGTAGCCATCTCTGTGGGTCATAGATTGCACATGGTATGGTGGTTTCAAACTCCAGCGACATCACTTGCAAGCAGAAAGGCGTAAGCGAGTTGCAGAGGTGCCATAGAACAAGTGCTGAAGGAAGGTTTCTGTGAGGACGGGGATCTTTTTGGAAAGCACTGCAGATGATGCAGGACCGAGAGGACCGCCCTCCTCTACCACAGCGTACTCACAAGTGATGCTCTTTCACTTTTAACTTTCTCTGTTAATAAATGCTTCCCATAATAAATGCATATAAAAAAATTAAATAAGACACAGTCTTTATCTCACAGTCAGGGTATAACAGATATTTAGGGTTATTTCTAACTGTAAATACTCTGGAGGCACTTCGTACTGTACAGACAGAAGCCACACAAATACACAAACACACAAAGCCGGTTTAGAAAGTGACATCAAATCTCTTTTTTATAAATAATCATGGTGCTTTTTTTTTTTAAAGCAAAGCATCTTTGACACTGCCAGGATCCTACCAGGAACAGACTGCAAAATCTTCTCATTCGGAGGAGACCTGGCTGTCGGAACCGATGTCCGTAGCGCAGCTGGAGCTGATGGGCTCCACACTCGCAGCCAGGCTTGCTGTGGGGCAGGGGGATGATGGCAAAGCGGAGGCGACTTCCAGCCCGGTGCAAAAACCCACAGGTTCATGGCAGTCCCCTCCCGTGAGGGAAATAACGCTTCAGAGAAACTCCCAAGCTCCAGAAAGATGGCCAAAGCGGCAGCAAAGCCCAACATTCCCCTTGAGGGGCAGGGTCCCTGCTGGAAAGGAAACAACTTGTACCTGCCATTGGGAAGAGCCTGTGCAAACTCCTGACCTCTCCAGTGCATTTCCTCCCGTCAGCACATAAGGGCTGGCTTTTTGCCAGGTCCCTTTTTGGATAACTTTTCAGGGCTTCCTTTAAGAATGTGTTTTTAAAAATCCATAGGAAATTCCCATATAAAATTATATCCTTACTACCTGATACGAACACCTTGATTACAGTCCCCAGCTGAACTACAGAAGCAGACAGCAACCACAAAGAAATGCTCAGTAAGTATATGGGGGGTATATATACGTGGTGTTTTCTTACTCTTATTTGAATTTCTGTAGATACACATACCAGAAACAGATGCACCTCTTCACCTTCTTTTGCATATGCCATTAAAGCACAGATACATGTAACCCACTGCCGATGCAATGGGGATACCGGCTCGGGGCAGGAAAGCGAAGCACAAGTTTTGCAAAACTCTGGAGCACTCTACTACAAAGTAATCTCTGGACTGAACTAAATCTCGTCCAGGAGCACTCTAGATACAGCTGCAAGTATATAAACTGGTGTACTACAATAAAAAAGTAATATAATAGTAATATGTAGCCTCTGCTGTATACCTTCCATAGCAAATTGTCCATGATTTGATTATTCCCAGGCTGCCAGGGAGGTAAATCTTTGTCTATGAACACCAACCTGTGACTTTTCTCCCTGGCTTACACGTGGGTTAACACAAGCAGCGTCAAGAGGAGCTAAGCAAGGTCTTAGGGTGAAACTCCTAATGGCCACACAAGGCGATGGCAGGCTGGGGTGCCCTAGGGATGCGCTGGCGCCAGGGGCTGGCCAGGGATCCTGAGAAGCAGGAGTGTGGAGCAGGGAATGGGCGGGATGGTGACCCCGGGGGAGGCAGTGGGAGCTGCCAGGGCCCGCAAAAGATGGCAGTGCAGATGGGAGAGTCCATAGGGGTGGTGAGGGATGCTACTAAGAAACCTAAAAGAAGCACCTGGAAGAACAAATGCTTGCTCAGAGCAGCTCAGTTTCTTGTATTCTTTTTTTTTTTTTTTTTAAGAGAGGGATGGGGAAAAAAGGGAAAAAGTCCAGTTAGGGTTTGTGTTGATGGGATGTTGTCCCTGCTCACTGCAGGGGGGTTGGCCTAGATGACCTTTAAAGGTCTCTTCCAACCCAAATGATTCTATGATTCAGACACCATACAGACTCTCAAACCATCCTGCTGCCCAGGGCTGAGCTTTGCAGCTCCTATTAAAAACAGTATGGAGAAGGTAGCAAAAACCCCAATAAACTCCCCTTGAACGTGCTCCATTACCAAGCCCAGTGCTGAAAACTGACAACTGACAGCTGTATGGTTTAGACTGGAAATTTCCCTTGAATAAAAAAAAAAAAAAAGGCAATCCATCAAAGCAAGCACTTGGATTCAGCTTTTGCGATGTGAGAAGTGTTCAAGCACGCTAGCTGTCTGTGTGCCACCGGCACCTCTTAAACTTGCGTTTGCACACTGGTAATGAGTGATTCTGAGTGGAAAACAAAGAAAACGCCTCATTGTGAGATACTTGCAGGAATTAAATTATGCTGGCGTTAACCACTGACATTAGTCCTTCCCATGATGCTGGACAGAAAGTCCTCCAATCTTTTAAGTGAGATATACATAGAGCTTTCTATATGCTGCTCTGCTTTCCTGCTGGCATTTCTGAGATCTGCTGGAGGTTTTCTGTAGATCTCAGGGGAGGGCCAAGATGGTGTCAGAGGAGTTTCTGTGCTGGGGAGGAGAGCGGTTGCTCTTCACTGTTGGCTTACAGCGTTCCCTGTACAGTGATGCTCCTTCTGCACAGATGAGCAAACTAGCGAGACAGGACCGCTTTGCCAGGGTGGGAGCCTGGGCAGTCTTCGGGAAGATAAATCCTCCTCTCCACATCCACCTGTTGTCATCTCAAGTAATTTGTTTGCAGCAAGAAGGGAGAGCAACCCACTGAGGATCCAGTTCAGGCTTTACCTAACACACTTTCCACAAGGACAATGGGGGAGCCTATGGTGAGAGCCCAGCTTGAGTTTAAGAGCCACCCCAAAGCAACCTTTGGCCAAGTGCAAATTGCCAAAAAGGGCTGGCAGCTGCCTTGGTTCCTCCTGCAAATGCTGCAGATGGGCTGCTGGCTGCAGTGGGAGCTGTGACCACCCAGGGAGCACCTGAAGCCCTGGCCTGGGGTGAGGGATGGTATCAAACCTTTAAGCCCACCTGGACATCTCCAGCGTCTTCATTCAAAGTGATAAATGGCGCAGAACTTTCAAGCCATGGGCAGCAAGCGATGCCTTTCACAGTGACGCACAGCAGCAGAAAGAGAAGCACGAGGGCTGTCCCTGAGCCCTGTGAGACACGCTGTGCGTGCTCCCGGGGGCTCTTCCACAGCTTGAGTGACGCTAGCTAGCTACTAAAGGAATATAGATGGTGAGCTCACTCCCAAACCCACAGGTCTTGCCAAGGCTTCATCCCTTGTAAGACCTATTAAAATAGCTCCTGGGCATTTGCCAAGCGCACAAGCCCAGCTGGAACCGTCTGTTCAATGACCCTGTTGCAAGGTCATCCCTTCTGGAGACCGAAAGCAGCCACTCTTCGACCAACGAAAGTGAAACATTTCTGCCTAGGGTGCTGGACCTCTGATAACTTTCTCCCTTCCTATTGCTGCTCCGTCTGCGTCCCCACTGTCAGATCTCCACCACTCTTCCACAGCGAAGATCAAATGAAGGAAACCTCACTGTGGAGAGGAAGCCCGACCACCGCCGCGGTTCCAGCTGTTCTGCTGCGCATTCACAGCCCGTACAGGGCTCCTGCTTTTGTCATGCCAGTTTTGCTTCACTTTTTTCCCGTTTCTTTCCCCATGCCAGTTTGTATCCAGAGCCCTCCGTGCTCTCCCGTTGCTCTTTGAGGAATTTGAGACCAATTCGGCTTAGTGCAGAAAGGATGGCAAAATGGAAATATATGAGTGAGGGAATAACCCTGGGAGGTGCTGAATACCTGCAAATCCCACTCATTTTTCTAAGATAAACACCCTCACTTCCTCGCAGCACTGGATCATAACTAAGCAAGAGAAAAAAAAAACCTAAATACTAACATTCAAAAGCACTTAACTACAGCCTACTTGCTATTAAAGTTGGTTTACTTTTACAACTAATGCTTTATAAGTAGACCATAGGATTTTATCGCAGTCACACTGAAAAAAGAAGGGCACATGTTGAATTCCTGTTGACATTTAAAACAGCCCAGAACCACAAAAACACAGCAAACAAAACTTCAGGCTTGGCAGCGACCACCAAAACCCACCTGCTCCCCACGGGTTAGCAAAGGAAACATGCACTCCACTTACTCCTGCAGCCCCGAGTGTGGCCCCAGCCCGGGTGGGAGGTTCCCCACAGGCAGGGTGCCCTTCCCTGAGCTCCCCAGCTCCTGACCCTTCCGCTTGCACCCAAGGAAGTCACTGAGGCCGCCAGAAAACCCACCGTGGTGGAGGACAACCCCTAAGTGGATACCTCAGCTCAGCACATGCTGTCCTTAACAGAAGTGCTTTCTTGGATCGGGCTGATATCCCCTCAAGGCGCATTATCAAATATTTGCCAGGCGAGAAGGCGCACTGTCACGGGAGATAAAGAAGATTATTGCACCGCACAGCACAGGAAAGATGTACGTGAGAAATGATTTTATCCTTCGGAGGAATGGTTTATGGAGGGAGGCTGTTCGACTTGTGGTTCTTCCCAGCTACGGAGGGTAAGGGAAGCAGCTTATCCAGGAGCATCGTCCCCTGGACACCCCAGCCCAGCAGCTCTGTGTGGGACGGCCCTGAGGGCAACGGCAGAGCTGGATGAACAACCAGCTCATTCCAACCTTCCCCTTGGCTTATACTTTCTGAATCTTACAGAACCCCAATATTTTCTGGGGTTTTTTAGCTTTTTTTTTTTTTTTTTTACTACATATTGGAAAAGACTGGTCCTACCTTGGGCAGGATTTACTGGTTGTGACTGCATTGAGAGTACAGAGCTCTATAGGTAATGTCCTAGCAAAAGTATGCCAAAGAAATTCACTCCTGCTTTGACACATGCTCCTTAACTAAGGTATTTTATTATTTTTAATACCATTGTCTCCCCAGATATACCAGTAAAATGAAGAAGGATCCCACACTGTGCTTGCAGCCACCTTCCCAGAGGAGTGTACTTTGCCAAAGGGGATGATGGGAATGGGGTGACGCAGGGCCCAGCAGCATCTCCCACCCTGACGTCTTCTTCTGAGTCACCTGCGAGGCTGCTCAGTCAGCTGGGAAAAAATCCAACCCATAAGCCCCCCCCCCAAGAAACCTCAATCTCTTTATCCAACTTCTCTGAAAAATGATTTTAGAGATGCCACACAATACAGTCCTTTTCAGCTATTTGTGCCCTCAAGCCATGCATCAATACAGCTGAGACTAAGCTGGATTGAGGGAATTTTAAATTGATGTGTTGGATGATATAGAAGGCTATCAGAAAAAGCACTCCAAAAAGAAAAAAGGAAAATCTCCACACAAAACTGGATTGTAAGCTGAAGATTTCATGAGGTCAGAATGAAAGTACTAAACCTCTCACTGGAAATGTTATTAATAACAGCATCCTATCTCCTGTAACACAGAAACCACGCTGATTAATAACAGTACACTGATTAGTAACAAACTCCCAAATCTTAGAATATTATAATTTAATCACGTTTTTTTTAGACTGAGGGAAAATGTGGTAGCCTGGGCAGAGAACTCTGTATTGTAAACTCAACCTTTGTAAACCTTCTGACTTTGCACCCTTGTAGAGCCTTACCAGCTGCTCATTAATAATTGCTGTATGCCGAGAGCATCTTGAAGTTGCAAAAGGGCATTGGAAGTAGCTCAGAAAGAAATAAGAGCATGTCCATACACTTATGAAGGCTTCTCAGATGCACAAAAGAACACACTTTTGAGATTGCATGTAGAAATTTTGACTCCATGTATACAGATGTCAGGTTTCTACTAATAAACTTCAAGCCAGAAAAAAATCTTCTGTAATTCATGGGTATTAAATCGTTCTTAAAATGTCCACATCAAATTAAACCAAATTAGCTATTTCTTGTCACTTACTTTTAAATTCAGTTCCTTCAAATATCCGTTAAGCCTTTTGAAAATTACATGAATTTTATTCTTAATGTAATGTGCAGTTGTGGAGATCTGAAGAAAAGCATGTGGTCCCAAAAGCATGTGTGTTTTTCTGACTATACAAGTTGGTCTCATACAAGATATTATCTCTCCCCGCAAACCTTGCCTAGCTTGAGTTTTCCTGGCTGAATAAAGATAGCAGAAAAAGTTTAATGATTAACTTTCATGTTCTCTATTTTTCCCCTTTATCAGGCTTTGCCTGGCCATTAGCATTCCTGCCTTGCTGCAGAACACGGGCTGGAGGTCTGGGGGCTGCAGGCACCCACCTGCGGGCAGCACCGGGGACCTCAGCCCGGCCTCCACACACCTCCTCCTCCCAATACATCACCACCTCGACAGCTGCTGGACCTGAACGTGGCTGGAACAACCCAAAACTCATCCAAAAAGATCTTAAATAACGTTGGAGACATAATTTCTGTTGTTCCAGCAGAAGGAAGCTCCAAGTAAGGACTGGAGCAGACGCTGCAGTGCCTCTGGCCACCACACCTTGCCTCAAGGCTTTTGGAGACTGAAACAAACCCCTCCAGAGCTTTCCAGCCAGGCTGTTCTTGGGCCCTGGATAAGCAACACACACTAGGAATGGGCAAGTACACACCTAGTGTTTTTTCTCATCCCTGATCCTAAAAACATTCTCCTCTGATTAGTGACAATCCTCAGCCACACATTTCATATCTTAAATTAAGGCAGCGGACCAAGCATTGCCTACTAAACACCATCACTAACTTTTGTGCCAAAAGTACCTATTTGCCCTGAGACATCGCATCGGTCAGTACGAGTGACAATTGCCCCATTGAGGGTTTCCGCACAGGGTTTTCCTGCATGTCCAGGGTGGCCTCAAGTCAAGGCTGGGCTAAACTCTCATCGTTTTGCAAATCCTACTCTCGTAGCCACTTCATCCCCACCCCTCCTGCACCAGCCAGAGGGCACTCAGCCCAGTCAGCCGTACAAAAGCGTCTTCTGGTTTACGGAACCCATGTTCAGTGTGCAAATACCGCACAGTTCCTTGAATAACAGAGCTTACAACCTCCCTAATTTATCATCAGTGTTCAAAACCCCTCACAAGTAATGATAGATGAAAAAATTATCTTAAAACAGAGCTATTTTAGCTATGAAAATCTAGAAAAATCTTTGCTAATCTACTACATCTTTGAGCAAAAGAAATGCACGCTTCCTGGGTTTCGTAATAAACCAAAAATGAACGTTGGCAGAGCAAGCAAAATCATCTACAAATACAAATCAACCTTTTCTCCTTGTAAGCCAGAGTAGCCCAAGGGATAACGGCACAATCATGCTTCTGATGTATTTACACAGCACATTTCATCTTCATTAATCTAGATAACACACTGGCAGATTCCTGTTTTTTGATTCCAAGAACGAAAAGCTATTCCTGTGCTATGGCAGTTCAACACCCACCTCCCCCTGAACCATGCGGGGCCCCACGGAGGTCTCCAACCACCACCCTGGAGCACTATGGGTGCCTCCTTCCTACCGCCCCCACCGCCTTGGGATGGGGTGGTAGTGCTGCAGCCCTGGCTTGTCCCAGGACTTGTCCCAGCTCCAGGCTGTGTCCCAGCAGCCCCAGAAGTTTACCGCACTCATTTGGTCACAGCGTGGGACACAAAGGACTTCATCTAAGCTTGGAGGAGCCCTGCCCTTGCCTCCCCCCGCTCTGACGCATAGCTTTTCTCACAGGGGCAACCTCAGCAGTGCAACAAGAGCTAAAGGAGAGAGATCAGGATGTTGGAACAAAGCAGTCCTGCTAAGATCTGTATTTTCTCTCTGCTTTTTGTGAGCTGACATTTTGGTCAATAATCTTCTTATTTAAGGTGTCTTATCTTCTTGTGCATGCACAGGATAGCTGCACTGCAACTCCTGCGGCTGCTGGGAGGCATCTCGTACAGACATCCTCAGTGCATTAAGTGACGAATCAAACCCAAAGCTGTAGAGAAACTGACTGTTCTTGAAACCACGTTAAACAATAATGGGCTGAAAACGCATTCATTTTTACGTCTCTTCGCTATCACAGAGAAGAAAGTCACTGCTGATGTAGGTAAGCACAGGCTATGGGTTTATCTAATAATGTATACTGAAGATAGTGAAAAATATTTCAAATTGTCTACAGTTATAAAACTGTAAATCACACTGAATGATACCACTGCAGTAAGCTGTTTTTCTCTAACGGTTTTATATATTTTATCGGTTCAACAAAACCCATCACCTATCAACCTAAAAGCTGTAGTTATATACCCTATGGTTATTACCGATTAACTGATTTTTTACATTTTAAATTGTGCCACAAACCCACCGGAAGAGCGAGATAAGGCAAAATGAACTAATCAGATCTAATTTCTTTCTTGGGAAGGAGGTAAGCGAGGGGGAAAAAAGGGAGAGTCCTGCACTGAGGTTTCAGAAAGTTGACAAAGTTCCCTGCCTTGCAGTAGAAAGCACTTGGCAAAGATGGAGGCTGATGCATCACACCCTTGCCTACAAATCTGTACATTTGATTACATCATAAAAATTACAGAACATATCAAATGAACTGAGTGGACTAAGAAAACTCCCTGGAATCATGAAAAAGAAGGGTCCTGCTGCAACAATGATCTTACGTAGTGCCTGTGTCCTAGGGGATGCCCAAGGCCCTTGCACATTAGCTGCCACTGACATGAAACCACCCCGCTGGCTGTAATGAAGAGGCACAGTCTACGTGGCAAAGAGGTGAAGTCAGACATGGTACTCATCAAGAAACCCAGCTAAACGAGCATTTTAGAGTCTCACACACAAATATGTCTGTTTTCATGGTTCATTCCACAAATACCCAAGAGGTAAACTGTACAACACTCAGTGTAATCTACTCCTCTAATTAATACAGTACAAGGAAAAACCCAATATTGTGAAAAAATCTATAGCACATGGCCAGCCGACTTTCTTAAAGAGTATGGAGGTGGCTTCGTAATTACCCTCAAACCCCTTTCCATTTAGTGGCATTACTTTCAGCAAGAGTTTTCCCACACCTCTCCCTGGTTCTCAGCCCAACAAATGGGTCACCTTCCTTGACCTGTTGACCCCTCTGCAAGCAGCCAAATTCTGTACTCATTTGTTTCCCTAGTACCCTCTTCCATCAGAAGGGAAAAGGTGATCCTTCTGCAGTAACTTGTTAGAAGTTGCTCTCAACAGAGGGATCACCTAAAAGATACACAGATCTCAGGCACAGGGTCTGGAGATGATTTTGTGAATTTTCTCAAACAAGCTATTTTGTTGCTCCTTGGAAGAAGCAGACCTTGAGAGAGGTGCACTGAAGCAGGTCCCTCTCAATGCCTTGTTCAAAGTCTAGCCAGCTGACACTGATGGGTTTCGAGATGATTTTTGTTTTGCTTTTTATGTAAGGGAAGGGTCACAATTCTGGAAGGACTCCTTGTCAAGCTCTCATCCAATGAGCGTGATGGATCTTGTGTACCAAACACAGCCATGCTGCTGTGCTCTCCAGCAGCCCCACAGGAAGCGTTGGAGAGGATGATGGACAGATACCCATGACAGAAATATCTCATCATCTTCTGCCTCCTTACTTCAGGCTGAGCTGGTGAACCAGGCTTGCTGCCAGCATTAGGTGCAGAGCGCTCACCAGCACTCCTCCCCGGCATGTGCCTGGATTCAAGCGTTCAGCCAACTTGAGACTGCTTCGCTGTTTCTGCCCGTCAGGCACATTAACAAAAAATCAGTTGCTACTTCCTTGCGATTCACATAAGGAGCGCCTGGAGTCAATGGGTTCAGTGTGGGGATCATTCAAACCAGCTGTGGCCAGTGAAAAGAATCCATTCTTCATTCCTGTGACCAGGCTTGCTAGAAAGTAGGGAGCAAATGTTCCACCCAAAATAGTTTTGGTCTGAGCACAAGAGAAGCTATTGGCAACAACAACGTTGAAAGAAAGAGTGTCTTAGCATCAGGCTCAGATGCCTTGCAAATGTATTTTATATCCTCTACCCCAAACTATATTTCTTTCTGCCTGTAACAGGCTACATGCTTTAACCGGCTCTGGCAGATTGCTGAGTGTCTTTATTTTGGCTAGTAGAGAGCTCCCTTCCATATGGGACCTATCTAGGATGGAAAGCAGATCTACTGGGATGGAGAGCCCAACCGCAGCTGAGCATCGGGCCACCACGACCCTCCACTGCGAAGCCAAGTCATGCAGGAGTCCTGGGCAAAGGGTGCAAATCGAGCAGCCCCATGGCTGCCCACCTCTCCCTGGAGCCACGTGGCCCAGCAGGGGTGTGGGTGTGTTCCCCCACGCTGGCCATGCAGTGCAGTACCTACATCACGCAGGCACCAGCTGGGTGTGCTCTCCTCCCCGGCTTCCCGGTTTACCCTGGACTGATGGGGCAGAGCAGGCTCTGGGCCAATCCTCCTCCATGTCGTATGCGTGCATCACCATCCCTCCATGCACCCGGTTTTACTGCAAGGATGCTCGGAAAGTATTGCAACAAATGCTGCTTTTCTCAAAGACCTGTAAACTGCCGCAGGGACCAGGTGTGAACGGCTAGGTCTTTGTGGTTTATTTTTAACCTACAACGAAGTCGAAAAGCAGAAGGTGCTGCCATTGCTAGGGTCGCAAAGGTAGAGTAGCAGACACGAAGAGTTCCCTCTGGGTGAGTAACCAGACCTGATCTGAGCGTTTCCTCTGGGTTGACTGGCAAGAGCAATTAATCCTGACGCAGTGCATATGTTCCAAATTTTGTGTACTTCAGAAACGAAACGAGAAAAAAAGTTATTGTGCTTCACTGTGAAATATCAAAAGCACCGAACTGTGATGCATTACCATGGCATTGTCTACAGGACTCTCACCCAGCTCAAGGCTGACAAGAGGAGCTGGCACACAGACATTAAGAAGCGCATATATTCTTTCCTCACACACCCGGTACTTTTGCACAGTGCAATAATGCGTGTGAGTGTCTCCATCCTCTCCATACAGTTACCAGTGCAGGATGAAGTAAGGACAATGCCCGTTAACAAAAGATACAGGAGAGGATAACAATTAAGATAAAGATTTGCATTTATAACTGTCACAATATAAAGGAAATCATAAACCCCTGCAAGATGAGTTTCTAATTCGGTCTTAATCTCACTGGGCATAGCCGTGCCAGCGCCAGCTCCCTCTCCGACTCCTTTCTGTTGGTCAGGACAAGCCTTTTACCAAATCACAACAGCTGGCTGGAGCAACCCTCCACCTCCTCTTTCTTGCTACAACTCTCCCTTAGAGCATGATGACTTTTAAATCCTTTCAGGCTCAAAGCCCAGGAAACAGTAAAGCCCAGCACAAAGTGATATTTATTTCTCATAACTATTTTTTTCATATAAGAATCCAATAGAAAAATAACCTCAGCAGTATTTGTCATAGCCAGAGGTGGATTTGAAGCTCTGATAAAGTGTGTGTGCTGCACACAGCGGTGCTTGGTGCAGCATGCCTGCTTCTTAACAGAGTTAAAGGAAAAGCCTGCCCTAAGCCAAAGCTCCTATCCTCCTTCAGCTGTAGTAAAGAGTGACTTAAAATCTTTAGGCGAGCTGGAAACGTCGGTATGGACAAAGAAACTCAAATGAACAGTCACAATGGCTGCAGAGTGGTTTCCTTAATTAGAAAGTTGGCTGCGTTTGTGAGGAGGAGGAAAACAACGCTACAGACAGCCAAGGCAAAGAGCAAGTAAAAACTGTAGCACATGCAGCTCTGGAGGAAACAGAAACTGGCTCCATCAGCCCCCCAGATCCTCCAAAACCACTCGTAATTATTAGGCTGAAAATCAAGCGTGGTCCTGCTGCTGAATCAGAGCAGTACAAGCTTGTGAATGTGACTTAGCCTTAATTAATACATTTTGACAAGGCTCAAAACACTCCCCAGGCAATTTGAGAGACCGTAAAAAATCAAGGAACTGACAGGTTTTGACCTTAAGATGTCAAATACAGAACTGTTGTCTAGTTTTGATGAGCTGTCACTCTATCCCCTGGACACCCCTACTGCAGCTAAGCTTTTCACATAATGGGCTGCAACCACACAACGTGGTCCACGAGACTACTGGCACGTTCTCAGAGCACCAGTCAACCCAGCTTCGGCAGTGCCTGAGAATCCCTCTCGATGCAGCGGCAGTGGTGGTCTTCTCAGCCCTCTGCTCTGGTGCTTGGTGATGGGCAATGGGAGAGTACAAAGACATCCAGCGCTGTGCGACCAAGGGTAAGGAGGCCTGAGAAACCCACACCTTGCTGCTCGTGTGCTGGCCAGGTCTGCCTGGCTGTCCATGGACAGCCAGTGTGCTGTTGCAGAACTAGAGCCGCATAGCAAATGGAAAACACTAACCAGGAAGTTTGTGCGCTTTTTTAAACAGCGGACCAGATCCCATCCTGAAAGCATAACAAACAAGAGACATTTCAGACTGTGCACACCTCTCAAGCCAGCGCAGGGTACATCCTGACAGAGGGGATAACTGTACAGAAAAGCGTAGAAAACCACAGGTAGCGAAACTGCAGCTTTCCCCTGTGCTGGTCGCATGCAGATCTGTCAATCCAACCAGCACCTGACACCTGCAATCAGAAAGAAGCTGATACCTGTCATGCTGAGATGATCGAGCATCCCGCTATGGAAATTCAAATGGCCAGTGCCAAAACAGTGCTCTGGGAGAAGAGGCAGCTGTGCCATGTGTCTGGGGAGACCAGGAAGGCAAAACAAGAAAATGCTTCTTGGCTGCAGCAGAAAACCAACATACTGTTGCCCCTCCTAAGCACAAGACTCTGGCCAAGGAGAAACATGGGTCATGGACCATTTCCAAGGGTGCACTTGAGATGCTCTTACTGTAATTGAACATGAAGCTGTGGTCTCCCAGGGATGTGCAGGCTCCTCGCTGTGGCGGGCTGCCACCGTGTGTGACTGAGTACAGGGTCTTTGTGTTTTTTCTGCTTCGAACCAGCCACCAGAATGAAATGAAACACAGGTGTCTGACGGGAGGGAGACTGAGCGGCACGGCTGTGGTGTGCAGGCAGGTGACCGGAGAGTGATGGCAGCCGGAAAGCTGAGTTTTCAGAGTGTGGCTCCAAAACAGAAAATCTCAGAGGACACACTTGTGATCTTCTTCCATGCAGGAGATAAAAAAGAATCATCCCAAACTGGACAGGGAGAGGTGCAGCTCCTTGGAGGGTCTCTGTCCTGAACACCTCTGCAGCAGGAAGGTGGCCATCACCCCAGGAGACCTGCAAAATTACCTTAGATCTGACACGCAGGAGCTCTGCATGGCTTGATACAAAGCAGCAAAGAACAGGTTACACATTCTGTTTACGAGAAAATTAATCTTAAATAATGTGGAGTGAAATCCTGGATCTGGGAATCAATTTTTTTTTTTTTTTTTAAATTTTAACTTGCTGTTTTGCCAAATTCTGAATGAAAATCATTGCTCAGACCCCCAAGGGCTCATGACCCACTTACCAAACACGGCACTGCTGTATTTAGATGGACTCGAGTCAGAGTATTTCTAACACCATGAAGGGCAGAAGCGAGAGGCAAACAAACAAAGCATGTAACTATGCCAACTTGAGAGGAGGAGTGTACAAAAATTCAAAACATAAACATTTCGTGAATGTTCAAGGCAACGTTGTTCCCAAGCATGGAATACCTTCCTAGAAACTGGCTACGTTTAGAGCACTGTCTGTCCTGCTGCAGTATTTTGGTTGGCTTACTGTTGCTGATTCTCGTATTTTCCCCTTTCTTCTGCTCTCCTACCTTCTCCTTCCTCTCCCACTTCTCCAGATGTGTTTGCACCAAAGGAAAGCTGCTCCCGTTGACTCTGTGGGGCAGTTTCCAGCCTTGCCTACGCGCAGCGGTGCTGGCAGCCTGGCTGCTGCCTGGGCCGGCCGGCATTTCTTAGTACGTACTTCTTGTTCAGTACTGCAGTGCCTTGGCTACGTGCCTTATGAATGGATTAAACAAACAAATAGGTAAGAGGCATATTAACTCAGCATGCCTAATAACTTCCCAGAGTGGGAGTAAAGGAAATCGGAGATTCCCCAGGAAACTGTCCTGGAGTGCGAGTATGGCCAGATTCTCCCCATTACAGGGGGCATCACGGAGAGGAACCATGTACTCTTGGCACCTGGTGCTGGCCATCCATGACAGAACCATAAAATCACCAAAAGCAAGACAGGGATTGCATTGCAAAGTCCAGCTGCTGGTCTGGGGCCTGAGGGCTCTGGGAGGAGTGCGAGAGGCTTTTCAGGAGGAGTTAAAGCAGCATTCTTCCTTACTGGCATCTGACGCTTCTTCCTTCCTGGAGCAAAAGCAGCTCACTGTCCCCTGGGAGAATGCTGGAGCATCTCCTTTGGCTCTCACTAAGTGCTCTGCAACTTCCTGTACTGTAAACTGGCTACATAAAACGAATCTGCACTGTGCAAAGCCTCGTGAGCACCGAGCCTTGTAGGAGCCAATGTTGTTTCTCCCAATCCTTCTGTGAGATCTGCTTTCCATATGTCTCTGCCGATGTGCTTGCCTTCTTCATGACTGCGAAAGACCAGTCTCCCTCTCCGCTGATCCTACCCCCCTCCCTGCCTCAGCCAGCCTGCCGGCTGCACATGAATGCACATGGATGGGCACCAAATGGTCGGGTTCGCTTTTCTCAGCACCACTCTTCTCTCTAATGCCATCACTCCTAGGGACGTAGCACCATGGCTACGCGTTGTCTCCAACCTCCGCCTGAGCAGTCCCACTGCCATACCAGGGACAGAAGCCACAGTAGGATGGGACTTCCTGTTGCATTTCCCAGGACAAAGCTCATCCACTACCAAGAAATATCTACCAGGAAACAAAAATTCAGTTTCAGAACTACGTACAAGTTACAGAAGTCATATTTACTACCAACTTCCCAAATTCCCTCTTCTCCACATGCCACCTTAGAAGAACAAGAAAGTTGAATGGATCTGCTCTGGATTTCTCTCACATCTGCACATCCTTTACAAGGTGTTCTTACTTAACAAAGCACCTGGTTTTCACCCTGAGCACTACCTTCCCTCTGACAAATATCTCTGTTTACAGGCTGGAACTTTATCATATCGAGTCACAACCAAATTCATTATCACCATGCACTCCTGTTAATATTTCACAACTGCCATTTCTCTTTCCCCTCCTCAACTGCTGTCACAATTCTCATTGCCATTAGCTTTCACAAGTGACTTCCTTCAGTTTATTGTAGTCCACAGTGCCACTAATCTTAAAAGTATCGCAAAATATAGATAGACAGATATGCCACTTCTGACGTCTTCTGCCACGTCTGAGGACCTTCTCCAAACCCCTCTGTAAAACACCCAGCTCTGCCTTTCCCATGGACCCCATCCCTCCTTCTCCAGGGAAAAGCCACCACTCCTTGGCCACTATTCGTGCTTTTGTGGTGCAGCAGCCAAAAAAGCTCCTTCTGTGCCTCCTGCTCCGCAGGTCTTGCATATCCAGCTCTGCTCCGCTGCTGTCACATCATGTCCCTCCTCCTGCTGCTGTAGCGCATCCCGTCCCCTCACCTGGGGTCCTTTCCTCTGGGGCAGCCAGGGGCTCAGCCTGTTCTGGGACCTCCCACGTCCCTCCCATGACTTCCCACCTGCTTCCAGCTAGAAGTCCTCTCCTGCGGCTTTCTTGGAGATGCAAAAGCCTCAGATTTTCTCCCTTTCTGCTTTAATAACCTCTAACTCTGGAGTGCTTTTTCTGTTTCAGGAGACCTGGATGCTCTTTCCAGCCACCTTCCAGTTCTCTGTGCACTTTCAGATTTCCATGCTAATTCTCCAGACTTCGTGTAGTTCCATCAAGTTTAAAGCCCCAGTTTTTGCTCTTCACACAGCTACCATGCCGCTGTGCCTAGCGAGGCATGTATGGCAACCCAGCCATTTATAATGGTCAAAAAGCCAGAACAGTTTATCTACTCTTTTTGTACAGCACCCTCTCTACAGCAGAGCACAGTGGGTCCCTATCTATGAATCATTTTCATTTTCTGAGTTATTTTTTTTCTTGGGAGCATCGCAGTGAGCTAGTCAGGCTGGCTTATCTGTTCATTAATACGAGCAGAGGCCAGCCTGACACATCACAGTTTTAGGCTGAGTAAACCGAAAATGTGGTAAGTTGCCTAATCAGAACGAGAACATGAATATTATGATTTCACGTAAAACTGAAATATCGGAAACGAAGAAAATAGAAACATTCAACCATATGCACAATGAAACTACTTTTAAATGGCAAATGTCCAAACCAGAACAATAGTTCTTAACACACAGCCAAGGCTAAACCTCAAAGTCAGGCTGACAATGCAGAAAGAACCGAAAACTAAAAGTCAACATCAGTGCTGATCGGTACTATATTTAAAAGCAATTTGAGCTTTAATAATTCAAGAGAATTTAATTTTCCGGTAGTAAGAAAGGTGGAAATCTTTTTTTTCCCAAAGCCGGCCGTGGATGGCTATCCTGCCTCTGTAAGGTACACGCCACGTTGCAGCACGTGCCGGGTGTGGGGCCAAGCACACGCACGCACGCCTCAGTGTTCTCTGGATCAGGCCCACAAACCACAGAAACTGAGATCAAGCAAAAAATCCTCTAACAGATTTAACATGCAACATTTGAAACCGAGCAATATTACTGATATTTATTTTACCGCTAAGCCCTCTATTAGAATTTTATTTCGGAAATTTTCAATTGCAAACTTACAAGTGTTCAGTGGAATTCCTTTTTGTGTCTTCAAACTGTTAATATCAGCCCCGCTCCTAATAACCTAACTCCTGAACGTACAGAGGAAAAACAGCACTTCATGAAATATTGATACACACTAGGAAATTTGACAATTATCTCCAGAGCTCCTTGGTAAAATCTGAAAGCAAATAAATATCAAACATTTCCTGTACTCATTAAAATACTGAAAAACAGAGAAAGCAAGCTACTCATTATCCACTTGACAAATATAACTTATTATTTTTAATAATGCACAGGCATTCAACGCATGAAATTTACAGCTTCTCTTGCTTAAAGAAACCACTGGTTTTGTAGATCTAATTTTAAGAAATGCAATAAAAGTAAGTTACGTGGAGCTGGTTGCTTTGGCAGGGGAGGGTAAAATCATCCTTCTACTGAAACCAATGGCAAAACTACCACATTTTAGATGGAAGCACGACTTCACTCACTGCCCTATTTTGGAAGTTGCTTGTCCAGAAAGAAATTCCCCCCAAATTAGAAATATTATTTTTGCTGGTGTCTCTCATGCAAGCTTGGGAAACAGAAAACTGGAGTAAAAAAGAGCTCATGAGCCTGAGTGTAGGCTGCTAGTCCCCATGATAGATCTCTGTATCTTATTTAAGGCCAGTGAGAGGATGCACAGGCTCGCCCCCTGGCCAGAGCATGGCACGGGAGATGCGACACTGCTGCTCAGGAACGCGTGCTTGTAGGATGAACGGCAAGTACAGAGAGCACCTTCCCTTTCTGAATAAATACAAACCATAATGGGAAGACTTTCAATGCAGACAATGACAGGTTGCTTGGCATTGCATTACAGTGCAATCATCAGTGTTATTACAGCAATTCTGCGTTCTGGACCTTTTAGCCCTGACTGCAGATGAAACAGAACCACAACCACTGCAAACTAGAACAAAATGGAAATTTAAGATTCTTAAGCCAAATGTTTCAGCTGTTAACAACTTCCACTCTTATGCAGGTTCACACATGAGCAAGAATTCAAAGACAGAGAAAGCTTGAGATCAACAGGAATTGGAAATGCTGGCCAGGTGGGATAACTAAAACTAGATTTCAGCTTTCCCGATTATTTCAGTGTCCCAACAGGATGGTCTAGATGCTGATAAGCTCTCTGCTGTCCACACTGTCCACACTCTCTTTTGTCTTTCAGAACACATAGTGATCAAGATTTCTTTCATTGGCAAAGCAAAATATAGGCACTTGCAAGAACTACTGTACTTTTCAAATATTCATTTAAAACGTGATGATAAAGCATTCAGAGGAAGGCAGAGACACAACAAATGACTGTGTGTGACATCTCTGTTACTGGGGTTTTTTCATTATGTGCATACCAGTGAGAGACTCCAATAAGAGACTGGACCATGATAAGAAAAGGCTGATAATCTATAGTCGCTAACAGAGCATGTAGGAGGCAGCTTGAAACCGCTCGGGGATTTGCAGTATTAGAACAAGAGTCAGGAAATGTGTTAGGGTTAAGAAGGCGAGCAAGGTAGTCAAGGGGGCATCATCAGGTTCTTGCATCCTGATATGCCTCCCGGCACGAAGGTAACCCACCTGGAGATACCACCTTCACATCTGGAAAATACATGCCAAACGCTTCAACAGGACCTCAGTTTTGATATTCTTTTTCTGACTTCTTTTTATTGAAAAGTATATCCTAAATTGTTACTTATTGTTGTGTTTGCTGTCTAAACGAAGTTCCTTCTGCTTATTTACTTGCGAAGTTGGTACAACAACCTAGGAAATAATAAATTGCTTGATAACCAAAACAAGCCACTTCTGGCAAACAATGAAGAATCTGCAGAAGTACTGATCCAAATGGATGATGACTGATACACTGATTATATTTTTCAGAGTTTTTCTCCCCATTTTCATGTGTATATGTATCTACATATATAAATAAAACATGAGAACGCCACCTTGGCTGTTCATATCAGTATTTACCAAGGATCTCCACTGGCTCCAACTATTCAGGTAAGCCCTGCTGGTTTCCTTCTTACAGTGACAACCTGCTTATCTCTCAGATTACAGAGCCTAAACCACCCTCCTCCGAGGGACTATGACGCTTTCAGGAACTGTGGGAAGAGTACAATACTCTCACTCTTCTCCAGCCTCTCCTTGGCTGCCTCTTCTTCCATGTGCAAGATGTGACGAGAGGACATTTCCCTTGGCCACCCTGCGTTTGGTGGTTGCGATGCACCCCCAGGGCCTGGAGTGCACCCGGGAGGGAATGCCGCAGGAGGGAAGGGATGGACCGCAAGCCTCCATCACTGACCCCGCTGCTGGCAGCAGCAACACTGGCTGTTCAAACGTGGAGCAAGCTGCTGGTGCACGTGGCAGACACTCTTTGCAAACAAAAAATGAAATTTATGTATTTACGCCTGGCATAAGTGAGGCTAGGCCAAGGTCTTCCAAACTACCTGAGACATCACACTGGGGAACTAAACTGCAGCAGTCTCGCAGGGATGCTGTGTCACACAGAAAGGGGCAGAGGGTCACCCCACACAGGCAGGGCTGGGACCGCGTTACATCGTGCCATGGGACCCACACTTAAGCCGATTGTTGGCCTTGACACCCTTTGGACTGGGGGAGAGGGTGGAGGAAGGAAAGCCAGGCACTAATCCGCTCCATCTGCTCTGGAGCAGCTAATTGGATTGCGAGTGCAGAAGGCACGGCCCCCAGACAGGGCGCTGGCAGTCACAGCGGCCAGGCACAGCACTCAGAAACCTCCTATTTCACTAAATAAAGCTGCTGTAGTGCAGAAAGCAAGGGTCCCACCATGCTCCCAAACACACCTCTGGCCAAACCCTGCCTAAGGACACACCCCGTTGCACTGGGGCAGGGCATGGCTGCCCAGCACCCCTCTAATGGAGGGGTGGAACTAATATTGCCTAGGAAAAATAACAAATGTGACCCGCTGCTCCCCCCTCAAGTAACATTTCATCTTTTACAAAACACTAGAAACAGCAGACAGAAAAGAATAAATATTAGCTATCTTTACTAAAACCCAGTGGAATTTAGGTTTTATTTAGGTGCAAAAGTCAAAAGCTCATCTGCCAGTTGCTATATATAACCCTCACTAATATATATCCTACGACTGCAACATTTATTCTAAATCAGTGGCTTAATGATTTTGGTCTTCTGCTTTTTAAGGATTCAGCTCAGTACCTACTTTGCTTTTAAAAAATAACAGGCAATTCAGTTGTGCCGCATTTTCGTTAAACTGGTCTGTAACGTAACGCTATGAGAAAGACAAGGAGAAGAAATATAAAAAAATGTTTAATACAATAATGATCAGAAACCTTTAAATTTTTTTCCCCTCTGAACACTAAGTTTGTAGCTATGGAAACTACTTATGAGCAAGCTAAAAAAATGTCAGCAAATACAGTCAGAGAATGATCTGGATATATGAACGTCCTAACAATGATAGAGAACTACAGACACAGGGTAAAAGGAAAGTGTAAATTGAAGATGACAACACTTGTGCATCTGACAACATGTTCTCCTCTGACAGGCCAAATTCATTTTTATTGCCATGGCACTAAAGTCAATGAATTGCAACTGGAATGAGTTTGATACTTTATATTGCTTTTGATAAAACCATTATAAAAAGCATATTTCAACCTTTAAAAAAGTATTTTAAAAGCATATTCCCTGCAATCAGTGAATCGTGTGTATATTGGCCAAGATAGTCAATATTTTATCAAGGTGGTTTTCAGCACATCTCCCGCACGGTCTGTTCTTCAGTCATTTACCCTCCTAACGCGAGCAGTTCTGATGACTGCAATTTTAAGATCCACCCACGATACACATCTGCACACTCATCTACCAAACTGAGGCTGGTGAGAATATGCACATGCAAGTAACGCTCAGCCAGGTCCTTGTGAGCCTTTCAAAGGCTTTCCCAAACTCATTGTGAGTATTTCCAGCTAATACCTTTATCACATGTCTTGCAAATGGTGCTGTGACCATCAGCAGGCACCAGCAAGACACGTCTGCTTATTCCAAGCAAGTATTTTTGTACAGAAGTTACAATCCCAGTAAAAATCATTAGTCCGTGGTTTTGCCAGTGAATGCAGTGCAGATGTACTTTACCTGGAGTAACACACTAGCTGGGAATGGCTCCACGGACCTCCTGTGGTCTGTCAGGTCAATGTGCAAATTAAATCAGATTTATTGAGTACACTGAGCTTCCTTTGGTGCTGTTTCAGTCTGGATTGTTAATTGAGCTGCCTTACATGTATACATTGTGATTACATGCTACAGCCTGTACAGAAAACACAGCAAAGAAAACATGAAGTTGATTTCTGAACTGTCTGCTATATGGTACATTGGGCAAAGAATAAACCAACCTCAACAAATGCTCATGGAATTTATACTGTGTATCAAGTATGTCTGCTAAATTCTCTCAGCCCATAAAAAGCTATGACAATTTCAATGCGGTACCCTTAAGAGAACATGCAAATGTCACTCTTTTAACCACCCTTCAGCAACCGTCAAGGCTCTTGCTCCTGACTATGCCCTCTGTTCTTTGGGGCCTGCCCGCACGAAGAGCTTTCCAGCCTGCAACTGACGTGCAGTTAACATAATTTTTATCTGTCACAGGGTGGAAAATACCAGTAAAAAGAATTGCAATCAAGTGTTAAACAGCATACGCAGAGCTGAGCTAATCACAGTGAAAGGCATTCCTAGCTGAGCTCTCAGCTGATAAAGAGGAGTCCCCTTCACACTGGAGACGACTACTTGTCCAAGAAATGCAGCTTCCCTGCCTTTTTGAGGGCTCAAAAAGTTCTTCTCTTTCCTGCTCAGCGACAGGTCAGGCTTTTAACCAAATCTTACAGCCAATTAATTTTGCTCCTCCTTCCTTATGATACCTACCTGACCTGTACAGGGCAGCCCCATTCCGCATCCCTGTGGGAAGCATCTCCCCCTCTGTGATCATTTGCTTTCATATCTTCATATGTAAACTAGACTTGAAAAACCACTCAAGACACTTATCTGCAATGAATCACTGTTCCCCCTTGGAGCTCCCTAGGTCCTTCATCAGAAACAGAAAGCTGGACAGACTCCTTGTTTGGGAGAAGTCTACAAAAATACAAGACTTCTTATCAGTCAGCTGCTTCAAGGCTGAGAAATGGGATATGAAAATATAAATTGAGTAATCTAATAAAAATACTAACACATATAATAAGTTGAAGATGCAACATTTTGCAGGTGGAGCTCAAGTAATCTGATCAGTGACCATTAGACGTGGTTTGCCCTTACCAGCTTCACTGACCTATGCTATTTATTTCCCTGTATTACCACCCACTTCAGCACGAGGCTGGCCACAAACCCGCCCTGGCAGCAACCTTCCACCATACCGTTTTGTTGCTCAGACTTTGCAGGGTTTATTTTTCCTGCTTGCCACTGAGGTGAATTGGTGTTTTCACCTCCTGTGATGCTACGGAAGGTGAGGCTGTAGGAGCAGCTGGCTCCGAGGACGTTTCTCCCTGGGTAAGCCACTCCTGACAGCTTCATGCACAGGGCCTTGATGCTGCACAGAGCGGCAGCTTTGCCAGAGCCGTGGTTGGGGGAGTTCCCAGGATCAGAAGACGGCTGAGGTTCAGAGGCATCGCTCTTGGCTCCTACGCCCCACTCGCACTGCTGCCACAGCAATGGGTTCAGGGTGCTCATTCACTACCTCTGCACACAACTCTTCAATTCCCCGGAAGGGCAATTTATCTAGATACTTCTTCATAATTATTTTATGAAATGCAATGAAGTTGCAGCAATAAATCTCACTGCTCATTTTCCCTTATCTAACTGTACTGAAATGAGAGGCCCATAAGCATGTGGCACGCCTGTATCCCTGCCCAGTCACTGTCTCTACCGTCAGAAGCACCAGGCAGGAGAAGACGCCTCCCCCTCGCAAGCCCTCTGCCCAAACTCCAAAGTAAACAGTAGCCGCACAGAATGGGTACGGAGTGTCGATGCTCAGCACAAGATCACAAACCGGGTATCTAGAAACAACCCACTGTAGAAAGACTACAACATGTAGTCCAACAAGACTTCAAAAATAACCAGAATAATCTATTTCAAACCCCTATCCATGTAACAAGTTTCAAAACACCACTGGACTATAACATATGCTTTATAACCCTCCGCTGACTGAGAGGACATTAACCTTTACCAACAGAAAATATTTGCAGCCGTTTAGAGACAGAGTTCAATACTGAACTTGCTTTCACCTTCCAGCTCAAGTAACCACAGACAAAGCTACAGCCAGGAGAGGCTTGTCGCTGCCCAAAATGCATCCTGACTCTTCCTGCTGGCAAATATGATTTTCCTCAATTTAGTAAAGTTTCTGTCATCCACTCAATGTTTTAAAAACATTTTAACATAGTTGTAATATGCGCTTATCACCTTGCGTGTAAGTGTGAACACTCCTTAGCAATGGTGTTCCTTAAAGAGTAATTCCTCAACACAGCTCAAACATCTACAAACCGCCACGCCTTCCATTTTTAATCCGCATCCTTCCATTTACCGTGTGTCTTACCTTGGCTTCTACTTTTAAAATATACTTTAACGGGAAGAAAAACTCTCAGGCTATTTGGAAAATAAAAAGGGGAAATAAATAAAAATGAAGACAATTTTACAGGTCCTACTTCAGCTAAACCTTTCAGGGACTTCAATGAGAAGATAATCTTTCTGTGATTATGGCCAAACCCTCTCGTTGCTTAGCAACACATAATTAAGGAATATGTTTTCAGATCCGCTTTGCAAGCTGGCCATTATCAGATGAAATTACTGGAGCAACAAATGTCATCCTCATGCAAATGAGTTGGTCGTAGGCAAAAAAAAAAGAGGGGGTTGAGTAGCGAGAAGGAGCTCAGCAGCACAGAAACGCTGCCGGCTTCCTCTTGTTGTGCACCAGTAATTCTTTTAAAGGGAAGGGATAATATCCAGATTTTTAGATAATAGGGTTTGCGGTTTATATATGAGACATATGGAAGGAGGGGCCTGTTTCTCGTGGTGGAGGAGACCTCTCCCAGTGCATGTGCTCCACTGGACCCTCGCACCAGGGCTTCCACTGCATTGGTACCGACCGGCTCAGTCAAATGTGCCACAAATAAATGAACGTATCTGTGTCCCCCGTGTTATGCCAGTTCATCTTGGTTTCTTTTCAGGCTTTGGGAAATTGTTTATTTAAAAATATGGCCTGGATGTACTACTTTCACATCTGATCCATGTCAACACAGAACACGTTGCCTAATATTTAAGCATTTTTTACAAAGCAATACATTACACCAGCTACATAAAAGACCCACGAGCGTGAAAGAAACGGCGTTTACTTCCTAGCTGTGTAATTATGGAAAGGCAGGGAAAGGGGTGCGCCCAGTGTCTGCATTTTGACAACTTTATCATTTCCACTTACAAAATCATTCTTTATTTAGATTCCTGTGGAATGGCATCACCAGTTTGGCACTATCTCTATGCCTATAAATGGTATCCTTTTATTAAAGCTTTGTGCGTGTACGCTGGTACGGCACATTGTTCGAGACTTGTTTGCATGGGAGGTCAGATGAACTGCACAGGGAGAAAATTCCCTGCTCACAGAGTCACTACCAGGAAAAACATGTCAAGGGATTTCTTTTGCTGTTTTTCAAACAAGTCAGGCCACAAATGAATGGATTTGCCAAACTTCCTCGTACTTAGCAGTGCAGTTTTGAGGGTTACTTTCAGTCAGGCTCCGAGTGTTATTGTCCATGTTTATCTCCGAAGTGGAGGAGTGGAGCCTGCTCAGCTTATTCGGCTTCACATCTGAGCAGCCAAGGGCCTGAGCACTTCTGAAAGGGGAAAGGAAGACGAGGAGCCACCATTCATTTTTATCGTTCTAGTGCCTAATGACAGGCTTTTAGTTTTAAGCACAGACCTATTACTTTAACAGCTATATCACTTCACTTACAGGCATCTCTAGAAGGAAATCAAGGGTTTTATTTTGTATGCCTGATAAAACAGCAAATTAATAATAATAAGAAAAGACTTAGGTAATGGCCAAAGGTAAGTCGATTCTCGAATAACACCATTAGCTGTCTGATTAATTTAGTCAAAACAATGCTAACCGTTTCCTCGGAGGAACACATTTGTGCCCGATAACAGCGGTAAAAAGTCAATCTGTGGCAAACCCTATGGTCCTAATTGCTCAGCCAGCACAGTATCTAATCTCCTGTTCTCTACAAACAACAGGAATGGCAGGACTAACCCTGGAAGCATTAGCTGAGATACCACTCACTTTTAACTGAAGTTGGCTAAACAAATAAAATATTTGGCATTTAACCGCAGAGCGAGAACCAGCATCTTTAGCCCGGTGTAGCCAGCACGGCCCTATGAAGAAATCCCATTCGACTCCTTTTCTAAATAGGAAAGCATCTAATATTTAGGCATGAAACCCCAATATATTTGATTGTGGGTTTTTTTTGTAGGGGGATAAAGTAAGCAACAACAAGGTGATTCTAAACTACCGTATGGACTAAGACCCTTCAGAAATTACTTGGTTCAGGCGATGCCATGGTGGAGACGATGACCGGGGGCCCTGTGCGCCTGCTGAGCTTCGGGTACGGGGAGAGCTGGGCAGGGAAACTGGGTCCGGTGGGTGCCAGGCTGCCATCCGCCGGCGCTCCCGGCCGGCGGAGGAGCTGCGGGCTGCCGTGCGGGCTGGGCGCTGGCGACGCTGCCGCTGTCCGCTCCCTCTTCATCAGCTCCATGGGCACGGTGTAGGTGGTGGGGTAGGCTGTTTTGGGGCTGGCGTGCGGGTTGGCCGTGGTCATGGGCATGCCGGCAGGAGCAGAGTAGGCAGAGGCTGGACGCGGGTGTGTGTTGCAAGGCAGGGGGGTGTTGTATCCAGAACTGGGGAGGAAGTGCGGCCCCTGAGGAGCCCCCATGGAGGCAGGGTAGGCGGTGGTCTCCAGCAGGTGCTGGGTCGGGGCGCTGGACGGCCGGCGGTGCATCTCTCCCCCTCTCGGGGAGAGTGGCTGCAGTGGAGGTGGGGGCTGCGGGGCGGCAGGGCCATCTACAGTGGGCCCCGGGCCAAGGGGTGCCCCAAAGTCACCCGGCAGCTCACTGCGGTGGCTGAAGCTGTTGGAGCGGGTCCTTGGTCGCAGCACCCCACTCCTCCGCTCCTGCCTCTGAAGCTGCATTTCTGCCTTGTAGTTCTGGGCAATGCGGGAGAGCACACGGGCCTGCCCTAAGTTCGGAGCCACAGACTTGATGTCGTTCTCCTCCATCATGGCCAACAGGTTCGGGGAGTCGAAGCCCTGCTGCAGCAGGGCGGCAAAGGTGCTCTCCGAGATGCCCTCTGCACGCAGCAGTGCCACGAACTCGGGGTCGAAGCTCCTCTTCCCCTCCGGCGTGGGGAAGGCGGGGGGCACTGGCGGGTGGGAAGGGGTCACCGCTGCCGCCTCGTAGCTGTCGTAGGGGCCCTTGGCGCCGGTGCTCTCCCGGCCTGGCCCGTAGCCGCTGCTGGTGCTGGCGGCAGGGTCCACCACCAGGCAGGTTGGGGCTGCCTGCCTGCTCCCTGCTGGCTCAGCGGGCCGCTCCGCCCCATCGCCATAGGCCTGTCTCCCGGGGAAGGTGGGTGGCTCTGCCGCGTACCGCGGGCCGGGGAGCTCCGTGCCGTACCGCGCCGGGGAGACGTCTCTGCCACGCACCCGCTGCCCGTCCAGGGCCATCTTGGGGTCTCTGTAGAGGCGGGTGGCCTCTGGCAGGGTGGGTGGGCGGCCCGGGGCCTGGTCCCAGGACAGCCGGCTGCCAGGTGCCCCGTAGCTCGCCAGAGACCTGCTCACCACGTGGTCGCGGTAGTAGCGGGGGTCCTTGGGCGACCTAGCTGCCAGGGAAGGGTCGCTGTAGTAATCCTGGGGCGGCAGGGAGCCCCGGCCCGCCATGGCTGCCTGCCGCTCGCAGTAGGCAAAGTCAGGGACGGAGCCCTTCCTGAGGGGCCCGGGGGCAAAGGTGGCATCCTGATACGGGTACGCCTCTTGCTTCAGCTCCACACCGCCCTGCAAGATGATATCATTCGCTCGCAGCGGCTCATACCATCCGCCTTCGCCGCTGTAGGTCAGGGAACTCCTCCGGCCCGGCGGCCGTTGGTACTCAAAGGAGTTCTCGCCCTCCCAGTTGCCTTCATACCAGCCGGCAGCGTCCCAGCTCTGTGAGCGGCTGATGTTGGGGTGCTTGCTGGGGATGGGCATCGTCACGAGGCCGCTTGCTCCTGCCGAAATGGAGAAGAGGAGGCGCTTGCCTTCTCAGCGCTTCTCCAGTGTGCATCAAAACCAGACCGTGTTCCACCTGAGCCCTCCCGGGACTTCAGGAACCACGGACCGGTGGTTTTATCTTTCAAACTATTGCCTGAATTATTAATTCTTCGAAACCTTAGAAGGCGAAGCATGCAGCAGCCGCTGCCGCCCGCTCTCGCTCCAGGTCGGCGGAGGGAGAGTCCCTTCCCGTGCAGTGCAGCCGCAGAAGAGGGCGGCCGCACTCAGCCCAGATGCTTTATCCTCCGCCGCTGGGGACGGCGCGCGCACATGGACAACTGGCCGAGCACTGTGTGGGGATTAGGAGCTAAATAAAACCGCTAAAGCCCTCGCTCCATGTGACATCACTTTAGCCCGATGAAATCTCCTGCGCCGACCCAGCCAGCAGCCTCAATGCAATTTCTCCCCAGGGAATGACCTTTTTTTTTTTTTTTTTGCGCACTGTTTTTTCAACACACGTTTCATCCGTTTCAGTTTTTTCCTTCCTTGTTAGCTCAGGGATCCCATCCGCACCAGCACCCACCAGGAATCGGCAGCGAGATAACGGAACGTGCACGTATCCACTCGTCCACACGCACGCTCATGTAAAAATAAAAAAGAAAGCTTAAGTGTCAGCTCAATCTTAATCCACCCTGATGAAATGCTAATCCATTGCACACAGCTAAGGACAAATTGAATGGGAGCAAGCAGGCAGGCCTAAAAAAAGGCCAATGCGAGATACTCAAGAATACAAGAGTGATTAGAAATTAGTTAGGCATCTGTTTAACACTTTATGAATATTGTAATTTGCTTTGGAAATTACATTTTTTGTTGTAGTTTCAAATTAGCCCTACTAACTAGTCTCCATAAGGATTCTTTACATTATTATCATAATATGCAAATCCTTTCATCATCCCAGGACAGAAAATTATGGAGGTGTAATCTGGAATGTATAATTTTAAGACCTTAGCAAAGGTCATGGAAAAGGAGGGGAGGATCAAAGGACCTAAAGCCTGGTCTTTCAAAGCAAAAAGGAATAGTAGACTTTTGCCTATTATCTCCAGCTTCCTTTGGAAAAACTACATGTTTATGAGACGGGAAAACACTCAGAAACATCAGAAAAAACTCAATTTTTTATCTAGCGGTATTTCAATATTCACATGGATTAAGTTTTTTTTATACTTAGAGTAGGCAAAAGGATTTAGATCAAATCACACCACAAAAAACTGTTATTTGGAAATGTAATAAAAAATTTCCATATATAGTCACTGTTTTCAGCGGAGATATTAAAATGGCTCCCCAAAACACGTATCTAAATTATCACATGCTGCTCATGCTCAAATATTCCTTTGCAAAGAAGAATAGGTCAACCGTTACTTATTTTGCTAACCACTGCTAGTGAAGCAACATTTTCCTTTTTTTAGTGAAAAAAACTCAGATGGAAATGATTTTGCCTTTCTCTGCTGCGATCACAAATTTCTTCACCTCCAACATGCCCCTTCCAGGACAGACCCAGTCACAGGAATAACAGCCACCTTCCCCGGTCTGTTTGCAAGACAGCTTGTGCATTTTTCCCCGCTAATCCACAATAAATGTTTAGTGCACTAGCCATCACATGATAGACTATTGTGCTATTACGATAGCTAAATCACTAATGCAGTCTAATGCTTATACTTGCCTATCATACTAATACCTCTGGGCTATACTTCTGACCCAAATACTGACAGGATCTTTGAGTAATCCCTAAATTTCTTTATTGCAGTAAATATTATAAATCCTCTTCAAACATTCTCTCCTTCAATTCCATCCCCAAGAACCACAGTCTTTAAAATTATGTTGGATATTACACAGACATGCAAAACATGGGCCCCAAAAGATTATTTATGCAATTCTCAGAGAATATCTGATTGGCATCATATTGAATTAACTAACAAACTTAAGGCACATTGGAAAATTTCTTCTTTTGTGAGAGTCAAAATGGGAAGACACATTTGTGGCTTACAAATAAAGCAGAGAACATTTTAACAAACAAAAACATTTTATTACAACAACATTTTGCTAAAGAATAAAATGTATTCCCAACTGGATACAGCGAGATCTGTGCCATTTGTTTGTTCTGAAGCAGCAGAAGAAAGCTACCAAAAATGTATATGAAAAAATAATAAAATCCTGGTCTACAGATCAAGGGCATCTTCTGCCATTGTCTTCAAAGAAATCACTAATGAACATAGCCACCATGTTAAGCCCTGGTTGACAATGGAAAAAAACACGCCATAGAGAAATTAAATTTCAAAAATGCTGATCTTGAACAACTGCAAGGGAAGTCAGAGGGGAGCTTTGTGCATTTACTACCTCTGAAAAAACCAAAAGCTTTAATAAGCCCTTGGGTCGCATGACGGGCACACAAAAGAGACCTCGCCCAAACCAGCAGATCTGTAACTGGGGCTGTGCCCTGCCCGGCTCCAGCGCACACATGGGTGACAGCCGGACCACAAGACCCTTCAGCCCAACCGCAGGAGCAGCCACACGCCTGGGCTCTGAAAACCACCCATGCGCCGTTGCCCCAGCCTGCCCTTGCACCGGCGCAACCCTGGGGCAGAAGGACATGCTCTTCTCACGCTTGCTTCTCAGGAGCCAGGAAACTTTACCTGCAGACCTGGCCGCTGGGAACACTCATACATAGGGATGATTTATCCCATACGCACTGACCGCAATGGAACAAATTAGCTATTCCCATGCTCCAAGCTAAGCACAGGTAAATGCTTGCAGGACCAGGGGCTGTAGGACTCGTACTTCTCCCCATAGCCATGGGGCAGATGTCCTCTTTGGAGGGCTCTGCTGGCTCCTCTTCTTGCTGACCAAAAGCCACTGGCGGCCCTGCAGCTGGTGGGGAAGATGTGCCCGGGAGCCATGGAGCTGGGCGGCCTCCCAGGCCACCATCGCAGCAAAGGAAATGTTACACCCCCAGTGAAATAAGAGATGAACAAGAAATGATCAGAATGAAATATTTATGGGCAGTAAGGATCTTTCAGTTTTCTTTTTTTGCCACTCTTAAAAGCAGCGCCTATGCAAACTCCCGTAACTCCGTAGCTACTTCCGAACTCAGACCCAGGCAGCAACGGCCAAGCGAGGACGCGGAGGCACCGGGACACAACCCAACATAACTGATCTCGGATGCGCTTCTCGGGAGTGGAGGAAGCACTGGCACCAGCATTCCTGACATGAGGGGGAGATGAAGGACTGCGGGACAGGTGGAAAATTTATTCTCCCTTTATCTTTTAATTCTAGAGATATTTGGTGAAAAAACTACACACAAAAGCAAAAAAAAAAAAAAAGATCAAGAGATGAAATGCTTTGGTATTTCAGATCCTGTGAAAAATGCAGTTTTGACTTATGTGAAAAATGCAGTTTTGACTTAATACCCTGAGTTTCACAGTAATACACGATCAATTTTGCTATGATACAACATCTACAGAAGAAGCCTGCTCTGAAAAAAAGTAATGACAGAGTAGGAGAAAGCTGGGCCATTGTTTGAACACCACTTGCAAAAATGGATGGCATGAAATCTGGTTCTGGAAACAACTCGCAGTGGATATCAAACAAGTATCTTACACAGTGCTAGAACGTGCAGTTTTCTTCCGATGAGGAGAAAGCCTGGTTTACACATAAAACCTGTGAGAAGAAATCAGGATGCTAAAGCTGCAACGCAACTGTGTAAACAGCATTTTTTGGTGTCTGTAGCACTGACTTGGGGGAGGTTGGATGTGAAATTTAATTCACATTGATTTAAAACATTTCATTTCAAATTTTGAAGGCACGTTGCTGGAGAAATTACTCTGTGCAACAAAACAGTACAGACTGTTTTTAGTTTTGCTTTTTATTATTGTAGAATACTTTTCAATTACAAGTTTAAATCTTGTTCCTATTGGAAAAAAAGATCTTTAATGTAGCAAAATGTTGATGTTTTCTCCCAAATTATTTCCTTCTGGGAGAGAGCGGAACTGAAACAATGTAGTGAATATGCCAAATGTAATTTCTGGCAAAAACTATAAGGTGCATCAGTATTGGAAAGGCTATTTCTCTTTTAAAGGCAAAGGAATTCTACCCCGGTAGTGAAAAAATCCTTTAGAGAACAAATACATCTCATGTTAATGGACAGAGCAGGTAACAGGACATCCAGCCCCTTACACTTCGCTCTGCCGCTGTCAGTGAGTAAATTGCTTAATTTCTTACTCACAGATTCCCCTTCCATCAAGAGGAATATAATAATATACACCTATCACATTCAGATGGTGTTAAGATTAATCAGTGTTTGTCATATGTTTTCAGGTACAAAGCTGCCAGTAGGATAAATGCTCCTGCCCTCACTGCCTGGGCTTTCAAGGACCGCATGTGATTGTGCCTAATGACCCCCAAAGCCTGGGAAGCCTTTTCTGAACATCCTCCTCCTCCGTTCAGCTCGCAGGATGCCAGGGAAGCAGAAACAAGCTGGTGCTAATCTATATTGTGGTATACCATGGATGCTGTGGAGAGGAAAAGGAAGAGCATGCACTGTGAATAATGCACTCACACACATACACATACACACAGGCATATGCATGTGCACAAATTAAGAAAAAAAATTGGTAGAAGAAAAGCAGGAAGAAAATGTTCCAAATCCTTGGAAATTACTGCATTTGCTAAAATTTGGCTCTGCAAAAAATCCCTTTCACAGTGGCAATAAGCACTCTGCCTAGATGGACTTTCTAACAGTCTCCTGAAATTAGAGGAGTACAAAGAGAAAATTAGCAGGATTGTGCCGGAATCATTTTCAATAATCAAAGGAACAGAACAGCATCTGAAAGCACTCAGCGCTTGAAGCCATGCCACATGCTTTTTTCTAATTTCCAAACCAAAAGCATAGATGCTTTGTAACTTCAACAAAACACTCTCAAATACCATTTGTTGGTGCACTACAACAAAACACTCTTAAGATCAGCCGATTATTAAACAATCATTGCCTCATGTAACTCTGTATTTTGATGACTTTAAAGCAAAAAACCAAAAGCTTACGTCCATTTGTAACTCAACCCCCCTGGCGCTGGGATAGAAATGTGCCGTAACCGTTGGCTCACATGCATTGTAAGTTACAGGAATGCACTAGCACACGCTGCCTCTAAACGTTATGCGCAAACCCGAATCTGTAACTGGGGTCAGTTGCCATTCCCGCTGGCTACATACAAATGGGCCCATGCGTATGGAATATAAAAGGTCAATATCGTATGTAAATAAACGTGGAGGCACTGCAAAGAAGCCTACCTCCCATGCCAAATAAAACAGATGTTTACTCTCAGAACTGATGACACAGGATTGCAGTGCCGTTCTGAGTAATTTCCCAAGAATCCCCCCAAATCCCACACATCAACGTGATGAGTGAGGAAGCCTCTTCCACTCGCACCAGCTGGAGTCGTGCTGAGAAGGTGCACGGCGGCATTCCACATAGTGAAACTACAGTGACCTTTTACTTGACCACTGCAGAGCTGACCGCTCGCCCCTGGGCTGCTTTGCTGTGCCCATCTCTGCTCAGAAAGTCTGGTGTAGGAGGCAGGCTCCTGGCTGCCCTCCCGGCCAGCCAGCGCCACGTCTCAAATCACTGCCACATCCCAATAACTCCCCGGCTGGAGGCATTTCACCTGTCTTTCATTGAATGGTACCCTACCTCCAATTACCTTGTATTTATTGCAGGATAAGGTATGTGCAGAAGCACCCCGATGAGAACGCGGTCACTTGCCACTTCATGTTATCCTACTCCCCTAGCAAAACCCTGATTTTTTGCCATCCAGGATGAAAATCAATTTGCAGGTAACAAATGCAGGAAGCTAGCAATCATCTAAAACACGCTCGCCATTGAAAACAAGAACCCCAGCTGTGAAACACCTTTTGAGCCATTGGAATGAGCCCTACAAGCACTTGAAACTTTGATCAGAAACAATTTTGCCTTCAAGCACGAGGAGACTCCAGTAAAAGTTAGCAGAAGCAGCATTGTCACATTCCTGCATCAACAAAGGGATAATACAAATATCAGGTGTATCCCTACACCACAAAACTACACACTTTCAAGGACTACAAAATAAAGATCAATCTGGATGCTGAGTGGCAGTCTAAAAGCCAGTAGACAAGGTTCATTGGGCACATCCCTCAACTATTCACAAAGATCTAATCTACGGATGCTCTTAAAAATAATCCTCTAGAAATCACATCAAGCACCTTGTCTCCAAAACTGGGTATTAGACCTTGAGGTCAAATTTCATCATTTTTAATAAGAATTCAGGATCAAGATTTAAATAGCATGTGTAATGAAAAGCATGGGAATTATATCTGTCCCAGAAAGCAGCAGAAAAATCCATTGTTAAATGAATATATATTGTAATTCTGAACTCTGCCATGCATGTCTGGGCTTTGCATAAAAAATAATTAATTACTAGATTGTAACAGGGTCCTGAGGAGATAAACAGGCTGAGGTTCAGGATGTCTCTCTGCTTCGCTTTCCCTGATGATGCCAAGAGCTTGAAACACACCCTTCCCTCACAGACACAACGCAGTTAAAAATCAAACCCAAACCAAAACAGGAGGAAATATTATGTTAGCTAAAAAATATTTATGCACTGCTTTGTTAAAAGATTGATATATTGTATTATTGTATTGCAATAATTGAATTGAAGTATAAATGTGGAGGGATGGCATCTGCAGGTATGTCTTACCGTGGCCCTTCACCATCCATGGGGAAGGCTATGGGGGGTGGCTGCTCCCCGATGGGGATGGTCTGAGGCCGAAGCTCATGCCCCTTGCTTAGGTTCATTTGCTGATTGAGTCAAATACCTGTTATCATTAGCAGGCAGCAACACTATTTTCTCTCAAAAATGAGTGCCAGTCATAGTGCCATAGGCTGTTTCGTGAACTGAAGCTGATTATCACTAAGTTTTGAGGTGCTAGATGGCAGCAGAGTCTTTTTTTTAAAAAAAAAAAGTTAAAAAGACAATCTACAAAAAGACAAAACAAATTAATAGTGTTAAGCTAATGGGCTATATAAAAGTGTCAGTAAGAAATGATCAATGCTGTTTAATTTTAAGGCAACAAAAACACAAAACCAACTCTAGAAAACTTGTTCTTTGAAGAAAACTCTCAGATATAAAAGACTTAATGAAAACCTTCACTGTTTTGGCACATCGATCCATTACATCTGTTTGTGGATACTAAAAAATATAAAAGAAAAGTTGTGTAATATGTTCCTCTGCAGCTTTATTTTAGTACAGCCAGATGTCCTACTCCTGTCAAAATATATACTAGTAAATATTCTGTAGAGTCAGAATCAAACCTAAAAGTCTGGTCCACATCCAAATATCGTCACCCCTTGAAAGATTCTAACTTAAGAGTTAGATACAAGTTTTTCTGGTATTTTGAAGGAAAACCCATCCCATTCTCCTCTGTCCCCAAGGGCTGATCATTACCCATCGCATATCTGGAGGAGGTAAAGCAGCCAACTTCCACCCCCTGGATGCTGGAGGCGGCTTCTGCAGTGCTCCCAAACTCAGGAGCTTGGGAATAGGTGACAGGGCTGCCCCGAGGCCACCACTACAACCACCCCTTAACTTAAGTTTCTCATTGCATATTCTGGGGAAACTATCATTTTTCTGAGTAATCTTTAAATGCAGGGCAGGATTTAGAGTAACGAGAAAAAACCCAGATATGATGACAACATGTTAATCCATAAACCAGTCAATTTAAATGGGAAATGTGGTAAGGATGAAAATTAAGTTGATGGTATTGAAGTCATCAGCTGTAATTGTTTCTTAATTAATGACATGAAGTTATAAAGCGTGTTACACAGAACCTTGTCTTAAGGCTGGGGAAAATGGAAAAACATAAGGCAGAATTTAGAGCTAGACTCGTATTCAGTTACCATGAATATGGGCTTAAATGCAGGGAAAACACAACAGAAGTATTTTTTCCTATTTCTGTGTACGTAGCACTCAAATCTCAGGGAAAGGGGAGCTCTCCTTCTTGCAAGAGCTTGAGTCACATATCTATTACAAAAAAAGTTGCATACCAAATTAATGACATTTTTGTCTGTAACCTTATCTAAATATGTCTTACTCTCTACCGGATGCCTGGGGGATTTTGTCAGGCTGGCTTCATATCTGGCTGAAATCCTACATCTTGTCATGCATATCCCCCCATGGCACGTCACAGGAGACAGACTGCATGTAAGTGAACGGATAGGAAAAAAAACCTACATGGAACTGGAAGACTGCTTGAGCAGCCTATGCCGCCACGCTGTAAGGACAACAGCATACCTGAAGATAGGAGCTACACAGTACCTCTGTCCCAAAGCAGGTGATGTCCACTTAAAAATATAGAGAGTTCTTAATTCAGCACAGTAAAAAGGGGTGAAAATCATGGAATAAAGCCAATAAGCTTGAATAATGTCTGCGAACCCACTGAGGCTGCTTGAACTTTCTTCATCCATAGGAATCTGCCCAATTTTTACAAAATCTTAAGATTTTAACAGAACTTACCAGTGACAAGTAATTCCCAAACCTGCTACACCTTTATCAGCAAACGGGTAGTTGAGAACACTGCTGGGTGGCATACTTTTCATTGCCCACATTGGTAAAGGTGTAACCCAGCTTTCATATGAATTTGAAGTGATTTCTTGAAACCTCCATAAAGGCCAAAGAACTTCATATTGACTCTCAGAGGAGCAAAACATTAGGAGCAGCCAGACAGATCTTCAGTGAGCATAAATCAGCACAGAGCGCAACAGCAGAGGATTTGACAAGCTAACTCTGCCTTTTCTCTAGGCAAAATGTGGAATGCAACCCTTCCTTAAAAGCCCAATAGCTTATGTGCTTTGAGGTGGAAACTTAAAAATACTATAAAAAGCTTTATTGTGGGGTGGGGAAATCCTTGTACTGTATTTTATATTCATGGAACAAAGAAGCTCAAATCCACCAACAAAAAAAAAGGTCTACACTTATTCTAAATAAGTCACTTTTACTCAGGACAAGCAGTTTCTTCCACACTTGATATCATCTTTAACTCATTGTTTCTCATCAAATGACTAGTGGTGATAAGAATTTCCTGAGATAATAAGATTCTATTTCTAAGCAGCAAAAATAAGTATTATCAGATGCTACTTGGCATTCAAATTTGCAAGAATGGAAGAAAATTGCTCCACCCAAATATCAAACATACTCATTTTCACCACCGCTACATTATATAAAGGAGCAAGAATGGGAGGTAGTCACTTTCCAGAGTTGCCCTGTCACTCCTGAGACCCTCAGACATGCAGTTGATTGGGAATAGAAATGTTGAGCATTGAAACAATTCATTTTCTGTCATTACATGTACCACAGTGTCTTATAACTGATTAATTCCTACACAATACCATGTTTACAAATCACTAAGCCTGGAAAACGAGGGGCTGCCAGATTTCAGGTTGCTTCTACAACTTTCATTTTAACCACCTTGTAGTTTTTAAATACATTTTCCCACCTGCTTCCACGAGCAAGGTTCCTCTGTTTTTCAGTGGAACGGACTGTAGTTTTTGAATGAGAATCTACTCCTTATTCTGCTGTTAGTGGTGTGTGAGCCTATACATCAAGGACACACTGTTCAAATACTGCTGAAAAGCCACAACCATTATAGTTCTTCAGGGGCACTTCTACTGAAGGTTGTGTTTTTTTAACGATAAGACTTTAACGATAAAGAAGCGCACCACAAGCAATAATTGACAGTGTGTATATTAAGTCCACTTTTATGGATGAGAAACTGAAATAAAGAGTAGGTAAAAAGCACCCCTGCCACCGATCCAGGTTTGTATTTACCAAAGTACCTAGCATTACATAGTATATTTATTCAATAAATACGTAGTATAAAATGATACAAAATTACATAGTATATTTATTCAAATATTACTGGATATGGTTTGCATTGACTTCCATCACAGCTGGAAATGTGGAATACAGAATTTCTGTCCACCCTTGACTTAACCAGCCTCGTGCAGCCACGGCCGAGACAACTTTGGTGATGCCAAAACCATCTTTCCTTCCCCAAATTCCCTCCCCCATTTCACAAACCCCTTCCCACCTCTGCAAAAAAATGAGCCAGCTTTAGGATCCCACCAGTGCTACCACCCTTCTCCCACCTCCTCCGCTTCCCACTCCGCTCACATCGTGCTCCCCAGCACCCTTCCCGCGTCCCACCGGATGTTCAGCAAGAAACCCAGACCACTAACCCAGCAGAAAATTAGCTGGATTTTTGGTTGTTGGGTTGTTTGGGGATGGTTCAGCAACTGCAACTGGGAGAGTTCCCCAACTCTGTAATTCCAAGCGATGACCAGACACATGCATGGATGTGCAGCACTAGGGCCACGTTGTCTCCCAACTGCTGCAGGACACGTGGATTTTGCTCTGAGCAGTAGCTGCTGACATCAGCTCCTTTTCAGATCATACGTACTTTATTTTAACCATCAGGTGCCCTATGCTGTGAACTCTTCAGAGCAGACACCCTCCTTAATGAGGGCTTGCTCAAAATCCAGCAAACAGCAGACACCACCGCAAACAAATAACGAGCAATCAACTGAACTGGCTGCTGGAGGAACAAAGGCATTTCCTAGTTCACTCTGAGTTTCCTGCTTCAGCCTGAAAACGCAAGTACGCTGTTCAAGTGCCTCTGTTCCTTTTCCTTTGAATGGCCACCAAATTGATGGGGAAACAGGAGAATGGAGAGAAAATCACCATCCCAACTGGCCGGTGTATCACGGGAAGGGGCTTATTCAAGCTTTTCAAGGCTAACTATAGTGTCAAAGGACTCAGACCTACCCAAGAGCCATCAGTATCCATAACGGTGCCCCACTCCCACTGATAAAGGAGGCAATGTGGAGGGTCAAGGCCACACATAGATATTATAGTGAATTCAATGAATTCCTAAAGGAAATACGAATTATGGGTATCGCCAGAGAAGCCTCATCCGAAGATGACACTAGGGTGTCACTCTGAATATAAGTCAGTAAGTCAAAAAGCTGAGAGACTCATCCATTAAGCACTGAAAAGTATTATGTGACTGTGCTGGCATTTATTGTCCATTAGACGTATCAAAGGACCTGAAAGAAAACAAATATGAATGGTTTGTTTGTCACTGCAAACAGTTCTGCTATTTTGCAAAGTACAGACAGCTTTGGTGGCAAAAACTGACGCGTAAGGACATGACTTCCTACTGGATAATGGCAAATCCTGAAGCAAAAGCCAGCAGAAAATGTCTGGGCTCACTTGGCCTTGAAATTATTTTTTTCTCTTTGCTTCTTGTTCATCCCAGGGCTGCCATTTTCAGGGCGTGTGTTGAAAGCTTAACTGACTCATAAATGTCAGTTCAAACTTTAACCTATAAAGCCAGGCATTAAAATTTCATGGCGCTGCTGCTGAAGACAGCACAGTAGCGTTGCGCAGTTGCAATGGTATGGAGCAGAGGCAGCACCTGGGATCATCAGAGAGGAATTCAGTGGGGTTGGGAAACCCCTGTTTTACACAGAGGCAAGACATTGCCATCCTGTATCCTGGATGTGCCACCACTACTGCCTTGTCCCCATGAAGTTTCTACATTTCACGAGGAAATGACAACGCGACCTTGCGCACTGCCAAGGCAGTTTCTCCTCTGCTTCCCAGCCTGGCTGTTCCCAAAGACACCTCCAGCAACTGCGGAGGGCTGCTTCTCACTCCCTGTCTAGCTCCCGGTATTAGTTAATATTTTTTTAGCCATATTCACAGAAGCACAGCATGAAGAACGGCTGAGCAAGCAGCAGGCTGGGCAGCAGAAGTGATGCTTCAAGTTACTTCCTTGCAAAGCCTTGTACGAGCACTGATGCACCACGGCAGTGATGGATGCAGGAGCACCACGGTTTTCTGAGCTAGTGGTATCTTGGAGGCACTGCTGGACACCTTGTTCTGCCACAGGTAGCACAGAAAAAATTACATCCACTCTCTCTTTGTTGTTATTGTTTCCTAAATGAAAGGCAGGTGAGCTTCTGCCCTAAGAATTATTGCTGCTGCTGTTTTGAAATCCCTGCTGTGATTGTCACACACTGCAACAAGGCACCTTGACCAGGGCACTGCGGAGCCAGGGACACAACTGTCTGCGGCCAGATTCTGTGGCTGAACCTTCCCTTCAGCAGAACAGCAAGGAAAACAGTGTATCAGCAATATTGCACATCCTCCCTACGTTCTGTCATCCTAGCAGGGCCTGTCACGTTTTCTCCTCAACCTGGAGCTTTACCCACTTTCTGCTGCCCCGAGGGAGGCAGAGGAGGCTGTCTGGGAATGCTGAGCAGAGCCAAGGCTGATCACGGAGAGCCCCCAAAGAGCAGGAGGAAACTGCCAGGCTTACACAACTAGGAGAAATAACACACATACCTGTAAGATCATGCAATTTGAGATCAGGCTGTAACAACTTAAAGTCAAGGCAGCCATGAAGGATAGAAAAGTAACCTTATATCTCGCAGTGCCTAAGTCCAAGGGCCGGTTGTCTGAGCTGTGCCTACCTTCCTTGCACAGGCCCTGTCCTGCCTCCTTGCTCTGATTTACTCTGCGCTGATCTTCACCCAACGCTGCTGCTCCCCCATTGCACGCCTGCGCCCTGGCAGAGGTCCCCATCTCGCACTCACCACCCCTCTCTGCCCCAGGCAGCGTTAGAGCACACAACACAACTGGCAGCTGCGTTAGCTGTGCTCACTTCACTTTTCTTTCAAAGGCTGAGAAATTGCCCCAAATTTGGGAATAACAACAGGCACGCTCCTGACACCACAGCAACTCTGCTGCAAAACTCAGACCCAGACCCTTTTTATCCGACGCAGAGCAGGCGGGTACTGCGGCTGCAGGATCATGGCTCTGCTTTGTTTCAAACACAGCAAAAACAACATCCCTCTCCATCTCCCACTCAGACACGGCTCCACAATTTTTGCTGGAGCTGTTTTTTTTTTGGTTTTTAATTCACCCTGAGGTAAAAACTCATCATGGAATGGAAAATTTCAGCTCAAACAAATTAAAAATGTGGCAAAATTACAAACTGATGGGAACAGGATCTGAACTAGGGGGTGCTGGACCCAGTCTAACTAAACACAGCACCAGCAGCTCCACCTCTAAAGCATATTTGGACCCGCTACGTAATTAGACACAATTCCACAAACAGGAATTATGTAAACCACTCTGCACATACTATTTTCAATAGCCCCAGCCATTCACTGGATACATCTTTGCACTCACATGGATCCAATTACAGAATCAGCACCCAAACTTCCTGGGACAACCAGAAAAGAAAGAAACAGGAAAGCCAAGCTCACTGTGAGCACACTCAAACTTAGCTTCATACAGATGGGCATCACAAACCCGCTTGATTCTTAACAGGCTGCTCTAAATGTCTTTATAAAATTTCTTTATCCCCTCAAGTCTGCACCCTTTCTCCCACCCGTATTTTTCTACAGAGCAAAACCCGCCACCTGGTGCAAACGGCTCACCTCTTCAGAACAGCCTGCTTAGAGGAACACGTAACGCTGTTACGCAATGACGGTATAACCATATACTGAATGAAACAGAGGATCTGGTCAAGCTGAGTAACGCAATGAGACTGAACTGCTTCTCTTCCTGGAAGACTCATAAACCTGCCCACAAAGGCTATGAACTGGTGTTTTCAAAGATACCACCCCCTTGTATGGCTTGGATTATTTTTCCATGCCAGATGCACATTTAACAGAGTAATACAAACACTGCAGCTTCTTAATATACTCTTTTAATACTGTGGCAGTTTGTAAGCTATTTCCCTCAACATGTGATGAGTTATGTTTTCAGTAAACCCATATGAAGAAGAATCCTTCAGTGGCAGTTCATACAGTCCAATCAAGAACTGAAGCCTTAGGTATTATCTCCTGGCAGCATGGATAGTGATTACAACATGAAGCCTGAGGGTATTTCACCTCCAGACCCGTCACCGTCCTGCTGTGTGGAATAAAGTCTGCCCCTACCAAACTCTCCAAGGGTTTGTGTTGGGAACAGTGAAAGGGATGGTACACTACACGCAACTTCATAAAAAGCACAGAAATCCACCTATGCACTACAAAGCGTTTAGCTTTCCATCAGGTAAATACAGCTTTGCATGCCATCCACTTGTTTAAAGAGAAAAGCTGCTCAAGTGCTTCCACAGAACAGGAACTCGTTAAAAGCAACTTCTCTGGACGATGTTGCACTTGGCCTGATGGAGCGGTAGCTGACCATCCTGTCAGCAAAGACTCCTCTCATCAGTCTGCTGAAGTAGTTCCCTAATTTCTCATCATCTCTCACCAATTATTCCATAAACCTTTCAAGACAAAACCAAGAGAAATGCTCATTTTTTTCAAAGTGTGTTTTCACAGCAGCTGGAATGCCCATCTTCAGTGCTTTACTATGCTATTATAACGCAAGATTAGGAGCCTGTAATAAACAATAGCCCTCAGAGATGCCAATACAGTATACTGCTGGCCTACAAGCATAGTATTTTGGAAAATCCTAAGCTTTTTACGTTTTTCAAAGTAATTTTTACAATGTTGCTTACACTCAGCCCTAATCTGTTGCTTATAAATACAACACAGCAGCGTCTTACAACGGTGAATCCCATCATTTCAATCAAATCACAAAACAAGTGGCAAATGACAAAGTATACTTTAAGAAGTTATGTCTTCTGCACATTTACAGATTAGAAGATAATATCTTTTGACCAAGAAAGAAGAAAAAAGCTCATATATCAGAGGAAAATAATCTAAACTTCAATCACATCTAAAGCTCCGTTAGCAGGTTTGTCGTATGATCCTTTTGAATTTCTTGTACACTCAGCAACTAGATCTGATAGTAAACATCAAACCAGTAAGGCAGCTTTTGAAAATCCAGGCTCAGCTGATACAACTCTTTTAAGTCAAGTTCAAAGTAAATTTTGAAGATGAGATAGTGTAGTACACCTGAGTGTTTATGACATTCAATAGGAGAAATATGCAGCTCCACACTGCAGTATACCCTGGATACTCCTTCTGAACTCTCATCTTCTCTGCTTTGCCTCGCCACTCCGAAATTAACAGAGCAAAATGAATAGAGCTAAAGAACTCATGCCAAGTTTAAAGCAACAACAAGTGAGTTTTACTTTGACGTGCTAAAGGAAGCAATATATAACACAAAAAAATCAAGGCAAAACCCTGTCCTACTGATCAACATTTTCCACTCATGAGAAACTCCAAAAAGCCCCACTCTTCTTGCTCGAACGGACGCAGTACAACTCCCCTGTGAGCTCTGCGCTTTCATCCGCGAGCAAAACTGATTTCACCTCGTTGGCATTCAAGTAATACTGCAAATTGTTACCCTGCAGGCCACTATCCATCTCCTCAAGAGCAGATAAACACTGGAACTCTTTAACAGATACGACTTAATATATTCTTCCTAAAATAACACTGTTCTGCTTTTGCTGCTCATGGTGAAACTTTCACGAGTGTCGGTGTGTATAAGAGAATTATCAGAATGTGCACAAAAAAAGTCAGAGCTTGTTTGCCACCACTTGATTTCTATCATAAGTAACTTACGCTATGTGAGCTGTAATAAAAAAATGTTACCTACAGACTTTTCTGCTGGAAAACTGAATAAACAGAAGGTAAAAGTCGCTTGTGCTGTGACACTAACATACTATTAATAAAGAACAATTTTCAGCAAATCTGCCCTGTCACCAGATACCAATGAAAGAAAAGCATTCTGACAATTTTCCAAAAATCATAAGAAATACTCCAACAACAACGTTTAAATTTTCCATAGGATGATAGTCAATATTATGGGAGATCACCCACTTTCATGCCCCCTGACTGAAGAATCAACTCTGAGACAGCCAAGTTTCTGTCTTTCTCTGAGAAGCAAGCCAAAGCCTGAACCGGGGAAGGATGGGAGCAGCTGCATGGAAGTGGAGGATGCTGAGCTTTAGCCATACGCCTTGCAGGGTGCTCTCCCAGCCCTGCAGTCCAGCAGGGGGACAGCCAGGGTAGGGGCTCATGTCCGAAGTCTTGGACACTGGAACTGGCACTGCTTGGAGGGGGAAGGGAGGGAAGAGTTGCAGCACCAGCCCCTGTGTCCCAGCGTTTCCTTCTGCCAGAGGACACCTCCAGAAAGCAGCGCATTTAACAGAGCACAACTCTCTTCTAAAGACAGTATAAATTTAAGCTATGTTTCAAACTGGGACTGACTAGGTCAGTTCAGTAGAAATTAGGATGAAAGGAGAAGACCTGGTGATTAAGTAAAAATCCTGTTCACAGGACTACAGATGACTTTTAAATGAGTAACCAGTATATCCCTTGCCAATGTTTCAACATCAGTATGACTGTATTTTGAGTCAGGACAGAGGACAGGGCATCTAATCCTAGATCTGGATCTCTCTATGTCTAAGTGCTGTAAAAAACAAGGAAAAATTAGATATTCTACCTTAACCATCAGTCAGCTTTTATAGAAAAACTGGAGCATACTCTTACCTTCACAAATCCTGTCCAGTCGCTGCCTCTTGACTTTGTGTTTGTCCACAAGTGCCATTCTTGAAGGTATTTTCTAACTTTCTGATTCAAAACGCAAAGCAGTCCCCCAGGAGCTTAGGAAAAATCACAGGGATCGGCATGCATACCGCCACTGTCGACCCTGCAGAGAAACGAAAGGGTTCATTAGGATTTCCAGCACACCAGGTGAGACCTGCCCATCCCCAGCAGCAGAGCAGGTGCTGCTGTGAGTTTAGTGCTTCCAACCCCGGTGTCCCACCGGTCACACATCTTATACTGCAAATCAAGCTCACAGCCCCTTTATCTTCCCTGTAATCAGGAAAAACAGGATTGTACACAAGAGCTGCCGAAGCGCTGTACAGCCTTCCCAGTTTTATTTCTGTCTTAAAATCTATTCCTAGCAGATAAAATCCATTAAGCTATTCTGTAGGCTCACAGACACTGAAAGATTATTAGAGAGTATATAAAAAAAGGGAAAGTAGCTTTTGCTCTACCAGTACTTTCACACACACATGCACACAGAAACCGCTTTCATGTCTTATTTAAGCCTTGCTCTGTAAAAGTCAGCGTGGACCTTGAATTTGCAGCTAGACCTTGATACATATTCCAGCTGTCACCGTAGCCTGTCCTTACCTTCATACTCGAAGGGCTGACATTAAACTTTGGGTGCCAGAGCTGTCGTCTCTAGCATGCACACTTTTAAATGCCGATGAAATAAAGCAATCCATAAAGTGGTATGTGTGGCTGATTTATAAGAAATACTCTACAAAGGGACAACAGCTGCAGGCTTTTCTGCACTTTGGTGGCACAGAGGAAGACCCTAAATGGATCCTCTCAGGTCTGACGCTTTTGTTCCTACAGAGCGCCAAAGGTTCATTTAATCCCTGAACGCTGCGACCTGACCTCAGGCTGCAGACCCTGAATGCGCCATTGTGGCACTTTTACCCAACAGCTTCGTTGCAAAATCCAGGTACGAGCTTTTCAAAGCAAGTTCCACAACAGCATTCATGAATCAAGACATACAAAAAGAGACCTCATGCTGACAACTGAATTCAAATAATTCAACCCTACACGCACTAATTTTTTACCGAGTTATGCTATACTACCAGTGATTCAGTCTCCTCTTTTGTATTTTAAGATGAAGACAGATGACCCTGATGCAAGCCACAAAACCTCCAGGGATGCATACTGCTCAAGAGGCTCCTGCCCCTCCTCCCCCCCCCGCCACCCACTACTCTTTTAAGCCAAAAGAGAAGAATTAGTGGAAAGCTGTGATTTCCAGACACAAAGTAAAACACCACCACATTTTTGGAGGCCTTGCAAGGAGAGAAGGGGAAAAGGGAGACAGGCACGAGCAGAAGCACAGGAAGAAATCCTCTCCTGAGTGGCCATCTGTATCGAGCTACAAAGTCTCAACCGCTCTGCATACAAAGTACTAGAAAGGGTTAAAAGATATATAAATTCTGAAGAGCTGGAATTAATCACGAACTCGGTACCACTGGGTCAAATTCACCCCCAAACAACAAGAACAGCTCCTCTGTGGCAAGTGAATTTTCACACTGCCTCATTTGCAAACAAAATTTTCACGACAAAGTAAAAGAACTCTGCTGTCACGTAACAGAGGACACATGAGAAAAAGACACCGTGAACCAGGAAAATCCAAGCTGATGTCCAAAAGTTGACCTTCAGTAATGTCTGTAACCTCGACTTCTGCTTCCCCTTCTGCAGAGCAGCGATAGCAACACTTAACCCATCCTCTCAAAGCACTTCAGGTTCTTCACATCCACACAGTCCAGTCAGGCGTTTCTACCTTGCATTCTATTCCTCTGCAACAGCTTACGGCTCTTCCTAAAACCGTGCAAGTGAAGCAATAAATTCCCAGAAAACAGAGTTAACAAACACAATAGGCGAGGCTGAGCATGCGAGGGGTAAAGGCTCTAACAAAGCTGCTGCGTACCGAGATGACAATTTCATGGAGATTATTGTTATTATTATAAATGGTTATCAATTATGCATCACATTGATAGTTAATTTATAAAAGGAAAAGGGTTGTGTTGGTACAACGGAATTCTGACTAAGGGAAGATAGGCGATTTCCTGGTAGTTAATGGCGAATTTCCCAGCAGCGCAACTGCAGCATAATCTCTGAGATTTATAGCAATAATTAATTGATTTTTTTTAAACATAGGGATGCTAAAGAGCACGATTCCCACTCACATTAATAATTAATGCAACATTCTAAAAGAAGCAGAAAACTTCCATTCCAAAGGCAGAACCTTGCTACAATCAAAATATTTCTTACAACAAAAATTAAACTGTTAGTGTAGCTAAAGCCAGAGCAGCTTAGAGAACTTCCATGATCAACACTTAAAAGCATACACATGAATTTTTACTTCTATCACCTCCCACTCCACTTTCAGGGAGAAATACCAGGTTATAAAAAAGTCATGTCAGGAGAGAAAAAGTCAGCATTTTGTTCTGAAGATGCTCAAACGGTTCATTACATTGGGGCTGCAACTCTTTCCCCCTTTTTTTCCCAAACAAAATCAATATGCAAAGTGTATTTAATTTTGACAGAGTGCGTTTTCTGATGGACAAATGCTTCCATTAAAGTTCTTTTCTCCTGCCATCTCAATTCCCTGCATTACTCCCTGGAGGAAAACTTTCTACAAAAGAAACTAATGAGAAATTACTGCTCATATTATCAGAATCCCGCACAGCTTAATGTAATGCCCATGAATGAACTCCTTCCTAATGATGTTAACTATTCCATCTTTGTTTGACAGGTGTCCATGATGATATCAACCAGCAATAAAAGCCCAACTCAGAAGACTTATGAAAAATGTGGCAGGAGCTGCCGAGCAGGGTTTGGCAGGGATGGATAAAATGGGGAAAAGCAGATGTGCAGGGCACAGAAACAAGCAGATACTCCCCAGCCTTCGTATGAAGCTGTAATTAAGAAAGCAGCTCTTCCATCTGAGGGATGGAGGACACAATTAGTTGCGCACCCAACTTCAATGTATCCTCAATGGTTTCTACATCCAACCCAACCTCAAAACAATCGCAAGGCTAAACGTCCTCCGCAATAAAGTAAATACAATCAGTCTAGGCAGAACAAAAATCATGGTCAGCAATTAAAATACAAGAAAATCCCATTGTATAAGGAAATTTGAGAGAGAGAGGCGCACGCACAAAAATTGTACTTCATCTTCAGCAAGATTAGGAAACAAGTGAAATGATTTACATACAGTAATTGCATGGCCGTGTTAGCCTCCAACAGTGTATTTCAAAATGTAAATTTTCTTGAAAACCCTCGGACACGATGATAGCCCAGCAGTTATTTATTTATTTAAAGAAGGAATGTACTTAAATACAATGTTTTAGGAAAAAACCCAAGCCTAACGTAACACACTTAAATAGCTTCTTAACGCTGCCCGTTAAATACCACAATCCATGAGCCAGAAAATGAGAGCAGAGAAGGCTGTATTAGGGTTTATTTTTCCTGCTTTTGATGAAAAACAGAAACAAAGAAAAGCTGATTTTCCAAAACAAAATCCGCTGTTAGACAAAAATAAGAGAAAGGTGACTTTACAAAGAATGTGCTGTCTTCTAAGCGCTCTCTCAACTAGCACTGCTTTACCATCTTCTCACAGGGCATGTAGGTAGTGCAGGAGCACAAACATGGGCAACATCTATTTTAGAGCCTCCATCGCAGGAGTCACCGTCAAACCACGGACGGTGGCACCCAGCAGGTGACTAAGAGCCTCCCTTCCCAGCACCGTACACAAAACCGTGTCTCACTACATTCCCTCTCCGTGCACAGCCTCGGGAAAGTGGAATGGTGTTTCCTACACCCTGTTTTGTGACGAGGCAAAGCCGATGCAAGCGCGCAGCACGGCAGGCTTTGGTAAGCATCATGAAACAGCACCTGAGAGTCCTGCCCAAAATGCAGCTCACCGGCTAGGATGCAATAAAACCACGATTGCTGCCTTTCGAGGTGTGAATGAACAAGTGGTACGAACACACCACTTCTGCCAATGAATACATGGTTGTAGGTTAAGTGGGATTCCTCTTTAACTTCAAATACAAGCATCTTTCTAAACAATAAAAAAAAAAGCACCACACACTCCCAGACCCTTAGTGGAGGCAGAAACCTGTTGCTCACAATTTCTGACTACATTTTCTACCCTCTACGAAATACACCATCAGCAAAATGGAGATTCCCTACTACACAAAACTCCCAGCTCCCATTTCCAAACAGCAATGGAAAACTTCCGTCCTTCCTCACATCTAAACTGGGTTTCCACATACACAACTCCTTCCTTAAACAAGGGAAAATCCAACCCAAATGTTTTGATGATACTGTCAGACATATTGTAGGCTCTTAGGAAAGGAGAGGCTCCTGGAGAAGGTTTGTACTTGTGATTACTGCAGGACATCAACCTCTCAGCTGGAAGCAGACCAGGATGCCCAAGTGGTCCATAATCGTGAAGTTAGTATCTGCCAATGCCAAGGGCAACTCTTCCTGCAGCCTTCTCTCAGTTAAGGTCCAGTTTTCCAGAGCTCAATCCCACTTGAACTGAGATTTCAATGCAAGAACAGCCCTCAGAGCTGTGAATTGGTTAAGCCCTGCATTAGCATCAACCAGGTCTTAACTATTCTGAACTAGCTGATCGCTTCCACCGCTGATCATTTCAGACATCGGCAGCTGCTGTGGGGAAGGCGGGAGGGGCTGAGAAGCGGAGTTCGGCGCAAGAAAGGCAATGTGGAGAAAAGAAAGGAGACACACAGAGATAATGACAGGGGAGGGAAGCGGACAAAGCAGACCGTACAATGCAGGAGGAACACTTTGCGAACACTGTGTCATCGTTCCTCCCTATGCTGGCGGCACATCCTTAAGTGGGATGCCCTGCTCAGCCCCCGTCACCTTCTCCTCTCTCTAAGGCCCTGGCACCACTGCAGGGGAGGAGGGAAGCACATGGAAGGGAAGGGACAGGCAACACAATCCTTGAGATCCTTTTTTTGGATGTTTTCTTTTAAATAACAATAAAACAATATGGGGAACTCACAGTGTCAAGACACCATTAAGCTTGATAGCCCAGCAGGAACCAAAAGTGGATTAAACATTTATACGGGCAGAGAGAACAAACATAGATTTTCATTAGCCAAGATAAAAAATAGGGTGGTTTTTGTTTTTTTTTAAATGCCTGAGGGATGTAAAGCCTCACACTTGGGAAGAGGAATCACACAGTTTCTGTGTGGCCAGGGTTTGGACTTCTCCTGCTCCATTAAACACTCTCAGCCATTGCATGTGAAATAGGAAGCGAGTGGGGGGGGGAAGAGTTTAAAAGGCTTTTTCCCAATTTCTGGAAGAACTACCTTGGCTTTAAATCAAACCTCAGTGCCAGGCTCCCAACAGGCTGCATCCCCTCCATGGACCCTCAGCACCCTCAAAACAGGGAGGGCAGGGCTCTTGCTACAAAACCATTGTTAATTAGCTTTAATGCCTTTACTAGTTAGTACAATTTCACTGCCGCAGAGCGTTCAGCGATGTTTTGCATTAAGGCCCCTCCGTGGGAATGACTGGATGTCGCTGCGGGTGGCAACAAGCGCTTTTTTTTTGACTAGGTGCCTCACTTGTTTTCTGCCCAGAAACTTAACGACCAAAGTCTTGCCCCTCCACTGCCTACCTGGCGTCTTCCCCCGAAAACTGCTGGGGGAAGCGCGCTCACTGGGTGCCGCAGCCTGGCAGAGAGAGCAGTAACGCAGCAGGTTAAACGTGCTTCACAGAGAGCCGGCACTCCCACGTTAGCACCTGCTGATGGCAAATAAAGAGCTCTTTTGCTCTTCACCGTACAGAAAAGGAGAATAACATGCTGTAGGAGTGTCGTGCTGAAGAACTGGTAACAATTTTGAGGAACTTGCTATTATATGAGTGAACAAAATGTACCATAACGGCATATGAGCCTGCACATCTGTTGCTAAATTAAACACGCTACATAATGATGCAGACCACATCTTAAAACATTATGCAACATGATACAGACTGTGCTAAAATAATAAGGCTTCAAAAGATGACACAGAGGGCTGGATCCTGCATTCCTTTCAGACCTTGAAAGTCACGGCGAGTATCCCTCATCAATTCTACTCCATCAAAGCTACTTGTTAACTCAGTAAAAGAAGAATCACAATTATAGATATATATGCCCTTCAAAGAAAAGAAAGACATATGGGTTTGTAGCATTTTCCTTCCTCTCGTCTTAATGATGCATAAAGCATGAGAGGTTTTTGTTTGGATCTGTATGTTTTTATAGAAGTTTCTTTAAGAATCATATTTCAGGTTACAAACTGCTCCAGACTGGGTTCTCGATAGCCAGAAAGATTTAAGACCTACTGAAATTACAAATTTCAAGTTGCCACAAGAGCCATAGTACAAAAGAAAGGGGGGCGAAATACCTATTTTATTTTTCAACTTGTTTTCTCCAATTTTATTTTCTAACATTAGTGACTAGCTCTTGGCTTTGAGAAAAGAAGATCCAGGCACATTCCCTTGTCAGGTAGTAAACAGCCCCCCGCAGATCCTCTGTGAGTTTTCAAGTAACACTAGGAAATACCAGAACTGGCACTCCTTTCATTCCTAAAGCTAAAACACAAACAAGCAACGCAGAGAGCAAGAAAATTGCTTTAAACAAAATAACCATCATTTCTCTTTCTGGCATCAGAAGTGAAGCCGGTTGATGCTCTGCTTCCCTGCACTGACAGCCTTCAGTGGCCTGGTGGTGGGCAAAACAATAACCAGGAGCTGAACCCAAATTACCCACTTAGCTTTGAGAGTGCCTAATCCATCTGCTAATTAATCATGGGCCTCCTTCAGCCTCCCTTATCTTGTTTTTCTAAGTATCTGACACTGATAACACGCACACTGACATTGCTACAGCGCATAACAAGCTGGGAAACTACCCTTAACTTTTCAAATAAAACAAGAGGATAAATAAAACAAAATAAAACAAAGGTCCCAGTCACACTGAAAAATAAAATCTCATCCTACATTTTACCAGAGGTCTTCAAATTACTTGTTATCTATTTTCACTAATCACAAAGACTAATGCTGGAGCGAGGTGAACCTTCGCTGTTTCCACATCTGGATAACCAAAAGCTCTCCCCTGCTCAAGCTGTTATTTGCCTCTGTACCAAAATCAGCACAGCTAAATTAGAAACACCAAGAAAAAATTACTATTTGCTGGTTTGTCAGATGAGCTATGCAGTTATTTGGCCATTAGAGGGCATTTTATACTGCAGAGTGAAGCGCTGGCACACAGCTTGTGAGCAGCATCACTAACCCCCATCTGGAGCTGCTGGAGAACAGTTTCTGTCTACTCTCGTTTAGTAATTGCCACTTTTCAACCTTTCCATATGCTGTATGTAGATGAGCAAGCAAGAGCAAGGACAAGAGGAAAATAAGATGAAATAGCTATGAAAAAAAGTCCTGGTTAAATAAACACTTTGGTGCACAGGTATTGTTGCTTCCAAGGTTTGGTTTTGTTCAGTTCACTTCTTCCCCCCCGCAAACTCCAACAAAGCAAACTTCATCCTTTCTACTCTCACAAACAGCAGTTTGCGTTTTATGTTTTGAAAATGGTTAACCAAGAAAAACTGCAAATTATGCCACGGTACCACTACCTGTCTCCATAGCTAGAGAGGAAAGCTCATCTGTCTCCGGAACCGAACAAAGGCAAATCCAGCTTCCTCGCTGCTAAGACGTAGGACATGGCCACTTACCTTCAGCTGTCTCCTTCTAGTTACTACCATACCGCTAAATGTGAACTTTAAACTGTTTTCAGCTTCTGCTGGCTAGGAAACCACACAAAGCCACCCACTTCCCTGATTCGGTGGTTTTCCTCTCTCCATCTAAATACAAATCAAATTAGGAAAGAGACAGATATCTTGCTATGCATCTCCAAATATACGTATGTTTGTAATCAGGGTGGCCAAACTTCCTGAGTATGAGCTGCATACCAAAATCTTCATGTGGCCATGAGCCACATCCTCCCAACCTCTGTACCCCCCTCCCGCCGCACACACACCCCACACCCCCCTGTAAAGCCTCGTGTTTCTCCCATCCCCACGACTCTGTGCTGCCGATCCGCCAAGCCCGCTTCCCTTGTGGGTCTCCGTCCGAAACCGCAGGGCTGGCAGAGGCAGTGGCTGCGTTTGCGGCACGCTAGTGCAGCACCCAGCACTCCTGCCTTGCAGGATTTGATTAAACGTCTCTATGTAGTATATACTGCCACAATACTCACTACTTACTCCTGAATCCCTCAACAGAAAGTTCAAAACAGCAAGTGCAGCAACAGCAAGACTACCAAAGGGACCCTGGATATCAACACTTTCCTTTGGGTGCCCACGCTAGACAACCAACACTAAACCCAAGACCACCCATCTTTGAAACTCTTGCAAGTCCTTGGCTCCATATCTCTCGTAAGTAAAAAAAAATAATAAAAGAAGCAACCAGATGAGTGCATCCTTACATCAAACACGTGGGATGCTCAGGGAGTACAGTGCTTCCTTTCTCTGAGCCACCTCCGCCTGGCAGTCTGTCTGCGAAGGCACCCCGCTCTGGCAGCGGTGCCCACCTCATACCCCGAGTTGTAAGCTGGCACTGCTGCATCAGCAGGTTGATGTAAGACATGAGCATGACGACACCCTCATCCCTGCCAGCACAGCCCACCTACAGGACATAAAACTGAAGTGTCTCCAAGTCTGGAATACTAGCCTACACTGGAAATTTATTAATTCTTCTATAATCAGGATCAGACCATTAAATCTCACAGGAAGACCCAAGTGGCTGCACCGATGAGCAGCGACACAGGATGTTCTCCTTGGGCCCTGTCCCACAGTGACCAAACACTCCTGCAGGGCAATGGCTCGGTATCATGGAAGGCAGCCCGGTTCCTTAGGGGACGCATGCCCACATCCCAGGGAAGATCCCAGCGGTGCACACCAGCCCACACCTCCGTGCCTCAGCTGAGGGCCAGAGGAGGAACCAAAAGCACTGCCTGGCACGAGACTCCACCGTTCACTCAGGATGGGCCTAGCTCACCTGCACGACAGAGGCGAAGGCCCCCATGCCCCAGCTGCACCCTGGTCCGGCAGACCAGGAGACTCAGCCCCCCACTAGCACACCAAATTCCCCCATACGGAACAAACACCCTGTGTTTCTCATTCTATCACAGACATCTCAAGCTTTTTTTCTGTCAAATCTCCCAGAGCCTGTCCTGGGAGCTCTCCCTCGACTGGGAACAGCAAAATGGAGCGGTTACACTCTTCTGTCTCCAGGAAATCTTTGGAGTTATAATTTGTCCTTATCTTAGTGTTTATATTTACAAGCCACTCATACATAAAAAGTCCTCATCTGCATTGACTTATTTAGCAACATGAAATAAAATAGCCTGAAGCTATTCATGTTGCTTAACGCACTTTTTTTTTTTATGTAGATGATGCTCAGTGAAAAGGAATATTCAAAGGGGAAAACTGTGTTTTGTTTGTAACACTTATTACTATCACCGTAGAAAATATGTTCTAACAAGTCTCCGAAGGGGGAAACACACGTAATACCTTTAACAGCTCAGCTAATTCATCTTTTGCTGCCCGACTGCTGGAGAGATCTCAAATGGAAAGTCTCGGAACGGAAATGTGGAAAACCCCAGTTCTCGTGGTCCGAGATCTGTTCCCACCACACAATCTCTTTCCATCGGAGTGAGTCCTGTTTGTTTTCAGCACATAACAATTTTACTCTACAAAAAAAAGAAAAAGAGTTCAAGAGTTCAAGGCTACGCCTCCATTCAGGCGTACACCCACAATGCAAACCGGCCTCTCTGTCCTGTAGCGAAGGCACTCCTCTCCCCACCACCTACCTACAAAAGGGTCTTGTCTGAGGGAAATGAGAAATGAAGGACGGAGCAGGATGCAAAGAACCATGGAGAGAAGGAGAGACCAGACTGGTGTTGTGGCATCGAGGACCAAGGAGGGCCTGGATCAAGAAATGGGTCAGGGATGAGGATGGAGGGTGGCTTTTGGAGTAAGCAAGGGTCTGGGGAGCCCTGGGGGACCCTCCCGCCCTTGGGGCTCCCCTCATGCAAAACTCATGCTCCAGACAACACCAAACAACACGGGGTCAAGCATAAGTGCAGTCAGGACAGAAATGTGTGAGTGTTCCCATGAAATCCCACGGGAGAGAGCTCAGAGGGATGCGGGGTGGCTCTGGGACAGCTCACCTGTGAAACACTGCCTCCTCCCTCCTCCCCCCATCCCTCCATCCCTGCCTCTCCCTCCACATCTTGCCTTTGCTGCTCTGGCAGCATCGCTCACACAGCTTAATTTCCAGAGGAGTGAAAGGAGAGGGAAGGAGGGAGCCAAGTGAGTGGAGAGAGGTTTAGATAACAGTAATAAATAAGACGAAATAATTCTCCTGCCACTAACTGGTAAGTCAGAGTATCCTCTGCAACCACCACAGGTTTGCATAATCTACACATCTTTCTTACAAGCCTTGCCAGCTCGCTGTAGCAAGGCTATTTTGGGATTTAACAACACTCAGGTTATTGACCTAAATTTATACAGGCTCATCTGGAGCCATAAGGGTCCATTGTGTGCCGAGGCCTTCTTGGGATGCCTTAATACACAGATTATTGATGCAATGAACTGTGACGGCTCCTATAGAGCTGTTATGGTTTATTGTAGCAACACCTACTCGGGGTCCCTTTAATGCGCAGATCGGTGACACAATAGACAGAAACAGCCACTACTTGGGGATGCATTATCCCACGGATCACTGACATGACAGACCGCAATGGCTCCAGCCTCCTGACTTAATGCAGCGAGAAGGCAAACACGCCGAATCCCCAGGTTCCCAAATCCTGGGGAGCTGCGGACGGATGGCCGAGAGGTGCGGGGCCTGGCAGCGCGAGGACGCTGCCCCCTCCCCACCCAAACCGGCCAGCTCTGAGAGGTGACATCTGCAGAAAGTGATTTGCTACTGAAAATAAGGATTTATAATGAAAGCCCCGGTGGGACCAAACTTTTAGCAAGAACAGCCACAGGCCTGCATTCCAGATCAAGGCTACAATCCTGTATGAGAAATATATGGAAATCAGCTAGAAAAAAAACAGGGTCCAATTTTCTGCATAAAAAAGGAAAGGAAAACATTTTATGTTCCAAAAAAATGCGAAGAAAGAGAGGGCAAGAGGAAAGCGCACAAATATCTACATATCTCCCTTCTTTTCCTCTTGAAGAACAAAAATAAACTTAAGAGGCTGAAAGCTAAGCATGGTTTAAAGAAAGTCCCTTGTGTAGGGAGACCTCAGGCTGAGAAAAGGAAAATTAAAACATTAACACTAACCAAGTGTTCGCAAACAGCAGCTAACAGTTCAAAAAGCTGCAGCTGGCTTTCCACTATCGCATGCATCTTCCCCACAATTTACCAGGAGGTTTTTTTAGTACTGGTGATACTTCACATCCAAAACACCAGTTAAAAATAGACTGTTGGTCCTCCCGTTTTAATCCTGCAGATTCCCTCTCCTCCTTTCCACCTCCCTGCATGCCTGCTGGCCCTCGTCCCACTCCTCCTGCCCCGCCATCAGCCATGGGTGATGGGGGGGGGGGGGGGGGGGCTGCCTGGCCACAAGCCCGGGGTCCCAACTGCTGCCCCAGAACCTCACCTGACCCTGGGAGCATCCCCCTCTCATTTATTCCCAAAGCTGGTAGCAGGCTTTATTTGCAGGAATGGAGGCAGTGGGTCTATTCTGTATCTTGATTTCCCTTCCCACTTGTTTTTGCAGATGACTTGAATCTAATGCTTTAAAAAAAACGCACCCAACACAAATGTTTTCTCTATGGCCTTAAACCCTGCAATCAGCAGCTCAACTGGGAACATAGAGAAAGAAATTCCTTTGTTATCCTGTAGCTACTTAAATGCTGAACCTTCAAAACCTCCTCGGGAAATAGGTCTGGTGAACGGCTGCCGCTACTGCAAGGAGCCCTGTACAAGAGAGACTCGAAAATCAATATCCTTCACCCAACTTATCAAATTTACCGAGGACATTTATACAGTATAATTAAATAGAAAAGAGATACAAATACAGAAGAGTATTTGCACGGCACTGCATAGCAATTGCATTATCCCTGGAACAGAGGACACTTGGACAAAAAAGCGGCAAAACACCATACATCAACCAAAGAAGCCGCAAGGAGCATGGGGAAGGGGTCCGCTCTCATTGCTCACAGGGAATGTTTAACATTTAAGTACTTGAAGACAGCTGCAAAATATACATCAGCATGTTCATCTAAGGCGTTTCTGCAGGTCCTGTTCAGTCAGCCAAAACAATGCCACCAGAATTACACCAGAGATGAATACGGTCCAAAACACTCAGTCACCTCTCAGGCTTGTGCAGGGTCTCCAACACCTGTTGGGGCACTTACCCCTCGCTCGTGTGGAAGCAAAGCAGACACTATTACGTTGGTTTTCAGCATATGAATGTACCAAGTAAAATTGATTTTGCCCAGTAATCCACTTGGTAAGTCAGTGATGTTTTCCACAATCAGCAGCCGTCTCTGCAGACTTGCAAGATAAAATCTTCTGTGCAAGGTGAAACCTGGGAAAGGCCGACTGCCAGCACAGGGCAAACTAAAGCATCGCAGAAAAGGAAAACTAGATTATCTGGCTATTTGTTAAACAATTCTTCTCACAAGCGTTGTGTTACAAGTGTGCTTTGTGAACGCTCCTTGCTTTCAGGTAGAGCCAAAGAAGCTGGCTCCTCACTCAAAGTCCCTGCAAGCAGTACACTGCTGTAGATGCAACATCTCTCTTGCCACGTTGACCTCAAAACTAAAATAGCTCAGCGCGGTGCTGGACACACGCTCAGGTCTGAGTGCTGGTGAGCGTAAGGCAGGCGTGTTTGCAAAAGGTGCCCAACTACCGGCTTTCTTCCACTTCAGGCTCAAAGGTTTGACCCTCACGGTTGCCCACAACAATTAGGCATTGCCTAAATACACTGACCAATAAAAATCAGTATACAAGATGGGCAGGATTCTTACCGCTCAGATGGAGATGTTTAGGACACAATCATTTCATCCAACCAATGTGCTCAGGAAGACATCAGCAGATAACTTGCAGGATGGACTGTACGGGAGCTGACAGAGGACATGCACCACTGGAGCAGGGGCAGGTCGCACTGTACACAGCTCCCACAGCGTCTCAGCTGCCCCAGAAGCAGTGGTGCGACCGTTCAGCAACATCCATCGCTGCTCCCTCCCGGCATGCTGCTCCCCCCGCTGCCAGGCGCCACAGGCAGAGGGGAAATCTCAGCCATCCGCTTTGCAATATACTCATGGGGAGGAGTATCAGGTTAAAGGCTTCTTTGTTGCCTCTCTGGTGTCTTGATTTGTTAACGTGAATCACACTCCACTCAATTCTGAGCAATCCTTTATTAAAAATGCCCGTGAGTCATTTTCTCTAAACTTGAAACTATAAAAACGGTAATGTTTGGGTAGTACTTCGGAATTTTTAAGATTTTGCATACTTCTCTTCTTAATTGAACAGGAAAAGGAGGGTAACCTGACCCACAGAAAGAGCTTTTTTTTCTTTTTATTTGTCCTGCACAGACCCACTGCCCCGGATAGAAATCACAGCTCACAAAGTAAAACTTCTGAACATACTCCACTAAATACATATGGAGAGTAGAAAGAACAAATACAAAAGAGAAAATATCTTTAAGGAAAGGCCAAAAACCCCAAAAGTGAGAAGCTGGGAATCTCTTCCAACCTATATTCAGCATGGTATCAAAAAAAGAGTATCTAAAGGTAATTCCATTCACTTCAAATTACCATGTATCCCTTTCCAGATGGCGTAACTCAGTAACTAAAAATCATACTGGTATTTATTCATACCTTCAATGTCCCCCACCAGAAACCGAAAGATGGCTCTCTGAACTGAATGCCACTAACCCAGGAACACAAGCTGTGCACCACACAGCGCAGCAGATCAACTAGCCCTCAAGCACCACGGCTGTGCTTTTTTCATCCCAGACATGGAGACACTTCGCCCTGTTGATGCCACCAGATGAGACACTACTGCAACGCCAACTTTGGAAAAAGGTTCTTCACCAACATGCCAAGTTCCCAGACGGATTCATGGCAAGCACACCAGCCTGCCTCCCCATTTTTCTCCTCCATTACCTCACTCCAGAGCTTGTTCCCATGGTCCCCATGCAGGACTGGCAGAAGAAAGCAGGCTCTGGCCAGGAGAGCCAGCAGAGAAACTTCCTTCAACTGCCTCCTGGATGAACTATCTGTCTCTGATATTCTTAGACACACAAGTCATGCTCAGACTTGCATGTCCCTTGGCCCAAAGCAAATTAAAAGACCGCAGGAATGAGGAAGCTTTATTGCTTATTCCCACCACATTTGCTTCCCAAACTGCTTCAGTTCCTTCACAGATCCCACCCAGTACCATCTGCAGCAGCAGCAGATCTAGAAATACGGCAGGGAAGACCACGTGGCAAAAAAGCAACACCCAGGTGATACCCAAGCCGAGCAGCCTGTGACAGAGCTGAGATCACTTTGACTCCATTGTGCAGGACCCAGATCCATGGGGCAGCAGAGGAGGAGGCACCAGCAGGTGCCAGGATGGCTCCAGGAATGCAGGGAGTGCTGAAGGGAAACCACATTTATGGTTCTCTCAGCTCCAACCTCAGCTCCGACGCTGCCACCCTTTTACTGTTTGAGCTTGGAGGTGACTCCAAGACCCCTTTCATCCTGCTCAATCACCACAAACTGGGATAAGGGCAATGGAATTATTGCTCCAGCCGTGGAGTTACAAGTCCAACCTGTGTGAGGACTGCTAGGGAAAACATTATCAAGGGAAACTCATTTCCCCTGGGCTGCCTGATACAGCCCATCAGAGGAAACACCTGCCATCCTCCACGGAGGACAAAAATGAGGAGGAAGTGGTTGGTCCATCCAGAGAAAAGAAAGTCAGAAACATTAAAGGCACATGGGTCCTGACCAAGGCGGGAGACCCACTTCTGCAGGCGGGTCTCAGCAAAACAGGTTAAAAAAGCAGTTTTATAGACTGCTGAGTATGAAAACGGCAGCAGCCCACTTGATGAGGTCAGGGACTGAAGTGGCCTACGGTACTTTTAAGAGAAAACATCTGTTCGTGTTAAAAGGTCAGCGGGAAATGAATGCTATTTACTTTGTCCTTATTGGTTAGGCCACCGCTCCTCGAAAGAGAACCACACATGGCTTAACTTAGCAGTGTTCACAAAAGGACGAAAGCCCTGTGGCAGCCATCCCACCGGCTGCCCACCTCAGAGGCCCCTCGGTGCACCCAGGAACCCCCCAGGCAATCCTTGGGAGAGGGCCGAGGGTGCCCATCCCTGCACAGGGCCATCACAGGCAGCCCCCTGGGACTCCCCACCAGCTCCCTCCCTCCTCATGCCCGTCACCCTGCACGCTTTGGGGCGGGGAGGGAAAAATCCTTCACGCTGCCTCAGGAACAAGCCGTTAAAATATATCCGTCGACATAAAAGTAAAAAAACAAGAAGTTTCTTCTGAAAAACAGGAAGCGTTAGGTACATAGGAGCTTAAAATAGCGCCTGCTTGATTTGTTGACAAAACGCGGGTCCCGAGGGGTCGTGCCTTTTTATATTATTTTTGATTTTTTTTTTTTTTTTTCTGGACAGCCAGGCTCACCTCCATGGCTGCCCAGCGGCTGGCCTGCCCTCCAGCAGCAGGCTGGCGCTGCTCCCCACGGCCGCTCCGCTGGCCGGAGAAGGTCGATGGCGGCAGGCCCGGCCACGCTTCCTGTGAGCGGCGCGGGGGCTCCCACAGGAAGCCCTGACAGAAAACAACCGCCAGCGTGAATCAGGGCTTGCTCAAGTAAACAGAGGGAATATTTAAGGCTGGCACCCCTCGTTAAAACTCAGACTGAAGCTTTAAGCGCATAGGAAAGCCGTTTCGGACTTTGTCGCTCCCCAGCTGGCACTTTACGCATAGGAAAGTGCAGCGTTGGCCAGGCAGGATGAGGCACCGACACCTCAGGACAAGCCTAAAATGATAAGGCCGTGATCCCAAGCCCTGTGTCGACAAAAAGTTCACAACCAAAAAATCACAGGATGGTGTCTTCTGCTGAACAGAAGAGGGAGGAAATTTTACGCTCCAGCTTTCCATCGAGTCTGTGTGACATTTTCCTATTGCTCCGTAACTCCCCAGCTTGGGCTCTGCCTCTCCTTCCCCACAACGCACCCTGCCCTCCTGATTCAGTCTGCAGAGGTGGAAAGCAGCAGCTTTTTTTGTCTTAATTTAAAAAAACCCAAAACATTAAAACAAGAACAACACTCTCAGATGATACAATGCAGACTAAAACAACCGTACTGAAGCGCGGGTCGAGATACTATCCCTTTCCACAAACCCTGATCTACAGAACAAGGCTGCCCATGAGACCTGCCTGCCTTCTGCCTGCAACACACCACACCAGACGCAAAGGGGCCCCTATCGTGAATAGCTAATTATTGCACCACATTAAATTATTACCCAAATTAAGATTTGTGGGTTTTCCCCCAGCCTAACAATACGCCTTTGACAGCAGCACTGCAAATGCACTAGAGTAGGAGCAGCAGTCTAGCTCCATGTGCAATTAGGCCAGCATGTGGACCTTATTGCTCCTAAGGACTCTCATTTGATTTCCCGCACCACCAACTGGTGAGAAGTTTTCAAGTCTAAATACAGAAGAATTAGATCACTCTTTGGGGTGGTCGCATCTGGGGTTGGAAAACCAGATGGAGTGCGTTTTTCCGAGTCCTTTGTAACTGAACCAGCACACAAAGTTGCTAGGAAGCAGGCAAATACAATCACCGCTTTGGGGCAGCCTGCAGCAGAGTCAGTGCCGTGTCTGCCAACACTCGTAGGCACCATCTTAAGTGCTAGCAATGAAGAATGGTCTCACGGGCTGGGGTTTTTAGAATATCGCCGTGAACGTGGACCTACTGCAAGCATGCAGGAGCTCTGTGACTTCTGAACATAAACACATGCACGCACAGTCTTCTCACAGTGCCACCCAAGGAACTTGGGAGACGGATGGTTTCTTCAGTTCCCTAAAAATGCAGAGCTCGCAAGAGCAGGCTGTGAAACTGGGGAATGAAGGGGAGAGAGAGGGAGAGGAGGAGGGAGCAATAAGGAAGCATTTAAGCACAGAAATCCAACCAAGCACAGAGATGGCCACCACGCGTGCCATCGTGTCTTGCAGGCTGGACGGAGCCTGTGATGGGATAAGCAGTCTCTGGAGAGGCCAGCCACCACAGCCAGCTATGGCGTCCGCTGAAGGGGTTTGCTTCTGGCAAGGCCATACAGCAGGGCTTTGGGAGTGCCTCATACCGGCAAGTGTCCGCCCCGGCTCTGCGTGCGGCACCAGATATACCCACGGACCATTCCCTGAGTGGGGACTGAGCTATGGACACTTTCCTTCCTGGCGACCAGGAAAGTGCATCTGACAGAGTACACAATGGTCACAAGTCTTTCCTAATCAAAACATGCTTTGTAGACCAAAGAGAGTGAGAGATGAAGTGGTTTTAATCAAAGTTTGGCCAGCAGCACTGCATACACATGCACAGAGATATACAGCCTAACAGGATAAGTAAATCCATCTCTCTGCAGCTACCTGGGACCTGTCTGGGAATCCACACCTCTGCTACATCTAATAAGATGAACAACTTCTTACATTGCTCCACCACTTCCAGCGAGGTGAACGGATTAAAAATGGCTGAAGGAACCCATCCAAATTTTCTGATGCAGCCTTCGTTTAACTTCAGCTGTCTAATATTCACCAGCACAGCAGCGTCCTGCCCTGCTTGGCCATTTGGAGTGATGGCTGCAGGAATGTGGGAGCCAACAGCTATGCTGGAGAGCAGTGCCTGCTGCTTCTGAGTCCCCAGCACTTCTTCACGCCTCTCCTCTGCACAGGAGCAGGAGTCTGGTGGTCCAGGAGCTGCTCTAAATACCTGTGACAGCCCTGAGCTGGCACGTGTTTCTCCCCTGGAGCCAAACAGTATTGGTATGGACTGCTCCGAAAGGGCGCAGACTTTGCCAGGGAATGGCTGCTTTAGAGACAGAAATGGCATCTATTTTCCCTCGTCCTTAACCATGTGCTGGGTTTAAAAACCTGTGGGTTTAAAGACCTTCTTATCAGCAGCTAACACAGAGCACGGCTCCACACGGTGCAGGAAATGTACCGAAACCCCACTTTCCTTCCCTGCTTCCCCCCCACCCCGCCTTGGAACTCAGAACATGCGATAATAAAGTCACAAGTCAAAGCATAATAACGAGACAGAGAAAAATTTCTCCACCAAGTGCTGAGTTTGCAACTGGAGGAGCACTAGCAACCAGGCATCCCTCGGGCAGGGGCAGCAGGCAGGTGGTGCGGGAGGGCTGCGCCTGCTCCTCCCACCAAACACCCTCAAAGCACAGCAATCTGGAAATCAATTAGTAATTCAAGCCTAAGCAGAACACTTTTAAATATTTTTTCGGGACTTTTTAAGACGGAAGCAACAAGTAGAAAAAGAAATAAATGTCTAGAGTCAGCACTTCACGACTCAATACATAAATGACTCACTCTTATGAACATGGCCTGCATATAAACATTCACCCCAAAAATAATCCTCCGTGCAATACCGAATCAGAAGAGCAAAGTGGTAGGGAGATCAGAGAGATTACTGGCAGAAAGAAGAGGCAACGGGTGGCGAGGAAGCTGTGAGGAAAGGAGGCCCTATAGAGAAATTCCCCTTGAAGAGATCACGCAAGCACCTGGCTCTGCTGTTTTATCAATTTTTTGTTTTTCAGACAGCCCACAGGTTTTGTGCACAAAACCACAGTAACTTTGCAGTAGGCTTTTCTTTTTGCAAACTGAGAATTGCTGGCATTTTGAATTGGTGTTTGAGGAGTACTCTGCTTTTTAAAGGGTATTATTTAATAGGCGTTTTAATCTTAAAAAAATTAAAAGCATATTTTCCTTTGAAGCCGCAAAGCTGACACCTTTTGCACTGCATTTTTCACATACAATTCTACATTGGCTGGGCTTTTTCTTCTCAAGCTGGTTTTAGCCAGGCCAGCCTTCCTTTCTGCATCCGTATTTCTGCTGCCTAAATATCTGTGGGTATAATGCTACACAGCTACTCCAGACCCACTTTTCCAACTGCGGCTACAATGAACGCCTCCACAGCCCTGGAGCATCTGGAGCCACTGGGATTTTTGAAATAACATGATGAAATATCTGGGTGACTACACAGCCAATTTTAAGCAGCCAATTTGAAATTTCTGGCTGGTAGCGTGCCAAGGGAGTGCAAGGTTCAAAAGCTGGCCATCACACAATGTGTTTTACAATGAATTTGGACTGTTTTTCTAACCCAGCTGTCTTGTTTAAAAACCAATGTAACCCTCCAAGGTATACAAATAATTAATTTCAACCCAAGCTCTAAAGCAGCAGCTCCCAAACTTTCGTTCCCGGCTGCGACCTCATTTTACAGACCAGTAACTCTGTGCAACCCCAAACAGCAGAATAAATATCGGACAAAATGAAATTTCTGTCAGGCTCATGACCTCGTTCATAACTTCCCAAAACTTCATTTCGGGGCCATCACCCCACTTTAGGAACTGACACGGTTGTAACACCAATGATGTCTGAACCACACACCCACCTACAGACACAAGCTGGCGGTGCTCACGGAGCCACCAGTAGCTCCAAGGCCTGAGATGGGAGACCAACACCCGAAATGCAAGACTCAGGAGCTACATGCACCATCCCCGCTCATCCTTTGTGGTCCTGGGCTTACCTTAGAGACTCTCTGTGCTGCTGCAACAACAGCAACGAAGATGCCTCAGAACAAAACCCTCATTTACCCCACAGGCCCAACAATGTCCATGGGGTTTTGCCCGGCTGCACCCGAACCCACCCCATGGCCCAGCTCTCTTCAGCCAGTTTCACAAATGGCAAAAACAAAAATGTGGATGTTACTTAACGGCATCATAAATAAATGCCCTTTGAATTACCTCCCTTGGTATTTTTCATTGCTACAAGACAAATTTTAGCTTTAGGGGAACTACGCTGCTTTTTGTACGCTGCTGAGGATGCAGTCAGTTTACAGACATAAATTACGAAGTAAAGTGACCTGCTACCGCTATGTAAATCTGGTAGCAGGAGCTAAGATCAGAATTAAGGCATTTTCGGTTCCCAGATCAGATCCTACACAATTACAGGCTTGCAGCCAACTGTACAAATGGGACCTTTCTAGGCTGGGTATCAGAGACCAGAGAGGGGAAAACAAACAACCAGAATTGTTTCAGAAACGCTTATCTCCTCATCTCTAACCCCAAGTTCATGATTTTGGCATCATCCCTGACGGTGGTGAGTTAACAGAATAAAAAAGGCAACCAGCAAGTTTGTGCAGAACGGAGGGGTAAAGTGAGACAGATCCTGGGGACAGATGTTTTTTTGCCATCTGCCGTCTTTTTGACATATATTTTAAAAGATGAGAAATCCCCAAAAAGGTTTAACTAGCAGGCTGGGTTGTCAGCTGGAGCAGCACAGCCTGCAAAGCGCCATTCCCTCTGCACACACCCTGCTTCCCAGGCCCGCAACCTGAACATTAAATATTAGGATATTCCCACGCATGTGCAGAAAACCAAGGGTAAAAATTTAGCCCTTTGGCTCCCTATTGCCATTAAAATTAATTGCCACATGAAATTGCTGATTCCTACCAAATGAAGCTATACAATTTATCAACTCAAGGATAGCGCAAACTCACTAGTGGTTTAAATACATTACCTGAGTTATTACTAAATTTCGCACCAGTGACAGTTTTATGGATAATGTAGGTTTTATAAATTCATTAGTATGGGACTAACTTTCAAAGTAAACAAAGACATTAAACAAACATCGCAATGCTGTGTTTACACGCAAAATAGATTTTCCTTTCCTCTCCAAAGCCACGCTGGGATACTTGGAGGAAAAATATGAAAGCTGCTCTGCTGTAACGCTTCGTGAAGGGAAAACGTGGCTGTTCATTAGCATCCGAGTCAGCGAGGGCTGAGCTCAAACCCGTGTTCTTCCCTGCTGCTGACCTAATACGTAGCAGGTCACTCGTCATGCTTCTGATTCAGCCTCCCCAGGCTCTTAAATTGTTGAAGCATCATTTCTGTACCACAGAAGGAGACTGGACCTGCTCCAGAGCCCTTTGCAGTCCATGGCATCTTTCCACTGATTCCAAGGGGCTTTAAATCAATGACGTTACATGGCTTAATTAAAGGGATGCTGTCACCTGGAATCTACTCCATTGCAACCAAAGTTAAAACCAGTTTCGGGACCAACACCTGGGTGAATCCCCCTGCCCTTTTCCCATTTTCCCTCTCAACTGACATAGGAAACACTTGCCAAGCTGACAAAGGACCTGAATGCATGGCAGAAGGAGAAAAATTGCATCTATATGACTTGCTGTCAAATCATAGGAGGCACTGAAAAAAAGAGGAAAAGCATTTTTCGGCCTTTCTTACAACTTACAACAACAGACGTTAACACCAATTTCAGAAGGAAGTACAAATTTTAAGCTGATACTGCTTCTTCTGTGAGAAATCTTATGATGGAGCTGTTTTAACCCATACTTGCTGGAAGAAATGACTAATATTGCTATTAAAAAAAAAAGAGATTGTAGGAAAAAAAAGCTGTTTTTCTCCACTTGCCATTCTGTTTACTCTGTGCATTTATCACCAGCATGTGTAGAAGCAGTCTCACTCTTTCCCCCGTGCAGGCAGTGAGTTAGTCACACTTTCCCCTGTTGTGTAGCATCTTTAGTCAGCAGCAGGGAAGTGATAAAGATGAAAAAAACTAAATAAACCCAGGAAAATGCAATTGTAAAAAACATAGAAATTAGCAGGAGGTCCTTGTAGGGAAATGTAATATTTAAATCGATTTCACTTGCTTTAATTTAGGAGATCGCAATCTGGGAAGGAGCTCGATGCCTCTCCATGCAGGCTTTCCTCCGAAGGAAATGCACGGAGGGTATAGGAGAGGGAGGACAAGGATGGAGGAGAGGCAGCATATGGGTGTGGGAGCAGAGCTATAGGAGGTGCAGAGCTCCAGGACTTGCAACGCTGCAAAGAGAGCAGGCTGTGAGCAACAGGGGAAAGGTCTCCAAGCCCCAGCACCTCTTTACCGGCAGGGTGAGCCAGGGGAACCCCTCGGTCCCTCCTCCTCCAGCCTCCCACTCGAACATTCACCCTGGGAGAAGGAGGCAGGACAACTGGAGCCAACCTTCATACAATGCTCAGCGAAACTTCTTTACACAGCACCTTAACTGGAAGATAACATGATAATCTGCACCAGACATGGCAAGAATGTTTGTTAGCTTTCAGAAACTGAGAGAAAAAATCGCTACCAGAGAACAGACTTTGTAAAAACCGGAGTAAGTCACAGCTTCCAACCCTAGCAGTGCATTCATTTATGCTCACCAGGTGTCAAATAAATAGCCTGCAGCAGGAACAGCCCAAGTTTTGTGACCAGAGTAATGTAATTATGCACTGTTGCTTCGTTCTTGGGGGTCTACTTATTTAAAATGCATTAAAGAAATAAATCACTGTTGATTGTCCCATCCCCCTTTCCTTTTAAGCTAGGCTGGGGCAATAAATCTACAAAAAGAGTGACTCCTGTTTTAAATAAAACCAACAAAAGCAGTAACAATGAGAGGCTCCCAAACTTTATTTCCAAAGTCACAGCCTTGCTTATTTTTCCATTAAATTATTTACTACAATAGACACATGAAGTGGCAAGTATACCAAATGACCCTAATATACCTCTACAAAATTATCATCCTAAACTATCTGGAACCATGGTGTTCTGGCAGCTGGATGGTTTTCCAGTCTCAGGACCTACCCTTGACTATAAAAAAGGCAGAGGCAGAGCTGGGGGATGCTGAGCCTTCACATTTAGTAGTTGCAAATCTGCACTGACCTGCTCTCATGTAACGTAGAAAAGACAAGGTAGGGTCCTGCCTTCAACGCTCTGAGGTCCAAGTCCTGCAGACGCCTGCTATGCAGGACCAGGACTGGCTCCATCACTGCAGAGGCTGCTCGCAGCAGCAAGGGCACATGGGATGAACACCAGTGAGTTCAACCAGAATGAAGGGAAGAAAGGACTCATTTATAGATGCCATGAGCTGAACCCGTTAGCTTTATTAGTTTCGCCAACGTGCGCGTGTGTGCAAATACACCTACAGTCATGCCTCTGAATGATGGTGTCGATGTTTCAAGGTGTTCAGGAGATGGGGGAAGAAAGAGGGGGCGAGGTTGTTTTCACTGCCACTGCACCGCGGTTTTGGGGAGCAGCACAGGGCGCAAGTCCCATCGCTCTGATCCAGGGCTGCCCGCACCATCCTCCTGTCCCTCAACTCAAACCACATTATTGGAAAGCACCCTCCTGGCTCTGTGAGGATAGGGCTTAAATTATCACCAAATGGTATGACACTTCTACACAAAACCAACCAAGCCAAACCCGAGGTGCCCCCAACGCAGACCCCAGCCAGCTGGGGTTTGGAAATGATTCAGCCCACGCTCAGACAGGCCTTCCCAACACAAACAGTCCTGACCTCTTTCTAGGAAAGCCCTAAGTCACCAGCAACACAACCCAGAATAAAACCACTTAAAAACATGCTTGTAGAGAAAGATGCTTCTCAGCTACTTCTTTCCTGCTCTGGTGTTAGTCACCAACCTGTAGAAGTATACTGCACTGACTGAATTGAGCCTGGCCAGGCACTTCCGTGAAATATTTAAAGAAAAAATGGCCAGCAAGAGGCTGAGCAATCTCATGCGAGCGTTTCTGTCACTGACACAAATCTTAATTCTCTAAGGATCGTCTCACATGCCAATGTGAAGCTCAGTAAGGGATGAGGTTTTTAATCTAATCTGCTTTCAAAATAATTTTGTTGGCATTGATTGTGCTGAATTGTATCTATGGGAAAAAATTTAAAGTAAGAGCAAATACATACATATATGACCCAGACAAGTAGGTGTCTCTTACCATTACTGTTAGCTGATAATAACAAAGAACAACAATCTCAATATTAACATTATGTAAAATTACCCAGTCTCAGGAGCTGGCACACAGCTGTGTTTTTAAAAATTATTCCAACACAATATTAAGCAAAATTCTCAAAAGCGGCCTGGATTTAAAATTCTTTTTCTTCACTCTGCCCCTATTCCCCTAGAAAACAACCCCTAAAATCTCAGCTGTCTGTAAGCCCAGCTGTTTCCTGGCTTTTCTATGTAAATTGTTCTCCCTGGATTTTATTGTGTGCATGTATTTGTCTCTTAAAATGCACTCCAGTTTGAATTAGGGGCCCTACTTCCATCAAAGGGAATTCTTGTAAAATAAGCTTCATTCTCCCAGTATCTGACACGGAATTATTATCCCATAACTCATGGGTGTCCTAGTGGTTCTGTATTAAACATGGCCCTGAAAAAGTCCCAGTGGGAAAAGCACATGAAAGGACACGAAGAGTCATGCGCATGTTAACCTGCAAAGCAAGGAATCTCACATCTCCTTGCCAACCTGCAAAGCACTTAACATCTGTCTGGGTGAGGACATGCCTGTTGCCTCACTTCTGAAATTTTACCTATCAGGATTAACTAAGCACCGATTACATTATTGTGTAATTAGGTTAAATTAAAACTTAGCTTAAAGCAGAGAACACTTTCTTTTCAAGTCCAATCAAAACCATTTACTAAATTCTCAGTTTGATATTGGCATCTCCCTCAAGCATGACAAATTTAAAACCGTTACCATATGACAGCAGGAAAACCAGAAAGCAAAAGTTACTGCGGTAGCTGCTCAGAAAGCTCACAAACGATTACCTGAAAATGATGAAATCTCTGCTGCTGGTTTTCACGCATGTTCCCCACCCCAGTTTCCCACTGGCTTTCTGGCTTCTTCTCACCACATTGAACACAAAAGAAACTCAAATGGTAAAAAGTTGCCCAAGTTATTCCCCCCCACCCCAAATCTGCTATAAAACTGCTTCAGCTGAATGCCCTACCATCCATCCTCACTGACCTTTTGTTCAGAATGTGCTTGAGTTTTGTTTCCAACAGAAACATATGCACGTTGCACAGCAAACACCTGCAGGAACTCCCAAAACCTAGAAATACCTACAATTCTTGAGGATTCTTTTAAAAGACTGTAGATTCTTTAACCAACTGCACCTATTCGGCTCACCCTACAAAACAGCATTCGCTATCAGCCCTCTCATTCGGATAGCCAAGGCTGCGCTGTATCTCAAAATACATATAATCCTGTATCATCAGCAACGAAATAGTCTAATTCATCTTATTTATCAAATTCCAGCCTTAGGCCAAAGTATTTTTATGGTCAAACCAGAAACACCATTAGACTCATAACAACCACTGCCCTAACACGCTCCTGCGGTGCCGGCCGAAAGAGTTTTCTTACATGGGGCTTGAATATTTTATGCGCAGACTTCCAGTATCTGACACAAATACTGTCCTCAACCGCAGAGACGAACCTGTGCGATATTCACGCTTCATTCGCTACGCGCGAGTCGCAAATGTGCAGACACCATCCGAGGGCAGAATCTGCCCCGCACTGTTTAGTAACTAAATGGTAGTCTGTGGTAATAAAATATTTACTATGCTCTACACAATACTGCAATTGAATTGATGTACTTCCTCCCCTATCCATCAGAGTACACTGAAAGCCCTCTTTAACTTCTACTCGAGAAGTCTCAAATTACACATCTTTATTTTTCTTATATTTTCCTATAGGATTCTGTATCTGCAAGGAACCATTTGGCAGTTAAGGCAGTTTACTCAGAAATGCAGAGTGGGTTTTTGTTCTCCCTGTTGCCTTAAGTTCTCTGGAAAGACATCCCTGGCAGAGTGTTCAGAATCAATTTCCCAAATACAACTACAAACCCACAAAATACACTGAACAGAGCAAAAAGCCACATCGCACTTAGTTACCCCGTGCTGTACCAGTCTCCAAAAGAATCCATCATGCGGCAGGAGAGGAAAATAATAAAAGCTCTGTCTGTTATGACTGCTTAATCCTGCGGCCTGACGCAGACCACTGACACCCTCCTCCCCTCTGCCACGCCGTGGCGATGTTCCTGTTTCAGTGCTCTCGGAAATAGCTCAATAAACTGGGAACCCACTTGAAATGGCTGTAATTCGTGCTGCCACTGATAAGGCAAGGCCAAGCAATAGCGAGGCGGCACCAGCAGGATCCTCGGTTTGGGCCCCCGCAAATCAGCAAGGGGAATGCAGAGTGATGCTCATCAAAGGGCTCGGTGTCCTCGAGTCGGGGACCTTGCAGAAAACCCATGTAGCAGAGACTGGATGGGGTTGCTGGGAGGCGAAGGATCACACCCTCAGTGGGTATGTTGCTGTTGGCACCGAAACAGAGAGACCTGCAGGGGATGCAAGGAACTGAAATGGAAAAACCAGGAAATAAAATGTAAAAAGTGTATTGTGAGCAACTGATTGAAGGAAGTAGCAGAGCCCTTAACAAATTGGTTATTTGTCTGGTTAGCTGATGCAAAAGTGGAACCGGAAATTAATTCAATATGCCACAGACCTACATTCCGCTATTATTTTCTGGTTTTTTTTTCCTTTTTTTCCCCCCATATATATATATATATATATATATAAAAGTTAAAAAGCAAAGTATTTCTGGGCAAGCTGGTAATTGAAGCTCATGAGACTCCAATTAAAAAGATCTAATCATTATTAGAGCTAGACTACAGACAGGTTTGGAAATGAAAGAATAAAATAAGACCAGTTAAGGAGAAAAGACCCTCTTCAGAAACCATTTGGCTGCCAGCAGCTCTTGATTTGTTGAAAAATATCCCAAACCAATAGGTAATACCATTACACTCATATAAACCTTTATGAACAAGTTACCACTCTCTGTGCCTTACAGGATATGGCGGCTTGCCAGTAATCTTGCTTTAAATATGAAAATGGATATCAAATCCAACTTTCTAGATATAATAATGGCGCAGGAGATTGATGGTATCACTATGCTGCACAAGGACTGTTTAAGACACTTTTGGCTGTACTTACAAAGCTCCAGTGACCTCCAGAACTATAGAAACTGTACGTAGTGTTAGGAGGAAATAAAATCAGTGATTCACAATGAAAAACTAAAGCAATTCAGCGTTTTTCAAAGAGGTACCGACTGCAGTTAGCACTTCTGCAATGACACCGGCACACAGCGTTGTGTTTAGGGAAGGAAGGAAGGAACACTCTGAATTTCCATAAATGAAATGTCTGTTGCCGAGACGGCACTTCATTAGAGCCGGGGACGCCAGGGAAGTGAAGCAGAATGGAAACAGATTTCTAGTTACCATGAAAGTCAAGTTCTCCTAAGTGTCCTGGGGAATGTCACTCCCCCACTATGTGGTCACATCACATGAGTGGGCAGCAAGAAGATGGAAAAGGCAGAAAAGAAAGACAAAAGGGAATGAAACCGAAGGAAGAAAATAGGAAGAGAAATGCGAAGCTGAGGCTAAAGCTGAAGGCAGGGTGGATGGAGTAAGAAAAGCCAGGGAAAGACAGACAAAGCACAGGAGGCACCCCCATCACACCTACTGCTGACTCACACATTCTGGGTTACTTTCATTATTTCTTTCATTATTCCGGCAGCATCTGGCATCTGCTGCTGAGATCAGAGCCATGTTGTGCCAAGTGTGAATCAAGACCTTTCTGCTCATGAGCTGAAAATCCAAACAGACAAAAGGGAAAACAGAGCGAGGGACCTCACCAGTCCTGCCTGGTGTGTCCAGGAACCGCGGCAGCAACAAAACCCATCCACTTTGCACCCAACCACCGTCTTGGTCTTGTGGGGAAGACACAGAGCACAGACTTTTTTTTTTTTTCTAGAGCAAGAGCAGATTCTTTCAAGTGGTTTTTAGAAGTTCTCAGGATACATCTGCCCGCAGTAAGGATGGGTCAGGTGTTTGGGTTTGTCAGGCTCCATCTCTGTATTTGCTGCTGTAAGAAACCAGGGCAGTTTCCCTGTGGTCCCTGCCCCCAAGGGCTCAGTTATTCCTGCATGGGTCCATGGGTCTTCTGTGAACCTGCAGAAAAGCTGCAAGGAACCTACAGAAAACTGCAAGGAACATCATTGAAGGGCACAGCCCAACTTTAACAGGCAGCAGCTACAACCCACTTACTCTGCCATGGGGAACCAAGCAGGTTCTTCCAAGCATCCAGGTGTATAGCAGCACGGATCCACAGCCGGCATTTGAGCTCATTTCACACCCATCAGGCTACAATAATCCTGGGGCTGAGGCTCCCGGGTTTGCCCTTGGACTGCCTTGCACCCTCTGGGCTCTATAGTTTTAATTAACTTGTCCCTATAAAAAGTCAGGAGAGCATTCCTCTTGTGTTGTGCCACGGAGCTCTGCAGAACTAATTATTTTGCAAATAGAGCTCTAAATCATTAACAAAAAAATGTTGATTATAGCATCTGTAATCATTATTTGGCCCATTACTTAAAAAGCTGGATGCAATAAATAGGATGGCGAATAGCTGGTATTACCCTTCCAGAGCTCAAGAACATGGGATGTCAGAAAATGAGCACTGCCTGTCACGGTTACATTTGAGCTCTATGAGTACTTTGTAAGCAAACCAATACAATAAGTCCTTCACCCCCAAGCACTTTAAAAAACAGCCAGATATCATTAAAAGAATGAAAATACTGCGGTATTTTCTCCCAGACCTTTCTTCTTTTCTTCCTATTCGTTGGAACATTCATAAACTTACATTTTTACATTTCCCCATTAGATTTCTTAGATAAATATTTTAACTTAGTCAAAATACCACAACCTGAAATAGGGATGACTTCTCTTTATTTACTTTCTTCTGCATTGCCTGCCAGCTCTGGGAGTTGTTCTTTCCAATGGCGGCTGCTGCAAACCGCCCCACACGCCCCACTGCTTTCCCCTCGCATGGGCAGCCAAAGGCACACAGAGGAGTCCCACCACCACCTCAGCCTCCAGAAGAAGCATTTATAGCAGGATACCACTTGCACGTGGCCACCCCTATGCCAACTCCAGTGGCACCAGAGTGCAAAGTCAGGCTTGGAAGGCATCTTCCAACGAGAACCTTGTTGCATTGCCTTTAGGACAGCCAAGCAGAGCACTCTTGCAGCAGTTTTGCTGCTGTCAGAACGGAGTACCCAGATGCTCATCCTCCATCCTGGAAAAATGTGTGCATCTCAGGCTTTGGCAGCAACTTTGATCTAAAGCCTATCTGGAGCGGCCATGTGCTGAAGCAACCGACCATCGGGAGCTGTGTGATGCTGCCTCTCTCACTGGCAGATGATGACACGGGCAGTTTATCCCTGGCTACTTGCTGCATGACTACGGGCTAGCTGCTGCACCATACACAGATGTGCTCCACCAAGTCCAAAAGGATAATCCCGAGCTCCAAGTTAAAGACACCAAGTTTATGGCTAAACTATTACCGAGGTCTGACTCCCCCAAGGCAAACGCCCCACAGGAACCCAGGGCTCGGCGGGTGGAATGATCTCACCGACCAACTCCTTTGGGCCATGAAGTCTGAGAAACTTCGCTCTTCAGTTGAATATGAGCTTTATTTTAAACTCCAGCCTAAATTTGTCTATGTGCTGGCTAGCAGCACAGGCAGCGTCCCAGGCAGGGTGCCCTGGGTCCGTGGAAGCATTAGTACCACCCCTCTCTGCCGATTCCCTGCCTGACGCATGCATCTGTTCTTCGTGACTTGCCCCACGCTGGCAGCTAACCGACATCCTCTTATCAGACATTTCTTGTTTGCCTCCACACCTCAATTATTTCTTCCTCTCAGAACTTTTCTCCAGCCTCATGTCCTCGTCGTGGCTGCGTTATCCCTTCCCTTCTTGCCTGATCAGGGGTTCTGTGCTGGCTCCTCTCCAACTCTGCTCTTCAGTACAATCAATTCACTTAAGAGCCTGGCAAGTGGGTTTATGGGGTTTTTTCCCATGTCTGTTTTACACAGTTTCAAAGTAATGAGGGGAAAAAAAAAGACAAGACATTTTTTCCAGTATGAAGAATAAAAATCTTACGTTGCGGCAGCTTAGCTTGCCCATGAACAGGGCACTTTTGGGAAATAATGAATACAATAGCTGGTATGGGAAAACAGTGCATGATGGAGGTGCATGGAAAGGAAAGAGAATGGAAGTGCAACTTCCTTACCTGCCTGTACCAAAAGATGCCAAATGAGCCAAAATGAAATAGAAAGAATTAACTTCTCTGACCTCTCTGAATTTTGACACAGAATTGCAAATGAATTAAACCTCCTACTTCTGTTTTTAAACCTTTACATTCACTATGGAAAAAAAGGGGGGGGAAAATGAAGGTAAATGGAGTACAACATACAAATACGAGCAGGCAGTGCTAACCAAAGCTGTATGCTGTTTGTTCACAACACTGGGTGTACTGGTCATAACCAGGGTTACACACCCAAAACAAAAAAATAAAGAAGTGACTGTCCTTGTGCTCATTAGACCATTTTATGGAAAATAACCACCCCTCCTTGCAATCACCAAGCTTAGAGACACTCGTCTCTGGCTTACCGCTGAGATGAGACAGGCCATGCCCACATGTGCTGCAAGGTCCCTGCGGCTGGGCCGGCCACTGCAACCCCCTGCTCTGTGCCACCGGCCCCGAGCTGTGAGTCAGCTCCCCCTGCAGCAGCACTACTCTCCCTACCTCTGGCAGAGCCATTAAAAGGGTTTTTTCCCTGCGGTTAGTTTATATGCTCCAGCTCATTAACATCTTCTAATACTAGAACTTGAGGCTAATTAGGCATGGCAATCCTGAGGAACATATTCTCCGTTCATCTTCCTAAAGCAGGATGCTCCTCGGCGGCCCAGCTGTAGCTCCACATGCTACCATGAGGGTATCACCCTGGAAATAAAAATACTACAGGATCCCACACATTACACAGCAGGGATCCCATACTTGTTAGTTGATGGCACAGTTTACAGGCTGTTTTGCTTAAAAACTGGAAGGATCTCTGTCATCAAGGCAGATTCCTGCTCAGCAGCCTCAGGGAACTTCCCCAATAGTTATCAATACCCCAAGGCTTTCATAATAAAAGCTACTGACTTGAGAACAAAGGGGAAAAGTGGTTAGAAAACTTAGACTTAAATAAAAAGCATTTGACAGAAGAATGCTAGTGGGAATTTTCTCCTCATGGCTACAAATGCACAGAAGCAAACAGGCTGCAGGGTCTGAGACATGCTTCATGCACATGAACTAATCCTAGGAGCAGACTGTCCATCTACACATCACGTAAGAGTAACACCCACTACAGCAACAGCTACCCAAGCAACACCAAAAGACGAACAATGGGAGCTATGATCAACAGTAACCCCTTCTTTAAGCACAGGAGCTCATGAAACCTGGTTTTCCACATCTTCTGGACCACACAAATGCCGACCAAAGCTCGTCCAGAATCAGGACATTTTAAAACTATCTTTGCCCCTTGGATGCCTCATAGAATGGTTTGGGTTGGAAGGGACCTTTAGAGGACATCTAGTCCAACTCCCCCTGCAGTGAGCAGGGACATCTTCAACTTACTCAGGTTGCTCAGAGCCCCATCCAACCTGGGTTGAATGTCTCTAGAGATGGGGCCTCCACAACCTCTCTGGGCAACCTGGGCCAGTGCTTCACCACCCTCATAGTAAAAATTTTTTTCCTTATATCCAGTCTAAATCTACCCTCCTTTAGTTTAAAGCCATCACCCCTTGTCCTGTCACAACAGGCCTTGCTGAAGAGGCTGCCCCTGTCCTTCCTATAGTCCCCCTTTCTGTACTGGAAGGCCGCAGTAAGGTCTCCCCGCAGCCTTCTCTTCCACAGGCTGAACAACCCCAGCTCTCCCAGCCCGGCCTCGCAGCAGAGGGGCTCCAGCCCTTGGATCATTGTTCTGCCCCCTCTGGCCCCGCTCCAACAGCTCCTGTGCTGAGGAGGCCAGAGCTGGAGGCAGTGCTGCAGGGGGGTCGCCCCAGAGTGGAGCAGAGGGGCAGAACCCCTTCCCTCGCCCTGCTGCCCACGCTGCTGGGGATGCAGCCCAGGGGACGGTTGGCTTTCTGGGCTGCAAGCACACATTGTTGGCTCATGTCCAGCTTTTCATCTCCCAGTACCCCCAAGTCCTTCTCCGTGGGGCTGCTCTCCATCCCTCCATCCCCCAGCCTGTGTTAGTACCAGGGCTTACCCTGAGCCAGGTGCAGGACCTTGCACTTGGTCTTGTTGAACCTCATGAGGTTCTCACAGGTCCACTGCTCCAGCTTCTCATGTTGTAGGTTTTTCTTCAGTGCAGACATTTTTGTGGTTGTCTTCCTCTGCCTGTTTTCAAGGATCATCACCTCCAATGCCCTCACCCTGGGTCTGCTTAAAATGGCTCCAAGGGTTCACCAGTTGTGAAGGAAGGTGGCACTGGCTAAACATCTCCAGTCACCAGTTCAAATTCCTGTAGCTTGCACTTCAAAATCTGCTTTTTATAACTAAAGGCAGTGATACTTAAAAAGCACCTTTTAAATAACTACAGCAAAAGGTACATACAGGTATCATATTTTCATCCTAAAGCACCCCATGGATGCACACATAACACTGTCCTTTGCCAATCACTGGAAAACAGGGACCTCTGAGGAATGAAAATGCAACTACAGACAGCATGAAGGATGACTGCATGGCTTCCTGCTCTTGAGAAAATGTTGTAGCATCTTTACTGATGACGAGAAGAAGAAACAGAGGAGCTGTGCCCACAGGCGAGGATGCAGCATGACACCGCGATGGGGGAGTGACAGAAGCAGTGGAACAGCAGCGTCCCCCTCTGAATCACCTGCAGCAAATCCTCTGTTCTGGTTTTTTCCTCTTACTTTTCAACTCCTTCCTCTGAGAACTGACTGAGCCTCAACACTGGAAATGTGAGCCAAATTCACTGCCCGAGGCAGCTGAGACCTGCCTCCAGCTGCCCTCTGACTTTCATTTTTGGAACGGATTCATTTCCAAAAGCTTCTATAAACCTGGCTGTATTGGTCTGCAGATTACGAGATGGAAATGTGAAAAATTCCTGGACAGAGATGAAGCATCCACCAAACCCCTTAATTTGATGGCAGCCTGAATGCAAACTTTCCCTCGGTAGACACCTTGACATCAAAACGTTTATCCACTCTTCCCCTGGAGCTCTTTCACATCACCAACACGCAGCTCCAGCCAACTATAAAACTCCATGTGGGGAAAAATGTCTAGGAGGACATGAGGCATTTCATTTTGGGCCAGCTCAGTCCAAACTGGAATTTTGTTTGTTTTGAACTGACCAAGCCGCTGGCGTGTCGGAGCCCAGCGAGGCATTAACCCGCTTTACTAAGCAAGCAACGCATCCAGCTCCCAGGCACAAAAGCATCAGGCTTGGCACAGAAATTAAGGCTGGGGCTCTGAAGCTTGGCTCTACACACGTACCATGCGCTATGGCGTGGGTCCCCACGCCTCCACAGGCTCGCCAGCCTGCTCCCAAGGAGAACCAGTGCTTCCGAAGGAGCAGAAAACAAAGCAGACTGTCATCTGCAGAGGTGCCAGGGTTTTGTTTACCTCCGAGCAAACCTGGTAGCGCGGGCCAAGCATCATACTCCTGCGCTCTGTGTTTTGGTATACGATCCTTGGCAGACTGGTACGCTTAGCACATAAGCTATGAAAAATATAGTGTGAATTTTGCAGCAATACGGGGTTAATATTAATTAGACTGTGCTTGAGGAGTAGCCGTGCGAGCGGCAGTTTTGTTCCCGTGCTCTTGCAGGGGATTACTGTTGGCAGAGCAGCGATGCCGGCAGGAGACTCCACCATCCGAGCTGCTTCCTGGCACCGGGTTAGTTTGGCTAGAGCCACTTCTGACTCTTCGGAGAAGTAGGGGTTTTTAAACATTTCTGAATCCTTGCAATGGCCTTGGAGCTGCTGTCCATCGGACGCTCACCCAACCCCGCTGGAGTCTGGCAGCCCTCACCCCCCTGAGAGCCCTCCACCATCTCACCTGCTACACACAGAGCAGTGTCCCGCTGCATGGTGATGGCTCACTGACATGCAAGTAGCACTCGACGGGATGGGGACCCTTTGTCTCTTCTGGCCAGATGTGCACGCAGACCGCAGCAGAGGTGACACATGTACCCGGGCCACGAGACGTGACCTGTCTGGGATAACTCTCATCCCTGAACCACTCCCAGTGTCCCAAACGAAGCCCTCCAGTCCATCGGAGAGCTCTGCTTCTACAGGTTTTTACGGATTAGATGACTAATTCATCTTTTACTGATTAAGGCTAAGATGTAATTATATAGCCAGCGTATCAACATCTGCCCTTGCTTTGACGACTCCCAGACCACGTCTCCACTCACGCCACTGATGTACTGAGGTGACACCTGAAGACAAGCCCCAGCCGCTGTTACGGGGACACGCTGCTACACCACTTAACTTTTTACAGCTATTAATAATAGTAGAAAAGCAGGCAAATTTCTAAAATGCATACACAAAACACAGCTACCGAAGCTGTCTCTGCCAAGAAAGCCACCTCCGATGGAGCACAGCCTGCAGGTACACAGGACTGCTTGCTGCTTGCTGGATTTGAGGCAGCATTACTAGGGCTTCAAACTGAGCAGGCGTTTCTCTCCATCTTCACTTTAAACAATATTGTACTGTTCCAGTATTGTACCAGTGAACTCGCAGCGACCCTGTCAAATAAATATTTTTCCCGAGGTAACGCTGTTTTAAATATCCATTTAGTATCCTTATTTGAAAACACTGGACAAATTAAATGACTGCAAAATTTCACTTTCTAGTATTTTGTATTCAGATAAACTCCTACAGCACCCTCTTCCATGGCAGCCAGCCCATATTTCCAAGTAACTAAAATTTTAACAAGCCGACCACGCTTTTCAGTATCTGTGCATTGATCATCCCTCCCAGTTCAAGAACTCTTTTCGAGTTCAAAGACAAAAGTGTGAGGAAGAGGAATGTGTGTGCAACACACTCCCGTCCAAAAAATGCTGCAGCCTAAACATCCCCTATGGCCTTACACGCTCTTACCACGTACCCCATCCCCAACCAGGGATCTCCCACCGGCTGCATGAGGCTTCCCTAGCACTTGCATCAAGACTGGACAGTAAGAAGCATTTCTGCATGACAAAGGGAAACTGTGGAGCTGGAGAAAACACTGCTGAGCAAAGCCCTGTGCTGCAGAAGTCACGTTAATTGAATGTGACTTCAAAATATTTCAGATTCCCAGCAAGGATTTGGTAGCAGAGGAGAACGCTCTGTGACGGACCATATTTCTAACACTGTATGAAAAGCAGTTTCAGTACACGCTGCCAAAAAGTGTCAAATGGGCTAAAATATGCTTGCCGATAGATAAGGAGATGATGCTTCCGATGGCGGGAGCAGGGGGAGGGAGCGGGGTGGCCGCAGCCAGGGCAGCGCGGGGGGCTGCCCGACAGCCCCTGCGTTTCACCGAGTGCTGGGGTAGAAGCATCACCTTGCAGAGTGCCCAATGCACACCTCCAGTTTTATTGGATTTTCCTTTGCTCTCCTATTTTGGGAAAGGTTAAATACGTCGAGTGTTAGTTTACAAAACCTCTCCGACGAATCCTCTTACTCACATGATCTTCCTGAACAGTCCCAATCTTTTCAGCTACACAGAAGTGACACGGTTAGCTTTGACCACTTGAGCTGCCAGCTCGCAAAACTCGGGGGCTCCTGTGCCACAGAGGCAAGGGGCTGACCTCCACACAACACCCAGATCAGGACACGACAGGCACCCGCATAAGAGCATTATCATATTTTCCCTATTTTCTCACCCATTCTTCCTATGGCCTAATGTCTTGTTTGATCTTTTGTGACTGCAGCTACACACTGAGCAGATGTCTTCATCAAGCTGTCCGCAGCGACCCTCAGGTCTTTTTCCACAGTGGTTACAGTTCATTTAAAGTGCGGCAATGTGTACGAGGAGCTGGGACTGCTCCTTCCTGGGTGCATAACCTTGTATTTGGCAGCTGGGGACTTCCCTCTGCCCCTGTGGTCCTCCTTCACTTCACATGAGCTCTGCCACCTTCTTCACAGGGCTGCCTCCCACCAGGGATGCCGGGACGTCTTCCGCTGCCTCCGTGCCATCTCTCTTTTTCCAGATTATTATGAAAATATTCAGACATACAGTCATGATGCAGATGCTTGAGCAGTCCAGCATCAACTTTTTCCCTGAAAAGAAGCTGATGCTTTCCTTGTTTTCTCTTTTAATCCAGAGGAAGCTTTTTTACCTCACAACACCTCCTTGAACAGAGGCTCTTTGAGAGTCACAAGCTGTGTCTGCTGGTTCTCTGAGCTCTACCACTACGCTGATGTACTATTTAAAAAAATATACAGATATACGATTTTTCTGCTTTACTCTTATCACATCCATGTCATGTAGGTATCTTTAAATGCGCTTTTTTCAGAAGAGCTGGTACTCAGATGAAGCAATTAACCATCCTCCCCTCTTTTTTTCTGTAAAAAACCCCAAGCGGGTAAACCATGTGGAGCTTCATGTGTTGTTCAGACCCAGGCAGGCAAGACCCTGGTTAGCTGTGAATACTGGAGGCAGGAAGAAAAAGGAGATGTGAGCATGACCCTGAGAAGCAGCAGAGTAAGGGGGCTTCTCCATTGTAGCTCCTGCACTGGCAACCCAGGGGACGTCCAAGTGTCCTGCTGCATCCAGAGGTGGGAAAGGACAGAGCTACATCATTGGTACCGTGGGTGTACCACCTGCAGCCAGAAAATGCAAAACTAAAGATTTGTTACTCTTTTTAAGCATAGTACAGTATTTTAATGAAACGGCACATTTTTCGTCGGGTTTCTAGAGAAGGCTTATGAACGTGCAGTGCTCCCCACAAGCCCCTGCCCCGCTGGGAGCAGGACACCAGCGCCTCGCTGCAGAACATGCTGAGCCAGGGAAGTTGTCGTCAAGCCCAGAGGCGCAGACCCACAGGGACATGGGTCACGTTGGCCCAGCGCCTGCAGGACGAAGGGGTGCCTGCTCCAGCCTCTCCAGCCTGCTGCTGCCCATCCCTGCCGCTCCTCATCGGCGTGCGCCCGCTGCCCGTGTCCCACGTGCTCACCTCCAGCGCTGCTGCCTGAAAGAAGCTGATTTGGTCTAGATATTAACGGGGTCTAGCCTGTGGAAAACGCTGACGCAGAAATTGCATGTCTTCTCTCCTCCATCTCTGGCCTCATTAACGATTGCTGTTAACCCCCAGAAGTCCATCCGAGCGGACAGCCTCTCACTACAGCTCTGCTGCTTGTGGGTTTTCCTTCCTTTTCCCACATCTTCCTACAAACCCTCTTCCACCTCATCTTCAGCCCCCTGATTTTCACAGAGGAGTTTACCAGCCCACTTCCTGGCTTTACATGGGCCGTTCTCCATTTTCTGGAGACTAACCCGCTTGGTTTAACCAATTTTCAGCTCCTTTTACCTCCCCCACGAGCAGCACCAGCCCGCTCTCCCCAACACCTCCCAACCCGTCCCGTTTTGGCCAGCAAAGCAACAACAAAGTCAAGCAAGAGCTCAAAATGCCTTGGCGTTAAGATCTACTTAATAAGTTGTCAGCCAGGCCCCACGTATCTATTCTTGTGGGCATAAAGATCTCTGTCAGCAGTCAAAACACGGATTTAGACTCCCAGCACAATTCCTAGCAGCATTTAAAGATTTTTAACGACCGTCCCTTTGTCCCAGGGAGTTAAGCGCTGATCGAATGTCACAACGTGACACATGAATGCACAACACAAGGAAGGTTTGACAGGCAGCAACATTGTAATATGATAATTCCTCTTTGTCCCTTAATCGCCTCTGTTTTTTGCAGACTTGATTCACTTACCAACATGTGATCAATCACTGCCTTTTTCAGTGAGATAATTTTTTGCCCTCTATCTAAATGGCTCCTGTCAAAGGGAATCCAGTACTAAATTAGAGCTGATATGCTTGTCTCTGCCCTTTTGTTTGTTGACTACTTCTCGCACACAATTGATTTTAAATAGATTTTTTTTATGGGTTCCATCACCATTTAAGTATATGTATTTTTAAAAATCTGGCTCCTTGAAATTAACATTGGATACATACACATTTAAAAACAGGCTTGAGCATATAATTTAATGGAGAGGAATAAATACCAGAGTACGTGCTGGCAAGTGCATCAAGTCCCCACTAGACACAGAGTAAGTTGCCTGTTTAGATCTTCCCACGTGCTCTATTTAAAACTGGAAGACAACAATCAAGTCTCATGATTTGTGAACGTAACAAAAAGAGGACGGTGTAATTTGACATGAAAGGAAGCAACGCAAAGAAAATCACTTGTTCTGAGTCTGTAAGAAATTGGGATTCAGCTAAAGGCCAATACAGAACTACTCAGACGTATCTTACCAGTATTTGCACACCCTGACAAACACCTCCTTAACAACAGGTAAGAGGTCTTTAGTGGCACAAGCACCAAGGAAATAAGAATTGACCTTCCTGAATAAAGCAGAAATGGTTTTTTGCAGGTCTCAGGTGAACACCTGACATGCCCCAAACAGCTCTGCGCAGCCCAGGGCAGAGGCGAAGCAGCCGCAACTGCACCAGCCCAAGGCCCTCCAAGCAGAGCCGTGCACGTACAAACCACCCAAACCCTCTGCCTCGTTGCTTAGCTCTTCCCCCAGTTTCCTCAAGCACATCCACACCACATTCAAAACCTCAAAATTTCACATTTTGCCTCTTCCCTCCGGCTCCTCTTTCCTCCCGAGTTGGGTCTTCCACACCTTGCCCTGCTGCAAAACCCCAGCCCGGTCCTGCTGAAGCCAAGGGCACAGTGCCCGCGGAGCCAAACGGAAGCGGGAATCTGCTCTCTGGTCGTCAGGACTCCTCTGCCCGCATCTGCTTGGCAACTGCTACCGGGCAAGAGAAACTGCCGAAATCCCCAGGTGCATCTTCATCCCAAGCACATACCTGTGCAGCACCTCCCTGGCTCTCGTCGTTCCTCACCACCGTACGCGTTATTTGTGGTAATGAAATGGGGTGATTTCAGAGCTAGGTAGGATGACGCTTATTTAATTCACCAATTGAAAGATGGCAGATTTTTGGCTGTGCCGTGCATTATAAATTATTCTACATGGTTTCAGCACTTGTCCTGGTTAGGCACATAAGGCACTTAAGGCTTTGCCAAGATCATCTAATAGACACATCATAATCAGCCCTGTAATATAAAAAATCACCTCATTTTATACATATATTTTTTTCATTTTTTGAGGAAAACACCTCAATGAAATGCTAGATTGCCAGCTCTTTCTAAGGTAGATAGTTTCCCTGAAGGAAAATATATATTGTTTTCATCTTGCGGTTCTTGCATTTTTCTCCTTCTGCGCAGAGGGAAAAGGGAAAGAAAACAGCTCTGCGATGGAGGCATCACCCCTGGGCGAGGGCGAGCGGCGTTCCAGATAGACGCATCCATCCACAAAGGGCAGCGGGAGCCAAGGCATTAAAAACATACCGATGAATGGGGAAGGGGGGAGGACGGACTCGGGGAAAAAAAACCAAAAAAAACCAAAAAAACCCAAAAAAGCTCATTTTTCACAACACATTATCATTGCACCAACCGTATTTTAATGTATTTTCAGCAAGGCATCAAATACCCCCGGTATCTGCTTTGTGTCTCTTGGCAGTTCAAGAATGCCAACGCGCCCCGTCCTCGGGGTGCCAGAACCAATCTGTTGCCAAGAGACACAAAACTGATATCACGGGTGTATAAAGCCGTCTTTGGAAACGTATGAAACAGCAAACGACCTCATGTTCGGGGTTTGACTTAGTCAGCAAGACGTCAAGGAAGAAAAATTAACCTTTTGTTATAAGGTTTAAATCTGACCATTTGTATCCTTCTCCGAAGCAGAATCAGCCTTTCTGAAGCAGAAATACGCTCACGCCTGGTATTGCATTTCAAGCAAACATCCTGTGGGTTTGGTTTCTTTTGCATGTTTACTTTTGTTTTGGGTGGAAAAAAATAAAAATCATTAGAGTCAGGGCGCTGGGGGGAGCAGGGAGGCTGCGGCGTGGGGAGGCTGGGCAGGTGACATTTCTGAATTGCGCATCTTTGGAGGAAGCCCAAATGCCACTACTGGACCTTCATGTTAGCGCTCAGGTGGGTACCAGGCGACCTTACTAGCTGAGAGGGATTTTGAGGCTCCAACTGTAAATATCCAAAAGGTTTTCGCATTTGAAAATCTGGTCACCGGCAAGTTCCTCAAATATTTATCACTCCAACCAGTGAGTAACTACTGGAGATGCCGCTGGTTCACCCTCTGCAAACATTTCTCTGCTTTCGGTTCTGGGAGCTTCTCTCCCTCCTCCCACCTGCAAACCAGGTGCAAATCCTTTCACAGAGTATTTTTTCCCCCCCATAATTTTCCCGCTGCAATTACAGCTGAAGTTTGCTGCCCTTCGCAGCTACAGGAATAAAATTCAATGCGTTCAGAATTCCCTCAAAACACAAAAATATGAGAACAGCACAACTACACTTCTCTGTGGACTGCTTCTTTTCAGTGTGTTTCACTAAAGTTAAATAGTTGGAAATTAAGGCTCTAATTAAGAAATACAGTAATTAACTGTAATTAAGAATTACAGCAAGAGTTGTTTTTTTTCCCCCCTAATCTGGGGTGCAAATTTTTAGACGTTAAATTAAAAACTCCATTTAGGAACTGAGATGTTAGAAGTCTGTGAAGCAACTAGGCATCAGCTCAATATTATCCAGGAAAGGTCAAATTTAAATTATAGGACATGTTCAAAACAAAGTTGTTGGTATATCATGCAGTTTTTGCATTTCCAACTAATATACAGAAATACAGATATACAAATATATAGATATACAAATATATATAGCTACCCACATCACAGTTATCCACTATCAAATTACCTTTAGAGACAGAAAACACAGCATCTCACATTAAATAATCAGGATTTCCAGGTGGTTTTTTGTACCAAGGACACAGAAGCACAATAAGCCTTCCCCAGGACTGAACAGCAAAGAACCCTGATAGATGGGAGCCATATTACAAATAACCAAAAGCTGGCTGATAGAAAGAGGTCGTGGGTTTTGGGGGGGATTTTTTTTGGACTCCAAATAAAAGGTCTTGCCATCATGACAGGAGAAAAATATCCTTTTGTCTTAGGAGCCCCCAGTTGGGGGATGAAAGCTGAGCAGCGCGACACCAGCACGTGGGGAGAGAGAGACGGGGGGCGGGAAGGGGACAGAGGAGAGTTAATAAAATTCCTACCAGAAAACAGAAAATGAGATTAAAGGAGACATTTTGGCCATGAGGCCTTCTTTCGTCTGGAGAAGGCCTCAAAGCCAAAGTGTCTCTTCTAATCCTATTTTCTATTTCGAGAGTGCATTTTAATAACCCCTTTGTATATGGTACAATGACTTTAGCAAGTCCTATTTTAAGCAGATTTTCCACACTAGAAAGCAAAATGGGTTAAAATAATTGTACCATACACCTCTCGCGCGCAACACTGTTTAATCCGGTGTCAGACACCGGGGCCGCACAATGCAGTACAAGGTCTGTGTATAAAAGCGCCTTTCATGACAAACAGCCCAAGGGCACAGGACAGGGGAAACCAGGCTGCGGGACACATCTCCCTCCTGCCGGCGGCCAGCCCCTCGCCTTCCGACCTGGACGGGCACTTGGCTGATGTCTCCAGGCCCCAAAATTCCTCCTCCCTCGGGCAAAACGCTGGGACCGGCCACTTCCCACCGGGGTTTGGAGCTGGATACCAGGAGGGCTCGGGAGAGGAGAGGCGGCACAAGCGCTCCCAGCCCCAAAGGGGAGCTCAGCTGGAGCCCCACCATGGGGTCCCCACGGCACCAACTCACCAGCCAAGCTCACCTTCACCTTGGTAATTCACCTCTGTGCAAGAACCTGCACCTGCACAATGTTTTCTTCACCTCCACGTGCACAAAAACCCCATGAAACTGTATGTCTAGAGCGTAAGGTTAAAAGTTGCACTTGTGTGCATGAAAACCAGCTTTATTTGAATATAAAAGGTGAAAACCTGTTCTCAGGAAGCACATGTTAACAACGAGCAGGAGCGCCACTGTGCTGGGCAGCCCGTGTCCCTCCCTCCCTCCCTGCCGTGGTCACAGCGTGGGAGCTGAGCTTGCGATGCCAGCTCCCCATCGCCCCGCACGCTTACGGTGCTCTGTAAGAACGGCAGCCATGGAGCAGGGGACGTGGGGACAGGACCCCGATGGCAATGAGCCCCTCAGCCCTGTGGGGAACCCACGCCCCCAGAGCACCTGCACTCAGCCCAGGTCTCCACCATGCGCATGAGTCCTCCTGGTGGTACCTGAGGTCCCAGTGAAGCCAGGGGGGACACTTCAGCAAAGAAAAGCCAAGCTGAAACATCAAAGCGATGTCATCTGTTGTAATGCACGTACACCTATGGATTCTACAAATCTCTACAAAACTCTACAAGCACTCCCAGCCCCAAAGGGGAGCTCTCCTGCAGCTCCACTGTGGGGTCCCCATGGCACCAACTCACCATCCAAGCTCACCTTCGCCTTGGTAATTTACCTCTGTGCAAGAACCTTTGCTACAGCTTCAGGTTGCTACAGCACCTGAAACAAGAAGCCCAGCGGAGCCCAGCACTCCTGCGACAGCCCCGGCACCTCCCTCACCCTCGTCTTAGCAGCCTAAGGGGTAGAGTTCCTCAGCATCCACCAACTGCATGGAAAGAAAAGCAGAACAGCTTTACATCAAAATGAATGTAAATAAATAAAAAGTAAAAGTGAGTGTCTGAGCATCACCTCGCTGTACGGACAGTAAATGTTTGACCTCCAGCCAGGTCGGTGTTTCCGCAGATCTCGAGTTTGGCTCCCAGCAAACCTGAAGCGAGCAATGAAGCGAACACAACCCAGCAGTGCCGCAGCGGTGCACTGCGGGTGACACCTGACCGCAGCAAGAAATATAAATACAGGAAACCCCAAAATAAAAATGCAGGAAACCCCCGGGGAAGTTGAGCTGGAAGCACAGAGCGGGTCAGCTGGGGAGCTGCCGTGGGCAGAGGGGACGGCAGCCCAGCACGGCCGGGCGGGAAGGTAAGTCACGGCCAGGAGGTACCTCGGGCAGGAGCACGAGTCCTGCAATCCCATGTAAAAGGCAAGGTCAAGGTGGTTTCTACTAATTGAGGTTGTATGATGAGGTCCCTGCATAAAGATGTTGCAGAATATCACAAATGTGAAACCACAGATATAAAACTGCAAATACCAAACTGCCGGAAGGCAAACGGACGAGCATGTGTAACAGCGAGTGGTACGGCACCAAACGCAAGGGAAAGGCAGGGCTGCTGCAAGGACTATGCATCTGTGAGGATGAAAACAGAATCAAAACAACAGAAACGGATGCAAGTTAGGAAAGAGGCTCCTAAATCAAAGAATATGCAACAGAAAAAGCAATTCTTTCCTCTCTGTGCAGCATCAGCCAGCAGTACCCAACCTCTAGGCAGCAGGGAGAAGGCCACTAGTCAAAATGAATTAAGGAGGAGACCCAAGCACCGCAGCCAGACGTCACCAAGCACGCAGCAGCTCCCTGTGCCCCCGCAGCAGACGTGCTCCTCGGATGAAGCCCGCCGGCTACGCCCGGGCGGCCAAGGCAGCCGAGTCCCGAGCAGCTTCACCTCCGGCTCCGCATCAGGGGAGGCAGCAGCAGCCGCCCTTCCCCACCCGTCCCTCAACTGGGTGGTGAAGGCATGAACCTAAAACCCTCACCAGGTGGATCGCTAGCATCACCTTGAAAGTACAGGAGAAAACAACAAAAGGCCTAAACACCACTGCATGCATCGCAGAAAAAAAATTCTTTTAATTATTCTAATGGCAGGTTAAGCACAACCGAAATTTTTCCGCATCTCAGTGGCGCTCTGCGGTAGCCAATGCTCATGGCCAGCGGAGTGAAATAAAGCAGGTGAGAAATACAAAAATCTATGTAGCATGAAATATCTCTAAGAGACTTGTTTAGCGAAATTAACTAGTAGTTTAATAGAAAAAAAAAGCTTGATGTATGAGAGTGCTCCAATTTCTTCATAGAAATTAACATTTCAATCCTGTTTTTATCTAGAAGTCATTAAACTGTGCAACATGAATTATTGGAACTGTAGCAGAGAATTAACTCTATTCATCAAGTAAGTCCAAACAGTTTAGAGTGCATCTGTAATGAAAAAATAGCTCCACATTTCTATCTCTTCTCATTAAAGTAAACCAGTTTTCCCTCTCTCAGTATATAAAACTGTCTTCTCCTCATGTAATTTATATTACCATAAGCCAGCTCACATTCTAAACTATTACACGCCTCCAATTAATTTTTGCAGCTTTTGCCTGAAAATTTAATGAGATAGTAGTGTATGAACCTGCTGACTCCAGATTACGTGTGTGCTTCCAATATTAATGTTGGCATAATAAAATAATCTGATACATACTTGATGAGAGCTTTTCACTATTGTGAGAGTAGTTAAGGCAATATGTAAACCAATTCCACTGATTTTCCTCCTCCCTCCACCACGCCTGGAATACAAAATACCCCCCAAAACCTGCGAAACTTATCAGTCTGAAATTGAGGAGTCCCAAGTGAAGCACTCACGTGACAGGTAGAGTCATCGACGCTTCCTCGGATGTTTTAAATCAGCTGTTTATTGGTCACCTATTAACATTTATTTTAAGGCTATGACCACTTCTAAACGCCTTTATTTTTGAATGCCAAAGGAGGGCAACGGGTTGGGATTTACTTCTTCCAAAAGGAAGGGGTATTTTAAATACCTCCCAGTGCCGCTCCACGGGTTTGAGGAGTGGATGTGCACGTCAGAGCATCCTCCACACTGCCTCCAAGCGCAGGAGCGGCCTGTGGACACTCAAACCACCTCGTAGCAAATCCCACCCACCACCCTAATTCTAGGAACGATCGAAAAAGTAAGAGTTTGTGCTGGGAAACCGAGATGGGTTTAGAGTCCCAAGTGCTTCTGTGGCTTGTTTTCTCTTTGCAGCTCATTTTATGGGGATAACTCGTACCTAATTTCGCAAACTGTTCTCCAGCATATCACACAAATAACCTTTTCTTCAGAAGAACAGATTCTTTGAGACTAAAATTAAAGGGAAAAAATTATAATATTGCTTTCCATTGCAACTTCAATTTCAGTACTGCATATTGTGCACAATACGATTCTAATATCTATGTGCCCGAGAGAAAAATTGCCAAATGCGATGCTCTCAGGGATCAAATAATTTTATACATAGGCTTAAAAATACACATTTGGCATTATTTGGTACAGCCCTGAATTTATATTTACAGGAAACTGTAAGCTGCTTGGGGTGAGTCACGCAGCCCCTGAAAACACATATTTTGCACCAAACTTGGCAGAGCAGAGGCGCCGTGCCCAGGGAGCCGCGCAGCCCCGAGAGGCAGCAGAGCTGGGAGCCCAGCGGCTTTTAAACTCAGTCCCACTGCAGGGTGGCACCCTCGCAGGACCACAGGAACAATCACCATTACCGCCTCCAGTTAAACCATCCCCTTACTCCATTAAACACCCGCGTTATCTATGAGTTACAAACAAGGGAGAGAAACGCGGCCGGAAGCAGGGAGAAGTTCAGGCTCCGGGAGAGCCACCGGCAAAGCCAAGATGTTCAAGCGCTTGTCAGGAGAGGAGGTATCACACCTCATACATGATGCTGAGATATGCGGAGCCCCGAAATTTGGGTCTCTTTGAGATGGGAGGAACAAACCAGTCTTATAAAAGACTGGGAAAAAGGATGGAGGGAGGTGGACGGCAGGAGAAATAATACACGGCAAGCGTGGAGGCCAACGACTGCACACTTTAACGGCTCCCAGTGGCTTCAAATCAATTTACATTTAAAATAAATGAATTAAATCTGATAATCTCTGATACCACTCAACCTATTTGCTCCAGGGCACTGAAATTCAAGTATTCCTGAGTTCTGAAAATAGGCTTTCACCGTACAACATACAAATGAAGACAAAGAGTCCCAGCACCAAACGCAACCTCCCTGCTTTTCACACAATCAAATGGCAATATCACTTCTGTGGTGTTCAATGCGTTTCGCTACTTTGACTTTTGCCCCTTTCAGTCATTCTCCAGCATTTCTAAGGTAGTTATAAAAAAAAGCATTTTGGTTTTCATTCCAGAAACCCAACTCCAGCCAGATGACACCCGGAAAAAGGAGCAGGCACCCCAACACCTCCCAGGCACAGGAGAGCCCCTCACCCTGCACCCCGCTGCCACACCGGATGGCTCCACACCACAAACCAGACTATTGCACCGATCTCGGCTAAAAATAATCTTTCTGGTTTAGCAGGTGGTTATTTTCAACTGAGATCTGATTTTCAGCAGGACTGCTGACACAGTCGCGGGGCTGGGCACCAGCCGTGCAGCATGAGGGATGCGGGAGCCTGCAAGACTCACGTGGCGATGCACGCACATACACACATATTTGCATCCACAAGATCTCACTGGACTCTCTTTCGAGGGTGAGATCACCTTTTCTTTTACACATTTTTGAAAACCAACCGTGCACTTTTTTTTTCCCTACATGCACACCCTGACACCTAACAACTGCTTGTACGTTGGCACGTCAAAAGAAACATGTAATTAAGAGATGCACGCATTCTTCCTTTTCTCCTGCCTCTTCTCCTTGAACGCCATGCCAGATAGCAAATCAAAATCTGCATTTAAATAGAATATTTTTAATGTATGAAAGTGGGCGGCCTGAGGGTAAAGAGGTATTGCATTTGCTCACCATATGCACAAAATTGCTTTTAAAATGTGATACTACATTTTAAAAATTTATTGAGTATTTTTGTCATTCTAGTACCTTTGTTTTATTATAACGAAATCTTCAGCTCCACAGAGATTTTTGTATCAAAGTGTGCTAATAAAAATAATGTGATATTACATCATTTTATCAATTTAATATCAAGAAAAGCATGATATTCAATCACATCTCCTAAGTCACTATCTCTGGTAATTCTGGCCATTATTCAGTGCGAAATTCAAGCAGCCTGAATTAATTAACATAGGGTTGCTACAAATCTGCATTTTTTAGACTTTGTCAGAAAACGCAGCAGCCCAAACTCAGTGACCTGAATCTAACAGCCTTTCAGCCGAAACGGCCTCGCTCCCCAAGCCCGGCTCCCTTTCTGCGCCGGGACAAAGCCGCGCTGCCGCCGACCAGGTCACGGCCGCAAAGCCCGAGCGGGCGCGGGCTTCGGCAAACGCTCCCCGCCGAACTCCCGGTGCAGTGTCCCTGTGCCGGGGTGGGGGGGAAGACTGCGGGCACACGATGCTCCCAAGGTCGGAGCGGGGCTCCGGAGGTGGCATGCAGGGAAATGAGGGGGTCTCCCGCCAGCAGGAGAGGAGCGAGAACACACCAGCCCGGAGTGACATATGTTAGGGACAAAGCGTCACATCACATCGGACAGGCCACGAGGTGACCGGGACCAAGCGGTTTTGATGTTGCATTATCAGGTCAGCACCTTCTGGAAAAGGGAGAGAAATGTTTAAAATGTAGATTTTGAAATAACTGCAATGGGAAGCTGCTAAAACCACGGGGAGGCTCATGGGCATGGAAGAGACCCAACCCTGCACCAGAGAAGCCAACAGCAAAACCCTGCCAAACTCACCGGAGCCAAAATCCAGCCGTAACTTAGCAAGCCCCTCTGGCTTAACAATGCTCAGTATATCACTCTGCCGCAGGTTTCCATATCCCATCCACCTCCCTGAGCCCCTTTCGTGGCAAAGAGATGCTCTTCATCCTTCTCTGCCTGCAGAGCCCTTCTGCGCGCCACCAGCAGCGTTCCTGCCCGGCCAAGAGCAGCCTCCCACCTGAACACTCCCAAGTGCACAGCCATGAGACATCCCGAGCAGTGAGTATTTTCCATTGATCTCACCTGGGAAAGCAGGATGAAAAATAACAATTTCTTTCTAATTAGAGCACATTTTTCTGACCGATGACCCAACTTCTTCACTGCACGGGCAATCTGAGTACAGTTAATACCATAGTTTCCGTGCTCGTGGCTGTACAACATGTAGAGTCACTGTACAGAAACAGCACCCCAGCCACCTTCAGTGGCATTGCTCCTGGCGACCAGGGAAGATCTCATTCATACTACCACATTTCTCAATATATGTAAAAATCGCAGTGACGCAAACTCCATAGCTCCGGTGGGATGATCAGTTTTAAGAAACCCGCGTGCTACCTGCAGAGGAATTACAGCGCTGCGGTCCAGAGGCACCTTGAACAGACTACACATACATCGGCAGGCCCTACCCCACTCTCGCTGAAGCCTGTAGCGTTAAAAAAACCAAAACACTTTGGTTGGGTAAATTTACACCAGCTTCCCAATAAAAATAAGATATTTCAGCATGACCATACCTGCTGTGGAGCTTCTGCTACTGAAAAAGGGCTGAAGGGACATAAACTGCACCCTAGTGAATGCTTCCGTATCAGCATCAGTTTCTAGAGATTTGGCTTATTCTACCCAATTCTCACTTCAAACAGACGACCTCTTCCATTTTCTTGATCCTTCAGCAGATACCAGTAAAACATCCACCACCGACAACAGCCACGCTGTAATACTCGAATGCGAGTCAGATCTGTACTCCCCAAGACCATGCCTAACAGAAAAACATCTCCTGAACCAGCAACTTAAGCTCCTAGACCAGTAAAATCCCATCAACATCCACCACCAACAGACTCCTGGGTTTTTTTAAAAAACTACAGTGCTTTTATAGTCACGCAGACATGAATCTGCTGTAAAACTCCAAGCCTAGGAAGGTGAAAGTTAATATTTGAGATGGCAGATGAGGCTGTTGCAATTCCAGAATAAAATCCCAGAATGGCAGGGGGTGGAAGGGAGCTCTGGAGATCATCTCGTCCGACCCCCCTGCCTGAGCAGGTACACCTCGAGCAGGGTCATGTGCTGTTGGTAGCGAGCAGTACATTGTTTTAATGTGTTATGATGTTTATAAATATATGAAGTTTAAATAATCAGATGACAGAGCTCCTTTTCATCTACTGAATGTTTATTATGCTTCACACATTAGCACTTTTTCCCCCAAATGTTATATCTTCTGCCATTTATAATTAATTTTAACAGCTTCTGCAACTTATCCCACAGGTTGTTGCTGTTTCTTTTAAACAGCGTGCTGCTGAGAAATTGATTTGTTTGCTCCGTATGCCTACAGAAATCACATTATGAAATATGCATAAATGTCATTTCTTGGGCTGCTTCTGAGGATTAGCCGAGAAGAAAAGCTTGCCGAGGAAAAGGAAGAGACAAACAACAACAAAGCCTAACTTAACACTTAAACTCGGCCGCATTCCTGGCCAAACGTTCCTCCCTCACTGTCCCGATCCACCCCGGTACCAGGGCGGGAAGAGCCGGCAGGAGGTTCCCGTGCCGCAGATCCCAGCGCCATGGGAACCACCTCCTCTCCCTGTAAACAAGTCCTTGACAACGCAGAGGGGAGGCAATGAAACTAATTAACGTGCAACGAAGTGCCTGCGCACCCCGAAAGCCCTCTCCCAGCCGGAGGCCAGGAGAAGCCCTGAGGCGAGCTGTGCTGGGGGCTGCACGTGCCCCAGCACCACCACCTCCGGAAGGTCTCCACGCATCTCCACACCGGGCAGCCCGAAAACCCGTGGGAGGGCGATTCCTCCGGCAGCTGCAGTCGGCCACGACCGCCTCGCCGAGATGGATGGAGGACCACAGCTTGCTGCAAAGCCCTGCTGTGGTGGAACAGGAGGGCAGGGCGAGGATCGCTCTCCCTCTGGTCCCAAACCTCAGAAATCAGATCTTCTGCAAAGGTAGCAGAGCATCGCCAGCCGCGGCAATCTCTCATTTAGCATCGATGCACTACTCCTCCGACTGCTCCCGCTTCCACTGATATGGGAACCCCAACCCATCGGACTTTTGACGGCATTGTTTTGATACAAAAGTGTTATTTACCGGTTTCTCCAGCAGTCATCATTTCATGCACATGTACGGATCACTTATTTTATCGGAGCAGATTCTATCACCAGCCCTTTCCCATGCACAGCCAGTCAACAGGCCCTGCAGGTCTTTCATTTCCAGCCTAAGCAGCCACAGCTTAAAACCCCCATCATCCCTGGGGTTAGCATGGAGCTCACAGACAGTACCTGAGATGGTCAGTCTTGCAAGAAGAGTTTTAATACCAGAAAAAACAGGCATCACAACTGCACAGTCCAATGTAGCTGCGCTCTTGGACCAGTGAAACACAACACTGTGCACAGCTTCAGAAAAAAGCAAAGTTTGCCTTAAAGATTGGGCGCTGCTCGCTGGGAGCAGAGCAGGACCCTCCTCCCATCCTGCAGCTCCGCGGCGGCAGCTGCAGCCCCCCCGTATGCCGCATGGATGCGATGGCAGCGGAGATGGAAGGCGTCTTCCCCATGCTATCTCCTACTGCCAAACATACTGAATGACAAGTTCTGAAATGCAAACCAGGTATTTTTCTTGGAGACTTCGTTAGACACATCACTCTCCTATATTATTACAGAGAGCTGTCAAAACAGCCTGGTGGGAAAGCTCTTCCCCAGACACGCAGAAGTGTAAATTGTCATAGTATAAAGTAAATTCCATTAACAGCTACATAGTCATTATTTTGCATAATAAAAGTAAAGGCTCTTTGCTTGTGATCTATGTATTTACGACCATCGAACCAACAAGCACTTTCTCTTTTTTGATGCCTTTGTTAAAATTACAAGATAATTGGTTGCTGTTGCAGATATTAATGTCTGATAACAAAGTGCCTAAGGCAGGAAAGCTGAAGTGGTGGTGAAACAGCACTACTGACAAAGCTCAAACTCCTGTTCTCCAAGGATTAATCAAACCAGCTCAAAGAAAATAATGATTTTTAATTTGTGTCATCACAGACATTATTTGAATTAAGCATGTTGGAAATTCGAGCCAACATTTTTTTTTAAATCTATTTCTTTTTATTCTGGCTATCAAAAAAAACCCCACCCCAAGATAATTCAAGCACTTTTCAGTATAAGGTCCTGAGCGATACCAAAGGATCAGTGACAAAGTCCTAAGATAACCTGGGTAACTTCTCTGCTCCAGAAGCAAAGGTATTCCTACCTGTGAGGTTTAAGGGGGAGGGGAAAAAAAACCCAAAGAGTGATTTTGAGATAAAATGAGTTCTTCAAAAATTACTGCCAATGCATTACAGAAAAGCCTGCACTGACAGAGTATGTCCATTTTAGTCGGAAGCGTGAATGATGATATACACAAATACTCTGCTCTCCCCGAGTTCACACACAGTTGTGTTTATGAATAAAATTGCAGCTTAAAGTCTCAGCCACGATGAGCAATTCGGAAACTTGCTGTTCATAAATACCATGCCAATTGAAGCAAGCTGGTTTGGGGATATTGTATATTATTTATTACAATTTAGTCTGTCATGGAATGAAGCACGTTGAGCCAATTTCAATACGAGTGTTGGGGGAAGGAGAGATTACATTCAAATTAATAAATTGCTTTGAAAGCAAAACAATGTCACCTAGTAGAGTTTTTTCATAAACTGGCACACTGATAGGAAAAAAAATAGGTAATACTCTGCAATTACCCACCCTGCACCTTCTCGGTCCCCCCTCCCTGAGTGGCAAGAACTGTGGGGCATTTCTTGCGCCTCCTCTGAAGACTTGATGGCAATCGTTCAAAAGCTCAAGGATGGCAAGTCCCCAGGATGCAAGTAAGAACACAGACACAGACATCTGTATCGGCCGTTACAAAGGATCCCTCGCTATGGTCATTCACTTTTAGTTTTTTTTAATTATTCTTCTGTGATGGACATGATACCATTAATTTAATTTCACATTTCCTATTAGTATAATCTACCGAGTTATCTCTATAGCAGTAGCAAAACCACTTTACGGTAGAGCTATATCACTTCAGAGTTAATTACATGTATTTTGATTTTGATAAATGAAAATAGGGGACATGATTAACTGAAGGACAATCAATATGATCCAGCTATTAGACAGCCTGATGAGGTATCCGAAGTACACGTATAATCTATAGTAATCAGCTAATTGAAGAGCATGGACTAAAAAGATTTTAGGAAATCCCAGTTTCAAATTGAAAAATATCCCAATAAAACAGATGAAGAAAACACCTTCACAAAACCCATGGAGATTTAAGGCCTGTTTCTATTTTGGTTGGAACAAGAATTTTGCTTCACTGACTTAAAAAAACGCGTACAGTGATAAAATACTGAATGAATTTGGCAAGTGCATCCTGAAGTGCATTTCTTATTTACATACCCCAAAACTCCTGAATTGTATTTTTCTAATGCATTATGATTTCTGGAGCTGCCAGAGATTGTTAAATAGTTTCATTAAAAACACTCTATTTGTCTTGGTTTAGTCACATACCAGATCAAATTAAACAGCCAAATAGTTGAACAAATGAACCTTTTCCATCTCTTTTGACGTGAAACGAAGTGCACAAAAAAGCCCTATCCTGATGTCGCTTACACGGTATTTCCAAAGAGCCCAAGGAGGGAGAAAATAGGTGCAACGCTGGAGCGTTGCACATGTTTAGAAAAACATAGAAGTGGCGTGTGCAATCCATAAGCCCACGGTATGTAAATACTATTAGCATAAATGCTGACAACTGTTAATCTACTGTAACCCTGATTAATGGTTGCAGTTGTCCATTAATACTAGGCATTTTAACTTACTACTAAAATTGATTAGTCAGTTAAGAATTCAATCCTAATGTTCAATAAAATTGCACTTTCTCTGCAAATGCAATACGAAATGAGGAGATGCATTTAGCAGCACTCACGTACATTAAGAGGGTGCAGCGTGAAGAGAAGCGCAGTGCCGCTCCCGGCTGGCACGGGCAGTGCATCCACCGCCCTCCTCCCTGCAGCCCTCCTGAACGTGTGTGAGAGGTGGAGATGCCCTGCGAGTCCAGAGGCGCTGGGAAAGCCCACCCGGGAGGGACGGGAGCAGCATCTCGGGCTGGGCTGCACCGGGAGGGACGGTCCGCCCCGGCCGGGCACCCCAGACCAAGGGGTCTTCTTTTGACAGATGGGTCTGGTGTCGTCTTACAAACTACTCCTCTTCCCCCTAAATGCCATCCTGCATTTTTCTCCCTTTTCCAATCCATAATTTCCATTATTATTGTTATTATTATTGCTATTATTATTTTCCCACCCTGCTTTCCTTCACAGCACTAGCCACGGTCCAGCGCGTGAGGAAGGGACTAGCCGAACACCAAGGGGAAAGTGTCAGTTTGATACAATGCTTTTTTTTCCTAAAACATAATACGAGGGTACAGTATTTCACAGAACATTACAGCGGCGCTGTGCAGCCTGCAATGCCATTGCTACAGATCTCTCCCAGCTCCTGCTGCAAACCTTTCTTTCCAGGGGGTCCTTCACCATGGATACTTCAAATACTTGAAGCAAGGATTTTTGCATCCAAATATTAGGTCTTGGGCTGCACCTCGAGCCTGGCAGCTATCGGCGATGCTGGAGCAGGAAGTCAGGGAGGCAGCATCAGTGTGGAAGAGATGAACGCTCGCTGCCAAAAAAATCATTTGTCATGAGAGAAACACCTTTTAAAAGCTGTGTTGAAATTAATCTTAGACAAAGGAGCTATTTTCTGACCAAGTAAAGCCAGGTAAGTAATTTCGAGGCACCTTTTGCCAAGGGTCAGGTGTTTTGGAGCCAAAAGCATCAGACTACCTTTTCTGGAATACCAATAACCCTAAAAATGACAGCTAGAAAATAATCCTGGAAGCAATAGAAACAGAACACTTTTAGCACTGGCAGAAGCAACTCACACCTCCTGATCCAGAGGTCCTGGTTCAGTCTTTGCACATGACTATGGAGCCGTATTACCGGCAATGTTCTCTAAGCACATCCTCCCCAGCATCCCCCTATGACCAGAAGCCCCAAGAGACAGTAATTTGGAGCACTTGGGGAGTGCAGAAGCTGAGCCTGGGATAAGATGCACACAGATGCTGTTTTCAATTAACATTTTTTAAGCGCTGTTGAAAGCAGACTGAAGAGATGCTGAGCTGACCATGCCGTGGTCCTGTTCCAGCAAGATTTAGTCAAAATCTTCTGAAGTTAAGTCTAGGGAGCTGGGAATGGTGTCGAGATTGCATTTAGGTCAATTTAGGATTTCTCTCCGTGGGGACCCCCAAAGAAAGAAGTTCAGTCCCTGAAACACCGGTGCCTTGAGGGCTCCCAGTAAGAGAAGGACTAAGACCACCAACATCTCAACTGAGAGCACCACAGCCAACCCCACAGCGGGATCAACACTGCACAGGCTGCAGCCCAGCTCTCCCCAGACCTGTTGCCCACCAATTTGCCAGTGAACCTGGACCCACAAGAGGCCCAGGCTTTCCTAACTTACACGCATGGCCTCTATACATGAGCCAGTAACTGTTCGGGGCTCTCTGAGTATCCTCAGACCCCGCTGCGCTCTCCTGTACCCAGCCACGCGTCGCAGATGACGGGAATGCCAGCAGCCTCCGGAGAGGGTCTGGTGACTGGATGTGCTGCTCACTGCCCGCGTTACATTAAACATTTCAAAGGGCCAGTAAATCTTGTTAACATACTGTTGGGGAAGAAAGAAAAACAGATACCAAGAGGAAACTCCAGCACAACAAAATATCTGGAAGCCACCAAGGACTTCGGTATCAACGCACAGATGATTCATAAGGACAACCCAGGATGCAGTCCAGATCTTATTATTTTCCTGACCAGCAGCCTGGAAAACAATGGTACCCAAGGACACGATCTTAATTTTCAGTGATCTGCAAGGCTGCAAGGCCAGATGCTGTGGCTGGCGTCTTCCCTTCCCTGGTGCTGTAGGTCTCGACATAGGAAGGTCCACCAGGGAGCATCACGCAGCCGTGGGAAAAAGCCTAAGACTGGTTTTATCCTTATGTGGGGATCAATGGCCATACAGTGTTTTAGTTCCTCCTGGTCTCAACTAAACATTGCTTAATGCTACAGAGCCAGCCGCTTCAACAGTAAAGTTTGAAGAGGGGTTGGGATGGTGGAGCCTGGGGTGGTTGATGAAGGACCAGGACAGACCACAGCAGGCAGCCGAGGGTACCTGCACCCAACCCATCCCCAGGGCTTCCCAGCTCCAGCCTGCACCCTCCAAACCTCACCCGTGCAAGCGGGTAAGGGGAGCCCTCACCAGCACACCGGCCCGTAACGCCGCACGGGGACAGAAGGTTGCCGGTGTTCGCAACCTGCACATCCCACAAGTGTAATAACCACAGCAGCCCCCAGCAACAATGCAATGCCCTCCTCTGCAAAGCCCTTTAATAACATTAATGTCTGTCAGGCTTTAAGTGTTAACATATGGGGGAAATGCCTAATAGCTGAATATTATTGTGTGTGCATCTGAAGTAACACCGCAAGGCCTCATATCAAACATTAAACCTGCTTAATACAAGACATTTGAGCAGAATCAACTATTTTGCAGTAATTTTTCATACTGAAAGAGGTATTTTGAAATTGAAAAGTATATGTTGTCACAGCAGAACTATTTACATATTTAAAAGCACACTTCACATGTAAATAAGTTACAGAAACAATAATATGAATGTAAAATTATCCTTTATTCAGCAAAGTGCTCGAGAACTGCTTCTTACCATGTTTGTAGATAGCCATACTCACAACATTACGCTGAAGGTCCTATCAACACTTCATTATAAACTTCTCCCCTTATATTCAGGGAATTAGAAAAATCTTTGCCTAGAGGGGATTGTTTTCATAAACTCAGCGCACAGGGGTCTCCGCACAGGCAGGAATGTTTATGGAAAATCTGAGATTAGGACATTTCAAACTGGCTGGTTTCAAGTTGCACACACGTAAAGCTATAAATAGCAAGGAAAATGAAAAGTGAAGAAATAACATATTGTGCAAAAACCAGGTTTGTCATTTACAATGGAAAAATGAACATTTTTTTTCTATTTGACTAAAAATGCAATTTACTATCAAGCTATTCTGTTTTGCTGTGAAGATTGTTACAACTGTTATCTCCAGGATCACTTAATAATAACTCGTATTTACAGCCCTCCGTGGGGGTCTCCAGGCAGGATTTTTTTGAGCACGGTGGGTTTAGCCTCCCGGTGACATTCCCAGGAGCAGAGGTGGGTCACTGCTCACCGCTTCAGGACAACACCTTGACATGCAAGCAGGAATTTAAATATAACCCAAGAATTTCACAGCACTTAAAAACCAGCAAGACCCAGCTGCCAAACTAAGGCTGTGCAGCATCTTGGTGCATGAGCAAAAGCACGGCTCTGTTTGCATTTCTGCTACAACCGCCCCAGCCTGAGCTTCCACTCCAGCAGCACGGAACCATGCCAGGAGAGCCTGGGAAGGAACACCACGACACTGGACTTGACCCACCACCTCCTAAAGTCAGCAGGAATGGGCAGTAAGAGGGGATAACACCCAGAGGGCGTGCACATAGGAGGAAACGCACAGGGGGATGCTTGGCTGCACAGACCACTGGGAGGAAAGAGCATTAAAAGTTGCCCAAACAATTCTGATGGTGCAGCTAAGGGTCATGCCCTGCCACTACCAGAAATAAAAGTCTGAGGTATCAGAAAGACCGCAGTAAGGCTGACATCACTTCTGCTGGGGCAACACATCACTACCTACCCAGCCACTCCCCGAGTACTAGTTCGTAATTAATATTTTTAAAATGCAATCATATTGGAAATAGTGGTGCTGATCTACAAACTCGCTGCTCCCATGGCAGAGGTAGCAGCAAGGGTTTGGTGGGTGCTCCCTGACCTCGCGGCGAGGTCAGCCAGCTTTGCCCCCGGTAGCGTCCTCGCCACCCCTCCAACCACAGACTTTGCACTGGAGTGGGTGAGCAGCGCTCATGAACTCCATATGCCAACTGTGGCCGTGGTGACCTCCAGCTGAGCACGAGCACCTGCAACCACAACAGCACGGTCCAGATGAGCCTACAGCAAAAAGCTCAGCATTCATACGGCACGCTCAGAGCTCCGAACATGTTCACGCATACTAGAGAAACCACAAGCACAGCTTCAGACAGTGCTGCATTTCAAGCACAAAAAAAACCTCCAGAAACAGAGATGTCCCTCTTTCCCACATCTCACAAGCTTTTATAGTCCGGGCAATGAGACAAAATACGCTTGGCTGGGGGAAAAGGTGAGGAAAGAGGGATGCATTAGGTCATCAAGTCCACTCCCCCCATCCTGCAAGACTCTTCTCTACCATACATTTCCATCCCTGTCTGGCATTACTTTAAACAACCTATGCACAAACTGGTCCCCAACCACTTCTCTGGGTCTCCTGGTTCCAGGGGACGTTTGTGGTTCATTACTGCACCTCCACAAGCTCCGTGCAGCTTGTACAGGAATGATGTCCGGAGTCCTGTCTCTAGGGAACAACCTCCACCTCCACTGCGAGATGTATGGGGCGGTTTAGACATTGAGCCTAGAAGAACCAAAAAGCACTGGAATGAGTCAAACTGCTGATAAAACTTACACTGGCTTTGCTCTTGTTTTAGACGCCTTTGCCTTCAGCTATTTCATACTCCACAGGTTGCCTGCAAAATTCTTGCACAGCAGTAGCTGGACTTCCTAGACTTCAGCTATCTCGGTTCAAGCATGTAACCAGACATGTGAAATATTCCGCATCAGCAAAAATATTTATTTCTGTGCACACTTCATTGTTTTGCATCAAGTATGGCAACTGTAGGATGTACACCTGACGAGGGACAAAGACCATCGATGGCAGGTAGTGGATCAGCAAGACCCTAAAAAAAAGCAGTTAGGACTGATGGGTAAAATATATAATGCAACATTTAAATTAATTTTGGCTGACGCAGTTGAGATGATCCTACACCCTACAACGTTAAGGCTTTGGCCGGTGTATGGTGTGGAACCGCAGTCTCCTGGAATCTCATTAGCTCAGCTAACAACAGCAGTTTGCATCCATTTTCTTCTAATTTTAGCTTTAAACTCTCTACAGCAGAGCACATACGGGGTGAAAATAAATTTTAAACATTATCCCTTGCTGAAATGTACTGTGAGTATATTTTCTTTTGGAAGAGGCAGGGAGGATTATTTTACTTAGAAAATTAAGTTCTCAGGATGTTAATATTTCAGGGCAGCCTCTGCTTTTGCAGTTCAGAGGAAAGGGTACAGCAGCAAAGGCAGCGCCTGGATGTCGGTATTACAGGGTTCCTCTGAAAATCCTGCTGACACAGCTTCCTCTTCATCTTTGTCTCATATCAAGTTAGCAGTCAATGTGTTATTTTAACAGCATGACAACAACTATACAGAATGTCAAATAGTTACCTTTTATCTAGAATTTTATTCCTACCATATATTTCAATGGAAATATACAACTTAATGTTGCAACATATTTCATACTGAAATGGGTAATAAAAAAAAAAAACAAACCAAACTATAGACTGTGCATTTCCCCTAAAACATAAAGGGGAAATATACTGAAATTCTCTACTGTTTACTACTCTCTGCCTTCCAAAATCTCCATGCCAATCTACTGTGCTTGAACTATAAATATTGCTGGGAATATTTTCAAGGTTTGGGGTTTTTTTTAATAAATAAAATATAAATATAAACTATACCCCAAATCCAGAATGTTCTGCCCAGCCTGAGTTTCAGTTCCAGACTGACATAATGATGGAGACGGAGGACAAACCCTTTTGACTACACTTTGACCCCACCGCAGGGGAACGCAGCGTCCCTCTGCCTGAGGAAAGGTGCTTTCAAATCCCGGGGAAGGAGCAAGTCAGGATCAGGAAATTTTACATTAGCAGGTGCAGAACAAAACTCCTCTGTTATCTCCTGTACTATTTTAGTATCAGGCCAACATTGGAGGCACACCGAGGGAGAAGGGCTTAGAAAACATTCAGGATCTCCCTTTGGGGTCTCTAAAAACGCATGTCTTCCTCTGCATTGTCAAATCCAATGTTTTCAGCTACCAGCAAACTGTGACTTCCTATATGTCTTCAGTTGGATACAGTTTCCCTTCTAAGGAAACCGCAAACCAGGGAAGAAATACTCCCTGTCCTTTTCAACACACACGACAGCTGGCTAATTACCTAAATTATAGCTTTGTCAATATTACTTCATTCACTCAACCCCTCTTCACTGTTAGCAAAAAAGAGCTGAAAGACCCAAACTCTTCCAGATCTTTGAGTTTAACCTAGAAAGTCTTCCTCTTCAAGGGAGGCCTGATGGTCAGAGCTGCTACAGTCACCACATTGGCATGGAGCAGTCTCCAGGACTGCTCCAGGATGGGGGTCTTTACATGCAAGATCCTCGTTTAAGTTGCTTTAGCTTGGCCATCTCCTACATGAATAAATACACACATATAGACCTGCTGGGAGCATGAGGAGGAGAGAGAAGTTTTACAGGATCCTGAGAACATGACCTACCTTAGATGAAGGACTTCTGACACCTTTTCCTGCTAGAGGATGGATTTACCTGAGGACCGTCAGGTTTTTCAGTTTTGCTCTCCAGCACTCACACTGACTCGTTTGCTCTGTCCTTACTGTGCATGCCAGTCTTCTCTGAAATGTACCTCTATCTACCAAATAAATGGTCAAACTATGCCTTCTGATGTAGCCCAAGCTTTTATATTGCCGGTCGTTTGGGTCTGTGCTCAAGCAGGATCCGCCTGGCAGTGGTGCACACACCGAGTACTGCAGTCAACGCCCAGGGCCATAACTTCTTCCCGATCAGTGAGCACCTAAACCAGAATTACGAATCGTAATTATTGATGAGACTAAAAAACGGAAAAGGAAAGTATCACTAGAGCTGTATAAACCAAGACAGTTCTCCAAGGCCATCACCTGAGCAAAAGGCTCCACCGTCAGCTCAGGACTTGGCAGAGGAGTCTGCAGGTCCTGTTCTTCCCTCCTTCAGAGGAGGCTTCCAAGTAACATGACTATACTCTTTGCTGTTTCTTGGCTTTTAGAATCTGCACAACATCCTCCGGTCTGGCGAAGCTAACCCGCAGGCTGCCTGGTCATCCTGAGGCACGGACGCAAGACAACGGGGCATGCTCAAAGGTTTCCTGAGCCCTGCTATATTCATACTGGGGCAGGTACAACCTAACAGTTCTGACCTTTCCTGGGACAAGGATGAGTTTAGCATCTGTATTTGCTCAGCAAATACACGAAGTCTGCAGACATCAAAACAGAAACAAGGCAAAATAGCTGAATTCCCTGGTTTTGCTTTTTTGACGTTGATTCCTCTTCAGTTGCTTCCTCTCTTAGCAAGGAAGCCCAAGTCCCTTGACACCCATCTATCTTGAGCTGGGTGACACCACCTGATGACACACGTCTGCTTAAAGCAGGCTTTTGCTCTTGGGACTTGCCTGGGATTACTGCTCCATTTTCTTTCTTGAAAAGCAGCCCATCCTCGAAGGCAGCTGGGGCTGGACTGCTGGCTCGGCTGCCTGTGGCTCCAGCCCGTGAGGTTTTGCTGGCGGAGGCCCAGACGAGTAGGTAGCTGCTCCAGCGAGCTCGTGCACAGCAGCACAGAAAGGCCAACAGCCCTGCCAGCAGCCAAAGCTCCTTATCTTCTGGGGACCTGCTGGGCTGATTCAGACATCTGCCCTTGATGCACATGCCATGAAAGCTGGAGTCCAGAGCACCAAATCCAACAGCTTTTCCTCTCTCCTAGGAGAGGTTTCACAGTTTTGGCCCAGCAGCTTCATCACGGTGGCTTTGGTCCACCACAAAATGGCCGTGCAAGAAGATACAAGCTGTGGTCAACAGCCCTCACTCTCTATGATGCTGCAGAGGACCAGTGACCAGCTTGGCACACGGCTGCGGCTCCACGAGCCCAGGGGACCCCCAGAGATCCTCCACCACCACCCCAACCACCCCAGCTCCTCCACGGGAGCTGCACTCTCCTCCCCAGCAAGACCTGGCCAACTCCTTGGCTCTGCTAATGACAGCAGCATGGCAGCCAGAGGCGAAACACAAATACCTGGAAGTGGGGAGATCCAACAATAAGCCGACAGCTATTTTGGAAGAAAATGTTGTTAAGCAGTGATTTATTCAAGAGATTCAGCAGTTCACCAACTTTGCAATGCTTTGGAGATGGTAAAAAATGTAACAAGTGAGTCTCTTGCATGAATAAAAAATTACATTTTACATAAATTAAATATATAATTTGATTAAACATGTTTATGTCTTTGCAGTGACATTTAGAATAGGAAGTATTCATTTTCTGTTTTGAAAGGAAAAAACTCTTTCAAATGTAATTTGAAGCTGTCAAACCAATCTTCTTTACAGATCTTTTAAATGTCACATACCTTCGAAAGGGGATGGCAGATTCCTTTTAAATATGCAATTGCAAACAGTCCAAGCAAAATCAAGAATTTATTAAAATATGCTACTGACATTTATACTGATTAAGTATAGCCCTTTCCTCACTCCCTTTCGACAGACTCCCCTACGAAAGATGTGTCACAACAGCTCCTATTAACGCTGTGCTCGCTGTAATTCCCCAACACACAACCAGCCCTTCCCAACCAGTAACACCCAGCTGCAGGAGGACCTGCCTCTTGTTTTGTACGGGGACTAACATGAATTTGCGGTTGCTTTACATGAAGAATTGTACTTTTTGATGATTTCTTACCAGCAGGTTGAAATTTATAACCAAAAATATTAACTGCACTTACTTTAAATCAAGTGCAGCACTATACCTAATGGCTTTAAACAGAAGAATGTATTAATCATAAGCATAAAGAAAACCTACTGCAACTCATTTCAGACAACTTTACGTTAGCAACCTCTATGCTTTGTTTTATAATCACAGAACCTATCCGTAGATTATTCATTATTCCCCCCAGTCAGAATGCATTTCTGGATTTCTTTTTTCCTTTCCCTTTTCTTTTAAGGAACAGAGAAGAGGGACAGAGGAAAACCCTCTCAGCTACCAGTGAATGGTCAAGTGCAGAAACTACAGCATTTCCCGTTCTCAGTTACTTCCCACCGACATACTGGACATTTTAGGGTCATTTTCATTTTTTTCAGAAGACAAAGAATTTAATTATTACTTCTCCTCTGTCACCAGGCCAGTGAAGTGCATGGGCATAACTCTCATTAGCATTAATGGAAAACCCCACTGTAAATTCTCCCCCATGAAGCAACATTAAGAGTAAGGCCATCCTGAGCAAGCATACTCAAATTGGAAAATAAAATACACCTCCCATTTCTCACTACCACCACAGGGTAAATGTAATGAAGTGCAGAAGATTAAGCTACAATTCCTATATCAAATCTTCCTTGTACTCTATAATTACTCAGCACAACATATACAACAGTTACTCCTTGATGATGAGAATTTGTTGAGCATTATTGAAAGACTTTATCCTAATGCTCTCAACTTTCTGGTGCATAACACAGCAAATTACAGCATGGCCATTGTAACATAAATCATGATCACCACCGACTCTGGCTTACTTAAAGCTTACACGCAGTATTTAAAAATCAGAAGATTACTAAAGGGACTCTCTAGTACTGCAGAAAGCATGTCAGCGCCAGGCAACAGGGACACAATGCAGCCCGCTGGCAGCACTCTCTGCTGATCATACCGCAGAAGGCATCCAGAGCAAGCTTGCCTGAAAATAGCCAAGACCACAATCAGCATTTTCTTGGTGGATTCATGCATGACATTGATCATCGCCCCATAAATGAACGTAGTTAAGGATGGAGGAACTTTGCACTGGGCTTCCGCACCCAACCCCAACAACCACCCACCCAACCGCTTGCCCGTGACAAGCAACACTCTCCCCAGGTGATCATAAACGTGCCCATCCACCATGGAAAACACAAGCCAGTGGGTTCAGCTGGTGAGGGACAACCAAGTGACTGCCCCCATCCCCGACCCTTCCCTCCACCACCCATTGAAAAGAGCGTCCAAGATTTCTGGTGGTTCCCAAAGTTACCCGCTTTAGAAGCATAAATATCAATACATAATCCCTCCATGAACTGCTACTCTACATTTTATGGATCTACCAATACCTTCTGCTGATACAACACTGATGATCAGTGTCATGAGTGTCATTTATGTAAAACCAGTGAACATTTAATACAGCTGTAGTACAGCACATCGCTTTTGATGGGTTTCTCAAGTACACAAAGTAAGTCACTGTTCCACCCCTCCGAGCTCCTCCTATGGCTCCCCCAAATTACATCTCCTGCACGACTCACGACAGCTGGGCCACTGGAGGAGGGCCTGCCGGACATCCACCACACCGCTCGCACCCAGATAAACTCAAAGCCGCACGTGAAAGCTCATGTCTTCATTCAGCCTCTTTAAAGACATGGCAAGCAACACCTTCCAAAGTGAGGGCGCTCAGCACCTGACAGGTCAGAGTCTTCTCTACTCTGTCCCAAGGTCCAAATCATTTTTCCAGCTCCCACAAAGACAGTGAATCTTTTGGCTAGCAGGGACATTGTTATTCACATTCCTTGCACCTGGGAAGTGCTCCTTGATCAAGACTCTTTGGCAGTGAGGGGACAGCAAGGAATCTGCCTTTTGCCTCTGCTTACCCAGTTGCTTTTATACACAGCACCACACAAATGCAGGAGCAACCCAACACCTGAGATGTAAATGGGACCATCTCAGCTTTGACTGTTTCCACCCCCTCTGATTTGTGGAGTCCACTCCCACCAATCCCTTCTGCCTGCAGCACCAGGGAGCACAAGACTTAAGCTTTCTTAATGTTTAAATCAACTTCAGTCAGTCCACAGGTTTGGTCCATAGAAATGAGTGATCTGGACTTCAGACAGGACTCCTTTCCTTTTCTGTCTTTCCAAAGAAAGAGTGAAGGAACCAAGCACCAAACACTTTATATGCAGTATTTGCAAGCGGGCCTCTCCCCTGAGGAGAATACCTTCAAACCCTGAAGGTTATACTCATGAAATGAAGCCTTGGGAGATGTCAGTGGGCTGCTTTCTAGCTGGCATTTTTTTTTCCCAGCCACTGCCAACGTCAGGACACCTGGAAAAGGTAGGAAATCGGCCCGACAGGCCTCCCCAAAGCACAGAGTCTGATCCATGTCCGAGCTATTCTGAAACACAATTTTGGAACACCTCACCAGCTGGTGTAAATCAGCATCACTACAGCAGCGCAGCAGAGAGCAGAGCCTGGCCCCCGTTGCTGCTCCGAGGCGCAGGAGCAACCCTGATTTTCTCTGACAGAATTGGCGCACTCATCACTGACGTTTTCCAGAGCCAGAGCAGGAGGTTTGCCTTTATTTCCACTTTACTGCATCCTGCTGACCCAGGACACGACATGGAAATGCCGAGTATGGAGTGACAAGATTTAACAGTCAAGTGATAAACGCGTGGCTGGTGCTAAGAGGCTGCTTCTGGAAGGCAGGTATTTAGCGACTCCGCTCTGTCGCGTGAGCAACCCAGGCAGACAGATACATCTCAGGAGGCCAGCCCGCAGGAGGGCCATACCAACCTCATGTCCTCTATGACAGCAGCAGATTGGCTTCTCAGTTAAGTTTCCACACGTGAGCTTTCCAATGACGGCTGCAAAGTCCCTTCCACAGGAGTCAGTCCTGTCCAAAGATGCCCTCACCTCCAAGCAGGCCCTTCACTTCTGGTTTCCCAGCTCGTGCCCAGCAGACCCGCCTCTGTCTCCATCTGCCACCCTGCCACCATGCTAAATAGCACCAGCAGCTCCCATTGTTAGATGTCCAGCAGAGACACCATTTCTCTGTCCTGGATCATGCTGTTCACTTGATTTGTGGAAGCAAGAATAGGAGAAGCAGCCATGGAAGGAACATTACATGAAGATACGTACGGAAAAATTATAGAAACATAACACAAACGCCATACAGAGCGTGTGAGGACGTAAGCATTTCTCCTGCCATAACATAATTAACGCAAAACACCCTGGGATCATGTTCTTTTTCCAATGCAACGCATGCATTATTTTTGTTGATCCGTCTGGTTGGGTTTTTGAAAGCCATCGTTTCCTGCATTCCACAACAGAAACTTTACACCCACAAAACCTGGTACCATTTCTTTTTATTCTTCCTGTCTTTATTCTATTTATTTATTCAGCTATCCAATGTGAAAGGCCATAAATCGCACTGCTACTTAAGTCACAGGGGGAATTCCTTTAAACATAAGTAAAAACTCATAAATAACTTCCTGCAGTCAACAGTGCATTCATTTTCTTCTCTGCTTTCAGACTAATCTTCCAGCTAACAAATCAAATCAAGTACCAAAATGTAATTATTCCATTGTGATAATCATCTCCTTATACTCAGAGCATACCTTGGCTTTTTTCCTCTCAAATTAAAATTAGCAGAGAGGCTCGAGCTGACGGGAGGGAGAGGAGGAAAGGTTATGAGGCATTAATAAACCCAAGGTATGACAAGGAAACTCTTCAACTCGACCAAAGTCCTGCATCTTGAGCAGAGGCACGCTAGTGGTTGGTGGAAAAAAAAACCAATGCCAAATCCAATTTAGACTCACTTAATATTAGTGGGATTCATGATACGGTTTTCAAGGCGATGAAGTGCATGATCTCAAAACAAGATGACTGTAATACCAGGGCAGTTCCCCCAAACATGCTGGAAGCAATGCAGCTGTAAAGAAAGCTGTGACAAAGTCAAGAAACGCTTCGCAAAATGCACCCACCCAGGACATATGGGACAAACATTTATTTTACCCTCTCTGAAATTTGCTGCTTGTGTCCTGTAATCAGCCCTCTTTGCTTCCAAACACTGCCTGCTTGCTGCGCGCAAGGACGGAGCTTGGTGGTCGTACCCACCGATGCAGGCATGTCGGGGACGAGCAAGGTAAATGCCCCGGAGAAATGAACCCACACACAGACACGGACTTGCCGTGTTACATCACTCCATACCACCGGATTGCAAAGTGGTGGCCAGCGTCAACAGCAGGGCCAGAAGCATCAGGCTAAAAATAAACCTACAGAAATAAACTTGCCATGGCTGCCAGCCTCCTGAAGAACCAAATGCACAGGACTTGAGGGGAAAAAACCCAACCCCGCAGCCATCAATTTGCATTCGGCACTTAGTACTGCACAGCACAGCAAAGCAAAGGGACGGCGTCAGAAGCAAAAAGGTAAGAGACTCACTGCCGGCACCAGAGACCAGGCACGGAATCACAGTGGGCAAGCAGTAATCAGCCCGAGAGCATCCTCATCCTCCCCAGAGCGCAGCTGGGGAGGGCAGAAGCTGGCACATCCCACACGGGAAGGTGATGCTGCCAGTCAGGGTCCAGGGAAATGGAGACGGAGGGCAGCTGGTGACCCTATTCTACACCACACTTATTTTAAGGTTGGTTTTTTTATTTTATTTTACTGTTCTGTTTTGTCATCTTCAAACTAAGCTCTCATCGCCAGCTTTTCCATGCAAACACCTTCTGTAAGTCTTTGAAAGCGTGCAGATTTGTAACACCGAAACAATAAACCATGCCAGGCACACTCAGACATTAACATTTAAAACATTGGCAGTTCAGACGACCAACATTTTATTTCGAAGGCTGCAGGTGCATAAGCCCCGTGTGTCAAATGGAGCTCAGGCTCACACGCCTCCCGCGGCGCTGCCTCTTGGCAGCCCTGTGCCTCACAAATGCAGCCACACCTCAAAAGCAAACACCTGGTTAGCTTGGATTCCTTCTTAACCCAACTTACGGGACTGTTTTTATATTAGAGAGTTCACCAAAGGACATCACAACTATCTGAAAGCTTTTTTTTTTTTTAAAAAAAAAAAATCTAGGAAAGATGCACATCATGGGAGACTGCGCTCTGGGCTGCTTAAACCCTTAAAATAAAAGGGTTTAAACGCTGATGTATCGTTCAGTGAGAACCACCATCAGATCATTAAACTGCTGAGAAGTTTCTCCCCCATGCAACATCATACGTGCCACGACTTGAGGAACCGCCGCTTCCCAACGCAAGCTGCAGCCGTACGCGGGCGTGGGGAGGCAGGAGGCAAGCCCGGCACAGCAGCCAGGTCCCGGCGCCAGACGCGTCCCTCGGCTCACGGCGAGGCAGGGACGGCCGCCAGGCCACCAGCCACAACATGAGAAAAGTCTCCTGCAGTGCCTTCCTCCCAGCAGACCTTATCTGGAGTTTTCTGAGGGCTGGTTTTTTACTTCGATATATGTTGGACGCATTTAAAATGAGATCTGCCTAATTCTGTATGATAGAAAAGGATTTTTAAAGTAGCGCTGTGTGTTACTGATAAAAACATATATTTAGTGATTTATTGGAAAAAAACAAACCAGAAAAGATCCTGTATGAGCAGAGGCTCCCACAGCTGATGGGGAGCCAGAGCCACGGAGCTCCTCTCCCCCTGTTCTGGACGGACAGCATGGTCTTGGCCAGCTCATTCAACCCACCTCTGCTCTGCAAAATGTTTTGAAATCCTCAAATAAAGACCTCATAGTATAATAAAAAGATCTTGTATCACTTCTATCAGCAACTTAAACTCCCTAACACTCACCTTGCGCTGAGTTTACATTAGGAAAGAGAATTAACCACAGATTGAACTGATACCGCGCCTGTTCAGCAAATAACAGTACTTTGGTAACTTCCTTATGACTTTGCAAAGTTCCCTGTAACTCCCAGCAAGCCCAGCCTGGCCATGCGCTGGAAACCTGGCGTTTCTGGGTACGCTCCCAAGCACGTTATTTGAGGTACTCAGGTCTTGGCTTGCAGCACAGCATCGCTCACCCGACACAATGTCAGGTATGGGCCACCTATCCCACCACCCACACCTCGAGGGCAGTAAGACTGCTTTCCCTCAGGGATAAGGAAATGACCGTTTCAGTGAGAGCTCTGCACAAACCCTCGAGGCAGGTCCAGCTGCTGAAGGTATCCAAGATACCAAAGAGTGGTCGTTGAAATTACAGGCAAACACCAATTTGTTAGCAAAATGCTGACAACTCATGCTCCCCCTGCTGTGGGTCCTCTCGCTCTCAAAGAAGGTGAAGAAATGAAAGTCATGAATTGTTGGGAGAGGGTTAGTTTGCAGGTTTTTAATCACAAATAAGGTTCAGCGTGGTCCCACGCCTTCGAGAGGTGGGCTGCCACAGGGGGCGTGGGGTGAAAAGACGACTGCCCCGACACCGGCAAAAGAAAAACTGTTTGAAAACAGCCAAAAACCAGCCTGAGCCCAGCTCATGTTTCCAGGCGCCCTTTTCTAACACACCAGCCAACAAACTGGACAACAGGACATACCAGGGCAGCAGGGGCTGCAGCAGCGGCTGGGAGCTGTGGGGCAGCCGCCCTGGGCTTTGGGGGTACACGGCCCCGACCTGGGGGTGCCTGCCCGGCTGGTACCCACACCTTCTACCGCGGGGCATCGCACAGGGCAGGGTGACGGGGCAAGAGCTCGGCAGGAGCTCGGACAGAGAGCAGGACTGCCTGAGCATCTCAGCTTCACGTGGCACACGGCTATCCCGGGAAGCAACATTTTTTTTTACGCATTTTTTTCCCCTACCTGCTATTTTCCAGTCCAAAAAAAAGCTACAGGACACAGAGCATCGTTAATGCATACTGCAACCTAAACACAGCAGGAAATTTTAAAATTTCAGCTGCATACACAAAACCCTATAACACATGTATATTTTATTTGATTTACTGCGATACTTTTCTTCCATCTCTTGAAAGTAATTTTTCTCTAAAGCATAACTGCTTAATTGGCAAGTGTACAAAATATAATTACAGTGCATACAAGTTACGATATTGCTTATGGGAATATCACTGTTGATGCATTCTGTTTTATTTTGTGTTTAATCTCTATTAAGAGATCTGTATGAAAATAGCTAGGTACTCTTCATTTTATAAACATGACATGTCATTCAGTCGTTTCTCCGCCTAACCAAAGCAATTGAAAGACAACAGAAAATTCCTGGGCTAGCCTAACATGTCAAAGTTAATAAAATTCTTATGTTTTCCTCTGAAGAAAGTGCCATGTGCAGGACACTAAAAAAAAAATCACCAACCTCTCGAGGCTTAGGTTTGTCGCATCCATTACACTACCAGAGCGATGTAAGGACATGGTGCATAGGAATACATCGCTTTTAATGACGACTTTAGGGGGTTTTGTCACATTGCCCACAAGGACCTTTGCAGTCGCATCTTTTATAGTGGAAGGATAAAGAAGCAACGCAGAGACATGGATGCCTAGTGCCAACGCGGCGAGCGGTGCCCGGTATTCAGCAGCAGAAAAACTCTCCTCCTTTGTGCCCCCGGCTCTCCCCAGCCAGGCTAATGCAATTCCCATTGCATCCACAATTCCCACTAAATCCACATCCCACCACGCCAGCCCCAGCCCAGTCCCCGAGTAACGCCCCCGTTCTGCGAGCATTTACACACGAGTAACGTTACGCGCGGGAGCAGACGTGCGGTCTGGAAAGGGTCTCGCTGGTCTGACAGCTAACTACTGTGGGCATGTTTTAACTGCCTTAAAGGTTTATTTCATTTGCTCGAGTAATGAGATTAATACGATGTTTGTTTGTTTAAGCTAAATCATACAAAACCAAACATCTAAATGTCCTTAATTCACAGCATTAGCCCAAGCTGTGTTACCACGTCAGCCCGTCTTACTGTCCCGCTTTTAACTGTGCTAACAAATTCCCATTTTGCTCCAGTTTTGCTCCCTGAGGTCAACCAGCACATGCAGACCTCGAGTGGCCAAATAAACCATTAAACATGGCCACGCGCTGCCTACCGCTTTCATGCACTGTTTTCTTTGCAAGTAGGCTTCTAGACCTAAAAAGCCATTCTATACCCAGCAGATATGAATCTATGTATGTGTATATACACACACAGAGGGGATCTGAAACAACACTCCTGCCATGACAGCTTCTGTGTACTCAAGCACAACACGGACCGGAGCCCGGTGATCCCAAAAACCTCATCCATGAATGATGGATGAGCTCAACAGACCCACCTGAAAACTCACCTAAAAGCAGAGGAAGTCTGCAAACACCCAGCTGTACATTCTCATTTCAAAATAAAAACCAATTTGCGCACAAATGCATTGGTTCTGTTTCAAGCATGACACAAGCAACATATAGTTAATTTTTAAATCTGGGTTTGATCTGTTCTGATCAGTTTGCACTCCTGTCCGTGTTCTTCTGCTCAGAAGTTTCCCACCAGGGCTGCAGTTATTTCTCAGGGCAACCAAGAGCTGACTTGGAGTTTGAATAAATTCTGCACCATTAGATAAAGCACACGACTATCAAAAAAAAGAGTAATCCTTCCTCATTTCCTTCCTGCACCTAAATTAATTTACATCTGACGCAGGCATTAGCCATAATACATGCTAACATGGTCCCTGCGAACTTCTTACTTAGTGCTAAGTACCTGGTGTTGACACTGGAGGTAACTCACTCCGGTGATGGACACAAGGAATTTTTTAGGGAAATGGTGGGAAATGAAGAACCTGCGATCTTCCCTGAGCACTAAGGGTCACATCCAGCAATCTCCACCTTCAGATACAAGTCTCCTCTCTGCAAGTCATCCTCTTAAAGAAAATCTGCAATGCCTGTGCTTGGGATCTGCAAATACCTGGACGCTCTCATTTAAACGATGGGCTTTCATGGATTTTGTGCCCAGAAGAGACCACTGTGATTTTCCAGCCCAACACACTGCACACTAACTTACCTAAATTAAGCTCTGCTTGAACATCGTTCATTCCAACAAACATACGTCCCTGAATTTGGCACTTCCAAAGGTGGAGAAAGCACCAGCACCTTCAGCAGCCTCTTCCACTGCCAGCAGTGCCGAAACCGCGGACCCCAACTCCGGCCTTTCCTGGGCTTCATCTTCCAGCTATCAGGTCTCGTTAAAACACTGCCTGCTAGACCCAAGAGCTCTTTATTATGCAATTTATTTTCCCCACGACAATGCTAATTGCCTTAATCAATCTGCTTTCCAACACTCTCCCAGATAACTCCAGCAGATGGAGGTCCTGGACCTTTCCTCTACATCCCTTCCCGAATCCTCTGGCATTCCCGCAGCCCTCTGCAGACGCTCCTCGACAGGCACCAAGGACTCGGCGGCTGCCCTGTCCCTCCTCCAGCCTGGCAGCCACCTGCCAGCGCAGGCAAGGAGCACACAAGACCTTTGGCCACAATATCATATTAGCGACACTCACTCATGACTCCTTGCTCCTCTGTAACAACATCATTTCTCCAGACAGCGTCCTGGAGGTATGGCCTGTGTTGTTTCCCCTTACATAGAGAAATTTACAGTTGGCCATCTGAGAAATATTACCTGCTTGTATCCAAGCAATACAAATTGCTTCTACCAGCGGTCACTCCTTTTCATTATTTACCACTCTCCCAATCTTAGTGACATTTCAAGCTTTAGCAACGGTGACTCTCTGCCTTATCACGGGTTGCTCACGAACACGTTAAGCAGCATTACAGACAAAAACGAGTGCTCAAGAGAGGCTGCTAGAAATAGATGTTTGGAAATTATTTCTGATTTTACAACTGTATTTTAAGAACTGACACTGCTGGGTCTCAGCCAGTCACTCTTCTGCACATCCCCAGCCAAAACAGCAGTGTTGTACCAAGCTGCATTTCTTGCTTAGTTTTAAGTAAATAAAAATCCGCCGTTAGCTCGACAAATCCCATTGACAAGCTCTTTAAATGAAAAAAGAAAAGTTAGTTCTGCAGTATGTGCTGACCCCAAACTCATGCTGATGGAGACTGAGTGCATCACCACCCTTCCCTCTTTCATTAAGTCAGTCCCCTACCCCTCGAATCCTTTGCCCAGGATTCACGTGAAGCTGAGAGGCCTGTCTTACTCAGCCTGGCCCAACTACAGCTTTTCTATACTAATAGAACATCAGCACTGCTACGATTTGCAGGGAATTCTCCAGTATTTCAAGACTCAGTTAAAAACAGGCATTACTGGCTCAGTTCACTCCCGTAAACCTCTTCAGTGAGAGACACCAGGACTGACCTACTAAAGTCTGACTAAAGCAGTTGCTGTTTAACATTCACTTCTACCACAATCATAACAGGGTCTAAACATATCATTGCTTTTCCCCCCCTAAAAAAGTGTGATACTTTGTCTTTCCTATTAACTTCACCTAGTAACCTAGTTTTATTTCTAACATTTTACAGAAACTGTTTCTTGTTCTCATCACTGCCAGCCACAGCTTCTTTCTGCATTCCTTTGCTTCCTTCCCCAAGCTCTGATTTCTGATCTCTGCTATCAGTTCCCCTCTCGGGCACTCAGATGTGCAACACTGTCCGTACCATAAGAGCTGTGCACCCCGTTTCGGCACCCAGCACCTGCAACAGCCCGGAGCACAGGCTGGGAGGGCGACGGCTGAAGGTGCGCAGGCAAGCAGAGACCAACTTGGCCAGATTCTTCCTTCCAATACATCATTCAACTAGATCTTTTTCAGAAACAACCACAACAAAAATCACAGGCCATGACTTCACTGCCTGGGGCTAAACAAGAGTAAGATTTCGTACTCCAAGCAAGGCTGGAACTTGTATTTAGTGAAGTTGGGGAACCTCCAAGAAAGCACAAATTCAAGAAATATGTCAAACTTTTGGCTAGACTAAAGTAAAATTGCACTTTGTCTCCCCAAATCTGTCTATGCTGCTTCTGTCTAATACTCACAACTTTCGTTGCCCAGATGCAGAGATACAGATATAAGCTTTCCGCTCTTCAAACACTGCAGATGGGAAAAATAAGTCATCCTGGTGCTTCACCTAGGAGTAATACTGCAGCATATAAAAAAAAAAATCCTGTTTCCTTCTAGGAACGGAGAATAGGTAGAAAAGGCATTTCATCTGAGAAACGCTGCTGTTATTAGCAAAGGGCAAAAGCTGAAGTTACCACAGGTATTACAGTACTAAACTTCTGGATACTCTAATCCTAGGCTCGAACGTTGCACCGTACCACTTTTGTATGGAAAGAGGTACCAGTTCAGGCAAGCGGCAAATATAAAACCTACTTGTGCTTGTGCTGCGGGATCATGAAACTTCAGATGACTGCGAGATCATGAAAGCTGATGAAAAGGTATTTTTATCCATATATTGAACCGAATTTAATTTCATCCCCAACTAAAATCTTGAGCTTTGCTGTGATTAAGTGTGACATCTACTATTTAGCCAAATTACTTTGCTTACACTGCTGATTTCTTCCAACATCCCCTCACGAAGAACCTGGTTTTCAGCATAAAAATAACAAAAAAGTTTACACTTTATGACAGCTCTACAGGTACCATTATTATCTCTTGTATTTGGCCTTGCACGTTTTTAAAGTGGAATTTACAGGGTTTTCCCTCCAGCTAACACAAATAAACGCCATTCGCCCCACACACATATACCATCGTAAACCGAAGGGGTACGCTGATAAAAGCAAGGAGGAGAGTTGACGAGGAAAGCCAAGATGCAGTTATTCAAAAGGGGCCTGCAGAAGGCCAATTTTTAATTAAAAAATTTATCTGGAACATAAACTATGAGCTTCTCACACCCAGAGAGTTCCAAGTGCATCACCTGTAGAGGAATAAGACGGCCACGGAGACCTCACGCCTTGGGAAGCCTTAGGCAGGTACATACACGGACATAAGCACACATGCTTGGGATGCAGAAAAGATGCAGGAAAGCCAGGAGATCCCCTCGATGGCAGCGCTGCCCCTGTGCTCACACCGGTGGGCACAAGCGGGGCCAAAAGGGAACTGTCGAGCGAGAGGGCAGGGGCCGTGTCGTGGCACCTTGCCCTAAACCGGAATATCCATACAGGCAGGCTGAGGACCTACAGAGCTCATTACACCTCACGGCACGCCACCTGCTGTCTGTGCAGGAGCCAGCCCTGTGATTAATTGTCAGTATTATTTTCTGCACTAATAACAACGTTATTGGCTCCGTCAGCGCATCGGCTGCACCGGAACTAATGGACTTCCATCTCATCCTTCTGTCTTCTTCGGGGCCAATCCTGCAACCATACAGAGACAACTACACACCCATTGCTCCTCCCAAAGACCACCGGCATCTCAAAGGTGGGAACACAGTCCCAGCCAGGATCACCTACACCTTGCAGAGCCATACATTACAGTTACTACAATAACAACCAAAAGCCAGGCTAGCTTTGGAGTGTTCTACAATTCTGTGCCAACCTCCTCATCACAGAAGGTACTCTTTTTCCAAAGTGAACGGGTCGCTACAAAAAATGACAGGCAGCATCCATTCCATATCTGTTATATTTAGCAACAGAGAATCCATCTGCATTATTCCTGGTCTCATTAAAGACTTGGCTCCTTGTAAATATTATGTCTCTAATCCACACATTCCCCCTCCGCGCTGTGCTTCAGGGGTCTATTTAAGTAATAATTGGCATGCATTGTCGCAAAGAAATAGTGGCTGAGTGTTTGACAACACTACACAAGTTAACGTACACGGGAGCAACTGCGGCGGTCCTCGTGTGAAAAATCACTTCGGCGAGGTTCCTACCAGCATCTCTGAAAAAAACTCACAGCCAAGGTACCCCGCACTTTCAAAGCCTGGGTCCGAAGAAGGGTGTGATTTGGTCAACCTTCATTCGGCCGCCGTGGTGGCAAAGGACCTTCCTCGTCTCACACTGCTGTGACTGCTGGCGGGGATTAGGGAGAGCACCTGGGGAAGCAAAGCCAAAAATTCAGCAGCCAAGCAGGTTGCTTTAACCGCATAAAACCTAATTCTGGCGGGAGGGACAGGCAGAAGCCCAGAAGTAAGCAGGGCAGTTACTTGCAGCAAGACCACTGGCTTCCATAAGCTTAAAGTATACATGAAATTACTGCCAGATAAGGTTGGAGGAGCAAGTCATTAATAATTAAAACCTATTACTGGTGTATTCAAGTAACTTGGGTTTTATTTGCATTTTACAGTAAAGTCCCAGAACAGATGGGACTTTACGGACTCCTATCAAGATGCCTAACTCGATCCACACAGAAGACCCGTATTTGAAAAACAAAGCTGAATTATCCAAAACGACTCTGTAATGCAAGTGCATGCAGCTCCCGCCAGCTGTGGAGCTGGGGGACCCTGAAAGGCGACGGCATCCCGGGCTCCGTCCTCCCCCAGCACAACCGCCGAGCAGAGACGAGGCCCCGCATCCCTCCCCCAGAGCAGGCTCCTCTCCTGGCTGGGATTTCATAAATATCCCAGAAGTTGGCAACCCCACAACACAGCAGCACCACTGACCTCCGTGAGGGGTTGACGGGTCCATCGAAGCCGATGCTAACAATGCCGAGCCCCCCCCACGGCTGCCGCAGGGGTCTGGCAGCGGCTGTATGCCCATCCCCCAGGAGCCACAAGTATCTCCCCGCAGACAACAGGCACATGAAACACCTGAAAACGTGACACTAACAGGACCGGAGGCAGTGACACGCACACTGCTATGGGGTACATGCATCAAAGCGCCATGGCTTTGATGTTTGGGGGTAAACACCAGTGCTGTTCCTCGCCATGCTTCTCCTCATGCAGAACACACAGTTGCAGACCTCAGACGAGCTGAAGCAAACTGTCCCACCAGCATGGACCTTCAAGATGTGCAGATGCAAACCTCTCCATCAGGCCACTCTGGTTCCACCACATGTTCTTCCCCCTCCAACTACTCCAGCTGTATTTTTTTTAATAATCCCATGGAAGTTACAAGTTATAAAACCGAGGCACTAAGAAATCATTACAGAGCAAAAAAAACCACCACCAGCTTTGCCAGCAGGACCACCGAGATCTTCCCACGGACCACCACCACGCTCCCCCCTCACCACACCTAGTACGACAAACCCAACCGACCAAAGCGAACACCAAAGCCCACGCCGCAGGGATTATCTCGCTGTCTCAACACGGAAAGTTCCAAGTAGGGCATCAAGTCTAGGTGAGACTGGAGCAAATCTGGGACTCAGGCCCCTCTTCTCTCAAAGATAAACGTGACAAAATGGGATTTCTGCTTCTCAACAGCGCAGTACCTCTTTTCCGAACAAGAGGTCTTCATCATTCTCCTTGCAATCTCACCACCACGTTTCCCGAACGCGACACCCTGCCAGCATTACAACCTCAGAGGGGAGAAACAAAACGTAATTTAAAGACTCCAGGTGTTTATTCCTGTGAAAACAATTCCTGGTACTTAAGAAATCATCAGGGCTCAGGGTGCAAGAAAGGGGGGTGCCCACTCATAAAGTCTCGGAGGTTGTTGTGGAACTAAATCAATAACAACTGTTTCTTCTGTGCTCTGTTACCAAAAACCCCTGCTGACTTCACAGAAAACGCTACCTGGTGCCTTCCTGGGACTCTGCCAAAGGTCCCGGTCTCCTCACCACGATGGGGCTGAGCAGGAGGAGACATGCACGGCATAATGGGAAGGTTTGGTTTCCACGCCCTCGCTGGGGCAAACGACGGTCACGGCATTTTTCATCCTTTCACCTAAAACTTACCTTTATTTTATTTCCTCTGGCAAAAGAGAAGGAACAAACTAAACCAAAACCACCTGAACCGCAGGAACGTGGGAGAAGGAATGAGAGTGGACCCAGGCGCCCGCGGATGTGCCAAAGCACAATTTGGAATCTTTCAGCGTCGCGGACGGCGGTGGAGAAAACACCAGTTCCCGGCTAAAGTGTTCGTGTCATCCCCGTTGAGAGCGAAACCAGGGGTGACTTGCCAAAACCTCTCCTCCAAAGTTCCAGTGTCCCCTGCGAGAGGGGACCCCAACAACCGCCCCACACTCCAACCCACACGGTCCCTACTTGCCCGTGAGCCCCGACACCATTCGTCCTGCCAGAGCCTATAATCTAAACACCCTTAGTGCATGAATAATTTTCATTTTAAGAGTTAAGTGGGCTGTGCAGTGGAAATAAAAGATATTTCAGGGCTTTATCCTTCTTATGACAAAACTGTAATTCCTATTGGAGGTGGAGAACAAGTATAAAAATTACAAAGATCCGCATCGCATACCCTTACTCTCTGTTATACTATACGCAGACCCTAAGAGCTAGGGGGCTGGCTCCGGGTGCTGTTCTCAAGCTCTATGGAGTAACCAAACATACAAAGAGGTGATTTTATTGCACGGGGGGGAGGGCAGCTGCAAACAGATTGGGGGGGAGGGACACTGCTGGGGGCGAGGAGTCCCTGTACTCTGAAAAACCCCGAATTTCTAGGGCAGGTGTAATCACCCCAGTTAGAAGAGCTCCTCACCAGCAGCTCCGCTCTCCGCTTCTTTTAACTTACTACAGCTACAACATCAAGCAAAGAAAGGAATACTTGCTAGATCTTATGCGAGGAGTAAATATGACACCTATCAGGTTTTATGAGACAGCATCATCCACCAGATTTTAACAAAACACATGCAAATTGCCAGCGCTGTGTTCAGAGAAGCTCTTCCATTTTTTCCGCTTAAACGCGAAGCCACTTTCAGTTCCCACAGCTAGTGAAAGGCACCAAAAAAACAGTGCAAATTAACCTACCTCTTCCAACAGGTCGGACAAACCTAGATTCAGGGTGGGGTTTTTTTTTCATTACAGTACATATTCTTACCAGAGCCAGCTGAACTGAAGAAGTTTTATTTGAACTGCAGCCAGCCTGATGGATAAATCAACTTTCCTGGCTAAAGGTTTCAGTGTGCTGCTTCCAGCTCGTGCCTGGGACCTCATACTTCGAGGCTCATGTTTTCCCTGATACGAGGGATATCATCGCTGGACCCCAGTGACAAGTGTCTGTACTGAGATGACAGCATTAGAGATGATGGTCTGCGCTACAGTTTTTGCTGTGGGGAAATTCCTTTGAACGGTTTCCATCTGGGAAAAGCATGAGTGGAAAAGGGCACAACTTTGCCCTCGAAAAGTGGGCTGGGATGAGAGGAGCTGGCAGCAAACAGGGCGCTGGGGCTGCAGCTCCGCGGGGCACCGCACTCCGGAGCCACCTGGTCCGGCCAAACCTCGGGGATCCCAAACAGGCTGGGCTCAGGAAGAAAACTACCATAAAGCCAGGGGAAGCTGACCGCAAAAAAACACCATCGACCGTCTGTACGCTATAAAGTCGACAATAAAACTCTGGTCCGAAGAAGCACCTCAGCCCAAAATTCCAGGGGAAAAATGAAAAGTCAAACGCTCCTGTGACCCACATTTCGAAACCCAGGAGCAGCTCACCGCTCCAACTCAGCTACCCATCCAGTTTGAGAAATAACTACTTCTGACTTTGAAATTGGGAAGATGCTTTGATTGACCACGGCTGTGAGAGCCCGATCAAGTGAGGAACCACCCGCAGCCCCCAGATGCACCCGGGTTTGCTAATGATGAAAGCAAACCCCTGTCCCCGCTCCCTGATAATGACTAACAGGTGGGTTTCCCAAACGTGTCCAAAAATGAAAAGCTCCTTTCTAAAAATACCGTCCTGCATTCGCAACACCAGACTTTCCAGAAAAATACTTGACGATAGCTGACGTTTCCCAAACAATCGCTTTTATAGGAACTTCAGGCTGCCCCAGCAGCAGGAAAGTTTTGCGAGGCAAAGAATACAAATCTTTGTTTAAGATTCAAGCCCCGTGGACGAACCCATTCCCTCGGCCAGCTCCGGAGCTCACGCACAAATCAGCTTTATGGTAATAACAGATTACAGAACACATCGCCACAAATAATTTTTTTTTTTTACTACAGGATGTGTAATTGAAATGTCTGCAACTCAACAATCACCTCTGAATTCATAAATACCTCATAGTATTCTGAACACACTCTCCTATAATGAGACCGTCTTCAATTTTCCTTGGTAAAGAGACCTTTAAAGAATGCTAAAGCAGGTCGGCGCCCTTATGCACTGATGGAAACAGGAACAAAAGCATTTTGTCACCAGGCATCTCGTCTATCATTATTTTCTTCACTCTGCTTAAACAAACTGAAAAGTCCTCGCCTTTTCTTTTTTCCTCTCCTCCCCCCCCCCCCCAAAATATCCGCAATAGCTGCAATTTCATTCCCGTCGGTAAGCCACCATCTGTATGAAAACAACGGTCCATTATACCTAACCGTCACCGGCGATCATTTTTCCGGCTTCACTAATGTTTTTTAAAACACGGGATTAAAATGTCATACCATCCCTCACGTTCTAGGGAGCCGTGTGTGTATCCCTCTCCTCCGGTCACGGTATACTTAATCAAGTGTGAATGATTAAAGTACTTCAATTAGAGCTACGTACATTCATTGCAGGCAATTCAAAGGCAGCGCAGAAGTGCAGCTGAAAGAAGAAATTACTTCTACTACTTTGAGATCTCCATCTCCCACTTCCCTCCTCCCAAGCCCGGCCAGGCAGAGCCGTGGGACACGGCAAAGTCCCAAGCCCTAAGCCCCGGCCAGGCTTTACCTTAGGGGCAGCTCCCCCGGCAGGACAAAAGGCTGTTCTTTCCCCTCAGCAAGTCCAGCAAGTTGGGGAGGGGGGCCTACATTTATTTTTTTTTTTTTTGGGGGGGGGGGGGGGGGGGGGTGTTTGTGTGTGAAAAGAACAACGCGTAAATCTGCGCACCCGCGCAGCTCCTCCGCTTTTGCTGTCCAAGATTAGCTGGGGAGGGTTTAAAATTTCCAAGTCGGAGGGGGGGGGGATATAATAGGATAAATAAATATTGGGGAGATTCAGTATTTTGAGCTCTGCGGGGTGTGGGGGCTCCGGCGGGGAGGAGGGGAGGCGCGGCCCCCGTATCGCCCTGCTCGCCCGGGCACCCCGCTCCCCCGCGGGTTGAGCCCGGAGAGTTGCCAAGTGCCTGATGGGCGAGTGCGGTTTTTCAACCGAAATAAAATACTATTTCTAAAAATTTTAAATTTTTAACATTTTAATTTAAACACTAAAAAAAAAATTTAAAAATACAATATTTTAAATTTTTTTTTACATAAAACAACTCACCCACCCACGCACACACACACCCCAAAAACCCCGACCCAACCGGCGGAGCGCGGCCGCCGGTTCCGCGGCCCCCGGAGCCCGCACCGCGGTGCGCGGAGGGGGGCGCGGAGCCGGCGGCCGCCCCGCACCGCGGGGTTCCCCCTTTCCCAAACTTTCCAGCCGCCGCCGCCCCGCTAATCCACCGGCAGATGTTGTCGGCGGCGCTCGGCACTAAGTAAACAATGCGGGGCCCGGCACAACAAAAGATTTCCCCCCTTCGCCCCCGCCGCTCCGCGCCCGCCCGCCACCCGCGCAACTTGCGCCGCCGCCTCCCGCCGCCATCGAAGCCCCCCTCATCCGAGCCTCCTTTTTTTTTTTTTTTTATCCCTCCTCCTCCATCCCCGCCGCCGGCTCGCCCGGGGACATCCAAGCAAAGATGTCCTCGCTTCCCTTGTCCTTCCCTCCGCGCAGCCCCGCCGCCGCCGCCGCCGCCCCCTTACCTGCTCCCGGCCGCCGCGTCCCGGCCGCCGCCGGCCCCGCACCGCGCCTCAGCGCCGCATCCCTGCCCGCAGCCGCCGGGCTCTGCCTGCCGGAGAGCCACCTTAAAACCGCCACCCGCTCGCACACCGCACACACACACACAAAAAAAAAAAAAAAAGAAAAAAAAAAGAAAAAAAACCCCAACTTAATCCTCCCCCCCCGCCGCTCTCCTGCTCCGCCCGCCGCCGCGCCGGGAGCGGACGGGGGCAGCGGAGCCCCGCCGCGGCGCCCAGCAGCAGCGCGGAGGATGCTAATTGCAACTTGGGGGAGGGCCGATGGCTTTGCTTCCCCCCCCTTTTTTTCTTTTTTTTTCCTTTTTCTCTCTTTTCCCCCTCTTTCCCCCTCTTTTTTCCCCCTCTCTTTTTTTCTCTTTTGCTTTTTATTTCCTTTTTTATTTTCTTTTTTTTTTTTTTTTTCTCCCCTTTCTGCTTTTAAGCCCGAGAAGGGGGAAACTGCCCGGGCGGCGCTGGGCGGAGCGGCCTCTCCCCCTGCCTCTCCCCCTGCCCGCGCCGGGGAGCGCAGGCACAGCCAGGGGCTCGCACTGCCTTTTTTTTTTTTTTTTTTTCCTTTCCCCTTCTCCCCCCCTTTTTTCTTTTTTTTCTCTTTTTTTTTTTTTTTTTTTGGGCAATAGGCGGGGTCTCTCCTTGCAAACCAATGACACAAACCCACATGGACCAGCCTCGCCCCCTATAGATACTCTTCACTACAAATAGGCTCTCTCGGGGGATTAGTGGATCAGCTAAAGTACAAACAGACGCGGCGAGGAAGGGGCGGGGGGGGGCAGCGGGAGGCGCCGGGGGGACCCGGGGGGGGCACCCGGGCCACCGCCCCCGGCCACCCGCGGGAGGGGCTCCGCGGGGCGCCGCGCCTGTTGCGCTCGGCGGGGCCCGGGGGGAGACAGAGACGGCGACAGGGGCCGCCTTTGTTCGGCCACCCGAGCCCAACGCCCCCGTGGGGCTTCCGGGACCCCCCGGGACTTCCCCCCAGGCAAGAGCGGGACGGCTGCCGGGGTTCTGGGGGGTACCCACACGGCCACCCTGTATCGGGGGGGGGGGCACCCATTGCAGCCCCCAGGATCGGGCGCAGGAGTCCAGCCTGCACCCCGGTGCCCCTTTGTATCGCCGCGTCCCTCCGCTCGACACCGCAATTACTATATCATGCAATGCAATTATTATATCATACTCTTCCTCACCCCGCACGCCACGACTCGGGTTTGAAATTGATGTTGCGAGGCCAGGGAATAAAGGCCACCAGGCGTGCCGAGCCCGCGCTGTTGACATCTTAAAAGACGGAGGGGCTGACGTGTCCGTCCCCGCCGAGCGCCCGATTTGATGTGACTATCGTATAATCACACCGGGGCGTTGGGCTGAATGTGAGATAACGAGAGCGCGCTCCGACGCGCGTTTATTTGTATTTGTATTCCGCATTACCCCCATAGATTTGGGAATTAATGTTTTGACAGACGTTCTTCATCTGCTTATCACAAGAGTGTGGGCAGGTGGTGATCCCATCTTTTTGTTGTATAATCATCGAGCCTTCTGCATTACATATATCCTGTGCTTCTCAATCAGCCTGCAAAAAAGCACATTCCTTTTCTAGTCAAATAAAACCCTTGAACCAGATCAATTGGCCATCAAAATTAATAAGCGAGCTTCAGGTTTTGTAGGCGAAATCCCACAGTGAAAAGCCTAAAGATCTTGATTCTCAGAAGCGCGTTTTAGATCCTTGCTGGACGTTGACACTGTGTCCATCATTTGTCCTCCAGGCACCTGCTGCCAGGAGCTGCCATCTCTGTCCCGCAGAAGTTGAAGCCTCACGAAGCCTCAGCTGCCCTGGGCTTCCCCGTGGTGTAGGTGCTGGGACGGCCACGGCCGCGACCACCCCGTGATACCCAGCCCCTGCCTGACGTGGGGTGCTGCCGGGCGCCTCCAAGCTGATTTTAATAAAATTTAGCAGCATTCAGCTGGAAAACGCATCTAATTCCACACTCTTCCCTTTGGCAAAAGGCCTTCTGAAGAGGAAACCCTGCCGGCACGCAGGAAACCTCACCATGAAAATCACAGTCTTTGTATTATCAGGAGTTCTTAGACTTTCATCATGAGCAACGCTGCTAACTGTCAAAAATACCATGGGCGGCTCCTTAGCATGTGGAACTTGGGCCGCAGTGAATGACAATTTGCACCAACGGAGGACTTGCCCGTGGCATTTCAGCGGTGATTTTTTGAAACCACAACAACCATCGCCCTTTGCTTCAGCCAATTTACTGTGTTAAACATTACATATGCTACGTGTGGGGGCGCGGGGCAGGAAAACACTAATCGCTTCTAATAAATAATGTAGATACAGACAAAGTAAGTGACATACGTTGAGGCCAAAGACACAAATTATTACCAGAGCAATTAGATTACAGGTTGTAAAGGAGAAGGCTCCGAAGCAAACGCCTTCGAGTTTAGCAGGGGGCAATCCTCTGGCATGTGGATTTTTCTTCAAACTCTTTGGATTGCGATCGAACATTCATCAAGTGTGAAATAGCCTTTGTAATTAGATGCTAGGAAAGAAGATACGTGGTAGGTTCAGTGGGGGGCCTGAAACGACAGGTTTTTAACTTCCAATTGTGGCTTTTAAAACTTCCATTCAGCTGCTGCCCAACCTTAAAGGACCTTAAACGCCTCCGGTATCTCACTGGTTTGTGCAAAATTCAGCACATGCTTGGTGTGGGGTGTTTGGCCTTCCCAGAACTCGGGAGCGGCAGTTTTGGGGCGAGGGAAAGACAGAAGAGCTGGAGGAAGAAGGGTGGTCCTGCTGCCCGGGCAGGCACGGGGCAGACCTCTCTTCTGGCCTCTTTCCTCTGGATTATTTCTGTATTTTATCCACTTTCTGGACAGCTGTTGCAGGCACTAGGCTGTTATCTAAAAGGTGGATTCCCCACATCTCCTTCTCTAACTATATTTTAAAAGACTGAGGCTCCCATCCTTAAGAGATAATCCCTGCTAGGAGAAGAATAGTTCTGAAAACTTTGGCTATGAGGGATGCTTGCAAAGCACAGCAATATCAAGCTGTTCCTCTCCCTCTCTTCCATTTATTTTAACCGATCAGTAGCTGTACTGAAAAGTTACTTGCACTGTTCAAGAACCAAGCCCTCCCAGCGTCATTTTTTTTTTGTGAAATCAAATGAATTTCAACAAATGCACTTCTTAAGAGTCCTTCCAATACGGGAACTGGGCATTTGGGGTGCAAGGTTTACATGGTGCCCCTTTTCCCTGTCAGCCAGGGTTCACCTCACTGAAATAATGCTCCTCCCTGCTGCTGCTAACTAACTTCAGTGCTCACTGTCCTCATCCAGCGTTGCAGCTTAAACGCTTCCTAAAATACAACAGAAAGTGTGGAGCCCCTGTATCTGTAGTAGTTATATTTGATGAATTTGTAATTATTTTTAGTAAGGCATTACGTGCTTCTCTTGTGAATAACCTGGTTTCTATTAGCAGTGTATTCAGGAAAACGGTGATGTTCAAATATTGTTTCCTGACCCACATGCTGGCTTGCAAGCAGCTGAACGCACGTCACACGAGGCACTCCATCAACCGGGAGCACAGTCACACTTTCCCTCTACACTTCAGCGACACGTCAGCCTGAGCGCAGCACCTCCTGCTACACTGGTACCCCTCGAGACCTTGCAAGGAACTAAAAAGAAAAAATAAAAATAAAATTTACAATCTGGTTTTCATAAAGAGGTTGATTTGCAGATGCAAATACGGGCCTTGATCCTGCAAAGACGATGCTCCTACGTAGCTTTTATGTAGCGTGAGGAGTCAGAGTGACTTCAGCTGGATCACTCTCGGTGCATAAATTTAAGCGCACGCATCTCTCTGCAGATTTAGAGCGAGTATCTGTTGACTAGAATAGACCAGTTATTTTACTGCTCCAAGTGTTTGTGCAACTTAGTTACTCAGTGCTATGTAGGAACAGACAGACACAAATCCTGCCTAGATCCTTCTAAGCCAGAGACCACGTCCGATCATTAGAAATGAAATTTGCGTGCTGAGGAACGCCACATATCCAGCACCGACATCAGTATCCCATTTGGGTTTTACCAGTTTTTAAAACATAACTAGTTTTGAACAGGTATGTTGGCCAATTTATAATGGATATTCATTAAAGTTTAAGAAGGCGCTTGTGTTGTTTTACAAATCAGTGCAGGAAACGTTCGTTTTCTACCGGTTCTATTGATCTAGAAACTTAAGCCTAGAGTCTGGTTTAGCTGTCTGTAATACAGGTACAATAAGCAGGAACATGAACACACTAAGAGATTTTCCTTAAAAATTTTTGTGAGTATAAATTTGGAGCCTGGAGAAATTAATTGATTTATTTTACAGCGTACTCCACTTTTAATATTAGTACTGCAGTTTAACTTCAAAATGCATTAAGAGAAACACATCCTTCACTTCACTGTTGTAACTGATGCAAACCAGGGATGAAGTTGTCCCAAAACGTATTTGGGAAACTGTTCTGTAAGTAAAAGTTTAGAAGATGGGTTGTTTTTCTTACAGTTTTGATCTCGGACCAATCTGACACAGGTATACAAGCATCGAGCACAATTACTTCTAGTAGTAAGGCAAAAACCCAACATTTGGTGTCAATCCTGTAAAAGTAAGTTCATTAAGGAGGCGGTTCAGACCACTTTTTGTATGATTTACCGTAAGGATGGCACCAGCGTGAAGGATTACACCAGTAGAAAAAAACTGCTCCTAAAGGCAGTTGATGATCTTCATTAGATCGGCAACTCCCCTCCCCGCCCCTTAATTTAGGATTAGTTTTTAGTATTTAATTACTGTAATATGATTTTTTACACCTTTAAAAGGGCTGCACTACAGACCTGGAGTTTCATACCGTAACAGTATTTAACTTAATGTAAGTGAAAAGGACTCATTTATGCCACAAGTTCTCTGTGGGAACCCAGAGAAAGGAGGGTGAATGGATTCATCTTTTTTTTTTTTTTTTGCTTCTTTAAAAGCGTGGTGAATCTTTGCTTGTCATAGGAAAAAAGAAGCCGTCAAGGCAGCTTTCAGATTGGAGGCTGCCAGGAATAACACTTCTCAGTATTTTTGCTTCCCCACTTCCATGGGAATTTTTCAGTGGGTTTCTTATGGGCGATAGCCCTCATTTGTTACCTTACGCTGATGCTGCCTTGGGATTTGAGGTGCTGGCTCCCCCAGGCTCTGATCCCAGACTGACACGGGTGGTCGTGTGCGCTCTACAGGGGCTCTGAGACCCCGAATCGTGTTCCTCTGGCCTTCCCTGCCTGCCCACTGCCTCCGGGGGTAGCTCTGCAAGCCAGAGCACTTGCTCATCCCGGGTTCTGTCCTGCCGCGGGGTTACGGTGTGCCTTGAGCTCCAGATTGGAAAGGTGTGGGTTATTTGCGGTCTGTGCAGAAACTCTCTCAGTTTTTTATAATTTTGAAAGAAAACCAAACCCATTAAAAAAAAAAGCCAGTCTGCAGCCTTGTGCTCAGCTGCTGCTGCAAGAGCCTCAAGAAACAGTTGGCTCCTCTGGGCCCCGGCCACGCACTCCCAGCCCGTGCTGCCTCCTCCTGCTGCCAGCACGAGCATTTGTGCAGCTGCAAGGTGAAGTGGATCAGGGAACGGATCCAACTGAACGCTAATCCCAGGGAGGCGGGGGGGAAAAAAAGCTTATTTTCAGCTGGATCTGCTCCCCAACCCGGTTCTGTCTTCAGCCGCGTGAGACACGTGCTCGTGCGGGGAGAGGCTCACGCGGGTGGGGATGAGCAGAAGGGGCAGGGAGCGCAGGGCTGGTTTTATGGCAGCGCTGGCTTATGCCTTCTTAAAAGCATTTGTCAGGCTACGACCTCGTGTTAATATATTACTGTTTCGGTGCACCGTGCAGCAGAGGTTACAGCGCTAGGTTTTCACTCCCAGAACCATGACACTGCATTTTGCAGGATCTATGGATGAAAAGACTCCAGCGGTGTTAAATATTTCTCTGTTAAATACTGGGACGTGGTTGCGTTGGGGAGATGAGCGTGGGGTCGCAGAGGGGCTGCCGGCAGGGAATGGGATACCCGCACACGTTATCGGAACATGTTAATCCTCCACAAGTGTGTTGTAAGACCAGCAAAACACGTGGGATGCTCTAATACAATATGTAAAGCAATTTAATTCAATAGTACATTGATCGTAATAGTAACAGTTGTTTTGTGCTATAACTATGGTCTCGGTATCATACGTTTCTTCATGTTAAATTAAATATAGATTTTGAATGATTTTCACAAAGTCACACAAATTTAGGGACCAGGTGATATTTTTCATAATATGTTGCCGTTATCCCTTCTTGACAAATTTATTCCCGTTGAGAAAGAAAAAGATATACATGCTGAGAACTCTTGTGTTGGATCGATGGTTAGAAAGAGGCAATGCATATTAGTTCTGTCCTACTGCAGACACGGAATTCGGCATCGGTGGGAAATTCTCAAATTCATTTCCCTTTGCAAACATGAGCAAAAGGATGCAAACCTACAAGAGATGTCTCTTTTGATAATCCTGTTGGGTCTTTTTGTCCCCCTGCATGTGTGTGAAATCATTATGCAGAACTGTCGGGGTGTTTTTCTTCCCATTTTATTCGTTTTATATTCTTAAGCAAGTCTTTAGAAAAGCCTCACAGAGTGCACACGCATTTGTGTACCCCTTCTATAAAACATCTTAATGTCATCGCTGCGTGAGCAGAATTGTTCTGCTGATGTAACACATGGCTGATGTTTAATCTTTCCAGAAAAGTTTAATGAAAGGTTCTTGAATCAATCTGTCTGCTTTAAAGTTTGAAGGGCATTTGGATGCACTAATTTGATGTATGTGCCAGGTGTTTCTAAACAAATAGCTATTAGATAAAGACATATAAAGCCCCTCCCGCTCCCTCTCCTTTATCTCCCGTGGGCTTCCTCAACGTTCACCTTCCATAAACGCCGGCTTGCTTCAATTGCCTGCACTTTCAGCATAATTTAATATCTTAATGGGGAATACTACAGCACCCAATCTCTAGTTTCACATTTGTTGTTGTTTTGTAAACCTATTATTGGGAGATTTAACATTATAATGTCAATAGGAAAGAATTTGGTAACAAAATTAAAGGGTAAACTGGGCCTTCCAGGTAATCCGCCGTTTGCTGGGGCACTGCTAATTGCCCTGCGTGGCTGTTATTGAAGGTTGAAGTGAAACGTGTTTTGCTCATATTCCTCAGCGCCGTGTTGTAGGCAGGCTGGTCCCGACTCACGGCCGCCTTATTCTAGCTGTCATTCGCTGTTTGAATTGCAGTTGTGCCTGGGGCATCATCTGAGATCTGGCTGGAAAAGAGCTGGCCAAAGGGGGTATGACAGATGTCTATAAAGCCCTGAAGGGTATGGGAAAGGGAATAGGGAATGAGTAGTCACTAGTTCTTATAACAGAAGAATGTATTGAATCACAACTAGGCATCAGGTTTTAAAAGCAAGAATCTTTTCTTGTAGTAGAAAAGTAAATTGTGCAACATCCTGCCGCCAAAATGCTGCGGAGCCAAATTATATCATGGGTTAAATGGGGCTGAAATAAATTCATGGGCTACAGGTCTATCAGTGATTACTGCACATGGCCGTCTAGACACGGTCTCTGGGTTCAGGGAATCCTCATACCGCTGGCTGTTGGAAGCTAGAAGGGTATTTGCTGTTTCTCAGAGTTTGTCCTGAAGCATCCACTGCGACCCCTGTCAGAGACAAGAGATGGGGCGAGGCGGACCGGAGCTGGCCCAGACAGCAGATCTGACCTTGTCCTTCTGACACCGAGTGCTCTTAGGAAGACCGTGTCAGTCCCAAAGCACCTGCAGTCTGAACCGTCAGAGGAAATATCGGGGGAAAAGAGATGAAGTGACTCACACAAAGTCCCTCGGTAGGTCAGGGAGAAGCTGGGTTTCACGAGTCCCCGGCCAGCATCCCATCCACCAGAGCGCCGGTCTTTCGTTTTTATGCTAATTAGGAAGTTACTGGCATAAAACTGAAGCAGTGCAGCCCTGAACGAGGCCCTCCAAGGATTTAAGTGCCTGGAAGGCAAAAGTTGCATTTCATTGATAGTACAATTGTGTCTTAAATCTCTCTGGTCACCAGAGATGTAGCGAGTATGGTGTCAGCTCAAGACCGAGTGAGATAAATGCAGATAAGGCAGCGCCTGTGGATTGCCAGGCATTTATATGGTGCCGGAACATTACAAAGGGGCCTGAGCTGCGTGAGCCTTGTACCTGCCGCTGTAATCTAAACAACCCAGCGCGACCAAACACAGTCTCTTGCGATGGACACGATCACCAGTAGGGACTGCCACCATCTCTAACCGGAAATTTCAAGAAGGGACGTTGTCTTGGAGGTTGATGGGGCATTTAGGAGTGACTCCACCCATGCACGAGCAACAAAGCTACCTGCGCTCACCCTTCCTCTTCTCCATTTTGAAGGAAGGATCCCTTATGGGAAAACAAAGCACCACAGCCAAATCTCAGCCAATCCTTCCAAAAGCTGCTCGTTGCCAGATTGCATGCGTTGAAGCAAAGGACAGTCCGCCCCAGAACAGTCCTACTGTTATAGCAGTGACAGCTAGAGATAGGAATTTTTTTTTTTTTTTAACGGAAACAGTTATACACTGGAAGTTCTACTGTGATATAATTATACCGGTGTAAACACGCCCTGTACCATCTTGCTTATTTTACTTTCCAAATTGGAACAAGCTGCACTGGTGTATGCATTTCTTTTAGCGATTGAATTGTGTCCCCGCAAGGATTTTTGCTGCTTTAACAGAAGTGATATTAAAGCAACAGACCTTTGCACCGAAGACCACTCCTTAGTTCCTAAGTAAGCATTTTTACTTTTTTGTCGGTAATAAATAAGCTGTAGGAATCCAGTTCTTTAAGAAGAAAGATAAAAGGCACAAAAAATCTGGTCTCTTATGTTCCTATTTCCTGATTAGGCTTCAGAAAAGGGCATTCAGAGAAACACCTTCAACCTTCACTGTTAAATCCCCAGGAAATCCCGATGCCCAGGATCTGTGGTTTGGAAAAAATCTTACAAAGGACAGAGACAGGATGGATGCTCCTGTTTGTTTAGCATCTTTGTGGAGGCATGTGATACAACCAACCTTCTGCTGGGTCCTGAATTTTTGTACATACACTCTTCTGCCTTGGTTTAAGGAAGTTCTAGTAGGAGATGTTTCTGATACTTGGTTCCAGTGGATGTCTCTGATACTTTTCTACATTGTGTTTTGATGAGCGCTATCTATTCGGTGGTGATGGGCAAATGGAGCCAGCTTCTAAGCAGTGCTGTTTCCCTAGATTTGTTTCTGTAAAAGGTTATCAAGGATACCCAGAGCGTTAACATGGTCATAGCCTTGGTGGACTTCCAGATTTCAGTGAACTCACGTTAGGGGAAAAAGAGCAAGCTTCTGCTTGTGTCTGGTGCCTCATACCAGGCGAGCAAAGGCATCTGATGTAAATCTTTGCCATTTGGAGAGGGTGGGCAAGAAGTAGAGCGGACGAGCTGGCACAACAGAGACAGCTGCTGCGGGAGATCTGTTGCCTGTCAACTACTCCTCCTCTTTCACTCCTGCTCCATCCTTCTTGGCCAACAAGCTTTTAATGGATTCAAGGTACTAATAATCGATCCAGGATGTTTTTCGTGTCTTGGTAGCTTACACGTCATCTGCCACATTGGCAACACAAGAATGAGTCTGAAGTGCCTGGAGTGCAGCTTCCGTGTGGTTCAGAGACAGAGAACCTGGCGAGACTCAGGGATTCCCAAAGTGGCTTTTGTAGCTAATAGCACATAGTACCAAATGTGTACATAGACTGTGCTCTGGTTTGGGACCCTCTCTTGTCTGGGCACTTGCTTCTTTTTGTCTTGCATGCTTGTATGGCCTCTGCTACAATACCTTTGTATCTCAAAGGTTTTAGTAAGTGCATCCGCGGTACCTGCGATGAAGAGCCCTGGGAGGTACAGTAGTACTTGGGTGGACATCTGAGATATAGGCGCATCTCCCAAGCCGGGATAATGCCCAGCCACCATGCAATCCTCTCTAAAGCATGTGTCTTGATGTGACCATATGCACAAACAGGCCCCAGTAGAGAGGGCAGCTGCTCTTCTCAGGAAAGCAGTCTGAAGTTTTGACTAGCCAGGCTTATAATGATAAAATCTAAAATACTTTGACAGGTGAAGAGGATTTTTTGATTGTCATTAATGCTACTGTTTTCTCAGTAGCACTAAGGAAATTTTAATTCAAGTAATGAACCATCTTATTTAAAAATCAGGCACCTAAAGCTACAGGGGCTAACTCAGATGTGATTCTTGTCAAGGAAGCTAGCAAGCCTCAGTCCTACGGGATGCCTCACCATTGGCCTCGATGCCAAATTTTTCACAGGACCTAACTCTGATGATTTTGGCCCCAGCACCCTACATCCAGCCCTCCTCACCCACCCAGTCCTGACACTTCACAGCAAATGAGCAAACAGGTAAGACAGAATGACTGTTACTAGAGGAGCCATAAAGCAGCCCAGCCATGCCCACTGCTTTTCAGAACAAAAAGACATCTGTGCCCTTTCACCCTCACGCTGGAAGGTGTCTTGTGCTGAGCATGGGAAGCAGCAGGCAGCTGCCTCCCCCCAGTAAGAGCCCGCAGGCATCCTGCCTCAGGGTCACCAGAGCTTGTAGGGTGGCTACTGGGGCTGGCTGCAGCCTGGAGACTTATGTATGGTGGTAAAAATGACTCTCAGCTGTGCTCGCACGTGGTGCTCAGGGCGAGTGCCCAAACTGCCCTCTGTATTAGCCTGGTGAAAGAGCTTCCCTTCAAAGCATCCCAAGGGCAAACGCAACCCGAACCCTCTAATAGGCGACTGTATTCATTGGAATTAGTCTCTACCACATTAGCCTCACACTCCAGCAGCACAAAAGCGGAACTTTTAAATTTAGAAAGGTGTGTACGAGTAGCGTAGCTGCCTTTGGTGTTTAGTGGCTCCCACGGAGGTTCATAGGTAACAGGGTGTGCAGGGGGAGCTGGGGGGAACATTCTTCAGCGCTTCGGCTGCATCGGTGCTCAGCAGCATAAGCAAACAGGAGTTCTAAAAAGCACAAATGCAATGACATATTTCCATATAAACTCTTCTCCATGCCTCTGAGAAGTATATTGGATATTGATACTGAGCCAAGCAGAAAGTAAGTTGCTCGTTACTGGAATTAACTCATCCTCCCTTTATTTCTATGCATTATCAAGTAAGAGAATAACTCGTGAATAATTCAGCCTGCGGACTAAACTAAAATCCTGGGAAATTGTTTCGGGTAGAGCCTAGGTTTTGTTTAAACAAATAAACAAAAAGTACAAAAAGGAAAGAACTACTCTGAGCCAACCGAGAAGGGTTTGTGTCGTGCAAACCGGCATCTGCGTTCATTCTCTGCAGGTTTTTATTTAATTTAGATAAATATCTAAATCAATTTTCATTTGCAAAACAAAAAGAGGCACCTACTCTAGAAGATATCAAACTGGAAAACTGTGAAACTTTTTCATTTGGGGCTTTTCTTCTACATCAGGCTATTTCCTGAAATCATGATGAATTTGCAAATAGTTTCAGCTGTCCCAAAATTACACTTTTCAGCAAACAGCTACTTGTCTGATGAAAATCACTCAGCTGTTACCAAGGTCTTGGCTAGCTCTGCCTGTTACATTTCCAATGGGATTTTTCCACAACAGTTAAGCAGGAGTGGCCTGGGAGTTTAAATATGGATAATTCCCTCCATCCTGTTGTAACTTCTGCAGCTTCAGCTCTTCCCTGGCTCCCACGTGCTGCTGTGCTGCAGGCTGGGGACGTGTACGGGGACAACAGCAACCGCTGCAGGCCGCTCGGGCGTCCCTTCAGGAGGAAACAAAGACAAAATGCAGCATGTGGGATAAAGTCTAAATGAGAAACAAAGTGTAATTGGGGACGGAGGGCTTGATGGAGGGCTCACGGTGGAAGCTGGGGAGGGTTCAGCTGGGGCGGGAGGACAGGCTGGGGAAGCGGTGGAGGACCTCGATGGGAAGAGCAGCATCCTGGCAGCTCCTGTCTGCGAGCTATCAAATATACATGTTATCTAGCGAGGGGGGCTGGGGAAAGAAAAGGCTTTAAAATCCAGTTTTACACACATTGTGTTTTGAGTAAATATTATTTTAGCTATCTAAAGTATTCAAACTAATCACGCAGTTTCCTTTAATGTCTGCCATTCCAGACACAAGGTTTATTTACTGTAATGTAATACATCTTGAGGGAATGTTGTATGCAGATATTAGCAATTAACTCATTAATCTAAAAATCACAATTCTTGCAATTAATAGAGCACTACACAGTCACTCTAATTACAAACTCTGCACAAAAGGCCAGTCTCACAGGGAACATGTAGCCTCCTAATTAGCCAAGATTTCAAAGGCAGACAGAAAATTGAGATGTTGAGGGTCAGGGAGGGAAAAATGTGAATACACTACACTGTGAGCATATCTGACAGCGGGACTGACAAGCAATACATACAGAGTTTACTTCGGCGAAGTCTGGGGGGAGAGCTCATCTACCAAGGGCAGGCGTGTCACCGCCTGCCAGCAGCAGTGCAACTTATTTTGGGGGGGGCAGCACCAGCGAGACTCGCTTGCGCAGAGGTGACAGGGTCCTGTAGCATTTCTAACCAGGGAGTTCCCAAACTTTTGCAAGGCACTCATACAGCCGTGCCCGAGGGAGGCACTGCTGTGGGATGCATCTGGCATCTGGCGATGGAGAGAGAGGCTCATGGAGACCCACGGCCACCCCTGGGCTTCACGGATGGGAAGCAGCCCCTTGGGATGCCGGCAAGCGGTGCAGTGTTTCCTCCCCGAGTCCTGGCTCCGGTCCAGCAAAGCACTTATGTATGCGTTTAACTTTAAGCACAGGAGTAATCCCGCTGATTTCATTAGGGCTACTCACACTCTTAAGGACTTGGCTGATTTGGAAAAAGAGCACTCAGCATGAAGCAAGACCAAGTCTTCTGTCCCTGGGCACAACCTTGCGAAGCCTTTCAGCATCTCCATTTTTTCCAACTATAAGTGGAAGCAATAAGACCCACTTCCCTCTGTGCCCCCACACCGGCTGGTGCAGTGGCAGAGCCCTGCAGCCGGCAAGTGCAGTTACCCACCTGCCTCTGGACGGGCCCTTCTCTTTCCCGAGACACAAGACGCGGCCCCCCCCCCATGTGCTCGGTGCTCGGGGATTGCAAACCCCAGCAGGAGCGTTGGACCCCGGGCACTGCAGGCATGCCTGCCAGGGCTCTGGGCAGCATCCCGGGAGACGCTGTGGGAAGTGTTTCCTTGCCCAGGCCTCCACCCAGATGCAATTGTAATCTTTATCTTCAAGCAAGAGACAGGGAGTCTGCCAGCACGCGGCTGGTGTTGGTAGAAACCGTTGTCATAACCTGACTTACAGTGGAAAAAAAGCTGTGTAAGACAATGCCTCTTTGACTTACAGAGTAGGACTACGATTGCTGCGCTGATTTCTTTTCCCTTGTGTTGTGTCCCTGTGCTACAGCCTCCTGAGGAGAATAGAAGCTGATGGTTTTAGTCCTGAAAAAGTATTTTTTAATCATAGTTTACTGATCACGTCCCAGAGATAAACTCCTGTGTCGGCAGCAAATTTTTTAGGGGGCACATCCCGTTATCCTTGCTTGCTGAAAGGACCTTTTCAGCTTAGAGCAAATGGTCCCCGGGGAAGCAATGCCTTGTCCAGGAGCTCTGGAGGAAATCACCAGTGGCATGTGCAGGCTCCTGGAATGAAGGTGGAAACCTCTCCATGGTGATGGAGGGACAGACTGCAGAAGCGAAGCCACTGAGTATTCAGGTGGTGGTGAAGAGAGAGATCATCTCAGCAAGAGCCAGAGGGACTGCAGCTGAAGCCGGCCTAACAGCTCTGGTGTTTGACAGGGTGTCTGCTCTCATGTGGACAGGTCTTCTCAGCGACGGGCCTCTTTGTGCAGCTACTACGAAGAAATTTAACTCTATCCCAGCTGAAACCAGGACAACCTTCTTGCTTGTAGACTAAAGCACTTGGAAGGCAAATGCTGGCAGCATTTCCCTGAGAACAGACCTCCTCGCGGCACACTAACCCCACAACTCGGGCTCCACACAGCCGAGGTTGTGCACAGAGAGTCACTGATTTCAACACAGCAAGCCAAGGGATAATATTCTTGAAGGACACTGAAAGGCCCAGAATCCAAAACACCTGAGATCTTTTAGAGACTGAGAGTACTTAAAATGTGTTTGGGAGAGAACTGAGGTGAAACTGCTAAAAGAAATCATCCTAAGGAAAAAGTTGTCTTCCCGCCATCGACAGGAAGGAGATCCACAGAGGGGTGGCATCTTGGAGAGTGAAGTTGTTCCACCATCCCGCAGAGAGGGGAGGGCTTGGAAGTCATCCTAGCTAAGTGCCGAACCTCCAGGGGAAGAGTACATACGTGAGCAAGCCATGAGATATGTGAGCCTCGTTTGCCAGCCTCATGCAGCCTGGGCAGGGGAACGCAGAGGCTGGGGAGAAGAACCACGTTGCATGGGCCATTTAATGGCTGCTGCCCTTTCATCAAGGCCTTCCTTTGCTCTGATTAGGTGTTTATCTCCTGTTCTGTAGGGTGCGCGATAACTTTAAACTTAATATTGTTGAGTCAATATTCCTAGAAGACTTGGTAAATGGTATTAAGAATTAACTAGAAGAAGACTGAGAAAAAAAGTTGAGAAATAACAACTCCACTGTGGTCACTGAACCCTGTAGTGCCGAACCTGTGCTCACAGCTTCTTATCATTTACTAGGCAATGCCAGTAGCTGTCGGTGCTGCTGTGGGAGAGAGAACAGACACCATAGTCATCCCTGGAGTGCACTTGAAAAGAGGTTAGAAAAGTGGTGAGAAGAAATGTTTATTTCTCTGGAAAGGTGGAGAAAACACTTAAGAAGAAAAGTTCTGTTAAAATTACTGTCTCTGGATTATTGTTTGCTGGGAACAGAGTATGTGATTCTGATGTATTTTTTAATAACAAAGATTGCCGGACGTGGGAATAAACAAGAGTTATTAATATACTTCTTGTAAGGATGACCTAACTGCGAGTCGTGCCCGGGGTGAAGCAGCACAGCTCTCCGGGGCTCTCGTCTCGTCTCTGCCCTTTCCCTCCCTGTCTTAACCTATTTGTGTCCGAGCTGCCTGTGCTGCAGCCAGGGCACTCAGACCTGACCTGCCGACAGGGCTGTTGCGACACATTGATTAATTAATGGTTGTAAAGCATTTCTGGGTCTTGGCATGAAAGGCACAATAGATATATAAAGTACTGGGAAGGAGTTGCAATGATGTGATGTTTATGTAAAGATAAACTGAAAAGTCACGTTTTCTTCCTTAAAATGTTCTTTTTTGCCTCTCGCACATGAAATTGTTATTGTAGAGTGTTTTGTTGCAACCTAAGGACAGTTATTCAAAGGGATGGGAAGTCGGTGTAAATCTGAAACTCTCCCCATTGCTGTCACATAATTAACTTCATGTTTTACCAAGATTATCTCCCCAAATTAATTATGAGAATAATACAGTTTCAAGACCGTTTATTCAGTAATTAATTTTTGCAGGGAGAAGCTTCATTTCAAGCATTTGTAAAGTATACGTAAAATATTAATCAGAGTGTTGAACTAACAACAGACCACTGGATGCCACCCGGGACAGATGAGATGCAACCACTTCCCTGCACTTCTCAAAAGCAGGAATTTTATCCAGACATTTCAAAGCTCCTAGGAAAGCCAGTAAGTTACAGATATGCTGAGGGAAATCATGCTCAGATTTAAGAATACAGTATTGCACTGTGCACTGTGGAAAAGAAATGAAGAAGAATAAAATGTAAAATATTGCTTAAAGTTCAAATGGAGCAATCTGTCTTGGGAGACAAAAAAGATGATAAAAAAAGAATTGGTAAGTCCAAGCTGGCAGTTATTAGAATAGCAAAAAACATAGTGCTTATGTACATAATGGTTTAACTTAGATTAAAAACTATAACTTATCTGAAAACACTGTGTTTAGTACTTCGGAGGTTAAATATGGTTCATAGCAGCTCTCACAATTAAATTGTTTTTCCCTCGCTTCAATAAAGTATATTAAAAATCATTTCCTGAAAAGTAACAAAAGATCATTATTTTGTTTGCAAACCGACACCATGTTATTCCTTTAAAGGGAAAACATGTGCAGCAGCGGTGCTCGCACAGTGCCGGGGCTCGCACGCCCTGAGCCGAGATGCAAAGAGCCGTGCACCTCTCCGGGTAAGAGCAAAGTGTTTTGTGAGCCGGACCTGAGGTGCGGTACCATTTGCACCTAAAGGAGCCAATTCCTCATTGAAATCACCACGACCGCCTGATGCCATGGCAATGCAAACCCCGTCAGCTGCATCCCTTCTCTCCCGCACCCCTGCACTGCACACGGGGAGCAGCTCCGGGGAGCTCAGTTGGCCCCACACCGCTTGCTGCGGTGGTAACCCGGGCTCGCCACACGGTTCCCCGGTGTCAGGGATGGTGCAGGGCGGATGCTGGACCTGTGCTGATGCAGGACCACATCCTCCGCTATGGGAATGCGGGCAGAACATCTGCCCGTCGCCATTAAGCGTTTCGTTGAAGCGGCTACACAACATCTGCCGTGGCGTGCGGTAAAGCCTCAAAGCCCGAATGTCTGAGCAGGACTGGTTGCACTAATCTCCTGTAAGTGTACAGCCCAGAGAGTAGCGTGTTCCAATTATTTACATCTTGCCAGGGGATGTTTTTGCAGCGCCGCTTTGCTTATACAGTAGATTTTATTTGTTCGTGGTTGATAGGAAGGTCTGAGATTTACAGTCACCTCTTCTGGCTATTTTCATTTGGTATGGGATAGTATTAAAAATACTTCCTAGGATAAGAGTAACTACAATACACAATCCCAAAATGACCAGCAGACTCATCTGCTTGCCATGAGAGCAGCTATAAATGTACAGTTACATATAAGACTCATGTTTAAAAGTAGGAAATTGCATGGGCTTATCTCCAGCTTGAAGGTGGTTCCCCAGGCCACACCCTGCAACCCATCGCGCCGCCCTCCCCGTCTTTGCCACCCGCCCTCTCCTCCTTCCTGGGATTTCTGTCATTATTTACCCGTGAATTTCCGCCGCAGTAGGTAAAGGTGATGCTGCAGCGTCTCTCAGAACTGGAGGAGAGTTGCTTGGGAAGCACGGAGCTCTCTCACTCCTCCCCTGCCACAGCCACCATGTTTGTCCTCCCCTGGAGCGGTGCCTCACCACAAGGACGCTGACATCCTTTCATGGGATGCAGGCACACGGCAGTGTGAGCGGGGACGTGAATGTCTTTTAAGCAGCCCCAGATCCCCGGTCTCGCACTTACAGCATCACACACCGTGCCAAATCGGTCTGGCTGGCATCACCCGGCGTGACCTTCTCCTTCGCGCAGGGACCCCCATGTCGGGTGATGCAGGCCTGGCTGGCCAACTTCAGCAGCAGACAAGGTGTCATGGGTGAACCAAACACCAAGCCAACAGTAGTGTGGAAATACAGATTTTGAGAGCCGTGCTGATGGGGAGCAGCAACAGGCAACTGGCAAAACCACCAGCACTTTTCCCAAATACAAGCTCTGAAGATGCCATGAAGTACCTCTGTGGGTTACGTCAGTGCAAATTGCTGTGAACCAGTCAAGTTATTTCCTCACTAATGGGAGAATGAGATCAATATCACCATTCAGCAGCATTAAAAATCTACATCACAGGGACAAATTCCTTCTGCTTTCATGGAAGGGGCCTGCACTGGCTTTCAGCTCCAGGTTGTCCCATGCCCCGCAGCACCTGTGAGACTTCAGGGAGAGAAGAGCTCTCTCTGTTTGGCAGCAGCCATCCATCCTTCTGTTGTCCAACCTCTGTTCAAAGGAGGAAGGGAGCAAAGAGGTGCCAACGATTCCTGTTTTGTTCCCCTGTGCTGGGAGCTGGGAGGCTCCGTCATGGAGGTGGCGAGGTTAAAAAAGATGGGGAGAAATGGGAAAATTCCTCCAGGCTTCGTTGTGGATGTAAAGGGCCCTCGAGGGATTAAAATACGAAGATGGAAACTGTCATCTATTTTTGGAAATGTTTTCCTCTCAGGGACTCTCTCCAAGGCTATTAATCAGCATAACAAGAAGAGGAAGAGACTCTCAAAGATCAATTGCTCCTCACTGGAGAAGTAGTTCAAAATAATTGTATATGTGTTGGGGCTCTTTTTGGTGTAATTGAATGGTAGCAAAAGAGTCAAGTATATTTAAGGGATAATCTCTCCTGTGCTATAGTGAACAAAGCAATAAACGCCTATTGAGATTGATTAATCACTGAGGAGGTTCCAAGGAGTTTAATCCATCCCAGAAGTCTTTTATGACAAGGATCCTGCAAAGTGGTGGGGATTATTATTATGCAAGAAAACCGTTAGAAAATAAAAAATTCCCTGACTTTGAAATATGAAGATATCCTGCCTCCACCTGCAGGAAACCTCCATCCCAGAGGTTCGGATAAGGATCTACTGGTAAAACTGGCTGAGGATAGGAAAGGTTCATGTAGCGTAATTCCTAGAAAACTGTCTCCTTCCTTGTTTGCCCCCTACGGAGAGAGATAAAGAGGAGGAAAGCATGGAAAAGGATTCTTCTGGGGAAAAAAAAAAAAAAAGGGCTTAAACAGGCAGACCTTTCAGTAAAAAACAGAGCCTGTCCCCTTCCCTCCCCACCAAACACAGCCTCCCTCACTGCCCAAAGCGAAAGCCTTTGTAATGCCCCGCTGACCTGGAACATGTGGGACCAGACCTCCACCCCTACCTAAGAAAATGCAAGCAGAGCACCAAAATGGAGTGAAAGAGAGAAAGAGACGTACAGCAATACATGCACCGAAGGAGAAAACCAAAATAGTGTCTCTGCCTTTAGAGTACTGAGCAATCCACAGGGTCTTGCTGCGGACCACGCTCGCGCCCGCTCCAGATGAGTTTGAGCTGGGTTGTCCCTCTGCTGCACGCTGCACATCAACAGCCCGCACCCAGAAGCACCCTTGCTGAAACACAGTCATTCAAGCACGCAGAAGCCCACACAATGCTACTCCAGTCAAATAAAACATAGAGGTGACCCTAATAAAAACCTAGCAAATGTCAGAAGAGGGAAGAAGTTTAGATGTCCAGAGCTCCCAGCTTTGTTCCTTCCTATGGCCAGAGAGGTCTGAGTCCAGTCCGTCATCCTGGGAATGGGAAAATGGCCTTTTTCTGCTGAGAAGCGCTGAACCATCTCTGGCATCACCAAATTTGTGGGGAACGGATGGTGGAAAAGCAGTGGGATGAGGCTGCTGCAGGCTCCTGCCCTCGCCTGGAAGGCAGTTCTTCACCTGGCAGCGATGTTGTGCACGCTTTCCAGGAGAGAGGAGATAGAGCCAGGACAGAAAACTGGTCTGAATTTGAATAGTAACCACGCCGAGAGGATTAATAAAGGAGGCATGGTCACCAAGGAGATCTTCGTCTTATTCTTATGTGAAAAAAAGCATGCAAACATGACATAGGTCCATAGAAAGCATAGCTAGTGCTTCACAGGCTAGGCAGGAAACTTCGGAAATCTGTACGTCCAGACTCCGTACAGGAGCACCTCATAGCTGCTTCCGCATATTTTTCTCTTCTTGCCTCTAGGCAATGCTGAGTACACAGAAGAAAAATATTTTAAATATTCCAGCTGACAAATCAAATGCAAACATGAGAACATCATTTGCTTCATCTTCCTAACCTGAAGACAGGATTCCTACCATGAAAGTGCATGAAACAATAAACACCTGATTTGCTTGCAAGGCCCTTTTGCAAGAAAGAGGACGTGCCCTTTCATCTAGCGCATCCTGGGCTCTGATCTACAAATCCCCATTCCTCTGTGTGCAATGCAATTTCCAGGGAAAATCCCACTTTGGCTTGTGATTCAAAAAACCCCACCCAAACTGGTATCAGGAGCGGCTGCAGGCGTTTTTATCCCTGCACATCCCTCGGGTCTGTGGCTTCCAGCCTTTCTGGGCCCCACTCGCCTCTGCAGTGTGTGCTTCTGGGATAAGCTGCTGGCTCTGGGCGGGGGGGGTCAGGGTCATGCAGGCGGGATGGGCACAGAAAGAAAAGGTCAAAAGGAACCAATTCAACCCATTTTGAGCTATAAATCCAAATAAAAAGCAAACCTTATGGCACTGGTTCAGGAAAGTATTGGTCATCAGGAAAGCCCTTTAGGATGTGTGTGTGGGGTGTCTTTCCTGATTCAGGGTCCAACGCTGCTCTAAAGGGACAATCAGCCGAGCATTTCCGCCCTGCATGTAAGCAAAATCCTCTTCTGTAGAGTATTGCGCAGTCTGCTAACTGTTTTCAAAAGACTTTCTTCTCACTTTTTTACTGTTGTATGCTCTTTTCTTCAATTGGCCCTCAAAACAAACAAAAATAAATCCTATTAATTTTTCCTGCGTGGTCAGACTCTTTCGCAAGTCCCTGTTCTTCCAGTGTTTGAGTGTGTCAGGCTCCACACTCCAAGGGCCACTTGCTTACAATCACTTGCTCACACTGACAGTTTTTAAACCATGGGAGCAGTCATAGTAAGTCTGCCAAAGCTACTTCTAATAAAATTGTGATTTCTTATGCAAATTAAGACAAAAGCAAGACCTTAAGTCATCTTCCCCCTTACCTCCATCCGTGCCAGTATCATGAGAAGCCAGGCTGTGGCTGGTGGAGTTTTTTGCATTCCATCATTCGCTTGAATATAAAATTATGAATGTAATTACCTACACACTGCAGCAAGCGCCTTCAGCTTCTGCATCAGGTATATCTGATCAATGGTGACCATGCCTGAGAGTAAGAATGTGTGGTCTACCACCAAACTAATTACCAAATATAAACCGTAAATACATTAACTCTCGCGTTTGTGGCTGCAGCGCAGTGACCACAAACTTCTCCACTGTACCTGCGTTGAGTCAGGAGAGTTTCCCCAGGCTCTCTCTGGCTGCACCTCAATCACATACCACCCAGTGGCACAGCCAGGAACTGTATTTCCCTTTTATTTGGGAATACTTTGTGGATGCAGTAATATATCCCTAAACTGTACTTTGGAAGGGATCTTCTTTTGCCTTCCAAATTCAGCTCAAAATTTCACTAACTTCTAATGGGTTTTATGATAAATCATAGCTCAAAAGAAGCCTTTATGAATCGCCATAAAAAACTGCATGTGAAAGCATCTGCTTCTCCTTACTGAAGTATAAAGGTACATTAATAAGGTACAGAGGCAAGCCTATAAACACAGGCTGGATGTGGCCATCACTAGGTTCAAAACCTCGAAGGGCTGTGTGCTAGGAATGCATTTTCACTGACATCATGCAAAATGAAATGAAAGATGCAATTAGCTGAAAGCACCTTAGGGCTTGACTGTTGGCCATTCAATTCAGCAGGACTTTCTTCATCAGCTTTACAAAGTGCAGAGTGAGACCCCAAAGGAGACCCAACAGCCTGCTGTTACCGTAGCTCGGGGTCTGCTTTGCAGGGTGTCCTGGTTTTGGCTGGGATAGAGTTAATTTTCTTCACTGTAGCTGTTCTAGTGCTGTGTTTGGGATTTAGTATGAGAATAACATTGATAACACACTGATGTTTCTAGTTGTTGCTAAGTAGTGCTTACACCAGTCAAGGACTTTTCCAGCCCCCCAAGCTCTGCCAGGGGCACAAGCAGCCGGGAGGGGAGGGGGCAGAGCCAGGACAGTTGGGGTATTCCATACCATATGGTGTCATGCCCAGTATATTAACTGCGGGGAGCTGGCTGGGGGGAGCAGCGATCACTGCTCAGGGACTGGTGGTGTCAATCAGCGGGTGGTGAGTGGTTGGATCACTTTTTTTTTTCCCCAGGGTTTTGCCTCTCTCTCTCTCTGTTTTCCTTTTCACTATATTATTATTACTGTTATTATTGTTATTAGTACTACTACTACTGTTACTCTTTTATTTTAATTGTTAAACTGTTCTTATCTCAACCCATGACTTTTCTTGCTTTTGCTTTTCCAGTTCTCCGTCCCATCCCACTGGGGGGAGTGAGCAAGCGGCTGGGTGGTGCTGAGCTGCGGACTGGGGCTAAACCACTCACAGGGGCTGCTTCACGTGTGTAGACCTTGCTTGCACAGGATGTGGCAAGAGTGTTTTCTGGTTAATAACTGGATAGGACCCAGGAGATCTGATTTCAGGTTTTATTTCTGCCACAGACTTCCTGTGCAGCCCTGGGAAAGTCACTTAATGTTGGGTGTCTGTCCCCAGTTGTACACCACCACCACATCGTTTCTGATCTCCAACTGGGCTTCTAGCAAAGCAGGACGGAGGATGCCTTGCTCAGAGTGTCCCCCATAATTTGCACAACGCGGCCCCAGCGTTGCTGACACCTCCGTGATGCAAAGGCACTGGTGTTTTGGAGTAGAAAACATTTTTCCCATGAGATAAAAGTCTTGTTTTGCCTACTTGATTGGATAGTGCTCTGAGCTGCACCTACTCAGGAGTGAACTGTCCCTACCTCTTATGAGAAGACCTTCCATCCTGATTAATCTAATATGAACAATAAATATTAGTATGAGAAAAGTCTGAAAATTGCTCTTTATCATTACTTGTACATAATAGACAGGTTTAAAATAAAATTCATATTCTCTTCACCTTCTCCTGAACAGTAGCTGGTATTTGATATCAAGAGATTTTTCCTATTAAATTAATCAGAAGTCGTCAAGTTCTAGGTAACGTCTGGGGGTTTTTTTTGGGCTAACTTCAGAATTAATACCAGGGAGTTTGAAAAGGGTATACATTTTTCATTATGTCAGATGAAAAGAACATCCTTCCTATTTGTATGATAGTGCAATAAAAGACATCACCAGTGACTTCAGCTCCTGGGTAATTTTTTACTTGTCTATCTGGTTCATTTTTCTTTGATCAAACAAAGACTAAAAATACTGTGGCATTTTACTACTTCAAAACTCAGACAAACATAGACTTTATCTTTCCGAGGGAATATTGGAAACTACTGTATATGTGAATTGCCCGAGCTCTGAGGTTTTGGGGTAAGGACCAATTTCACCAAGCGTTACAAAGCTGCAGCATTGCCCCTTACAGTTTTCACTGCAATTCCACCCTGGCGCTGCCACCAGCCAACGCACACGTGGGGTTGAATCAAGCAGTGACAGGCGGGGGTAGTTGCAATGCCCCAGTTTTACTGCCCAGCTATTTGAAAATAATTTTAATGTATTTTTTTCCCACCAGCGGAGAAAAATTCCAATGTCAGAAGCAGATCGGGCTCCTTGGTTGCTTCACCATCCCCTCCAGTTTCCTGACCCTAATTAATTCTTCCCCGGTGCTGCCTGCCTGCCTTTGTCTTTTGCTTTCTACCTTCTTGCCTTGCTTATCTTCAAGCACTTCCCCTAATCCCACTCACTATCATTCTTTTTTATTTTCCTCCTTTGTCTCCAAAATCAATGGCAAAGTTCTTAACTCTTGCTGCCTGAACTTCCTTTCCTTTATCTTGCTTCCTCTCCTCTCTGCAGCTTTGTGTTCCTACTTCTCCTCTCTCCACTGCGCATTCATTCAGCATTTTCTGCAATGACTCCTCATCTCTTCTCCCCTTCTCCATTGCTGGTTCTCCACCTTCTCCTTAGCTCCCCTCGGTCCAGCACCTCTCCCAGCTCGCAGGGGTCTCCAGCCCTGGGCTCCTGCCCTCCACTGAGGCTGCTGCTCGATGACAGCCTGTGTCCTGAAGCTCTTTTGCTCCACAACACCTTCCTTTCCCTCTGCCCCTCCAGACCTCTTGAGCTCCTCCAGTTTTCTCATCAGCCACTCCACCAGCATCGCCACCTAAACCTCTGCTCCCAGATGTGTGCCCACATCTGTACCTGCCCCTTCAAACCAGTTTTGCCTTAATATTCAATTTTTCCACCCTCACCTTACAACCACCTAGATTTCCATGATGAAGCTTTCTCTTCTCACGAAGTGTTCCCTGCAACCCATCCTCTTTCTTCTCACAATTAATTATCCCTGCTTTCTCCCTCATCTCAACGGCTCTCTGTCTCTTGCCTTTTTTAGACTGTAAGTGCTTTGGGACAGGGAGCATGGATCATCTGTGTTTATAAAGTGACTGGTAAATTTTGTGGCACTGTATAAATATTTCCTTTATTAATTACAGCCTCCAGCATGAGGCTTTTATTCAAAAAAGGCTTGTAGAAAGGAAATACATATTTTGGCAGCATCTTGTTGAGTATGTTGACCTCACTTTATAACTTCCCTCCCAGCACAGGAAAGCGCATACCGCAGTGATTGCTATCGTTGCGGCAGACATGCAGACCTTCTTCCGCATGCAGAAGATAAAGACCTATCTGTTAACCTCCTGTTTGTCTCCACATCACTGCAAACTGATTACGTGATAACGTTTTAAGCGAGGGTGACATTTCCTACACCTCAGCTCCTACAATTAGATCTGAGTGTCAGAGAACATCATGTTGGTGCAGGTAAGGAGAAGGGAGGCATTAATCTTCCCCAGCAGCACCGGCACCGACCGTTTGTCAGGGCCAGCGTTAACATTTCACTTCATTTATTCACTCAACACAAGATTTTCTGTGGTGCTCAAGCCTTCCTTGTCAGTGGGTACAGGCTGAGGAGCTCATCTTGTGGACGTATCCTCATCTGGCCAACAACTTACTTGCCTGCTTCTCACTCGTAAGGTGCATTACGGTGCTACCGAGTTAGAGAAAAGTCTCTTTTGGAGTAAAAAGGTGTCTCTGAACTCTTGCCTAAACAAAACACATTTTTTCTTTCGAGTCCCCAGGAAAAGTGTGTGCCCATCAGCACAAACAGGCAGCGTCCTTTCAACAGACACCACCTGCCAAGAAGAGCTCTTGCAACATGCCCGGCCTGTACTCTGCTTTTTATATCTTCCAGCTGGTTCTGCATTTGGTTTTGTATCTACTTCTCGGCAACTTGCATTGTCTTAAAAGCTGTTGTTGTTTTCATTGTCCCACCTCGGATGAGCACCGCTGCAGGTGGACCCCGGTGCCGCTCCTGCCCCAGCCGAGCCGGCGAGTGTGGGTCCCACGGCGCGGATTAGCCGTACGCGAGATGAGAGCAGAGACTGAGTACATGGGAAAAGCCGGGGAGGAAATAGATGCTTGTGCCAAAAATACTATAAATAAAACCTGCCACAGGCAGCACAGCCTGGTCTTGATATTGTCCAGACTCTTCTTTCAAACTTGCCCACTGTTCTGCCCAGCTTTGCCTAAACATCCCTGCAGATAGAGTAATATCAACGTCTTTATACTCCTGCATTTGCAATCGCATTTTTGTAGGGAAGTAGAATAAATTTTGTTCATAAAAGACACTTTTTATCATTATAACTGTTCCTACATTAAGAATTGTACCAGTTACAACTATACCAAATATTTAAATGTATTTTAAAAAATCAGCTGCCTTACCCAAATAGATGCATATGAAACGTGTAGAGACCTCACTCGAGTACTTCATCTGCTCTCTCATAAATGAGTCTTAATGAAATATTGACTTAGTGCTGGCACTGTTTCAAGAGATTGCTTGCACCTTACCATAACCAGTGTAATATCAAATGCCTAATCAAAGCGTAAATCATCACAAACAAACAAACAAACAAACATATTTGATTGCTTTGCAATACGAGAGTTTAACAAGGCTTTCCCAACTGGGATCCTAGAGGTGAGGTAAGCCCAAATTGACAGCTGCTCAGCTGGAAACTGTAATGATCGGGACCCAGCATGAAAAAAGTACGCATGAACTGCAATTTTAAAGAGCTGCCGATGCCTCAGTAAAAACTCTTATGTTGGAGTGATTGTTCATTCTGAATAGCTATTGAGCCCATCAATACCTGCGCCTTAGTGCAGAAGAAACGCATATACTAATTTGACCCCTGTGTTTTATTCACCTTCTTTTACAAATTTCCTGCAGAAAACAGATGAATAATGAAATGGTGTTACAAAACGATGCAAAAGGCAAAGGCAGAGCCATCTGAGAGCTGCGGAGGGTCTCACAGTGCCAAATGACTCCGTGGCAAAACAGTAGATCGAATTCAATTCTGATAAGCTCAAAGGGAAAAAAGAGCCTTCGCTCTGTACACTCACTGATGAGCTCTTCGGCAGCTATTACCACTTAGGAAAGAGATCTGAGAGCCACTGCTGATAGTTTGAAGAAACATCAGTCAAAGCTCACAGGCAGCCAGAAAGGCAACTAGAATATTATAGGGATGTGTGCCTGAAAGCTCGTTTAATTTTTCCAGCTATATAAGTTGGTGCAATAAAAGGCATTGCGTGTGCCTATGAACTCTGTTCCATCTGTATCCTTAGACCGTCACAACTGCAGCAAAATACTGCTAAACCAGACAACATCATTATGCCACTATATAAATTCATGTGTGTTCACCTCTCGAATATTGCGTGCAGTTCTCCTGTATCCCCCTCAGCTTAGAAAAAGAGATGATTGAATGGGGAATATGATAAAGATCTGTAATAGCCTGAGTGGCGTGGAGGAGGTGTAATGGGAGCGATTATGCGTTACTCAATTTAAGAATAAGCCAATGCCAAATGAAACTTTTGAGCAGTAGGTAAAGTAAATACCAGGAACGCCTTTTTTCACATGAAGTCTAAATTGTAGATCTCATTTACCTTGGTGTATCAACACTAAAAAAAAAAAAATCATGGATTTTAAAGGGAGTAGAAAAATTTACATAGGAAAGGCCCAAAGGATGGATTGTGCCTCTTTTTTCCTCTTTTTACTCATCTAGTTATACTGCACTGAGCTGTAATGACTCGCTCCTCCTTCAGTGGTCTCACACCTCCTTCAAGGCCCACATGTGCTCATTAATCCGTGCTCTTTAATTACTGTGCACCTTCTACTTTATGGAGCTTCCTGCTCATCACTAGAAGAATATGATCAAATATGAAGAATATATCATAACATGGCCTTAGCATACCTCTAGCTTCTTACAGGTGTGGTGAATGGGAAGTACGGATGGTGACACATTTGGTGTCACAATGTTTTATTTAAACCATCTTTTCCTGCCAGGTGATCCTGGCAGATCGTTAGAAGCATGTTTCCTCGCTGTCCTCATCTTCCTTACAAAAACCTAGTTTTCCCATAATTGTGAAGACTAAGCTACCACCTGGAACCATCACTACCAGGAAAATATCTATTTGTATTTATTAACTACCGCCACAGCAAAGCTTTGCCCCATTTGTTAGTCTCACCCATCTGTTAAGCCTTGACTGACTGGAAGCCGTTTGTAGCTGGAAGTGCTTGAGACAGGGACCTCGCGGTGTCGATGCTCGCTGGTTAGCAACGGCGTTAGTTAAAGCAAATCTCTGCCTGTGCAGCTGTTGTAATTTTAGACGAGAAAGAGCGATCTCAGAACATGGGAAGCACAGTCCTTGTGTTCAGCCTCTCCACAGCTGCTGCCCTTATCAGTACAATTATGTTTAAGGTTTTGCACGGTGTGGGATAAGCAGCTTTAAGTCATCTGCATGCAACCACAAACGGGGAGTGTTAAAATCAGGATTAGGACTGGGGTCTTCTTGGCTTCGCTCCTGCGCTTACTTAGTCCATGGTTCATTAGTACAGAGGAAGAGAAATGCTGGCTTTGACCTAGGATTTGGTCCAGTGTCCTGGAGCACAAGATTAGAAATCTCTTCCAAAATTATTCCCCATTAGCCTTCAAAGTAATTCTGAGTATTTTCATATCCACAGGTCCTTGTTGACGATCAGCTGAGAGGGCACACGCTGACCATCCCTCCTTCCCTCCCTGGAAAAGATTTTCCTCCTTTGGGGCTACCCTGCACAATTCCCGTTCCTGCCAGTGGGAGTTGTGTATGTGTCTAAGAAGAGAATTTGGCTGCAGAACACTATTTTAACTACTATATTTAACATATTGTATTATGACATTTACAATATTTCCCCCAAAGCTCTTCTCAGATTAAAGAGAAGCAACTATCTGCATTATGCTGGCCCTTTTTCCTTGTTGATTGACAGTGAAATTAAATCAGTTCATTGCTTGTGTGTTGTATGCAACTAATTCTGCTCAGCATCGTTGAGCAATAGCTTATTCTACCAGACACCCCATCGACTTCCCCAGAGCCTCTTACTGTGAGGGAGGGCTCATCCTGAACGAGGCTGGGGGATCTGTCGCTGCATTTGAATGAAGATCTTTGTCACCAGCGAAAGTTGGGAGGCTGGGGTTTTGTTTCATTTTGCGGGAAGTTGTCTGGGTTTCTCTGGGTGTGTTCATTTATTTGAATGTAGTTCCGTAATGCTGGATTGGAATAACATTTACAGCAAAATCTGTTTCACTTGATGTTAATTATTTAACACAAATTCAGTTATTATGCCATGCCCCAGTAGCACACAAACTGTTCAGCCGTAAACAGATGAGAGACTACTTCAGGGGAAAACCACTAACGCCTGGAGACATGAGTCAGATAACAGGGTCTTGGAGAGGAGGAGTAACGGAACACATCCCTTTTAATCCTGAAATAGGACTACAAATTTCAGGAGATAAATTAGCGTTCTGAAATTTTTGGTTCTGTGGGCCTCAGGAGAACAAAGCAGTGCGCACAATTTTGTAGGGAAGAAGTAGTTCACTGAGACAAAAAAAACCCCAAACTTCAAAACCAAAAACAGGAGTGCGTTAATTTCCCTGGAGTCCTTTGGAACAGTTTGGATCGTTCTAATGTTAGTCATACAGCCTTTTAGAGCAAACTATTGCAACAGGAAACTTCTCTAAATCCAAAGCCCAAGCTATGTCTTAAGTGTACAACTAGAGGCAGATCAAAATTTTGCAAATAGCTCTCCATTGTCTTCAAACAGACACATAATGGTCAGAAGTACCACATCTGAATGCTCGAAAGCTTCTTCTGTTGAAAATTTGGATTCTGAATCTATGCTATTCTTCCTGATCTGCTCAGGATTTGGCTGGATTTGAGGATTGCATCTGCTTCACCTTCACGTTGCCTCAGACCTGGAGCGTGCAACTTCCCCCATCCCTGCTGGAATGGCCTCTGGCTCTGCGGAAAATGCAGGTTCACTGCAGTGTACAATGGTACCGTGATACTGTAATATATAATGATACGGTCTCTAGGGTCCCTAAGCTACTTTGGGATCTGCTTCTGAGGATCCTGGGCATCCCCTGCTGAACCTGAGCGTGGATCTTGGCTTAGGCACGTCTGCACAGCTCAAGGCTTTGAGGGCTACAGCCACATAGCACTGTGTCAATACATGCTCAAAGTTGATTTTCCAAAAGCAGCTAGGTGATTTAGAAAACTAAGTGCCATTCTAGAAGGTAATTTAAGCACTTCAGAGTGTAAACCTGATTGAAAGTCAGTGACATTGGAGGTGCAATTCATCTTATCTCCCTTAGCTGTCCAAAAGTTGGACGAGGCTTCCTGGGATTTTTCCACAGGCAGCGGAGAGCAACGCTCCAGAGCCTGGCGACTGATGTAGGTGGCACGGTCTGCCGTTGGGGGCATTGAGCTTTCCCTACTGGCACAGAGACAGCCTAGGCATCCAGCTAAGGCCAGATATCTAACTTTTAGATAATTAGACATACAGAAAGTAGGTTTTTAGTATTCTAAAATGTAGTGTAGGGTACAGATACTAAAAAAAAAAATGTTCGATGGTGCGTCACTCCCTGATGATGTGACTTCAGAGTTTCCAGGGTCCAAGAAAAACTCTGACAGGTTGCCACTACGCCTAAAGCTCAGTGGTATTTAGATGGCACTGTTATGCTAATGGCATGGGGGTAAGCATACTCTGGTACAACCTCTGCAGAATTAGGAATCCAAGTGACTCCAAGAACTTAGCTCCCAAGTCATGTTTGAAATGGGACAGAGTGGCCGAGTGGCCCAGGGTCATGTTTTTTAATAGTTTTTCCCCCTCTGTACCCAGATTTTCCACCTGCCAAATGGCTCATCCTCCAGAGCTGGTTTAAGGACAACATAGCATGTTTTAAAGACAACAGAGCGCTTGACAGTGCTGGGACCTGCACCCCGTAGTGATGGAGACCAGAGAGGTGTTTGAGGTAGATCCAGCCTTTAACCAAGCCCTTCTGGGAACTGCCAACCCCTAAGCCCAGCCAACACCTCAGGCACCCGGGAAGCTGTAGGAGCTCTTTCAATGTCTGTCCCTGTAGTTGTAACGCCTGTCACTGCAGTTCACGAGAGACAACTAATCGATAACCGTACAACCAAATAGGCAAATAAAAATAAAATCCATTAAGATGGCAGAGGTATTTACTTGTTGTATTTACACCATGGAGAGCTGCACTGTCAGTCAGTGCTTCCCCTTTGCAAGATAGAAGCAATTTGTGCAGACTGATCCCAGTTTTCTCATTAATATGTAAATGAGGCATGCCAGTTGTTAGGTTAGAAGAAAGCTGTCATGTTTATTGTGACAGATTTAATGGATGTGTTTGGATTGTGCATTCAATGTGTTTTCAAGAGCATGTCTTATCTTTGTTTAGGCAGTAAATCAAACATGTAAACAACAATTCATTAGCATCTGTCAGAAGCTCAAAGCTACATTGTTATAGTTGAAAATCTCCCCGGAGGTGAAAAAAAGTATATCTGACTTATTCCAGATTAGTTTGAATATTTTCTTTCTGTTTACCAACTTGTAAGTAATAATTGAGCCGCAGAATAGGTGCACTGGGATAGCACTAGAGGTCAGACAGAAACCAATCGAACACCAGGAATCCAGAGCTGGTCCAGGAACCACCGGCCAGAGAGGGGACTGCGGCCACCCACCTCTGCCACCAGCAGGGACTCAGCCAGTGCCATGGCCAGGTTTGCAGCAGTGGCTGTAGGATGCTATTTAATGCCTTGGAAGGAGAAATCTCCACCTGGGCTGCTGCAGCTGCACCCCTTGGCTCACCACCAGCAGCTCAAACCCTGCATGGCCAAGTGGGAAATTTTGGTGTGGGATGGGATACATGGGAAAAATAGCTTGGATTTAGGAGGCTCAGAGGGGATCTCATCACCGTGTACCAGTACTTAAGGGGTAACTACAAAGAAGATGGAGACTCCCTTTTTACATGCAGTCACATGGAGAAGACAAGGGGGATGGACACAAGTTGCTCTTGGGGAGATTCCGATTGGACACGAGAGGGAAATTTTTCACACTGGGGACAGTCACCATTGGAATAATCTCCCCAGAGAGGGGGTTGACTCGGCCACGTTGGACACTTTTAAGACTCAGCTGGACAGGGTGCTGGGCCATCTTGTCTAGACTGTGCTCTTCCTAGAAAGGTTGGACTAGATGATCCCTGAGGTCCCTTCCCACCTGGGATTCTGTGATTCTGTGAAGTGGTTTCCCAGAGGGTCAAGACTGGATTTGCTGGAGCAGAGAAGGACTGGACCCTGAGACTGCCAGGTGGTTCATCCCCAGTGACATCTCTGTCCCTGGCCTGCTGGATTGCCCATGTCCTCTTCCTTTGAATAGCTTGGAGATGATCGTGCTTCACAGGGTGCCTCCTATTGGAGATCTCAGTTTGCTTTACAACCATCAGCTGAACCTGATCACAGACCCATAAAACAGGAATTATTGTATCCACTTAACTGATGGCTCTGAGGAATGACAGAGGTTAAACAATTTGCCCAAAGACACAACAACGACACAGCTGAGAGGAATAAAGGGGAGCGTAAAATCATGGCAGGACTCCAGTCCTTATTCTCATGGGCCCGCATTACTTTTGTTTTTAGCTTCTGTTAGTTGATGACTAATGCTATTTTTCAAAGCTCTTTGTGCCTAGACAAGTTGGGATCTCCGGAGACTAGAAATATCAGCCAGAGTTGGGTGTTATGCAGGCAGAAACTGTCTAAATTGTGTCACCTAGCCCACGACTTCTGTCCTGCTGTTTGGGATCACCTAGGCACCAATTCTGGGTTTTGCAGGGGTCTGTGATACAGGTAGGTAGGAAGAAGCAAAAGGCAAGTTCACTTACGACCTTCCACAAACTCAGATCTTTGGTGATAAAGTGCTACTGTGTTAACTCACTCTTCCATCCCAATTTTCTATGCATTTAATAGAAATAATAATAATTTAGAAAATGATACTTAAGAATCAGTAATATAGTACATCAAATATTTATGATTTGCAATCAACCTGAAAATGTTCTCTTATCTACACAGCAAAGTATGATTTCTTCCAGTGAAGTCACAAAGTATCTTTTTTAAACTGGCAACGGGCTTCACATATTAGCAGCTTCCCTGTGATGGTTCAGCACGACCCACAATTTGGGGTATAGTGACTCTGTGGCAGCTGAAACAACTGATGCCCTTTAAACTTAAGTGTTGAGTCCTACTTGGCCATGGCAGTTGACCAGCGCTGCTGAATGACAGAATTGTAGAATCATAGAATGGTTTGGGTTGGAAGGGACCTTTAAAGGTCATCTAGTCCAATCCCCCTGCAGTGAGCAGGGACATCTTCAACAAAAATATGGAATTCTTCACAAGTCAGGAGCTCTTGCCTCTGTTCAGCCAGAGGACCTCTGAAAATCTGTTTGTATCACAGTCATGGGAAGTTTTAGGCCTTGATTAAGGTCAGGATTTGTGCCCAGGTACTTTGGGCAGAAGTGAGGCAGTTTGGTTTGGAAGCAGGGAGCGACCTGCACTGAGAGAGCTGGGTAAGGTCTGTGTGGCCGGCAGTTTCCCCCCCAGTGTGTGCAGAAGGAGGATGAGGCCTCCTGCATGGTAATGGCAACATGGAGAAAAGGTGGGGAGCAAACTCCTCAGGGCAAAGGCCATCTCTGTTCGTGTACATGCAGTGCAAGGTGGTCTCACCTATGGGCACGTAGTGCGCTCCAGTGACGGATGCTCACTACAGGTGATCCAGCATCTCTTTAAACCCACTACTTAAACCCAATTGGGCTGTTAAGCACAAATGTCTTTCTGACCTTCTGCCCTCTCCCGTCAGGTTCCTGATGGATTTGATCTTCAGAGACCTTGGGGCGAGGGGGCAGAGGGAACCCAAGAGCTGCCGCTGAACCCTCGCCTATCGCGAGCCCATCTAAGCCCATTGGGCCAATGCCAGACTTTCATTTATTCAACTTCCTTCCTCTGTAGGAACTTACAATTTAATCAGAACTTCTTAATAGTACATGAATTCTAAATTGTAGTCATTTGCTGCAACTAGCCGCAGGCTTTTCTGTCTGTTAGAAATATCTATGTTATTTCTTTCTTTAGAGTTTACGTAAATAAAATAAAATAAACTTTTACAAATAATGTTTGCCACTTAATGTTCTCAGCCAAAGTATCTATCTGAGGAAATAGAAATCCTTCCTTACAATTCATCTTAAGGATGTAGTTTCGGTTTCTTATAAAGTAATAATGAATGTACCACAGATAATGTTCCAATAGTGCAAATGAGAGGAGCATATAATCAAAATGATAATGGCGGGTATTGTACGGCTGGTATAATAAAATCTATCCCACTATGAAAATCATATCTCAAGGCAACATTCTGTCTGATTTTTGTAATAATTGTACAAGTGAGAACAGGGCACCAGGCAGGCAGAGAAACAAAGGTGCCGCGGTGGTTCATTAACCAGGCGCTGCCCCGACAGCCCATCCTGCCTGGTCAAGGGTCTCTGCTGGGTTTTAAGAGAGGACTCCACCACTCAAAACAGAATGAAAATCCATACTAGAGCCAGCCCACACCTCAGGCATGGTCAAGATGCAGATTAAGCCAGACAAAAGGTGTGCATTTTTGTGCCTAACAGCTCCTGCCTGCACAGTCATTCCTGCCTGCACCGTTCGGTGGAGGATGCGGGCTTTCCTCCAGCAGAGATGACCAGCCTTGCAAAGCTCCTGCTGGCTTTTGCTCTTTCACTGCGGTCAGACTTCTCTAAGTGACCTTCCTCATGACAGGGGAACCTGTGGCTCTTCCCGATTTTGAGGTTTCTCTTCTAGAGGTTTCTCTCCACCCAGGTGAACCTCACATTCCTCACCTGTTTATTTAATTTTAATCTTTCCCGCGTTTGCTACACAGCGCTCGGGGACGGTGGCCCATGTTGCTAACTGTTGGGGCCCATTAGAAACATTTGTGTACATACGTAATTACTGAATTTTAAAACACAAATGACTGCCTTTGGGGCCAACAGGCACAGCAGATACAATCTGTCATGTCAACTCTCATTCACATCATGGTATGTTTTTCTTAAAGGAAATTACAATGCCAAAACTACGCTTGGAGTACTAACAGCATCAAAGCCGCCCCTCTAGCCAGCAAAACCAATTCAAGAGGAGAGGCAATGCTCTGGGTTAAATGTCCTGAGCCACACTATTTTTTCCCCCCGTCTCCTTAGCTTTTCGTTATCTGTCATCTTTGGTGCCTGATGCACTTTGCTTGGGCCCTGCCTGGCACCCCAGCGTTCCCAGTGAGCTGCTGCGCGGTCGCTGCCGTCCCGGTGGAAATGCAGTGCAGGGCAGACACGGGAGCAGAGCTGATCCCCGGTGGGGTGTGGAAGACACAGCACAGAGGACATCACGTGGCTGTAGGATTTCAGCAGCCTGGATTTATTTGCAAGATTAGGATCTTAATCTGGAAAGTGGATCCTATCTAGTCGGCCGTATTACTTCCATCCGTGGCTGCTGTGCCCCAGCGATAGGGTTTGTGTTTGGGTTTAAGTGTCACGGAGTAGTCAAGTTCCACATACGTGTATTTACATGTGTGTGCCCTTAAGTGAAGAATCATTTTCATTCTGTTCTCTATCTGCTTTTATACTCTGGTAAACACGTATTCCTGCTTTCATTACACTCTAGTGTTTGATTGCTGAGCTGTGTTAAAGCATCATTACAATACTTCACAGTCCTTGGAAGCGAAGTATCATTAGCCCCTGCTTAGCAGCCCTGAGCGGCACTCCGCACATGCATGTCCACCTTTCCCAAGCCCTTGGGGCTGGGGCAGAAGAGGTTCCCATGCGGGAGAGAGCTGGGGCAGCTACAGGCTGCACACGGCGCGCAGGGCGTCCCCAGGCCAGCCCAGCACGGCTCTGGACCCAGCCCTACTTGGGACCATGCTTGGGTCAGCGCAGAAACAGCAAAAACCAAGAAGATTCTTGCTGACCTGGGATTCTGTGCCTCAGGAGGCCCCTGAAGATCTTACTTACAACACATGAACTGGTAACAAAGTGCCATCTTCAAAAATGAAGACGCCACCTACGTGAAAATGAAGTGCCACTTGGTAGCAATGGCAGTGATAGGGAATAGAATCTTGACACTAAAGCGAGTATGGAAATGCTGTGTTATCATTCAAACTCCATGCAAACCATGTTGCATTTGTTATACACGTCAGGGGAGGTCAACCCATGTACGTTCCCAGACTACTGGGAAAAAATAAAAGCATCTGGGCTCATACAAAGACAGAAAAGTGTAGAAAAAGCCATTAGAGCTTTTGAAAAGTTCTCACACGGCAAAGTGGCTTACGCTAACCCACTTCAACATCGTATTTATAGATTAGGTCCATTAGACAGACTGGTTTCAGAGACCAGAAAACAATTGTGGGTTACGTCTGTTGGGTGTAAGAGTTTCGTCAGGAAAAAAAAATCTTATAATGAGGATTGCTCGAGTACCTTTTCCTATGTGCTGAAAACCCCCTAATCCCATGACTGCTGGAGAAGGCCTCACTGACTTAAAGAAACAGAAACAGCTTGATTTGAAATAAAAAAGGAAGACTTTTCTGAAGCTAAAAGAACACCACAGAAGTCATAGAATCATAGAACGGTTTGGGTTGGAAGGGACCTTTAAAGGTCATCTAGTCCAACCCCCCTGCAGTGAGCAGGGACATCTTCAGCTAGACCAGGTTGCTCAGAGCCCCGTCCAACCTGGCCTTGAATGTTCCTAGCGATGGGGCATCGACCACCTCTCTGGGCAACCAGGGCCAGTGTTTCAAGTGTACAAATATAAATCAGAAAGGTATAGAGCCTAAGTAAAGTGAAGTAAAATTTAGAAGCTAAGGAAAGCAAAACCATGCAAAAAGAAAATGATGGCCACCAGAGTGGAGAAAACGGTAATACCTTTAAAGCATATTAGCAGTAAAAGAAAATAAATTCCTAACAATGGTATTTACCTAGCTGAAGGCAAACATTCACCTGTTGGAAGGTAAAGATTACATTTCAATTCATGTTATTAACCATCAAATCGTCAGTAACGATGCAGAAAGTACAAAGCTTTGAATAGATGTTTCATGTCTGTACTTAGAGAATCATCCCGACGATGTGCTCATAAGACAGCACCTTGATGGAACTTTTCTTTCCAACAGCACTCCAGGAGAATATTAAACACTATAGGTAGACAGTGTAAAACTGGTGGGTTAAATAATCTGTGTTTTTGCACTTTGAAACAGCCAGGCAAGGTGTATTCTAGACGAGGAATTTTTTTGCCCTCCGCCTCCCCTCCCTGCCTGCCTGCCCTGCGGAGCCTCCTGCTGCAGGGGCTTCTCCCAGGTGCCTGGAGAACATCAGTGATGCATTTTCTGCTTCCCCAGCACTGCTTCTGCCCAGTGTTTTCCCCAGGGACACAGAGAGACCCCACAGTCCTTCACCTGAATTTCTTAGAGCCTCTAAGGGCTGTTAAGGGAATCCCTCTGTTTTCCTACAGCTTTTAAGGACGTGCCTCCCAGCGTGGTGATGCTATCTGCCGCTCCATCAGCCCAGCACACAGCCATCCTTCCCACCTCCTCCCCAACATGGCAGACTAGCAGTGGCAGCATGTTTGCACTCACACACCTTACAACTTGTCTGACTTCTTAACTTCAGACTCATTCAGAAACAAAAGCTGAATTAGACTTGGTAAGAAGATGACAAGCAAATGCTCGCAGTGAAAGCCACAAAATCAGAAATATAAAAGGAGAATTAAGTTGTTAATCAGGTTGAATCATTTCAAAAAGAGTGGAGAGATTTTTCCAGTGAAAAAGATGACTCCAGCATATAAATTAATCTTTTGTATAGGAAGAAATGAAAGTCATTAAATGTCATTGTCTTATTTTAAAAGCAGCAATATCCTGTCTGATTGCAAGTACTTAAAGTGGGATGATTAAACAGAAACCTTATCTTCAGTGTTCCAAGGAGAAAATTGGAGAGAAGTTATCCAATTATGGATAATAAAGAACAGGGAAAAATCTGAGCAGAGAGGAACTTGGTTAGGTAAGTTATGGAGGAACACTCGGCAAACAATCACACCCAACATACCGCACAAACAAAAGGCGATCTATCCCGCAGTACACAAAATTTCATGGCTTCGAGAAGCCTTTGAACTGCAAACTTGCTTGTGATTTTCCATTTTTGTAAGCCTTCTTCAGACCTTTATAAAACAATAGCCTAAGGCACTTGTAAATACTAATATTCTGTTAAACATCTGGTTACTGTAAAATGGGCTTGTCTTTATTTTCAAACAGAAGTTTACAAGCAGATTATCAGCTGCTGGCTGGCTGTTGTTTTACACTCTCCAGCAATCCACTACGCATAGGCATATTGCTCTGCTGAATGGCATTTTTCTATATTGTCAGTGAAATTTTAAGTAGAAACAGTGGCTCACATGGCAGAGGGAACGATATGATTGGGGTCGTCTCTTTCTGCTGCAGATATCCGTATGTCCATAAGCTCTGAGTGCCTCATGTCTTTGATGCAGTTATTCTTGCAACGCCTATGTGAGTTGGCACAGACGACTGTCCCCGTTCCCTCACAGAGGGACTGTGAATGAGGACAATATAAAACAACCTCTCACAATGTAGCACAAACAGTCGAGGTTTAGATCTTTGGCCAAGAACGAAGCTTTGCATACCTAATTCAAGAGAAAGGTTTCCTTCACTCTGCCAAGGGAAAAAGCCCTTTGTCTGGACAGGACCTCCTACTGCTGTTAGGAGAAGCGGGAAGGAAGGAAGAAGCCTTGTGGCCCTGGCAGGTTTGCCAGCGCAGTGTGGAAAACTATCACGAGTTAAAACTCAAGTTGCTGCATTTTCAGGTGGTCTCGATGCTCGTGGGAACATGACCTGGGTGGAAGGATGCACTGATGCCCACAAAGGCTCTGGTAGCGGAGCCTGTTCAGTGAATGGCTACAGCTTGTTACGGACAGCAAGCACAAACCTTTAACCTTCCCACCTTTCTTAATTTAACCTTTAAATGATGTGATTTCAACTCTTACTTTTTTCTTTCCTTTCACTGTGTAGGCAGCTTGGGCTAAATGCAGCCTGCAGTACGAGGGGAGCCGCTGGGGGAGGGAGGCCAGCCCCCAGCACGCCCCCGGTGGTGCATCCCCTTTTCCATCTATGACCCACATGCACAAGCACTGGCTGGGAAACAGAAGGTTAAGTCGTATATTTTACATCTGTGCAGCTGTTCTCTGGCTCCGTGTCTGATGCATTTGGCAAGTAAATAACTAGACCTGAAAGTGGAACAATGTACCTGTCAGGGGCGTTAGCTTCTATGGAAAGTTGCATTTTAGTTTATAAAGGGAAAATTATTAATTAATTCAAAGACGCTTCAATACAACCCCCTAAAAGAAGAAACCGGTCTTTAAAGTGCACCTAGTTACGTATAATTGATGTTATTAAATGGATCTTTTGCAGAATTGTTATTTATGTGAAGAAATTACCAGGTGTAGGACTCCGCATTTGTATCTTTTGAGTCAGCGATCAGATGAAAAGTACCTTCAAAATTTAAACTTGCAGTCAGAGGCAACCTGGAGCTTAGCTCTGGAAGCCTGACTGTCCAGAGATATTCTGGCTGAGTAGAGAGGATAACACTTCATAATCTGGTATGACTTAAATCTCCTCCATGCCAGATAAGATAGCGAAGGGAGAAAATCAAATCAGGTTTCAGGGAGACTTATCACACTTCTTTGTACAAATTTGTATCTAAATCTGCAAAATAAGGAGTATGTTCAAAACCTCTTAAAGCAGGACACAGGAGACGAAAGCTACCCCTCCGGCTCCATGCCCCACATCAGCCTGACTGCTTGAAAACCACGATACCACATTACACACCGAGTCCCCTCCCTTGGCTGGCTGCCCACAACCTCTGATTTTACGTGCCATTCCCTTCCACATCCGCATGCTCCATTTGGTGGGATGCAGGCTGCCAGAATCACAGCGACGGACGAAAGCGTCTCCCACACTTCACCCCTCTTTTTCCAACAGCCACTTTCATAATCAGAAACCCATTTCTGTTTTCTAGAGTAAAAGACATCCATAATGGATATGATCTACTCAGATCTTGGGACATCTGTTCTCTAGCCCACCTTTTTGACTAGTAGGATATGATTTTATGATGGAAATGTTTCCAGTTTCGTTTGCTGGCTGTCATGCCGCAGTGGTGCTGGGGTATTTGCTGGAATAGCCACTGCCTTGATTTTTACGATTGAGCGGAAATATTTTACAGGAGCATGGATGTATTCCTTCCCCCAACAGCTGAAGTGCAAGCTTTCATCTTGAGCCGTCCTCCTCCTCTTCCGGCCCCTCATCCGAGACAGTCGCTGCTCAGCTCAAGAACAAACAGATGTTTCTCTTGCTACACAGTATGTTGTTTAATCCCACGTCAGGGAACAGTCTGGTGCATTCCCATGCAACTGTCAACTTTGGAAGGTATTTTTCCCTGGGTATGTAAGGAAATGCAGCTGATAATAATATTAGGTTTTACAGCAAGTCTAACCTAATAGCCTTCAGGGCTGGATTCTCAAATGCCCTACAGGAAAATAAATGCAAAATATAGTGCCCAAATCTTAGACATACAGCTGGAAAGATGAAGTTCTGCTACCAGATTATGGTTTCAGATGTGCAAATCATCCCATATATTCCTTACGGTGACCTGTGTATGGAAAAACTACTATTTGGACATCAAATATTCAGGATGAACTCACGAGCTGCAAGGTCCACACAACCTTAGTGAAATCTGGGGATAATCGACAGTGCAGAAGCAACTTCCTGGTCCAGACTGGAATGAAAGTCACGCTGGCAAGCTGTCATACGGACGTATCAGTGCTCTGTCTGAAGATCTTATGCGCACAGAGGACACCCAGCTGCACCAGGCGAGTCCCTGCTTCACGTGAGGATGGCTCCACTCTCTCCTGCGCTGCCTCAGCAGAAGGTGCTGCCCAGGGCTGTCTTCAGGCACAATCCATCTCAGTGATCACTATGGCCCTTGTCAGGACAGGGCTTTGCAGTCATACACTGGCACAGGGAAGGACCGTCACTTTTTTCACACTCAGACCTGGAGGAGACATTGAAGGCTTGCCTAAACACTGTATCAGCACAATAATTTTTCCATTACTTTTCCAAAGCAGAGTAACATACATAACAAATGCAGAGCTATATCTTGATGGGAAATGAAACCAAGCTCTGTTTTGAAAACAAACCATACGATGTGAGGCAGAATGATGATCTCTCCACAGAGTCTGTAATCTTTCTCCAGTAAAACAAATGATGTGTTTCTGAAAGGGGTGGAGCCCTGTGAAGCTCCAGGGGCTGTTGGGGACCTGGCCACAGTCTGGTGAGGCACCTCATGGCCCTGCACAGTGTTTGCTACCTTAGCAATGCTTTCTTCAGTCAATATTCTCCACTTGCGGTCCCTTTCAGTCTGCTTACTGCGACCCTTCCCCTTTCATTGAACTGGGTCATTTAAAACACCAGCTCTTCTCCCTGCTGGCGGTTGCCTGTTTGGGACAGGAGTTAGGATTTAGCGCTGCAAAGCTGCCTCTCCCTTCTTCCCATCCTTGGATGTTGCTTTGGAAACACCCTCACTCCCTGCCAACCCACTGAATGGCAGCCCATAACCAAGAGCCTGACTCCTCTCTCCTAGCAGCAGGGCCATTAGCATCACACAAACTATTATCAGTAGCCCTACACACTGGTCCCACTAAAATCAATTTATTGCCTGAAGTATTTGGCTCATAAAAGGATAGTTTCCTCTTTTTCTTTTACCTTCATAACGAAGGTTTTCTGCTCAAGAATGTACAGAGGAAATGAGGTTGTTCGGCTTATGGATACAAATAGATCTTGCTTTTTTGACTTGCAAAATGAATTCCACTGTGACTTCGATAAAACTTAAGTATGCTAATGTTCAGTCAACCAGTTGTCTATTTATTTCTGTTTATGCCAGCATACCCATTAGCAACTTTTTCTTGTTTTCTTTTAGAATATTAAATGGTTCAAACATATTCTAAAAATTAGTTGATTAGCTTGTTAGGGCACATTTCCACTGCTAGTTCCTTCTGTAGCAAAAGAGAAAATGAAGGTAATTTTGTTTGCAAGGAACGTATGATTGGAAGCTGACTGTTGAAAGATGTGCCATGTCAATGTAATGAGGGAGTGTAATATCTTAGTTTGCATCAATATGGAAATAACTGTGCAGTTTGACAGACCTGATGCTAAAGGCAGCACCAGAGCACTCATTATGCATTCAGCCTCTGATTATGAAAAATAGTGTGTTTTCTTTTAAAGAGGAATACACATTATCAATCAAAACTGCGCCAATTATTTCCAAAAGGGATCATAGCTAAACAGGCGTGGGGTCTCTTCAAATATAACTGCACCTGAGAAAACAGACAGATATCAAAGTACATGATAGTTTAATTTCATGACAGTTGAATTAATTAGGCCATATAAACCCTGCCTTCTGATTGGCCCAAGCTTTGCTAGGCTGGCGCCGCGAGTTACGACGACTTTTCTTCACCAGGTAGCATCACAAGTTAGGAGTTTGGTGTCACCTGGGCTGTTGCTCCTCCAATCCCAGTCAAGCAGTCCTGCTAACAAGGGAATTGAAATGCAAAAGTCCTCCCGGGGCCGAAAGGTTGGACATCGTGGTGGGTGCTCACATCCCCAGGTGTGAGCCACCCCCACCTTCCCGCCGAGGAGGAGCTCTGCCCTCTCTAACGGCAGAGAGGGGCTCACAAGATCCCTTCATCTGATGGCCCAGCCCCTGCCCCAACATCCCCAGCAGACGCAGCCGGGCGCACAGGGAACCACTGGTTTTTATTCTGAGGAAGGCAGAGGATCGCTGCTGTTGCAGGCAGCCCACAGCCACAGCCGGGAAGAGATTAAAAAAACCCAACCCAACCTGTAAGAAATCAGAAAATGGGCAGTGTAGCCATGAAAATGATTCCTGTACTTTTGATTTGGTCTTTGTTTGCCGGTATGAATTGAGGTCACGGAGTCACACTTTGGGGCAAAAGCACACTTTATTTATGCTGGCACAATTTTTTTTCTTATTAACCCCTTTTCTCCTGTGCTGTTTAAAGCAATGTTTGCTCAGTCTCTTGATCTCCACAAGACTCAGCTGGGAGAACGTCATGATATCCTGACTTCAGAGGCAGTAAAAGCTGTTGCTCCAGCCAAGCTGTTCACAGAGTCACAGAATCACAGAATTCACCCAAGTCTCCACAATATCTTGGCCCCATACTCACACAGCACCCTGTATTGGTGCTCTTTAATCTGTCTGTAGAGCCCAAAACATTACATTGACCCATGGCCCACAGCAGTTCCCAGCCGAGCTGTGGGCTCTCTTGTCTTATTTTCAGCAAATGACTTCTTTAAAACACAGAATCAAGCTGCATTCAACCATCTTAACAGAATGGTCACCGGGCTGTTATTACATGTAAAAAGAAAGGTAAGAGGGTAATTGCAAAGTCACTAGACAACATATATGAACGCAGGCAATTATCTGAAATAAAAAACATGGGCGAGGACTAAGTCTTTTCTTATTTAACTGGTTTGGGTTTCTGTGCTTTATGCAGGGGGTGTTCAGAGAGCAAAGCTGGACATTAGAGCTCAAGCATGTGCCAACAACGTTTACACGTAGTATCTTGCAAGGGAGAGTCCCAGCCATACTTCAGAGGTTTCACCACGGAGCAGGCAGTACCATACGGATCGGAAACTTCCCCGGCTTTTCTCCTCACTCCATTTCCATTCCATCAATTTGTCCCCGAAGAGACATCTAAATGAAAGCGTGTTTTTGTAAATAGGGGAAGTCAGTTGATCATGTAGGATTTCAGTCTGCTTTTGCATTCGAAGGTCTCTGATGTCAAGTTGTCTGTAATTTGTACTGAACCAGAAGCAAAATACTGCTGTGCTGTCACTGGAGTGTCAATGGCTTCTCTGCAAAACTGAATCTCGGTGACATTTACACATCCTAAGGACCTGTCTGAGCTTCGCATTCCACTGAGATGATGCAGGAATAACAGTTTCTTCAGGCTTCAAATTGAAGCTCTTCTGGCATTTTGCAGCTATAGCAAGGGAAAAAAAACCTGATAACTTGTAACTGACCTTCTGTTCTGCTTCTTGGGAACAGTACATGCTTCAGATGGATGTATGGGACTTAAAGGACTGCAGACTTCCTGGAGGTATATAAGTTGCCATAGAATTAAAACCTACCTGGTTTTGGTGAACCAGTCACTTGAAGAGAATATGGGTGTATAAATGCTAACGAGACAAAGCTCAGCGCTAATTTTCTCAACCACAGGAAACCAAGCAGATGTATTCTTTCTTTGTAAGCAAGGTACAAATAAACATAAACTTAAGAAATAAGGAATGTAAACCCCATCTGTCAGTGGGAAATATCACGAAGAAATCCCAGTAAAAGTAGTTCAGAACTGGAGTACACAGATCTGTTTAAAGAAAACAAAGAGCCTCCTGGTTTATATGTCTCAGAGGAAAGAATAGACCAAATAAACAAAAGGTTCAATAAATACCATTCTGCGATTTTGTTAGCATAAAAATGAATGTTGTACACGTTGCATTGTTGAGAGACTGAACACTTCTTCTCACCATCAATTGTTGTCGATAGATATACCTGTTTAAAGTGTTCACCCACCACAGTCCATCTTGATACCTTGCCATTCAACCAAGTTGCAGTCATTTAGAGTACTTATGTATTGCAATAGTTTCTATGACAACAGATGATGATGTTAAGAGTAAAGAATTTTGAGTTGGGTCTATGAATAGGGAGATAAAGGCACTGAACTGCAGAGGGAAAGCTTTTCTTCCAAACATTTAGCTTAAATATCTCCGCTATTAATATTTACCAGCAAATAATGACAGTTGTATGAAAAGCAAATACACTCAGACTTTAAGTTTTAGAGAAGCAAATGTTTTCCTAAAAATCTTTACTCCATGGATTTGATTAGTTCCTGTGCTCCCTGCCTGAGCAGACCAGGTTCTTCTCGCACAAACCTAAAACTGGATTCACACTGGCAGAGACTGGCCCTTTCTGTTTCATTGAGAGGAAGGCAGGAGTGCTAAAAGCCTACGATAGCTCACTCCACATGGGGTTCAGATCAGCTGAATATTGATTCCAAACCCTTTCAAATACAAAAATCCTATGCAACTGAGTGATGATAGCTCCAAAACCTCAAGACTGTAACTCCTTCACTTGTAGAAGAACTTCCTGTGGATACCAAGGAAGGCAAGACTTCTCTTCCAGTCCCTCCCCAGTGCCCACCCTCTGCAAAGCCCACTTGCTCTGTGGTTTCAAGACCCACACTCCTGCCATTAATTCCGCTTGACTCCTGCCTGCTTTATCTCCACACAAGGCTATGTTGTGGCTTGCCTGGGTTTGGGACAGTGTCTTTGCCTTTAGGCATTGCTGAACAGAAAGCAGCCTTGCCCTTCAGCTGCCCAATATCTGACTGTATGATGCAAATAACACACACCAGGAAAAGTCTTCGCCGGTGGTTAGTAAATGTCGTGATTGCAATTGGGTATCTACTGCACAAGTTCAGGTTGCATAATTAATTTAGTATTATTTGGACACGGACAACAAAACCTGCTTACCTACAATGGTCCAAAAAGGCCATTGGAAACCCATGCTTAAGAAAGCTTAAAGTCTCTGCCAATCCCAGTGGCAGCTGCAAGGAGAGAGCGAGGAGAGGATCGCAGTCTCATGCCCAAATTTGCTGTAATCAGTAACTGGCAACACCACATCCTGCCAGGCCTAATGGACAGCCTGGGCAGTGCTCAGCTCCCACCGCCCGAATCCTGCTGGGAGCAGAGGTTATCCAGAGATAACTCATTGCCCTGGGCGAGGCGGCAGCGGAGCAGCTCGGATATGGGGTGACAGGGGCGGAGGACAGCAGGGATGACACCCGGGATGACACTCTGTCCTGGCGACGGGACCGCGCTCAGCTCCTTGCCTTAGGCTGCACACCAGACCTGTTCCCCATGGTGCAAAAAGGTGAAGCCACCATAGATTTAGCCACTGAGCTTACAACTGTAGCCAGCTCTGACCTGTTTTATCAATTCTGAAGTGGGTATGATGGAATAAATCCCAAACCCTTATTTTCTACAGCTGTTGAGTACCATTGCTGCTCTGGCCTCCTGACTCTGCTCACAAGCAGGACAAAATTTACTGACAGAAGGATTTTTTTGAAAATAAAACTAGATGAGTCCAGTTCTGTTATGGGCTAATCTGGGCTAAAGCATGTGCCAGCTCTCATAACCTTCTCATGCCTGCACTTTGTTTTCCACTAAATGTCAGCTCTGATAGACTATCCTGCTCATTTGAAAGAGCAGGTTTTTGCTTCAATAAAAAACAAACGTAGTTAAAAAGATAGACAGTACCTCAATAAAAAAATACCATGGATGCATGAAATGTTCAGTCTTAATTGGTGTGGCTATACTGCACAGTTTCCTTGCTGGCATATGCTAGTGGAGAACATTTGTTGTCAGGGGATTTTCGAGGTTATAAAGCATCTTAAAGGTGTTGGAGAGTGTGTAAATTAAGCCGCTACAGGTAGGTAATGTTCCCATGATGTCAGGACTAAATATGCTGGTGCCTCCAGGTAAGAATTTACCACGGTATGGAGTACACACTGGGGGCCTGATCCTCAGTTAACGTAAATCCTGTTGGCTCCATCGGCTTTACTACATCAATTCGCACTCACTGCATTTTGGATTCAGAGGTCGAGCCTTGCAATTCGATGTCACAAATACTCTAAAGCACAAGGAGGTTAGAAATTAAAATACCCAACCCTCAGTAGCTGAGACTTTCAGCTGGATGCTTCCCCTCCAGAGGGACGTGGTGCCTCGCTGGGTGCCAGCTCATTTCCTCAGGGCTAAGGACTGAGGACTTTTGGCAGGACAGCGAGCGTGCACGCTGCTCCAGCACAGCCCCACCTGGAAGCCATGCAGCCAAATTAACAGCACTTCTGTTGCAATAAATTGTCATCAAGGGAAATGCAGCTATTTAAGTGGCACATTATTTACTGGACTGGGGAATGAGGAAGCCGGAGGAAAGAGGAGCCTTATTCAGTCATTTTGAAAAGGATGAATGAAATGGCAGGAGCCTTCAATTTTTTCACTGGAGTTGTAAAGAAAAGAAAAATGCATGCAGCTCAGCACTGCAAGTCCTGTCTTTCTTCCCTGGAAGGGTGGCACTTGCCCAAGCTCTTTGGCTTGGTGGCAAAAGCTCAAGCATCTGCGTCCCCATCTCTTCATCAAGACATGCGAGATCCAATGAGCTGATCTGTCACTGTCCTCTTGCATCAGCCCGGCTGCACCGCAGCCACAACTATCTACCTCTCCATCTGCCCTGGCTCAGCCTGTGCTGGAGAGTGGGACCCCCGTAGCTCCCCACCCTGCCGAGGTGTGTGGGTGAGGGGATCCGAGGAGGCTGGGCTGGGAATGGTGTCACTGGGAAGGATGGGTGCAGGCGTAGCACGCCCAGCTCCGGTGCACTTATTCTCTCTGGACTCTCTCCATAAGAAAAGCTGCTGGAAAAGTATTTAGGGAAATCTTGTAAGCATTAGCAGCACGATGGAGCTCTGCAGCCTTCGTGTAAATGTTATTCTGGGTTAAAAGCTTTTGATGAGTAGGTTATAAACATGTCTATGGGGATTGTTAACTCTTCCTCTGCTGAAGTAAAATGTCCTTATTACTGAGCAAGGGAAACTTGCAAAATGCATATTGCAATATTGGTCTGTTGGTACTTGCTGCACTTTGGATGCTATATTGTTGGTCAATATAGGATAGAGGACTTGGCAATGTATATGCTCCTTCCCTAACTAAGAAGTTGTTACAGCATGATGTTAACCCAAAGAGCAGCCCCAATGAATCCCAGGGGGCAGCAACACCTTGCCCACGTAGGCACCAGTGCCTGCCAGGGTGCATCCAGTTCACCCCAAACACCCCTCTGAACCCTTCTGCTGCCCTGTGTACCATGGTCACACCGTGCCTGCCATCAATGGCCAGCAAGCCTCCACCACAGTGGTGGAGAGGCTCCGTCTGGACCAGGGACCAAGCCTTCTCCATTATGGGGAACCAAAGTCACTTCCCCCAGGGCTTCAGGCCAGGGCCAATGAGCCAAACTGAGGTTTGGCTTCAAGCAGCATCAGATCTTACCAAAACAGGGCACACCATCACTGCAGAGCCAGGCTGAGAGCTGCCCGCCTGGAACACACGCTGTCACCTGAAAATACCAGCACAGGGAGGACATCCCTTAGGAAATACAAACACCAAAGAAGTAGAAACGCATCCAAACCCTCCCATGGCCTAAAAGCTCATACCTGGCTGCTGTTCATGCCCATTAAGAGGACTTTTCCAATGGGAAAGTTGGCTTTGGAAGCAGTCCAGAGCAGATCTTAAATGTATGTCCATGGCAGATGCAAGCAAGCAGCGCTGGCATCCCCAGAGCATCTGACTGACTTTGGGCAGGAGGGATGCATCCACCCAGATTTCCTGGGGGATGGGGGCTCATGTAAGACTGGCTCTCTTGCTCTCTTGGGAGATTTGGAAGGTACCGAGAAGCATGAACATGAGCTCTCCCCCACCGGCATGGCAGCCCACGCAGCGCTGCAGCGAAGGCTGGGGAGCCTGGGGTGGAGGGGAAGATCACCAGCGTGTGCTGGGAGAGCATCGCACGGCCACGGCAGTGCGGACAGAGGGGAGACTGGCCTTTGGGGGGGATGCAAGAGCTCACGTGCCGCCGCCACATCTTCTTCCCGCTCGGGGGAACAAATTACCCTCATACTTCTAACATTAGCAGCCATTTCCATAACCAATTAACCTCTGTGTTATACCATCAAGCATCTGAAAAAGGTGTTGTGACACAGTTATTAAAGGATGGAAGGGACTTGTTGGCTGGCATACATAATAAAGGGTGGCCTTGCCTTCCTACTTGAATTTCTGAACAGGGGCAGATGAAACGAAATCCTTAGAAACGAGAAATATTTCATGCTGTTTTGGGAGAGATTTGTTCTAGGTTTGTAAAATGTTCCCAGCAATTTTAATTTTGGGGTTTGTTCATTTGCTTTTAAAGAAAGATTATTTTCTAGCATAGCAAATGACTACAGAAATTGCTTTCCGCATTTGTTATTTTCTTTTAAAGAAACTACCCACTTTTTTTGGCTTTTCTTTTCCCCCCATCAAGCTAATGGGTCCTGGTTCAGGAGCACTCTGCCCTAACCGTCAGTCTGGATTTGCTGCCGGGGCCTCCCTTCTCCTCTCCCTCCCAGGAGCTGCGGCGGACGGTGTGCTTCATTTGTCCCAATGGACCCCACGGAGCTGCCGTGGCTCCTTGCCCCCGTGCTCGGGCAGGACCAGCACCTGCAGCCCCTTCCTTGGCGGTGGGGTCCCTCCACACCAGAAATGGATGAACCTCGCTAATATCATCAGCGCTGCTAACCTCTTCCTTGGCTGTTCTGCTGCCACAGGGCCACGCAGCAGTGGTACAACGCAGGGGAGGTTTAAGAGAAGACTACAGGTTAATCGCTATCCAGGTAATACAAACAAGATGAGATTATTCAGGTGGAAAACAGAAAAAAGCTGCCTATTTCTTTGCAAAGGACTTTGCAGCCTCTTTTTATTCTCAACCAAGATGCTTCATCCTTGCTGGCCTGGAGAAAGTCAGTGAAATCCCCAATCTGTAACAACTTGTTACAGCACGCAGAAAGTGTCCATAGATGTATATATTTTCAGTAATGCTTAAACCTGTTACAGGCTCTGCATGCATTTGTGTGCCTGCTCCATAGCTGTCAGGGAAATTTATTTTTTTGTACTATTTGCTCTCTTAAAACTCCTTTGCTTTATCCATGCATACATGCATGCATGCACATAGGCGCGCACACAGTTCTCTGTTCCAACTCCTCTCGACCAGAAAGACCTAGGGCTGCCACCATCCAGGCTGCCGGGACCATGGAATCATGATGCACTTGCAGCACCGCTGGGACAGGCTACACGTGAATCAAAATATTTCACCAATATCTGGTTTTATGGAAAAAAAAAATTAGAAGTGTTCAGCTGGAATAAATGGTAAAAGAGGGAGCATTTTCCAAATAGCTCTACAGGGTTTTTTTTTCTTCCTCATTTCCCCTTTTTAAAACAGATGACAGAGTCTGTATGGTTTTATTCCCCATTTTTGCAGTGGGGAGGACTTGAGAAGGAAGGGTTAGGCCAACAACAGGCATACCTTTTTTTATTCAGGAAACTACAGTGACACTTTTATTTAAAGATCAAAGCAAGGCAAACACCATGACTCCAAGCCTCTTGTCTTTTTTTTTTTTCCATAAAAGAATGCTATGGAGTTTACTAGTGGTGTTACTAATGAGGCAACTTCAGCACCGATTTCACATTATTAGCACTCTATCTAGTAGAAGCTGATGATCTTTGGCCACTGTAAAACATGATTCCCAGGCCAGGTGTTGGGCTCTCAGCCAAAATGTTGTGTTTTTCCCAACACTGCACTACAAAAGGCCTCAATGATGATAGGAAAGATATACTTCCTTTAGGGATCAGAGATAATTAACTCTTTATAGTTGCTCTTTTATTATTACTGAACCCATGCCAAACTTTTGCATTGCTTTACCTAATAAAAGTACCTCCTGCACTGCTGGTAGTATCCAAATTACTTTTTTCATTCATTAACAGTCGGGCCTTTAACTGCATTTTGAACTTCTTTGTTTTAAAAAACTCTCAAAAGTAGTCATTCCTGAGCATTTACCCTGCATGCTTCTCTTTAGTTTCCAAACTTTATAACATAATTATTCTTACCAAAAGGGAGTAATTTAGAAAATATACAAAGAAGTTGAAATAACAACAGCATATGTTTCACAGAGCCACCTAAGAACCATATTTAAGGTACTGCGTGCTAATATGCTGCCACAGCATTGAATTAATAGATTTACAGATTCATTAATAATAGCAATAATATTGCTTCTCACTTGCAAATCTCAAAGAACACTATGAAACAGGGTAGCATCATCATCCCAGCTTTGCAGAAGGGGAAATGAGAGAGAAAATGACTCGCCCAGTGCTAACAGAGCAGCATCAAAGCCAGGACCAGAGCTCCGCTCTCCTTCGCGGCTGACCACGCTCTCTCTGTTGGCTTCTTCTGCCCTTGTCCACACCAGGCATTGGATCTGATCTGGCTGCATGTTTAAACCTGGTGAGAAAACGGCAGACCTCAGCCCTTGCTTCCAAGCAGTGCCAAAACGAGCTGTTTATCTCGGGGGGAGGGTCCGCACACCTCCGATGATCCTTTCCTCTCCTCGAGACTTGCACCTCTCCTCTTCCACATTCTTCCTGGGGGGAAGCAACATGCATATGAGGGCATCGCTCTGTGAGCTGGAGGTTCCTCTGAGAAGTGCAAGGCCAAGCGGTCGATTCATTTCCGTGAGAGTTAACCTGCCCAGCCGTATTCACAAACTTCCTTCTGATGGAGCCGAGCGCCCTAGAGAGAAGGCACCCAACCTCCGCGGTTACTGGAGGGCCAGCTTTCAGAGCGGGGCTGCTGTACAGTTAAGTGCGCGTTGCCACTTGTCACCATCTCATACACTCAACCGTTAAATTAACTTGCAGAGGCAAGTACTGTTTTCTCAGAGGCCATTTTTAACATTTGCCTTTCAAAAGCTAGTGAAAAGCTATATAGCAGCCTACAGGAAATAATGTAAGGAAAAAGCAACACGAGAACAAGCCCATGAAATGTTTATTTTCCCAGCTCTGTGACCGCAACCCTCTGAGCAGCACCGAGGGCAGCCCCAGGACCGACGTTGCCTGCCTGGGTGCAGAGGAGGAGCGCTGCTGTCCCATGGCGCTGAACTTACTCATCCCCAGGAACAGGACTGTGGCGCAAAGCCAAGCCCGTGGCCAAGATCTGCCCGCTCCACTTACACAATATCTAGAGACACGTAGATGGCTGCCACCTCTCTCCCCACCCCAGGATGGGGACTTTTGGAGTTGGGATATGTAAGGAGAAGTGTGCATAAAATGTAAATTAGCCTGTGAAGGTTCCTGGGCTCCCTTGCGCTGAGGCGCACTGTAATAACCATCACCTGGACAACCCCATGGCAACTAGGCTGGAGTGCTAGTTTTCCTCCCAGCCTTGCAAAGGCAGCACGCTTCCCTCACCCCGCCACTATAGTCTGTGCTGGAGCACCTGCCACCGGGGCAGCATTCCCGCTCTCGGAAAGACACCCTCTCCTCAGGAAAGGAAAGTAATGTGTTCTGAGAAACACTGCATGTTGGATCAGTATCCATTCTGCTCCTCAACTTGGAATTTCCAGGGATTTATTTATCTTGAGCCTTGGAGTTTTCAAGTGAAGAGCAGATTGCTCAGTTTATACCATGCAACCAGGTGGAATAAAGATTTGTAGATTTGCCACTACATCCGAATACACAAGGAAATGAAGAGAGGAAAAAAAGAGATAAGTAATATTCACAGCATTTGGGATTTGTTTTTCTTTTGAAGCTGTATCTGAACACAGACTAAAAACATAATCTTCCCAGATCCAGGCTCCAGGATTTTAATCTGGATTTCTGGCTGATAGCAATTAAAAGCTGACAGCACAGACGTATTTTATTTAGAAGAATGATTGGCCTAATGATATTCAACTGAAGCATGGCCTCCAGATTGGAGCTGGTCACACGTACAAAGTGCAGAGAATAGCTTAGTTACATGAGATCACAAAGGGAGTTAATAGAACCGGGATCCACATTCAACGTCTTTTTCATTCTCGGCTCTTTGTTCTACCCATTAGTATACACTGACTCCCTTTGGTAAGATCCTTTGCATTTCCAACTTATCAGGGTCTCATAAATGAAAGTCATGTGCTTTTATCTACTCATTCCCTTTAATAAGTGTCACAAACATTCTCTGTGATTGATTAACCGGTAACAAGAAAGAGACAAAGTAGGAATATGCATAATAGCATATTTTTCTTTGCTCAAAGAAACGCATTTTATACGTACGCAGCACTTATATTAAGCTACTGAAAGTGTTAAACAAAGGAGGAACTGAATTACAGTACAAAACACAGTGACAAGGCCAGATTTATCCCTGGTGTAACTCACTGATGGCAGTGGAGTTAAACCAGAGATGAAATAGGCTCACTACGTGTCTGTGAAACACCCCAGTAAGCACAGAGGGATATTCATAGATTTTGCAGCCAGAAGGGACCGTTACGATCATATCGTCTGACTTCCTGCATAAACACAGGCAAGAAAATTTTACCCATTTCCCCATTACGCACACAGATGATCGACTGAAAGATTTTATTCCTTTTGCGCTGGCAGGGGACTTGCTTTGACACTGTGATGGGAAGATGCTGCACGCCACTGTAAGGTGCTGAGCATCCTCCCTGCGCCCCTGACAGCAGTGGGATGTTTTGCTCAATCAGTTCACGCTGCATTCGTCACTGTAGGGGCTGGAGGTAGAGGATGAAAGGGCTTGTTGCACCCAGTTTGTGAGCGCTTCCACTTCAAGGGGTTTTGCCTGTGACATAAACCTGCTGCTCCTCTCAATAGCGTGGCCTGAGGTTAACACAGGCTGAGGTGTAAAATACTGAGGTTCATGCTGGGTAGATGTGGAGGATGAATTCAGCTGGTCTAGGCAGGAAGGACTCTTTGATGATAAGGCAGAAAAGGGATCTGGCAGCGCTTAGCCTTGAGATGGGAAAAAACGCTTGTTCCCAAGGAATAATATATATGTATATATATGGTAGTCAAGGCAAAAGTGTGTATTGCCTAAGGCATTGTTAACTCCACACAACAAAACAGGCAGAGCGTGCAGAACAGCCAAACCACAGAGATCTCCAGGACAGGTACCACTCACAGCAACTTCTGCCCAGGTAGAAACCTCACACCTGGCAGAGACACCAACCCTCTCCCCTTCTCCCAGCACCTAGGAAACATGCACCGTTAGCTTCAACTTACCCAAAGGTGTACCCAGACTTGCTGATGGGAAGGTGCAGAGAAGAGGGATAAGAGGAAGCTCACATGTGCCACGTCTGTCGGCATCATCTGAGCACTGATTAGCCACGAGTGCCAACACTCAGGTCTGCATGAATTCTCTGCACCGTTGCCCCATGTGCCAGCTCTGGGGTAGGAAATAAAAAGGTGAAATTAACTTGTTTGGTTGTTGTATGCCAGAAGGAATTAATTCTGTTCAACTGCAATTACTGATACACACCCTCTGCACATCTTCATAGGTGCCAGTCTCAAACTGAACCTTAACATTTCTTTAACATTTTACCATTTGTATGACTCATTGAGTGCTTTAGGTGTCTCACCTTGACCATTAACAGAGCTCCTACTCTCCAGCCAACTTCTTCCATCACATCAGTGATGTGATTTCTTCCTGTGATTTGCAGTGTTGCCCAGTTCGTGCATTCCTACAGCTCCTTCCATACGAGGACCTCACATTTTTTGTAATTTTATTTGTATTGATGAAGTAAGTTCTGAAAAATCCTGTGAGGTATTATGATCCCTGTATTATGATGGGAAGTTGAGCCATGGAGCAGATTTAGTGACATTTTTATTCTTTAAAAAGCTAGATCAAGACCTAGAACCTCATCTTGTGCCTCTGAAGACTTTGCTTGAACCAGAGGATATGTCTTCCTCACACACAGTACTACCCTGGATGTTTCCCACTCTGCTGTTTAAATTCAGCGGAAGAACGAGTCAGTCTTTCCCCCTGCACTGCAGTTTATATTTACAAAGTACAGCGCAAGCACAAATACATTAGCATTCACACAATCTACATAATTCCTGATATAGCCTGTGCCTTATATCTCCTGAACCCAAGCCCCTGGCCATCCTAAATCTGAGAAGATCCCCAGAATAATTGCGCTGTGCACTCCCAGGTCTGGTGTCTTCTCTCAAAGCCAGTCTTTCAGAGGGACATGCACATTTGCAAGATTATCTTTTGGCTTCTGGTAGCAGAAATCAGAAACAGATTATTTGAAATGAGGAGCATCTACCATTTTAGCTGCGGGCCAGGTGGACATGGATGGAAAGGATATATTTAGCAATGAACACTTCAGACCGCAGTGCATATGTGTATCCAGTTACTAACTGTTAATCATGTCTCCTTCCCCCAAATTGGCCAACCAAAAGGACACCTGGCAATTCTGGAACATTCCTATTAGATTACTAATATCAATATTAAGTGAAAGAGCTTGAAGAATGTCACATTAGTTTCTGATGGCTCCCTTCCGCCATACTTCTGGCCAGCAAGCTTTGGCAGATGTGACTCCATTCTGTCCAAATGCAATTCAGTGTTTAAGAATGTGCTCACTTTCCTGGGACCATCTGTTTACTTTTCTGCTGAAGGAACTCCAGCCTCTTTGGCAACCTCATTGTATTGTACTCAATAAATCCTGACATGTAGCAAATTTTTTTGGCAGATCTTGAATCTGAATGCCATCCAAATTGTTCATTATTGATATTAAAACCGATTTGTGCATCACCAACCATTAAAGGAATGTACTAAATATCTCCATGAATGAGAAACCAAGTAGTCCATCAGAATACATTTATCAACAGTAATGTTACAATGAAGGAAGAGTTTTATGGCTTGTCTTGCTATTGCAAAAGCCCACCTCCAAGAGTAGTTGCTTCTTTCCTTTTGCAGGACCCCAAATGTACAAAGAGCTAACACCAATTAAAAAGTCGAAAGGTATCTGTCCCAAAGGGCTACCTCATATAGTCCAACACATGTGGTCTGGAGTGGGAAGGTAGGACCTTGCATCTATTCCTAGCTCAGCCACAAATCCGCTCTCTGACCACAGTCTCTTCGTCCTACATGGGTTTGAGATCCTCTTCAAGCAGCTGTCTACATCTAGCTGTAGGATCTTCAAGGTATCATTAGGCTTGCCAAATAGATAACATGGATTTTCACTCCTCTAACTACTCTGATATCCAGTATGGATATCCATAGCATGACAAAGTATAGTGAAGCTTTCAAAGTATTGGTGAATATCTGCAAAAAATAATGATGTGTACTTTCTGCATGTGTAGACTGTATACCCACATTATCTTTAATTAAAATTGAATAATTTTCTAGATAAGCAAATTAGTGTAAAATTAAGCTTACCAGACTAATTTTTAATTTGTTGCTGGCGTTTCAGTTGTCAGCGCTCAGAGTCCATTCTATATTTCACATGATTTTTCATATAAACTTACAGAAGCTTTGAAAAAATCCAATCACTTGGCCTTCCACAAAGGAATGGACTTAATTTCTTATTAAAAAAAGAAAACAATAGCAAATGTAACAATCTATCCTGACACACCACATTGAGAACGAGGATTCTCTTGAAATTTCTTCGCCTATCCTTGCTCTTTTCCACTCTAATAACTATTAAAAATTCTGACCTGAAATATTTGCCTTTTATAGCATGTTGAACACTAATGACCAAAAATAGAAATCGACAGCTCTTGCAATAGCACCTGCATCACACAGTCCCATAGACGTAGTTGGATCCAAAACCAAGGGTTGGCTTCAGAAAGAGCATCATCATTTTGCTTCCTTTGCTTTTTTTCCTTTGCAACAGGTAGCTCAGGAAGGTCTCGTTTCAAAAGCAGCTATTCTCCTCCTCGATACATGGAGCGAGCATGCAGCCTCAACAGCGTGCTAAACTTTTTAACTTCTGCTATATATTCTCCAGACACACTCACAGATTCCTCCCCAGTTAACGTAATGCTGCTGGAAGCCTGCAGATTGATAGCTCTGGAGACCGAAGCCTGTCGTTACCCACAGGTAAGCGTTCAGTAGGATAAATGCTTCCTCCCACCGCCCCGTTATGGTGACTCCAGCGCCGAGAGCAGCCAGCCGAGGTCTGGGACGGAAGCGCTGCCGCCGCACCAGCTCCAAAATTGGTATTGGTCTCCTCGTCCAGCTTGGTGCCAGACAGAGAGCTAGCATGGATTTTAGGATGTAGGTGTCTCCCCACCAGAAAATGGAGGGAGGCTGCCAGCATTTATAGATCCCTCTGTTAACAAACTGACTCTGTCACGAGAGGCACACTGCAGTTTCAGCAAGTAGCCTTCCAGTCTCAAGTCAGTGCACAAGGGCTTTAAGGAAACGTGTTAAAAATACCACCATGTGTGACAAGGGAGCTATACTTTTAATCATCTCTGCTCCTTCAGGTGATCTACCTCTACCACTTTGCTCCTGCCATCTCAGGGCAGGCTGTGCAGCAGAGTAGGGGAAAGCACTTAGCTGGCTTTGAGTACCTGATATTTCCTTATCAAGACTAGCGTTTTTCATCATTGCTGTTCTTCTGGTTTGTCTCGCTTTCATCGAACTGCTGGGCCTGTTAAACAAATGGAGGATCACTCCAAATATTTCAGCTGGGAATAAAATAAAGTCTCTGATATCCTGCTTTTTGCTGTTAAAACCTCTTCTCCTCTCCCCCTGGCCACATTACGCCACAGAGGCTGAAGCTTAGTCAACAGTTCCCATTTTCCTCTGCCCACAAGTGCAAAAGCTTCTTCTTGTGCCTTGTGTACTCACTGCAAGTGTGAATCCATGCAAATCCGTGCAGTGGGAACAGAGTTGAAAATCGGAACTGATCAGTTAATCCTCACTAGATAAATGCCCATCCTTAAGGTGCAGTTCTGCTCCTGGTCGTTCATTACCGTGTGCAGTCTCCGGGCTTCACTGGGGCAGGCACCACACAGGGTGGCACACAAGGAGCTCAATACTCCTTTACATATTTATGGGAATCTTCTACTATATGAACTGGCAGCTTTGCTATGCATGCTGTTCTGTCACTGTCTCCATTAAATGTTCGTATAACCTAGGGTTGTATAATTGGCTGAGAGGACAACCTCGTGGATGTCAGGAAATCTGTATTTTATTTCCTGTATGATGTTGGATAATGGATTCTCCACGGCTTTGGATTTCCATATGTAAATCTGGGATACTAATTCCTAACCTGTTCCTGGAATCTGTGAAGCTTAACGGATGGGAAGTTATACCTAATTAAGCAGAAGTGATTTGTATGGAAGAAGATAAGAGGCTGGCTCTGATTTGCGCTCTGGTATTTAGTCATGATCTTTTCCCCAACTATTTCTGCTAGAAGGCCTAAGGTTTCAGCAGGGCTGGTAACATCCACAATGCCAGGTATAATATCTTTGCAAGTCACTCCATAATGCTGTGGCAGATAATTCTGACAGCCAGCTCCCACAGGAAATAACAGCAATCACAAACCCGCACACCTTCCACTAAAAGTACAAGATGTACTTCTGAACTTGCCTTCTCAGTCATAAAGGCTCAGCAGCATGTACATTAGAAACAGAAACAAAACCTCTCCAAATAAAACACCGTGCTGCTTACACAAGGGAGGATGGGAGAAAGAAAGCATCTGAAAGATGTTAAGTCATCTCTTTTAATACACTGCTCTGAAGTACATCAACACTGCGGTGGTGTGAATGGTATGAGAAATGGCATAGGCTTACAAGCGCAAGCAGGGCTTAGGGCAAATGGTGATGGCTGGCTATGCTACACTTCTTTGTAAAAAGGGAGTCAATAAACACTTGCTCCCCTGCAAAGACTGCAACTCATTTCTTAGGAGCAAAGCTGCCACTGCAACATGCACCAGAGGGTATGAAAAGCACTGCAGTTCAATAGCACCGTCTATCTGCAAGGTACCGTTATTTAGTCGCTCTAGTCTCTCTAGTGAAACATAACAATGAAATGGAAAACAGATGATTTTTTTTTATGCCTGTAGGACATGAAAATAATTTACTCAGGACTATACTTTCTAATGGTAGGACTGTGGAAGTCCCTAAAACTTCATAGAAGCTGGGAGTATATTTCAGTGGAAAGATGACACTGTGCTTGCTCTTATTCTGCTTATTCTTTTTCACCAATCCTCTGCTGGCCACTGTTACAGAGAAGACACGGCTACAGGAATCTTTGCTCTGAAGTGATGTGATGAGTTTTACATCTTTACGGTGTGACTCCCATTGGCTTAATTGGGAAACCTACATGTTGGAAGTAGAGTAAGCAGTGGTCTTGTAGTGTAAATGCCCACTGACAAACACAGGAACTACATACAAGTGACAGCTGGTGGCATTTTCAGGAAGGCCCCTCTTGTCTGCAAGAAGTATTTTCAATGTACCAGGTCAAAGCACTTATAAGGGTAAAAATATCATCATAATCAGGACCAACCACTCCTGCTCTTCTATTTCAAGCTTTTAGATGCTTTTCCTCCAGCTCTGCTTAATTTATAAATATTTGTAGTGATTCAGATGAAGAGAAATGAGATAATCTTACTTTAGAAGTGTTTAATGTATTTCCTCACAAAACAATTGTCAGTCTATGACAACAACACGTGTCCTTTTGTCTTGTACATACTCATGGAAACTTCGGCTAAAGGCACACACCTCTACCTCAACAGCAGTTTTAGGTGAACAAGTCTTATAGGGTTGGATATTGACCTTACAGAACCATAAACTGTTTTGACTATAGATCTACTGCAACTGGAGGATTATTGGATCAAACCTAAATGGGTTTTAATTAACTCCACAAATATTGAATCCACTAACAACTGTTGCTTAGAAAGTAAATTCCATGGGGCAGGGATAGATATTATCTGTGTGACAGGCAGTACACAAAACATATTGACTACATCAACAGCAAACAGGGATCTAGGCTGTCAGTTATCAAACACAGATAGAATTCAGCAATTTTGTAATCTGAGGATCTGCTCCAATTACATATTGTGAATATATTGGTAAATATAATTAAACTTCAATTTTATTGTTGCAAAATAACATGACAAAATACGCCAAAGGGCATATGGTGCTCCCAGGTCCCTGCTTTTATTGTTCACCCATCATGTTGTGCTAGAGTTTACAAGATGCACTGGCCTTTTAGAAGGGCTTGGTGTGGGGTGGCCACAGCGGCTGCCATTGCCAGCAAGGGAACGATCAGCCTAGACTTTGCAGTAAAGTGTTTTGACCCCCCAGCCAGAGCAATCAGGTGCCCATTTACCTGTGGGCTGGCTGGGATGGCCTGTGGCACGTGCCTTAGGCAAAAGGGTGACTTTTGGCTAGCCGCTGTGCCCCTCTTCTTCCTATTATTTGTGCTGCAGTAGCATGCAAAGGGGCATTCACATGTCAAAAAGATGGTCAGAGGATAGCAAGGTAGGTGCAGACCAGGCTCCGCGAGCATAAAATTAAACCAAGATCAGAGCTGATGGAAATCTCTGTGTGGAACGTCCTGGCTGGGCTGATTGTCCCACTTGTCCCTATTCTCTGTGTCCAAGGAACAGCTTCTTTTGCCTGCTGGCAGCAGTCACTCCTTGACGCTGCCTTCTCCGGGTGTGCCAATCCTGACTTGGGGAGGATGCTGACCCCTCCTGTTCACAAGATGGTCCTTCTACAGCCCAAAACTTCTATTCCTTCCTCTGCCGGGGCCACTGTTCAGCTGCGAACATTAAACCTTAGCCTAACTTCCACCGTACCAGCTGATTTCAACAGAACCACTTGCCTGCTCAGATCACATACTAGATTAGAGCTTTTGGAAATAAATTCTGAAAGCATTAAAGAGAGGTCTGGGCATTGTGCTGTAGCTGAGTGATCCCACTCTCACGGGCCAGTAGGAGAAATTTTGATTTCTGTGACGATTTAACGGTTTATAAGGTGGAGCTCTCATGTGATGGCAGGGCAGAAACCCAATTCTACTGAGGTAGGAATGATCCCTGGAGGATTTGGGTATATTCAAAGCATTGTGTAAATTCAAGATATTATTAATATTGCTATGTGTTAATTTTATGCCAGGAAGAGTTGCAAACTGAATATAAAGTTAAATATAAATGGGAGTAATTCTTTATGCATGTTTAAAATATGGAGCTAATCTCCCATGGCTTCTTCCTTTTACTTTTATTAATCCTGAAAACTAATTACTGCAAATTATTTGATTAGTCAAAATACAGGAATCAGATTATAAATAGATATTTTTTTAAAACCAGTTACATGAAATCATGATACAAAAGTTCACAGTAATTAGTCCCCTACTAACAGTGAAATAGAAATTATAGTAAGTGTGCTTTAGTGTTTTTTCTTTTATCAGAATGCAATATAATTCTCAGATTTTTATCAAACTGGAATCATGAGCCATATGTATAATGCTATCAAAAACTAAAACAGCACAAAATATTGACATTTTGGGAGCAAAGAGAGAATAGGGACTTCAGCATTTCAACATGAATCACCTTCTTCACTTTTAAGAAGAAACTCCAATTCTTACGAATAGCCGGAAGGCGGGCTTGCGCAGGAGGGCTCTCCAGGGCGCGCGCCCTGGCAAAGCACACCGTGCGCAGGCGCAGCTACGCCAGCAAGCTTCGTCCTGCCCTGTCGCAGCAATACCCATGCCTGCACGCCAGCGCCAGCTCGGTTCAAGAGATACAGCCACGCCTGCGGCTTTTATTGGCACTGCCTCGTTGGTCAGGGATAGCACATCTGCACAGTCCCAAAGTGCAGACACATCCTGCTTGGAGACGAGAAATGGTATCAACTATCTTTCTTTAAAAAGGTTAGTGGGAAATAATGCCGAGGTCTGGGAACATGGACAAAAGATTTTCTATTATAAAGCTAGCCATTTTCTATGTTCCTGAGAGTTTTTAGCACAGCACAGAAAAACTACAAGTTTCTTTTAAAATCAAACTATCCGTTCCCATTTTATACGTATGGCTTGACGATGGTCTGAAACCCGGAGTGAGATGCTGTAAAATCCTGATTAACGGGAGCATTGGCTTGCGAGATGGAGGAGGTTGTTACCCCACGCTAAATCCTGATAACGCACCAATTCTGTAGGAAGAGCGACTGAGGAGATGTACGGGACGAAGGTGACAGGGTGCTCTTCTTCCTCTCCCAAAGAGCAGGGCTGAAGGTGATTAACCATAGGGTAACTCTGGGGTCAACCGCCCGCATCCAGATGCTCTGGCAGAGCACTGTGCACCCCTTTCTCAAGCCCCACATCTGCTACCCTCCTTTCCCACTCTCCTTGCCCTTCACGTTGAGCAAAGCGCTCTTGCAGAGTCAGCTAAAGCACCTTTCCCTCTCCTGAAAGCTTGATGAGCATCCAAAACCCCACCACTGTGTCCTGGGGACCGCTCTTCAGCTGGGGGACCCAGCCCAGGGTAACACGGGACACCCGAACTCAAATAAGCTGAAATATGAGGCAACAAACTCCTAGTAGCAACATTTCTTTAACACCACCCCAGTTGGCAGGTTAGAGAGGGAACAGCATCCTCCAGGAGCTCTGTTTTATGCTGAACAACTGTATTATCCTGGAGAAGAGCTCCTGACAGGGCTGCAGCGCTATCGCTCGGCACAGGAAATAGCTTAATCCTATCATAATCTCCCTGCAATTTTCCTCTGTATTTTGATGTATATTGTTGCAAAGATACAATTTTATTTGAAACAGAGTTTATTTCAGACTCCAATGTGTCAAATTTAATTTCAAGAGTATTTATTGTAGAGAAAAATCTTTTTTTAGTGAGAGATTAGAACTGAAGTAAATAACCAGCACTGAGTTTCTGCTCTGCAAATTTAACTGTTTCCAAGGCAGATACAGATCAAGAACTGACATTTATTCCCTCACCGTTACCTACACTTCAGATTTTTAAATGTTTTTATTCACTATCGCCTCTGGACAAGCAACATCAAAACACTGTCTGGAAAGATCATTCCTGTGGGGACTCTGCGCTGCGGGAGTGCAGCTTTTCAGACTGCCTGTATCGGCTTTGGATGGAAATCTCTGCACTGCCACTTCACAGAACTCATTCCAGCAGGTGGTTTATGATGCTGAGAAAGTTGTGCTGGAAGAAAAGTGATGGATTTTGTTAGTAGAAACAAAGTTTAGTGTGGATCTGTGCCAAGGAAGATGAGGTTTATGAGTACAATATTCCTAGTGCACACGAGACATGAGATCAGTGGTGAGAAATTTATTGCAATCATCTTCCTATTTCCATTTCTGCTTTCTTTTTGGTGACATAATAGTGTAAAGAGGAAAGGTCACACCTTGATGCCAAGATGATTCATAACTTTAATACCAGAAGGAACAATTGACCTAAACAATCTTTGGCTAAAGAGTATTTCCAACAGTGCTTTCAGCCTCGGTCTGCAGCCGAACAAATAGAGAAATATCTGCCACAAGGTTATTGTGATATATTCAGAACCACCTGCCTGAGGAAGGAGGTTGATATCCAGTTGAATGTCTCTGGGAAGCCAAGACAGAGCTAACTAAGACCTACACATAATTGTCTTCCAGCCACCGTCCGTGGAGATGCCTCCATGGCGGTGGCTTCTCTGCAGACAAGCCTGATCGTAGCTCTCGTTGCATGCAGCAATGCTAGGCTTGAAGTTAAGTGATGCTATGATGGTTTTCCTAACCTGCAATATTGACAAAACCGTGGATTCGCAAAAGGCATGAAACCAAGATCAAGGGCAGCGCAATGGCATTTGCTGCTTCGGAAAAACTGCTATTCTGCAGCCTCCTTGATGAGCAAGGTGAACCTCATTAATCCATTGCTTTGCCTGCTCTTTTCTGTTGTCCACAAAGGCAGACTTATAAGATCCAAAGGAGAGAGCAGATACAATGTGGGGATTGAGAAATCTGGGCCACCGTTTCTGTGTCTGAACTGCAGGTCAGGCTCCAAGAAGAGATGTGAGAGTAGGAGTGTGCTACAGATACAGACCCACCGATGGTGAGCAGGCTCAGTCCTGACTCCGGTGCATCGGAAGTATTTGGAACTCAGTAGGAAGATCTACCTACAGCAAATTGATATTATCCAGGGGACACCGAGCCAAGCTGTCAGAGAAACTACTGCTTTAAAAACCCCAGTAACTGTGTCACAGCACGATAAACATATGCACAGATTGATTTTGGCTACAAACCAATAAATTAGTACAACCAATGAGCTCAGCTTTTAGCTGTAACAAACAAGAGAGAATTACTGTAGAAGCCACTACTGCGGCACTCAGGCTAGCATGGAAAAGCTAATGGCTCTTGAAATACTTTTGCTCAAAGAAAATTTTGGTACCAAATATGACAAGAAAAATGCAAAAGGAGAGAAAACAGAAGGAAACGGGGATGTGAGCTGTCCTGGTATAGGCTCTGTAAAACAGACAGGGGTGGGAATAAATCAGAGTGAGAAATCCAAAAGAAAGACGGGAATCTTTAACCGGCAGGATGATTAACAAAAGGATAGACCAAGGTTCAGAAGTTTTTGTTGTGTCCAGAGATCATATTTTAAGAGGCAGATTGTCTCATACTCCTGTGTCACCACTTAAATCCAATTACATCTGGTAGCAATAAAAGCTGACAGACACAGCAGGTGTTATCGATGCAATTTTTGGTAAGCAGCCATCCATACATAGACAATCACCAGTACCCAAATGGGCACCTTCAGCAATCTCAGCAAAGAACCTGAACATTGCCTGGATATTGAATTGGAAAGTGTTTTTCTAGCCCAGAAAGGAGAGGCTTGCTGAAGCCGACAGAGCATGGAGCCAGGTATTACTCAGCTGCCGCTCACCACTCCCTGAGTGACCAGCTACATCAACCTAGACCATTTTACATCTTTTCTCCAAGCGCTCCTGCAGTTTGCTTTTCATTCCCCAAAAAAATTCAAGCCAGTTTCTTTCTTCCTCTCATTTTCTTCTCATACAGGAGCTAAATAAAACCCTGTGCAAGTCTGGAACACGTAATAAAGATAACATCCTGTGTTTAGATTAGAGTGGAAGAAGGGACGGACGAGGATGCATATTCAACCTTCAGGACATAAATTGCCAAAACAGCTCTCGACTTGGGATGAAAATTTAGTCTGGATAGAATTTGCTGTTAATTGACACTTGAAGAGGTCCTTGTACAATCCTTGGAACCATTTGGTAGTAACCTCTACACAATGTGAAATATTGCACTTTGCTACGCTGGGGCAGCGTGCCCGCGGTGTTTCTGTACAACCACCATTTCTGGTTTGGCTGCAAACATGAACATCCCGCAATTTGCAGTGACATGGCACCACGTCACCAGTCTCAAACATCAGTGTGGTTTTCACCTTTCATATAAAGATTTCCTTAATTCACAGCCCAAGTAGTGCCTCGTAACTTCATGCAGACAATAGTGAAACGAATACACACAAAAGCTCGATGTTCACGACCCCAAAATACGGTTGTCACATTACAAAAAAAAAAAAAAAATTTCAAGTTGTTTTACAATAACACCACCTTCTCTATGATTTGCATCAATGTCCACCTGCCGGTCTGCTAACTGTGTCTAGTCTTTTTTGATGTTTCCCTGCCCCGTAGACTGCTGAGCACCCATTGCACACAGCCTCCAGTTTGTGGACGGCAAAATGACGCACACAGAAATTAGCAACTTAGTCCCGGTCCCGTGGGAAGCCTGCAGCAGAGCAAGAAAGTAAAGCCTCTAAAACCAAGTCTTAACTACCAAACTAGCCCATTTTCCTCTCAGTAAGTTATTAAGCCCCTACAAAGTCTTGAACCTCTATCACAATGGCATTTGCAAAAGAGGATTTTAATGTTTAAACAGTGCTTGAGTTAAAAATATATTGAACATTCCATTTACATTTTGGACAAAGTATATTGAATTTACCATGAAAATATTCCTATAGAGGCAAGATAAAATAAATGAAAAGACAGCTCTCCCTGTATTTCATATTTTTTTCCTGTAGAACTAATATAGGATTAAAGAGGAAAACCTGGTAGCTTCAGGAACAAGTTTGAGCAATCACTTGTCACTTGCAGTTAGCACAAAAATGTATTATAACAAGATATTACTTGTAGAATTTCCACTATAAATCTTTTATTCATTCCAAGGAATCCCAGTCCAGGCATTTGCCATTGTCAAAAATAATGCCCAGCATAAATGGTGTGCGAGAGACCATGAACATCGGAGATAACAAGAGTACTAACACCTTATGGGCCTTAAAAATCCAGTAGTGGTATTTCTGGTCTCTCATTAAAAGTGAAATAAAAACATTGTTTAAGAATGACTTTTATGCTTAACTATTAAATGCAAGCTTTGAGTCTTTGCTTATGGTTTTTCCCACTTTTCTTCTTAAAAATTGCTGAGTGGATGTAAACAAGAAAGTAAATTTTTACAGCCCCATTCTGTTGCTGGGCAGGAGAATAACCGAACGCTGCAACAACCTGGCAACGTAAACGAGCATCAGGAGCAAGAAAACACCTATAAAATACCAACCAGCACTAAGAGAGGGAAGAAGAAAACTGGTTGAGAGGGAGCCACAGTGTAAACCAGTGCGTTTCCCTGGAGGTCAGGAGACCTTTGGCAATTGCCATGGGTGAAGAAGATGCAGGCTCTGACCTGTACGCCTGAAAAATTACATCTGCGTTTAGCAAAACTGCTAGCAGCGAGTGCTGAGCTTCTTTAATGTGTTGGGCCAGCCAAGAGCTGTGGTTTCCCCTGCCACCAGTTCCTAAAACTGGTTTGTAGTTCAGACTTTCCCAGGTGAGAGGCTTCACCCTCAGAGCTACTTCCCTCTGCGCCAGGGAACTGGTCCTTGTGGCAGGACTCAACCCCTGGTTAAGCAAGCGAGGGAGGTCCTCTGCACTGGTTTTGGTGAGCAGAGTCACGCTGACTATTAACTTTCAGAAGTACAGTGCCGGTGAGGGGAGAGCCTGTGTTTTGTGCCAAAGCAGCAGTCACTTCAGCTTTAAGCACTCGTGCCGGCTCAGTGGTGACACCCTCACTCACACGTTGCACCCCCTTGTCTTTTTCTGACGATCGCTCAGAAAACATGACTCAACAGCTACTGTTTGGAATTGAGGACGCTTTGCTGAGTCTTTCCTGTTTCAAATTTCCATATTCAAATCCTAGTAATTTTTTTTATATCAGGGTTTCCTCTGCTTTAGTTGTCTCTCTGCATCGTCTTTCTAGTGTGTCTGTCCTCCTGCTGAACTCTTTCCCTTCACTTTTTCCATTGCCTTGGACTCTCTTAACTGCATTTTCTACCAGATTCAGCTAATTTGGGAGCGTGAAGGGCAGAAGGTGTGGGATAACAGTGGGAATTGCGAGGCAGTGTAGCTGTGTCAGTAGGGTGATGTGCCCATACTGCAGCTAGATCAAGAGAGCTCCTAAACAAGACAAATTTATAAAGCAATTTATGCCAAAACTCCTGGCACATTTATATCGCAAACAGGTGAGCAAGCCATGAGGTCATCTCTTCCTTGGAGAGGTTCTCTTCCTTTCTTTCTACCCTGCTTTAATCTTTCCACCCATTCTTTCTTTTCTTCTAATTAATCCTTCAGCTTTTGTTTCTTCCATTTCTCTCTTCCCTTGATCTCCTGAGGTCATGAGGGTAAGAAACAGCTTTTCTCCCAGCGCACTTACCAGGAGTAGATTGGGAAAAAAAAAAAAGACAGTTTTCCCACGTAGGGGAAGACAGGTTTCTAGTTTCTTTAACACATCTTTTCTTTCATAGCAGAGGCACAGGGCATGTTTCCTTCAGCTGTAGGAAATGGAGAGCAAATTAGAGGAGGGGATACAAAATGGAAGATGACCTCCATGCTTTGGTCCCTGCTGGCACTAGAAGATGTAGACTGAAACAGACTCTTTCTGCTAACATCAAGCCTCATGGAGGCCTAAGGTAGGATAGTCAAGAATAACAACATGCCCTTGATCTTCATCAGACCTGGAAGGTGGCATCAGCATTTTCTCAGCACAAAATTTGGAACTGCTGCAATAACGTCTGCAAAATCAAGTGCCTGTGAACCACCTAACATCACTGTATGTCCTACATAAAACAAAAAAAAATATCAAAAATTAATTGGCAAATGTTTGAAATAATATTTTTAATTAGGAGTATTTTTCATACCCCCCACTTAGAAAGGGGGCTGCCATGTTTCTAAGAGTTATTGTATTAGCTATAGAGCTCATAGGAAAGGGAAAATTATAACCATAAAGGGAAAATTATAACTGATCAAATTTTAAAGAAACCTCTAAAAATAGCTTGTCTAAAACCCATAATGTCACAATGATAAAGTCTAAGATCTCAGGTCCTCCAAGAGCTTAGAGCAAGATACGTCCCATTAGGAAGTTTGGGCTTTTCCATTAATTTTCCTGCAGGATACAGACATTGCTTCTGACTGCAAAGGCTTGAAAGGTAACAGAGCTGAAGCATCTCTCCTGTCCGAACTGAAATATTCCTGAGCTCCCATGCATCAGTGTCTGGAAAACAAGATTTAGCACTAAGTAGATATTTGTCTGCCATAAGATATGGGTACGTGCTTCCTTCCAGTTACAGAAGACTAGGAATTTGGAGCTGCTTTGAAGAGTGGGTGGGCTGGAGATAGCCCTGGCAAAGATGGATTTGCAGACAACACAGGGGATTTAGTTAGAAGTGTAAGATAATTACAGTTTGTTATACTGCACTTCAGTTTATCACAGAGGCCCTACACCATCCATTCAGGGGCCTATTTTGGATGTAAGATGACCCCTAATGTTAAGCAGACATTACTAATAACCACTTTCTTTGCCGTTAGTATAATAAACCGCTGGTGATAAACAGTGACCTCATCTTTTGGAGTTAAGTCCTACAGCATTCACTAAAAGAACAACAAAAAAAAAACCACCTCCTGATAGCCAGTGCAAGTTTTGCTTAAGCACAGGTTTTTTTCCAGTTACAAGGTATTTATCAGCAGCAGGAACACAATTTATATTATACAGCCTGTGTTCACTGTTAAAATTTATACCAATCAGCAGAGCCATTAAGTCCTACATTTGCTTTCCCCTAATCCGCTGTTAGATTAAATGGTTCAATTAATAATAAATATTAGCAGTTTATTAGATTAATAGTTACACCACTATATTAGTGTATGTGGTTGCAGAGAGACAGAAATGAAGCAATAGTTTCCCACTAAATCATTTTTAGCCAAGCAGCGTACCATATGTTGTTCTGCTGCACTCATCTCTTCTTTTCAAAAAACAAAGCCAAAACCTTCGGCTTCACCTGCCACTTCTAGTTATTCAGCCACGGCCCAAGGATCTAGATGGAAACGAAGAACCAGTCTGCGCTCTAAGCAAAGCCATTGAACTCAGCAGGGCTGCAGGAGGGGAGCCAGCACAGACTTTGACCCATTTATTTGAGAAAATTACCCCTGGACAACGAGATAATCCTCCCCAATAAGCCTGGCTATGGGCAGGAAGAAGAACCAGATTAGTGAATTTGGTTCTGCTGAAGAGACTGATACTTAGCAGCTGGAGAGGCTCTGCTATCCCACGCTGAAAACGCTGGTGTGATAACATGCCAAATTGTTGCATCTGTACATGATCTGTTTTCGTCTACAAAATGGATTGCAAAATGTTCTAATTTTATAAGGCCGGGGAAGAATCCACTAAGGAGAAAGTTGGTTACATTGCCCAGGAAACTACTGTTAATGTTAATCTGCTATTTGCCAAATATCCATATGCATACCATTTTGCAAGCCCATGCCCTAACTGGCAGGAGAGCTGGGAGGTGACAGTCAGAAGACTGGACTCTGTTCCCAGCCTCATCCCTAGCTGGACACCTTTTTATTTCTTCCAATTCTCTCAGCCATGTCTAGTGAAGTGCCTTCTCATCATTGCAGATTCATTCGTTCCAGACCTGACCTTTCCTTATAATTTTCTACTTCTTTTGCCTCTCCCCTGGGTAAATCCCATCCTACTTTGTGCCTCACTTTCCCTCATCCATAAAAATAGGATAACGGTACCTTTCACAAAGCATCTTTGGATGAAAAGCACTAGCAGGGATTGTTAAAGATATTACCAGGGAGTGACAACTACATGGACCATATTAATTTCAGGGACATCTGTGGAGGGGTTGAGAAGGGAGAATGTGTTTTCATGGTCTTCTCTGCTCAAAGTTGATGGATAAAAGCAAATCTCTAAGAAAACAGAGGAGGTCTGCAAAACTGCATTTGAAAACCCCACTTCAGTCAAGCAGCTCTACTTCAACTGGTATTTCCCATGGGGAGAAGTTTCCACCCTGTCCTGACGTCTGAAACACATTTGATTTACAAGAAGGGAGTGGGGCAGAAGGCCTCGCCATCTTGACACACCAGCGGTTGAAAAGACCATGACTCCTCTGCTCTTCTGAGTTCAAAGAGACAGTAAAAATGATTTAACTTTGGAAATGTACACTGATGGGTATATTCTTAACTCCCATGGATGTGAATAGCTGGGGGTGCATGACTACAGTCCCACGCACTGAGATGAGATAATTACAGTTGCACAGTAGTGGAGGCATTGCCAATATCCCATAATTAATTTACAGACAGAGTATTTCCTCCTCCTTTCCCCCCATTAAGTGTAGAGAAAATAAATGTTCTTAGGAGTTGGCAGTTTCTCTTTAGTTTGCATATTCCTCCTAAATATGAACATTATGTTGTTTACTCATCTGTTAATGACAGCTGATTATCAAACCATAAATATACACGTATCTAATGGTTTGTGAACATTAAACATCAGAATGTAATATATGTGGGTGTACGCAGGAACCCAGTACCGAACAATTGCCATTTAGCATGCCAGCCTCTGTAGCGGTGTCTCAATCTGGGCTCTGTCACTTCCCATGCAGAAGAAGAAGAGAACTGATTTTCCCAGCTGCTGTTAAGATATTTGTTTGTTGCTACATGTAAACAGATTATTTGCTTCTTTTGCTTGAGCTGCCTCTCCTCCACAATCCAGTGGTGTTATGGCTTTTTGCTGGAGTCTGAGAAGGAAACTTGACAAGCCAAACAGGCTTCCTTTTAGTTTTAAGCCTTATCTCTCTTTCTGTCTTTGCTCTTGGTTACCAAGTAAAATAAAATAAAAGGAGGCAGTCACTACATCGGTGTGAACACTCCCAAGAAGTCAGGGGTTTAATGCTGACGAGCCCAAGGCCTCTTTCTGTGTTGCTCAGTTTATTCCTTCTTTCCTCTGTTGTCTCCAGCTCTTGCCCTCAGCTCTTGCTTCCTCCGAAATGTCTGGCTGTTATTTCAGATTTGGTTTCTCTGGAACAAAGCTGTTTTCCTCCCTCCTGACACATTCTTTGTCAGAGCTTTACTATAACCTTTCCACTTCACAGACTTGTATCTTCAGTATTGCCTCAGTCCTGACTCTTCTGCTCCCCTGCGGTTTGGCTCTCCCACTTGGTGTTTTTATTTCCCTTTTCTAGTACTAAATCCATCCTTTTCCCTTCCCCTGTGAAGCCAAAGCCCATGAACTGTCTTCTCATCTTTGTTTTCCATCCATTCCTCCTCTGATATCTTGCTTAAATTCCCTGCTGAAGTTGACTTCTCCTGTTACTCTGACCATGTGAGCTTCCATTTCCTTGAAGCGCTTCCTGATTTCTTGCCTCTTGCTGCAGATGCAACTTGATTTTCTTCTGTGTCACCTCTCTTCCAGCTCCATATTTACTCTTCTTTCCTATAGTCCTCTTAATCATTTCTCTTTCTGCCACAACCAACTCCCCACTCTCTACTTGCAGTGCTCTCTTAAAAACTAGAGCTGGGCTAGATGCAAAGTTTTGGATCTGAATTCTTGAAAAAGGTAAAGGGAATCGTGTGGAGCTCCTATGTTTTTGAACTTGGAGAAAAACCCAAAGAAACAGGCAACTTATGCCTTGGAGCCAGCCTGCAAAATGCTGTGCAATCCCTGTCAGTACCAACCAGCCTCAGCTTCTGCAGACTTCTGTTAGAGGTAGGACTGAGGACATCTTCCCATGCCAAAGCCCCTGGGAACAGCAGGATTTATGACACTGTGGTTCTAAAGACACACAGATAGAACTGATAGGTCTGTGCTCAGTTTTGTAACGCATTTGAATGGTCTCTTTACTTTGTGCAAGTGTTTAGACCTGGAAGTCTCAGCTAAGGAGAACTTTGCATTGCAGCGGTATGTTCCCAACTGCACTGAGCATTTTGCCATTGCTTCTGATGGAATCAGGATAGGTTAGTCAACCATTTTTGGACAACCTGCAAGGATCACGGTGAGCATGACTTGTCTCACAAGTAGCTTTTGAAATTCCTCAAGTTAGGATGAGGCATATGTGTAATTTTCAAGACTGTAATTCATATGTTTTTCCAAGTTACAGAAAACATTTAGCAATTTTGATCAAACAAAAACCACTGCTGTGATATAATTCCAGAATCAACGTATGAAAAATTTCACTTGTCTTTTTAGCAATTATGGATGAAGGGAATAAAGCTGCAGGTGAACACAAAGGGCTGGCTGTTTGCATTCCCGCACTGCCAGCATGCCAGATTGGATAGCAGGCAAGTCATTTTGCCGGGAACTAAACCAGTTGAATGCTGACAGATAGGTGTTTGTGCAGTGCAGGCTCAGCAATGAAAATAAGCTGTCACTGCTTATACTGACCTGTGGTACTTGATTACGATAGACGCCTTTCTTCTCAAAATGAATCAGGAGGGCTTATTCAGGTGATGTTGGTTCAATGCTCAGTGATGCCCAGCACCACAGGAGCTCAGGCACCCTGTGAGATATGTATTTGTGGGCCTGACTCCCAGGGAAGTGTTTGACATCCTCTCCCATCTCATTTTTATTGTACAAGTCAAGAGAGTTAAACAACTGTAGCTGGGTGGTTTAAAAGGGCTGTATAGTTTTATGAACAGTTAATAACACAGGTGTATATCGATGTTAAGAAGAGCCGTATCTCATGATTCACCCTGGTTGCTGCTAGAGTCGGGAAGGCAATGGCTCCCGAGCGATTGTGGTGCTGCCCTGCTCTTCCCAGCCGCTCAGCTCTGGAGGGTTTTTGCACAGCACACTGGCCTAATAGCAAAGGACACTTCTGGTGTAGTTTTTGAGGTGTTCATCTTCTCATCTACCATGAAATATAATCTGAATATAATACTGTTAAGTTTTTCACCACCCCAGGCGAGTGGAATCAATGCAGAGTTGCTACTGTTTTGTTGTGAAATGGCTCCCTTTTGGCTGGTTTATTACCATAAAACAAAGGCCCAATGAGTTTTGACAAATCCAAGCCATTTTGTTTTCAGAATTTTCTCCCTGAAATAAACCTGGAAGTTTTCTGCTTTTCTCCAGGAATGAGCAAAGACAAATGTTGAAATCTTTCAGACATGGAATTTCCACCTTGCATGCAGGTCGACGGGAGATTACATTGCATTTGGCTTCAGGTAGAGGCCAATCTGCTAATTAAATGGCAGACCTGCTTTACTGGAGATAAAAATAAAGCAAGCGCTAGTGTGAAAAGGGGAATGGGGACCAAACAAAAGGGAAGGATAGAAAACGGATGAAGTCAATAACAGCTAAATCCCAGACCCAACACAAGTACTAGAAAGACAATACTCTGTTGTGCACCCAGAAGCTGAGGTTTATTAGCTGTTGATTAAGTCTTGTGAGGAGCAGAAAGATAGTTGAGGAGAATGAAGCAAAATACAAACAATCTCTTCTATTTTCTTGGCAAATTTGATCTTCTCTATTAGGATTATCAGAGAGCTTATTCCCTGGATGTGGGCAGCGAGGCAGGTTTCCAATGCCTTTCAATTGCTTTTCTGGCTGAGGCTGGCTATTCTAATGCAACATGACGGGTAGCCACAAACATAATCCGTAGGACCCAGTGGTGCTCAAATGCAGATGCTACTCGCAGAGTCAAAAGAGAAGAGCAATGTTCCAAGTTTGCTCAAACCGGGACACTCGCAGCATCAGTTTTTATGTGACATGGTAGCTCAAAGCTCAGTGCTGCTGCATTCTCAACTTCAGTTGCAGGTGGGATATTCAGACATTTAAAAAATGATCTGTTTCCAAATTGCAAAAGATTACATATTCTTTTACCTCAGCTGATTTAGGAATACCTATATTGGATCAGACTGTTGGTTAATCTAATCTGGTATACCTATTCCGGCTGCAGCTAATAGATGATACTTCAGAGGAAGAAAACAGAAAGAAAACAAAACCACCACAATATATCTAGTTAATTGAACAGTTCTGTACATGGGGAGAAAAATTCCTTCCTGACGTCCACAGGTGATGAGCGTATGCCCTGAAGCATGAGATACGATTACTCTTATCATTATCTTAGCTTGCATGGCAACAAATGTAATTAGTGGTCATAAAATTATCCTGCTGTTTGGGATTATCTATTTTTTTAAAGCAACAGAGCCAAGCGTGTCTCTGAGGTAACTTCATTTGAATAGGATGAATTTGGCCCGTGAAGTCTAAAATGTATCCTTAAGTACAAACAATAGAAAATAGAAAAGGCAAGAATTGAAAGTACTTGGCTGTGGCCTCCTACGGCTGCTATTTATCACATACTTGGGCTGTTTCTTAAGAGGCTTTATTCTAACTTCACGTTAGCAAGATAAGAGGTGAAACAAACTGCTGGGAGTAATGACAATAAGCAAAAGAAGAATAAGGTTTCAAGCTGAAACTAAGTAAATACCATTAAGCAACATATTGTGGCAAATGAAAGGCAAGCTCCTTCCCACCTCTCACCCCATCTCAGGAGCTCTGCAGAGGATGATCAGCCACAGAAAGGGCATTAGCAGGATGGACATGTGGCCAGAGAAGCATTAGGACTGCTGTGTCAAGCCAAAATGTAAACAATTAGACAAAAACTAAGCTAACAACATGAGTCACCCACTGTGGCCATTCAACAGAGGGAGATCCCCCTGCAGAAGCCAGAGCGAGAGGAACTGAGAAGCAAGAAGGGTTTGTTCAGCTCTGGAAGAATTAACATGTTATCCAGGTTGGCCACCTATAACCTGTGGCACAAAGCTGGGTTATGAGAGTAAACCAGAAGCGTCTCCTAAGGCGTGCAAAATAAACCTGCAATGAGAGAAGACACCCTGTTGCTTAAGAGTCCTGGGAAGGACAGAGAGGATATTTCAGCTTCGGCTTTGATGAGTTCAATCGCAGCTTGAAAGGGTGTAATTACACTGGTGCTGCTGGCTGTCTCCTTCAGGACAGCAGTGGCCACACAGACTGTCAAGTTCAAGCCTGGTTTGGCCAAAAGCTTTTAGCGTAGTTTGAACTGCATTTCTTCTGTAAATGCAAAGGAGGGGATCCGGAATCAAACCTGCAGGCTTGCTGGACCTTTGAAACTGCTGGGATAGCAGGAGCTGACAACTCAGTGTAGCCAGGCCATCCCCTGCACACTGATGAATGGCAGTGCTCCATGCAGGGACTCTTCGCTTGGTCTTTTCTTGTACCCTAACTGCCCCCAGCCCTGTCTCTTGGTGCAACCTGAATTTCTACTGTCACTGCCACTTACATTGCTCATTCCTAGTCCCACTTAGATGGGGTGTGTTAGACCAAGCAGGTGCCAAAGATTTCAGGCTTCTTAGCAGGTGTTTGCCCATAGCCTGCAAGAGACCATGTATGATGCTCGGTAGACTGTTTTGTGAAGCAGCATTGAAAGCTCTCTCAAAGCAATGTCCTTTCTACCATGGATATGCACAGCTGGGTATTTTCCATATTTCTCAACAAAACAAGAGCTGGTAAGGACTTTTTGCCAGAGAAAAGAACGGGACTAAAAAAAAAATGTAACAAATTCTTTTCACAACGTGTAGGTCTTCAGTGCAGAGCAAACTCAGGCTTGAATGTTGCCTTTATGATGGCCCCAAAATACCTGTCCCATATTTAATTGTTTCTTTAACAGAATGTGACTGAATCATCAGGGTCCGTAGGCCAGGGACCATATGCATGGTGAGGCCATAAGCTAACTTCAGTGCTGGTGGTCCCCGACTGCTCTCTGGGAAGAACCACAGAGCAGCGCCGGTAATGGCAGCATCGTTGAGTCGGGGGCATTCCCCACCGCTGCAGGGTAAGAGGAGAGAGGAACTTCTGCAGTTAATCACTGAATTAACATGGTAAGGAAGATTAGCTTCGCAGGCAGCGGCTTCTTCCAGGGGTGCTAATTTTTGTCACCATGCCTGCCAGGGCTGCTGTCCTCTTGGTTGCAGTTGTCCCTCTGGGTGGGATGAGGAGTTCAACATTATTAAACTGTGGGTAGATACCCAGAAGGTGTTCCCCAACAGGGAATAAGCAGAGGAGGTTCCTGGAAGCAGCCACTAAACCTTGTTTTAGAGCAATGCCACTCCTGCTGCTGATCACAGGCAGTGCCTACTGCCCGCCTGCCCACGCTGGGCAGCCTGGTTTCAGCCTTGCACAAGCCGTGCTTCACCAGTGGTCATTGGGAACTCCTCTCCTGCTGTAAAAGAGGTGCCACAGCTGTAATTCTATCAGCACACAGGCAGCCTGTAAAACTTTATAAACCACTTGGTCTTGCCACTGGAAATATTGTAAGAATTGATAGAGCATGCACCAGCACCAGCATCCAAACGACAGACTGACAGACATAAAATAGGTGAGCACTTTTACTGCTCCTTAGAGGATTCACACTTATTTGTCAAGGTTAACTGCGTCTTTGAGGCAAGACATTTTTTGTCGTCATTAAATATCTTTCACTGCTGCGTCCTTCTGCTTAACAAAGAAGCCCTCAAAAGATCAAAGGTAATTTACGCTGCAAGTTGCTTGCTGTCATCATTTTACTGTAAGCCCCATCGTATGCTCCTTAAAGCCCCGACTCCCACCCAAGCGAGTATGTAAGAACCTCACCATTTGTTTTAACAACGATGATAATGTGACTAGTCATCACAGCTATGGATAAAAACATGAAGACATGACCCAGGTGCATACTAAATGGGCTTAGAAACCAGAAGGCAAAGAAACCCAAGTGCATGTATTTATTCACATCTCATTATTTTTAGACCAGGTTTGGGAGCTGTGACTTCAGATTTAGGAACGTGTGGGACATGCAAATCACTGTGTTTTTGGATATAGGGTGCTTCACTGCCCGTGCTGGACCAAATATGCTGGTGTGGAGAAGCACTTTACACCCAAGGGAGCCCTCCAACACGCGGGGTGCCAAAGACACAACCGCTCGTATCGGCTTTTCTGCCTGGTGTGGGTTTGAGCCGCTCACTCGTCCTGCCTGCCCCCTCTGCCCCTTCCTCGCAGGGAGGACAGTCCCTTGGGCCTGCCTCTCTACATCTTGCCCAGAAGTAATGTGCAATGACTTGGACTCCTATGCCTCCCACTCCTTGTGCATCCAAGCAGGCGTCATCGCTGTTGGCCATCAGCAGGGAACAAATTATGCATTTTAATGCCACCTGCTTTACACGTGACAGGGGCCGTATCTGCCTCCATGGAGAATGTTACGTTTCGAAGTCAGACTTCTAATTGAGCAACAAATGCTATACTATATCAACAATTTTTGATGGATAGAAAATACAATATTTAGTCAGACTGCTGTAAGTTAAAACACAGCAGACAGTAAAAGGATGAAATTATACCCCAACAGACTTTTAAATGAGAAAATAGTCTGTGTTAGGGAACATTATTCATTTAAATAGCAGAAAGCTTATAATTTCAACGAGGCCACAATTTCCATAAAAAGCCTGCATTTGGGATTTTTTTTCCCCTTTTCCCTCTTGCAGATTTCAGTTAAAATGAATGAACCTTCCTGCTTACACAGAAATTCATTTTTATTTTACTTTGCCTTTTTCATGTCAATTACAGAACACTTTGTTAAAATGATTACATAATTTTTGCAGAAGCTTGGTATTGCAGGCTGGAGGAGATAAACCCACTTAAATGTGACTAATGTACTCTCAAATTCCTGCCCAGAGCAGTTTCTCATCTAGACATCACTCACACCATCTTCCAAAACCCCTGCACAGAATCACCGCAAATGTCAGAGACAAAAAAGCATCTTTCTCTGCCGAGGGAGGTACCACGTGAAAGCTGTTTTTAGGCAGCGAGTCAGAGGTCGCTTGCTGCTAAAAACTCTGTATCCTCAGTCCTCATCTCATAACTTGGTTCCTGTCTCGTGATAAGGTTACACTGAATGGTGCTGGCATCCTTCAAGGTTACTGTTCCAGAAAATATTTGCAAATAATTTGACGTGCTGTCAGCTAGCAGGCAGCAGTGAACTCATATAATTCAACATACTAATGTGGGTTTTCACACCTAAAGCTATAAATAAGCTTGATATTTGAAAGTTTCTGTAATGTTTATTTAATAGCAATATTTTATAAATAAATCTTGATTATTCCATAGCACTCCAGTGGAGATCTTCTGCCAATGTAACAGTTGCTTCTAACCCCAGGCCTCTTCTTCTGACCCCTCCCTGCCACCCACATCTCCATTAAAGAAATAAAACACTTCCTTCTCAAAACCTTTTTCAGACATAAGGGAATTATGGCCACAGCAGCTCCTCCTTTGCCTCCTCCTCCTCCTCCCTTCCACTTTACTTTGCTGTTCACTCCCCTGGAGATTTTGCCTGACTTACAGTTGTACAAGAATACCTGTGGGAACTCCTGGAAGTCCAGCTAGAGACAACTCCGTACATTGGGCATACCCCATTTAAAATCACAGACAGGGGGTACATGAAATCTAAAGGAAATGTTGCATCAGCTCCAGCTGGAGCGTGGGCTTTGGCTCCTACCAGCCAGCCAGACCTCAGGTGCACTTCACGCTCTTCAGCTGCTCTTTAGGATGCCCTCCCTCTTCTTGTCCCTAGGAGCGCCACAACAGCTCACTGTCTTCCACCTTTGTGGCTAAGATGCAATTCAAAGCCCACTGAAACCCACCTGAGAGGTGTTCAAGGTATGGAACCAGGCGTCAGCCGGGTCTTTTAGGAACTTGGAAAGGCTGACCCTTTTCCGTACAGCAGCTGCTGGCAATTTTTTCTCTTTTTTCCATCAAAAAACAATTTATCAGGAGCTTTCCAATTCAAATGAAGCCTTTAAATGAAAAAGTGCTCTCATAGAGCTGCATACGGTTTGGACCATTGCACCACTGTGACATTCTGGTTTTTTAAATTACTGTGATTTTCGGCATACTGTCCACAGCTCAGTAAAATAATCCTTCACTTGGGAAAACCAGAAATGCCTGATAACAAATCATCATAATCACATATGACGCAATGCATACATGCATTGCATGTACTCTACAAGTACGTATGTACAATGTATGTTTGGAAGGCTATAGCTTCTCAAACAGCTGGTTCTTTATCCAGACGGTACCTTGCTGTGGTGAGTGATGCAGAAAGAATTTTTCTGCTCCATATTGCTAAATGGAAACTCCAGTCCAAGAATGCTGTAACTAATACACAAGGATCTAAGCATGTCTCCACATCTGGGCTTGGATTTTGGAAAGAAAGCAGAAATATCTGAAGCTAGCGGCCATTTGATGGCCCTGCACAGGGTCATGGACCTACTCACAAGATTCTGCTTGCCAGGCTGGAGTTTAAAGAGAAGTTCACTGTAATTCAAGTGCCAAGGAAATAATTGACAAAAAAATCTACATGGTGTCTATATTTAATAGCAATATCACCACTAGTATTCAGAGCCATCTGTAACATGAAGGACTGGACCCCAAATGAGCAAACCCCATTTTCTTCCAACAGGGGAAAGGGAAGCGAGAACTCTCATCAATGAAACAACTTCTTTGTGCTGCACTCTGTGCAAATATTTGGATTACTAAAACGAATTTATGAAGCAATTACTTTTAATGCTATATAAGGAAATTAAGTACTCATTGATTCGTGATTTATAATCTAAAGCTAAAAGATCATGAAAAAGCAAATATAACTTAATTAAATGTCCTTTGGCTTTGCTACTATTGCAGACCTAACTCATAAAGTAAGTAAAACAAACCATTTTTAGAACATAAATGAGTATTGGTTCTTCTAGTTCAGAAGACAAATAATTTACTGGTTAAATATATTCAACAAAGTTTAGCCATGTGAAAGATTTTTCTAGTGGCCTCTGGGTCTTGAAGGAAGGTTAAAAACTGACTTGTACAGATTCGAGGAATTCATTGTGCTGCAAATGACAGCAGCATTTGCTATGAAAAGAGGAAAACAAAAGGCTATTTCTGTTATTTTTATACTGGGAAAAATATTTTAATGTATTCATGGAGTAGAATATACTGTGAAAGGAATGTGCCTTTATGGTCTCTCCATTGGCAATGCACTTATGATTATTCACTTCTGACACTGAGCCCATTAACCTGGTGAAATTTAATCTAATGCTATAGTAATGTTGCTATTTTTCCACTCTGAAGTGTAAATAATTCGAAAAAAAAACCCCGCCCAGGTTTTTAGAATGAAACATCCCAAGTGATGTATTCAGTCAGTTAAGTAGTCAGTTTGACTCTTCCTTTGTACTGCAGAAGCAAGAGGGTTGAGTTTAAAAAAAGGGTGAGAAACAAAACAGTACTAAATAAATCACAGAAGACCATCCATTGTAACTACGTATTGCAGCAAGATAAACTCTTTCTGAATATACTGGGTTGGATGGCTCTCCCTTTCAGTCTGTGAAAGGGAGTTGCATGCGCACACTGGAGGAGGACATTTAAGACAACTTTGATGGCACTTGAACTTCATGTGTTTTGAGTGAAGGATGAAGACGAGGTATTTGGATGTCTCTGTCCTCCTTGAGGAGTCTTTCTGTGTCCTCTGACCCCAGGTATAGAGCAACAGGTTTAGAGGGTGTGATTGCCTCCAAGAAGTGGTGGCAGCAGTGGTAAACCCAGCCGCTGCAGGGACAAATGCAACCTGCCTTCCATTTCTTGAAATGCACGTGGGAAAGAAGAATGGTATAAAACGCACACCCTCCCTGCCCAGGGCTTTCGAGCTCAGCTGTGTTCAAGAGACCGTCAGAGCCTCATTCTCTCCATCAGAGTTAGGGGGTGCAGCAGAGTTAGGCCATCACCTTCATCATCTTCATCTTCACTGATGAACAGTGAGGCCATCGCCTTCCATCTGCCCAGGTATGAGCGGTATGCAGAAGGGCTATCACCTGCATGAGGGAGGGGTGTGTGTACATGACCATCTCCAAACATTTCTGATAGAGATAACGGTGAATTGACCCAGATGTGTCAACAAGAAATTCTGCCAAGCGAATTAGCCTGGTGTGTGTATTGCTGCCAAGATTTAAGTCAGCAACTTGGCACTGCATATACCTCCATGTGGAATTACACTGGCTCCTTCGTGGAGGAAGGGAGCTGAGGTGGCTCCAGCCTCAGAGCCCCAAACCTGAAGGACATGCTTCTTCTGAACCCCGGGGTAGGGAAGTTGTAGGGCGTGGTGATGCACACGCAATTTGCAAACTCAAGGCTGATGGCTGGTGTCACAATGGTCAAGAGAACAAACCATACATGGCAAAGGTAACGGTGCTCAGGCCTGTGATGCTGTGAGGACAGCCAACATCTCTCTGCCTCTTAACAGCAGTATGCTTGTGTGACAACTAAACATGCAAATGCCAGCATATATAAAGGCATAATAATGCTCAGATTCTTAAGAAATTGATTTGTCCCCCAAAATGCATCAGAGAAGTAATTCATAAATAAAAAGGTGACTGCTATACACAGGCCAAACACAGTCAAGTGTATCTGAGAGCTGGCGAGCAGTGATAATAACTCGTTGGAAAACATCGGCTCTGCTCTGAAAAGAGATGTCAGAAACACACATTTCCAAGAGACCTTGGAGCTGAGGAAGCATGTGTCTTTTTAAAACCTCATTACTGCAGACTACAAGGGCTCCAGCACACAAACCACAAATTACATCAGGTGAGTAAGTTACCATACATCAGCCAGTCTGTGTGCATGCTCTGAGCACACAGAAAATACCCCATAACTTGAGTTAACTTAGCCCTCTCTGGTTTTATGCTAACCTACGGCAGCAGGCTGCCTTGAATGGACATAGAACAGAGCGCCTACATAGATGGTTACCCCAGGGTAGCTGATGTGCAGTAACGTACTAGGGAAAAGTCATTTCTCTGTTACTCTGAGCCATCCTCAGGCTGGGGCCTACGGACTGAAGGTACTTGATGGAGGTACCTTAGCTAAGGAGCCTACATGACCACAGGTTCTCTCCGTCTTTGATGGAGAAAGACTGGGGACTCCAGAGAATTCCCAATTTAGGCGACTCCAGAGAAATATTAAAGGTATTCCACTGTGTTACAAAAAATATGGCAAATAGTCTCTTCTCCTAATTTAGAGAGAACATGAAAAGCTAAATTTTTCAAGCAATGCCGTTTTTAAACATCTATGGTTTTAAAAGAGTAAATTATTTTCCAACTTAAAAAGCAAAATTACAGTGTACCCTGGAAAGCATTTTGCATCTTTGCTTAATATATAAAACATCTAATATAGGAAAATGATCTAGCTGCAACAATAACTGTAAAGTCAGTGTGAAATGGCCTCACTATCAGTGACAGTATTTGCCTGGCATATAGCACAAGTCTGAGCAGTGTTTTTGCTCTTCTTCTCTACCCTTTGCAACAAATGAACTCACACCTCATTCAACGGGCACAGAGCCCGGAAGTGGAAGGACATGAATATCGATTCTAGAGCTTCAGAAAGACAAAGAAAAGATGCTGGTGATTGATTTGGGGAAAATACTTATGTTTTCTTACAAACTGCAACTAGCTGTAAGAAGTCAGCCTTGTTTCAGTGATCTGGGAGGGTGACAAGCAAGATGGACAGTGTGATCTTCCTCATGTCAACATGATGTCATGAAGATGAATTCACTGGTGCATCCAAGGCAATCAGATACCATCAAGACTACAATAGATGATTATTTCGATATTTAGGGTACATTGTGAGCAAAGTCTGGATGGTGTACACAAAATAAGGCAGGAAAGTCACCAACTGAATGAAAAACGAAATGGAACTTGCCTGTGCAATTAGTTCTGTGAGTTCTGTGCACTAAGTTCTTCAGAGAAAACAGCATATGAACATGTAACTAACGACAACATCCATATGCACAACCAGTCTATATTACACTTGTAGGTCTGACACTGCCTGTCTCCTTCTGCAAACCTTCCCGCTGCAGCTGTCTTTTAACATAGATCCTTTACACGTGGGTCTGTTGGGTGTCTGATGTGGTTTGCTTTGGGGCTTGTAGCTCCTACGCTGTCTCTGTGAGAATTCTTACAATGGGTATTAATATCCTGTAGCAATTCTCCAAGAGTTACATCAGAAGGTAATAGGAGTCTTCTCATGGGCTTTTGTGTCTATAAATGCCCATGGCAGCAATCTTAAAATGGATTCCTTTCCTTCTCCTGGTTGGAAGGAAACCTTGGCTTCCATGTAAGTCTACACTGTACAATCAATATTTTAATCCACCTTCCTTGGTCTTAGTGAGTTTATATTTTCTTTAAAAAAAAAGTGCCTAAGAGAATGGCACCATATCTGGTACAGTGGAAAGAGACTCAAAACTGCATTTATGTTAAATTTGGAAAATACATAACCTCTTCCCATTTCTTGACCAAAACATTTGGTTAATCTGAACTATTTGTTTCTGTTTGTTCTCATTTTGACAAAAATCTAATATTGAATTATTTGGTAATTACTTAAACAAACATGGTGTTTCCTGTACCCTGGTCCCCAAACGAGAAAAATCCAATATTCAAAGGCTCTGTTCACCGCTTGTTTTCCACACTGGCGCCCCACATCAGTCATTCTCCTACCTCGACATACAATACCTGTCACCTATCAGATCCTGGCAGCCTCTTCTATTGTCTCTACTTCACACTTTCTTATTGCAACATTTCCATTATAGCAACTACTTAACTTCGTGAGAGTGGTATGGGGATGATGCAGTACTACATTCATTTGCATTATGTTGTATGAAAACTGGTTGCTATGAAAATTATCATGTCATAAACGGAAGAGCATGGCTCAAGGTGAACAATATACAGCAGAAGTGGATGCGTTCTTGAAACCTCTCTCTTTATTACTCTTGAAAGGTCACACACAAAAGCATGTAATGTGCAGAACATAAAGGTGAAGTGCACTGTATCTTAAAATTACCTGAAACAACAAGAAGATAATGCTATATGTATAATAAACCAATAATAATATCTTAAAGGCCTCCAGAAAATGTTAGCTATTTTCCTTTATCTGACAGTTACACACACACAAAAAATAGTAACAAAGATGTATGATGAAACAGATTGACAACCTATTGTTAAGTGTATTGAGAGATAACCACAAGTGGGATTGAACAAAGGCATCTAAGACAAAGAAACAAATTACACCAAATTAGAAGGGAGGCAGAAAGGGAAAGAGTTGCACTAGGAGGATATCCCAATATGCCACTGATTTCCATGGACATGCGAGCACCAAACGAGGCTGTCCAGAAGGCGTTTGCTCCATGAGTGAGGTCTTCTTGAGCAGACCAACTGCCCGGGTCTTGATCTTTTAATCCAATCCAGGATGTGTCAGAGGTTTAAGTGCTTCCTATTTTTAAAACTCTACATGTTTCTCCAAAGAAAGTTAGATTCTCTAGAAGTGGATGAATCGATCCAAAGACCATTCAAATGCTATGAAAAAAAGGAGTACAGCATTAATTTACAATCATATAATGATTGCCTTATAGGATGTGTGTGTGGAGCCACACGCATCAACAGTCAAGGTGAGCCTGAGATGGAGGAAGGAAGCCAGACTGCCTGTCTACAGTCCAGGACCACTGACTCCAAAATACTGTCTTGGGAGGAGTTAGGGCCCAAAGGCTCTATTAACATCCGCATCTTAGGTGGTCAGATGGACCGATCTCTGTCTTAGAGACACAAACACCATTCTGGTCTCTCAGACACAGCACAGTTTTTGCATGAAGCTTCACTTTTTTGTCTTTTGCTGCAAGGGCTGCAGTCTGGCCCAAAGTTGCTCCCAGTCCTCTCAGTGACCTAACACGCATGTGCTCGTCCTCTGTACACAAGCTGCTGGCTTCTGGTACGGGGTGGACCTCTCCTCCGCGCCACTGCTGACGGCACAGGAACCGCAGCCTGGGTACAGTTCCTAACGGAGCCCACAGGGCTTGATGTAATCAGCACCCAAGATTACCTATTTGCTGTTGATCTGCAGCCAGCTGTAGTTAAACTGAAAAGTGAAATGCAGAGGATTCATCACTGCCTGCGTGGTTAGAGGGATAGAACAACCGACTCAGTAGAAGAAATGTTTACTTACACTTTAGTTGATAACATTTAACAACTGAATTTGTTTGTTCGTGTTTAGAAGATTGAGATGGGTGCCTGACTTCCCTGGTTTCCCTGATGCCAGAACCTGCTCCCTGTAGGGAAGCACCAGAGCTCCAGAGAAACCTGCAGGTCAGTCCTTTATAAGCGACGGTCTGTTTTGGACAACACCTTTCACCAGTGCTGAAGCTGAGTGGGCTTTAATTCCACAGCAAGATCAGGTTGAAAGTGAATTCATGGCAGAGTAGGCAGCCATCCTAAGGAAGCTATTAGGACCTGTGACCTTGAGCTCAGTCTAGAGGGCTCTTTGTGGGACCACTTTGCCTGCAGGCAGTACAATAGAAGTGTTCAGCTAGCTTGCCTACAGAGGGAATCTGACATATCAATCAGTGCTTGAGAGATTGATTTCAAGTGAAATAGCAGTGAAGGACACTTGTGCTAATAAAGCAAGCCTGGAAGGGTAGGAAGACATCACGTGCAGCAAAGGATGGTCTGTTTCTCTCTGAAGCTTTCAGATGGCCTTTGATCTACATCCAAAACATGAAACTGGGCATACCTATGGACAGAGCTATATATAAACCCACCTTCATGACTAGGAGCAAGGGAGGGAAGCCAGTGGAGGTGGTGCTGCTTGGGATATTGGAGAGGCACATCATGCTGCGAGCCAGCTGTCCATGAGCAGGGAACGCGAGAGCGTCACCTGAGTCACCACGTTGCTGGGAAGTGCTCTCCGGGGCCAGTAATTTCACTGCAGAACAGCTGAGGGAAGAGGGCTGGAGCACTGACTGCTACCTACACCCCATGCTGGAGGCAACAGCTCCAGACACGCTGAAATGCTGCTGCTGAACCAGGCTGCTGACAAGCAGCGTGAGCGCAGGTCCAGGAGCAAATCCGCTGAGGGACGAGTTGCAGACCATAGAAATCACTAAGGAAAGACTGGTCCGTGAGAAGGGCTGATGACCGAAATAGTTTAACTCACAGCCTATCTGATACTGCCTGCATCCCAGGGGGGCTACACAAGAATGGCTGCTCCATGGATAAGTTGTCTCTGACATTGGATGTGGCACCTCAAATACCTCCACCCCCTCTTTTCTCTGTGATAGAACAGGTTTCATTTCAGGCGGAGGCTCTGCTGCTGGTAACACCCAGCCTGCGCAGTCCTGGGCTTCCCAGCACACACGTTTGTTCTGCGATAGAGTGGGCACATGATCGTATTTCTGTCAAAGGAGCCAAAGCAGATGAGATGAAGTTCATGCTGGTTTTATGCCAACTTTACTGCAGAAGTGGGATTACAGACAATACCTGATTCAGCAGAAAACCTTATGGTAGAATCTATAAAAAATTTTTCAAATAAATTTGAACGATGAGAGTCAGTTTGGATTGAATCAGCACTTTGCATCACTTGCCTGTGGCATTTTGGATCCAATACCAAAAGTCTTAGTGCCAGATTTACTGTATCAATGAACCACAACCTCAGCTTCTGTCAAACAGGGCAAAAGCAGGAGGGAAAGGCTTTATTTCAAGCATCTATGGAATATTTAGAGACAAAACAAGTATTTGGATGGAAAAGAAGAATAAAAAGAAATGAGGAGGCTGATGACATCTTCTAAAACATCTGAGTATTACCAAAGATGTGATTTCTGAATAATTCAGTGTTGTAGTGATCAGCAGCAGTGCTATAGCTCTGAAGCCAAAACAAGATTTCATTACACCCTAATAACATGTAGTCTTTAGGCTGCAATATTCATCAGATCGATACTTTTATTTCTATCAGGACATTGTACATTTGTTTTGTTACCCCTCTAGTATCTCCAGAGAGTCTGTTGTTTTACACAAATAGAGTCAGCCCGGTTACTCTGTTATTATAATGAATTTTTCTGAAAGAGACATAAAGCACTCAGAAAATTGCAAACTACACTTTTAGCCAGCATGGTTTCTAGCAGCTTTAATAAATGTTTTAAAAAAACAAACCACCCTGACAGCAAACAATTGTGCTTATCCCCTGCCTGCGAGGATCTGCCTGCTCTTCAGATAATCAATTTCTTCAAATTACTAATAACAGTTTTAAGAGCAAGCAAGGCTCCCAGGACCTGCAATTCAACAGTTGGAAATAAGCTATAATTTGCATTAAAAATAAAGCCAGTCATGCCCTATAGCTTGGACATTGCAAGCTGCAAAATAAGATACACTAACTACCTAGGCTTATGACACAGTGCTCCTGTGGCATCCAGCACTCCAATTAAAAGTGTGTCAGCACTTCTTTTATAAAACTCTATTTCTGAGGGCTTTATACCAGCTGCTTAACTTCATGTAGCATAAATGTTCACAGTCCAGCAGCAAAGATATTATGTGCAAATTGCCCCTGCTGTGTAGAAAATAAGCCTGGAGAACCAAACCTGCAAAATACAGTAAAATGTGAAATACCTCTGGTATTTATATACCCCCTGTCTCATCTATACATCCTGCAGTAAGTTTTCTGCGATGAGGAGCATGTAGGGGCCCCAGAGACTAATATGGATCCCACGCAAAAGTTACATGTGGACTGAGCTGGTGGTGGATGTAGTACAAATGCCTCTGCACCCTTCAGCGATGGCAGACCAGCAGCAGCTGGGACCCCCAAGGCCTCAAAGAGGTTTTAGGGAGGGCTGAAATTCTGGCTTGTTCTCCCCCTGCAGTACCATGCAGAGGAAAACTCCATGCGAGAAGCCAGATAAACTCTTCAGACCAAGACATAGCTCCTATAGGTTTTGATTTATGGCACATTGGTCCATTTAGGAGGCAGCTGAAGAATGTTTTTTTGTCTTTGTGCTCTTTTATCTAATCAGAAAAATTTGACCCTATGTATAAAACCAGTAAAAATAGTTTACAACACTGCAAAAGAAAAAAAATAATGAAATTGAAACCCAAACAGACTCAAACAAACAATTTAGGTCCAAAATGTAACCTACTGCGTCTTTATATTTAATATGATGGTCACCACACTCATTATTCAAATAGCTTTCCTCTTTCATTTAACATTTCTTTGTGTCTGATGAAATTTTATCAAAAGCAAAACATTGCCTACTGGTTCCAACAGAAGATATGATTTAAACACTTTTTCTTTGCTCTGTCACAGCAGTGATTCAACTAACAAAACACTGGTGGGATCACATATGGTGCAGATGCTCTGCAAAGTTAAAATGCTATCAAGATCATTAATCTGAGCAGCTCCAATAATCTGAGTTACATTTCATTTGGTAATCAGCAGCAAGATGTGAAACCTGTTCTCCCTCTCGGGCCACATGCTGTTGGCCGCCCATCAGCTGCTGCGTAACTTGACCAAGCTGAGCCAAAGCCAAAGCGTGTCCCTACACGCCAGCTGAACACACCAAGAGAGACGTGTGATATGCACCAAGATGAATATGTGGACAGCAGTATTCCTTCTGATAGCTGAAGGTGGAAGATAATTCTTACCAGGAGCAGGAGGGAATCTAGTCTTTTAACCATCTTTTCCCACTCAAAGCAATGAAACGTAATCTCCACAGCAAACTAAAAGTTATTGGTGAATGTGTGGCAGTAGCATCTAGTCCCTCCACTGCCTACATCTCTTCTCATACAGTAGCTTCAGATATGTTGAGGAATAACACTCTGATCCTTTCCTACAAAATTATTATTCATACTATGCAACAACTGCAGTCCGTGGCTGTCCCTCAGAATACTGGAAGTATCAAATTATTCATAAAGACAGATTTAATATGGTTATCACTGCACTATGGCAGACTATCTCATGGGAGAAAGTACGAGCTGCTATATGCATGTAGGTGACCCATCTGATGCTCTTTACAGTCTTACTATTTTAAGCTATTGTGTATGACGGCTGCCATGTCTAATTTTTCCTCAAACTTACCAAATCCTACTAAAATAAGAGTCAGCGTGAGCTCCCAGCACAGGGCTGGGAATGGGAAGACCTGGTTTCTACAGCTGTACCTGTCACTGTTGTGCATGTCACTGGGACAGTCCCTTCCCTCCACCCGTTATCTCGCCAACTAGAATATTTGGGAGGAAAGAGTCCTCCTGCAAAGGACCTAGCAAGATGAACACTCAGGCTGCTTTAGGGACGTCATTAATGTTATTCTGCCAATCAGCTGCAATTAGGAGTGATTAGTGCTGCCTAGTGCAAACGACTCTGGAGCTGGAGAGTGCTGATGTAAATCAAACACCCCAATTCAGCTCCGTTATTATCAACAGGAATCTTGTCACGGACATCTTTGTGCAGATGTACATATTTTATTATTTAAAACTAGAAACAGTTAAATGTTTATTTAAGGCACAAAGGAGATACCATTATCACTCTGTTTTATAACACAGTATCTATAATGCTTCTCTTTATGGCTCATTCCCTAGACTGAACTGGTTTTCAAATGAGAAACAGGCATTCAGGGTTTTGTGGCATAGATGACAATCATGACTCATTTATTCTTAACAGGGCCCAAGCCTTTTCCGTGGGTTTTGCATGGCTGTGCAGAACCGGATTAAAACCTTTTTACTAGAAAAAGTGCTGTTGACTGTCACTTTGACTTCAGCTGTCAAAGGGTCACCGTGGCAGCTGGGTATTTAAGAAGATTCCTGGTCCCATTATGTATAAACCCAGATCCTTCTCATAGGTGCAGTACAGCACAAAAGTACAGTCCTTGTCACACAGCTAATGTTCCTGATTTTCATTATTCCATTTGAAATTGCAAGCCCTGGTGCAAAAACAAGGCATCTAGCACCTTTACCTTTTTGCAAAACCATCAACATTTTTATTTATGAAAATCTGATGCTTTCATGCTACTAAAACCTATTGTTTTCAGTTTAAGGATGAAAACTCCTAAATTTTCTGTACGTTAATTTATTTATACGAGATGTGTACACATTAGATCTGAGATGAGACTATTAGTAACACACGAACTAGGCTATCTCTTTTTTGAATGTTTAAATATTCACTCCAAATGATGCTCAAAGATTTAAAGCTCAAAACATATTCAGTCCTTTTCATCATAAAACTCTTTTGCACTGATGATTTTACAGAGCTTTGCTTGTATGCAGGCACTTAGTGGAAGACCAATTGCATAACCTTTTTCCCCTTAGAAGCATTCCTGAGGCTAAATAAGACTTTACCAGCAACAACAACACCCATCAGTTATCTATGCTGTAGTGTAAACAATGAAATTCTTATTATGTACTCAGAATTCACAGAGCCATTTCCATGGTAACTCTGTTTTCATGTCATATCTTTAATGAATAGGTAATGAAAGAAATGCTGCATTTACAACTTCATTACTAGTAAAAAAAATACAGCAGTAAATTTGAATTATAGTAGCTGTCATTTTCAGAACATGCTGAAGATCATGCAGGAATTTCAAGGCTGTCATTTTGAAGTGACAAAGTAAATACAAGCAGAAAAATATACCAGGCACTCTTGTTTTTAATTCCACTCCTCAGTTTGTTATGCTATTCATAATTTTCTGATACAGAGTAAAAGCTTCAGTAATAAAACAAGGTCATCTTGGGATGATGGGACAGGCATAGTTGGAGACAAGTTGTGTACTTGTGAACACGTGTACCAGCGCTAGTGAATTTTAATGACTTGATCCATCATATTTTAATTACATAAATCACTGAAGTGCTGACTTCTATAGGTATTACTTTCTGGAGAGATACAAAATGCATCACGGGCTGGAGATGATGTTTACCTGTGGGAAAGGTCTGGAAAGCGATTTTGACTGGTATGATAGACAGGGAAGGAGATAATCAGAGCCAGCCAGGTGAGTCAGGCAGAGGAAGACTGCAGCGTAAACCCCACAGATATTGTAACCACTCCATCGAGTTACAACACGAAGTAAATCAACGAAGCAATCCAACAGGAGCTGCCAGCTCGACAGGCTGGCGATGCCTGCTCACGGGAACGTGCGACTAATGGAATGCAAGACACAGAGCGAAGTAACTTTCCTTATTTAAAATTTCTGCGAGCTTATAGACTAACTCTCTCCATTGCCCCTCCTCACCAAGAGCAGAACTGCAGCATGTTTGAGAAAGATGCTGAAAGCTTCCTTCTCACGAGTGTGCCAATGGTGCCGCGGGGCAGGAGCGAGCATCGTGCTACGCCAGGAGCTGCACGCCAGCCTCTGTGGACGCTGAACCTCCTCCCTCCCATCACGGGCTCCAGGAAAGTAACCCACAGTCACAGCTCCTCCACAACCCCTAATATATTGTTTCTTAAATCTCTCATTTCTTATTTTGCATGTGAATACATGGGAATCTGCATCCATTAAAAGGCTCAGAGCCTGTAGAGCAAACAAGGCCCTCCAGAAAGTGGCTGAATCCAGTACCAAACTCAACGGCCTTGGGTTGACTAATGAATGCTGAGGTTGGCCTGGGCACAATATTCCTTAACTACATCTTGGACATCAATGTCATTCTGGCAGGGCAGGCTTGGGCAGACACGCGGGGAGCTTTCGGGACTAGGGAGAGGATATGATGTCCCTGAGGAGCGCCCAGAGTCTCCAGAGCACACATAGACACATACCACCAAGAAACTCATCTCTCTGTGGTGGGGGAGACAGGGCCACATGCTCCTGCAGAGAGAGTCGGGGCTCCCTGTTCCCCCCGAAGCTTGGGCAGCTCCTCTGGCTGGAGGAGGGAGATGGTCACAGCCCTCTGCAGCATCACTCATGCTCCCCGTAAGGATGTTCGATGCAGACTCACCACTGCCTTCCCGCCCCGAAATTATGACAGATGCATGTGAGCAGGGGAAATCTCATTACGCTCCCCCTTCCCCACACACACGGGCACAAGACACAACACAGCCCTTTCTTTGCAGCTGGCAGAGGAAACAACACAGCCCTTCCTTCACCGCGGCTCCCAGCAGTCCCTCAGCATGGACTGAGCCTTGCAGCCATCACACGGGGGTTTGGTTCTGCCAAACAGACCCTTCATGGGGCTTTAGCCAGGCTCTTCCAGGTCTCGCTTGGGCAAATCTTCCATGAAACAAACTGAAGGGCAAAACCACACACACACAGACACAACCCCCCAAAATGCAAGGAAAATAGGATTGTGGAGCAACAGCCCTGAGAGGGGTCCAAAAGGTAGGTAACAGGGTAAATTGGTGCTCAGCCAATGCAAGTTTTCATCTATTCGAATTCAGTCAATTTAAAATGAAATCTTTCCAATAGGGACAGAGTAACCAACCGTATTAAACACTTGCTGTTTGGGAGCTGCTGGGAAAGAGGTGTGTGTGTTTGGGATGTGTGTTTGTCTGCAAAGAAGATTTGTTAGTTCTTGAAAGTGGTGATTTGGGAGAAACTAGCAATGGTGTAAAGTCATTATAGATGGAGGCCAGAGATGTTGCAGAGATTGAACTTGTTACAGGAATATTTTATAGCCCACCTGACCAAAACCGAACAACTGGACTGTGAAATGATTGAGCAAATAAAAAAAAGCAGTAAAAATGCTGGAGTGATAGTAATGGAAGATTTTTAACTAGCATAGGCTGGAGTCCATTAAGTGCATGAAATAAGGCCGGAGGTATGCAAGAATGTGTGGCGCTCAGTGGATTTTTTTTTAAAGGACTCATTAAATGCCCCAGCAGTAGTTATCTGGGTATTAAATAATGCAGAGAATAAATATATCTGCCCCAACACTACTAAACTGGGTATTATTAAGAGCTGGACGTAAAGGACTGTACACATGAACTGCGTGAAAACAAACCCCGTCCTGAGCACACAGTCCCCAGGAACATTTCTGGGCACCATCTCCAGGTCCCTTCTCCATAACTGCTGGCACACAAGCACCAGCGTCTCCTCTCCTAACATCTTCCTGCAAGGGCTGTTGAGAACCAGTGCCCTGGGACATGCTGTAACACAGGGGCTAGAGATGGAGATCGAGGACATCTACAATAGTCAGAGGGGCAACTAAGCAGATGTGAAGGAAATTTTTCATTTTATTAGTATTTTAATCTTTTTCACTAGTTACATAACTGTTTCACACCCATTTTAGATGTTCTGATTTGTCATCTCAGGAAACACACCAGAAAAAAAGAGGAAGAAGTATACTGAGATACTGGTGTCCTTTTGAGGTAACAGAGTGGTGAACAGCGACTTAAGGACTCGGGATCTGTTCCTGCAAGACAGATGCCGACAAACTCTGCTCAGTGTATGACCAGTCTTCCACCTCTAAAACTCTGGAAAACCTTCCCCAGCTAAATTTTCAGTTCTGCCTAGCAAACAACTGCTTGTATGTGCTTCAAGTCCCAGAGATTCATCATTACAGGTTTGTGGAACTTGGGAAAACTGATGATGCTTCACCTTTAGAAAATTATTCTTTTTTTCTTTTGGCCCATTTGTAAATTAAAATTTACTTGATGTAAAATGTCAGTCTCGTTTAAGCCCCTAACCCCTACTGAGATCTAGGGAATAGAGCTATTTTCACCTGGAAGGTAGGGAAACATTTTGAGTTATTAGAGGTGGAATTATTTTAAACATCTGTGAGATATACAAGGCTCTCAGCGTGCATTACCGCTTCCACATGACGTCTGGCAAATGTTACAGGCACTGCTCCTCCTAACTTACGCTTTCATTAAAAAGAAAAAAAAAAAAGGAAAGAAAAAAGAAAACCTGGAGCTTTTGAGGGCAAACTACGTGCTGTGTTACCATGGGACCTGGGACCTGCCCTGCCTCAGGATGCTGCAGGAACGGCTGCACCTCCAGCAACGTAGCCCTGGGAACGGTCTGGATGCAGGAGGTATTTTCTGGGGTTGAGGAAAAGTGCTGGAAGGCGTATATTCCCTACACTGCCCTAAAGTAATTAGTCTTGCTGCCTCCTCTGTTTTTAGTATTGAATCCCCAGTCCTGTAACCAATTGCCTCTCAATAGTCACCTCATACCAATGTCCCAGAGACCCTGGGGAATGCACCCCCTCATTCCGCACACAATCCCGCACCACCGACAGCAAGTGATGGGCTTTACTACCACGGCAAGGGGTCAAAATCCACCACTCAAAGAGTAAAAGGGACACTGGGATGGGGAGAAGCTATTAAGTCTCTGCTTAACACCGAATAATCTGATAAAGAAATGTCTTATAAACAGTTATATTTCTCCTTGCTTCTCTTGCTGAAAGGCACATTGGGTCTCTGAAGGCTGGGAATCCAATTGTGATCAGAAAATTTATTAATGGTCACTTTATATCCATTTATTTCTGTGTCAGCATTGTCCATTAGCTCTCTTTCCCTCACTTGTGTTTGTTCCCTTGGCATTTATCAGTGAACGATCACATCCTACCTCCACATTTATTTTGCTGCCCTAAATGATGCAGGCTCTTGTATCCTCTCCTGAAATCTCAGCTCCCAGCACTGGGGCCAGCCGCGGGTGCAGCTGCTTCTCCCCGGCTGTTTGCACTGAGCGGATCTCGAGTGGGATCAGAGCTGCACAGGGCAGCTCAGCAGAAGCAGCAGGATGCCCTCAGACAGTAATACCTCAAAATACCTTCACAGCATCATATCATGGCTCAAAATCCTCTGGGTTTGCCAAGTATGGCCAGGTTGCTCTTTCACCTACGCACCCCTAACCTGTGAGCCTCGGCTTATCACGGAAATCATCACTGCTTCTCCCTAAGGGCATACACTCAATCTTACCCTTTTCTACTATTCCAGTCCCAAATTCCTTGTAGAAAACATAGCAAGTTCTTGTACTGATGATGTTTTTAATTTTGTGCTATCTGCAAACTCAGTTAGCACCGTCCTCCTCCCCAAGGCCATTACTGGAAATATTACACAAGATAGTGTCAAGACCAGTCTTTGGGGGATGCTATGGGTAACCTCCTTCTAACATCATGCCTTCCCTGCTAATGCAATCTGTTTTCATTTCCACCTGTTGCTCGTTCCTTATCAACCTTTCAGGTTTTCCACTAATCTCCACTGCCTCCATTTTAACTGATAATTTCCCATGTGGTGCTATATCAAATGCTTTGCTGAAGTCCGTGAAGATGAGACCTATTGCATTTTCTTTGTCAAGAAAATCAGTTATCCTATCAGAGGAAGAAATCAGGTTAGCGTGGCATGTGATACCACTGGACAAAAAAATTGTATGTTATCCTATTTTCCATTTATATCCTCTTTTGCAAATTATTTCATTAAAGCTTTTAATTCCTGTTTTTCTCTAAATAGCACTTGAAATCTTGTACACTACTGAGATCAGACAATCAGGCTTTGGCTGTCAAGAACACTGTCCATCCCCTTGTCCCCCCGTTCTCAAGTGCAGGTACTCTGTGTGCTCTCCTCCATACATACAGCACTGTCTCCAATTAGACAAATGTATTAAACCCTTCCTAATCTGAGAACACTGAGCAACTTGAATATGGCTTCTCCTTGACACCAGGTAAATTCTTGCTGCCTGATTCCCGTAGCCTTTCAGCCTCTGTCCTGTACTATCACCGTTGTTGAAAACCAAGACACAGACACTGATTTTTGGGCTCATACTTTGATTATTTCCACCCAATCCTCTTCGTATAGTCTTTGTTTCTTGTTCTGTTTTCTGACCCCTAAAAAGCTTTGGTACCTCTTTTATTTTTCCTTACAAAGCCTATTTTGGCTGAGGTTTTGTCATCTTACTTTATGTTTACATTTCCTGAGTTCCTTCAAGCACCTAACCATATCTTTAGGACCTAAGAGTTCATTAAACCAAGTTATGCATCCTCTGTCTGTGCATCTGTCCCCATCTATAAAGCAACTCAGTTCATTCATTTCTGAAACCATCTGCCTCTTTTGATAAGCTCCTGCCATGTGCGAGTCCGTGGGAGAGTCGGCCTCTGTGCCCACTGTCATAACTAAATGGGAATAAGGGGTGCCGTAACAGGACCACAGCCCTGGCACAGGAGTAAATACAAAGAGGTTCTGCTGCCTGCCCAGGGTGTCGGGTACTTTCCCTACCATTTTAAGACAGTTTTAGTACTATTTTCGAGGTGGACCCACAAGGTCAAGCAATGTTTTACTTCGTGTTTCTGCGAGTTCCTAACAGTTCTTGCTGAAAACCATCATATTGATGAGACTCACAACACTGTTCAGTAAAAAAAGCAGCATTTGCACTCCAAGTTTCAATAATGGGATAAAGTAGCATTAGGAAAAGAAAAGGAGACCAAAAAATGAGCTCATCCACCCAAACCACTGTAATGCTATAACAAACACTGATCTTTCTCTGCAGAATAACGACGAGTAGCCAGGATTGCACAACTACAAAAGATTTCATTCTCTAATTGTCAAAAAGCATTAAATATCAACTGTTTATTGTGTAGGAGAGGAAGGGGGAACAGACTTCAGTGCATCCCTTCGCCAGAGGTTGTCCCTAATTGTCATGCATAGATTGCAACCAGAGGTTACTGAGCGAAATTTGTTTGCATTTATTAATCAAAAGGAGTCAAAGGCACACAAAGATATCATCAAGGCTCCCTTGTGCTTGGGGAGGCTGACAACTAAAATTCTTGATGAAGTGTTTGCAGAATGTTTGCAATCTGTTCACAGCCTTTTTACTTTGCAGGTGCAAACCTTTCTATCTGTTACATCAAAGAAACAATTGAAAATTAAACATAGTAAACATCGCTGTACAGGTTTTAATCTCCCATTTCTACAGGACAAAGGGAGTGGTATAATTAATTTCAAAGCAATGTTTGAGTTCTTTCAATATTCATTTGTGCACATTAGCATGTCATTAGCTATGTTTTAAACACTGATCCTTATTTCCTTCTCCCACATACCTTTCTTTTAGCCCTTTTGTTAAAAAAAAAATAAATAAATGGGAAAGTTGTACTTCCTGGGAGATGTCTTTCATGCTAAAGCATCCATGCATAGATAATTATCTTGCTCAATGAAATAGATTGGGGGAATAATGTATGGCTTTTGAGGTAAAGCCATGCAGCAGAAAATAGATGAAGAGAGATAATTCTTTTCAGTGATGTTAAGAACTTGCAGGGGCAAAGACACTCTCACTGAGTTTTGCTATCATGCCTCGTGAATAATGTATTTTATTATATCCATTGTGGTTATCTTTTAATATGTTAATAACACTTCTAACACGCTTCCCCCCCCCCTTGTTCTTTTATGTAGTTTTAAAACTCCTTCTTTTATTAAGATGTAACTAATGGAGATGCAATCTATAGATACTTATTCTGTTGGTGACTAACTAGTAAAAGGATTTTCTTGTAAGTTTAATTTTAAACACAGATCTGTTTGAACAATGTCTACAGGGTAATTTCAGCCATCTATCTGCAGCATTTCCTGTAGCATTTCCGAGCTAACTCCTAATAACATCCTCCCCCTTAGGTATATTAATTTTATACATCCTGAACAGGAGATTGAACAGTCCTCGAACAGCCACGCAAGGTCACTGACACTAACAAAAATAGAACCTTTCATTGTGCTTTTATCAAGTCACGCCGGCGTTTATATTAGTCTGTGTGGGCCTGAACAGCACGTATATTTGCTGGAGTTTAATATACAATTGTTTTCAAGAACCATTCAGCTCAATTTGTATTGAAAATATTACTTGGGAAACAATGAGCCTTTCAGACATTTTGGCTGTCTTTCAGCCAAAGCATGTAATTTTGGTGTTTGCAGTGAGGTATGAAAAGTGCCATGAATGTATGCAGGCTGTCAATCACAGGGGAAGGGCAGCAAAATCCAAGCTGTCCGGTCCTACAAGGACCACTAATGGGCTGCTGCTGCCCCTCTCATCCATGGGCATCACCACCCCGGAGTGCCTAAGCGGGAATTGCTCCTGATGGGCAATGGATCAGCCTGTACAAAGCCTGATCGCTAGCCATGCTCCAGCACGGCGCAGGGGCTGCCTTGCCTCCTGTTAAATGTAGTGGCAAACCCCCTGATGGCTGCGGCCACACGCCAAGCTGGGCAGGCAACGGTAGCACACTCCCACACCTCTCCTCGCCAGCCTCCTCTTGCTGGGAACCAGCCTGGCCTTTGAATCACCACTTCATCTGTGATTACAAATGGGGCCAGCACTCAGCGAGTGCCCTTAGCTTAGGGACGTATTAAGAAGTCTCCAGAAAGGTGGGTGAGTGGATCTATCTGCTGCTTTCTAGTCCTGCCTGCGTTGGGCACACATCTTCTCTCCACGCTCTCCAAAATGACCGTGAGATGCTCACCAGGAATGGTCCTCGCACAGCAGAAAGGACGACTCGTTAGGTCTTTATTTGTGAATTGATTCCTTGCATTTACACGAAGATACAGTGCATGCACCATCAGAGAGCTTCTCATTAACACGCATGTTGGTGATGGCTATCAGAGCAATGCTGTGTAGCACTGACCCTGCAGCCCGGCCGCAGCTCACGGGCAGGTGACAATGCAGGTGACGACGCAGGCAGTGGCAGTACAGGTTAGCGAGTTGGTGAATTTCCCTGGGGCAGTCAGCGAAAGAGGTGGGTATTTCATAATTACTTAATTACCTGAACATCTTCACACTCATCTCAGGCTTTTCAGCAAGAACAAGTAAATGCACATGAAAATGCTAATTAAGCCTGGATGGAACAAGAGGAGGGATTCAATTGCCAGGTAAACCATAAGAATATTGAACTCTCTGAGTCTTCCTGTGCTGTTCACATGGGGGAAGGAGGGAATAAGGGTTTAACAAGGCAAAAATACCTTACCGAGTATCTCTGAGTTTTGTTAAATACTCTAAGTATTTCCATCCTAACTGATACACATAAAGGATAATTAAATGAGTGAACAGTCCCCTAACAGTTGTTTGCCTATGTCACGAACAACTGCAATAATTTTACTTCAAATATATCTATTCATAAGTATGATGAACCCCAGCTGACTAAATACCAGGCACATACCCATACGTAGGTTGATCTGAAGTCTTGCTGCAGTGAATTTTTCAGTCCTTCCCTCTGCTTCTACTTATAACCTTGTTGAGTTTGCTCATCTTCAGGAATGTGCAAAATCAAGGTCAACAGACTATGCAGCAAAGCTTTGAGTCAGTTCTTATTTTTATCAGAATTGTTCTGCCCAGCCCCCTAAGCAGGATGACCTAGGTGCTCAGAGCGCTATCAGGAGCCCACAGACCTGGGCTGTCCCTTGCAGCAGCATAATCCGCTGTGGCTGCATTCAAATGAGAGCAGAACTTGCCCCAAGGTCCCTTTTCTCCTTCCAGCCCCATGTTTCTGCAGGTGACCCTGACTGTGCTTCAGGCTCCACACCATCAAACAGCAGTTTGCTCCGAACGCGGTTCCCATTTGGACAACATGGGGATGACCCACCAAGTGACTTCTTCTCCATGCAAATATGATCTCCAAAACCTGGTCTGCATGGGGCTCCTCGGCAGTGATGTGAAGAGAGGCGCGCTTGTGAAGGGTGATTGGCAGCAGAAAACATGCAGAAGCATACAAGTCTGCATGTACGCAGCGATACACCAATATCTATACCTGTATACCTACATTATCCTACATTATCTTAACAGAATTGACTTTTTCCACTCAGGGTCAGCACACATTTCACAGACATATTTGCTTCTCCTCATGTTATAGAACTTAATTATAAAAACTCAATTTTCATACATTCAATTCATTTTCATACAGAGCAGAAGCAAATGAAATTGTCTTTTTTTTTTTTTTTTAACACTCAACAGGGTGTCGCTGTGATGAAATGAAATGAAGTATGACATAGTTCTGACAGAAGCACTTAGTTCTTTCAAAACAAAAGATCTGCTTTCGGTCAGAGTTTTAACCGTGTGAGCGTGCTCAAAGCTGTCTTAAAAAGTGTTTCACACGGATACTGTCCCATAATTCGAGCTATAAAGTTGTGATAAGAATCTTCCATTTTAATTTACAAAAAGAGAGAAAGAAACAACAAAAATCTAGATCTCTTGCTGCAAAGCAAATCGCTGAAGCACGAACCTCCTCTGGAGGCCCCCCGAGCAATCCCCCTCCCTGCTGCTGAACTCTCCTGCCCTTCAGTGGGCAGCACCCGCTGCTGCCGCTCGCCCAGATTATTGTTGTTCCGGCTGTTCTCCCCGATCCCTCAGTGCAGGTCCCACATGCTGGTAAGGATCACGCTGTTAACAGTTCACCTACCCAGGTACGTCCCTGCTGTGCACCCAGCTGGATCATTTTGGAAAATGGCAGCTAGGAGCTGTGCTTTCAGGGGCTGCGGCTGGGCTTAAGATCACAATTCTATTGTCAGTTCTGACACCATCTTTTCCTATAAAACTGGATGCGCCTTTGCATCTGCCTGTGCAACATCAGGGTTTTAGGTCATTCATTCTCTTTTCCCACAATTTATTGCAAAGGGCAGGTTCATCTCCCAGTAGCGTTGTAGCGTTAGAGTTACTGATTAATCAGCCAGCCTTGCCCCACTACCTGATCGTTGAGTGAGCAGCAAGGGCCAGCGTTGGGGTGGTTCCTCCTGCCCGCTCCCCACAGCTCGAGGTGCCCCCCACCAGTAAGTGGTGCAAAGCAATGGTGCACAGGATGGCCAAGCTGACCCAACAGCCAGCCCCACTGCGGCGCGATGCCGAACATCCTGATCTCGCTCCAGCTTTTTCCTGATAATCTAGCAGACCGTTGAGGCTTACGACAAGGGCCCATGAGCAGCAAAAGAAGCACCAGGTAAGCAAGAAGACTGTGGCCAGGAGCAGAGAGGGGAAATGAGACCAACTTTTTTTTGATGACAGCAAGGCATTTGTCTGGCTCACCAACTCTAACTTCACCCAGCACCCACCTGTAGCCCATTTTCTCATCCCATCCTTATGAAAACTGTCCTCTCAAGAACGGAGTAGGTTTCTACCTTTCTACCTTCTACATCGCCACTGACATCTGGCCATGCCACCAGGCATGGCTGCATGCTTGCGCCCAAAGCCCGTTCCCCCTTACCCACATCCCCCGATTCCCATTCCCGTTCCTCTTCTGGATGACAACGCAGTGAGCTGGCTCTGCTACTCTTCAGAAAGCCTTTGCAACACATCCCTGAGCTGAGCTTCCTTCCTTGTTTCTGAAATTTCCAAAGGCTTTCAAACCCTCTTCTCCTTCCTTCCTTTTCCTTGTTTCCCACTAAACACGCCATGAAACAGACCGTCCCCAGTCTGAGTTACACCACCACCATTGCCAGGTACCGTATCCCTCCCCCAGCACCCCCGTGCCTGGCAGCTCCTCCTACCAAACAGGCAAATTCGGATAATGCAGCCAATTACCAGCAGCTTTGTTCTCTCCAAAAAGGCTCCGTTTCAGCATGTTATTTCATTCTGTTTCACCTATCAGTCTCAGATGTCTTTGATTACTCATCTGAAGAATAATAAAATAAGTTCTTACCAAGGCTTTTAAAAATAATATACCTTGACACGGTTATTTAAGATTGAAAAGTTGGGGGGGGGAGGGGAGGAATAATTATTTTCAAAAGTAACAGAGCAAAGTCTTTTACCATGCAGATGCAACAGAAACACAAGCTACTCCAGAAAGAAAAGATCATTGAGTCTGGGTTTATAGGAGCTACAGGTTTGTAACTAAAATTAAAATACAGAGGAGAACATTCAATACATTTGATAATAAAGAAACTCAGAGACACCGCACAGTAATTAAAACTAATCTACTGAAAGGTGAATCTATGGAAGTGCAATAAGATGCTACAAAAGTTTATAAAATGGGACATAAATCTAATTAACCTAAGCAGTAGAGACAACCCGGACTGAATGCAAAGCATTCCCGCTTGCTAGTTCCTCAGTCCCAGGAACACTCCCAGAGCCCAAGAACATGGGAGAGGAAACTCCTCGGGTGTTGTGGCACATCTACAAAAGGGAAATGCTGGAGAACTTGAAGCCAATTTGCTTCTGACGTTAACACAAGGCAGGGACAACTTCTCTGAAGGCTCTAGGGCATAAAACGATTATCAGTGGGCAGAGAGCTTGGCCTCTGGCTTTCTGAGCTGCGTGCAGGCTCACAAGTTCCCGTACACTTATTTTCCAAAATTATTCTGCACCCCGGAGTGACATTCAGAGGACACAGTGCACACAGCAAGGTCAGCCGCCTGAACTGCGTTCCTAACGCACACCCTCATTCACTCTCTCTTTTACACAGATGTAAGATTATTGATAAAGGTGACATTACATTACCTTTATACCTGCAAAATTTAGATTGCAGACATGCTCTTCCCTGAACCAGGGGCTGAAACCAAGACAGCTCAGAAGACAACCTAGGAGAGTCTGGGCAATAAACTGAAACCAAACGTTTGGAAGTAACACTTATTGCTTAGATTAATTTTTTAAAAGACAAACAAATCGTCAAGTCCAATATTTATAAGCAGAGAGCTACCTTTTTGGAGCTTGCAGATGTAACTGATGCGGCCACCGGCGGAGGAGATGGTTACTCGCTCCGAAGCATCTCCAGCACCGTTCTTCTGCAGAGCCGCTAAGCTGAGGGGCTGGTTCCGACAGGCTGTTATTTACAGCGTAGCAGTCACCGCATAAACCCCACGGTGGGACTACATCGTTGGTTGCTTTGTTAAGTGCTCTGATATGCAGCGTGACGAAGGACGTGAATAAATGACAATACAATGCATATGGAAAGGGAGCACAATGGAAGCAGTTTGCAGTTTATTTCTGGAAGTCAATAACTATTCTTTCAGCTGTAACTTTTAGTCTTTATTATTACACGATACAGTTATTTGTAAATGGGTGAGCGAGGAAGGGCTTCACGTACTGTAAGGTAATGATGCTGTCACATTGTCATAGTATTAATCAGAGGATCTAATTTTATGTGCAGTCCAAACATCAACAAATCTTTTTTAAAGGTATCGATTTTATTGATTTTAAGACATATTGTAGCTCTTGGGACAAAGATAGAGGAAAGTTCTACACAGCCATTGTGCAGCAAACGAACGGATGTAATTACTACCACCTTGTGTTTGTAATGCACGTTGGCTGTGCTGGTGCTCCACGTGAAGCCAGGAGTTCTGCCACTGATTTCCACAGAAGCAGGTTAGAGCGGACTAAAGGCACTGTTAGAGAAATATCAATTATTTTACCTGTTAGAGAAAGACATGAGTAAACGTGGAGCACTATGAGCCGCTCTGTGGAGAAAGCTGAAAATAGATGTGAACTGGGGCTTGAAGTAATGGCTTTGGTTAGTGAGATTACCAGGGACTCTGGGAGCCACCCAGGATCAGTCACTCAATGTGGGTCTGAATTCCCATTTTTTAAAAAATTTATTTTCATTAACTTCTTCAGACAAGGACTTTCATTTACTACTTGACTGCATGATGTTTCACACCAAGACTCAGCCTTTTTGGTGTGCCTAAGGATCATTGCTAATAAGAGCTTAAAAATACGAATTGATCTTCCCTAACAGTTTGATTTAAACAGCTCCTCTTAAAACCCTGCGAAGAGCACCTGTGCCTAAATGGATAGGTTAGGACAAAGGGTATCTCCCTGCTTTTCTACAGAAGATGAAGTGAAGCCGAAGAGGAGAATTATTTCGTAAACTTCATAAGCTGAGGACCACAGTAAAAACCTCTGTTTCTGCAGATCTTGCTAGGTGAGCTCAAGCGCTGCCCCCCTCCCCAAGTATGGTGCTGCACACGTATTGGGAATACGATGCAGAAGAAACGAGATCGAGAAAGGCTGATTTGGCTGTAGTGGGAGGACTGATGGTAGAAGGGATGAGGGTAGAGCAGACCACAGACTTTCTGAGACATCTCAAACTCTGTTAGCATTTAATTAATCTCTGTGCATTTGGATGGAGACAGGCCCTCAGGTTTCTCCTAGGCAAATGGGGTACCATCCCACCACAGAGCCACCCACACTTTCTTCAAGTATTCTCTACAGTGTGGAGCTCCCCAGGACAGACTGTCCAGCCCAGAAATGTCCAGAGCTTTCTCGTGCGGACACTGACCTATGAGTAGTTGGTTCAAATTCCATTCCTCACACTGCTTGAGGCAGTATCTCTGATTCCTTCAGAAAGAGGCCCAACTTGGAGGCCTTTGGATGATCCAGTTCCTGCCAAAGACTGCTGGAAAAAGGAAAGCACTACCACCATTCCTCGAAACCTCCTCTCTCTGATTTTGGCAGTTGCCCCACATCAAATTCAGACATTTTATTTAATAGTGAACTACTTCCAGTTTTGACGTGAAAAAGTATTTCAGAGCTTGTTTGGTTTTTCATTTCAGTGAGAAAACACTCTCTGTTCAGATTGGAAAGGACAATTAGTAGAAGTTCACTGCATTTTTGTTCGTTTGCTGAACTGGCAAATACATTTTCCACACTCTTCTCCTGTGGTCCTGCCAGTAGGACACGCCAGCACTCTGCCATGCTCTGTGATTGCCTCCCCAGACAGGCTTTCTTCCCCAAAATGCTCTCCTGTATATCTGAGGCCAAAATTCTCTATCCCATAAATACTACGAAGACTTCGTGGAAATGCTAGCGAGGATGATAATAGAATGAACTTCAGGGGGAACATGATGAGTATTACAGAGAGAAATCTCCTTAGCTTTATTAAAGGAAATCACTTGCAATAGATTTTAAGCATAATCCTTCTTGCTGTTTTCTAATACTGGTAGGAACCACTGAATAAATCTTTTAGGTTCCCCAGAAGATTTTGTGAGGCTCCCTTTGCCTGCAATGTCCTGAAACAGTTCCTGCTGTGGGTCCCCTCTGCGGTCTCTCCGAACAGACTGCCCCATTTCTGGCTGTGCTGCTACAGGGTACAACGAGATGGTAAATCACATGAGCAATTGTTTTGTTGCTTACAAGTGGGGTTTTTGTTTAATTAAAAACTACATTGATTTAAATGCAATCAAAAATGTCAAAGCTGCTCAGGGTTTGCTAAAAAAGACCCTGCCTGTCTGGGATGCTTTAAGGACTGCTCCAAGCCACAGTCCTGGCTGATACCACACAAATGACACCTTTTCCAACTCCTTACGCTTTCTCATAAGACTATCAGGCTTTCAAGACTTATTCCACTTTCACCTGCTTACACAGACCTCATTTCACTAACACATCGTGTTCTCCATGTTCCCTCTTGCGCCCTTACGCCAAGGACAGAAATTGAGGGCAGGTGGAGGACGGATTTTACTGCTTCCTTCTTGGAAAGCACTGCTACCACAAAGACCTCGCTTTTGCTTTCCCCGTTGCTCAGGTCTCTAGTTAACACGCTCCATGCGGGTTTTTTCTGAGGCCTACGGTGCATGGGCATGCATGGCCAGTGACCGTTTTCCACCTCTTGCTGTGCAGAGGAGTTTCTGCAGCAGCATCTAGGGTGTTTCAGAGAAACTCGTGCAAAGGGCTGGCTTGGGGCCGTACACCGAGCGGGATGAAAGGCAGGCACAGAATCACAGAGGCAGGCGCTGTGCGTAACCTGCCTGGCAGAGGAATAAGAACAACTGGGGTATAATAAGATTATTACAGTGCAAAGTTATTCTGTTGAGATAAGGAAGAATTTTAATGACTTTTGTAGAAGGTATCAAGCCATCGTTAGCCAATCAGCCCGACTTTCCGAGACGGCTGATTTTGCATATGTGGGATTGCTTTGCTTAGAGGCTCCCGGACAGCTCCATGATACCGTGTGACTGAAAGGGGAGATAAATCTCTCAATCTCTATTTTAATTTCAATACAATTGCCTTATTACAGCGCTATGTGAGGAATATGCATGGTGCTTCCCAAGGGTTTTGCTTTTCCCAATAGCAAATGTCTCACTCGCCGTTTGGGCAGAACGGTTCTCTTGCTAAATTGCTCACAATGCAAGCTATTATAGAATAGAGGTACCCTGTGGGTATGATTGAAATTTATATGCAAGGAACAATCAAGAATGCCAAGTGCACTGGATAAACTGTAGGTAGGTGGCAGAAGGCAGATAAGCAGCCTAGGAGGTTTAAGTTACAGGATCTTAAGCCACAGAAAGATTCATTCTATAATTTACATTACAACCAGTTTCATTTGTAGAATGAATAATGGAAAGCTCATACAGATAAGTATTTGAGGTCCAATCCTGGGAGGTGTTGAGCACTCAGCTCCCACTGAAGTCAGCATTCAAGCCAGGCTTTTTAAAATGTATGTCTCTGCAGCACAGGGGAGCTAACTTGTTGGTTAACAGCCACTGCAGATAATCAAGCCTGAGAAGCAGGGCTTTCACAGCGCTGCTCCTGCCCTCCCAATCTAACACATTCGCTTGCTTTAAAAGAACACTGCATTTTAAAGATATAAATTGCCTCGCGAAAAAGTACAGAGTGAATGATTTATTTACTTTAAAAACAGCAATAAAAACATTTAAGTGTTGCTGTAGGAAACTATCCATTTTCCTTTTGCTGAGTAGTCGGGCAAAGATTTATGCATATTCGTATTCATACATAAATACCTCTGTTCAGGTCTAACTCCAAACTAGTAAATCTCCAGCTTTCCCTCCTTTCCATGAGCTCAAACCTTCACAAGTAGAAGGACAACAGTACTGAAAAAGTGATGCACCACAGGCAACATCAGACTGTTTTCTGTCTGTCAGCCTCAGCTGTCACTTCCCTATTTCCTGTGACCAGAGGCAATATTGATGGGCTCACGGACAACGCTCGTCCATGGGTCCATGGGCTAGGAGCATGGTATTACGTCCTGTCTGCATTAAAAAATTATTGTGATTTGTTACATTTGTTTTACAGCAAGTGAAACTGGCAAACTCCTATTTTGATACAGCTTAAATATTCTCCTAATGACTTGATTTAACTGTCCTGAAAGCATCTCCAACTAAAAGAAAGTATCCAAAACTGTATACCTATTCAAGAAGATGAAAGAAGGTGAGCACTGAGTTGTAGACTCTCCTCAAGGTCACAACAACTTTATGTAGGCTTGAGTTCTGATTTACACAAGCCACCAAAGTTTTGAGGAAATGCAGATATGGGTTTGATTTTGCCCCATACCCACATGTTACTACATAAAGCTGAGAAATATTCATAAGCAGGATATGAGAATTTTAATGTGTTCTTAATAAATAATTATTAATTACGTCATTTGAATGAAACATTGCCATTTCCTTCAAATAGCATTAGCATAATTAAAAAAGCTTGAGAGGTATCAAAACTCCCGCAGCATGAAGCAGTTTTGCCTGGAACTTCATGTTAAAATTTGCCCTGTGAAACAGCCAGTGATATTTGGAAAAATACCATTCCGTTTAAATCATGAGGACATTGAGGAGCTGCAATTACACTCTCCCATCTGCGTGCTCCAGCAGCCCCCATCAAAGGGGCTATCTGAGGCGCTCCAGAAGGGCAGGAGGCAGAAGGGACGATATAAAACTTGCGCTGGAGGGGCCGGTCCCCGCGGCAGAACAAAGGCAGCGGGAGATGCGGCGGGGAGCGAGCGGCAGCCGCAGCATCGGGAGAGCGCGCGAGTGGCGAGCACAGTCCATAAAGCCACAATGAATGGTAATGACAGGCAATAAAATACCCTTTTAAAAATCCAGTAAAGGATAAAGACTGTAGACTGCAGCATTGACTGGCAATGCTGTAGCTGCAAAACATCAGCAGATTAGCATAAAGCATGGCAAGAAAGTACAACTAAAAATTATTCAGTCATACCAAATGCTTGCAGAGAATCTAGGCCAAGCAAGCAATCAAAATCAAATAGAAACAAGGTATATGTAATCCCACAGTAAAAAGATTGAGCAACAGTACATTGCCAAGACATTTTAATACTCCTTTAGCCCACAATTTTTGAAAACCATTAATAGAGCTATAAAAAGTGAGGAAAGCTGCACAATGCACTTCAGACCAACACGGGGGTGTAATTCTACACCAGCATAGCACCAGTGTTAATATAATTTCTCTCATGTTACACAAGAAGCCCAGCAAGAGTACCATAAAATGCAATATGTGTTTTCTCTACTAGCTTAAGTGTCTTTTAGCATAATTATTCCTGGTGTTTCAGTTATGGGAAGGAACGCTACCAATCTAAGAAGCAAGAAGGTATTTATTTGCCCTTAAGGTGCAATTACATTCTGAAAATGGCTGTTTTTTAATTCAATGATCTAATTCTTTTGCGTGTTAGGGGTCATACACCACTAAGACCACAGTCCTTGCCATTACGTTTTTACTCCTTAAAAAGCTCAAGTTCTGTACGCTGAGGTTTTGTTTGTTTGTTTAACCCTCCCGCTTTTCCTCTGTTTTATTTGCAACCCTAGGAGAGTGAACGATATCTATTTTGGCACGTGGAAAATCATCAAATCATAATTTAAAATTTCAAACACTAAATCCTTGTGCTTGAGGATGCTCAAGGCAAAGAGGCCACCGAGTGACTTTCTCTGTTGAATCCAGAGCTACCAGTTAAGGAAAAAAAAACAAAACCCCAACAACCTTTTACTTAATTTTTAATTTCAGCAGATTTGAAGCTGAGCCAGTCATCATGATTCCTCTCTGAGGAGAGCCAAAATTTTCCATGTATGCTCTGCAGTGAGCCTGGCTGCCTTGGGACACATCTCCTACCAGCCAGTCAGCGCCGCTGCCCAGCGACCGCTCAACGGTGACAGTGCTCCCTCCCCGGGAACAGCCAACGCTCTTACCAAAACAGCAAGTTTTAGTAAAAACCTCTCTTCCGTGCAGCTGGGAGCCTTGGGAGGGAAACCCCAGCCTCTGCAGATGGGGAGAGGTGAGGAGCCCCTTTATTTGACCCCTCCCATTGGGTCTGACCTGCCCAATGGAGGAGTCTGGGAGACCGGGGGTGTCCCAGGGGTGTCAGCTTCACGTGGCCCAAGTGCAATAAATTCTACAGGGTAAAGAATAATAGAAACTAGCACTTCTTTACTTCAGGAGAAAAACATAACTGTGCAAATGACATTATAGTAGCACTGCAAATCCGAGTTCACAGCAACCACTAATCACCCCAAATTACAAAGTATAAAACAGAGCACTGAAGCTATGCCTGAAGAAAAGATCATTTTACACAGCAAAGAAACCTGTCAAATGGTGAAAATCACAAGTGGAAATTGAAATCTATGTGCACGTCTCTTGTGGATGTGTACATGAAACAGAGGCAACTGTGTTTGGTACCAGATGCAAACATGAAGTTACTGAATGAAGAAAGACTCTTCCAGAACAAACAGCACAAGTTTGGGTAGTTATTTATCATTTCTGACTCAGGCGTGTATGGCCCTACTTCCAGTTGCTACCGTAAATCACATTTTCCAGTCAAACATGGTTTCTATCAAAACACAATGATGGGGTGGGAATTCCAATTGCCAGTTGAGGCCAACTCCTCCTCCGGTGAGACCCAAGCCCCATGGATAAAGATGATGAGGACTTTTAAGGAGCAAAAGTGTTTTAGCATAGCTGGAAAGAGGAAGGACTTTTCCCTTCTGAATCCCTTCTGGATCATGCATACCACAAAGATCTCTGGTGTGTAAAAGCCGTGATGATAACAAATACATGGCAAGAGCTGCTTTTATTAAATGATTAAATGTTTCAGCTTCTCCCCTGAAACTGTATGCTTCAGCAAGAGGATTTTGAAGGAACATATGCAAATGAAAATAATATTAAAATAATTCCTTAGTCTCCTCCAACCATGTGCAGTTATTTAATACTATTAAATAGCAAACCCTTTTTTTATTTCAATATTTATCTTCAGATTTTCTCAAGGAAAAAAATAAAAGAACTTTATTTGTTGATTTTATACAACTGGGTGAAAATCATTGTGCACTAAGCAAAGAAACTTGTACCTCCCAGCTAAAGCCAAAATCTCTGCAGAAAATATGGATCTTGTCCAAGGAGCTGCGGGCAGGGAAAGATGAAGGCAGTGGCCTCTTGGTGGGTCTCCAACTGCCCCATGGCGTGGCCTTGTGGAAAAGACACATGGGGACTGCCTAAAGCACAAAGGGTGCTTTACCAGAGAGCTGGGGGCTTGGAAAGGGCCTTCAGCAGCTCCTGCTGCTCACTTCTTGAGTTTGAGCACAAGCTGAAACGGAACCCAAAGCAAAACCTCCCACCACTGGATTGATACCCAAGGGGTGAGCCCAGCGCTCGTGGCACTGCTGCAGATCGGTGTGTCCCCTGAGCTGACTGCCGGTATCAGCCAGGGCAGCTACGGGCACCCCAGAATGCCTCTCCCTCTGGCTTGCGGGGGGGATAGAAATAAATGTGGGCACGGCAAAAAATACACTTGCCCCTTAACCCAGTTTCGAGGAGCAACTCAGCACCGCCTTCAAAAACCTCCGCTTGGCAGCCACAGCTATTCCCAAACTTTGGGTAATGGGCAGGAAAAAAGAGTTTTTCACAGCAAACCAAGGAGTAGCAGCGGTCAAAAGAAGGCGTCCAGGCCGTTAGTTTTGAATGGCACATGGATAATAGCAGGAGCGCGAGCGGGGAGCTCTGCCTCCTTCCCTGACACCGACTGTTCACACTTCTGCAGCACTTCAGCGATGCACTTAGTTCATGCTTTACCTTAAAGTGCTATATTTTAACTGCAGAGGAAATGTGCAGCAGCTTTCATGCTCCTGCTGTGTAACTGTGGGCAAGTGCAGTCTTTTAAATGGCAGTCACTGCAAGCAAGGAATGTTATTTTTGTATGGAAAGGTTTTTTGGCACAGTAATGACGATTAGTGAGGGAATAACAGAGAATTAAAAGAGGGAACTAAGTCTCTCTTGTCAGACATCTTCCTACTCTTACCTCTTGCAATATGGACACGTAACTGTGTCTAGAAATGAAATTTAGGATGCGGAATGTTGGTCACAGAATGAAGTTTTAATAGTATGAACCCTGGACACAAGGTATAAACTCGTAGCTTGGATGGCTTTTGCATGCACATGGAGTTGTGGCCATGGTTATGAACACATTTACACAATTTCCAAGAAAACAAAGAAGTTAAGAACTGAAAAAAAAACCCGCTCCTTTTTACCATTCAAGGTCTATGAATGAAGTTGGGAATTTGCACTCTACCTTATTCATTAAAATAGAAACTGCCATCACTTTAATGAGCAGCCTGAGGGTGGACAAAGTGCCTTGAATAGCTACGTACCATAGAGAACTTGGCATCCTCGCTGAAACATAATGTGGGATTGCAATTGTGGGATTTTTCCAGTGAATACGAAGTGATCAAAGATAACACTGCCCCTAAAAGAATTAAAACAGTGCAACATTGCATCAAGTTACAGCCAATGTCAATCATTACATGCCTGAGTGCACAGGATCTTTTAAATAATGTTATAGACATGCTGTGGCATTCAAAATATTCACTGAATTTCAAATTAAAATGCAAAAGCATGTTCCCTGCTCATCTGACCAGAATAGTGAACTCTAGGCACATCTTTCCAAATATTGCTCTAATGCCACATCATTTACTGTCAGCTGGAGGACAGGCTAATTTTATGCAGAGCTGGATGATGGGAGGACAGTCACACTAAATGGATTCCAAAAAAAGTTACCTTCAGCTTTGGGCCTGGGAGATGAGAAACTAGCAAAGATGCAGTTACAAAAGACTGGGGAAGGAGAGGGCTAATTGCAGACTGATCACCTTTCCTACTGTGAAAGAAAAAACCCTTCGCACAATGCAGAACTTGAACTCATCATTGTGTAGATGAGAGTTTCTGGCATATAATGCCAGCCTGAGCTACTTACTGGAAAAAAAGTGTTGCTTTATTTACATGCTAAAGAGAACCACCTCCTAGCTTTGGGCTGCTGATAAGCAGCCATGGTGTGGAAGAAAAAGAAAGGGAACAGTACGCCATTCTGGAAAAGGAGAGGGTGGGAGGGAATGGAGTAAAGACACACATCAAAGGAAATATTTATAATATGCCACTACAGTGGGGTGAAATGCAGAAGTCTTTTGCAAACATAACAGGGAGCCCAAAGTCATTTCAATTTTTAAAAAGGTCAGTGAGGAAATAGCAGAGAAAAACTTTACTTGAAGCCCAGAAATAGCAATAGAAATATTGGAGCATTTAACCTCAAAACCTCTGTGAAAACAGCATGCAATTCAATCTTCAGGTGGAAAGAAAAAAATACCTTTAGCAGTTTATAGAAACTAAGCGAGAGCAAGATAATATACATAGTGTACAATTGCAATTAAGTGGAGGATGGAACAAGCAAATTTAGATCCAATGAAAACACAATCAACAGAAGTGAAGGGAACAAGTACATGTCACCTACGACCATGTTAATTCTGCATAAATTGATCCAATTTTGCTCTAATTTCCAACACTGCAAGCTCAAGGATTTGCACAAAGTACAGATTAGCCCAGCATCTGGCTCAGAAGCTGACATAAATTATCTAAATCTTGAATAATCTCATGACAGTTAAACCCAGGTTCTCATGCTGGAGCCCTCTGTCAAACTCTGATGGCCAGAGGCCGTGTTGGGGATCCCACCGCCTGACTCCAAGAACCTTCTACCATCCCCTGAGAACAGGGAACATCACCTTTTCTCTCCAAAAGCCCATACCGCTTCCAAATCTGTGAGCAATATGCAGCCTAATTTTCCTAAATGAATTGTAATTACAGTAATTCATGCCTATAGCTCGTGTCCATTTGTGGGAGGTTTTCGCTGTGAGAGGCATTGTATCATCTTCTCTGTAGGTCTGCGGTTGAGAACTGATCTCATGGAGCTCTTATGTATCAGCTCTTATGTGATGGCCCTGTTTGGGTATGGCTTTTAATTATCCAATTCCATAATTTATTGTCTATGAATACAACTGCATTTGGTTGCAGAGGTTGACTGCTCAATGCCTAGAATATGTCTGAATTTGCTCTTCGTTTTCATTGTTTATATGACAAGGTTTATTTCATAATATTTGCTGAAGTGAAAAGTATTTCACAGACTTAAATGATTTAATTTAAGGCAAATGCTTAATTTAACATTCTTATAAAAAAGAAATGGAGCAATAGGAACAAAAGGGTTTTAAATGAGCAAACTGTAGAACTGCTTATTTGAAGTGGCGAGGAAGGATGGTCTGATGAGCTGAGGACTGGACAGAGAGCCAGAAACCTTCAAGATCTATTCCAAATTAGACACCGCTTCAGCATGTTGTCTCAAGCAAGGTATCAAACTCATCCAAGGTTGTCCAGTTCTCTGCCTGATGATACTTAAAAGATCAAAATTTGCTATCTGTTTTGATCATTTAACTTTATGTCACATTTCACATCAACACTCTTTTCAGCCCCAAAAGAATAGAAAACATAGTGGGTTGGATCTTCAGCTACAACATTCACGCAGGCACAGTCTTTGCATTGCTCAGTCCTCCTGCTCTTACGTCCGGGACCATCCTGTTTGTACATTCACTAAGGAAAACCAAGCCTCGTGGACAGAAGACCTACCTCATCTAGGGCCCACGCAGGGCAATGACATGCTAGTTTTACGGCTAAATTGTGCCAGGTCTATACTCTGCACTAAGACTTGCCACTCACAAACACAGTCCTTTGGAGTCACGATTCCCAAAAAGGCCTAAGGGCACATGACCATCTTCCCAGTCACCACTGGACATCTCAGCTGGACAGTGACTGACACACTAAGAACTGTGGAGAAATAACAAAAAACAGGAGAGGAGGAACAGAGGAAGCAGAGCTGAAATCATGGTAGCACAAGCAGGAGCAAAATAAAACCAAAGATTAGGTCATTAATGCAAAGATCAGCAAGCTTTTAGGAGTAGTGTGCCAGACTGCATCTCTCTTCTTTCAATTAGAGGTTACGTGCGCTGGCAGGGATTTGGTGGGAGTCAGAAGATAGGGCCTCTCAAAGAAGTGAGATGATGCCAATTAGCTGCTTGGCAATGTCTTGCTGCTACGGGAGACAAGGGCTGCCAGCCCCACTTCAGTCTCAAATTCAGTGGGAAATGGGGGCTGTGATCTGCAGCCTCCCCCAGATGTTGCAGGTCCCAAAGCCCAGCCTATGTGGACCTGTTGCCCACCACTCACCCCCCACCCAGCCGCCCCTCAGCACCCACACCGCAGATTGCTAAACTGCCCGTTAAGGGACCGAAAGGCACATTTGATGTTCAAGTCACCAAAGCAATGATAAAAACAACAAAACCCCCTCCAACCCTGAAGTCAAAGAAAACAAACACTCCCCTATACGTTGAGAAAGAATGAGTCAAGTTCAGTTTCTAAGATCCAGAAAACCCAAGACGCCCAGCTGCACACACAGGATTTTCTAAGCAGGTTCCCTGATCACTACCTGGAGACAGAGGAGAGTGTTGCAGAAGCAGCTGGAGGGCCATGGGAAAGCTTCCTGGACCCTAAAGCTTCTCCCTTCGCTCTGCCTTTGAGAGAGTAAACACAGACCATACAGAGTCAGAAGTTATTTTAAAATTTCTTAGTCTATATTAAGAAGAATAAACTGAATTCTACAAACAAAGCAATGCAAGTTCTCACTTTTATTCCCTATAAACAACTGGTTTTATATTTAAGTGCTTATATGACTTTGCTACACCTCAGGTCACAATTTAATCCCTCTTTAACTTTAATTTAATGCCCAATTTAATCTCAATACGGCAGCTAACAATTAAGAGAATGCACGCGGAGCCTCTTACTGTTTGACTGTATTGGTGATGTATTGACACCGGATACAGTTCTGTCTTCCTGTAGATCATAAAACTTCAGACTGAAGGATTGCACAGTTCAGAGAAAAGTCTACAGTTCTCAGCAGCTTTCAGGATTAGGACTTTAATGAGCCACGACTGGGCGCATGCACGTATGTGTGGCAAAACCCCTATGGTTTTAATAACTTGATTAGCAAAATGTTCTATAGTGGACATTTTCGATGTGTTACTTCAGGTATGACATGCTCTTTTCTATATTTAAATCCCTGTCCAGAGTCTGTAATACAACCTTTATGCAAACCAATCTTCCACAAACATCATTTTTTGATGACGTACTCTAAACTTGCAAACTAACCAAGGGCCAGAGGTCCCAAGCATCAGTGTGCACCATGCAATGCCTTGGCAGAACACGGGAACAGCCACGTGGGCTTGGACCTCGGCTCCATCATTTATTTCCTCTGCTTCCTCCTCTGAGCTAGTGCAAATCCACCATTTCTAACAGTACAAATAAGGAAAAACATCTCACCCAGGGTAGGTATCGTAGAGGTGGGAAAGCCACACTTTGCGTAAGAGCAAGCATGGGCTCTGCTCTGTGTTAGCCACACTTGCAGATTTGCATCAGTTTAAATGTTTCATAGATTTAGACCTGTGCCTGTGCCACATACAACCCAACTGCAGCAGGATTATTTCTAATGCACAACTTTGCCTGGACCTTATTTGTCACGTTCCAGCATTTCTTGGTACAAACCTTAAAACTAAAATAAAATTACATTGCATTTTAAAAATCACACCCTGAGTGATTTTATACAGTGAACTATTTATTTTAAAACAAGATTAAATATTTTACCTCACTGAAATATCTTCTCTTAGCAGAGAGCACTCAGATGGAAAATTTCATACATTTCAACTGATTTTTTGCCTGAATGATTTTCACATATTTTTCTAAAACCTAGTTGTGTCAAATGATTTATTCTCCTCTAACAATACGGTACAACTAGCAAGGAAGATGCAAGTGCTGAAATGGTTGACGGCAGTTGGCCAATTAAGTGCTCTACAGTATTCTGATTTTTTTTGTGCCTGCACATACTAATCCTTTTTTTAATGTATTGAGGTTCTATCCAGCAGAAAGAATGAGCTAACTGCAAGGCATGCCACATGAGGAGTTTGAAAATGTACAGCGACATGCTCGTATCCAGGGGAGGTTTAGCCAAGTGTGAAGTATAAAACATATCTAAAAAGAAGCAAAAGCCGAGGGAAGGGAAGGAAGTCTGGCTGGAGCCGCGGGGTGTCCGGGGACGCAGGGGCAGGCACTGCGTGTTCTCACTAGATGTAGGAGGGCACCTGGCATGGAGGAGATCGGCCAGGAGAGGTGCCTTGCTCAGCCACCATCTTGTGCTGACAACGCTGGCATCAACTAGCGAGGGGCAACCCACGGGAAGTCTCCCTGCCCGCCTGCAGCACATCATTAGAGGAGGCGGATAGTATTGCTGCCACGTCTCCACGCAGAGCGAGCCAGCTTCACCTAGCACAGCTGTGCTTGTTTCCCCTCCTCTGGTGGTGCTTTTTCTGCTGCCTCATTTATCTCTGGCTCAGGAACTGCTGGGTAGCACCAATAGACAAACCTCTTCTTCAGAAACCTTGCTCTGTCCCAAGGACAACTTCTTGCTCCCAAGAAAAAAAGTGACAATATAAAATGTGGGGAACTATTCTTATCTGTAGTGGAGGGGTCTCTTTTCTTAAAAAGGAGTGGTAAGAAAGGTGATGCTTGGTTTCAAATATTGTACAGAAGTAGTAAGAAGTAACACATACATACAATCAAGAGTAGTGACAGCAACAGACTTTTGTATGCACTAAGTCGGCTAAAAGCAAACAAAAAAAATCTGTTTTTTTTTTCAAAACTTTAAACTTTGTTTTATTAAAACAAAATCATGATGCAAAGTTTTCAGAAAGATTTCCACTGAATCACAGTCTGCTTCCTCTGCAACCTTTTCTTCAGCCTTATTGCTTATCAAGTAACCCTCAAAACACTTGGTAGGTTTCTGGGAAGGAAAAATAAAACCCTAAAATGTCAATTATGAAAACCTAAACTCAGATTTCAGAACCTTCCCACCTGCTGTCCTACTCAAATTGCTTATTAGGGAAGAGACACAAATGCTTCTCAAGTACGGGGAAGACACCAAACCTCTGAAGGCCGGTGAGGAAAACAGAATGCTACAACGAATGCTGAAGTGATTTACAACCCAGGCCAAATTTATTTGTTACAGATCACTTTATCTAATTCCTCTCCCGGTGAAGTTATCACTGCCTTCAGCATTGGGTGTCGATGACAGAGGTATTACCACTAGTGCTACATATCAAAACAGTGCTATAATTTCTCTCACAGATCTATACCAGTCACAACAGGTTGCTGTGATTTTTCCAGATGAAAACCTGCAGGAAAACTGCTTTTTCCTTGTTAGCCAGCTGGAATAAAAACAAGTGACAGCCAGAATGAACAGCCACTCCTGGCAATTTCAATGAGAGGCTCTTAATTACAAGTCACAAGAGTAGGGGTCATCTCCTCTGAGGCCAGTATATTTAAATGCCTCCCTCTGGGTTACACCATTTCAATAAAATGTATTTGCTTATTTAGGACTTAAACAAAAATAGAGTCAGCAAACAGGGTCCCCAGATTTGTTAAGGTATAAATTTTTGCAAGTTACAACTGCAGCTTTGTAATTTTAGGAAAAGTCTGAAGTCTAGCTAGTATGTGAATTAATAAAAGCATATTTGCTAGAATTTAAGGACTCAATCTTGAAGAGGTATGCATAAAATAATGTCACTTCATCACTCTTTTGTTGACCTGAGTGCTGATGCTTCTGAAGGGAAATGGCTTCCTGCCTTTGGCAGGCTCCTGTCTTCCCCACAGAGAACTCAAGGGCGGGCCAAGTGAAAGCCTTGCTTGTAACGGGAGGGAGCTGCATGACATTGAGCTACCATTTCCACCTAACTCTCATATAAGCTGATGGACAAGACAAGGTCAACTGAAAGAGCGGTACAAGGTGACACCGCCTTCAGGCTGTCCCTGCTGGAGAAGTGCACATCATGCTTTGCTCTCCCCACCTGGGCTGGGGTACAGCTCTTGTAGGGATTCTCCCCTTCTAGAACCCCACCACGTTCCCAAAGAGAAGCAATGTTCCCAGTATTGCTGATGGACTCAGAGCACAGGTGCTTCACCAGCTTTTAGTCTGGTCCTTGTCTGAGCAGGCCGAACTGTTAAAATGGGAGAAAAAAGGGAGCAGACATTTTAGCACTGATGTTGGACTGCAGCCCGTGTGTGGGCAGCGGTGGGAGAAAGCCAGGAAACCTTTGCTGGGAGGGAATGCTCCCAAGGGCAAGGAGGACAAGCTTTGTGCTCAGGGGTCCAAATCAGAGCTGGGTGAAAAGTTCATAAAAAGACATTTTAATATTAAAATGTTTAAAAACAAACAATACATTTTTATAATTTTCTCCTGCTCATTAATTGCCCACTGTCACCTCAAGTGTATTCCTTACTTGAACCATCACTGGCTTGCCAGACCAAGACACGATTCTCTACTCTGGGTGTAGGTCTATTTGTCTGAGTGGCACGACATAGGCTACTAAACAAAGGAGAGAAGAGAAACACAGGCTGTGTATATCAAGCATAATACAAAAATATTTTCAGTTAGTACAACAGTACTGCCCCCCTTTTTGAACATAACTCAGCCAAAATTACATATATGGAAAAAACCACGGTTGTTAAAGATGATTTATTAATTGTATGTAACATGCCTGAAGGCAGACTGGGAATGGAATTCAGATGAATGGACGAAGACGAGGATTAAGCCAATAACGGCCATTCGTGGTGCAACTTCTTAGTCACAAACACTCTCATCACATGAAATTATTTTCACAGATGATATATACACAATAGCAGGAACTGTCCTATAGTTTATCTCTTAAGCATTACAGAAACTGAAATGCTGGTGTGATAAAACTTTTATGCTTACTACAGGCTTTCTGCAAAATTCTTTCATATCAAAATTTGACAACTAAGTGCTCTATTCCTAAACCTGGTCATACAGATGCTCAAGTAATTTAATTGGGAAACTTGCTCTTTACTTAAGTTGTGCAACATCAGGGCTAGATCAGCCCCTTTCCATATTAAAAAGAAAAACAAGGAAGGAGCCAAGGGAATTAAGAAACATCCACAAGAAATCACTCTCTGTTACCTGAAAATGAATGCTGTGGGCTTGTCTTGGTTTTTTTTCTAAGAGATTTAAGACTCTCTGTCACAGGGCTTAATTTAGCTCATGATTTAGGAGTACTGGGAAGAAGCATTCTGAATTGGTCTGGCTTATCCATTAACTGGCCGTGTTGGTATTTCTTGCATTTTCCCTGCCTTGGCCATGGCCAGAAATAGGACGCTGGAATAAACAGACCATGCTCTGGTCCATCAAGGCAACTCTTGCGTTTGCCCAAGGACAAGAAAATCCTCTTACTCAAAGTGGGAGGATAGAACATGTTGTCAAAAGCTACACACAAATATAAATTTCAGGGATTAGATTTATTTGTAAAAAAATAGGACCCAAACATAAGCAGGTAGAGTTTAGGTGAGAGGAAGATGCTAACTTTGGATATACACATGACCTCTGGCTGGCATGGTGTGGAACAGGCAGCACTCTATACCCATGTGAAATCTCACACGTAAAATTAATCTGACGGATTTACTTGCACTGCAGTGTGTCGAGGTGCTCAGCCAGGGCTCACCTGAATGCTTCTGCAGGAGCTCTACCACCACGTTCAAAGAGGAGCGAGGATTGGTATGAGAGCCACAGATTGCTTACGAAGTAGTTTTAAATTATAAATAGCAGGAAATGCCAATCACGTTACCGAATGCACAAGCAACCCTGCAAGTCCTATATTAAAGTACCTCGTGTCTCTCAGCTGGGGTATTCACCAACCTGCGAGCCTCGGAGGGGCCACTGCAGCGCAGCAGAGACCTCAGCGGTCTGTCCTACCAGCCCCTGCCCCTAACTCAATTTCTAACCAATCTTTCTTCCAACAGGAATGAGGAAAGACCAAAGAAGAGTTTCATATTAGTAATTAAACCTGAAAAGAAATTCACACTCTTTGATCCTTCCAGATACCTGTGCTGGACTGTTTCCTTGCAATTAACCTATTCTGGTGAGGCAGAGGTGGAAGAAAGGCTACAGATGCTATTGGACAAAGAGCTGGTCCCTGTTACTGTTGCAGATGGTTGAAGCAGAATCCTCTTTCTTTTTACACTATCAATTAAGCAATGTTGCCAAACCCACATCAGCTTCTCAGTCAAACATTTCATTTCTCAGCAGTCTGTGTGAAGTTTGAAAGCTACAGTATGTTCTGCCAGCGTCCTCCAGAAAGCTGCTTTGCATTGTTTTGCTTAAATGGCTACAAAAGTGCTGTCAAAGAGACACTGTCAACTGCAGCTTTTGTGTTTATGTCTTTTTACTTAAAAAAAAAAAAAAAAAAAGAAACAAAACCTTTTGGAGTTGAAAGAACTGATTTCTGCTTGTTTTATCAGTCCTTTTTTACATTCTTTTGGCAGACATTGGGTTTTCCTCTCTGCTATTCAGTGCAAGCATATTCAATATTGAATAGACCTTTTTGACAGTTTTGAACCCGTTCCATAAGATTCCAAATGCACTGATTCATGGGGACTTGCAAAGTTCCTACAAGATAAAAAAACCTGCCTTGAGAATTGTTTTGCATCAGGATAATTTAAAACTTCTGCTCCTTCATCTGTATGATTTCTCAGAGCCAGCAAGAACACTTTCATAAATGATTTGTCTAGCTTACTCAGAGAGAGGGATACAACAATAAACACTCACTGTCTAGAAGTCAAGAAAATCTCATTATGTGCAATATTATACAGGTTCTTTTCCTGTCTTTCAACACCAAAATGGGGACAAAATGCTGGTCTCTGAAAAAATAAAGCCCACTGATTCTTATATTTTAATAAGTATCAGTAAGAATCAGACACTGAATGCACACGTTCAAACACACAGGCTGCATTTCAATACTACAGTTGCAGATATTTTATTAGTTGTGCACTCTGTCATATTTGGAGTTTCCCAGCAGCCTGGGGATATTTTCTTCCTTGAGCATCCTCTCCACTCCCCTAATGCTGCTTCTCTGAAAACTAACACCATGGCAGTAATATTACTTATGGTTTAAATCTGCTCATGTTTTCTTACTTCAGGGGATAATTCCAGCCTGATCTTTGGAAAAGCAGATGTGAAACTGTGTAAATTAATAAATGACAATGGTGATGATTACAGTATATGCATAATGATTCTGTGTGTTGTGAGTCTAAACGTGGAGGCAGCTATTCTCAGTCGCTTACAAACATGGTGAGTGGTGGGTACGTTTTCTATTCCATGGGCTGTGTAAAGGAAAAAAAGCAAGCAGCGGTTCCCAAAGTGTTGTCCACAGATCCGCTGGAGCCTGCCAACTTCTAATTCTTGCATAAAGCAGTTAAGTCTATGGTCACTGAGCTTAAATTCAATACATAAGAGCCCACATGTTCTAGTGGAAATTTTTTCAGTAGCCAACAGACAAAAAAAGAGATGAAAACTACTGAATGCTAAAGCACATACAAGCAGAGCATTAGATCTCTCACACATGTCCTCCCAGAAAAAAAAATCCCATTGAAAGCACCAGGAATTAAATCTATAGAAATGTAACACAGCTTTATGGAATTTCCTCTAAAGGCCTATAGAATTTACTACAGCAGGGAGTCCTTCTCAGAGCCATTTTTTCAGACAACTTGCAGAAGGATGTAATTCTAATAATTAAAAAAAAGTAATAGAATGACAATAATCTATTAAATTATTTTCCATAGGAGTATTGACAGCAATAGCTATTAACATTATTTTATAAAACTGGAGATATATATTGATCAGTGGATGCCTTCTGCCCCTCTGACACAGAGAACTCAGACAATTTATGTTGCTATTCATTGTCAGGTGGAGGGTTTTGTTCCTTCTTTTCTAAAAACATCTGGAGTCCCATGAATAATTACTTTAATTAAAATAAGAGACTATTTTGTATGGCCTCCTTGGCAAGAACTTTGCCTTCATGCTATCTGGAAAATCCACTGTTGCTGCTGTGTAAACACAGCAATGTTTATTGGTCATTTGATACTTTCCATGGATTTTTTGTGATTTAAGATATAATCGCCCCTGGGGATTCCCAGCTCTTGGACTTTGTGTGAGCCTCCCCAGGTCATAGGGAAAGAAGCAGTCAGTCTAGCAGGGCTGGGCTGGCTCAGCGATGAACACGGGCTTGGTTCCGTACCTGTGCCAAGCCTGGGAAAAGCACAGCCCTTTGAAGAGCAAGTGAGGTAAAGGCAGCCAAAGCAAAAAAGGAGAGGGAAGATCCCTTTCTTTTGGAGACAGCAGGGGGAAAGGGCATGGCTGAGGAAATCACACTGCCTCCAAGGGAAGATTTGCACTACTCTAAGACTTGGTCATAACAATAAGTGTTCAGGGATAATGGGTCCACCTCCCCACCACCAAGAGACAGAGGGATTTCAAACCAGGAACAGCAACAAGGTCAGAAGCAGCTGTGGGGAGACCTACACAGGACTGAAGAAAATTAAAGCCAAGTGCTCTGCTCTGGAAGCTGGCCAACCCCAGAGCAGCGTAATGCCAGAAGACATCCATCCTGAGGTGGACCCTCTGCTTCAGTTAATTAAGGAAACCTCAAGATTTTCTTCTAAGGCCTTATTTTCTTATTTCAGGAAACTCCACCTCCATCTTTTTTTCTGCCCTTTGCAATGATTCAATTTAAATAATTTGTTCTACCTTTTCCTTTGTCTTCGGGGATACAGAGCTACCTGGAATTTTCCAAGAGACCAAACCCCCCACCCCCCGGCGTGGGGCACAAGAAGCTACTTGCCCTAAAGGGTGGGTGACAAAGGAAAGGGGGAGAGGAGGATACAGCTCCAAATGGCTCTGAAGGCAAACACAGGCACTCAAAGGTAGATTCTGAACATTCAGAAAGAAGAGCTGTAAGCCAAACCTTGTTGCATTGTATGTGCTTATGAAAAATATACACGTCTTTGTTACAGCTGGGGATACTTGATGTATTTATCTTACTTTTCTATTTAGAAAAACAAAAGCATTTTTAAAGACTCCCTGCATATATTCAAGAAACAAAAACCCAACAGTTCACTTATTCTGGCCTCAGTTAAGCTAACAGAGGGACACAGAAAACTGAAAAATTGCTACATCATTGTGTAAGAGCGTGCTTTTGTTTGTGAGGAGTTACTGCTATAGGGCTAGATCAAAAGGATTGATGAAAACTGCAGCAGGAATGGTAAGAGTAGTCTAGAGCATCCTCTGAAAGAGGTACACCACGTAACTGAGGCACAAGGATCAACTCCAAAGTACCAGGCATTGATGACAAGGTTATTTGCCAAAATGGATAGCCCCGAGATCAAAAGACATAGATTTGTTACAAAAATTGCTTTGACAGAGGGGGAAGGAGGAACACGTACAGCTGGTGCAGACTTACACAGGGCGTAACTAACAGAGTAGTCTGGCATAGTGGTTGGAGAATAGCTGTTGTGCCTTTATTCCCCTCATGGATTTGCTGTTCTGCTCTCAAGGCACCAGTGCGTAGTCAAGTGTAAGGGTTTCCAGGTGCAGATTCAGCAGGCAGTAAGAATACCCAGGAAGGGAGCCAGCGAAAGGAGTTTTTGCACTGGAAATCCAGGTTCATCATGACTTTCCCAGGCAGACACGCTCAAAGAGACTGAAAATGAGGGTCCTTGATAAACAGGCTGTCGCTTGGTACCCAAGAGAGTGGAGTCTGAGGCTGAGCCTACCTAAGGGCCTGAGGAAGCTGCCAAACACAAGTAAGGTAACCTCTGCTGGACTGACAATGAAGGAGACAAGCATGTGGAGAGAGACTTCCAGCCCCAGAAACTCCTCCTGCCCCAACCTTCTCCCCTTCCAATTGAGAAGCATGGTGGAAAAATTGTAATGAACAAAACCCTACATGCCTTCTAGTGCAGGGTTTTTTGAACTGATTAAAAAATCCTGCAGGAAATATTGAGTTTATTTGGTTTTGACTATTTTCTCTAGATCCTCATTAGTTTTATCCTTACCACCACCTCTAAGGCTTTCCTATGGTGAGGTGGCAGACAGTCTTGTAAGGATCTACCATACAAAAGCAAAAACCTGGGGAAGGAAACGGCGTTTCTGCCTTTGATGATGCAAATATATCTGGAAATAATTTTTTTCTGTTATTTCTATGTCTGTCTCCTCAGGTGTCCTTCATTTTGTCTTCTTTTCCCTCACCTAACTAAATATTGGTTTAGTGCAGGAAATCAAAACGTTAAATTCCACCAAACCTTGGAGTCAACCACCAAGAACACACAGGAGCCTTAGTCTGTTGGTTTTTTTTTTTTAAGAAAAATGTCTGTGCTCTACGTGCTAAATCCTAGCCCCATGGAAGTCAGTAGCAAAATTCCTAACGCCTTACTTCCCTGGGAGCAGGATTTGGCCCAACAGGAAAGGACAGTAGCTAAGCCTGCCACCTCCCATCCCTGGAGATCTTCCCAGGGCAGCAGTAATCAAAATAATTCATTTGCAGTTCTAAGCCTTTGATGCATGACTGCTGAGAAAGAAGATTTGTGAAAGCTGTGACAAACTTACACCTCAGCTTTCAGAAAAGGAGAAAAAAAATCTGTTACTGGAAAATTTGCCAATTTTTTCCCTCTAGCCCTTAATGCACAGCAATCCATTTGACCATATAATTATTACTTAAAGAAAAGGAGTTAGTAAAAGGAGTGTAATTTATGGGGATGAACAAGGAAACAGAGGAGAAATACAGAAATATTAGAAGAAAAATATAGAAATAACATAGAAACATTGCTGTATACTGCTGTCAAACCTAAATCAAAGTCATAAAGGAAAAATGAGATGCTCATGTACACAGATTATGCCACCATCGGTTTTTGTTGGAGCAGGAAGAATCTTGGCAATCAAGATTATCTGATAATTACCTTTCTTAATGCATTAAATTCACTCAGATTCACCTTCAGGCATTTAGCTGAGGAAAATAATGACATACATCCTCATGTTTAATGGTTAAACTCTATTTCCAAGAAATCTATTACATGTGGTGTCAACTAGAAACCCACGCAATAAAGCATCTCTAAAAGATGTACTGATAGAGAAGAACCGTGTTTTGAAACATAAATAGCAGTTGTTTGCATCGAAACATTTTAACTTGCAGGCTTTATTAATACTAATGAAAGTTTGATTGTCTTTGTTAATTACCTCCCCGCCCTCCTTTGTCAGGATCAGCTGCAGAACAAACCTTCTCCTGCCAGCATCTCAGGATGCATTAGACCTCATTAAACATCATTTTTAAATGAACATTTCATTTAAAAGAGATTAATTTCTAAAGTATGCTAGTGCTTGAAAACCAATCTGTAAAATTATACAGTTGCTGAAGAATACATTCACCTCCTAATTCACCAGTATTTATATACAGATAAGTCCAAGTGATGCTACTAGCGAGGTTTTGATAGTCTACTGCCTCACAAAGGGACTTTGCTAAGTGGCCGACCCCTTTCCCATAGATGTGCAAACTAGCCTTGGGCCAGCAGAGAGCCAAACATCATCTTCTTCCCAGTCATATAAACTCTGGAAAGAATAAATTTAAGCTGAATCTGCTTTTAATCCCTTTCTACAGGCAAGGACACGCCCCTTGCAGGCAGCATCTCCAAGACAAAGTCCTGGCAACATCACACTGATCTCAGGGGAGCAGATGCTCAAACCAGCATGTTCCCCAGCTGGTGGAGACCTCCTTCACAGCACGCTCCTTTCCCAGACCCTATCTACTGCTTTTTCCAAAGGAGTTATAGAGTTTCACCTTAAAATACTTTCCAGGTACTTGTTGGGGTATTAGTCACACCAGGCAGGAACCAGCCTTCTTATATGGCTGACTACATCATCATTGAGTTAGCAGGGAGAAGAAAAATGGACCACTACTATTTTGCAAGTACAGAATGAAAAATCATTTTTACATAAAGTTTGGGTTGGCCTTATAGAAAATTTTGAATTGACCAATTATTTTTTTAACAAATAAATAATTTGATACTGGAAAAATGGTCATTTCTACTTGAGAGCAAGTGAGGTTTCTGTCTTTAGCATGCACGAATTCATGTGCTTCAAGAAGAACTTAAGGTGACAGTTCTTCCCACCTGGATGCCCTTTATCTGTGGTAGGTTTCCTCTACAGTGTAAATTGGACCTCTCTGAGACCAAAGGACCAAGAAATTTAAGGTAATTCTTCTCAAATGAATGGGTTGTGGACTCTGTCATGTCTCCAGCTAACTCCACTGAAATACAGAGATTGAAATCCATCAGTGACTCCATCAATGTGAATAACTGCTTTAATAGCGCATCATGAAATGGCATTTGTTACAGGATTGGGGAACAGAAATTAAAGATTACTGGGACAGCTTATTTTCCCCTGTGCTAATATAACTCTGGTGACTCCCACAGAACTACTGCCTGTCATGGGCCTTAACTTAAGTCAACTCTTCAGCAAAGTCCAGGAGTACATACGGAAATTTTTTAACTTTGCTGAAGTCTCATTGAAGTTGATGAGATTCAGGCATTATCTTTGGGAACAACAAATACTAAAATGTACGCTGAATTGGATTTCACTTGTTATCATTTTAAAGTGTTCTTGTTTGTTTTTTTCAATGAGGACTGCTTAATTAGAAACACAGGTGCATTCACCGTGCTATATTTTGCTTCTCAATTTAAAAAGCCAATTTAAAACTACTGATAGAAAGTAAAACAATTACTTGCTGTTTAATTGGTTTTACTAAGAGTAATTTTAAATTCAGGGAGGTCCCAGTTGACTGGAAGTTAGCAAATGTGACGCCCATCTACAAAAAGGGTTGGAAGGAGGATCAGGGGAACTACAAGCCTGTCAGCCTGATCTTGGTGCCAGGGAATGTTTCGGAGCAGATCATGTTGAGTGCCATCACATGGCACGTACAGGATAACAAGGTGATCAGGCCTAGTCAGCCTGGGTTTCTGAAAGGCAGGTCCTGTTTGCCTAACCTGATTTTCCTCTATGGCAAGGTGACCCGCTTAGTGGATGAGAGAAAGGCTGTGGATGTTGCCTACCTAGACTTTAGTCAAGCTTTTGACACCATTTCCCAGAGCATTCTTCTGGAGAAACTGGCTGCTCATGGCTTGGATGGGCATATACTTCACTGGGTAAAAATCTGGCTGGATGGCCGAGCCCAGAGAGTTGTGGTGAGTGGAATTAAATCCAGTTGGCAGCCAGTCACAAGTGGTGTTCCCCAGGGCTCAGTGTTGGGGCCAGTTCTGTTTAATATCTTTATCAATGATCTGGATGAGGGGATTGAGTGCTCCCTCAGTAAGTTTGCAGATGACACCAAGCTGAGCAGGAGTGTTGATCTGCTTGAGGGCAGGAAGGCTCTGCAGAGGGACTTGCACAGGTTGGATCAATGGGCCAAGGCCAACTGTATGAGGTTTAACAAGGCCAAGTGCTGGGCCCTGCCCTTGGGTCACACCAACCCCAGGCAACGCTCCAGGCCTGGGGCAGAGGGGCTGGGAAGTGCCTGGCAGAGAAGGCCCTGGGGGTGCTGGCTGACAGCCGGCTGGGCATGAGCCAGCAGTGCCCAGGTGGCCAAGGAGGCCACCAGCCCCCAGGCTTGTGTCAGCACTGGTGTGGCCAGCAGGAGCCGGGCAGGGATGGGGCCCCTGTGCTCGGCCCTGGGGAGGCCCCACCTCGAATGCTGGGCTCAGGTTTGGGCCCCTCGGGACAAGAAGGCCCTTGAGGGGCTGGAGCGTGTCCAGAGAAGGGCAGCGGGGCTGGGGCAGGGTCTGGAGCACAAGTGTGCTGGGGGGCGGCTGAGGGAGCTGGGGGGGTTTAGCCTGGAGAAGAGGAGGCTGAGGAGAGCCCTTCTTGCTCTCTGCAGCTGCCTGAGAGGGGCTGGAGTGAGGGGGGGGTTGGTCTCTTCTCCCAGCTAACAAGTGATAGGATGAGAGGAAATGGCCTCAAACTGCATCAGGGGAGGTTTCGATTGGATATTGGGAAAAATTTCTGCACCGAAAGGGTTGTCAAGCATTGGAACAGGCTGCCCGGGGATGTGGTTGAGTCAGTGTGTTGGCAGTGCAGTGTTAGCAGTTGGACTTGATGATCTTAAAAGTCTTTTCCAACCTAAATGATTCTATGATTCTATGATTAATACATGTTTTTTGAGAATCCATTAATTCATTTTATTACACAGTACAAATATTTATATGTTAAGCAAGCACCCATAAAATTAATATAGGAAAGGAATAAAGGTCTTACCAGTTATTAAACATCCCTATAGTAATTGTGTCAGTTATGAATGATTGGCCATTATAAATCAGATTTCCCTTCTCCTATATGATATTATTTTGGATATTTGTTGTACAGACTAATGGACTAACAATTAAAATACTTTATATGTGACTCAGAGCATAATTCTAAAGTACCAAAGTCAAGACTCCAACATATTTTTCCATGGCCAACACCTACACAGTTACAAACTACCCATAAAGTGGAGGTGAGTAGTCCTGACAAGCATGTGTCAGAAACATTTTGTGCTCCACTTGGAAAAGCAAAACTTGGCCCAAGAGAGACTGTTTATCAGCAATGCTGTGCAGCACTTTGGCTACAGAAATGCCCCAGTAGCTTTCCTTGAGCTCTTACGGGTTGTGCTGGCAACCAAAAGCCATTTTATCACATAGTAACTTGCCATTTATGATCACATATTATCTGCATATGTAGCGGCATTATCTCTCTCTTGTGCAGGATTCATGAAGAATGCCATTAAGTTGGTCCTTCAGCTCTCTCAGGTAAAACAGCCACATTTAAAGCCCGACTCTGTGCACATTAGTTACTTAAGCAGACTCCCTTGAGTTTACTGCAGGAGAAATGCAACCCCGATTTGGTTGTTAAATTTAGATTCTTTTCGCTCATCTTATTCACACAGTCAAAGAAGGTATTTGTATCGTTTTTCTTTTCAATGGATGGAATAAAATTAGCTGCATAACAAGTGCCCTTGATCATGAACTATATAAAGCAATGCATCTATTTTGAATTCCAAATAAACAAAAGAAGTAAGATAGTGGATGAGAAAATAAACCTGCCAAAAAAAACAAGGGTCCAATTTTCCATGCATAGCACAGATCATATTCCTAAAATGGCTGGAGTAGTCTGAAAACATTATTCTAAGGGGGATATCCTGACAGTCCCTCTGACGTAGCTATCTTAATCATTGACTGACTGAGATTTTAGGTACCTGCACTGAGGGGCAGCGAGCAAGGGCAGGCGGGTTCATCTCATGTAACTGCTTAATCTTTAATGCAGTTAATGGAAAACCTGAAGAATCACAGAGAGCAATCCAATCTCTCTAATGTATGCATTTCCTCCTTCCCAACAGCTATATACAAAATTTAAGTGCCTCTAGACAGCAATCCAATCCACTAAAGTTAAACATAAGAATGGTCATACTGGAGATGAGACCACAGGTCCATCTCAGGCAGAGCCCTGTCTTCTAGAGTGGCCAGAGCAGTAGTCCCATTCACTATCTGCAGACGAAGGATCTTTTGAGCAAGAGGTGGTTTTTATAAATTTACTAACCCCTCAGAGGGCTTCCTTTCATGACAAGATGAACATCTGCCCCTTTGAGGCTATAGGGAAGCAACGGGCAACATCAGGTGCTGTTCTCCACTGTGGATCCAGGTCTTCTAGGTCTCTTCATCTCTGAGTGTGCTCATCAATCAGATTAGCAGCAGTGGGGCTCTACTTTTGCATATTAGTCTAGGGAACGAAAGAGGGTGGCCCTATGTTCTAGGCATTGAGGGCAACTAAATCAACCTCTCAGGAAAATGCTCTCTCCAGGAGATAACAAGATTGAAAGGACTCTGGTTTTATTCCCAACACTGCAGGCAGGCATACTCAGCTCACAATGCAACCGGAGAGCAGCTCAGACAATATCTCAGTCCCACTGAACGCCCCGCACCAGCTGGGCAGGCGGAAACCCTTGCATTTTGGTCCATGTGTCCTATGATACATGCCCATTTTATATGACACCATCAATGGCTACAAAAAAATCCAAATGCAAAACAAAGGACCCAGTCCTGGCTATAAAGCTAAGGGCCCAGAGCAATATCAAATGATGTAGGGAATTATCAAATGAATTTAGGTGCCTAGAAGGTCAGACAGTCCTGGGCAGCCGACTGGACTGGATTGCAGTCTGAGACCCTGGGCAGAATGGATTCCAGCCAATATTAATAATTGCTTTACTAGTGGTTAATTGAGGTTCTTTGTTTAGTATCTACAAATTATAATTTAGGGTCTGAGGCATCTGTCATTTCCTTTCATGGAAAATTAAAGCACCTGGATGACAGTATTGCTATCTTTCAGCTCTTGTTGAGACACACCAGTTTTGAGATTCGGTGTTCATAACATTCTACGTAGGTCAGTGTTTTCCTTGCTTTCTTTCGTCCTTTGGAAATTATCAGAACCATGGATGTACTCTGGGTGACCACCTTTACCAGGGGGAATCATCTGGCAGCAATGCAACCTATTTTGTTTACATTAAAAAGGGGAATGAGAACTCTATGCCACCATTTTTCCACTTTATTTAGGCAATAATGTAAAAGCCCAAACCAACTCAAAATTATGCAAAATACTAGGACACAAAGCATCTAATTACATTCTGACTTTATTGCTTTCTAACACCCTAAGTCAAATTAGGTGAACAATGAAGAACATGAAATAATTGCAATCATTACCACATAAAATGTACTGTACATGATTTTAGAGTGGCTTGGGGATAAATCTATCTTTAACTTAGACCCACGGTGTAAAGTCCCATTTATGTTAATGATCTCAAACCCAGTTCAGAGGAGTGCACCAGAGAGCTAGTTGAAAGCCAAAGTTGAGGGCATGGCTGGAGTATTTCATTCCTATGGTGCATGAGAAACTCCTTTACCTAAGAAATAGCAGATATTATTCTGTTGAGGTTAACTCTGGCAGACCCTGATGGAAGGCAGTGGTAAAAATTACCAATCTAGGCCCTGCTTTGCTAAATTTTAATGATTATATATCAAGAAAAGAGAACTTGAATTACTTATAACTGTGCAACATTTTCTGAGATCTACTATAAGCCTTAAGTTCAATCCAGTTGCTCTTAAAATCAGCTAATTAAATAAATTTTAATAAACTCCTCAGCTCAGCTGTAGTCTTCTTTATTTACACTTTGCTTAAAATTAACAGAGTTGATAAAACTGAGTGCGGTTGCTTTGCACCTTTCAGAAGATGTGTGCACATTAAACATATTGGCAATATTTATTTATTCTGCCATCTGTCCCACTATCCCCAGATTTTCAACAGTTTGGCCTGGAGAGGGCCAAAAATCACCTGAGTATCATAAAACGAGTCCCCGGCTGTCAGCGTAACACATTGAGACCACAGCTGCTGTCCTGCTGCCTGATTTAATGAGGTTCCTAAAGTATGTGGACAAGTATTCGGGCTCTTGGTTGCCATGGCGATGAGAGCGGGAGCTTTGAGCGGGTGTCAGCAGCATCCCGATCAATATGAATCAGCTCACGGCCCATCAGCCGTGGTGATGCGGTGGCCGCGGCGATGCAGACGGGCCGGAGCCCATCCTCTCTGCCTGCACAGGCGTGCCGGAGCATGCGAGGCGATGAGCAGCTTACTGCCAGCTCTGCCCCGCCAAACCGGGCTGCGGCTCAGGGTGTGGTATCCACCAAAGGGGCAAAACTCTGCACTGAGATAAACGCATTATTTTTCACTCTGACTGCCCAGTCTCTCCTTATTTTGCAAACTTAGTGTTTCTTATTCCTTCTCTGAGCTCAACCACTTCCCTCAGGTACCAGAAGGAACTTGGTCAATACCACGTTCCCCAAAGGAAAAGGATTCTTTCACGGTTGCCTCCAGCATCTCTGAATTTCCCATCACTTTTCACAGTATGTTTCTATACTAGAGTTGTCACATTTAGCATCTACATTTCTGAGGCCAAATGCTTTTTTACTGAGTCAAGACAAACATTCATGTTTCCTCACCCAGACTAAGAACTGAAAACCAGACTCACAACCTAGCGACAGGGAGCAAAATGTCATGCCAGATAATTCAGGTAGGATTCCCACACGCTTCCACTACAGAAGACAGGGACAGATTTTTTTTGCCATATTTTCAAAACTAAAATGTTTAAGTGTATTTCTTCTCCTGCGCAGAAACATGAAAGGGGTAATTTGCTATTCAAGTATACCCAGAGCACTCAAACCTGAATGAAAGGTTGACTCAGACAATCACCTACCAAAAAAACCCCAACAGTTAAACGTATTTTAATGACTGCTTCAAACCTCAGTTTATCACCTGATAGCCTTTCAAGGTTGATCCTCAGATTCAAAGGAAGCTGCTTCTTGCCCCTTTCCCACCCCTTCTCCTGACAGGCACATTCAGACATTATCTTTCAGGCCAGAATATTAAAGACCAAACAGCACCATATCAGACAGATTAGTCACACATGTTTACATTGCACTGGCCATTCAATCTATCTTGTCCCCAGATGGATCTTAACAATAAAGTAAACGGTTACACTGTGTAACAACCAAAGTGGGTAATCAAGACCTCTGAACAAAGACAGAGAAGAAATTAAAGTGTCTGCAGTTTAAGTAGCACAGAAAGCAGCATACGATGTCTTCAAAGATGGTACCAACTGACATTTAAGGAAGTATCACAGTAGGTCTCAAAAAATGGTATCAATATTTTGTAAGGGTAGGTGGAAAAGCACAGCACCATAATAGCAAAAACTGAATCCCTCCAGGAATCACCTTAGAAAATAGGATCCACATTTCAAGCAAAGAAACTCCCCAGATAACCCACTCCTCTCCATATGAAAAAGCATCAATAATCAGACCTGTTCTTGACACAGTATTTTATCACTCATTAAATCCTCTGCATCCAGAGAGGAAAAACCAAATTCCAAAGGAATTCACGTGGGGGGTAGGAATTTCCTTCTCTAAAAACTAATAACATCATTTTCGCTACAGTTCTGAGCAGATGTTACAGCTTAAGATGCTCACCAAACTGAAGCTTTCAGTGCTAAGCCCTTAGGAACTATGTTGCACAAGCGATGCACTCCGGACAGCATGGTACATGTCACTGTGTGGTATGTCACTCATTTAAGTTGGGTAATAGTGCAAACGCGGCAAACAAACCTACGCGCTTTTATTTACAGCTAGCAATTTATTTTATGCAATTTACCACAGCGACAGGTACCACCAGGGTTTTCTTACAGACCGGATTTCCTCAACAGAATGTTAACATCTTCAAAGATAGAGCATTGTTTTGTAAACTTTCATGTCCAATTTTCCTGTGGCAGCCCGGGTGGCCAACGGACATCTACAACTTGTAGTATTGTTTCACTTAAAGGAATTAATGACTTGGAGGCAATCCAAAGCATGCTGATCTACAGAACAACATCCACTGCTCTGCTGGTGCTAACTGCCAGTCCTCGTTACTCCTACCACTCAGAGCAAGAGGAAGTAAAAGGCAAAGGCACGGCTGAAGTCCCTCCAGTGAGGAGTGAAGCACTTCAGCAGTGCGCCACGATGATGCGCCTCATATTGGCAAACCTGTTCTTTGGCAATAAGCTACTTCTGCTGTCATGTTTCCTCTAGTACTTTTCAATTGAATTGGGCTTTATGGCATCTTTTCAAGGTCTTTGGGTTTCTTAGATTAAGTTAGAAAAAAGAGCCTACAATTCACTTGCAAACACCTCTGAGGGCTGGTGACATCTTACCCTGCAATTGCACAGCCTTCAGTGGGCGGTCAGGAAATGCCATACTCCGTGCAAAACATCATCCCACTGTGCCCATACTTGTTTGCAACCCAAGCATAGGACCTGGCCCCACCAGGCAGAGTCACTGAATCACAAAATGGTGGGGGCTGGAAGGCACCTCTGGAGCTCACCCCGTCCCACCCCTGCCTGAGCAGGCACACCCAGAGCAGGGGCACAGGGCCGCGTCCAGGCGGGGTGTGAATGTCTCCAGGGAAGGGACTCCCCAGCCTCTCTGGGCAGCCTGTGCCACTGCTCTGGCACCCGCACAGGGAAGGGGTTTGTCCTCATGTTCAGGTGGAACCTCCTGTGTTCCAGCTTGTGCCCATTGCCCCTTGGCCTGTCAATGGGCACCACTGAAAAGAGCCTGGCCCCATCCTCTTGACACTCACCCTTGAGATATTTATAAGCATCGATAAGATCCCCCCTCAGGCTTCTCTTCTCCAGGCTGAACAAAGCCAGGTCTCTCAGCCTTTCCTCATAAGGGAGATGCTCCAGTCATGACTAGAAGAGCAGATAACAGAACCACTCAACAGGTATTCATACCACTCAGATTGCCCAACATATCAAAACTGTTTGCTGTACCTGACAGCCTGTATAGCATTTTAATGACAGCCAACCCTCATTTAAACAAGATATAACAGCAATGGAGATGACCTTCTTGTCATTGCAAAGGCAAAAAAAGTCTGTTTTACTGAACTCAGGGGAACTTGGTTCAAGGTTCAGAATAGTCCTGAAGAAAAAGGTAGCATATCCCTAACAAAAAGGAATTTGTTTCTCTCTTTGACTCAGCCGCCCGAGGGCAGTCAAATGAGGAACTGCAATGTTGTCCAGGAGCAGACAGACAGGCAGAAAAGCACCCTCAACTGATCTGCTCATTGTACTTCATATTGCACTGAGTCTTTCCTTTCACTAGAAACCCCTCACCAGGGTTAAACTTCTCAGACTGACCAGACCAGAGCATCCGCTGGGATGGCAGAAGAAACTTCCTGTAACGGGGCACTAGGATGAATGAATCAAAGCCACCCCTGAACACCCAAGGATGTTACCTCCACTGACAGCACCAGATAACTGCCTTAAAACTTGATAGTATAAACCTACTCAGTGATTTCCACAGTGGTAATTTTCACACAAAGCATTTCTCTAAAGCTGAGTGGTCCAGAAAACTCTGGTTTAGGATTATTTTTTTTCTTTCTATTTCATGGACTATACAGAAACTTTAAAAAAAAAAGTTTTTAAATGTTTCAGATTGAGGTTATTCTTACAATATATAGACTCCAGATTTGTTATAGTAAATGAGAGCTCTGTTCCATCTTCTGCACAAAGACACAATTCTGACTTCTCTCCCAGCTTGGATATTAAAAGTTAACTTCAAATCCCTTCATGAAATGGATGTTTATTCTTGGGGTTTTTATTTGCAATTTTTGGCATAGTGTGATTTGTTTTATGTTTACTTTTCCCCACCATAGCTATAATCTCCTCTTTCAGGATAGAGAAGTGTTTGCTAATTTGCTTTTATTTTGCTTCATACACTCGTTGCACCTCATAACAGAGCTTCGAAGAGCTCCCATTCTGCCAAAAAAGTTCCTACAGAGGCTGTACTTGCTATAAAATATGATGAAATTAGTTAAGTGATATGATTCCCCAAACACACATCACTGACATCAGTCTCCATGACTCTGTATTACAGGGAAGCATCAGTCCATAATAAGACCATATACAACAGGGAGTGATGTGATCAGAGCATGTCCTCCTGAAATACTTGTTCTTATGAAGTCCATGAATATTGCTTTTAAGTGTAAAAAAAGTAATCTATTCTAGAAAGAGACTTATGAACAGAAAGGGGGAAAGAGTACTCTCTGATCTCTTGAGCCGAGCTCTCAAGACATCAATGACTATGCACTCATTTATAATCTCCACTAATTTACTGGCTGCCCTAGAGACACACTTTGATCTTTGGGAAGATCTACTGTATCTATCTGCCTTGCAACAGGCAATAAAAATCGTAACCCCTTATAAAAAAGCGGTCTAAATAATGTAGTCATAGCATCTAGCCCCCAATTCATCAAGGAAGATGCCACCTTCCACTCTACATTCATGGCATAAATACTCACCACTGGCATGGGAAGGCTTGGCTACGTACAACAAGCTTTGTAGTAGACGTCCTTTTTTTTGCAAGTACGTGTGCCATGTGAAAGTCTACAAATTTAGCGCCCAGGATTACTGCCGCTCTTTGAGCTCGTGATGGGAAGTAAATGCAGTTGGCTTCACAAAGCTGGCTGTTTGGTTAGTCAGGTTGCTGCCGTTACAGGAGACTTCTGTTAGTCAGGTTTATTAATCTATAGCATTGGGGATACATGGCAGCATCTCACAGCCACGGCTCCACAGGGATATGTACCACAGGAGGTACTTTGTAGGGGAAGAAAAGCACACTGCAACCTTTTTGGCCAAGAACTAAGACAAGGGGCTGCAGGTGCAGAGTTGTGCTGGCAATAGGAACCAGGTACCACTGGTGAGCAGCAGGGACAGCACTGCCTGCCCATCCGGCACCTAACCGCTCTCACTCCTCCATGTACAGCTCCCAGAGCTTGAGTAGCACCAGTTTCTCCTTGCCACACCAGTCTGAGACAGGAAAGAGGGCTCTTACTGCTTTCTACTATTCACTTTAAATCTCCCCTTGCTGACTCTCAGGCTCAGCTCACTCCTGTTTCTTTCGCTTACCCTCTGCTCTCTCCCAACTTCTTTGGCGGTTCAGCCCCACTCCAACTCACAAAGCACACACGCAGCCACGGAGCTGTGCTCAAGAAACATGTGAATAAAATAAACACTGGAAAACCTATTTGTTTCATTACTGAAATAAGGTTTACTCAATACTGACAAGTAGCAGCTCAGGGATAAAACAGCATAGTTTTTGAGGAGTTCACAACTAGAATACAAGAGCTTAGGCAGGAGGCTTTGTTGAACGCTGGGTCCTACAGAAGACATTGCTGGGGACCTGAGAAAAAGAAAACATAGTTTCTCAGGGCAGAGTACTGCCAGGCTAACATAGCTAAAGTGTTTTTTTTTCATTAAAGCATGGCCCAGTGTCTAGCAATCACAAGAGGTCACTTCACATCTCCTACAGAAAAGACCCATTGTGCAGCCCTGAGTGCTCCTCCAGTTTCCAGGACAGGAATGCTCCTTGGAAGTGTCTGCTCTCAGCAGTGGAAGTTGGATGCTGCGCTGCTACAAAAAGCAAGTCCAGAAAACTCAAATGAAACTCACAGAAAAGCAAGGCCCCATAACTGACAGACATTTTTTAATATTTTGGCCTAAATAATGAATAAGGCTCCCAAACAAACACTCTGAGGATTAGCCAAGATTATCAATGTTACAAGACTGTAAAACAATAAAAATCAAAGCCAAATTTAACAGCATTATTTAGCATATGGTACAGATAGAGGAAGGATAATAAAGTAATTCAAAGAGCTAAAAGTTCCCCATTACAGCTTCTGAATCTGTAGATCCTTTGTACAGTTTCAGCATACCACATGTGGAGAATAGCAGCAGAAACGGAATCCAGCTATCGGGGATGCAGGAAATCCCATGGGAGGCATCTTAATTGTGTATCTAAATTTCATTTTGCTGGAATGAAATCGATATAATGTTTTTTTCTGTACTTTTAGGAACGAGGCATAAAGCACCATCAAGAATCACAGATCTCCTCCAGCTCACTTTCTGTAACCCAGGGTCACTCTGGAAGAGCAATCCAACAGAAAGCGGGATTAATGATAGCACATTTACGTAAGCTTGGGTTTGTCACATGAAGACTGGCTTCCTATCCCAGCGTACCTGTCTGGGAATCATTTGCTTAACAAACAGCACAGGGCATACACACAATCTCTCGGCAGGATGCTTTCAGCTATATCTGTGGCTGAAATGGATAGTAAATTGCCCACTTGCAAGCCAGTCAATACCACAGCAAAGAGAATTGCCACTGACTTTAAAGAGGTCTCCTTTGCAACAAGGCAGGTGTAGCTGAGTTGGTTTCTGTCTTATGAGAAAGCCCCTCTTCAGTGTCAGCAATGAAATAACACCACCATCTGCCTCTATACCTGTCCACACTTGTTGATGCACGGATGCGAGAGACGGCACATGCACAGCATGGGAAATGAAAGAATACACATCTGGATGCCAAAAAGCATTTATTGCAGCAGTTGCTCTGCTAACTGTCTTTCCCACTGAGTAGCCAGATACGCAAGGCTGGAAATATTACCATAGGGTAGGCAGTTCCAACAGCAGACTAAAAGTTAATGGAAAGAATGAAAACACAGTGGTTTTGGGTAAAGAGAACTAGAAGCACAAATACACCTCCTGTCCCAGAACAGACACAGGTCCTTGAAGGAGTGACATAGAAAGAACTGAATTTTCATGTGCAACCAAAGCCAAGAGGAGGCGGTGCAGACAGAGGCACCAGCATGAAGCACGGTCCTCACCTTGGAGCTTGGATGGGGAGAAATAGGGAGACTTTTGCACAAGTGAGGCCAGACACAGCTGACCTACAGCAACAGCTTTGTTCCCCAGAAATGAACTGAGTTTGAGGAGCCTGAACACTGCAGAGACATGTAAGAAAAGGCAGAGACGTGTAACCTACAACGGGGCAGCCTATTGCAGCGATGGAGGCAAGCTCTATAGCTCCTGGTGCACCCGCAACATCTCCTGAAAGCTGAGCAACAGGACCCGGAGCAAAGGCTGACGCAGGATCCAGCTTCTGGGTGTTCCACATCAAGTGCCAGAGAAGGACCACAGCCTCCAGACTGGACGGAACCAACATTTCCCCCCGACTTCTTTCAGGCCCTGTCTCACACTTCCCTCATTGAGGCTCCCACATTTTGCAGATCCTGCTACAATGAGACGGGCGATCTCTCCCCTCTGCAATAGCCTCCCCCTGGTCACAACTGTAAAGGTTTTATGGGAAACAGCTTAAGCAGGTTGCAACGCCTGGGTACAAAGTTTCTTCTCCCAAGAAGCAGGAGATACAGACACCATGGAAGTGTCTCCACTGGCCCCTCCGAGCTGCAGTCCCACGGCTCCCCATTCCCCATCTGTGTCAGTGCCGACTTATTTGACAGCATCAGAGGAAGCCACTGAGATCTAGACATGCTTTTTACACACATACACGACTAATAACCGTATAGGGTCATATAACTAGAAATTATCCATATGGAAACTCCTTCCACATATGGAATAGCTCTTGTAGTCACAAAGGAGAGGAAGCAGGACCGTCTTTTCTGGTGGAAAGGGCAGATGCAAAGGCCTGGTGTGATTTCCCTGCAGGCTTTCTGCTTTCTTGTAAGTGCCTGTGACCAAAATTAATGACCAAACAGCCTAAGCTAATCACTCACACTGTTTTCAATAAGTGAGCTATTCATACCCATTACAGATGATACCTCACATTTATTCTGAACCTTTCATCCTAAGAATATAAGTGTTCTGCACAAAACTGCAACACAGAAATGGGACCCAAACCACTAACTTCATTAGAATTAATGATTAATATTACCCAGAAGCCAGCCCTAGAGCAAACACCAATGCATACAGTCATTTTCTCAGACAGAAACAGAGATGTTCTGTAATGTCTCTTCACAGCAACAGACTGGAGGGAAGGAGAGACCCAGCATGATCAGCTAACAAGGAGGGAATATTTAGGTAGGCAACATTCAGCTTTAGCTACGAGAGGTATGTGTGTAAGCTCCAGGAAAGGCATTAGAGATATTGTTCTTGCAAGTCAGTTTATTGAGATATTACTGTCACAAAATGACATATACAGTCATTGTGTAGGCATCCTGACCGCCACAGGTATATGTCACAGGTTTCCAAGCAGCACCGGCAATACTGAACATTCATATATCTTGGACATACGAGTACAGCGTTTGGCCAGAGCTGCAGCTGGGCCATGCCTATGAGGAGCAAGATAGAAGGAAAAAAGGCAGAGAGCATATTTGAACAGACAACTAGGGTACAGGAAGGGGAACAGGGGCCCTGGGGAGTCTGGCTGTCTCTACTGACCAAGGGATGGAAAACAGAACTACTGTTGCTGTTGGGGGTGCTCCTTACACCCCATTCCTGTTGGCCGTACCTGCTGTGCTTTCCCTCCAGGGTCATGATTTGTTTAGCAGCAGAAGCCACTCTGGCTATCCAAGGGTTTTGCTGTAGCAAAGCGGGCAGTGGGTAAGTGCCACGGTCGTTTCTCTTCCCATACAGCCTCCTGCTCTGGGCAACCGCTTCATTTGCCTGAGCCTAGAGGGGAACCTAGCTCAGTGCTGTTTTCAAGATGTCATAAAAATAACGTATTCAATACCAAAATACTCCTCAGTTGATCAGTCTGACAGACATTAGAGCATGGTATACTCCACTCCTGGTAGAAAGCCAAAGAAATGATGCTTAAATAACTGAAGTACTATGGATTGCACTAATGACACATAGTAGAGCTTGATCCTGTAATTTGCCATGGATAAATGAGCTATTTTTTTCCATTCATACCACATCTTTGTCAACTCTCCATTTTGGGAGGGCTGAATCTCCATGACTGTGGGTGAAAGAGCTGAATTTAACTCATGGAATATAACGTTTGTAAAAGTATGCATACAGCAATAGGGTCACTCAGTAAGATGCTTGGACTCAAACATGTATTGATATTTTGTTTACTCTAAATTATCGTTTTTTAGGGAAAAAAATAGAAATGTGGAGCAAAGGTAGCCTTGTTCATGTCCTGGAGTGAGCACACACATGGGAGGGCACAGCTCACCTCTCCTTTCTGTGGCTCCAGGGCCACCCTGTCCTCACATTTCTGCTCCAGGCCCCTTTTTCCCCCAAAGCATTTCAATGCTTTTGTAATCTCTTTCTCAACTTCGCAACAACTACTTTTTTTGGAATAGAAAAAATAGGACTAGGACTCCTTCCATCCATAAGAAATCTTTCTGTGCCTCGCCCCTAGCAGATACCAGAGCATTTGCAGTGAGCAGAATGTAGAGACAATTCTGCCGTGGCCTCTGCATCACCAAGACAGGGCCTATTGATTCTAAAGCTTCAAGACAGCCTCAAATCTCACTGAAGACATGTTCAGGAGCGAAACCAAACACTGTTCAGAGTGGTTTAAGAGTTTCAAATTTTTAGTTTTTATTGTATTAAATATTCATATTTTCTATGTTAAAAGTTTTCTATTTCTGCCTTGCTGTACTACGCCCCTATTTTGGAATTTCAGACACCTCTGGTGTGAAATTAAATCTCCACTTTAAAGTTGGGAGAGAGGAATTATATGCCATTTGCTGGAACAGGTTTCACACCAAAATGGGAGCGTGGAACATGCTTCTTCCTCATAATTACCACGGAATTTGTGCAGAAGGAATCTGACACAATCAACAAAATACGAACGAGAAGAAATGTGTGTTAATGAAATATCATGTACTTGGAATCGATACAAAGATCACGACAACTCATAGGAAGAACACGCATTTCTGGGAGTAGGAAACTCCAGCTGCAATCATGCTATAAGTTTAGCAGAAATGGCCCTATCACTGAGCAAAATGTCATGGTATAAAGTGATAATATATTGAATTAAGAAAACTTTTGGAAAATGATACTAGGGATTCTTCTTCTAAATGGATAGTCATGTTTAATTAGGTTTAAGAGAAAATATGGCAAGGGATCCTCACACAACAGAGAAGAGTGCTGTTAACTTTGGCTGCTTCCTGAATTTTCAATGAGGCTTCTACTATAAAAACCATTTTGCCGTTGAAAACCATTAAGGAAAAATTGGCCTTGCTGATCAAAGAATGCCCCCTTTTGGAACATCCCAGTCACGTAGACCATAGGTACCACATCAAGGCAGCTCTGAACACCACGTTCATGGATTAAGTCTTTTTTTTTCCTGCTTGGAAGACCATGCTGTGCAGATTAAAAATGGAGTTCAATTTATGTCCATAACTCATGAACGCATTACTCATGCCGACTAATGTTAACTAGTACTATTTAGCATCTGTCAGCCTACCGGTGCACCAAGCCAGCTGCTTATGCCATTTGCTTTTCCTGACCAATTTTATAATTCATTTCTAACTATATTGACTTTTCAGTATGGCATTGAGCTTCATTTTGAAAGCAGCAGCTAGTAAAAGTTAATGATCCAAAAATGTTACTATTTTAAGCTCATGGTGGACCAACCAATCACTTCTAACCATGACCATGGAGTTAAGGGTTTTGCTTCCTAGTCCTGCAAGAACACAAAGCCTGAAGGCTGCTGCAGCAGCTGCACATCCCCAACCTCTCTGGTCCCTTCCGCACCCCGCTTGGGCAGTACCACCTAGAAGTACTCAGTACTTGACAAGTTACCCCTCACACGTGAAATACAAGCTCATTTCAATCCCAACTAAGTATTACCTGCCCTTCTTCAAGAGCTATCACAAGGAATTTACCCAGAATCTATATAGAAAATCTAACAGATTTTTGCGCCTGGTACTTGAAGGCAAATACACATGCATGCTTTGTAAATGGGTGGAAACCCAAGGTGGCTCCCGGGCACCCATGCATCCCATCCCATCCCCTCTCAGCAGCTCTGCAGCCGTCCTGCAATCTCCCTAACAGTCTTCAACTCGGTCACTGCAACCACTGCAGGAGGAGCAGAGTGGAGGAGTAGTTCTGCCCTGTTCAGGACTCTTGCAAGTAGGTGGTAGTCCCATTTTTTTCTTCTCTATCTCTAGTTCCCATTACAGAAGAGATAGGCGCTTCCTCCTTCCAGCCTAGGACAAGATAATTCTCAGATGGAGAAATTGTCTAACAAGAGGGGAGCGCAGCATGGCGGGGGGTGCCGGCAATCGCCTCTGGCCCTTACAAGGGTGAGAGTGACTGATAGATGAGCTAGGACTAAATCTCTGAAGACAAATCTTGGGGCTTTGACCTTTACACAATATAAAATCCCTCAGAAAAAAAAAAACTCAAATTCAGGGCTTAAACTTCTGAGGAGCTCCTTAGACCATTTTGAATCCTGGGGTCCAATTTTATAGCATTTCTTTTCAACACTATTTTGCTTCTGCTGGGAAAAAAAATCTAGATACTACTTTTAGACAGAGGTAAGAATAGGAAAAAATATGGGCACATTCTAGCAGCTGGAAAAATTATGCCTAGAATTAAACAATATAAGCGGACAACATAAAGCAGGGCTGTTCTTTCTCATTTGCTTTTTTTTGTTTGAAATGCCACAGATAGAGCCTTTATTGCAGCACCACATTCCACCTCGAGCAACGGATGTCCAATTGCATCTTTTAAGAAATATTGCAGAAACACATTAACACTGGAATTAAGTAGCTGGCACTATTTGTTGCCCTTGATTTTTGAATTCTCATTGGCTTTTATTATTTTCTCTCCCTCCCCTCAACAGAACAAGATAATTAGACAGAAGCAAATAAGACGTACAGAGCTAGAAAACAGAAGAGCCTGACATGTGTAGTACATGCTGTCAGCCATATGGCATTCTATATATATTGTTACAGATGAAAATTGTACCACACAATGCGCTGTACATTAACACTGGAATGGTATACAGTAATTCATGGGCATAAACTGATACTATCCGCTGTGTTGGCTAATAGATTTTTGAAGTTTTCTCCATAGCATTTTATTTTAAATGACAGTGTTTTCTATTAATGGGTGGGCACTGTCAGTTTGTTGACCCCAGTCGGGAAGGATGTCTTTTTGTTCAAATGGCAGCCATCATTTCTGTGAAGTGATGCATGTAAAAAAGCCAGTAAATGCAATTCACCTCACACGCGGCTGTCATTCAATCTGACATCTACATGTTGGAGTATTTTCTCAAAGTTTTCTCCATGTGACCTGCAAGTTAAAGATCAGGGAGGTTACCTTCATCCAGCCCATCCATGTGTCAATCATCCCCACCTAAAAATGAAAGTTACAAATAAACTGCAGCTACTATTTATACTCTGCTGCCTGTCCCATCTTTTCCATGTCAATCTTGCCGTTTCTCATTATAGCTACATCATGCTCCCCCCACTTCTTCTTTGTGTATCCCAGATTAAGTTTCTTTGTTTTTCTCCTGCTGTCCTTCTGAGCGTGTAAAGTCCTTAATACCTTAGCTCTCTTTTTTCCCTTGTGATAACTTTGAAAGGAAACTTAGAAAGATACTAGTGGTCTTTTTAAAGCAATGCATGGCTACAAACCAAATACAAACTCCCTCCTCCACGGGGACACAAAAGATGCCAGGGAAGTAAACAGAACTCTGCAGTCACCTGAAGCTGAACCATCCCTTCAGGGTGAAGGATACAGAGCCCGTTAGAGCAAGCCAAGAGGTGTGCCCAAACGCAGAGCCTGGGACCTGTTCCTTGTCACTGCCTGGGTCACCCATGGGCCTCCCACGCTGCAGCACTCCTCTGCCTGCGCCAGCGCCGTCAGACCGGCTATCCTCACATCGTGAGTCCCTTCTCCAGCTCCCCTGCAGGCCCTCACACAAAAATCCACTTACTAAGGATTTGTATGCAAGAGAAGGAAAAGGCTTATTGGTGTATTGGGAGGGAAGAGATTAGATTTGACCCTAAGTGGGAAAACAGACAGCTCAATAGTTTGAGATCCCCGAGACTTCCATTTCCTGCATTTTGAGATGCTAAGTGAAAAAGCTGTTTTCCAATGTCATTGGTGTATTATTGTTTCTCACTGCCCATTAGAAACCAGGCATTTTATACATGCTGAAAGTTGACTTGAACAGAATTACACCAAGGAAAAGAAAATGTTATTGAAAACCACCTCCCTGAAGGTGGAGGTGGGTTTTATACAGCCTTGTCCAGTCTAATGTTAAATGGCTTGATGTCAGCGAAGTTTCCCTCTCTTCTCTTGGAAGGCTGTTCCAGTTTATCACCCATAACTGCTAAAAACTCTCTCCCACTATTTAAAGTACTCCTCCCCGTACTTTAATAAAAGTGCTTAATAAAATCATGACCTCTTCCTAATGAATACAGTCAGCTCTCTTCCCTGAACACTGAACTCAAGAATAACCTAGAAACTGCCCAAGAAATCTTGAGTAACTTCAGCTAGAATAAAACTTGATGGGAAGATAAGAGGACACTCCTTCACAGCCAAAGGCTTGGGATCAAGTTCCCTGTACACCCAAGAAGACCTCCTCATCTGAAATATCCCAAAAAACAATCCAGCTGAGAAAGAGGGAAGAGCTAGGGAACAGCTCTCTCTCAATTACAGAACGAGACTGTATAATTATTTATTTTACTTACTTTCTGTTACCAAAAGTCTAGCTCGAGTTTAAAACATTTTCTCTGATTCACTGTTAAATCAAGTTCACCTTGGGAGACAAGGTGAAGCTGGGCGAGGCAGACAAATGCAGAGCCTCATCTCCACAAAGGCAGCAAGTGGACTCACAACATTGTTCAGATGTGGTACGTGGGGTTTTCCATCCTTGACGTGTCCAGGGAATCCAGAGGTGAGAGAATATTTTCTGCTTGTCTATGAAAGAGTGTATTTCCAAACACCATCTTGTGGGAAGTGACTTATCTGGCAGAGAAAAATAAGCTATTGCAGTGCAAAGAGCAGAAAATACTTCTTGGCTTGAAACATTATGCCAGGGAGTCACTCTCACAGTTCTTCTCTTCTGCTCCATCAGTATTTGAGTACTCCCCACAAAGAAGTGGCTTAACAGAAAAGATGCACAGCAAATACAGGAAAATATCTCCATATATCCAAATACACCTCTAAATATCTCAGTGGTTGGGTTATTTTCCTTAATGGTGGGAAAAGCAAACCCCAGTCTTCTCAGGCAAAAGAGGGGGTTGAACCTAGGTCTCCTTCATTCTAGACAAGCATTCTGACTCTTGAACGTAAGCAGGTGGGAACCATCACTTCCCTAGTTTCTTCTTCGCTTTCAAAGATTTCTTTCGAAAAGAGGGGAAAAAAAGCTAAAAAAGAAAAAAGAATGGTTTGATCAAACCTAGTATTTCCCTCCACTGTTTTAGTCTGGCTGCCAAATTTGGGGTGGGGGAGGAGGTCACCCAGCCAGAAGCACAATATGTTCAGTCTGCAGAGCGGCTCTGCTGTGGGCTCCCAGTGGATATGCTGCTTTGGGCCTGCCAGATGGAGCTCCACACCCTCCACTAAAGACCCTCAGCCCATATGCCAGGACTTACCCTGTAGATGTACACAGCCCCAGTTCTGCTTTTAACAAGAATCAATGGAAATATTGCCATCCTCTACCACAGAGCACCCATAGAGAGGTTCTTCTAACCTGCCCTGTACCCCAGAGCAAGAAACAGTGCCCAGACTTCTTCTCTTCCTCTCAGCTGTTATGTTCTGCAGAAGCTGAAATTTCTCCCCATAAGAGCTCACTGGGACTTTATCACACCAGTGGCACAGCACGGTTACCTTACTGGTTTACACACACTTCTCCAGCCATGCCAGAGGACAGACAGTCCTTCACATAGCACATACATGTGGCCACGCTATGCAGCAATAAACCAACTAGATCAAGTCATTGTTTGGTCTTTGGTCATCCCCACCTAACTCAACAGCCTGCGGCTTGCAAAACAGCCCCAAGAACCAGCTGTCCTGAAGAGCTTCCAGCTATTCTGAGACATCTTTCTGGAATACATGCCTACAGACACCTGACATCTGCTGAACTGTGGCACTGAGTCCCAGCTCCTCACCGGTTCAGCCCGCTCCTAGAAATTCGGAGGGGAGGTGAAATGTCCACCCTGCTTCAGCTTGTTTCTCTTGAGGGCAAATCTCCTTCTTGGCTAGGCTTCAAAATGTGAGGAGTTCCTTCTGCTCTCTGACACAGCTAACCAGCAAGAATGGTGTTTTCATAAGGTGGGTTGTAGGAACTGTGTATTAAATGACATGTTTTACTGCTATTTTGCCTGCATTGCTGTTTACATTTCAGACTTTCAAACCTAAATGAAACAGTCTAAGTTTACCATTTCATTAAAGAACGGCCCCTGGAAATTTTGATTTAGGAGACCCAACATTTGAGCTCACGTTTGGAGCCCACACTCACTGACCAATGGGCCTCTGCTCCCCTCTGTTCATGGGAGGGCTCAGGCATAAAACTCCCCAACATGGTGACTACCCTCATCATTTTCTTGTGCCTCAGCTGGAGCACAGAGGAATGGCCTGAGAAACAGGAGGAGTAAAATATTGCAGTGAACTTTTAAACTAAAATAGCAATAGAGAGTTAGATAATTAAATGGGAAACCAGACCCAAATGTCAAATAAGGAGGGAGACATCAAAGAGAAACAGCAATCTCTGATAAAGATCAAGAGAGAAAACTAAAATTTTTATGGCATATGCTGACAAATGGCTGAAGTAAAATATAACAAAGTAACTTGGTTTAGCAATATTTCTACAGATTGTCTGAACTACACTGCTGCAGAGATCAAAGGATAGAGCTAGAAACAAAATACCAAAAGAAATGACACACTCCCCTTCTACCTCCCCTCCCCCCCTTTAAATTCATATTTCAAACCTAAGACTCAGAGGTCGGAAATTTGTACGAGTTTCTGGAAAGGTCACTCCATCAACTGAACAAGTGGGAACTTTTTATTTGAAATTTCTTTCTAGCATCCTTTTTTTCCTCCCCATTAGAAAGGTGTTCAGAAAGCAGGTCCAGCCTGCCCCTAGCTCAGATCTTCTCTCAGCTGAGTACCAGATTGCTCTCCAGGATGCACACTTCTCCTCTCTGTTTCTCTCTATGACTCAGTCACATGTCTTCAGCAGATGGGTTTTCTGCATTTCTCCCAACAATGCTCCCATAGTTGTTATTGAAACTTTTCCTCCTGCTTTGAGCCTAGTCCTCGTTATGTGCAGATTAATCCGCGGGTTCTGACGACTGTGCTCCTCTATCAACAGTTGCAATTCATGTGCATCCTTCACAAAGAGAATAATCTCTTATTTTTTGTTTGCTTTGTTGACTCACTCATTACTTTATCATACACTCTAGCTAAATATATTTGTCAATGGAGGCATTTGAACATTTTGTTAATAAAAAAAGCCATCTGTAATTCATTTAAAGTTTGTTTGCAGTGATCACAAAAGCATGACCTCCTCCAATTATTTTTCATTCATATTTTCCAATTACCTATTAATTAAAAATGAAATTTCATGAGGAAAAAACTTGATTTTTCCATCCTACTTAGAAGACATCTCTCAAGACAGCTGCTTTTCTGTAATATCAAGAGACTGGAAGACAAAGATGATCTCTGACTACATTCTCCTCCTACATGAGAACAAAGACTGTTTTAATAAACGGAACTCAGATTCTTCCTCTTCAATGAAGAATGACTGCACTCAAACCCAAGATAGCCAGGTGAAATCCTGGACTACATGTTACATGCAAGACTAAACTAGATCTAATGACCCTTTCTGGCTGAAATGAAGTAACAGATTTGCCGGAAGTAGCATATGGGCCATCTACTTTGTGCAAATGCGTGATAGTTAAAAGGAAATTGCAAATACATTGGAAGGCAAGGTTTAGCCATTTGACAGGAGGCACAAATGTTGACAGATAAAGTGGTTTAGCCAGTTTAAAATGTCTACTTAGTTTAAATACAAAATTACTCTTCAGTCAGTTCTTGAAAGCTGGAATAGAGTAAAACACCATTCTGCACCATAAAATGTGTGCAAAAAGCTGCAAAGTCTCCGGTGGAGCTTTTGTCATTTTCTGCTGGATCTCAGTGTTTCACCTTGTCTGCAGAGTTAGTAAATACCAATTCCTATCACCAGCTATACAAGAGTAAGACAGGTACACGGTGAAGACAGATCGTGAGGCCAAACTCTTGATAGCAAGAAGATGATGTTGAACACAATGCAAAGCACCTCCATTTGCAAGAATGTATTACATGCAACTCAGTTTAATATTAAAAAAAAAAATCTATTCACATTAAGGGGGTTGTTCAGAATCACAAGCGCTAATTGCCACAGTTTAGAAAACTTATGTACGTGAAAGCTGAAGCAATGAATTGAACTGGGAGAAATTCACCACGCATATTCATCAATTCAATCTTTATTATCAGATGCTAACAGAGATGAAGTGCATTATAACTGGTTTTGATCCTTTAACTTATATGTTTACAATGAACAAAGTTCAGCAAAATAAACTGTAGATTTTAAACAACTATTTGTCTCCTATGTATGATATATGCTGACATTTCCTCCCTGTTGAATTATATCTTGCCATTCGTTATACTCATCCACCGTGTCTTTCCTCTGATGTCTTTATGTTCACAGTTTTGTGTCTTCTATTTTTTTTCATTGTCTCTTAAGACTGAGGCAAAAATCAAACGTGGTGCCAGAAGAGACAACTGCTATTGGATTTTTTCAGGGCTTCTTAATTTGCTTTTGGATCTTATTAACTTCTTAAACAGCTCCTCATTCCTTAATAGGTATAATTCTAGAATATAATACAATTTACATACATTAGGGGAGTTTGCAAGAGTTGAGCAACCAGTTCCTGTAACTCCTTGCAGTACCTCTTGCCTCACCTGGGATACCTTTCCTTCCCACAAGGAAGCGGTCTGGCACACACAGTCTTTGCTTTCAAGAAAAGTTCTCTTCCCTCTAATTTAGTGTTTCTATAAGATCGGTGCTTATTAAACGTTGCTGCGGTGCCTGCTTAGGTTGATGAGACATTCTGGTGTAAAGCCTCATCTCACTTGAGTGGCATGAGCCTGGGTTTATATAAGATACATATGAGAGCGAGCTTTGGCAAGTTAGGGTTTAATCACAAAATAATAGAACTTCGAGGAACTTTTCAAGGTCATTTAGTTCATCCCGAGCCACAAAAAGGTGCATGATACCCATTTAACCTGAGGCCAACCAACTTCCACAGGTGGAGACACCACAACCTCTTTATAAGATTTACTCCAACACCTTGCATACCACTCCTTCTGTAGAGCCTCTCTAGATTTAAAATAAAACTTCAAGTCCTGCATTCCAAAATAGACAAACAGCTTACTAATTTAAAAAAATAAAAATTGGTCTGTGTAAAAGCTCTTCATTCATGGTTGTCTACTGGCAGAGATATTCAAACTCTAAAAAAAAAAAAAATATTGTTGATGACAAGCAATAAGCATTCTTTGTTAGACAATAAAGCTTTTTATTTTAATTCCCTGTGACTTCAAGGCACAGTGTATCAAGTGTTTTTGGTTTCACACTTCACTACCATCGTTCATTAGGAAGCAGACAAGGCGGCATATAACAATACGCAGTATTCCAGGGTACTTCTAACAAACAAACAAATCCAAAATACCTGTCTGAAACTCCATGGAAAGTTTTCTGCTTAATTTCTACATTGAGCATGGAGTTTAGTACTTGCATGGTGTTAGGGAAGGGTAAGTGGTGGGAAATTGTTGCTCAGTGGTAGCAATTAATCGTAGTAATTAAGTTTCCAGATTATAAGGCGAGTGATAATGAAGTGTCGATTGTTGCAGGTAAAAGAATGAGTATGGCAGTGTGTCCAACTGGGAGTTTGGTACTTCAAGCTCTAACAAGCTCAGAGCTTCATAAATAAACTTTTTTCTATTCTTCTTTTCCACCTACAACAACTGGAAGAAAAACAAGTTCGAAACAGGTACTGACCTCAGTCCCACCAGCATCACATAACTTTAATACAAAATTAAGTAATGTCAATACTGTTTAAGCCAGTATAAGTACACCGCAAACTGGTCATAAATCTTGTATTCTGATCAAATTAATCGCCAATACATGTCCATCTACAAACATTCTCGTTCAGTTAATCATTGATCAACACTGCAGTCTCTCCTCAGTTTTAATTTTTTTTTTATTTATTTTAGGCAGAAAAAAAGATATTTAAAGCAGCTTTGTTTCATATTCTGGCTATTTTTTGTCTAGAAAGGGATTTGTGATTCCTTTTAGTGTTCTTCAATACCCAAGATTATATTTGCAAGAATTATATGAAATTTCAGAAACGAAAAATACCTGAAAATGAGCAACTCTAAATAGTTTATGGGGAAAAAATGGAGAAGGGAGGAAGGTAGAGAGGAGAGAAAAAACAATAAATTGACTTTTGATTACTTCAGAAGGCCTGATCTAGGGCTTAAGTGTTGTCTAGAGCCATGGTCCATCTGTTCTTGTTCAAAGTTTACCTGCGACGTTCCAGTGTGTCGGGGCTGACCTGACCTGTAACCTGCTACGCCAAGTTGCACTGCCAGTCTGCTTCCTTCCCGCAGAAGACAAAAATTACACCAAGCGCAAACATATTAAGGATAATGCGGCAAGCAGCCCAGGGGCAGGAACTGTGACCCCTACACAACGGGTCCTGTCCAGGGACCACCTCCCCAGCTTGAAGGAGTGCTGAGCATGGCAGAGCACAGGGCAGGCAGAGCAGACAGCAGAGGCTTGGCAGCGTGCTTCGGAGCATAACCTCTGAGAGCTGCCTCCAGGGGCGGGGGAGAAGGGATTTAATGACTGAATCGCATCATATACACAGATGCACAAAAGTAACCTATTGCTTTGGCTGCTACGTGACCCTTCTGCCGGTTAATGTGCTGCCACTTCAGGATTGGTTTTCTTGTACTACCTATCAGTCAATCAGAGATGTGCAGACGGAGAAAGGAAGAGGAAAAAATTGCACGAGAAATGTTCCATTTTAGTTAGGGCAACGCTTTTTCTGGCTAATTCTCCTTTTTAGCACCACCAGCTACGATATAGCAGTCATCTGCTCCCAGCAGAGTGCCATGAGACCCGCTTGGGCTGCCTTGCTGTGCCGCTCTCCACTGTTTCCTGGCAGCTTATTACCCAAAGAGGCAGACTGCCTTCGCAGAGGGCCCTCCAGCCCCAGGTCAGGCACACTAGCAAGGGAGGGTGGGGGACTCCTCTACCTTTTATAGAGCTTCTGTCCATTCAGATCAAGATAATAAGAAGTATTCAGTCTTATGCTCCAGGCTGTAAGATGATCACCGACAGGTCTCAGAGAAGAATTTTCCCACACAGCCATGCAGAGCTGGCGAATATTCTGTGAGTGCTGTGGTTTGCCTGCAGTCTGTTTTCTCCAATTTGAGGGGTCAGCCCTGGTAGGGACTGGTTAGCAAACTGGATGGATCTACAGTCCGTTCCAATTTAGGCACCGATGCCATACATTAAAGTTGGGGATCACAACTGATGTAATTTATTCCAATAAAATAACTATGCAAGAAGCCACAAAACCGTTGCTACATCTCAATTACTGATTTGATAAACTCTGTACATCAGGAAATCAGCATATACAAGCACTAAAGAGTTATAATGAATCTTTAGCAACTGTTATCAGAACCGTACTGGAAAAATTCATTTTATGTGGGATATCAAAACCACTAACCAAGGAACAGTTTAGTGCAGAGGACTTCAGTGCACTTGTTCAACGTTGGCAAAAGTGGAAAGATCATTGCAAGCACCTACATGTGCACAATGTCCCTTTTAACCACAATCCATTGTAAACCAAATGTTAAGATATTAAGCTGGAAGTATTCAAACCTTCTGAATCAAGTCTGCAAAAACACAGGACTGAATTTGAGGTTCTTTTATTTTTCTCTGTTTTATAGGCCTTTATGGTAGATCTTTCTCTACAGCCACAAAGACTTTATTTCCTCTTACTGTATTAAATAAAAGCAGAGACTTCAGAAATAAAGACAGAATCTGAAAATCTGGAATGTGAGCAATGCAGCAAATAGAGAAAGGCTTGCAATGAAATGCATAAGCACTGCCAGTACTGTGATTGTCTTTGAAGACATAAAGGCAGGCTGCTATGCAATGAAGAGAAGGCTGAGGCAAACTCAAAGAACACGTTCCCCATAGAAGAAAAAAAAATCAGAAAAATAACAGTACAAATTTTAGGTCAAGAATTTAATCTAAAAATATAGAAAATAGTCCACAAAGAGCAAAAAACCAAGAGCTATTAAGAGGAAACCTACAGAGGAATGTAGCCTACAGTAGGATTATAGGCTTTTGACTCTGATTCTTACCATGAGTAAGGATTAGCTTTGATTACACAACAGCTCTGTTACTATTAGCTACTTGCTCACTTGCCAGTTGCAATAAAAACAGTGCAAAACATATTTAGTTAATTTTGACACCAGAAATACAGCCACAGGGCAGTTATTTAACCACAATTATGGGAAGAGTCCCATTTTTTGTTATCTTCCAGAAGTAGATGCAGAGTTCAGTTTGTACTAAAAATCAGCATCATTATGCAAATACTGCCATTCCTTCTAAAATCTCCCCTATCTCTACCCTGCATAAATAAAACCAGTCAACCTCAAACTCTCAAGCAATGCTTCCAAAGCGCACTTGGTCTTAAGAAAGTCACTGTTCAGATTGAACCAAATAATCTTTCAGCAGAATCAACCAAAGTAATTTCTGTACATGCACTTCTGACATGGGAATGCCTGAAACTTGAGACTTCCAGCTGGCTACTGCCCTGGTAGGTGGCCAATTCAGCTACAGTGCAAACACACACACACACAGCAGCAGAAAGTTAACCTACAGCATTCATTTTGTCCAAGGGCTTGCTATATTCTTGGTCAGACGATACCACCACAGAGGGTCATAAAAAGACAGAGTTCTATATTGCAAATAGTATGACAAGCAGATAAACGCACAAGCGGTGATTCCTCAATAAATTATGTTAAGGTCTGATTTTAGGATTAAGAGAATTTTATAACTTCCCAGAGACTCAGAAACTCAATATATGATGGGTTTTAGACTGCCTTTAGAGCATCTCTCCTCTGTATGTCAAGCCAAACAGTCATTAGATTTAAGAGAGATCCCATTCAGCCCGCTCCCTTTCAAACCGCATGCCCCATGTACTGGGTTGTGGACTGCTGTTCCTACTAGTGTTCACTGGACTAACTAATCTTGAACAGGAAAAATTACTAATGCTCCTGTCTCATCCATCTATAATTCAAATAAATTACTTGAGAGATGACATCTGAATTTGACTATTCAAAGGAGGAAATCAAATATACATGTCTATCTATGCAGCACATTACGTTTACTTGTATAAGTTCTCTGATTACAGCTATTTGCAAGACATTTTGGTGCTCAGATCACTTTCCTCCTTCTGCTGTCCATCCACCCTTCCCCAGCTACAGCTCTGAATCTTTTTGGGGATCAGGTTTGAGTTATGCTTGGAGCTCTTCACTTGGTCTCGTCAAAGCTGATACTCAGCTCAAGGAGGATTCTCAGGCAGTTAGCAAACACGGGTAAGGAACAGAAGCATTTAAAGACTTGGGCATCTGCAGGTCTAGAGAGCCAGGAAGTCAAAGTTTTTGGGAACTCCATTTTGGGGTTAGCCAGTAAATTTTACTTAATATTTAGATGCTTATGGGTACAGTGTAGCAGCCACCCAATGTATACTTAAGCCTAGGTTAGCTGGAAAGGGGTGATCCTGACCTTCTTTCCATTCAAAGTGTGCATCTCCAGTGCTGCTTCTGTCTCAGCTTCAGCAGTCCATGCAAGAAACTAAACTTTCCTTTCCTCTCTCAGATGAGTACGCTTGCAGCAACATCAGCTTGCTGATCTGAGTGTCTGATTTCAAGCACCACTGTCAGTGCTAGACAGACCAGGACCATGAGCCTGAGAACCAGGAGAGCACCCAGACTGATCATTTTGGCAGCATTGTGGACTTAAACCATTTTAATTCAGTTGCAAAATACATTCTTAACTACTTTGTAATATTGCCCTGATCCCATTAAAGATAACCAGGAAGACAAACACACACACGCACACACACGCAAGCGCCTCTCTTCAGCATATTTGCTCTGCCTATCTCTATGGGTTATTCCGTGTGGGCAGGTCTCTGCTCCTGGGCCTCAGTGGCATCCCAAACTCTTCCACTCCCAAAGGAATGAATGCAGAACTCTATATCAGGAAGATGGAGGTGAAAATAGTATCATGGCTTTTGCTTTTTACCTAATTGCCCTCATTGCAATGGGCGTTTCAACAGAGAGGTGAAAGTCCAGTTCAGTTTCTGATAGGAGAGGAGGTTTGTTCAAAGTGAGGTGTGATGGGGACTTTAGCTGTATTCATTTAAAAGTAGCATATCATGTTAACTTTACAATAACCGCAGAAGTCTGATGCAGGTGATGGTTTAATCTACTACTAAGCTTCTAACTGATAAATACTTCCCTGTTTCAAATCCAGATTCTCTGAGGCCTCCAGAAGGAACAGGATCCTGCTGATCAAGGACAGTGTTAACACCTCACCAACTATCCTAGATTTTAAGAGAAAGGTTCAGATACTGAATTGAAAGTGTAACTCTGTTAAGAGCTCTTTCCTTCCTTATTACTTGCATGGCCAAGATGGACATTTACTATTAAAATTTCAGACAAAAAGCATTCAGGAAGAGAGCTTGAACTACTGTCATTAGCCTTACCTATTTGTCTTAGCCTGGAACCACAGAACTGTAAATAATTACCTTTACAGAAATCAAACAAAAGGATTTGAAGTGCAGATACCCTTCAAGTCCTCTTTTTTTTTTTTTTGTACGCCATACTATAAAGATTTACTGATACCATAACCAAGTGAAAGGAAGCATGCATAGTCCCTTCTTTTCTTCTGATCTACTACTACAGATTTATGAATAGTTTATATTAATTTAGTTTCTTTTTGTAGCCAGTAAAGGAAGCCTTTCTTTGAAGGCACCAAGATTGATGCCTCTCTGATCTTAAATGATGGAGCTGGTATATTGCTGAGGAACTTTTTGCATTGCTTTATTAATTGACACATGTAGCTATAATTATGGTGCTCAAAACACATTATGCTGTTAAGTAAAGGCAGATATTTTTTTCTGGAGTCTTTTCAGCTGGAAAGGCCTCTTTGGGAAATTTGGGATAAACATCCATGCTCTAAGACAGCGCGTGTACGCGTGCCAACCGCCCTCTTTGTGCCTCCTGGGGATGAGTTGAGCATTGAGTTATGCAAAAGTTTACACCAGCACCATCTACCGGAGAACTCCTCAGATTCTGTACTACACTGCATATTCCTGCTGCATATTAAAAAAAGCAAAGAAAGGAAAAGCTGTGACAACAATTTCAAGTGGTAGATGCTGTCCACTGTTGTAAGAGATGCTCCTTATGAAGTCAATGCTACATAAAGATCTCCTTGTTTCTCAGGCTGCTGCACATTGTTGGACTCTCTCTCAGTCCTTCCGGTTACTATAAAGGAAAAGATGGGCAACACCATCTCCTTTCCCTGCAGAGAGGTGAGAGTGACAATCCTTGCTTTGACTAGAGACCGATGTGGGCCGAGACCGAGGCGGTATCTGTACCTTCGCGGAAGGAAAGGAGAAAGCGTGGCTGCACCCGATGATGTGGGAACATCCAGCCCAGCTCTTGGCATTAGCACCTTGCAGGTTTGGTTCTTTAACAGTTCTTGTGCTATGGCTTCTCTTTCATTAACCAAACGCAGTGCCCACCTTTCTCCAAATTAGGTCTTGTAAAACACTATGAAATCAACAATTTAAACAAAAACCAAACAAACACACAACAAAAGACTCTGTGGAGAAACCCTGGGAACAAGCGACAGACTTGGGTTCTGCTCTGGCTCCCCTAAACATACTTTTGATCTCAGAACAGTCACTGAAATTCTGTGCCTAAAAATTTTTCTTATGTAAAGGAGCAGAGGCAATAGGGTGTAGGTCCCCAAACACTGAGCCTTATAACTTCACTAGATAAAACAGGCTACTAAGTGTCTCTTGTTCTAAAGGATCACTTTAAGATGGACTAAGGAACGTGCGGTGGAGATGTGTGAACAATTCTTGAGCTGTATACCTATAAATGTATCACTATCATCTAATTTAAGGGATCTAGTTCTGCTGAAAATGAACTTGCATTGTTCTAGGACAAACTGCCCTCCACTTCGTCTAAAGCTCTACCTTTACATTCAAAGGCAGGAAGGCTGCTCTTTAATGACATTCATCTATTTACCTCTCGGTTATTAAATAACCGTAGAAATCTCTTTTCTGTGAGGAAAGGGTCAGACTACAGAATATTTGTAAATGCGTGCAAGCAATGCAATACACGATTTTGTTCTACACTTTCTAGAAGTGGCATCCTCTCAGGTGGAATTATCAGGATTAATTTAAGGACCATTACAGGACAAAGCCCTTCTTAAAAATGGAACCAGACCAATTTATCTCTTGGTTGCCAAGAAATACATTTAGGAAAAATCAGCTACTTTGCATTTAGAACATGAGATAATTCAGTAATGTCAACATCCAGCAAAATGACTGAAGTGCTAAAGTGACTACTGCCACGGTGTAATTAAGACTCGAGTCTTAAGGTTATAAAGCAGATATACCTGTATTCCACTGGGGTTGATTCCACTACACTGCCTAATTTTTTAAGAACAATGGCAAACCGTGTCAGACATCTTGCTGCTGATTTAATAACATTAAGCTTCTAGGAGATAACCTCTATCTTTCAGTTAAATCTAAAATAGCAAACAGGGCTTTTAAAGAAAGAAAAAATTCCAGCTATTCACCTTTCCTCACACAAATACCTCAAACCCCATAATACAATATACGAAACATCAAAGAATCAATTTGAAGGAGTTTAAATACACACCCAACGCAGGGAAATGTCGTGAAAATTGCATAGTTCTTTTACTAAATTTGCCAGTTTTTATTTGAATTATTTTGAAGGCTTTTTGTTTACTTGAGTTTATTATTCATTATTCCAATTCTTTGGGGAAGTTTTTCCCCCCATAGCTGTAATAATATATGTTAGCTCTTCCATTTCCACTAAATCTTTTCTTATACAGGTTGATCAGAATCAAGTAAAGCAATTCAGGTAATGCTGTGCACAGAATAGATATAAGACATTTTAATAGTACAGTTTTACTTTTATGCATTTCTGAAAACAGCCTTACATTTAGCTACTGAAAGCTTATCCATTAATCTTCCTACAAGGACTTCTGGACCTTTTTTCTGAGGGTCTGGAATGAATTTAGAAACTATCTGTGTTATATCCATGTGGATAAGTACGATGATTCTTTTAAATATGCTTTAATGCAACTTCAACACCTAATTTCATTGCTCTTATGATGCCCAAACACCAAAGTATATTGGTTCCCTCAAACTTCCATCAGCCTCTCTAGTCTTCAGTAAGTAGCTAATTTATTTAATCTGTAACATTTAGCATCTTTTTGCTCACACTGTATACCCAATGTTAAGAGATTGACTGAGATGCGATACGAATCCTTGGGATACAGCTCTGCTAGTTTTTAGTCACACTAAAAGTTGACTGTTGTTCTGACGGGTTTCTTTCCCCCTTCAAGATTAAAAAAATAGTTACAAAACTGAAGAAAAATTAGCTCTCTCACTGACAATTTAGCTCTTCTACCAGCTTATCATAGACATTTGACAGTCCAAATTTATTAGCTTGTTAACCATAACAAAAACAATTTTATTAGAGCAGAAAAGCATGATTTTCAAAGCCGCCATATTTTTCCCAAATGGCTTACAGTGCAGTTGTGATTAGATCTGTTTGGAAACAAGAATTTCCCCCAAGAGTTTATTTAATTTTTATTAAGACAGAAATATGCACTTCTCACCCAATCTCCAACCATTCCATTTTCAGTGGAGAGGACCTTGATGGTGCTATCAGGATGGCTGACAAGAGTTGAAATTTTCTGAAGGGAAACAAACTGCTTCTGCACACATACCAACAAGGTTTTGTCAAAAAATATAAGACAAGGGGTCAATTCTTCGTTACCAGAAAATTTTACATCATTCCTACTCATCATTTCAAGTGATAACCCTACACCAAAGACAGGCTTACTTAAACACTTGGGCTTTTACTTAGAGGTACACCCAATCTTTACTGAACGCCCATAGTATGACATTGTACCCAGCAGGTAGGAAAGACCGCATAGTTTATTTAGCAGTTCAAACTTCAACATTTAAAGTCTGTCTAGTTTAGCTTCTCTGTGGTTTTTAAAGTTTTTGGTTTATTTCAGCTCTGCCATTTTTTGACATATCAATATCAAGCACTGCCTTTGTCCCCCGCTCCCTGCCACTCTTGCTTTTGGTATACCTGAAATATTTTCTTGTTTATCTTTCTATCTTCAGTTATTTGCTCTTCAATTTCCTTCTTAGTCTTGCTTGACTTTTTCCTGTAACAGTTTGTTCTTTCTATTGGATCCATTTGGGCAGGATTTCCATTTTCTCTGTTTGGCTTAAATAACCTCTTAAACTTTACCAGCAGAGGAAAAATCTGCTATTCTGATTGAGCAATTAAGATTCTTTAGGCATGTTAATGAAAGGACACTGACAAGTGACTGAGCTATATATAATCACGGCCTTTGAGAAAGTGTCATCAGAACACCAGTAAAATAAATTCGCTAATACTAGGTCTTTTAAACCCCATTAGAGAGCAGTCTATGAGATAGCCTGAACATCTCATTGGGTCGCCCAGGTTCTTTTCTGGTTTTATCTTCATGATGAGCTTCTCATTGCCACATGTGAACTTTCCAGATGAGATCCACTCATCTGATTATTTCCCTGGGGGATGGGAAGAGCACAGCCCTAATTAGCAATCTACTTTGATATGAAATAAATATTAATTGCCTTTTTTAATCTGAAGGTGTCTACAACCCTTGCCTTATACTATTAACAAGAACTACATTCTTTTCACTTTTTTTTTTTTTTTTTTAAAACCCGAGATGTGTGTTTTCCTTTTACTATTAAATAGGCCTTAAACTTGCCCAGGCAACATCTCATAGGTAAAGGTTTGTACTGTGCTATTATTGAGACAGCACTGGGGTTTTTTAGTTCCTTTCAAGATAGTTTCAATGTGGCTGTGCAATACCATGTCTCAACCTATGCAGCCAGGCATTATATTGTATTTTTACGACTTCCTTACCCGTTATGCTTCCTATGTTTCCATTAAAGAGAGCCTATCTAGCAATGATAAATGCTCCGGTGAGAAACAGATGCAAAGCTAGGAAGTGTTCAGACTCGAGGCATCACTCAACCTATTATTCTGATCAGCAATTCAGGATCCAAAAATGCATCACACACTTCATGGTCTACTTTCAGTACATGGTATGTTGTTTATCTGCCTGGTGAGTACGGATCAAGGTGGGGGAAAAAAAAGTACCTGATCAATGTACCAACCCAAAGTATCAAGTGCATGAACATAAATGCTATGATAGATATCAGTTAAGTCGCTTAAAGGGCAACCCAAAACCACTCCGCCACTGTGGTTATGAAGATGACAAAATTCACTAGTGAACAGAAAAACCAAATTGTATCCTCTATCTTGTTCAATTAGTGTTTTAAACTAAGATTTGGTGGTGAATATCTGTTACCTACTATTAAAAAGGAAAAGAAAACCTAGCAGCTAGGTAACAGATTAAGCTCTTTTTCTTCTTCTTTCTGGTTTGAAACAACCCTAACATGGAATGGTATCTACCCCGTATTTTTCAATTTTCTGATTTCTGGAAAAATCTGTAGGATTATATTTCTAAAACAGCCACCAAATCAAAACACCCACTTGAATTCCTTAAAGGTGGACGAACAAGCATAGATATTCGATACAATATCTAGTTTTCGTAATATTTTTTAATACTTATAAAATGTTTAAAAAATATGGACTCACCTCTGTGAAATACATACCTGGAATTAATCTAACAAGCAGCTGTCACTACTGCGCATCATTTAAGGGATAAGGCACCAGGTATCAGGAAGTCAGAGAGATGGCTTTCTAAGAAAGCGATTAGAAGATATTAGTGCAGGGAATGATTAATAGTGAGAACGGGAAAGGAGCCATGGGACTTTGCCTTGGTGGTAGAAGTGGGGGTGGAAGAAGAAAAACATGCTGCAGAGAGAAAAATGAAAGTTCTCATTTCCAGTCCAGTGCTGTTTTTCCTCAAGCGGCCCTTTTTTTTTTTCCGTGCCACGTTTTCCTTTCAAAAACAGTAAAGAAGTTTCCTGACACAACATCCATGGAAATCATCTTCCCGTAAGGAACCTCAGGAATACAACATTAGCTTTTCAACTTTTCCTCTTCAGTAAGAGAGTAATGACAACCTGGAAGAAATAAGAGGCAGGCATGAAAGCCTAGGGAGGATTTTTTCTTATTATCACACCATCGCATCTGAAGTAATTCCAGAATTCAAGCCAAGATCTTTGACACAAGTATTTGTAACGTTGAGCTAAAATACCAACCCAAAATGCATTCAGGCTCTGTTTGCTAAGTCAGAAACCCTCCTGCAGGGTTTCTAGATTTATCTGTCTTCAAAAGATGAAAGAAAAAAAAGAAATGCAGAAGTTTTTCTGAACTGATACAGCTTCAGGATTGAGTCTGATGTGTAGACAGAACGTTTTGCAAGGCTGTTCATCCCTGACATGGCAGCCATTTCACTTGAATGTTCTATTTCTGTAGCCATGGGGGATTTTTAAGTTTGCTAAAACAACTGAACACATTCTTCAAAACAATACAGTGGGTCTTTCTTGTGAAAGCAAAGCTAATCAAACACAGCATCCTGTGCTATTGATGTCAGCCAGCGAGCCACTCATGGCACTACTAGATTCTCTGCTTTTAGGCCAACAGGCATATTATGGACTGTTTTCTCCATCTGTTCTCAAAGCAAATGCCAAGATGGTCAAGGTGTCAGAACATCCCACTGAAAACTGGATCAAAGAAGTGACCTGAGCTTCCGTGCCAGGACTGGAGCCTTTGCAGAGACAAAATCCGTAGAAATAAAATATGACAACAAATCTAGAAAACATAAGATAATTCAGTAGGAAAAATCCTGGATGGACTTTGAGGCTTTCAAACAGAATTTACAATCCAAATGAACCAATGAAAGTTAAAACAAACGAACAGTGGAAATAACTGATCCTTTTACAAGGCAAAGTTAAAAGCAGAAATTGTGTGCTTATCAGTGCTGATAAGTAAACCTGAGTTCTTAAAACACACCTTTAGAGCTCGTGCTGGTCTAGTGCAGAGGCATCCTGTTGTCCCAGTGAAGACAGAAGCTGACTACTGTATTGAAAACAGAACCAGACGACCACCTGTGATACAGTCCCCTCTACACACCTGAACAGCCCCAAAAGCCCTACCCCAAAATACATCATGACAACACACGGGTTAGCTCTTTGAAAAGTACGTTAGCCTCCTACATGGCTACAGTTGCCTCTTTCTAACCTGACATGAAAAATTTTCTCCTTACTGAAAGAAAGAAGAAAGCTGAAGGAGAGGTACAAACAGGATGGGTAAATGAGGTGACTCGGACCTTGAGAGGCTGGAAGAAGAGAAAACGAGAGGAATGGTAAAGGAGGGGGAGACAGACGTGGACACAGTGCAAGAAAGGAGACTTGGCAAAGAACACCCTTTGATGGAAGGAAAAATCACTTCCCACAAAGCCAAGTATGGGGCCTGGTTAAAATCTCTTGAGAGCAGTGTGATTTCTTAGCGGCTGGAGGAAATGATACTTGGAAGCCAGGAAAGAATGACGAGATGGACACCTATGTGGATGTACATGCGTCTCCTTGCTCTCTATTTGTACTCATGTTGTAGAGGCTCCTAGTCAGCTTTGGGCTGTGGCACCCTCCTCACCTGGCCTGGAGAACACCACAGGCCGAGCACAGAGGGTACTGCAGAGAGGGCCAAGCTCAGCACTGAGCGCTCATGCTTCCATCTGATGTGTCACCTCTAAGAAATTAGGAACTGAGCATGTCCTGGCTAAGTTTTGCCTTCCTGGGGAGCCCAGCCAGCCCAGCTGGAGCCATCAGAACACATCACATCTTCCTTTAAATCCAGCGTCTAGTGCAGCTGCCTGCTAGAAACTTCATTGGCTAAGCCAGCCTTACTGACCATGATTTCATTGCCATGGAAAGAGGCACCTGAACAGAAGAGGGAGTAGCTACAAGGGGACAGGTGACCTTCCTTCTGGCAAAAGCAGACACCACTACATCACTCCCACTCCACCGAAGATGGCACCAACAGCAAATCCAAACTTGTAGGGCTGTCCATCTCTCCCTCCCTCCTTCCTTCCTTTCACTCCCCTTACCATAGCAGGAGGGGCCAGTCCCTGGCACCTCATGGGATGTAGCAAAATTCAATTTTACAGGTGCTGCTAAAAGACATGGATGAGTTCTGGACCACCAGTTTAAACTGGCTGCAAAGTCTGTATCTTCCAGGCAAGCACTGAAGTTTTCAGTGACTGTTCTATAGCGATAGTTAGAAAATGCCTGTGGATTCAAAGCTTCCATTTAAATGTAAAGCATCGCATTTCCCTGACTGACCAGAACAGGCTATTATGATTTGTGTATTAAAGCCTTGTGTTTTCCACCTATCGAGTGCATAAACAACAGTTTAACCTTTATCCCAAGGCATGTACACCCTTCTACTCCTAGAAAAATGAATTCATGTTTAGCAGCCAAATCAGTATCAACCTGACCTTTAAACACATCAGTGTTTCTTGGAAAAATATTATGGCTGAGATGCCTACTGTGGTAAACAATATTAGCTGCTCCAACCCATTGTTGAACCATGCTGTGCGGAGCCTTATCAAAATAAGGGGGTGGAAATCGGCGGGGACCACAGATCTTCTGACAAACTCCACAGGATATGAAGAACAATGTAAATGTAACAGTACTGGCAGATATATTTCTATATTACTGTTCCAGAGATAACAGCTAAGGTGAATCATTTCCCACCACCTACAGTACTGAATTATTTCAAATTCTGAAGGGACCATATTTATTTCATTGGTAGGTAGCAATTTACTTAGCTGAAGATCATTATATTTATGTGTCTGTGAAATCCTTACAATAATTATATATTTGAGCTGTCTCAGAAGTGCTATATATATTCTCATTAGTCATGTACTTTCAAGGATATTATCATCTTTTTTTTCCTTCAACAACCTTTGCAATCTGAGTGTGAAGTACCGCACTGCATATGAACCACGATTCTTATAGTTTTCTTAAACTCCAGTTTAATCAAACAGCAGGGTGGCCTATATTCAAATGCAAATGCTAAGCGTGCTATGAAATATCTTCATTTCCTTAAATGACTGCACTGTAGAGCTTATTTAAAACAGACCACACTGTGCAACAAAACAGAGGAGGACATGGGAAAAAAGTCCTCTGTTCAATATTACTTTTCAAAACTTTTCCAAAAAAGGTCACGAAAATGTTTAGAGCAGGGTAAGGAGATAAAGGCAAAGGGATTCCTTGGTTCCAATCCTGTCTTTGCCAAGCAGTTAATCATACCTCTGCAGGGTGGAGAGAGGTCCATTTATTCTCTTCAATGCACTTCAAAAGTCTCATGTGAAAAATATTTTCAAAACACAGAATGTTGTATGAGCCTGAATGTAAGTGGTAGGCCACGTAGCTAGAGATTAATAAACCCAGTGAGTATCATTCCTTTGAGTTGAGTACACATTGATGTTAAGACTTCCAGCCCTCAGACCTGGATGAGCAGATCATGCTTTCCTTTACCCCACAGCTTGTTACTCTCTGCAATTTTCCTGCAGGTAATTTTTTTTTTTTTTAATTTCCTCCATTTTAAATGCAACAATGAGAAGTGATGCCAGACTGACAGCTCTGGAGACTGAAGGGCCTTGCTTGTGATTAATGTTAATACTCCACCCTTTTGTAGAAACTTCAAGCCAAAGAAACCCAAGAGCTTTAAAAATATTAATCACTCACACCACTGCTCTTACTCCATCTAGTTTCTTATTTATTTGAATACCTCCCACAGGCGATAAGAAAATGGCCTCAGTTGCATTTTCCTCTACCATCTTTGCCAGACACAGATAGGCTTTGTAGTTTGTTTCTCCTGGTTTGGTTGATGGATTTTCATTTCTCCCTTTTGAAAATAACTGAGTACAAAAAGATGTAGTGCAGAACTTGTGTGCACGGTTCATCAGGTCATAACAATTACTCATTAGTCTTAGACCTACCAAAATGACAAATTACAGTTAGAAGAAACAACAAGCATACAATTTTGAGTCTTCCATGTATCTCATGCATGCAACGTAGTGTGAGTTAACAAAGCAGGCGCAGCCACTGTAAGCTTGTTGTAGTCCAGCAGAAATGTACTAAAATTACCAAAATCAGGAACGAAAAGGCTGCAGGTCAGGTTCTACCTCAGGCTGTATAAGCAAAGGTTCAAGTGAGGATGAGCAGTTCTCACTCCTCTTGCTGGCTTAGGAAATCGAGTAGTGAGGGAGATGCTGAGGATATCTTGCCATGCTCTCTGGAGCGTTGCTGGTGCACAGTTATCCTGGCAGACACACTGCTGCCAGAGACCACCATCCTCTGAAAAGCAGCATGGTTAAGACACAGACAGGGATGCAAACACGTACCAAGCACTATGCAACTGCAGTAAAACTATTTATGTGAAGAACAACATTGAGAGATGTTCTGGCTTGAAACCTCAGTACCTCTTGATCACCAACCCATGGCTGCAGTAACCTTTATTCTCCCCTTTGTCAAATACACTCCTTAATGCTGCCATTTGCCATAAAAATTAAAACTCTATCCTGCTTTTAAAAGAAAAGTTTCAGATCAGATCACTGAAGAATCATTAAAAAAAGCATAAGTTCCAAGTCTCCCGTAAACTATCCTTGTAGCAAACCCAAGAAGTAACTGAGAAGCTCAGCTCACTTCCCTCAGTAGAAGCTGAGGGATATATATGCATGTATATATGCATGTATATATATGCATGTATATATGTATATGTGTGTGGGTGTGTATATATATATATGAATATATACATACATGATCCTGTTGACTTCCGCGGGGCTGCTTCCATAAATAAGGAGTGCGGCTACACATAGGACCTGCCGTTTCTTTCCAGGTGAGCACCCATTCCCACCAAAAGCACAGGATATTTTTTTCTTTTAAGACTCCATAGTTGTGAAAACAAGCATTGAGGAAATGTAAATAAGCGTGACTTGGCAGACAGACATACCCATTGTGAAACCCATCCACAGCAAATTAATAAGCCTGAAAGACTCACAGTCTGAAACTAGGCTTCCTAATCTATGATCGCTGCCACATTTATTTTATTATGATATAAAATAAACATCACACCTTTAAACTTTTCACATTGCTAATAAATCAGCTCAGAGGGGATGGCTCTCACGAGAGGATCGTGCCTGTGGTTAGCAGAGTCCCACAGATACACAAGAGATGCAATTATGCTAGAATAGCCAATTCTACAGCTCTGACAAGGCTTATTATTTCACTAGCAAACAAGGAACTTTTTCAACTTAATTGCAGCCTGGCTTTTCTACCACTGATCTTTTTCATCCTTCTTTTCCTTTAACTTCGGCCTTCATAGAATTCTGTTTCATTTTAATCCTTTGGTCATGATTGTGCCCATTTCTTGGGTCTGTGTTTTGCGCTTGCTATGGATATGCACAGCTTCAGAACGAGGTAGGCAGTAGCTGCTGATAAGATTTACCCCATCACAGCTCACTTGTTAGAAATTTGTGATTCACATTAAAGGAATGTGCAGCATTAATTTGAGCCGTGCACTGACAGAGGTTCTTAACTGTAGTGGTGCAATCACCCTGAAACCTACGAAATTATTGAGTCTCTTGCTGAAATGTTTATTTTTGGATGCATCTTCAGATGGTAATGTTCTGTGGATCATAATATATATACGTTTGATGAGGAATTTAAAAGTACAGAGGGCAGCACTAAACACCTATCAGTAACTATTTGCAGGATCTGCTAGTGTGTGAGAAGAGCTGAGCTTCCACCAGTGTCCGAAGCAGAGCTGGTGTTCCCCAGAACAGTGCCCTTGCTCCGTGGAGCTGCAGGTACTGCAGGTCCGGGCTGTGCACCAAGGACACAAGCCTGTCCTGACCAAAC